>NC_083356.1:13200000-14530000 GCF_030254825.1 Meriones unguiculatus
CCTGAAATGTCCCTAACAGAACATCGAGGCCTGGATGCAGGACAAGTCGGAGGTGGAAGTGGTGGACCTAGTCCTGAAACTTAGGGAGAAGCTGGTGAGAAGACATTGTACTGCCCAGCGTCCCCCCGCCAGGCCGGAAGGACATCCGCCCCTTACTACCATTGTCCCTCCAGGTGCGGGCACAGGGCCACCAACTCCCTGTGAAGGAGGTGACACTGCAGCGGGCTCAGCTGTACATCGATACAGTCATTGGCTCCCTGCCCAAGGACCTGCAAGCAGTCCTGTGCCCTCCCTAGGACAGGGCGAACCTGTGTGGTCCTGGGGGCCTAAGTCTGCCAAGTTCCCTCTCCCTTGAAGGCAGGCCTCCACCAAGCTGGAGCTTCCAGCCTTGGGCTCCTACCTCGGCTTCAGCTCCCTTGCGGAACCACCGTTGTCCCAGCAGTAAAATGACATTTGGAATGACAGTCTGGTCCCTGACTATTGGGGATTCTGTGCTGGCACTGTCTCACTCCTTCCTGGGCCCCACCTGTCCTTCACAGCCGGACATGGGAGTGGGCTAGTAGCCCTCACTGCTGTAGGTGCCTTCACCACCTGCCCCCTCCTGGCTCCCATCTGCCCGCACTCCGGGATGCCTTGTGTTGTGGGTCCTTTAGCCCAGCAGGCTTCTCACCTCAGGACAGAGGGAGGCAGCTGCCAGGGGCAGCCCTTCTCCTTTACAAGTCCACTCATTCCCTCTTCTGCAGAGTGATGGCTACTTCTCAGAGGCAGCTACTTGAGGGGGCAGAAGCTCTTTGTCCTGTGAGGACCTAAATCTCTTTCCTGCTGTGATTGGTCAGGGTGAGAGGGATGGTGTGGGGCCTGGCACTCCACTTGGGGAAAAGCAAGCCCAGGCTGTGCTTTGAGGTCCTCACCATAGTCCTTGTTCCTTTTCTTGGAACAGCCCCCTGGACACCTGCCCCATGCATTTCACCCAGGCTGCCAAGGGATACTCCAGCTTCCCCCCCACCCCCGTGTCTGCCCCTCCCCTTGAAGCTTGAGAGGCTTTGGGCTATAGCCTGCTGCTGCTGCATTCTCTGCTGTCTTGGCCTTAGGGTATAATTGATCTCTTAGGCAGAGGTGTCTCTTGGAGGTGCTCTAATTAGGAAAGGGCTCAGTGTTCCCAGGGGGTTAAGCATGCCAAGCCTTCCTCTTCCTTCAAGGCTCTATCCTGGCTTCAGCCCTTTCCCTCAGAACCACCTTTGTACCAGCAGTAAAAAACATTTTGGAACCATATCCTGGTCCCTAAATGTTGAAGGAGTCTGTGCTGGCTGTGTCTTACCTCTTCCTGGATTGGATACTGTTGTGCAGTACCCCAAACCTGGGTACAGTGAGTTACAAATGTTCTAACCCAGCACAAAACAGGGCCCTTTGGAGCTGCAGCCAAACCCCAGCTGACTATCAGAAACCTGTAGGTGGATCTCTTGACTACTTAGACTCCTCTTCTGAGAGACTGGGTTATGACTATGGCTCAGTGGACAGTGTTGGGCAGGAGCAGGGAAAGGGCATTCAGAGAGAATAGATTGTACATCCTACAATCCTTTAAAGGGGTGCTAGCAAAGTAAGCTGGTTTAGAGACAAGGTTTCCCTGTGTAGCCTTGGCTATCCTGGAACTCCCTCCGTAGACCAGGCTGGCCTTGAACTCACAGCAGTCCTACTGGGATTAAAAGCGTGTGTCACCAATGCCCAGCCAAGCTTTTGCTTTCTTAAAGCGCTCCCATGCAGCATAACCTGTTCTGTGTTCTTTGGACTCCTTAATCAAACCCTCAAGTATGTACTTCCTTGCCCTTCCCCAAGTGATCCTTGCCAAGTGCAAATACAACAAAGGCATTCCAGTGTTAACAGTTCCCAGCACCAGCACGGTCCATGTGCTCATTTGTTTATCCCTGACAGCTTGTCACACTGTGCCCACTTTACAGGTGAGGAATCAGACAAGGTAGACGCGATGAAGGTGTGCAGTGAGCTAGGTCAGTCTAATACGGGGTCCATGGATGTGGCCAGTTAGAAAACTGAGCAGAGGCAGGTTGAGGTGGAGACCTTGGCATCAGGAAGAGTGGTGCTGGCACCCCTGGGACAGAGGTGCCAGCTTCATCACCAAGATCCTGGTCTCCAAAGGATCTTTAGAAACATGGCACCTTCCACTGTGACAGTTGGAGCTCCCAGACTATGGGGACAACAGAGTACTAGCCATTTGGAGTCTGCAAAACTGTCTTTGGTGTGCCCAGCCTCCTATCCAAATGCACGCTGAGCCTCCCAGGCCTTGGTGGTGCCACCCTGGAAGCACATCCCAGATGCCACTGCAGTGTGTTTCTCATGTTTTTCGCTAGACTTTCCGAGGGCTGCGGCACAGTAGGCTTCCTTGGTGGCCGCCCAGGACCTTAGCCACCATCAGCCTGTGACTATAACCAGCTTCTCTCCTGCCAGTTGGTCATCCTCAGAATACTGGACATGGGACTCAGGAGACAGATTTAGGGGGAAGTGGGAGGGTGTGGACACAGTAGTTCTGCCTAGGGCATATACCCAAGGCTGATGCAGGAATGAGGGAACTTCCAGTCCTTTTGAGGGGCTTTTCCTGGCTACTGGGCGGAGTACGCAGCCTGGAACCCCCTACCAGCTACATCCTCTCCCACTGTTGCTCTCCCAGAATGGGATAGGCTGCACAGAGGAGCTCAAGCCCAACTCTTCCCATCCATGCCAAGGGCAGGGCCTAGAGGGAAGAAGACAGATGGCTTCAAAGAGGTGCTCCCCTCCCCCCACTCCAAGAGCCCTCATGGTTAAGATGCCTGGATGCCTGGATTGTGAAAAACTAATCCTAGAGGCTGTGGTCCCCAGGGCTCCCTTGTGTGGCAAGTTGGAGAGAGCTGTGAGCCAGCATTAGGGGTTCTAGGAGGGTTGGGTGGAGGTCATGAGGCAGCCAGCCCCAGGGACAGACCGGAAGGACTGGAAGGCTCTTTTACCCTCCAGCTTCCTGCCTGCCTTCTATTTTGAGCCCTACTCAGTTTGGAATACTGGCCTTCCCACAAGTTTGGTATTAAAATATCTTTTTATGATTCAGTAGTTGTCTTTTAATATTTTTGATACAAAGTTTGCAGCCCTCATATTCACTGGGTATTTTCGAGTCCCTTGTATGTGTGTGGGGGTGTTGAAATCACTGGATATTTTGGAGACTTGTGTATGGGGGTTGGGGTTTGATGGTGGAGTGGAGAAGGTGATTCAACAAGGCCTGGCTGCCTGTCATTGGGGCAAGTCCAACTTGCTGAAAGAACCAGTGAAATCAGATTTGTAAAGTTTTCAGGTTGGGGAAGTCTTAAGAATTGGGGCAGATCCCCAAAAAGAGATGCCTGAGGAAATAGGAAGTATTCAAGGCAGGCAAATCTGGGCGAGGAGATAGATAATCTCAGGGTGGGCATGAGCTGGGCTTTGGGGACTCGTCCTAAACCCTGTTCTGAGACAGTGGGATCACCGCTACGTTACAAATCCTAGGGACCACAGGCTGGATGACTTGGAGGCCAAGAAGTAGGAACCCTAGGGTACTCTCTATAGACCTTGGGGGATCGGGAAGGCCCAGAGATGCTGGGTCACTGGATCAGGGAAGGAGGCCAGCGAGGGCGCAGTTCCAGCTCTGAGGACTCCGTTAGGGTTCGGGAGAATCAAGGTTCAGCAGCCCTCACCCTCCGAAACGGCATGAGCGCGTGGTCCGCCTGTTGCCAATCTGTTAATGAGGTTCATTGCACCCCGCCCATCTCAAAAAGGACACTTGAAGCCTCGGTCTGGCTCAGCCGAAGCCATCCACACTAATGCCGGGCTGCGTGCGCCATTCAGTTCGGCCTGGGGCACTCCCGGGGTGGTGCCCAGTCTGAGCGAACTCCACTGACGACGGGGCGGTGCGGGGGTGGGGTGGGGGGGACGAAACTGAGGGCAGGAAGGCATGGAGCGCGGATTGCTACAGTGCGTGAACCTCCAAGCAAAGCGGTGTGCTTAGTGGCTCAGAGCCGAGGGGAACGCGGGGTGCGCTAGGGACGCCAGCCGCCCCTCGTTCCCTCCCACCGCTATCCTTTACCCCTTAGTCTCGTCCCTCCCTCCCGCCCGCCCCCTGTCCTCCCCGCCCTCCTTCTCCCCTGGCGGAGGCGGGGCCGGCGGCTCCCGCGCGCTCCGGCCCCTCCTCGGCCACACAAAGGCCGGTCTCCATGGCAGCCGCGCGGGCCAGAGCGCAACGCAGAGCGCGGCCCCGGCGCCATCGAGCGAAGGCTGCGGAGGAGCAGGTACCGCACTTGGGGACGGGAACTGCGGGGGCGTCGCGCAGGCCCAGGCTTCGCCGTCCACGCCGCCCGGCCTCGGCCTGCGCACCCGGACGCGGGGGTCTTAGGGCAGTGCAGCTGTGTGGAGGGCGGCGCGGGCCTGCGTCTTTACCCTGTGTCTGTCTGTCCAACCGGCTGGGCCTGGCTGCTGTTGCCCCACCGGTTGGCGACGAGGCCCTCGGCGCCGGGCTGTTGGGGAGACTGGCCTGGCAGGCCGGGTTCCCGCGATCCAGTGGAGCTGCACCCTGCGCGGTGTAGTTTCGTACCCCCTCCTACGGCCGGCGTCCCTACCTCTTCACCGCCCAGTCGGTGGACCGGAGCGGGTCGTCCGTGTTTTGCCGGACCCCCAGGCCCCAGTTCTCAAGCTAAGCCTGCTCAGACGCCGGACTCTGCTGGGTGTTTTTACAGGGGTACATAACCAAAGCAATTCCCACACCTTGCGGGACGGGGAACAAGGGACCGAGAGAACCAACACCCTGTAGTACCTGGCGAGGCCCCACGCCTCCGGGCAAGAGGCAACTCCTCGCGGTTTCTAGTGTAGTTCGTGGTGGTGGTGTTTGGAGGGACATCTAGGATGCAGAGGGCTTGGAACTTGGAGGGTGCCTCTTCACAGTCTAGCCCTTCCCTTCCACATTACCTTCCGCAGGGAGCTCTTAGGCTTACTGCTTCCTACGGTTGGGCTGTGTGGCAGGTTTGTGAGTGGGTGGGACCTCTCTCCCTATCTTGGGAGTTCCTGAGCCCAAGAATCCTAGAGTTTCTGGCCACGTCACTTAATTCCTTTTTTTTCTAGCTCTTTGGAGAAGGGAGGTCGGACTGTGGCTACCATGGTGGCGGCGGTCAGAACTGGAGCTGAAGCCAGGTCCCAAAGCCAGTGTCATGTTCTGAGGAACGGAGGCCCTCGGGGCCCTCTTTTGCCTTGGAGTGTGCCCCCACTAATGTCTGTCTTCAGCCTGTATCGATGGTTTTAAAGCTGAACTCCTCAGACTGGCCCCGCACACCTTGTGGGTGGGAGCTGTCAGTTTGATCCCACACCCGGATTGCCAGTCCTGGTATACAGGGAATGCCATCGGAAAGTTGGCCTGCCGGTGGGAAGAGCCCTTGCTCTTTGGCCAGGAGGCGAAGTTCCTAGGAAGGCAGGGAGAGCGCGTGAGGTGTTTTGTGGAATGTGCCAAACCTTATTGTGTTGTATCGAGATTTAGTCTTCTCTAAGACTAAAAAAATAAGCAGGTAAACTGCAGAGCTTCGGCCACCTAGCCTCTCACACTCCCACAGTCGGGGAGGCCTGAGGACTGGCCAGAGGTTCCTAGCCCCAGGAACTGAGGGAAGTTACTTAGAAAAACAAGGGTTTGGAATGTGAGTTTCCCCCCACCCCCCACGGGCTGCCTGCCAAGGAGGAATTATTTTGGATTATCCAGCCGAGTCCAGCGAGTCCAGCTACCCAAAGAGGAGGCTAAAGCAGAAGGGGAGGCTGAAGCAGCCGTGGGTGAGGGACCCACTTCCGGGCTGTGAGTTGAGAACCCCAGAGGGCGGGGTCGAGAACCCCAGGAAGGCGTGTCTGGCAAGTCCTGGCAGCTCCACCGCCTCCCTCCCATGACTGCTCTGACGGGGTAGGAGAGCATGTGTCAATGTGTCACCTTGGGTTGGATGAGGTCCTCAAGGTCGGCTTCTTTGTAGGCCCTGCCTAGCCTGGAATATGCCCAAGTTCCTCTGAGAGAGCCCATGGGGCAGGAAGTACTTCAGACCCATCTGGAAGACCTGGTTTACTCCCCAAAGCCATGCATACTATGTTTAAA
Organism: Meriones unguiculatus; assembly: GCF_030254825.1. Lineage (NCBI taxonomy): Eukaryota > Metazoa > Chordata > Mammalia > Rodentia > Muridae > Meriones > Meriones unguiculatus. The sequence continues at coordinate 13,206,128 of NC_083356.1, forward strand.
CTCAGATCAGGAAGTACATCCTAAGGGGCCTCCTGCATCTGAACTCAGGCTACCTTCCTGTCTTCTTACTGACCAGCTGCTCACTGAGGGGCTGCCCCTCCTCCTTAGAATGAGATACCAGTCAAGACATCCCACAGGTCCCTACAATACGGGTCCCTACAAGAAGCCATTGGGATCTACCTGGGTTGGCTCCTGGGGCTCATGGCTGCCTGGGAGCCTGCACAGAAGACTACATGGGGAGGTAGAGCCAGCAGCTGATGCCCGAGGGCAGGGAGCCCAGGGACTTGGCCCTGGCTCCTGCTAGTGGAGCAGAAGAGATTGGATTGGAAAGGATTGGGCTGGGCTGGGCTGGCAGCCTACAGAGCTGTCCATATGGCACACGTCCCCCCTACCAGGTCCCTAGCTATTCTAGAACATCCCCATGTCACGTCCTCTGCCTGGTACCTCTCCTAATAGTGCTAAGGGTTCCTCATGACTGTTGGACCCTTGCCTAAGGGTCACTGGTGGAAGGATCTTCCAGCACTCTCCCTTGCTTGTCAGGCGGGCAAGACTACCTGCATACCTGTCTGCCGCAGAGGACTGTCATTCTGCAGTCAGCCGCTCCTTCATCCTCTCCCTTTACCTTTTGTTGCTTCCTGGGTTCCGTCTGGATAATTCAGGGAGTAAGCTATCTGTCTCTTTTGAGGGCCTCTTGTAAAAAAGACTGGCTTGGTGAGGAAAAGGAGGTAAGCTGGTTAGAACTCCAACCAAGGCTTGGTGGTCAAGGCTCTGGCTAGCTTGTGGATAGGCTGAGGCTGCCCTACTAGCCTCGTCACCCTCCTGTGCCAAGTCAGAGGGTGATTAGATACAGGGGGTAGGAGTTGGGTAGAGCCCCTCCCCAGGGCTAATGGCTGTTTGTGTTTAGGGTGGGGTTGTGGATGGGGTGTGTCTGGGTTCTGACTAATTATAGGCTGGGAAGGGCTGAAGTGTGTGTATGGGGGGGCAGAAATAGGGTAGTAGGGACCCAGCTCTCCTCTTTCCAGACCTCATGTGACTCCTTTCTTCCTCTCCCATGGTTTCACATCCCCTGACTCTGCTCCCTACTCTTCCCCCCCCCCAACTCCCTGCTGTTCGAGGCTCATGCTCCCCTCTGTTGACATAGTGAGGACTCTGCCCTGTTCTGAGTTCTCTTGACTACAGGTGCTGCCTCTGGAACCTACTGACCCTTCTACCCCTTTCGAACATGTGAAAGAATAGGTACTATCTTGTACCCCAACCCTAAAGGGGGCCTTCCTTACTCCGAAGCTCATGAATTCCTGTGACAGTAATTGAACTCAGCTCCCAGATGGAGTCCAGGTGGTCGAGGAAGGTGAGCTCCCCTTGGAGTAGGTCTGAACCAACCTCACAGTGACAAGCTTGTCATTGGGAAGAACACAAGCTGGTCCAGACTTGGAGCTGGTAGCACTATTTCCTGTCTTTTGTCATTCTCTGGTCCCGCCTCTGCAGCCCAGTGTCCCCTCCCCCAGCCTGGCTTCTTGCCTCCCTCATGGCTGGCAGCCTTCCCTGGGGTGTCCCCATGGACTGGCTGAGTTCACACCTGAGCTGCCTGGGGTCCCAGTGGACTACACACAGAAGGGGCTCAACCTGGACTGGGACACTGTGCCTGGGGGCAGGGCCGGGCTTGGTGCCCACACCCTCTTTCTTCCTCAGCTTCCTGAGGTCCCCTGGACTTGAGAAACCCAGCAGTTCCCCATTCTGGTTCTGGCTCCACGCCTTAAGGAAAGGAAGGGGGAAGGGGTAGGTCTCATGGGCATAGCCTTAGTTCTAACTCCAGCTCTGCCATCGGTCCAGCAGCCTGACCTAGAGCATGTCTTGTCTGGACACGGACCAGACACTTGGAGGCAGTGGTCCCTCTGGCACAGCTGGTCAGCAGTTCCCATGGGAGCCCCTTGGTGAAAAGGAAAGGAAAAAGCATTGCTGTTGGTCTCTCGGGTGGGTTACCTGTGCCAAGACAGCTCTTGGGAGCTCTTCAGGGGCAGTATAAGAGGGTCTGCTGTGTGCACAGCTAGAGCTCTCTTTCCAAGGGGCTGCATTGATCTGTGGTCTCCAAACAGCATACCACCTGTGGTTCTGTTTGGTCCACCTGTGGAACTGGTGATGGGATCATGCCAAATGTAGGGGGATACGTTACCTGGGGATATGCATTAGGAACCTATTAAGTCGTTTCTTCTTTTTCCTTTTTTTGGTTTTGTTTTTTGAGACACCACTTCTGTGTAGCCCTGGCTGTCCTGGAACTTACTCTGTAGACCAGGCTATCCTTGAACTCACAGAAATACACCTGGCTCTGCCTCTTGAGTGCTGGAATTAGAGGTGTGAGCCACCACCACTACCCGTTAGGAACCTATTTGGTCTTTTCATAGGAAGAATACTTCCTATTCCCTTTGGCTCCACATCGTTTGTGGAAGTCTCAAGGTCAACTGTAGGGTTTGCTCTCACCTGTGTAGGCAGCATGGGTGACTGTGGCTACGTGGGCGTTCTGGGATTGACCCAAGGCCCACTGCCACTGTTACTCCCTCCTCCTAAACTCCAATCTGGATCTTAGGACAGCTCTAGCACAAGTGTGGGTGTGTGTTGGGAGGAACCAGGTGGCATTTGTGTGGTGCAGAGGCTGAGGGCCTTCTGCCCTCTTTGTGGAAGACAGCAGCTCTCTCGGGACACAGGAAAGAACCCCTCTCTCCATCATGCTCTGCCCTATCATCATGAACTTGATACTGGGGCACCTCTAACCTGACCAGCAAGTAGGAGAAGCTATTTTAAATTGAGCTGGGTAAGCTTCCGGGGATGGATGACAGGGTTGGTGACAGAGAGGGGGAAAGGCTCTAGAATGGCCCACGTGCTCTTCGAGCCTCATAAATGTTTCCCTAGACTGGCCTCAGAAGAGGAAGTTTCAGCCTCCCTACTTCCACCTTAAATTAACATCAGGTCTGATTTGCCTTGGGAGGCCTCAGGCCACAAAAACCTACATCAGGAGGGGTAGCACCTCCCTTGTCTAGGAGCACTCCCGGGAATACAGCTCTTCACCTGTGTCCCATGTGGACTCAGAGAAGACTCCAGAGGGGGCCCTGGTGAGTCATGCTTCTCAGCAAACAGGAAAGAACTAGGTGTAGGGGCTTCAAATTCCCAACCCCATGTACATCCCAGTATCACCTCTCACTCTGAGCTGCACATTTCCTCATTGGAAAATTCTGGGCCCTCGTCCCTCCTAAGCCCTGAGTGTTTGCCCCATTATGTCACTTGGACATGGGGGCCTGCTGGAGAGCGGAGCTGCTCACTTTTTCACCCTCAGACTCTTCCTAGCATTACTTAAAGTACCATGTGCCTGCCAGGTCCCTGGCTTACTGTGGATGGGAGACTCACCAATGAGCAGCTCCATCCGTCCCCTGTTGGCCAAACAAATCTCTTAGGGCGCCCTGGGATGACCCAGTATTGGGACCTATGTACATCCCACCTTTTCACAAGCCCCTTAGTCCATGCCTGGGAATCGATCCTAGATGTCGGGGGCAAGACCTTCCTGCTGGCAAGACTCTGGCAGCATCATGGACATGTGTGTGCTTGTACATGTGTGGTCATGTGTGAGTGGTGGCTGGCACCCAGGCTTGGCGAGGTGCCCTGAGCTAATTGTAGGGTTCAACCGTGATGGGGGAGGAGGGGCTAGGGTGACCGATGAGACACTGACAAGCTGACAGGGAGATTACAGGCCTTGCTGGCTCCTCGCTCACTACAGGCTCTCACCCATCCGCCCCCATACCGCCAAATCGCACCTCCAACCCCCACCCCTGCTGAATCCCGGGAAGGGACTCTGTGGAACTGGTTCTGAGCAAACTGCAGCCTCCATGAGCTTCAGGCTGCCCTGGCCAGCATCTAGCCAGTACTTGGGTGAGCTGGGAGAAGAGGGAAAAGGTGTAGGTGGGCAGGAGTGGAGAAAGGTAGAATAGGAAGGTAATTATCATAACCAACAGCTCAGGGTCCTCAAGTCCCCATAGGAGCCTTCCTGATTGGCATCTGAACTTTCTCTGTCCCAGTGAGCTGACCGTAGTGGTGATGGTAACAGGGCCCATTTGTAACCTCCCTCAGTTTGCTGTTTTTTTTTTTTTTGTTTGTTTGTTTGTTGTTTTGGGGGGGGGTCTCCAGGAGCACAGTAAGTCCACAGAGGGTGCCTTGCTGCAGACTGATCAGTCTGGAGGCTGGTAGTGTAGGGAAGAGGGAATGCTGGAGTGAGGAGCACCTAGAGCAGGGCAGAGCCATGCCCAGGAGGACACTGTGGCGGCTGAGACATTAGAGGGCTGAGGGAAAAGTTGGTGATGGGGAGCCAGGTTGCTCAAAGGTTGGCAGTGTGGGAGCCACTCGGCCTAAGTTCCCCACAATATACAGAGGCTGCAGCTGGCTCCGAGGGGAAGGGGGAGAGGCCTGGGGAAGTCCTTCGGCTTTGACAGATTAGCTCTTGAGGCACCTGAGAGGCAGGGACAGATGTGGAGATCCTGGGTGATGAAGCCTGGGACAGAGAGGTGGCTTGGAGGCACCCATCGAGAAAGGGGAAGAGCGTGAGCCATCAAGGCTGGGCTGACCCAGAGCCTGGAACGGGGCAAGGGGAGGGTAGATGGGCCCAACGGTGGAACCGAATCCAGCGGCTTGGACTAATGGGGAAAGGCACCGCAGACACTCGGTGCCTGGGAGGTGTCCTTACTCTGAGCCCTGTGAGAGGTGCGGAGCCGGGAGGTTAGCACAGCAGCCTCTCTCTCTGGAGGCCCCACCCCTGCTCCAGGTCAGGTGGCTCAGTTTCCTTAGGGCTGGGGCTTCCCTTGAGGAGTCTAGGCGGATATCCCCGTGGTCTGGCCTGAGGCTGCTTGAAGGCAAAGTCTGCTTGGTTTGCTGATGGTTTGGGGCCCGCGAGCCCTGGGACTGACCCTGGGCGGAGGCGGAGCTACAGACAGTGGGGCGGAGCCGCGCATTGCTTTCCTTCCTCGGCTGGAAGGACTTGGTAGGTAATGGCCGGTCCTGCTTTCAGCTGTTTCTGATACCAGGTTAGCACCACAGGGAGACGGCCCTTGGCTCCTGACGGTTTCCTGTGCTGTCATTGTCACCCGAGGTTGGGCTCCCACCTGCCCGCCGCCTTGTGAGTTTCCCTGACCTGGTGAGGCTCGCGCCAAAAGCGCAGTCCACGTGTTTCCTCTAGGTGTGCGCTGGGGTGCGGGACCAAAATGTGGAAGGGGTCCTGATTAGAGCGCGGGGTCCCTGGACCCTGGGTTCCAGGACCGAGGGCGTGGCCAGGTCCCTCGGGGCGCTTCGGCCTTGAGTCCTCGCCTACGTCTGGGGTCCGCCTCCAGTGCGGTTCCCAGGTAACCGTCCTGCGATCCCGGAGGAGTCTGGCGGAAACGGCGCTGGGGGAGGGGCCCTGACACCTTGGCCTGTCTGTGAGGATTGAGGCCAGGGCTGGCTCCCGGGTGCGGGGACTGACCCAGACTGTACTCTGCAGGTTGCCAGGTGGGTGGAGCCGGTTGCGCGGGCACAAGACGCGCCCCCCTCGGGGTCGTCTGTGCGATCCGGGTATCGGTTCCGAGCACGATTCCGCCTCTCTGTGTCCCGGGTGCTCCGAGAGACTCCGCGCAGCCCCTTGCCGCAGCCCCTCCCTCAGGCTTGTTTTGAAAACAGCGGAGGCTTGGATTTGCGGGCGCCGCGGCCTGTTTTGTCTCTCCTGATTTGTTTAACGCTCGCAGCTAATTGCAGATTTTCGTAGCCTTCCGAGAGCGGACGCCCCGCCTCATGGCTGCCAGCTGCGGCGGGGGAGGGGCGGCTTCGGGTCCTCTGTGGCCCTGCGCCCCGAGTGTGGTCCGCTGTTCAGGCGCCCCTGTCCTGTCGTGCGGGGAGCGCAGTTTCCACCCTGCTTGTTAGAATTCCGGCTTTGGTGGAAATCGTTCCTTTCTCCCTGCCAGTCCCTGGTGTCTTTGATTTGCCGTCTTGGTCCCTGGGGGAGAGGGGGGAGAGACCGAAGCTTTGCTTTCCTCTTGGGCCGCACTGCCTCAACGATGATTTGATCCGAGCCTTTAAAAGTCACTCATCCTAAAATACTAAGAAAAAGAACCCCCTGCTCAATCCGACCCTGCCCTGAGAGGCTGTTGTAGAGCTGGGAAACTCAACTGGTTGCCTGTTGTCTGTGTCTCCCTCCCCCCACTGGCATCAAGAGAGGCCTGGGGTGAGAAGAGGAACCTGAAGAGGGAGGCCTCAGGGCATCCAGCTGACGAGGGCCTTTTGTTGCTTCCCAAACAGTCCAGGATGTGCAAGAGACCCGTTCACCCTCAGAATTCTAGCTGAGGAGAAGCTGTCATGCTCCAGGGCCTGGGAGCTGGCACAGGGCATGCGTATATGCTCTCATCCCTCACACTGTAGCCCCATTGGTCGCCCCCAGCCTCATCCCTGGGTCAGACCTGGCCCGCAGAGGGCTCCCTGGTGAAGATCATAGACAATGAGTGACTGTGGTCAGGGTGCTGGAGGATAAATAGTGGCCCAGCTCTGTGAAGTGGGCACTGCACAGAACAGCTCTGTGAATGGTCGGTGTAATTCCCCCAGAAAGAGGCAGGGCTGGATTTGAACTAGAGCAGGGTGCTTTTGAAGACCTGAAGTGCGGAGGCCCTCCTGGGGGCATAGTTCTTTGTCTGGGCTAGTGGGGAGGGGCCACGGAGAGCCTCAAGAACGTCAGTGCAGGGCATTTCACATCTAAGAAATGTTAGCCCAGAGGTTCCTGGTAGAGGAGGCAACAGCTAGCCTGCCTTCAGTGGAGTCTGAGTGGAGGATCTTTATCGGTCAGTGGATGATTCATCAGACCCTTCTGAACGTAGTATGTATGGCAGGTTGCTAGAAGAGGCCAGCCTCCTCTGGCCTTGCCTTCAGGAGACTCCCAGCAGGGAACCGGGACCTAGATGTGAGAAGTCTAGAGCTAGGGGAGGCTGAGGGACAGGGGCCAGAGGAAACTCCAGCAGCCCCCAGGCACAGAGAGGTTGCAAGTGAATTCGCATGGGTTGGCTGCTGTGTCTGAAAAGCATCCTGTTTTTGGTTCAGGTCACAAAGGTTGTGTTGAGTATTAGGGGCAAAAAGATAGCCTCTGCCCCATGCCTCTCCTCATGGGGCTGGGAGCACTGCACTGTGGGCCTGATGGCCTACTTGGATTCCCCATAGGTCTCAGCCTGGGTCAACTATCTGAGGAAATGGGCTAGGGGAACCATGAAAAACTACTCCCCAGAAAAAATGGAGATTCTTGGTAGGATGAGAGATGGACAGTGCCTAGATGTGGTGTAGCCAGGCAGGCCAGCAAAATTGGAGACAGACCTACTGCTGGGTGGATCTTTTGCCTTGCCCCCCAAAACTCCCCCACAATTTTCAGGTTGGGTTGAGGGCTTTGAGCACTCAGGAACCAGCATTTCGGTAATATTGGGTGGCGTGGGATTTTGGTAGGTTGGCATAGACCCTTTGCCATGCAGTTTCCCCAGAGTATCCTTTGTCTGGCAGCTGGGTGAGTTGCCAATTGTTGCCTCCAATAAACCTGCCGCTTAGTCTGTACTTCCCTGTGGGCCTATAAGGACTGCTTAGAGGAGAAGAAATACAGTAGGGAGATCTGCCGAGTGCTACAGTGTAACCTCTCAGGCCTTTTATGAATGAATCCATTTAATCCTCATAACCCTCTAGGTTTAATTTACTGTTACTGTGTCCATTTTGCAGATGGGGAAATGAGACACAGAGAAGTTAACTTGCCCAAGGTCACCTAGCTAGTAAGTAGACTTGCCCTGTTGTGTATATGCGTGCTTTGTAAAAAGCAGTTATGCATATAGTGGGTTTTGTTGTTGTTGTGTTTCGTTTTGTTTTTCTAGAAAGGGTTTCTTTGTCTAGTCCTGGCTGTCCTGGAAACTCACTTTTGTAAACCAACCTGGCCTCAAACTCAGAAATCCACCTGCCTCTGCCTCTTGAGTGCTGGGATTAAAGTCATGTACCATACTGTTCAGCCACGCGCATGATTCTAAAGAGCAGATAGTACCCTAGACCTCCAGTGAAAAGAAGCTGCCTGCCTCTGAGCAGAAGAGAAAGTAGCATGGCTTGCTTATGTTTTTCAAAGCCCGGGTGAATGTGCTTGCTTTAGAAGCTGGGCTGGGCACCTGGGAGTGTCTAAAGGAAGGGCCTTAACAGGAATGAGAGGATAGAGCAGGTGGGTGGAGTCAGGACAGCCACCCAGAGTGACTGCGACCTCTCTCTCTTTTGCCTCCTAGACAGTCCTGATGCCAGCCTAAAACAGACAGTGAGAGACCACTGGAGCCTTGGTGAGTGAGCAGAAGAAGCCGGAAAGTGCTGACAACCATCCATTGTGGGACCTGAGGCTGTACCTCTGCATATGTGGCTTCTTGGAAGTCTGCCTCCAAACTTCAGCAGGCACGAGGCTGACTGGTACCCCTAAGGAAATCCCCACTGGCCAGGCAAACTGGGGTCCTGGACCTAGTCCAGAACAGGAAGTTCCTGCACTTGCCCTCCCATTCCAGGAACATCAGCAGCAGGAAGCTTTAGCTGGCTGTGCCTGGCGCCTCCAGCTTGCACTGCCAGAGCACCATGAGGTCAGGTGCTCTTTGCTCCTAGGTCTGGCCAGGCAGGTCACTCAACGCCTTGTTTGTCCAGGAAGTAGAAGGGAGCTGCCAACTAAACAACCAGGTCTCTGTTATCACCCAGAAGACACTGGGGCTGGGGCTTTTTTATCCTATTACCTCGGTATCTGGGTATGTGGGAGTGCTGAAGAAGGAAGCCACAACTTCATACATGCTGGGCAAGTGTTCAGCCTCTGAGCTACACCCCAGCCTTCTGGTCCAGTTTTAGAATCAGGTTTTCCTTCAGGTGTGTGGGCCTCAATCAAGTTACCGGTGACAGTTTTCCTCCCCAAACCCTACAGTTCTGTATGTGAGCTTCCCAGAGTATGAGCTCCAAGCATAGGGAGGAGGTGGCCAGTCCCCTGCCAGAGATTAATGGAGAGCAGCCCACCCTGCAGATCTCATAGGGAGGCCCCTGGAGGGAGCCAGAGAAGGTGCCATTATGGGTCCAGTGTAAGAGTGGAGGGGGTTTCCTAGCCAGTTAGCTCTGGGTTCAAGCCTTGAGCTTAGATACCAGTAGAGGTCAGGGGTGGAGGCTGGCACTGCCACACGTAAGAGAGTGTGCCTGGTTAGGTTTCAGCTGTGCTGAGACTGTAGCTCCTCCCACACCCACGCCTCCACCCCCTCCTATCCCCTCCCACCCCCTCCTGGCTGGGAACATTCCATTCATTCTCTGCTCCTGGGAGCTGACAAGCTGCAGTGATTTGGTGAGTTAGAGCGGTGAGCTACATCCATAACCCCCGAACAAACTAACTGGCCTAGAGATCAGGCCTCGGTGTGGTAGCCTTTGGGGAGCCTTGCGTGGAGATACCTTGGGTGGAAATTGGTTAGTGGAGCACAAGGCTGTCCCCATGGGGTTGGAGTTTGGATGCTTCTCCGGGCTCTGAGCCAAGCCTTGGAATCTTAGACTGGGTTGGGCACAGTCTAAGTTGGGATCTTAAAGGGCTTGTGAAATCTTCCTGTCTCTAACTAAAGCCACAGTCTTCTCCTAACCTAGTCTCTTAATGAGGTCTGGGGTTGCCCTTGCCTTTTGTTTCTTGCACCACACTTTCTGTTGAAGATGTGCTGCTTCCTCGGTTGGTTATACCTCCTAGGTCTGAGGAGGCTTTTGAGTGGTACGGAACAGAAATGGAGGACAGCTGGCAGGGCTGCAGGGCTCGTGAGAAAAAAGTGCCGCGACCTCTTTCCAGTAGAGTCGGCTTCACCCACAGTTCAGCTCAGTCTTCTTTGGCAACAGGCAAAGCCAGGGAGGGTCCTTTTGAAGGAGAGGGATACCAGATAGGGGTTCTCAAAGAGAGAGCGAATTCAGTAGCCTCCCAGCCCCACCCACCCAGGCTGCCTTGAGGCAGGTTACTTCCTCTCTAACTGTTCCTTCATCTGTGACTGGAAAGTTACAGAGCCTGGGGAGCAGGACCTAGAATCGGTTTGGTTGAATTTTAATTGTTTATGGAGAATAAGAATATGTAAGAGGTGATGCTTATGGCAGTAATTTATTTTATGTGTGTGGGTGTTTTGTTGGCATGAATGTCTGTGTCCCACCTGTGTGCCTGCTACCTATGGAGGCCAAAATAAAGGCTGTCGGGTTCACTGGGGCTACAGCTGCAGATTGTTTTGAGCTGCCATGTCAGTGCTGGGAATTGAACCTCTGGAAGAGCAGCCAGCGTTCTTAAGTCTACCCCAGTGTTAGGGTGATCTTAAATAGCGGGGACTAGGTTCTCTGGACTGTAAGTCCTGAAGTTGAGGGTGTTTTCAGGCATCTAGGAGACAAAGCTGAGCCTGCCCACAAGGTTCCCTCGCGAGACCCCAGATCTTACTCCAGCTGGAACAGTGTGCACCCACGTGTCACACACTCACACCCACGCTTGTGTGCTCACCTCTGACCTGGAAAACTTAGAGCCGCTCACCCCTCCCCGGGAGGGAGCAAATGGAGAAAGCTATGAATGGAGGCGGGGCCGCCCTGGACCAAGTGCTCTGGAGGTAGACATAAATAGACGGGGCTTGCCTCCGTCATGTGCACGGTCCTTCTTGGCAACTCTGGTCTCCAGCAGTATGGGTCCCCATGTCCGCAGGTCTGGGGTTTGTACCCTGAGACCACCTGTGGCTTTTTGAGAGGAACATGTATGAACAGCTGAGAGACTTCCTAGAGCTTTGGCTACCTTGGGTGCACCCTGGTTTTTTTTTTTTTTTTTTGGTGGGGGGGATTATGTCCCTCTGTGGCCTACGTTTTGGACATTCAGGGCAGGGCCTGAATGAGGAGAGGCCTGGGCTTATCTGACCCTTACCGTCTCTCCCCACAGAGTTCTGGGGGCAATGGCTCAGCCACTCTGGGCCCTGACCTTTCTGGGTCTGGTGGGCCTAGGGTTGAGCCTACGGTCCCGCAAGCCGGAGAGTTTCCGCAGTGAGACAGAGCTGAACCATCTGGTTGTGGATGAGGCCTCAGGTGTGGTGTATGTTGGGGCGGTGAACGCGCTGTACCAGCTGAGCGCCGACCTGCAGCTCCAGCAGCATGTGGTCACGGGCCCCGCCATGGATAACAAGAAGTGCACGCCACCCATTGAGGCCAGCCAGTGCCACGAAGCAGTGCTCACTGACAACGTCAACCAGCTGCTGCTGCTCGACCCACCTGGGAAACGCCTGGTGGAGTGCGGCAGCCTCTTCAAGGGCATCTGTGCCCTGCGTGCCCTCAGCAATATCTCGGTGCGTCTCTTCTACGAGGATGGCAGTGGCGAGAAGTCCTTTGTGGCCAGCAATGATGAGACAGTGGCCACGGTAGGGCTGGTGAGCTCCACGCACCCCGACGGTGAGCGTGTGCTGTTTGTGGGCAAAGGCAACGGGCTACATGACAATGGCATCATCGTGAGCACCCGCCTGCTGGACAGGGCTGAGGGCCGGGAGGCCTTTGAAGCCTACTCAGACCACACCACTTTCAAGGCCGGCTACCTGTCCACTAACACTCAGCAGTTTGTCGCAGCCTTTGAGGACGGCCGCTATGTTTTCTTCATCTTCAACCAGCAAGACAAGCATCCTGCCAGGAACCGCACGCTGCTGGCGCGCATGTGCAAGGATGACTCCTCCTACTACTCCTACGTAGAGATGGACCTGCGGTGTAGGGATCCCAGTGACCCCCAAGAGGCTTTCTTTGGTACCTGCCTAGCGGCTTCTGTAGCCACACCAGGTGCTGGCAGGGTACTCTATGCTGTCTTCAGCAGAGATGGCCGGAGCAGTGGGGGGCCTGGCGCAGGCCTCTGTGCGTTCATACTAGATAAAGTCCATGACAAGATGGAAGCCAACCGTAATGCCTGCTACACAGGTGCCCAAGAGGCAGGCCGCAGTAACTTCTACAAGCCCTTCCACGGAGACATCCAGTGTGGTGGCCATGTACAAGTAGGTGCTTACCTGTTCAGAGGTGTATGTTTCCCCTTGAGTATGTTTGTGTGTGGAGGATACAGTCTGACTCCCATAGCCTGGAGCCCTACTAGGGAAAGGCCTAGGAGACAAGGACCCATCCTGATGCTGTGATCCACAGGGCGCCAGCGAGAGCTTCCCCTGCGGCTCGGAGCATCTACCCTACCCACTGGGCAGTCGCAATGGACTTGAAACCACAGCCCTGCTGTACCGTGGGGGCCTGAATTTGACAGCAGTGACAGTAACCGCTGAGAATGGCCATACTGTCGCCTTCCTGGGCACCTCAGACGGCCGGATCCTCAAGGTACTGCCCCAGGCAGAGAGGCTCCCAGAGGGACCAGTTGACTGTGATGTCCCCCATCCCCACCCCTGCTGTTCTCATGGACTGTCTTGGTGTTCACAGGTATACCTTGCTCCAGATGGCACTTCTGCAGAGTACGGCTCCATCCCGGTAGACATCAACAAGAAAATCAAGCAGGACCTGGCTCTGTCTGGAAACCTGTCCAGTCTGTATGCTATGACCCAGGACAAGGTCAGCCTAAAGATGGTTCCCAGAAGGCCATTGTGAAACGGGCCTAGAGGACTTGCCTCCCTCTGAGTTTTCATAACACCATCACTATCTTTCCAGAGGTTTTATTTGGGGTTTTATTAGGAATTAGAACTAGGGTCTTATGCCTGCACTAGGCAAGCAACATTCTCCTCAGTTGCAGTCTTCCTTTTCTCAATAAGGTTTCCTTATCTGATCCCTGCCTAAGCCTGTGGGTGGCCCAGGGGATTCACTGCATCTGGTCCCAGAAGAGTCTAGTGTCTGAGGTGGGTCCCTGTGTCTGTAAGTCATGTTCCCCCATGGCCCCTCTATCTCACCTGTAGGTGTTCCGGCTCCCGGTGCAAGAATGTCTGAGCTATGTAACCTGTGCTCAGTGTCGTGACTCCCAAGATCCCTACTGTGGCTGGTGTGTCGTTGAGGGACGGTGAGTCGGCGGTTTTGTCCTTGCCCCCGTGGTCTGGAGTCCAGGGAGGGGCTAGAGCTGAGACTGCCCCTCTGTCCTTGCAGATGCACTAGGAAGGCCGAGTGCTCACGGGCCGAGGAAATGGGCCACTGGCTGTGGAGCCGGGACAAGTCCTGTGTGGCCATCACCGATGCTTCTCCACAGAATATGAGCCGGCGGGCCCAGGGAGAGGTGTGTGACAGGTGGTGGGCAGGTAGCCAGTGCCTCTCAGGGCCAGGGGCTCTCTTACACAGCTGCTGGCTGGGAGATATTAAGCAAGGGAGGAAACCAGTTGCCTGGTACTAGGACCCCATGAACATCCCACACAAAGCAGAGTCAGGTTCCAGGGGTTCTTGGGATCATCAGCCTGTACGTGCTAGGCTGGAGGTGTTCTAGTGGCTCAGCCTTTCCCCCTCCCACCCACCCAAGACTAGGTAGTGTGGTGCTGGGATCAGGGATCGTAGCTTGAACCGTTGCCCTCCTGCAGGTACGGCTGTCTGTCAGCCCCTTACCCACCCTGACTGAGGAGGATGAGTTGCTTTGTCTGTTTGGTGACTCACCAGCACACTCTGCCCGGCTAGAGGGGGATGCTGTCATCTGCAACTCCCCAAGCAGCATCCCTAGCACACCTCCAGGCCAAGGTGAGAACTCATCCTTAGACCTGTACGGCTTCCCCCCGCTCCCCTGCAGCTTTTCCTATGCTCTCGTCTACCCTCACAGTTCAGTTTATTGAGCCAATCCTCAGTTCAGGCTGTTATGGCTGGGGAGGGGAAACAAAATCTCGATTTTGAGAACACCTCAGTCCTTGGCCTATAGGCTGAGTGCTTCGTTCTGGGGAGATCAAGATCAAGACCCCCCTGCGGGTTATTTGTACAGATGTCCTTCACTCCCCACTGCTGTGTCCAGCATGAGGCAGCTGGAACTGTCTCCTGAGGCTGAAGGCCTCAATCTGGGCTGAGACAGGTGCTATGTCTGTCTGTCCCTGGAGCTTTGGGGATAACAAAGGCCACAGGGCCATGGAGTGATGTAGGCAGGGACCTGGGAGGCCCTCCCACCCAGACTCGGAGGAGCCGCTGCCCTCCGCACTTGCGGGAACAGAGAGAGGGTGCTAAAGCAGCCAAGCCCAGGGGAGAAAGATGAGCCCAACCCTGGGAGCTGACACCAGAGCCCAGATTTGAAAGCATCAGCAGGCCAGCTGAACATGCAGCAGACCAGCTGAGCCTAAGACTGGAGTATCCATGTTGTATGCTATCGCCCCAGAACAGACCTTCTCACCCTTCTACTCTAGCTACGCCTGACCCTGTTCCCACTTGTATTCTACAGACCACGTGGCTGTGAGCATCCAGCTCCTCTTCAAACGTGGCAACGTCTTCCTCACCTCCCACCAGTATCCTTTCTATGACTGCCGAGAGGCTATGAGCCTCGTGGAGAACCTGCCGTGAGTCTTGGCTGCCTCCTGAGGTCCCCGCCCAGCCCCAGGGCTCCTCTCATCCTCCAGGCCCCTTACACCCTTCTGACCCTCTTGCTAGGTGCATCTCTTGCGCTAGCAACCGCTGGACTTGCCAGTGGGACCTGCAGTACTATGAGTGTCGAGAGGCCTCCACCAACCCAGAGAATGGAATCATACGTGCCCACATGGTGAGCCGGCCACTCAGATATAACTGCGGTTAGGACCGAGGCTAGTGGGAGGAGCTCCACCTCACCAGCTTTGCTCTTTCCCAGGAGGACAACTGCCCCCAGTTCCTGGACCCTAGCCCTTTGGTTATCCCCATGAACCATGAGACAGAAGTGACCTTCCAGGGCAAGAACTTGGACACTGTGAAGGTAGAGAATTCCTGGGGCAAAGTCTAAGCTGGTGGGTGGTTGGGAGCTTGAGAGTCATCCTCCTGAAGTTGGGGTTCCCGGGTCTCCATTCCCACACTAAGAGCACTCAAGAGACATCAGAGATAGGGAGGAAGGCAGAGGGTCTTCAGGGGCGAACTAAGCATGGAGCAGACGAGGTGCTGGGGTGTTGTTTCTGGAGCTTCTGGAGACACAGATTCTATGCCTCCAGAGGGCAGGACAGTTAGTCGGCTTGTCTAGAGTATGCTGACTGGACTCTCCATAGGTCTCTTCCCTGTATGTGGGCAGTGACCTGCTGAAGTTCGAGGAGCCTGTGAAAATGCAGGAGCAAGGGGCCTTCTCGTTTATGACCCCAAAGGTACCACTGCATGTCTTCAGGGCTGGAGGGTGGGTATTCCCTCTAGGACTGGAGCCTAGCCCAGGGTCTTGTTTCCTCTGCCCTGTGCCCTGTGCTCTCCAAGCATCTCCGCCCATGTCCCTGAACATACTCATGTTCTCATGGTATGTGCGTCTGATGCTCACCAATTCCTGTCTACCCTGACTCTGGGCAATAGATTCCTGTGGCTTTTGGGTATCAGAGGAGCAGGAAGTACAGTTTGTCCCTGTGTGCCCCATGCAGCTATCCCATGATGCTAATGAGACGCTGCCTCTTCACCTGTATGTTAAGTCCTTTGGCAAGAACATTGACAGCAAGCTGCAAGGTAGGTGTAATCTGGGGAAGGTGGGGTAGGGAGCAGAACGACCGCTGATGACACGTTCTCCCCCACAGTGACGCTCTACAACTGCTCCTTTGGCCGCAGTGACTGCAGCCTGTGTCTGGCTGCTGACCCTGCCTACAGGTGTGTGTGGTGCCGTGGGCAGAGCAGGTGCGTGTATGAAGCCCTGTGCAGCAACGTGACTTCTGAATGCCCGCCGCCTGTCATTACCAGGGTGAGTTTTGTCACAGTCTAATCTGGACCCCATCCCCTACATCTTCACCTTCCCAAGCCATTCACTCCCTGGACTCTGCTCATTTCAGATCCAGCCAGAGACAGGCCCACTGGGTGGGGGCATCCATGTCACTATCCACGGGTCCAATTTGGGCATCAGAGCAGATGATGTCAAGAAGATCACCGTGGCTGGCCAGAACTGTGCCTTTGAACCAAAATGGTACTCTGTATCTACCCGGTGAGTGAGCTGCCATCGGCCTGGGCTTCCAGCCCAGCGTGCAGGATGCAACCAGTGGTAAAGAGCTGAGTGGGTTCTGTCTATCACCAGGATCGTGTGTGCAATTGAGGCCTCGGAGGAGCCTTTCACAGGAGGTATTGAGGTGGATGTGAATGGGAAACTCGGCCATTCACCACCGCATGTCCAGTTCACTTATCAAGTAAGTGCCCAACTAAGATGTGAAGCCAGCCTTTGACCCTATAGCAGTTGGCTTCTAACAGTGATCACTGTCCGGTGATCCCCGAGTCCTTAGCCCTAACTATGTGTGTTGCTCTCAGCAACCCGAGCCGCTCAGTGTGGAGCCACGACAAGGGCCACAAGCAGGTGGTACCACACTGACCATCAATGGCACTCACCTGGACACAGGCTCCAAGGAGGATGTGCGGGTGACACTCAGTGACGTTCCTTGTGAAGTGTATGTGTTTGCCCATGGCTGCTGAGCCTGCCTGGCCCAGGGGAAAGGGTGGGAAGGCCTGAGTCTGCCTTGGAGCAGGCAGTGGAACAGGCCTGCTCTGCTGACAGGAACCTCCCACCCTAGGACAAAGTTTGGAGCGCAGCTGCAGTGCGTCACGGGTCCACAGTCGGCTCCAGGCCAGGCGGTACTAGAAATCTCCTATGGAGGCTCGCCTGTGCCCAGCTCTGGCATCTCCTTCACCTACTGTGAGAATCCAGTGTTACGAGCCTTTGAGCCACTGAGAAGCTTCGTCAGGTGTGGCCTCTCCCCTTCCTGGCTAGTGTCTTCCCCACCCGAGGCTGCTGACCTGAGGAATGTGGCAGAACTGGGCTGGGCAGGGCAGGAGAAGAAATCTTCTGGAAAACCCCTGCTTGTACCCTCATGGCCTTTCTTCTCAGAACCCAGATGGCAGGGCCAGAGCGGGACTACTTTCCCTGCTTCCCCCACCTCTGATTCCTCACATTAGTACTCTGCCACTTCCTACCTGGGGTGTGAGCTGGTAGAGCAGAAGCCAGAAGCTGGCTGAGCATCTCTGTGGCCTAGCCGAACTCATTCAAGCACTGTTTCTCCTCCCCCCAGTGGTGGCCGGAGCATCAATGTCACCGGCCAGGGCTTCAGCCTCATCCAGAAGTTTGCCATGGTTGTCATTGCCGAGCCCCTGCGGTCCTGGCGGCGACGGCGGCGGGAGGCTGGACCCCTGGAGCCCGTGACGGTGAGTCCTGCCGTGGGCTGAGGGCTCAGTTCTCATGGGAGCACAAAGTAACCGGGGAGCAGGGGTTAGGGGCAAAGTCTTCAAGCATCCTCATGTTCTTGGACCCATTCCACAGGTCATGGGCACTGAGTACGTGTTCTACAATGACACCAAGGTCGTCTTCCTGTCTCCTGCTGTCCCCGAAGAACCCGAGGCTTACAACCTCACCGCGCTCATACAGATGGATGGTCACCGTGCCCTGCTCAGGAGCGAAGCTGGTGCCTTCGAGTATGTGGCCGATCCCACCTTTGAGAACTTCACAGGTGGTGTCAAAAAGCAGGTCAACAAGCTCATCCATGCCCGGGTAAGGAGGTCTACAGCGTGGCAAACCCGGTGCAAGGCATGGACTCCTGCTGTCCACGCTGACCTCTGTCACCTGACCCCATGTAGGGAACCAATCTGAACAAGGCCATGACACTGGAGGAGGCCGAGGCATTTGTGGGTGCTGAGCGCTGCATTATGAAGACGCTGACTGAGACTGACCTGTACTGTGAACCCCCAGAGGTGCAGCCCCCACCCAAGCGGCGGCAGAAGCGAGACACAACACACAACCTGCCTGAGTTCATTGTGCGTGAGAGCGGGAGGGCTGTGGAGGGCCTGGGGACCCGCTCAGGAGAAGCCACCGCCACCTATACCTGCCTGCGCTGAGCCCTAGCTTCCACACAGGTGAAGTTTGGCTCTCGAGAGTGGGTGCTAGGCCGGGTGGAGTACGACACGCGTGCGAGTGACGTGCCGCTCAGTCTCATCCTGCCTCTGGTCATGGTACCCATGGTGTTTATCATTGTTGTATCCATCTACTGCTACTGGTGAGTCCCGTCCCAGGTAACGCTGCCTTCATCCCTCCTGCACCAGCCCTTCCAACCCCAACGGCTGACTGTGCCCTACAGGAGGAAGAGCCAGCAGGCTGAGCGCGAGTATGAGAAGATCAAATCCCAGCTGGAGGGCTTGGAGGAGAGTGTGCGGGACCGCTGCAAGAAGGAGTTCACAGGTAAGGCTCCCTCAGGCTCCGCAGGCCTCCCTTCTCAGGATCCCTGGATCTTTTAGGCCAGAAACTGCAGGAGGCTACGGATAAGCGTGGCAGGGGTAGGTGGCCAGGGATGCCTCACCCTGGCTTGCATTCCCCCTCTCAGACCTGATGATCGAGATGGAGGACCAGACGAA
The DNA here is from genome assembly GCF_030254825.1 of Meriones unguiculatus. Classification (NCBI taxonomy): domain Eukaryota; kingdom Metazoa; phylum Chordata; class Mammalia; order Rodentia; family Muridae; genus Meriones; species Meriones unguiculatus. The sequence continues at coordinate 13,224,593 of NC_083356.1, forward strand.
TGATGTGCATGAGGCGGGCATCCCCACGCTGGACTATAAGACCTACACCGACCGTGTCTTCTTCCTGCCATCCAAGGATGGTGACAAGGATGTCATGATCACCGGCAAGCTGGACATCCCTGAGTCACGGCGGCCCGTTGTGGAGCAGGCCCTCTACCAGTTCTCCAACCTGCTTAACAGCAAGTCCTTCCTCATCAATGTGAGCAGAGGCGGGGTTGGGGTGTGTCGGGGGGGGGGGAGCGGGGCAAGGCTGCAGTGCTGGTGCTCACGCGTGTGCGCTCTCCGGCTGCCCCGCAGTTCATCCACACCCTAGAGAATCAGCGGGAGTTCTCGGCCCGCGCCAAGGTCTACTTTGCGTCCCTGCTGACTGTGGCCCTGCACGGGAAGCTGGAGTACTACACGGACATCATGCGCACACTCTTCCTGGAGCTCATGGAGCAGTATGTGGTAGCCAAGAACCCCAAGCTGATGCTGCGCAGGTTCGTGGGTGACAGAAGGCCGTGTGAATGGCGGGTTGCGGGGGGGAGGCGGGGAGACTTATTCCGGACAGACGCGCAGCCAGATCCGGCTCTGTACTGCCCTTGGTCTAATCTGCTCCATAGCCGTCCTGGATGGTCCCCCTCCACAGGGACTGTATTGTCCCCCTGCTCATGAGTGCATTGTGATGGGTTCCTGGAGCCCACTGGGCCTTGGGATATGAGGCCTCTGTGTACCCTCAGGTCTGAGACGGTGGTGGAGAGGATGCTGTCCAACTGGATGTCCATCTGTCTGTACCAGTACCTCAAGGTGAGCTCTAACCCTAGTGAATTGGTGTTATCACTCCCAATACCTGCCTGTCTAAGTTCCCTGAAGGATGTCCAGCCCCACTGTGCATGTCGGTCCTGTGCCTGCCACTCACACAGCCCCCTTGCTCCAGGATAGTGCAGGTGAGCCCCTGTACAAGCTCTTCAAGGCCATCAAACACCAGGTGGAAAAGGGGCCAGTGGACGCCGTGCAGAAGAAGGCCAAGTACACCCTGAATGACACGGGGCTGCTTGGGGACGATGTTGAATATGCACCTCTGGTGAGTGCCCCCGAGCCAGAAGCTGCAGAGCGGGAGCTGGAGCCAGGAACTTGGACTCCATATCTGAACTCAGCATAGTGAAGCCAAGTCGTCCTGGGAAGGGTTTCTGTGGCGCAGGGGCGTGGTTCCAGGGGCCCTCCCTCAGCTGGTCCTTCCCATCCTGTGTCCCCCGGCAGACGGTGAACGTGATTGTTCAGGATGAAGGTGTGGATGCCATCCCAGTGAAGGTCCTCAACTGCGACACCGTCTCTCAGGTCAAAGAGAAGGTCATTGACCAGGTGTACCGCACGCAGCCGTGCTCCCGCTGGCCCAAGCCTGACAGTGTGGTCCTCGGTGAGTTTCACCTGTCCGTGAGGCTCCCATGCCCAGCCCTGCCCAGGAAGGAGCAGCACGTGGCCCTGGGTTCCGGAAACTGAGCTGTGTCCTCCCGCAGAATGGCGTCCTGGGTCCACGGCCCAGATTCTGTCCGACTTGGACCTTACCTCTCAGCGGGAAGGCCGGTGGAAACGAATCAACACCTTGATGCACTACAACGTAAGTGTGGAGGCAGGGGGATAGTGCTGGACCCCACTGCAGGAACACGGCCTTCCCTCATGACTCTGTCCTCAGGTCCGGGATGGAGCCACCCTCATCCTGTCTAAGGTGGGAGTCTCCCAGCAGCCGGAGGACAGCCAACAGGACCTGCCTGGGGAGCGTGAGTCTATGCTGGCTCTCTTTAGTCCCTAAAGGTTTATGAAGACAGTACTCTCCCTCTGCTGCCCCCTAGTGGACCCCAGGACCCTGAAGCACTGGGGCTGTGTCCCTCAGCTCCCTGCTCCCCACAGGCCACGCCCTCCTGGAAGAGGAAAACCGAGTGTGGCACTTGGTGAGGCCAACAGATGAGGTGGATGAAGGCAAGTCCAAGCGTGGCAGCATGAAGGAGAAGGAGCGGACCAAGGCCATCACGGAGATCTACCTGACACGGCTGCTCTCAGTCAAGGTGATAGATGGCATCCATGCACAGGAACACCCCCCCCCCACACACAAACACACACACTGGTGCCTCGGCTGTGCCCCAGGGCTCACACCGAGCCACTCTCCTCTGCAGGGCACACTGCAGCAGTTCGTCGACAACTTTTTCCAAAGCGCGCTGGCCCCCGGGCATGCAGTGCCGCCCGCCGTCAAGTACTTCTTCGATTTCTTGGATGAGCAGGCAGAGAAGCATGACATCCGGGATGAGGATACCATCCATATCTGGAAAACCAATAGGTGAGGCCCTGCCCTCTCCCCCCGCCCCCCACCTCCCACCTCCCTCTCACCCACCCACCGTGGCATAGCCCAGCACAGCCCCTTACTCCCTTGTCCATCTGCCACAGTTTACCCCTTCGGTTCTGGGTGAACATCCTGAAGAACCCCCATTTCATCTTTGACGTTCACGTCCATGAAGTGGTGGATGCCTCGCTGTCGGTCATTGCGCAGACCTTCATGGACGCCTGCACTCGCACAGAGCACAAGCTGAGCCGAGTGAGTGGGCTTGTGGGTCACAGAGCTGGGCCAGGGGTCCGGGAGGAGTGGAGGGCCTAATCTCTGGTCAGCATCAGTAGGGACGGCCTAAAGAAGCTATGACTGAGATGGGGTAGTAAGCTGGGATTATACCAAAAGATTATCTTTGTGTGGGTTTGTATGTTTGGGGGAAAAGCAGGCTTTAGGGTGTGGAGTTGATCTATCTCCTTCACCTCCCATGGGACTTCTGTTCTTTCTTTTTTTTTGGGGGGGGGTGGCTCTTCAAGACAGGGTTTCTCTATGTAGCCCTGGCTTTCCTGGACTTGCTTTGTAGACCAGGCTGGCCTCGAACTTACAGAGATCCACCTGCCTCTTCCTCCCCGAGTGCTGGGATTACAGGTGTGCGCCATAGTGCCTGGCTCCCCAGTGCTTTCTTACACAAGAGTCCAAGCAGGAGCCTGGCTATTGCTTTGTGAGGACCGAATGGCTGAGTTAGCCCCAGTGTCAAGGCTTCTGTCTTCCACAGGACTCTCCCAGCAACAAGCTGCTGTATGCTAAGGAGATCTCTACCTACAAGAAGATGGTGGAGGAGTGAGTGATATGGAGGAGGGCTGGGGAGCAGCTGGGAATCCCTAAGAGACCCCAGGGTTTGGCACCCCCCTCCGCCATTCACTCACCTCCTGCCTCCATCCATGACCCGTCTCCTCCTGCAGCTACTACAAGGGCATTCGACAGATGGTGCAGGTCAGCGACCAAGACATGAACACACACTTGGCAGAGATTTCCCGGGTAAGGGTCATGGACCGCCATGAGAGCAAGGGCTCTACTGCCCACTTCTGAGCCAGGTGCCGAACTGCAGAGCTACGACGAGGGAAGCAGAGGGTAGCCAAGGGGGCAGGTTGGTCAGGCAAGCTGCCCTGAGGGGAACTGAGTCCTAGGAAGAGGTGAACACACACAGGAGTGTAGAGGCTGATGGGCAGGCAATGGCTAGCTCAGAACCCTGACGTGCCTGCTCTACCGGCCATCACTGAGCCGATGTGGCCTCCCCACGGTGTGACTCTTTAGCTGGTGTATCTATGATGGTGCCACACAGCCAGCACCTGACGGCCAGCTGTTCTGCGGGACTGGCCTTGGGGCTCCCGTAGCCCCTTCTCATAGTGGGTACTACTGCCGTCCGCAGGCACACACTGACTCCTTGAACACGCTTGTGGCATTGCACCAGCTCTACCAGTACACACAGAAGTACTATGACGAGGTATGTTCTGGGTCCCTGTGGTGAGATGCAGGGCAGCCTGCCTGTACCCATCCCGGGGCCTGTGATCTGACAGGTCTCTTCCGTGTCCATCTCTACCCCTACCTCACCCACACCCCACCAGATCATCAATGCTTTGGAGGAGGACCCTGCGGCCCAGAAGATGCAATTGGCCTTCCGCCTGCAGCAGATTGCTGCTGCGCTGGAGAACAAGGTTACAGACCTCTGACCGACCACGCTGCCTCAGGTTTGCAGGTGTGTGGTACCATGGAGTTGGGCAGCCCCATGGCGTGAGACGGCACTGGCTGTAGCTGAGTTCTTCTCTCTCTCCAGTAGAGGATGCACCCAAGGCGTATGGAGTGGGTGTAGTGAGCCCACCTCTTGTAGACTGTAGCGTCTTTCTCCTGAGCAATACTGCCTGGGCGCCTGAGTCAGCACCAGCTCCTTCCGATGGCACCAGCATCGGGCGTTCTCTATTGTCTCCTGAGCAATTCGCAAATGTGCCTTACAAAGCCTCACCGGGCCACTGGGGGACAGTGGAGCCTTGGCCTCCCCTTCCGATGCACCAGCAGCCTAGCCTCCTCAGATATCCTAGGTTTGGCCTGAGCTCCCACAGCCAGTTCCTGGACTGTATCTGCCAGATGGAAGGAGAAGGAAAAGAAAGCGGTACGATGCCTTCCTGACCTCATCTGGCCCTCCCCCGTGGGGCGCAGGCACTCCGGGTGGACTTGAGGGCCATCATCAGCTCCACCTCTAAGGTCAAGCTGGACGTCAGACGTCGGGGTCTAAGGTGGCAAGAGGGACCCAGAAAACTGAGGTCCTGGTCTCAGCTGTTAAACAGTCCCTCCTGGAGACCCTGCCTGGACTGGGGGTGCTATAGAAGGACCTCCCCCAGGACCTCCCAACCCCTTTTTGTAAATTGTAAATCCAATACAATTTTCTTTTTCACTCTCTGGTTGGCTGGGTTTCTCGCTGGGCTGCCCATCTGTCCCTACTCACCTTTCTCCAGACGACCTGGACTTGGGGAGCAGTGGTCAGGGTCTTGGGGAGCCAATCAGGGGTCTTTCTGTACCCCTGATATGGGGATTAGGCTAGCTCTAGCATCTTTGGCTTCAGCAGCCTTCAACCTCCACACCCCCTCCAGAGGTCCCCTCACAATTCCCCCCCCCCCACACACACACAGAGGGCTTTTAAGAGCTATATGACAAGAGTAGGAGGGGTATGAGTCTTGTCCTAACCTTGTACTTGCCACACTTGTTTTGCCAAACACATGTCATCAGGCTTGGTGGCAAACTCCTTTAACCTCTGAGTTATCTGGCTGGTCATCTTACCTATTTCTAAGGTGCGGTAGCACCTTACAGCACGTTTTCTAGGCACGTATGTTATGAAGATCTCCTGTGCACTGAGTTTTAAGGGCCCTTGCTGGGCGTAGTGGCCCACGCCTGTAAATCCCAGCACTTGGGGAGGCAGAGGCGGGCAGATCTCTGTGAGTTTGAGGCCCAGCCTGGTCTACAAAGTGAGTCTATGCCAGCCAAGGCTACACAGAGAAACCCTATCTCGAAAAAACAGAAAAGGGGGGGAGGGCTTGAGACCTTTCGATCAGCCTCTGCTCAGTGCCACATGATGTCCAAGATGCTGCAGGATACAAAGTTCATGGCCAGAGAGCCAGTGCTGTTATGAATTCCAAGAGTCTGTTAGTGTGTGTGTCTTAACTGTTCTGTTGCTGTGAGGAGATACCATGGCCAAGGCAACTTACCACAGAAATCACTTCTTTTGGGAGTTTGCTTACAGCAGTTTCAGGGAGTTAGTCCATGACCATCATGGAAGGAAGCATGGCGGCAGGCAGGCCTGGCGCCGGGAGCAGTAGCTGAGAGTTCACATCTGGCCTGAAAGTGCAGGCAGGGATAGAGATAGACAAGAGACTGAGGGGTGGGGAGAACTGCAACTGACACGGGCTTTTGAAACCTCACCCCCAGTGACAAGGCTCCTCCAACAAAGCCACACCTCCTCATCTTTAGTCCACCATGGGGACTGATCATTCAGATAGGAGCCTGTGGGGCTGTTCTTCAGACCACCACAGTAGGAAAGAGGATTGCTTCTAATCCCCAGAACAGAGGTCCAGATAGTACTCTAGTGCTAGTATGAGTTAAAATGAGATGTGCACACGCAATGAGAGAGACTCATTCATTCCACAGGGATTTTGTTGTTTGTCTTGCCTGGAACTTGTTTTGTAGACCAGAATGGCCTTGAACTCAGACCTGCCTGCCCCTGTCTTTCGGACTAAAGGTGTGTGCCCCCATACCCAGCTCCAAAAGCACTCGTGCTATGGGCATTGTACTAGACAAAGAACCCAGCAGGGAGCTGGACAAGTGGGTCTGCCCTTCAGGAGCCTCCCACACTCTCCAGATACCTACTCAAATCAGGATTCCACAACAGGAAGTGAAGTGATACAGTTTGATTTGGGCTGAATCCAAATGCTGTCTCTGGGTCCCGTCCTTCTGAACTAGTCCCAAAATGCGTCCTATGTCTGGAGAGTCCTGCTGTGGGGAGGGTCATGATTAGCTGTCTCTCCAAGGAGGGGGGTACAAGGCCAACAGCCAGTATCCCCCAGCACAGGCCCCTGAAGCGATGCTGCTACTGTGATTTGACACAAGACTCCCCCAGAAATGTAGCCGGCCAGGAATTCTAAACAAAGTGCTACCAAGTCAGCAGGGGTGAAGGGGTCATGTCTCAGAATGCAGAGCTGGGATAAAAGAACTGGGAACCTTGAGGCCTGGCTTCTAGAATGGACCTCTAAAGACCATCTTCTCACTGGATAGAAACATACACACTGCTAAGCTTGGGGGCCCCAACAGGTTCCAGGTGGGGTGTTCATTAAGTGTGTGCTGGGAACCAGCAAGTGTTTATGGATGGGGAGGGGCACAAGGCCAGCCTTGAGCTGAAGCAGAATTACCAACAAACCCAGGGATGACCTGCTCTCCTTTCTGTATGTCCTCATTCTCTTTCCACCATACCGGAGACTGGGGAGGGGCTGGGGGAGCTTTCAGCACCTATCCCTAAATCAGCCCCTTCCTGGTTTATTCTTTATAATGTGCATTCTGACCACTGGCAGAATCTGGGATCTGAGTGGAAGTGGGCAAGCTAGCTACCTGGGGACTGTCACAGCTGTCTAATGAGAAACGGGCTTGGGCATATGGGGCAAATGGAGTTTGTATTTAGGGGTGGCACTACATCACAGCAGATGGTGAAGATGGTCCTGGATGTTAGGTCCCTAGCTGTTGCAGGGCCTGGCTGGCATACCCTACCCTCTACCTAGGGGTGGGGCTTCCCTCTCCAAGACGATTTTCAGTATATAATCCAGACGTTTTGGTTCCATCCTTTGCCCTTGCCCTTCCCTCTCTCTTCCTTCCCTATCTTCCTTTCCCCCTACCTCCCTCTCTCCTCCACTCTTTACCTCTTTCTTGCAAGCTTGCCCCACCATCTCCCCCTCCCATGCTGCTCCCAATAAATCTGCATTTATATAATACTGTCTCACCATTAGCTCATTCCTGGTTGGACACACCAGGTTGGGGAAGGGTGCCCAGGGCAGTTGGCTGAGAATGAGCAAGTCACCATTGTGTGAGAGCCTGGCGAGGCCTTTGATAACAGCGGTCAGCTCTGACCACCTGGACTCGGGGAGCAGCGGTCAGGGCAAGTGGTCTGAAGCTCTCCTGGGCAGGTGGCTATTTTCCTAAACCTTTATCCAGGCCCCTTCTCCACTTTGCAGTTGAGCCAAACTAGGCATCCTTGGGAATGTGGAGGAGGCAAGCAGGTTGCCCTGGTAACTGCCTAGCCCTGCCCTGCTGCTGTACAGACAAAGGCCACTACCCTCCCCCCTGGCCACTGTGCAGGCAAGGTTCCCAACCCCCTACCATCACCCTGGCTCAATTCCCCCTCCTCCTCTGCCTTTAGCTGAAGCTCCATTAGCTTTGCACAAAACCTCAACCCACCCCTGGGAAAGGTGGCTTCTGAGCTTTATTGCCCTGAGCAGTGGGGGTTGGGGCCATCCTCAGGTTCTGCTAGACTCCAGGATTAATAATGGCTCCCAGAGGGGATGCTGACTCCAAGGATGTCCTGGGGCTTGGGCAAAGTTGAGTGAGAGGGGCTAGAAACTGAGACTTAGACCTATTTCCTTGGCCACCTGTGTGTGTGCCCCTTATATTTCAGGATATACGGTAGATGCTTCTAGTGGCCTGGTACTTCACTGGCTTGCTTTGGTTTGTTTGATAATTTTTTGTTTTGTTTTTTGTTTTTGTTCAAGACAGGGTTTCTCTGTGTAGTCCTCGCTGTCCTGAAACTCATTCTGTAGGCCAGGCAGACCTCAAACTGAGATCTACCTGCCTCTGCCTCCCAAGTGCTGGAATTAAAGGCACGCACCACCACCCGGCCTGGTTGACAAATTTTTTAAAGATTTTATTTATTTTATGCATATTAGTGTTCTAAGAGGGCAGTAGAAGGTAGAGATGGTTGTGAGCCACCGTGTGGGTTCCTGGGAATTGAACTCAGGACTTCTGGAAGAGCAGACAGTGCTCCTCACCGCTGAGCCATCTCTCCAGCCCTGTGGTTGACAATTTCTAACTTATATTTTATTACTATTATAAAGATTTCGTTGGGCTGAGGGTTCAGGCCGGGGCCTCACTCTGTTAGGCAAGTGCAGTACCACTGAATTACACCCCAGCCCCGATTTTCATTTAAAACTCAGATTTGCTTTTAGAAAGAGGTTCAGGATGGGGGTGTGTGTGTGTGAAGAGATGGCTCAGTGGCTAAGAGCACTGGCTGTTCTTCCAAAGGGTCTGGGTTCAATTCCAAGCACCCACATGGCAGCTCACAACTCTTAACTCCAGTTCCAGGGGATCTGACACAGACATACATGCAGGTAAAACACTAATGCACATAAAAATAATAAAAAAAAAAGCATTTAGAAGTTCAGGTTTGAATATGGGTGAAATCCCCAGATCGTTAAGTATTTGGCTCAAAGAGGAAGAAAGAAGGAAGGGAGGAACTCCAGACCTGATTTCTTGCTTTCCTGGGATGAGGTGGCCCTGCCAGGAAACCCTGGTGCTTCACTCCCCACGGCTGAGGGTCAGAAGCCACTTTTCAATGGATGCAAAGCTCCGGTAACCCATGTTCATTGTCTTTTCTCCCTCCCCTCCCCCAACAAGGCCTCACTATTGCTGGCCTCATTCTCACAGAGATCCATCCTTCTGCCTCTGCTTTTGCTAGAATTAAAGATGTGTGCCACCACACCTGGCCTACCTTTCTTTCTTCCTTCTCCTTTTGCCTGGAGACAGGGTCTCCCTCTGCAGCTCAGGTGGCTTCAAATTCACTAGGTAGCCCAGGTAGGCCTTGAACTGGCTGTGATCCTCCAGACTCAGCTTCCCAAACATTTGAAGTTCAAAGCAAAGCCACAATACTAGGCCCATATTCACTTTGTTGGAAGATAAGAGGGTTGGTTCATTCGAGACAGAGTTTCACTATTACATAGCTCTAGCTTATCCTGGAACTCAGGATATATACCAAGCTGGCCTGGAACTCACGGAGTTCCTCCTGACTCTGACCCCTGGTGCTGGAATTAAAGGCCTGTAACAGCACACACACACACACACACACAGTTCCATATTTACTTTCAAGTAAATAAAGTAATAAAAGTAGACCCTGGAGCAGTGGTTTTTCAACCCCCCTAATGCTGCAATCCTTTAACACAGTTCCCCATGCTGGGGTGATCCCCAACCATAAAATTTTCATTGCTACATAACTAATTTTGAAAGGTATGAATCATAATGTAAATATTTGTGTTTTCTGACGGTCTTAGGCAATCTCTGTGAAAAGGTCGTTCGACCTTAAGAGGGGTCTTGGCCCCCAGGTTGAGAACCGCTGGTCTAGAGTGACACACCAGGAAAAGGAAGCTTTCTAGGCTTACTGGCAGACTGAGCCTTGCCTGCCTGTGTGGCAGACCTCCTGGGCCGCCTTGAGCTAGAGGCTGGAGAAAGTCAGGGCTAGGGTCTTTTCTTTCGAGAATGTCAGTGAGGTGAGTGCTCCGTAAGGAGGAAAAATATCCAACACCAACAAAGATCCATTTGGGTACCATACCTTCTGGCCCCAACATGGTGCTGCTGCTGTCCCTGGTCCTGACTGCCCGCCGGGAGTTCACCTCGTCCACGAGCTTCTAGACCGAGGTTAGGGTAAGAGGCGTGGCAGATGTCTCTCCTGAAGGCTGTTACCAAAATAAGTGTGCCACTAATGCCAAAGGGAGGTGTCCTCCTCGCCCAGGCCACAACGCGCCTCCCGCAGGGGTCCCTGGCGCTGGTTTTTTAACCTAGAGCCTTTTTCTGGGCTAGTATTTTGTTGTTGTTGTCAAAGTATTATCACCACGTGCTCAAGCTCGCTTTTGACAATTTCCCCTCATTTTTGAGGAAGGAGGCTGGGCTGGGACCCGGGGGAGGGCAGGGGTAGTGCGTGGCATGCAGACGGTGGAAAATACCAGCAAGACCTCCGCCCGTCACCCCCACGGGAGGGAAGACGGCTTTCTCCTTTGTGGCCGTCTCCGCGGGGCAGGAAGCTGCGCGCCTGTCTCCGGGAACCCCCACCTCCCACCCCGCCCCCCGCTCCACCCCCGCTTCCCAGCTCCCGGTCGCCAGGCTGGGGAAATCCGCCGGGCCTCGGCCCCGCCCCGCCGCCCCGCCCTGCGGCGCCGCAGCCCCCCACCCCCCACCCCGCTTTGCTCAGCGGCGCTGGGCGTCGGACGCGGGCCGGGTGCTGCGCGGGGCTCCGGGGCGCTCGCTCCGGCAGCGGCTGCGGACATGTCGGGTCCGCGCGCGGGATTCTACCGGCAGGAGCTGAACAAAACCGTATGGGAGGTGCCGCAGCGGCTGCAGGGCCTACGCCCGGTGGGCTCCGGCGCCTACGGCTCGGTCTGGTAGGGGCTGGCAAGGATCAGGTCGGAGCTGGGCGGGAAAGTGTGCACGACCCTCCAGCGCGACGTGGGGTTCCCGGCGTGGGGAGGGGCCTCGCCCTGCCTCCGCCCCCGGCCTGCACGCTTCCCAGGAATGAATGGGAGGGGGCGGGGAGGGACACGGAGGAAACTTTCCCTCTAGATTCCACTCGCTGGCAGGGAGGGGGGGGTCCTCTGATGTCCCCTCCCCATCTCCGAGCCCTAGTTTCTCCCAGAAAGGCCGAATCCTGCGGCGTCACAGCTGGCGGGAGAGCAAGTCTCTGGGGCCGCTAAATGGAACAGCCATCCGGGTTATTTTGGGCCAGGTCTAAGTAGCTGCGGGGTCTAACGTGCTCCCAGACCTGAGTGTTTGAAAAGGGGGCGCCCAGCGCGGTGAGGAGACCTCTCTTCTTTCGAAGGCATCAAACTCTCCGGTGGATGCTACCTGCTCCCCGCCCCCCGCCCCCCCCCCCCCCCGTTTCCTAGGAGTCTTAGCGGCTAGAGCCTAAGCAGACACCTACTGTCTTGTCCACACCCAACAAAAGATCTTAGAATATAGTCCTGCAGTTAGGGGGACCAGAGGTTAGAGTCTTGATCCGGGTCAGACAGAGTCCAGGCTGGCTAAAGCCACGTCCCAGACAGCTGGGATTAGAGAATGGTCACAGTCCTTTTTGACAGGCTGATCAAGGGTGTGGACACTGGTGCGTGCCCCACACTCCAGCACCGGGAATGGGGGCTGAGGCTCAAATCTTGGATCTTGTGCTGTCATCAGAAGCCTCTGTCAGATCTTCGGTCCACGGCAGGGCTGCTGCTGAAGTCTTATAGAGGAAAACAGTCGTGCTTTACTGGGCCCACAGCGAGCTGGGCATGGGATTGTGTTCTTGCTTCTCTTTCTCTCAGGGTGTACCCTCCTCCACAGCGAGTAGAGACAGGATACACCTCCCCACACACTCTGCCCCCCCATACCCAAGGAGTAGGACAGAGGAAGAGATGATAGGACACGCTGTGTCTGGGATGCCCAGGGGCTTAGCAAGGGGGAGAGGATGAGGTTACGAGAAATCCCATTTAAAAAATAATACAATTGGATAGAGGGAGGGAGGGAATGGGGAGGGGTGGGGTGGAGAGACACCTTCCAGGGCACTTGGGCATTGACTCAGATGGAATCCTCTGTGGGCCGACCATCTAGGAGCTGCGGGGATATAGTCAGATTTCCCGAGTGAAGCCGAGGTCTGTCTCCACTGGTCTGTGGAGACAGACTGCCCTGCTGAGGCAGGTGCTGGGATGCCAAGTCCTGGTAACTTGACTGTACAGATGACATCAGGTCAGGGGATCTCATGGTCCAGTGGCCGCTGCCCTCACACCTCACCCCAGGAGGAAGACATCTGCTTATCATAAGGAATCACCTTTCCTCCACTACTTTTTAGTCCCATGAGCATCCCAGACCCACAATGTCCCCTCCCCACCTTCCCTCAGCTGGTTGGAATGGCTGGTGTCTTGTCTCCATTCACTGCAAGGGAGGGGTGCACCCCGGGAAGCAGAGAGTCAAGAGGGAGGGAAGAGACAAGCATCCCCTGGGGAACAGGCTGCGTCAAGGTGCTGTGGCCAGCAGGGCTCCTTCGACGGCTTCATGGATTCTCCAGTCTTGAGGGCAGAGGGACCAGAGCCTGGGAGAAAGCCCTATGACCACAGATGAGCCCTGCTGGTCTTGAAGCCCATAAGAGAGGGTGTGTTCTCATTTGCTCATTGAAGCTCTCCAGTGAAGGACAGAAGGGTGAGGAGGTGCAGAAGTGGAGCGTCCAGTGTCTGGGGAGTGGAAGAGAGCCAGACCCCCCCCACCACACACATATACACCCAGGCTGAACTTTTCCTACAATCCAGTTGTTCAGTTATAAATGGGAGGGGGGGTGTTTTTGTTTGTTTGTTTTTGAAACAGTGTCTCAGTAGTTTTCCCGGCTGGTCTTGGCCTCAGTTCTCTTGCCCCAGTCTCCCCAAGAGCTGGGATTACAGGCGTGAAGGTGGAGGGCTGCTTGCTGAGGGCGCACCTGTGGGCATAGTCGTGGCGTGTTTTTCATGCCCTGGCCTCGTTGTGAGTGCGGTCTTAGGTTTGGGCTAGAATCACGGGAGAAGATACAAGCTCTGCCAGAGAATGCTGAGTCCACTCAAGGGGGTCTTCTATGGGACGTCCAGGAGGGGTGGCATGGAGACATCGTGGGGTGAACAGGCAGGGACAGGCCTCCTTGGAGCCAGCCGCGGAGCCTCGCTCCCGCACTGGTGTAGGGTGAACTCAGGCCAGGCGCCCGCGCGTCCTCTCATTCGCCCACCTTGCAGCTCGGCCTACGACGCGCGGTTGCGCCAGAAGGTGGCTGTGAAGAAGCTGTCTCGCCCTTTCCAATCGCTGATCCATGCGAGGAGGACGTACCGTGAGCTGCGCCTACTCAAACACCTGAAGCATGAGAACGTGAGAGGGCAGGCCAGTGGTGTAGGGACCGAACAACGGACGCCGCCTGGTGGGGGCGGGAGCGAAGATATCGGGGCGGGGCCTTTGGGGGACACGCCCCTCGCGCGGGCGGGGCCCAGACCAGCGGGGCGTTGCCTACAGCTGAACTGTGATCCTGCCTCCTCCGTTCCCTGATCAGGTCATAGGGCTTCTGGACGTCTTCACGCCCGCCACCTCCATTGAGGATTTCAGCGAAGTGTGAGCGGCTTGGGAAGGCCCCGCGGTGGCCTTGGGAGCTTGGTCGGGGAGGGGGTGGCGTGACACTGTCCTAACTTCTGACCCTGGCGCAGGTACCTGGTGACCACCCTGATGGGCGCCGACCTGAATAACATCGTCAAGTGTCAGGCACTGAGCGATGAGCATGTTCAGTTCCTGGTCTACCAGCTGCTGCGTGGGCTGAAGGTGGGGCGCGTGGGCTCTGGGGTTCCCTTGACCGCTCTGGGTTGGGGCAGAGCGGGATGGAACCTGGGCTCACCTGGTCTGCCCTCCCCTGCAGTATATCCACTCGGCAGGCATCATCCACCGGGTAGGTGCAGCTGTGGGCGAGGGTGAGGGTCAGCCACTCTGCCTCGGCGCGTGGCCGCAGCACTCACGCCCCGCCCACCCTGCAGGACCTGAAGCCCAGCAATGTAGCAGTGAATGAGGACTGCGAGCTGAGGGTAAGGATGGGGAAGGCTGTATGGACAGCAGGGACGCACAGAGAGGTAGGCGTCTTACACAATAGCCGTGGTCCTCCAGATCCTGGACTTCGGGCTGGCGCGCCAGGCTGATGAGGAGATGACTGGATACGTGGCCACACGGTGGTACCGGGCACCAGAGATCATGCTGAACTGGATGCACTACAACCAGACAGGTTCTGTCGACCCTCAGCGTGGCCTTGTCCTGTCAGGGTGCTCAGGCTGTGCTCACACTACGGTTTAGGGAAAATTACAGAGCTCTGAGGGAGGAGCAAGAGCTTGGTGGGACCAGCTTTTAGAAGGGCTTTTTAACTTGGTGGGTGCCCTCATACCTCTTCTCAGGGCTCGGCTGCTCTCTTGATCCTGGCTATGACTGAGGGTCACTGGGCTGGCTGCCCCACCCCCACAGGAAGGATGTGGGCAGGCTGAGTCTCCTTACTCTCTCCCAACAGTGGACATCTGGTCTGTGGGCTGCATCATGGCTGAGCTGTTGCAAGGAAAGGCCCTCTTCCCTGGGAACGACTGTATCCTTGGGGAGCAGGGTCAAGCTGGGGGCCCCTTCTGCAGGAAGGAGTGTGGGAGTGGAGTCTGGCCCTCTTTGGAAGTCTTACCTCTGCCCTTTGCCGTATGGCATGGGGCTCCCTGTCCTGAGCCACAGCTCCACAGTGTATCAGGGGCTGGGACTGGAATGGCTGGCCACCAGGTGTTTCCTGAGCTAGGAAGACATCGACCAGCTGAAGCGAATCATGGAGGTGGTGGGCACACCCAGCCCTGAGGTTCTGGCAAAGATATCCTCGGAGCACGTAAGTTAGTGGCCATCCGGCTGTCTGTTCATTCTCCTGACCAAGCACCAGTCATGTCGGGGACAGGGTAGGATGCAGACAAACGGGCATCCCGTGGGGAATATGGGCAGGGCAGGATGGAGCTTGTGTTAGGCACATCCAATCTCTTCAGGGGGAAGCAGGTGAACCAGGAGGATATTCCTGGTAGGAGAGAGTGAAGACAAAATTACCGACACTGACAAACTGCTCCGGCTTGCTGGGGCGCCTAGCAGGCCTGTTGGAATGAATGATCAAGGCTGTCTCCTGAAAGGCTCTCTATGCAGTTTGGGGCCAGGGAAATGGAGGGGTTTGGGACCAAGGAAAGTAGAGAGTACTTAGCCCTCCAAGCCCTTCTTATGTGTCTCCAGGCCCGGACATATATCCAGTCTCTGCCCCCCATGCCCCAGAAGGACCTCAGCAGTGTCTTCCATGGAGCCAACCCTCTGGGTGAGGACTGGGACCGGGTCTAGGTTGGGCTTCAGATCCAGCGCCGGCTCTGTGTTAACTTTCACTCTTTCAGCCATAGACCTCCTTGGAAGAATGCTGGTGCTAGACAGTGACCAAAGGGTCAGTGCAGCGGAAGCCTTGGCCCATGCATACTTTAGCCAGTATCATGACCCTGACGACGAGCCAGAGGCCGAGCCTTATGATGAAAGTGTCGAGGCCAAGGAGCGCACACTGGAGGAGTGGAAGGGTGAGCACAGGCCAGGGGTCGTGGGAGAGGGAACAGTGCTCAAGAGTTTGAGGGCTGCCTTGTCTCAGCGCAAGATTTTTTACCTCCTGTTTCACACAAGAAACTCCACAGAACTTCCCCAGTGGTCTGGGGGGGGAGGGGCATGCCTCTACTTTAGAGTGGGACATGTAAAGGTGTGTGTGTGTGTGTGTGTGTGTGTGTGTATGCAGCAGAGTTTTGGAGGGCAATGCGGGGCAGGCTCTGGTTCTAAGCCTAACAACGGATGTGGGCTGGGAAGCAGATGCCACACATGCAGATGGGAGCTAGGTTGTGGGTGCACAGCATAATCTCACCTCCCCCCCCCCTTTTTTTATTCATTCCCTCAGAGCTTACTTACCAAGAAGTCCTTAGCTTCAAGCCCCTGGAGCCATCCCAGCTACCCGGCAACCATGAGATTGAGCAGTGAGGCATGGCCTGAGGGGAGGCCTGAGCCTGTCCCCTTTCTTCCAGCTTTCCAGTCTTCCTCAAGAGGTGCCTCTCAGGCAGCCCTGCCACCTAACCTGGGACCCCTTTGCCTTGAGAGGACTCTACACACACACACACACACACACACACACACGAATGCACGGATGTGTACCTATGCCCACCATTATGTGTCTGGAGTCTGAGCAGTAGTGTTTCTGGACCTGGCTTGGTCCACCCAGATTCTCCTGGGGACCTCAGTGTGTGGCATCTGAGTCTGTCCCTGTCCCCGCCCAGATCTCTTCTGTTCTTGAGGACTATCTGGATTAGGAGGAAGGCAAATGGGCCAGGGTCCCTGGAGTGTCTGAGGGAGGGACACTCACTGTAGATGGAGCTGCTCAACCTGGAAATGAAGGGCTGAAAGCTGAGGCAGGGCCAGTGCCCCACCCAACCGAGTAGAGTCTCCTGGGGGATGGCGAGGCAGAGACCACTGCCAGATGTCTAATCAGAAAAGCCTGCTGCAGCTTTGCCTGAGATATGTGGGCAAATGGGCGTGAGTGCGCACTCACGGTGTACACCTCAGAGCACAGGCAGATGTGCTGGTGTGTATGAGTCTGTGAGTCAGCAGCCATTTCTGGCATGGCACCCAAGCTGGAGGCACTCTTCTCTCCCCGCTCCCAGCTGTGAACTAGCCTAAAGGCTCTGAGAGGTGCCAGGAGTTTTTGCTAGAGTGTGGGAGCTGCAGCAGGATCCTGAAGCACAAAGGACACAGTGCCAGCTGGGAAGCTGGTGAAGTAAGGGGTTCTAATCTCAAGAGATGCTCGGTGGTTAGCACCCAAGGATATGAACTTGGACATTCTTGCCCCTGGACCTTGACTCAAAGCTGACAAATGTCTGTCCACATTCTACCTCCACCTACCTTTGTAGTTCTGCAGCTGGTCTGGGGTGCTGTGGTCTGTGAGTCATTCCTTTTTCCCTTTCCCCAGAGAGGAGCTGACCAAGTAATTTGTGAGGTGGGACCCTGTTTGAAGACATGTTGGGGGTATGGCTCCTCCCTGAAGAGACGATGATCTCTTGCTATCAGGGACCATGGGACTCTGGATGTCAAGTGCCTGCACCGAGCGTGCACAATAAAGGGATTTCCTTCTTGCTCTTGTGTGGAAGGCTCCAGGTCTCGTTGCTTGTACTGTTCCTGCTTCCTGGAGGGGTGGCTGGACCTCCGTGCTTGGTACACTTCCAGCTAGCCCCACAGACTTTGCACTGTGCCCCTTGATCACTCAGCGAGAGCAGTGGTCATTTCTGGTTCTACCACAGCTCCTTGGAGAGGTCAAGAACCCTGGAGACCAGTGCATAGACCCACAGGTTAAAAGGGGGAAAATGGTGGTAATAGCCGTCACACTTTGGTCCTTGCAGTTTTATGTACATTGGGATTCAGTGGACAGGCCTGGCTTCTCCTTACTCACTGGTGGGGCTGGCTCTGGGATGGGATGATGGGGTGAGATTGTCTCTGGAGTAAAGGTCTGTTCTTCCTCAGGGATTGGACAGGACATGGGAAATAGCTTTTTTGTTTTCCTTCCTGGTTAAGTAAGGCACGAAGGCTACTTTAGCTTAGGATACAGCTCATGTATCATGCCCATGTCCTGAATTTTGGACCTCCAGAGGCCTTCGCCTGGCAGCTGGTGCAGGGAGGAAAATCTAAAAGACGAGAGCCAAGTTCACTTTTGGGGATTGGGAGTTCCAACAGAACCTAATACATGGCCCCAGTTCCAAAGCCTGGTCTGGATCAGTCCCCTACAGAACAAGGAGGGAAGCTGGGGAGCTTTTTGGAGGATATGGGTGGGTGGCTAGAGGCCTGCCTAGGCACAGAGGGCACAGGATACAGGCAGATGTGGTTTGAGTGGCTCAGAGCTTCCCTGCTCCCTCTTGTCAGCTTGTGGGTGACCATATCACCAGCAGCAGCCCAGGTGTAAAGCTGCCCTGGCTAGCCTTGAGCTGCTGATTCATGGCAGCAGGCAGGCAGGCATGGAGGGAGGGGAAGAGGGTTCTGGGGATCTTGTTACTACTCATCAGGATCCAGGGGGATCCTGGAATGGACTTTGGTTCCTGGGCTATAGGACAGATGTTGGCTTCACCCTCCAGAAGCACCTTATAGCTCAAGGAGGCATCGAGCTGAAAGCCCACACAGGATCCCCTATTTTTCCTGGGGGCAGGTACACCTTTAGCTCATTCTGGGCTTTGAAGTTCAGACTGGACAACAGGTGGGGTGTAGAGGGACCAGTCCTGTTCAATGCTTGAAGCAGGCACTCCACCTATCAGGTTGGGGAGCAGGGAACAGAGATGCAAAGGACCAATACCTCTGGTTCCTAGATTGGGAAGCTGGGAGTCAGTGGCCACAATGGGGTTGGGGATACAACCCGAGATGTTAGGGAGACATCCAAATCCCTACTCCATAGAGACACAGATGAATGGACAAGCCCCAGGGGTGGGGCATCCCTGGGAAAGATGGGAAGTTGAGCCAGGAACAGGAAAACAATTGGGTGGGGTACGATTGGTGTATGGGCAAGTGGACCTGACCCGGGTCTGGAGTAGAAGCTGGTGATCTCAAGTTGCCTAGAATGGGCCCAGAAGGTCAGGAAAGGTTGGAATACAAAGAGGCACCTGCTAGGACCCCAGGGCCAAGAAGTCTAGCCAGGGTAGAGGCCAGCCAGAGTGTTTCAGCGCCGCCTCCCGCCACAGGTCAGAGCCGAGCTATGGGGCAGCTCTACCCACACAACCCCCCCTTTCCAAGCCTTCCGCCCAACCACGGAGGCCTCCTCCGGTTTCCGCAGGGGCCGGAGGGCAGGCGGGGGTATCACGTGCTCAGGGCCCCGGGGGCCGGTTGGTCAGTGGGCCGGGAGGGACCACTCTGCCGGTCAGAAACAAGGGTCGGGTAGGAGTTGGCGGTTACAGAAAGTTCAGGGTGACGACCCCGAGAGAAGAACCCGCAAGGGAACGCCTCCAAGGGAAAGCCCCAGAGGCGAGCGGCCGGCGCGGAGCCCGACCTGCCACGCAGTGACCTGGGGCGCGCGGACGGAGCCCACTGATCCCGGGCCGGGTCCTGGGGTGCGGTGCTGCGGCTGGGGATGGGATCCCCGCCACCCGCCCGTAAGGGCTTTTACCGCCAGGAGGTGACCAAAACGGCCTGGGAGGTGCGCGCCGTGTACCAGGACCTGCAGCCAGTTGGCTCTGGTGCCTATGGTGCAGTGTGGTGAGCGTTTGCCGGGCGGGGCGGCAGGCGGGGCAGGCAGCGGCTGGCGATTACCGGGCGGGTTAGCTAGCCAAGCTGTCCGCCCCGCAGCTCTGCGGTAGACAGCCGCACTGGCAGCAAGGTGGCAATCAAGAAGTTGTACCGGCCCTTCCAGTCGGAGCTGTTTGCCAAGCGCGCCTACAGAGAGCTGCGCCTCCTCAAACACATGCGCCACGAGAACGTGAGTCCAAGGCCCGCCCCAGAGGCGGACATTGCGCACTGGCCGCCTCTCACCCTGCCCTCCCCGGCAAATCCTGCCCACTGCCTCTGCTTCCAGGGGCCTGGTGTCTTCCGCCTAGTTAGCCCACAGCTTGGGTAAGCTATCAGCAGCTTCCAGGAGGGAAGTGGAGGCAGAGACCAGACCAAACCTCGGGTCACTGTGGATAAAGGAGTTTGAGATACAGGTCATTACTGTCACCATTGTGGGTTGTATTTCTTCTTGTCAGGGAAAGCATCTTGTTTCCGGTCCTACCTGCACGTGGCAGTCCTACCTGTGCAGGTAATCCTGCACATGGCTGCCCCTGTGCCTCCCACATCACCTTTGCTGCCCATCAGAGCCCTTCTCTCGGCCAGGGGCCTTTTTTCTTGATATGGTTCTTCCTGAGGCTGTGAGTTCTGTCCCTCCCACTTCCCGTCTGGACAGTTGCCCTAGTCCTGACAGTTGCCCAGTCCTGCATCATCAGAGTCAATAGCCCCATGGGAAAATGGACTCCCTGTGGCTAACAGCAAACTGACCCCCAGTGCTTCATCATTGCTGCTCTTGCGTGATCTGGTGGATGGTCACTAGCCCTGCTATGTCTGCTTCCCCACTTCCCATTTAAGCTGTAAACAGTAAAACAAAACAAGCAAACAGAAAACAAACCCAGTGCAACTAGAGTTGGAGGCACATGCCTTTAATCCTAGTACTCGGGAGGTGGGCTTTGTGGGTCTCTGTGAGTTTAAGGACCCCTTGGTCTACAGAACTGGTTCCAGAACAGCCAGGGCTACACAGAGAAACCCTGCTCAAAAACCAAAGAACCAAAACCAAGAAAACAACAAAAGCCTTTGTTTTCTTGGGTGTAGCCACCCCTATCCTCAGAGCCCCCAACTCCCACCCACCCACTTACTTATCCCTGTATCCTTCTCCAACCAAGGGCTGTGGGCCTTAACACCTTCTGCATAGCTATGGTTGCTTTCAGGATACCTCAGTACCTTCTGGGCCGCTTCCATTGTAACCTACCTTCCCATGTGGAAACTGAGGTTTGGACAGGCTGTATGCCCCACTCGCCAGAGAGGTGATTGCCACAGAGCCAGCCCTATCCTCATTCTTCTCCTCAAACTCTGGTAATTGGATCACATACTACACCACAAAAGTGCAGAAGTCATATTCCTTTGATGGACCCACCTTGACCTCCAGGACACTTCCTTGTCGATTCTGCAAAGTGTGATCAGCTCTCAGGTCACATTTGTGGTTTATCTGTCCCCAGGCCTTTCCTGTCCGTGTAATGATAACTAAAGTTGTCACCCATCTGCCCTTTACCTCCTGTCTATTCTTGCCTCCTTCTGTCTGTCCTTTCATTGCAACTAGGAGGGCATATGCAGCATCATACCTTTGTCAAAACCCTTCCCTAGTAGCTCTATGGATCAAAGCTAAATCTTCCTTTGGGATATGAGTTTAAAGCCTCTCTCTGGGTTCCCTCTGTCTTCTCCTTGGTTCCTCCTTGGCCCAGGGCTTTGGCCACTTGGGCTCCCTCTCTGTTCTTTACCCTGGAGGTATTTTCACTCCAGCTTTGGCCATCAGGCACCTGACCTTTCTTTGCTCATCCACTCTTTCCTCCTGATACTTGGATATGCGGCCCTCTTCAGGGAGGCCTCTCATGACCTCAGAGGTTCTGTCCCCTAACCAAGTACTAGAAAGCTGATGTAGCATTGTCCGTCTGTTGTCTGATTCCCTCAACCAGAAGCTGTGTTTAAAATGGGGCTTCCCCTTGGTCTAGACAGCCAGGGGATAGTCCTAAGAAGGACCTACCCCGTATTCGTTTCTTCTGTCCCCACTTTAGTCTTGAGACTGTTTCATTGGGGAGGGGGAAAAAAGGGAGGGGAGAGGGAAGACTAAGAGGGCTGGATTGCTCAGCTGCCTGGAGCCAACCCAGACCTGAGACTGCCCCTCCCCCTAGAGTATCCCGGCTGTCAGCATCCAAAAATAGCCAGTGTCTGTGGGCAAATGTACCAGGGTGGGGGCTGAGCTGACAGTGGGGACAGTGGAGGAGACAAAGATAGTTATAGGTGGGTTTTCTGCCTGGAGTACAGTGCCACCCTGGGGGGACACCGGGTCCTTGCATCTCCCGTGTGCTCTGCATCCTATCTGGCACTTGTCCCCCAGGTCATCGGGCTGCTGGATGTGTTCACTCCTGATGAGACTCTGGATGACTTCACAGACTTGTAAGTGCTGGTGGTTTGGGCTGGCTGAGTGGATGGCAGGAACCTGGATGGTTTCTAGGTGTCAGCTTAGGGTTCTGGGTCAGGTTGGGGGCTTTCTCCCCATAGCCCAGTGGTTTTCAACCTTCCTAAGGCTGCAACCCTTTAATATAGTTCCTCATGTTGTTGTGACCCACCAACCATACAATTAGTTTATCGCTACTTCATAACTGTAATTTTGCTGCCGTTATGAATCGTAATATAAATGTCTGAGGTGTAGGATATGTGAGCCCCCTAAAGGGGGTGTCACAGCCCACGTGAGCGATAAGGTGCACACTGCCCTCTTACTCTTCTTACCAGTCTACTCCACACTCCTGTATGCTCCTGGGAGCTATGAACCTGGTGTGGGTGATAAGACCACTCTCCTTTGTTTGTCCCTCCACCCACCTGAATACCCCTTTGACCTAAATGCCTCGAGGCTCCAATCCCTGCCCCAGATTCCTGGTTACCTAACTGTGTGTAGCAGGAGGGGCCTGGGCAGCTTCTGGGTACTGGCTTCAGTTCTAAGTTGGCTTGAGATCTTCTTCCCATGGCCTGAGTAAGGGCTGAGATGCATACTGCTCTCACTCACTCATCCCACTCCCATGTACTGTTGGTAACCCTGGACACTGACGTGCCCTGGTAGACCCAAACCTTCTCCTAAACCTGGCATTTGGGTCCTCACAGGGCCTGGGGTATCAGTACAACTAAATGACCTGAGATGCCAGCTTCAGGTGCAGCCTGGCTGCTCACATGGCATATGATACCCTTCAATCAGGAATTTTAAAACCCTGAAGTAAAGTGTGGTGGCACCAGTATTTGGGTGATGGAGGTAGGAGGATCAGGAGTTCAAGGCCATTTTGGACTGCATGAGACTCATCTTAAAACAAACAAACAAACAAACAAACAAACAAACCCCAAAACCAAGGGCTGGAGAGATGGCTTAGAAGTTAAGAGCACTGGCTGCTCTTCCAGAGGACCTGGGTTTGATTCCCAGAACCTACGTGGTAACTCAGGTGTCTGTAACTCCAGTCCCAAAAGAGTTGATACCCTCTTTTGGCCTCCGTGAGCACAGTACACACATGGTCCACAGGTACACATGGAGGCAAAACATCTATACATGTAAAAAATAAAATGAAAACAAGACAAGGCTGAGTGCAGTAGCAGTGCAGGCCTTTAGTTCCAGCACTTAGAAGGCAGAGGCAACAGGCTGGAGGCAGGAGGCAGGAGATAGCTCTCCGTGATTTTGAGACCATCCTGGTCTACGCAGTGAGTCCCAGGCCAGACAGGACTGCGAAGTGAGCCCTTTCCTCAAAAAACAAACAAAAAGTCCAAGAAGCTAAACAAAACAACCCTGATATGCAACCCTCTCCCCACCTGCCATTCTGGAAAGAAGGGATGTGGGCATGGGTTGAGAAGGTGTAATTGCCGAGGACAGATGTGGCCAGATGGTGGATCGAAGCCTAGCAGGGCGTGGTGTGGGTAGAGACACCATAGGATGGTGGGACCCCAAAGCTACTGATGAATGAGTGCTACAGAGTAATGCCTTAAGGACACCTACCAGGACGGGGTCTTGCAAGGTGTGAACTGGGCACAGTGGGAATCCCTTGGTTTTAGGGGCTAGCCCTGAGCCATCGGCTGCATCCCTGGTTTCCACAGCTACCTGGTGATGCCATTCATGGGCACTGATCTGGGCAAGCTCATGAAGCACGAGACTCTGAGTGAAGACAGAATCCAGTTTCTTGTGTATCAGATGCTGAAGGGGCTGAAGGTAGGCTTTGCTGAGGTGGCCCTAGGGAGGTGGGCAGAGCTTCCTGGTTGGGCAGGGGAGGGCTCTGTGGCTTGGAGGGCCCCCTGAGCTGATGGTTGCTGAACTCCCTCTTTTCCACAGTACATCCATGCTGCTGGTGTCATCCACAGAGTGAGTCTTGGTGGGGCTGGGAGATTACCCATCTGCCCCTCCCCAGCTGTCTATAGACACGTGTTCAACCCCAGCTTTCATTGCTTACCTGTAAACGGCAAGACAGGAGTATGGTAGGGATGTGCATGGTCCCCATTGAAAGACTTCGCTGGGGACTCTGCTCTTCGTCAGGGGGGGCAGGTAAAGTGCTGCCTGGGCCCTGTTCTGGCAGGTGGGTCACAGTAGCCACCTTTCTTCCCTCAGGACTTGAAGCCTGGCAACCTTGCTGTGAATGAGGACTGTGAGCTGAAGGTATCACTGGGAGGGGAAGCAGGCCCCTACTGGCCTGCTTGACTGTTGGCCTAGGCAAAGGGGGCAGAACTCAGATATCTGGGCAGAGGCTGAACAGCTAATGGGTCCTGAGTAGAGAGTGGGTAAATATCTCTAGCCACACAGGGTGGGAGTTTGGAGGCTCCTACAGGTGATCAGAGGATGACGAAACAGAGGAGACCTTGCTCTTGCGATGGGTGGGGCCCAGTGTACAGCATCCTGGGGGACCAAGACTAAAGGGTGGGCATGGAAACCACAAGCCCAGCTCTCTTAGGGTCTTCTGGACCACATCCAGTTCTGTCCTCAATGTCTTAGCACCATCTCTTTGATACTTCTTTAGATCTTAGACTTCGGCCTTGCCAGACAGGCAGACAGTGAGATGACGGGATATGTGGTGACTCGGTGGTACCGGGCACCAGAGGTCATCTTGAATTGGATGCGCTACACACAGACAGGTAAGAGGCTATCCAAAGACTGCAGTACACACCACCCACATTTACCCATTCATTTTTATTTTTTAATTACTTTTGTAGTATGTAAGGTGTAACACAGAGTCTTTCTTTTTTAAGATTTTAAAAAATTTATTTATTTTATGCTTGAGTGCTCTATCTGCCTGTATGCCAGAAGAGGGCATCAAATTTCAGTATAGGTGATTGTGAGTCACCATGTGGTTGCCGGGAATTGAACTCAGAACTTTCTGGAAGAAAAGACAGTTATCTTAAGCACTGAGCCATCTCTCCAGCCCCACTTCATTAAAAAAAAAAAAAAAAAAAAAAAAGATTTATTTATTTATTTATTTATTTATTATTGATACAGCATTCTGCCTGCATGTGTGCCTGTGCACCAGAAGAGGGCACCAGATCTCACTATGGATGGTTGTGAGCCACCACATGGTTGCTGGGAATTGAACTCAGGACCTTTGGAAGAATAGCCAATGTTCTTAACCTCTGTGCCATCTCCCCAGCTCCAGCCCCCTTCATTTAAAAAAATTATTTTATTATTTTGTGTTTATAAGTACTTACCTGTATCTACATCACCCATGTACTTGGTGCCTGCAGATGGCACTGGGTTCTTTAGAACCAGAGACAGATGGCTCTTTAGGACTCACAGATGGCTGTGAGCTGCCATGTGGGTGCTAAAAACCAAACCAAGGTCTTTTGGAAGAGTATCCAGTGCTGTTACCTGATTAGCCACCTCTCCAGCCCCCTTCTTCATTTCTTGGTAGGGATCCATTTATAGGCACTGCCACTGGGAGGCTAATGAGCTAGGGATGAACTCTGACGCCCTTCTCAATGACTGCCTCTGCTCTGTGCCTATGGAAGCCCTTCCCGACATGTGTACTTGTCTCCTATGTATGGTCTCTTGTGTGTCCCCTTCTCTTGGCCCTCACAAATATGAATGCCATCCTTGCATGTGGGGGCACTGATGGGACTTCTGTCTCAGTGGACATTTGGTCTGTTGGCTGCATCATGGCGGAGATGATTACTGGAAAGATTCTGTTCAAAGGCAATGACCGTATCCTTCTATGTAGAGCATCATGGGACTTCAGCCAAGGTGTGGGTGCTGGGTGGGCCACCCTCTGCTCTTTGCACTGTGTTCCTGACCGTGGTACAGACCTGGACCAGCTGAAGGAGATCATGAAGGTCACAGGGACGCCCCCTCCCGAGTTTGTACAGAAGTTACAGAGTGCTGAGGTCAGTGGGGAGCTGGGTGGTGGGCTGCACTTGAGTGTGGGAGCTGCTGATCACCCTTCCTCCCCCACAGGCCAAAGACTACATGGAAGGCCTCCCTGAGCTGGAAAAGAAAGATTTTGCCTCCATCCTGACCAACGCAAGTCCTCAGGGTAGGGCTAGGTAGGGTGAAGGTTTCAGGTTGCTGTGTGAGTGTTTCCTGTCCTGGTGGTTTGGCCTGATGTGCTCTTCCCACAGCTGTGAGCCTCCTGGAAAAGATGCTGGTGCTAGATGCAGAACAGCGGGTGACAGCAGCTGAGGCGTTAGCCCACCCATACTTTGAGTCCCTTCGGGACACTGAGGATGAGCCCAAGGTCCAGAAATATGATGACTCCTTTGATGATGTAGACCGCACCCTTGAAGAGTGGAAGCGTGAGTGTGGGTTCCATTCTGTTTTGGGGCACTATGTGCCCTGTGTATGTTAGCCTCTGCCCCAGGGCTGCAGGTTAGGTAACAGGTTGGGAGGTCAAAGAGCATTGTGGGGCAGTGTAACTCAGCCAGGCTGACTTCTGGCTAGAGCAGAAGGCAGTGGGAAGGAATGTCTTTGCAGGAGTTCCTGCAAAGGCAGGCACATGATGGGTCTCAAGAACTGTGGGGCATCTGTCCTCTCCCTCACCCTTGTTGCCCAGCAGCCTCAGGTCTAGACCACACTTGAGCCCTTTCTACCACCACTTGTACCTATGACTTTCTTCTCATGCTTTTTTAATTTATCCTTACCTCTTACACCTTTTCAGGACCCTTCTTGAAACAACTATATCTTTTTCATGGTTTGCCCATGGGGGACAGTCTATTCCCATGCAGCCCCCAGGGCCCAGCTTTTCCCTTGCATCTCCAGCCTCAGATCCATCCGGGGCTATGTGTTGAACCTCTTACATGGAGGATCCTTACTTTATCTTTGAGAAGTGGCTTCAGGCTGGGCTTACAGATGCCTTCTCAGTCTGCCCACTATTCCCTGAGCTGGAAGCAGCCTCTGGTTTCTGCTCCAGAGTGGCAGCCTGGGGAGCAGGGAGGTCTGAGGACCTGTCCACTGGGACCTGCTATCCCTTGTCCTGTCTGCCTCGAACCCCAGGCCCTGTTCCTGCACCCCGGTGTGGGAAACACTGGATGGGTTGGGGCTCTCCAATCATGTCCTGCAAGGTTCTTCTGTGCTCCTGGCAGGTATTTTCTTCTGTGCTGTCATGTGCTTATGAGTTTGGTTCTGTGTGATGAAACCCTTGCACTTCTAAACAAAGTAACTCCCTTAACCACGGGCCACAAGATCTGATCTGTGGTCACCATCTACCCACTGTGGCTGGCTGCTCTTGCTTTCACCATAGACCACAACAGACACACAGCTGAGCCCATGGATGGGAACACAAACTTACTCTCTTCCCTTTTTTCAAAAATTTATTTTATTTTATTTTTTTTAAGCACAAGCTTTCATCACTTGTTTTCCTGGGGGAGATCTAGCTTTGAAGCAGTTTTCACACAGTGTTTTTAAGTGGGTTGGCCCATTTAGGATTAGATTAAAGGCCCGCCCACGGGGTGCTGGCCTCTCCCCATAGGTGAAAGCAAACTAACGGCAGCGTCTGCTTCTCCTCACTTCCGGCAGGTGTTACTTACAAGGAAGTGCTCAGCTTCAAGCCTCCCAGGCAGCTAGGAGCCAGAGTTCCAAAGGAGACAGCTCTATGAAGACCTCGGGGTGGTCTGAGGCTGCCCTGAGGAGCCTGGCCCGGAGCCTCTTCACAGACAACTTGGATTTCCTTCCCTGGAAGAGGAATCGTGGTTAGCACTCCGACGGTGCCTGGGGCTCATATCCTGAGAGTCTGTGTAGACCCTTGAATCATGGACCCTCCGTCTCCAGAACCTGCTCTTGAGCTTTTGAGTGCCCCAAATGACCCTGGCAGAACCTCTAAGACCCCTACCCAACATGGGACTAGCCTTTGAATTCTGGAGTTGTGCCCCCCGCATCACTCTGCATGAGTCTCTGAGCTGGCAGAGCTTAGGAGACAAAAGCTAGTCCCTGAGCTCTGCTTGCTCTGGGCAGTGCCAAGGTCAACTCCTGAGATGGAAGGAGAGCGAGGTCTTGGGGGCACTGACTCAGGGACATTATCTCTCCTGGGATCGGGGTGGATTCTCTTATACCCTTCGCCTGGAATGTAAACCAGCCATTTGGTGTGCGTAAGTGGCCGGGGCAAATAAACCCTTTTGTAGATCTCCCATTCTGGCTGTGTGGCGTGATGCCGGAGCACCCATCAGGTCTCTGCTGTTGGTCTGTGCACAAAAACCTGAGATAACCTGAGCTCCCTGGCTCCCAGCTAGTAAAGGTGCCAGGTCCCCCGACTCTTCCCAGGCCAGAGTGCTGGTGCCACCTAGTCCTCCACGGAGGTCCTAAAGCTACATTAGGGCTTGGCCCCCTCCCTTCTTGAGTGACTGTACTCTGAGGTTTAGAGTCTGGGCTGGGTGTCTGTGGCTCTCCAAGACCCAGAGAGGTGGGTTCTACTCTCTGACCAACAACTTACCTCTCTGCCGGCATTGCCCTGGTGGCCTTCCTGAACCTACACTGTCATCTGCAGGCCATTAGACATGAGAGGCCACACTTGAGCAGATTAGATGGTCCATGTTCTTCCCCATGTCCTAAGGACAGGTGCACCGAACAGGACATAAGGCTGGGGCCTTTCATTCCCTCATTTGGCAAAGCGTTCTGGGCAAACACGCTTTGCCCAGTTTAATCTGGTCAGAGGAGATGCCATGACCATGGCCTCCTCTGCCTGAGCCCCCTTATGATAACCATGGTCCAGGCCTTCAAATGCTTCACCCTATTGTGGAGGTATGGTTTACTGCAGGTCCTGACCCACAGAAAATGTAATCCAGGGTAGTCATGAGTGTCCTGAGTTTCTCTGCTTGATTTGATGCCTTTGGCCTTTAGAAGATGGAGAAGCCTTGGGACCAGTCAGGACCTGGGCCTTCTCGCCAACTCCTGAGTGTACAGTGGGTACCTGCTCCGAACTACTCCAGGGCTCTTTGGTTTTCCCTGCGTGTGACAGTAGTGTGTTCCTGTCGAAGATGTCAGTAGCAGCCTTGCTCCCTTCCCTCTCATCATCCTGGGGGCGTGTCTGGTGGCCCCTCCCCCCCATCTTGAGGTCTTGCTTTGGGAAGTATGATGGCACACATTTGTACTCCCAGCACTCAAGAGGCTGAGGCAAAGACTTCAGAACTGGAGGCAAGCCTGGACTATGGAACAAAATACATATATGCAATACATATATAGTTCAGACATGAGCTCGTGTCGCCTTTATTTCTTCTTCCTACCGCCCCCTCCTCAACACCCTTCCTTGCTCAGAACCCTTTGTCCTTCCTGCCTCCACCCTGTGTTGCAGGGTTCCTGGCTGGCCTGCCCTGGCCCCTTCCATTCCATTCCGGTGGCCTCTTTTCTCCCCTGTGGCCTTTTTGAATCAGTCAGTCCCTTCTTGAATCTCTGTGCCTTGATCCAGCCCACGCTAGCCCGTGTGCGCTCACGTACACACCTTATTCACTTCCCTTCATCCTTCATCTGGAGGAGCAGGCAAATTGGATGTGGTGGATAGTTGGCATGTCTGATTCTGTGCCGTAAGCCACCCGGTTAGGCTTGAGGACTCTGTTGGAAGAGGGGAGCACAGCCGCGGCCGCAGCGGTGGCCTGAGGACAAACAGCCTTGCCTTCCCACCCATTCCGGGACAGACAGTGGCGGCGGCACTGGTCGCAGGCTCCGTGCCACGCTTTGTTGGAGGTGGCACTGCAGCTGAGTTCCTAGAGCGAGAGATACGATCCCGAGACATCCCGAGACGCGGGTGTAATCTTCCGGGAGCGCAGCCTTCTGGTGTACCCCACCCTAATCTCGCTTGAGGGCGGGACCTAGTCTGAGAAGGAGGAAGCCGGAAGCTAGGCGTTTGGAACCTCCTGTTGGATCCGGCTTAGCTTAGTTTCCAGCAGTTCGCTCCTGATTATCGACCGGGCTTGAGCCTTGGCTTGAGCCTTGGCCTGGGCCTGGGGTGGTTAACTCTTGCCCAGGTCCAGTGTCTGCTACCCGGCTCTGTCCCAAGAGAAAAGCTGTTTACGAGCGTGCTGTTAGGTGGGACTAGGCTTTGCAATCACCTACCGGCAGAGGGCGTATTACCATAGAGTGGATCAAAGTGACCACAGTGTAGCCATGGGTACAGCACTCGTGTACCACGAGGACATGACAGCCACCCGGCTGCTCTGGGATGAGTAAGTGTGTCTTGACAGAAGCAGGGGTCGGGGAGGGAACCCTGAACACTGAGATCCTTGTCTGCTCCAGCCCCGAGTGCGAAATTGAGTGTCCGGAGCGCCTGACTGCTGCCCTGGATGGCCTGCGACAGCGTGGCCTAGAACAAAGGTGCCTGCGTTTGTCAGCTTGTGAGGCATCAGAGGAAGACTTGGGTTTGGTGCACAGGTCAGACTATGACGGGTCTGGGGACCTGAACCTGTTATAGCCCTGCCAACATTCCCTCAGTTTCACTTGGTGTGGGCTCAAAGGCATTGTGGGGTCTGGGTGGGCCCTCCCACAAGGAGTTCTTGCTCCTCTCCTACCTGTCCTGCTGGTGGCCTGCCTGCTGATCTGCAGCCCGGAATATATAGCCCTGGTGCAGAAGACCCAGACCCTGGGCAGAGAGGAGCTTCAGGCACTGTCTAAGCAGTTTGACGCTGTCTACTTCCACCCGGTGAGAACTGGCATATGCAGCCATTCACCCAGATTTATATCCCCATGCCTGGGTGTATTCACACCCAAACTGAGCTGCACTGTCTTCTTGTTCATGCTTATGACCGTAACCTGCCGTGTTTTGCTTGCCGTTATCCCGGCCCTGTCTGCTCAGCGGTGGGAGACCTGCGACCCGGGATAAGCAGGTCAGGCACCAGACTAAGCTGTGCTCTGGCCCACAGAACACTTTTCGCTGTGCCCGGCTGGCCGTGGGGGCGGCGCTGAAGCTGGTGGATGCTGTGCTAACAGGAGCTGTGCACAATGGGCTTGCCCTGGTGAGGTGAGAACTGGTTCCCAACCTGGCTGTCTGTGTGTGTGATCCTGTGAGGGGACGGAATGACTCTGACGTGCCCTCTAACTCCCTTTTACCCCTCAGGCCTCCAGGGCACCACAGTCAGAGGGCAGCTGCCAATGGATTCTGTGTGTTTAACAATGTGGCTATAGCAGCCAAACATGCCAAGCAGAAATACGGGCTGCAGAGGTGTGTCCAAGTTCCTGCTGCAGGTGCTGGGGGACCCAAACTAAATAGTCGGAGGTGGAGCTGGTGGCCAAGAGATCCCACCTAGCTCCCTCCACCCCTGGCTGGGCTCCTGGCCTAAAGGTGGAAAGGCAGCTACCTTCAGTCATCTCCAGCACTGTCTGAATTTAGGATTCTCATTGTCGACTGGGATGTCCACCATGGCCAAGGCATCCAGTATATCTTTGATGACGACCCCAGGTGAGCTGGGGAGTGGACACAACCCTTCTCTGCAATGCACCACTTTGGGGATAAAATTCAGCTGGTGAGACGGGGGGGGGGGGGGAATCTTAGGAGTCAGGGTTCTCTGAGAAGCGGTGGAGCTGCTGACAGGCCTCACTTCTGACCTGGCCAGTTGTCTACAGTGTCCTTTATTTCTCCTGGCACCGCTATGAGCATGGGCACTTCTGGCCATTCCTTCGAGAGTCCGACGCAGATGCAGTTGGGCAAGGGCAGGGCCAAGGCTTCACCGTCAATTTGCCCTGGAACCAGGTACCAAGTCCCCCTGTGCCCTCTGTCCAGCCTACCTCTCCTGCTCCCCAGCTCTGGGTTTGAGAAGGTTTGCAAGAGTCTCCCGAGGGTTCAGAGATGAAGACCCTTAAGTTCTCATTTGTACAGCTGGTCCTCTGATGCCTGCTTTAACCTTGCTGCAGGTTGGGATGAAAAATGCCGACTATTTGGCTGCCTTCTTGCACGTGCTGCTCCCATTGGCCTTTGAGGTGACTGTGTGTGGGGGTGTCTCCCTGGGGCACCTGTACTTACCCAGAGTCCCACTATGAAGGCAGGAGTGTTGAAAGCCATTTCATCAGTGTATAAATGGACCCTTGGGAGTAGGGAAGGTGCCTCAGAAAGTCTGCTGATATGTGAGTGGGTGGCCTTGGGGCCTGCTCTTCACCTGGGCTATGGCTCATTTTTGCTTCTTTCCACTGGACTCTGCCTATAGTTTGACCCTGAGCTCGTGCTGGTCTCAGCAGGATTTGACTCTGCAATTGGGGACCCTGAGGTGAGAACATGGCCTGGCTGGGGAGGAATCTAGGGTCCTAGGCCGAGGCCCTTATACTTGACTCACTGTGCTCCAGGGGCAGATGCAGGCCACGCCTGAGTGCTTTGCCCACCTCACACAGCTGCTACAGGTGCTGGCTGGTAGCCGTATTTGTGCTGTGTTGGAGGTAACTGCAGGGCAGAGGGGAGGCCCAAGGGCCAGGGGAGGGAGCCAGATGTGAGGTCAGTCAGGGTTAGGTGTTCCGCCTGGCACAGCCACTCACACTAGTGACACCCCTCCTCTGTGCTATTTCAACACTTCCTAGGGCGGATACTGCTTGGAGTCCCTAGCACAGTCAGTGTGCATGATGGTGCAGACACTCCTTGGTGACCCCGCACCTCCCCTTCTCGGGCCCATGGTGCCTTGTCAGAGGTTTGAAGACTGGAGAGTGGGGGAAGGGCTAGAGTGGGAGTCAGGCTTTTAACTCTGCTTCTTCCCGTAGTGCCCTGGAGTCCATCCAGAGTGTCCAGAGAGCCCAGGCCCGTCACTGGAAAAGCCTCCAACACAGTCAGTATAGCCTGGACCTGGCCTGGGGGCTCCACCTTGGACTTCTTTGCAGTGACTGTGACTGTGCCCTTTAGGTGTGGCTCCAGGCCTGAGTCGCAGCACTCACTCTCCTGAAGGGAGGTCTCTGCCTCTGCCTGCTGAGAGCTCCACGTGTGCAGTGGCAGAGGAGGCACTGAGCCCCCTCCTGCACAGACTATGCCTCCGCCCTGCACCCCCAGTGTGCACAGCTGTTGCCCTGACGGTGCCTGGTGCTGCTCTGGCCTTACCTCCTGGAGTGCTCCATCAGGAAGAGTCAGCCTTGAGGGAGGAGACCGAAGCCTGGGTCAGGTGAAGAGAGCAGATGGGAGGATGAGGCTGTCCATGCCTTGTACCTATGTCACTGATACAATGACACTGGTCTCCATGTGTCCCTTTGGCCCGCCCATCATAGATTACACAAGTCCCGGTTCCAGGATAAGGGTCTTGCTGCCCTGGGGAAGATTCTGTGTCTCTTAGATGGACTCCTGGATGGGCAGGTAGGGAAGCTGCTGAAGATAGTGTGGTGCGTATACATGTTACCTCATGTAGGGTCCAGGAAATACTCTTTGGCAAGAGAAAGTAGATAATTTAAAGTGTAGTTTTAAGCATCTTGCTTTTAGAAGTGGTGTGATTTTATTTTATTTTATTTTTTTTGAAACAGGGTTTCTCTGTGTGTAGCCCTGTCTGCCCTGGAACTCACTTTTTAGATCCAATTGCCTCTGCTTCCCCAGTCCTGGGATCAAAGGCATGTGCCACCACGACCCTGTAGTGTAGGGAAATTCAGTCAGTAGGAGCCTTTTGGAAAAGACCAAAGCACAAATGGGTTTGTTTAACCTGGTTTGGGAGCTGGCACTGACTCCTGAAAGTGCTTCACACAGGGTGTGTGCCAGCTTCTAACTCCCCTGCCTGTTATTCACCCCATAGATAAGAAGCGGCATAGCAACCACAACTGCCCTTGCCATAGCAGCAACTTTGGATGTGGTCATTCAGCGATGCCTATCTCACGGAGCTCAGAGGTAAACTTTGCTTGGTTGACTTGAGTCTCCAAGGACCTGGGAGTACCCCCTAATGGCAGAGGGAGGACCCTCGGAATGGGTACTGGACAATGTGAGCCCAGCCTATTCGGGGTCATCTTCTTAGGCTGCTGTGTGTGGCTCTGGGACAGCTGGATCGACCGCTGGACCTTGCAGATGATGAGTATGATTCTTAGCTTCCACATCTCCTCCTCAGTTGTGCATGGGTGGGGACACTGATGTATACAGAATGGGGACTTTCCACAGGTGCCATCTAAGAGTGGGTGCCCCAGACAGCAATGCCATAGCAGGCTGATGGTCACTCGTGTCCCCCTTCCTCCTGGGACCCCAGGCTCCCCTCTACCCTTTATTGTTAAACTCAGGGAAGGGTGAGCGGGGTCTCATGCACATGTCCATGGTGCTCTCTCCTGGGAAGGAGAATTCTGTGGCTGAATATCCGGGGCAAGGAGGCAGCCGTTTGGTCCATGTTCCACATCTCCACTCCACTGCCACAGGTGAGTGGCTGTGCTATTGTTGGACATGTTCTCACTGTCCCCCGGTCTTCCTGGGGTGTCCCTGAGGTTGAGGGAGGGGACAGGAGCCAGCACCAGTGTCCTCTAGATGAGAGCCTGAGGCTCTGCTGCTGTCCCTACAGACGACTGGGGGTTTTCTGAGCTGCCTCTTGGGTCTCATACTGCCCCTGGCCTATGGCTTCCAACCTGACATGGTGTTGATGGCACTGGGGCCTTCCCATGGCCTGCAGACCGCCCAAGCTGCTCTGTTAGCTGCAATGCTTCGGGGCCCAGTAGGGGGCCGAATTCTAGCCGTAGTGGAAGAGGTAAACTGGGCAGGGTGGATAAGCTGTATGGGTAGAAGGTGGACAGAAACCATGTCTCACTGGCCCCCACCCGCGCCTATCCCTGGACCAGGAATCTATACTCCAGCTTGCAAGGACCCTGGCAGAGGCACTGAATGGAGAAGCACCTCCCAGTCTGGGATCTTTCTTGATGGCTGCGCCAGAGGTGACCCAGGCCCTTATGTTTCTAAAAGCTCAGCTGGAGCCTCGGTGGAAGTTGCTGCAGGTGGCTGGTGAGGCACCTGGGGAGGCGCCGCCCTACTTTAGAGCTAAGGGGAACCAGGTTCACCGCGCAAGCCAATTGTGCTTTTCCAGCTCCTCCACCAGGATCGTGCTCTCCAGTCGCTTGAAATCGGTCTTGGTGGGCGATTCCTGTTTGGAGAAGAGTACACTCAGGTTCCAGCGAGCCTTGGCCTGAGACCTGCATCCCCTCTGCGACCCTGCCTTCCTCCCTCCTCAACAATAAACATAGGCTAAACAGAACCCACCTCTGCTTGCTTCCCTTACTGAGTGTTATCTGAAAGCCGAGGCTGCGGCCCCGCCCCTCCTAAAACGCCTCCGGTGACGTATTTCCTGTGCGTTTTCTGGTGCCGTCTGCTGTCGCGTGGGTCTGACGTCAGAACGGCGGGAGTCCCAGTTCAGGCGTCTGGGGTGTGCGGGTTGGCCATGGGACACACACATTCTGTGGGTCAATTTGTCACGGTCCGTGAGGCCGGAGGACGAGCGCCGGGTGGCGGATGAGCACTGGGAGGACGCGTGGTGTGGCCTCTTGCCCCACGAAACCTGAGGCGCGGATGCCGAGTTCTCAGCCGTGAAGCGACGAGCGGTCGGCCATTTGGCTCTGCCCACCCGCAGTCGCTCTGGTCTTTGAGAGCTTGAGGTGCCTCCTAGGTGCAAAGTTTGCCAGTCGGGGGTCCAGGACTGAAGAGTAGATATGGCTAGCATCACCCAGCTGCTCGATGACCTCTGCGAGGCTCTCTTACCTGTTGCCCAGGCTCGCCCTGGCCAGCGCAGCCTGAACAGGAAGAGGGCCAAGCTGAGCCTTAAGAGGGTAGCCTACGATACCCTCTTCGCAAATCTCTTTCAAGAGGAGTCTCTCCAGCGGCAGCCTGACTCGTCGAAGCTCCCAGTGAAAAACAAGGTCCTCATGCTGTCCTTCGATTTGAGGGTGGGCGGCTTGGGGCCAGAGGCCGACCGTTTGGAGGAGCTTGTGGAGAAGCTGGAGGCAGCCCCTGACTGTCCTTTTGTGGAAGTGGAGTCAGTGTTAGACCTCTTGGTTCGGCTGGCAGGGAGCGGCCCCCCTCAAGTGCTGCGGAGAAAACGGGATTACTTCTTTAACAACAAGCACGCGGGCAGAAACATACCTTACAGCGGCTACGATTGCTATGACCTGAGTGTGTTTGAAATGGACGTTCAGTCACTTATTTCTGGGGAGGAGTATTTGTGTCATAACATGGTCCAGGAAGCACTGCAGGTGATGGAGGCTGCTCCAGGCACTGGCCTGCCCACTGTTGGGCTCTTCTCAGTTGGTGACTCCTGTGGTGACAGGTTTGAGAGAGACACCCGGGTCTCACTCTTTGGTGCACTTGTGCACAGCCGCACCTATGACATGGATGTGCGACTGGACCTGCCCCCTGTGCCGGACAGTGCGGACTTCTCTGGACTGGCCATTAAGGTAGTATTCTTTCCCCTCCAGTAACCCTAGAGGTTTGGAAAATGCCTTTGACCTTTGACTACGTAAATGCTGGCAAGCTCCTGTCCAGTCAGGTAATCAGATTGTCCTGAGGCAGAGGTGTTGGCGAGGATTTGCTGGCATCTTCTTGCACAGGGGTGTTCTAGCTGCTCACCTGCAGGTGAAAAACAGCATGGAATCTTATATTTTACTTCAAGAGCGAGTCGCTTCCCTAGTGCTGTTCATTTAAATTCAGATGAATTAAAACGAAGTAAAATCTGTTCTTCAGTTGTAGAAGTCACATTTTTAAATATGCCTAGTATGCATGCTTTTTGGTATACTTTCTCACTTGTAACATGCAGTCCTCCACCGCAGGCACTGAGTAAATTGTCATTGTCTCTTGTGTTTTATTACTTTGTAAGTTCTGTTAAGAGGACAAACTGTTACTATTCAGGGTTTTTTTTATTATTATAAAATATTTAGGTTAAGCAGAATCTTGTTGTATATAAACTTTTCCAGGTTTAGTATAATTTTCTTTTTCTCCTGAAGACTGACAGGATGTGGTGGGTAGAGACAGGGTTTCAGTGTAGCTCAGGCTGGCCTCAAACTCCTGGAGACCCTCTTGCCTCAACTACAGAGTGCTGGAGTTTCCATATGATTTTTTATGCTGTTTTCCTTAAACTGAGGCCATCTTGTACAGAAATCAAAAATTGAAACCTGTTTTTGTTTTGTGATTTTTGAGATAGGGTTTCTCAGTGTAACAGTCCTGGCTGTCCTAGAACTCGATCTGTAGACCAGGCTGGCCTTGAACTCACAGAAATCCACTTGCCTCTGTCTCCCCTCCCACAAAATCATGTGCCACCACACCTGGCAATACTTTATTATTATTATTATTATTATTAATTATTTTTTTTTTGAGGTAGGTCATTTTGGCAGCTCAGTCTGGTTCTACGGGCATGCACCACCATACCTGCCTAGAAACTGATATCAGAATACTTGAATTCTTTATTTGATTCATTGTGGAGGGGTGCATTGTGGGGTACATAGTAACTTGAGGAAAAAAAGATAATATTTTGCTAAGTCTGTCCCAGATATGGATAAAGTTCTAGAATGTTATATCACACTTTATGTTTACTGAATGCAAACATAAAGAGAGAGATGCTGAATTACTTTTCTGTGTGGTCTCCAGGTCCCACAAGTTGTGGATCAGTGGGAAGATGAAGGGTTCCAATCAGCTTCCAATCTAACTCCAGACTCCCAGTCTGAACCAAGCATGACTCCAGATTTGGACCTGTGGGAAGCTGTGCTCACGTATGAAGCCAGCAAGCGGAGGTGCTGGGAGCGCATTGGATGGTATGGGACCCTTTCTTTGCCTTTAAATGCACTGTGCCTTTGCCCATATCAACAGCTTACTTGGACACCCCAGGCAGTTGTGTTAGCTGGCAGTTGTCTTTACTACTTTGTGGGTTCTTTTTCTCCATCCTTTACCTCCACCCCCCACCCCCCCCGATTTACCCCCTAACACTAGATAGAAGGATAGGAGTGAGAGGAAATAGTAAAATCCCTGAATTTAATTTTTTTCCTTTTGTTTCTTCTTTGACAAACTGCAACCAACACTGCCTATGGGGCTCTAGCATTTATCTACCCCTCTGAAAAGTTCCCAGAATTCCAATGTCACAACTATCTGCAGCTGGCAAAATCACATCTCTGCTAGAGCATGAGAGACAAATCATAGTCAGTGGCTGCGGACAGTCCAAAGCAACCCCATATCCCCACATCTGGGATTAAAATGAAAGCATATATTTTTTAAATAATTTATTTAACTTTTATTTTATGTGCATTAAAGTGTGAAGGTATCAGATCCCTTGGAATTGGGGTTACAGACAGTTGTGAGCTGCCATGTGGGTGCTGGGAATTGAACCAGGGTCCTTTGGAAGAGTAGAAAGTGCTCTTAACCGCTGAGACATCTCTCCAGCCCCGAAAGCATGTTTTTATATTTCTGTGTTTTCAAAGAAACCAAAATTCCAGAATGTTGTCTGTAGAAACATCAGTGTTAAGATTAAGAGGTTGACATTTCGGGTAAGCTCGTGAGAGAAGTAGAGGGGAAAGGAACACCTCTACCCTTCAGCCTCAGTGGAGTTGACTCTGCGGTTCATACTTACTCAGTCTCTTTCCCCCAGGACTCTTAGACAGGTGTGTAGAGTGGCTAGTACACTGTGTGGTCAGTGCCTGGGAAATATTCCAAGAAGCCATGGATGTGGTGCGTTCTGCTGGTAGAAGCATCGGCCACAACAGCCCTTCCCTGAGTGTATCTGAGTGTACTCTGTGTGTATCTGGGTTCAGGGGTCTCTGTCTTCAGTTCCTCTCATGGTCTGAGTTGGTACCCTTTGGAAATACCCAGAATGAGAATTGAGGACACTTGTTCATGGAGCCCTCTACACACCCTTTTATTACTCAGTCTGGGAAAACAGTCGAGAAGCACCGAAGAAAGAAGTCAGGGCGGGAGGCGCCGTCCATCCTGTGATGCAGCCTCTGGGTGCCCTCTGCAGGCTCTCTAGGGATCATGGGGAGTGATAACGCCTTTTTGTGTGTAGGGCACTGCCCATATTTGAGGAACTTTTCTAGATATGGGCATCAGTGCCCATTTGGATCCCTTGAGGGATGGCCAGCTCCATGCTTTGTAGCTTAAACGCTGTTTGTAGCCTTCTCTGTCCTGTAACTTCACAGTAGGGTTTCGATCCTGTCTTGTTTGTATATAGCAAGTGCTCCTCCTTTCTACCAACCTCTTACAGGTTGAA
This sequence comes from Meriones unguiculatus, assembly GCF_030254825.1. Classification (NCBI taxonomy): domain Eukaryota; kingdom Metazoa; phylum Chordata; class Mammalia; order Rodentia; family Muridae; genus Meriones; species Meriones unguiculatus. The sequence continues at coordinate 13,263,333 of NC_083356.1, forward strand.
AAATTGATCTTATAGCCTGCTGCTTTATTTTGTAAATATTTATTAGTGTTATTTCATCTGTAACTTATCTGGGTCATTGTTTGGGAGACATGGTCACTTAGCTCATTTGTCTTCCATTGTGAACACACTGCATCCTTCTGGTGTTCTTTAAAGCACAGAGAGACAGGCACTCATGGAGGGCAGGAGCCTGGAGCCCAGAGCTGATATAGAGGCCACGAAGGGGTGCTACTTACTAGCTTGCTCATCATGGCTTCCTCAGCCTGCTTTCTTCTGGAGTCCAGGACCACTAGCCCATTACTTGTGTAGGCATTACCTACACTGGACTGGGTCCTCCCACATCAGTTATTAATTAAAGAACTCATGAGTTCCTAGCCTGACTTTTTAAAAAAATGATGAAATGTGATATGGAAGTATAAGCCAAATAAACCCTTTCCTTGCTAAGTTGCTTTAGTCATAGAGCACCAGCACAAAGTAGCACTCAGGCAGTGTTTCCTGCAAGAAGGGCTGTATTCCCAAAGTGTTGTTTAAGATAGGGTCTTGCTGTGTTGCTCAGGCTAGCCTCAAATTCCTGAGCTCAAGGGTTCTTCCTACCTCAGCCTCTCACATAGCTAGTCCTATACTTATGCATCACTACTCCTGGCATCTGAGGAATTTTTATGTAGGGTCTTAAGACGAAGAACACTACCCCAAGAGATTAGTCAGACAGAAATCAAGAAAGGGGCTAGAGAGATGGCTCAGTGGTTAAGAGCATTGGATGGTCTTCTAGAGGACCCAGGTTCAATTTCCAGCATCTATATGGTAGCTCACAGCCCTCTGTAGCCCCAGTTCCAGAGGATCTGGAACTGTTGTCTGTTGCATGGGATCCTCTATGGATCCCATGGGAGTCACATAACTTTATCTCCCCTTACCCACTCAGACATAGAAAAGATAAATTTTAAAAAGGGCCAGGCAGTGGTGGCACGCACCTTTAATCCCAACACTTGGGAGGCAGAAGCAGGCAGATCTCTTAAGTTTGAGGCAAGCCTGGTCTCTACAGAGTGAGTTCCAGGACAGCAAGGGCTGCACAGAGAAACTGTCTCAAAAAAACAACAACAAACATAACGACAACCAGACCAAAAAAAAAAAAAAAAGATCAAGAAATGGGCCTGAAGAGATAGCTTGGTAGTTAAGAGCACTGGTTGCTCTTCCAAGGGACCCAGGTTCGATTCCAAAACCCACATGGCAGCTAATTGTAACAAATGTCAGAAGGGGATCTGATGCTCTCTTCTGGCCTCTGAGGGTATGAGGCATGCGTGTGGTACACAGACACACATCCAGTCAAGTACCCATGCATATAAAGTAAAAAGAAATTGTAAATCAAGAAACTTGAGGTAGGAAATACCTTTGTTGGGTTCAAAGCATTAGTTAAACAGGTTTTCCATGGGTATTTTGTGTGGGACAGAGTCTCACTATATAGCCCAGGGTGGCCTTGAACTTGCCCTGTTGCTCAGGCTTCATGATGGCTCATGGTTAGGTTACTTTCTGAGGACACAGTTCCTCCACACAAGTGCATGCAGTGTGGGTATAGCATGTGGAAAGTGCACTGTGGAGGAGATGGAATGTGCTGGATAGTAATAATGTGCAGAGTGCTGGGGGCTGGAGTGAGGATGGAAAAGGCAGAATGTGGGGTTCAAGAGATGGCCGTGGTTAAGAGCACACACTGCTTTTGCAGAAGACCTACTTTTAGTTCCTGGCCCCCACATGGGGCATCTCACAGTTGCCTGTAACCCTAACTCAAGTGAAATGGATCTGAGGCCTCTGGCCAATTTATATGGTGTTCACACACACACCTAAAGTAAAATAAAGCGTTTAAAAAACAACCTCATGCAAAACGAGCACTGTGGCGGACATACAGTGCAGAGCCCCACTAACTAGCTTATGCTTGCTTCCTTGCCCTCTCTTTCTTTTTGATAGGGACTTTTTATGTAACCTAAGCTAGCTATGAACTCAGATCTTTCTGCCTTAGTCTCTTGAGTAGTGCCACTAAGTCTGGGTATGTACTAGTGCCCTTAATTTTTTTGTAAATATATTGTTTATTTGATGTGTATTGGTATTTTGCGTGCATGTATGTCTGTGTGAGAGTGTTGGATCTTCTGGAATTGGAGCTACAGACAATTGTAAACTGCCATATGGGAATTGAATCCAGGTCCTCTGGAAGAATAGCTAGTGCTCTTAACTGCTGAGCCACCTCTCCAGCCCATTTTTTTCCTATTTTAAGTTAACATGCAGTTTTTTGTTTTGTTTTGAGATGGAGTTTCTCTGTGTAACCCTGGCTGTCCTGGAATCTGCTCTGTAGACCAGGCTGGGTCACCTAGCTGTCTATAACCTTAATTCCAGGGGATTTGATACCCTCTTATGGCCTCTGCAGGCATTGCATGCATGTGGAACACAGACATACATATAGGCAAAACACCCATATACACCCATATTAATGAAATAATGGGGCTGGAGAGTTGGCTCAATGATTAAGAGGACCTGAGGTTCAATTCCTAGCACCTACATGGTGGTTCACAACCATTTGTAATTCCAGTTCCAGGGAATCCTTTCTGTGGCCTCAGCAGGTACCAGGCATGCACGTGGTACACATACATGCAAAGTAACCCCCCTAACTATATATATATATATATATATATATATATATATATATATATATACACACACACACACACACACACACATAGATACAACACACAAGAAGGGTACAACTCTGTGAGTCATGGCATGTTTTGTTGACCATGAGTGGGTGTTGCTTTGGGCACCTCGGCATTTGTCTGAGAAACTCAGTTGTAGCCTGGTGAAAACACACCTGGCATTAAGGTATATGCTGTTCCATCTGTTCATACTCTGCTCTTCTGTCTTCCTCACAGGCCCCCTGGTCACCGAGAGGAGCCCTACCTCACTGAGGCAGGGAGGGATGCCTTTGACAGATTCTGTAGGCTCTGTCATGGAGAACTACAGGCCCTCAGTGGAGGCCTACTACAGGCTCCCAAGCCTGTGCTTGTGGAGGAAAGCGAGCTGGTGAAAGACTCACTGAATGTTCTGCTGGGTGTTGTGTCTGCTACATTTTCCCTTTGTCAGGTGAGAAGGGCTCACAGCTATCATGGGACCAACCTTGTATGGAACAGCCTGGGCTCTCCAGGCCTGCTCAGCATGCTAGGGGGTAGGTTGAGATCCAGTGCTATGAGTGGCAGGGAAGGCCAGCTCTGTGGGCTGATTAAAGATAGCCACAAATTAGGCTGGGTATGTAAATCAGTGTTGGGATTCTTAACTAACATGTGAGAGGCCCTGGGTTCATTCCCCAATACTGTAAAACAAAACAGGAATTCTGTTTGAATTTTAAGAGTGTTGACTTATTAATGTTCTTTAAATGATTGAACAAAAGATATTAATCACTCATGATCAGTGAGATAATAGAAAGTATTCCATCTACTCCCACTTGCATCCTAGGATGGGAAAGTCCAAATTTGTTCTTTGTATGTGTCCAGTTGTACTACACCATTTGTTGGAAAAGTCATCCTAGTGGAGGATGATGGCTCATACCTGAAATCCAAGCTTTTGGGAGGCAGAGGCAGGAGGATAACAACTTTGAGGTCAGCCTAAGCTACATAGTGAGACCTTGTCTATAAGAGAAAAAAATAGGAAAATGATAAGAAGCAAAGCTAAGGCTATCCTGATACCTTCCTCCCTTTACTTTTATTTGCTTGCTTGTTTTGAAGTCCTGATCCTCTTCCTTTGCCGTCTGAGTACAAGGCTTTCCTCTCCTGTTGAGTGATCGTGCCATCTCTGATGAAATTTGAGGTGGTTGTGGTATCACACAACTTAATCCCACCATCTTAGATTTGGAAATAGGAAAATCAGGGTTCACTTTTGACTATATAGTTATGGCCAGCTTGGGCTGCATAAAACTCTCTCAAATCAAAAATAGGGCTGGGGAGATGGCATAGTTGGTAAAATGTTTGCCATGCAAGCATGAGAACCTGAGTTTTAAGTCTCAGTCAGTGAGGACCCACATGAAAATGCCTCAGTTCTAACACTCGGGAGGCAGAGGTCAGCTTGGTCTACATACTGAGTTCCAGCCCAAACAGAGTTGCACAGTGAGACTCAAAAAACCAGTAACAGTAATGTGGAGAGGAGAGGCAAGGTGGCTCAGCAGTTAAAAGCAGTTTACCAGCCAGGCATAGTGATACACACCCTTTAATTCCAGCGCTTGGGAGGCAGAGGCAGATCTGTATGAGTTCAAAGCCAGCCTGATCTACATAGTTTCAGGACAGCCAGACAGCCAGGGTTACACACACACACACACACACACACACACACACACACACACACACAAATACATACATATATAAAAACTAAATAATAATAAATATAAATAAAGAACCATGAGGCATGAGAGTGAGTCTTTAGTTTCTGTTTTACTCTGTTAATTTGTACAGGAAGTTTAATAGTCTTCCCATTGATGGGGATGAAACCAGGGCCCACACATGCTAGGGAAGCCACTGGGGTCAGGATTTTTTCTTTTGATTTTTCAAGATGGGCTTGCAGGAACTTTCGGGCTTTCAAGACTGGCTGTCCTGGAACTTACCCTGTAGGTCAGGCTGGCCTAGAACTCACAGATACCTCCTGCCTGTCATCTGTTGGGTTTAAAGGTATGCACTGCCACCACCTGTCTGGGTCCAGGATTTCATTTATTTTTCTTTCTTTCTAATTATTTATTCATTTATTATGTATATAGTGTTCTACCTGCCAGAAGAGGGCACCAGATCCTATTAATAGATTGTTGTAAGCCACTATCTGGTTGCTGGGAATTGAAATCAGGGCTTCTGGAAGAACAGCCAGTGCTCTTAGCCTCTGAGCCATCTCTCCAGCCCTCAGGATTTTTTTCAAGGCTACAAGTTTTTTTTTGTTTTTTTCTTTTTAAAAACTTACTTATTTTTTTATGTATATGAGTTTGCTGAATGTATATCTGTGAATGTGTATCTGGTACCTGTGGAGGTCAGGAGAGGGCATCGGATTCCCCTGGGACTGGAGTGAGAGGTGGTTGTGAGCTGCCGCGTGGGTGCTGGGAACCCAACCCAGGTCTTCTGCAATACTAGTAAGTGTTCATAACTGCTGAACCATTGCTCCAGCCCCCTGTTGTTTTCTTAAGCTGTCAAAACACATGTAAGACAGAAGTTACTAGTGTATTCTATTAGGAGGCCATGACCACAGACTCACTGTTCAACTTCTTGTTGGTTGATTTCTATTTTCTAGAGTCAGGTTTGTTACTTTATATAAGTAAGAAGTTTTGCATTTGGTCTGGGCTATGTAATTTGTTGACATATAGTTATCTCTTGTCTGTTGTGTGTATTATTGGGGATGGAACTCAGGGCCTGGCACATACTAGTCAGATGCTCTACCACTGAGCTACATCCCAGCCCAGGTTTTTTTCTTTTTTAATTACATTTATTTACTTGGTGGGAGGGGCAGGGACATGTGTCAGAGTGTGCATGTAGAGGCCAGAGGGCAGCTTTTGGGAGTTGGGTCTTTCTAGGACATGAGTCCTGGAGATTAAACTCAGGTAGGTCATCAGGCTTGGTGGAAGCACCTTTACCTGCTGTGTTAATTAGGCTTCCTATTGCTATGGTAAAACACCATGACGAAAAAGGCATTTTGGGAAGGAAAAAGGCTTATTTGGCTTAACACACAATCTGTTACTGAGGGGAGTCAGGGCAGGAGCTCAAGTAGGGCAGCAATCTGGAGGCAGGAACTGAACCGTAAGCCATGGAGGAGTGCTGCTTACTAGCTTGCTTTTATGGCTTGCTTGCCTTGCTTTCTTACACCACCTAGGACTTCCTGTCCAGTGACCTGGGCCCTCCTACATCAACCATCAGTCAAGAAGATGCACTATAGGCTTGCTTACAATTTGATAGGAGCGCTCCAATCTGATAGGAGCGCTTTCTCAGTTGACTGTAGCCAATGCCAAGCTGACATTTAAAAAAGCCATTGTACCTGCTGAGTCATCTCGCTGGCCCAGATTCTTTCTTACAAATTTTTTTAAAGACAGGGTTTCTCTGTGCAACAGATGTCCTAGAACTCGATAGACCAGGCTGGCCTTGAACTCACACAGAGATCTATCTGCCCCTGCCTCCTGAGTGCTGAGATTAAGGAATGCACCACATACCCAGCAATAATTGTTGTTTTTGAGATAAGAGTCTCTGTGTAGAACAGGTTGGACTCAAACTCACTATCCACCTGCTTGCTAGATTACAGGGATGAGCACAATGCCCAGTTTATAATATATAATATTATATAATATATAATTATATACAATATATTTATATATAATATAATATATATTAATGCATATATACTTTAAAATTTGCTAGTTTGGGAAATTAGAACTGCATTTCTTTTTTTTTTTTAAATGATTTATTGAATTTTAACTTACGTGCATTGGTGTTTTGCCAGTATGCATGTGTGAGAGTGTTGATCCCCTAGAACTGGATTTACAGACAGTTGTGAGTTGCTATATGGTTGCTAGGAATTGAACTCAGGTTCTCTGGAAGAGCAGCCAGTGCTTCTAAATACTGAGTCATCTTTCTAGCCCCTCAACTGCATTTCTTTTTGTAATTTCATTTTTTGTTGTTGGTTTTGTTTTTTGTTTTTTTTTTCGAGACAGGGTTTCTCTTGGCTGTCCTGAACTCACTTTGTAGACCAGACAGAGATTCGCCTGCTTCTGCCTCCCTGAATGCTGGGCTTACAGGTGTGTGCCATCATGCCTGGCTTGTAATTTCTTAAGGTAGACAGTATGGTTGTTGATGTTTCTTTTGCAGTATAGACATTTACTGTTAGTACTTTTATTCTGATGCTGTTTTCATCGTACCTAAACTGTTTTGGTTGTACTGAGCCCTCTGAGGTAACTTCTGTCTTCTACAGCTTTAACAGTATTGTAGGGAGTGCACCATGACAAGACTTCAGTAATTTTTTTGGACAGGATCTGGGAAGCCAGTACGTAAGGGTTAGTAGCAGGTACATTCCAAGAAAGCTGTCCATGTGTACTTCTTTTTCCTTCATTTTAAAAGTTATGTGTATGTGTCTGTACCTGGGCATGGGTTTGTGCACGTGAACACAGTGTCTTTGAGGACCAGAAGAGGGTATCTGGTCATGTAGAGCTAGAGCTACATGGGGCGTAGAACCAAACTCAGATCTTCTGAAAGGAGATCTCTCTCTAGCTTTTGCTCTTTTTTTTTTTTTTTTTTTTTTTTTTGAGACAAGGTTTCTCTGTGTAGCCTTGGATGTCCTAGAACTCACTTTGTAGAGCAGACTGGCTTCCAACTCAAAGGTCCACCTTCCGTTGCCTCCCGAGTGCTGGGAGTAAAGGTGTGTGCCACCACTCCTGGGGTTTGTGTTTCTGTGTCAGTAAACCAGAAGAGGGTGTTGGTTTTCATGGAGCTGGACTTAAAGGTAGTTATGAGCTGTCTAGTGTTAGTGCTGGGAACCAAACTCAGGTCCTCTGCAAGTGTAATACTTGTTCACTTACTGCTGAGTCATCTCTCCATCCCCTTGGCTTGTATTTTGCTTTCTGTTTGTGTGTCTTGGACTTGGGGAATTTTGGGAACTTTGTATGTCAGATGGGCCCATGGGTGAAAAGAAATCACATCACAGTGGGGTCTGTGGGCATACTTGAAAAAAAAAAAGCCTCTTATTTACATGTCTTACATCTTTTTTTCCCTATTCCATCCCAATCTCTTCCAACAGCCCAACACTAGGTAGGAGAAAGTGTTAGTGGGAGAGGGGCCGCACTAGCTGCTCCTTCCTGCTTAGGGAGTCAGTCCAGTCCTCATATCAGGAGATCTCCAACTTCTTGTCTCACAGCAACAACCAGGAGCAGCCTTGTTCTTTCTCCTCTCCACACTCTGGTCTCTGGCATTTATTCTCTCTTCAGAGTCCTCAGATTTAAACTATCTGTAGCTGGCAAAGAGCTCCTCTCAGAGCCTGCACAAAGCAAATAGTCTGCTGCTATGGACCATCTGAATCAGTCTCACAACCCACACCTGGGACCAAAACAAAAACATGTTTATATCCACAACAAGGTCTTGGTGTCTGGCCTCTGTAACTCCTTTCTTCTGCTCTGTAGGCAACTCAAGCCTTTGTGGTGGAGCTGGGTGTCCATGTGTCAGGTGCATCTCCTGAGAGTATCAGCAGCATCCTTTCAGAGGTGGCGGAGTATGGAACCTACTACACACGCCTGAGCCACTTCTCTCTGCAGCCTGTCGTGGGCTCCGTGTGCAGCAGGGGCCTTGTGTTCCAGGTATGCCTTTGTGAGAACCACGCTATCTTGACAGAAGAATCACGAATTCAGAATTCTAGGTTCTGAGTCCCTGAGTCCATCTTAAGAAGCTGGGCGGCTTGAGATTGTCTTACTTATCTGTTAGTCCACTCACTGCACCTCTGTGTCAATTGTATTTGGGTAAAGGCACAGAGGGAGGCAGGCGTGAACACTTTGGGAATTTGAGGGCAAGGACCAAGTGCTATAAGGTGGGAAAGCGAGATACAAGCCCCCTGCTCCCCATTGTCTTGTATGGTGTATGGCAAGGTGGATCTCCTGTTTTAATGGGTTGATTCTTGAGGTACCCAGGATTTTCTGTATATTGAAAAATTTGTAGCTGGCTTGTGTGCTGGTACACTCTTCCAGGGTCTGGGATGGCGAGGACAGGTATGCAATTGAGCAGTGTTGTGTAGAAAGCATGGGCAGTTATGTGTATGGGGGGGGTAGCTTAGGAGGAGGTGGGCTACACAGGCCCCTTCAAGCTCTGATATGTGGTAAAGTCAGCAGACAAGGGATGGGGGCACTATCCCACGTAATTTTCAGGGGTGTATTAGGAGCTGCATGGGAAAGACCAGAGGTTTCAGGTGTTATAGAATGGGTCTGAGAGGGGACTCCATGGGAGGTGAGGCTGTGGTTCCTGGTTTCCTGGGATGTTGGGAAGATAGGTGAAGGTGGATGGACAGGATTTGTTTCAGGGTGACCCTGTGTCAGTGTGATGCAAGGGGCCAAAGCTGCATCTGTATAGATCACTAATCCTAACCTATGTCTTCCAGTAAAGCATCTTCCTCTTGGCTGGGCTTAAGCCATAAATGGCCACTGCTTGGGAAATGGGGTCACCAGGCTACAACATGGAAAAACAGCTCTGTTTTCTATTTTGGGTTGCCCTTCTAAGCCCTGAGCACATGATTGTCTCCATGTCCCAGCTGTACTTCTCCTACTTGCCCACAGGCCTTCACCAGTGGCCTTAGGAGGTATTTGCAGTATTACCGGGCCTGTGTTCTCTCCACTCCGCCTACCCTGAGTCTCCTTACCATTGGCTTTCTCTTCAAGAAACTGGGCCGGCAGCTCAGGTAAGCCTCAGCACTGGCCTAGCATGGTGCTTTCAGGACAGTAAGAGCCAGCTCTGCTCCCTGGCAAGGACAGCCCAAAAGAACAGTCCTTGGTTGTCTGTGCAGTCCATACACAGCTGGTCACTGTGTGCCATGGAATGTGACTGCTGTCTGCCTATAACAACGGCCTTGCCTGGCCCAGGGATTCCTGCCTCAATAGCACTGCGGGGAGAGAAGGCAGTGGACAGCCTCTCTCATAAGCTCATCAATAAGCAACCAGGCATGGTGTCTCTTGGCAGGTGCTATCCTTTGAAAGTTGGGAGTGACAGATAATATGGGAGGAGGACATTCTCTAGGCAGCAAAGAATTGGGGGGTCATGTGAAACACAGACTGCAGTGGGGTAGAGGGTAGGGGTTCATGAGGGTGATTGGTACTCATCCTAGTCAGACAAGGTGGTAACAAGGCAGAGGTTTCAAATGGTACCTCTGAGTGTGGGGCTAAGGAATCAAGATGAGAATGAGGTGGGGCGTTGGGTCCACCCAATGAGTGTGGATGTGTTAGTGCCACCTGGGAGGACAGCACAGGAAACAGTGCCAGGTAGGGGTCCAGTAGAGTGCTTAGGTCTGGTTTGTTGGAGGTACAAGTAGTTTTTAAAGCCTGTGTAGACCAGTTACTTAGGGGAAAATGAATATTTAGCTTGCTCAGTCTGATCTGGTTCTTGGGACCCCGAGCTCCTGTCATCTGATCTGATCCTGATTCTGTGTCTAGGTACTTGGCTGAGCTTTGTGGTGTTGGCACTGTATCCTTGGCAACCAGTGGAGAACCCAGAGCTGTGTTCCCCACCGTGAGTCCTTCCTTTCCTCAAGTATGAGCATGCATGCCTCCCCTGAGTTGTACATCCTTGTCAAGTTGGCTACTGTGGTCTGCTAGTCATCTTGCCTAGATAGACAGTGTGCCATGTGCTGCAGTGACTATCACCCATCCTGCTGCTTCTCACTGTTGTAGGGAGTGAAGCTCCTGTCCTACCTCTACCAGGAGGCACTGGATAACTGTAGTAATGAGCACTATCCTGTGTTGCTGTCTCTGCTGAAGACCAGCTGTGAGCCCTACACACGGTAGGTGATGAGTGGCCTGTACTGGCCATGCCCAGTCTCCCTGTAGTGATGGGGGAAGGCTTCACTTAGACCAAGTATGTATTTGAGTTTCCTATTGTCTAAGATGCACTGGGTGCTGGGGTCCATGTGGAAGCTGGATAAACAGACCTAGTAAGTAGGAGATATACCCACCCATAGTGTCTTATTTCACTCTGTGGACTGGCCACACTCAGTTGACCCCGCCTGTTTGCCACACCTATCCTGCAGCCCTCCACACCTGCCTACCTCTCCTCTTCTCCCTAACCCCTGTGCCCCATTACCCTACAGGTTCATCCACGATTGGGTGTACAGTGGAGTCTTCAGAGATGTTTATGGGGAGTTCATGATCCAAGTTAACCATGAGTACCTCAGCTTCAGAGGTAAGTAGCCCTGACTGCTAGACTGTGCCCTCTGCCTGGGGTCAGGGCCATCCAAACTACAGATCATCATGTTCTGTTCATGTTCTGTTCAGACAAATTTTACTGGACCCATGGCTACGTGCTTATTTCCAAGGAGGTGGAGGACTGTGTTCCTGTGTTCTTGAAACACATTGCCCATGATGTGTATGTCTGTGGGAAGACCATCAACCTATTGAAGCTCTGCTGTCCCCGGGTGAGGGTCCTGCTGGCTGGGTGAAGGGCTTGAGTATAAGTGAAAGGCCAGGTCTGTCCAGGGACAGTCTGACTGGTAGGTGCTAGTGTGCTTGCTGCCACAGTCCTCTGCATGGGAGATGAGATCCCATGTGCTCCTCAGTTTCTGATTCCACCTCTGCTGTATGGTGTCTCCATTGTTGGGCTACTTGTTTTGTGAAGCCATCAAGGGTTTCAGCTGCTTCCAGATTTAGCAATGAACTTTTCAAGAGAAAAATGACCATCTGCATACATCACTGAAAAATTGGGAGCAAGGCTTGGTTGTTTGTTTGTTTTTTAAAGATTTATTTATTTATTATGTATACAGTGTTCTGCCTGCATATACACCTGCATGCCAGAAGAGTGTATCAGATCACATTATAGATGGTTGGGAATTGAACTCAGGACCTTTGGAAGAACAGCCAGTGCTCTTAACCTCTGAGTCATCTCTCTAGCCCCAGTACTTGGTTCTTGTTCTTGATCTAGGTCATACACTTACTGAAGCTCTTCTTCCTCTTTGGCAGCACTACCTTTGTTGGTCTGATGTCCCTGTCCCTCGGATCTCAGTTATTTTCTCTCTTGAGGAGTTGAAGGAGATTGAGAAGGACTGTGCTGTCTATGTTGGGCGGATGGAGAGAGTTGCACGTCATAGCTCCATCAGCAAGGAGGAAAAGGTACTTGGCTGCAGGACTTTGGGCTTTCTCTGCACTTCCCCTACACTTCCCTTCCCTTCACTTGAGGTTTTGGGCTGATGGAGTTCCCATACCCCATGGGTGTTCCCGTGCCAATCTGGACGACAACTCCTGGCCTGGTGCCTGGTGGTCAATAGTGGGCAGTTAGGCAAACTCAGAAGCAAAAGAAGTACTGGGTGTGGGGCCTGTCAGGCAGAGTGGTTCTGTCTGTGTTTCTGTTCTGGTAGTATGTGTAGGTTGGGACCCCCAAGGTGCTTGGCCGTGTGTCAAGGAAAATCAGAAAAAATCTGGTGACAGTTGTTCAGGCCAGGGGCTTTGTCTTTTTTTCTGGGCAGCCTTACCTGCACTCCAGGTTTTACCAACATGGGTGGCTCCATTTGGAAATTCCAGGCAGCAAGGCCTATAAAGTTCCTCCACTTGGGTAACCTTTACTGGGTTTACGCCTGGAAGCAGTACCATAATTCCCCAGTGTCCCCCAGGAGGAGAGGTTAGTGAATGACCAGGGCTGATGACAAGAACTTTTTCCTGGCTTGGTGTCTAATGGGTAACAGGAAGAGACCCAGGTAAGGATAGACTCAGGAGCAGGAATGCTCCACGAGCCTTCATTTATTTCTGGGTACATAGTCATCTCCTGTTCACTGCTCCAAGCCAGAGGTCTCTGTCCCCCAGCCTTGGGTGAAGCATCACCTGTGAACATTCTGTATAGGTTGGGAAGGGTACCTGTTAACAGTAACCAGCAGCATGTTGTTTTGGATTGCCAGTTCTCTCCATATTATCCTAGGGGAAGGGATGAGGCGTTATGATGGTTTACATATTGTCTTTTAGGAATTGCGTATGGAAATTGCAAAACAAGAACTAATTGTTCATGCCCGAGAAGCAGCATCCAGGGTCCTGAGTGAGCTGAGTGGTGAGTGTAGTTCCAGGTCTTTCTTTCCTCTGCTGTGCTGGTCCCTGCTGGGCTCCTCACAACTGCATATGTCTCTCACCTTTTCTTGAAGAGCGGCAGATGTCAGAACAGATGGCTCTGGACACCCGGAAGCGAGAGCAGTTTCAGCGGCTGAAGGAACAGTTTGTGAAGGATCAGGAGGTGGGTGTTCTGGGTTCTGGGTGGTTATGGCTCCTCTTTGATTTAGTAAATGTTCTTGTTAACTAAATAAACCCAGTCTCTGTGTGGTGATTTGGTTATACAGCTCTTTAGGATTAACAGCAGCTTTACCAGAAGATATATCAATAGTAAATTTTAATCAACTCTTGCAACATATATTCCTAGACAAGGTGTGTCTTAGTTACTTTTCAATTGCTTTGGTGAAATACCATGACTGAGGCAACTTATAAAAGAGAGTGTTTGTGCTGTGTAGCGACGCCTGGCAGCCAGACAAGAGGAGCTGGAAGATGACTTCAGCTATGCCCGTGAGCTCCGAGACCGTGAGAAGAGGCTAAAGGCTCTGGAGGAAGAGCTGGAGAGGAAGGCCAGGTATGGCTGTATGGCTGCAGGTCCCATGCTGCTGGCTTAATCCTACTAGTGATAGTCATTTTACATTGTCATTTTTTCTTTGATGCTAGGGATCAATTCCAAGACCCCCAAGTGCCCTACCAATGAGCAACATCCCTAACTTGTTATTTTAGTTTTTATTCTGAAAAATCAGACATAGGTCAAGATAGAGACACTAATCTGCTAAACCAGGATGCTGTCCTGGGCTAAGGGGTTAGAGCTCTTAGGCTATGCTCTGAGGTTCAGTCCTAGTGCACATAACTGTATTAATATTATTTATTATTGGTGCATAAGATTATTATGGTGCCATGGAGCCAACCTTGGGCCTTTTGCAAGCAAGTTAGCACTCTACCATTGAACCACATCCCCAAGGTCTGGCTTTAAATCTACAGTCCTCCTGTCTCAGCTCCCGAGTGCTGGGATTACAGGTATATGCTACCACACTTGCTCTGTTTATCTTAAACAACTTTGGTATGCTTATTTTAAATCTGTTCCTGGCCCAACAGAGCACTGGGCCATTAATCTAGCATGGTTCTTGAGTCTATTTCCTCTTTGTGTCATTAGCTTGCCATAGAAACTGTCTCATTGATCAGTAGAAGGTTTTTATAGCAGGAACTGGCTACATCTTGCATGGTGCCCTTGGATGCTCAGCTGTTCAAGCCTTCGATATTATTTACAGAGCAAATGAAGAGCTTGCCTCTTGCATGTGCACACACATGTGAGTAGAACCACATATAAGAGGAACCACAAATAAGAGGAAAACCAGGCAAAGAGGGACATGTTCCTGGCTTGTGCCAGCCAAAAAAGAGATGGTTAATTGGGCCTAGATGCCCAAAATTGGAGGCTTGGAATCCCTGGGTTTGTTTTGGTTTTGTTGTCAGTCTCCATTTCTCTTGGGTTTGAACTTGCAGGATGGGAAGATGTCTACTGTGCAGTAAAGAAGATGTGGCCTGGTTCCAGAGGGCTGGTCCTTGGCCACCTGCTTATTCTCTTGTCTCTGGCCATGTACATTTTCCTTCTGCTAATTTGTCCAACAGATAGTTGCCAAGTACCATGTGGGCATCTGTCCATTAGAGCCTTTCAGTCTGGTGGGAAGCAAGGCCCTTCCTGGGAGCCCAGGCTGTTGTGGGGAAGATGGAGGACAGAAGCCTGGGGAGGGAGCCCATGTGGAGAAACCATCTTAATCTGAGCATGGCTGCCCACCAGATGGTACAGAGTGGTTGTGGTGACCATGTCCTCTCTGCATGTGGCTTCAGGCAGGCGCTGGTTGACCATTATAGCAAGTTGTCTGCAGAGGCAGCTCGTCGAGAGCAGAAGGCTCTATGGAGAATCCAGAGGCGCCGGCTAGAAAATGCACGGCTTCGTTTTCTCCTAGAAGATGAGAAGTGCATTCAGGTATGGTAGTAGTGTTAGCTGCCAGGCTTGCACTCATGTATCAAGTCATCCTGTTGCATAAGGGTACCGATGACACTTACTGAGGCTCAGGCTTCCAGTCAATCCTGGACAGTGTGAGTGGGCAGCAGGGCTGATGGCATATGTGATGGATGAGGGGTACTACGTGAAGGCTGTGGTGTGTGCCGGCTCTGCTGGTCACTTTACAAAGCTGTTCTCTTTTCCTGTTGGCTTGAATTCCAGGAGATGCTGAGAAACATGGAGGCTCACCAGCCCCAGGAGCCAGTGAGTGTGTTCCCAACCACATGCGCTCAGTTAATAGACTTTAGCAGTATCTTGTGAGTCTTGCTGGGATGCTGAGTTAAATGCTTTGGCTTGGTTGTCCTTATGTCCCTCCACACTTAGTAGGTGTTGACCACTTGCTGAGCTCACCTTGGGGAGATGGGGTTAAACGACTGGAGGGGTTCAATATGTTCTGTGTTTCAGGTCACATCTCCAGGTCCTGAGCATGCAGAGGAAGGCCATAGCTGTGATCTGGGGTCCACAGAACTGCGTTGGGATTGTCAAAGCCCAAGTGCATCAGCACCATCAGCCCTTAACTCTGCCGCAGAGGGAGTGGATGGCTCTGGGGCTGGACAGGCAGAGGGAGCTGGGCCATTCTCAACTGGTCTCAGCATCACCGACTTTCTGCCCATGGGCCCTGGGGCTGAGCAGCCTGTGAATAGCATTGAAGCTACCTTCTTAGAGGTGGCACTGCAGACCATCTGCTCAGACCTATCCCCTGTACCTCCTGGGCCAGCACTCACAGAAGCTGCCCTCCCGCCTGCTCAGTCAGAGTATGACTTTAATACCATACTGAGGCCAGCTCTGGCTACCTCCTCTTCACCAGGATCCTTTCAGGATGTCCAAAATAGCTTGGACAGTGAAAAGCAGCATCTGTCAGGGGACATGCCTACAAAACTGGATGCATGTGCTCATGACATGCAAGAGACTTTGCCTTGCCTGCATTCACTCAAGCATGTCACTCCTGAGGAGGGGAGCT
Source organism: Meriones unguiculatus (assembly GCF_030254825.1). Lineage (NCBI taxonomy): Eukaryota > Metazoa > Chordata > Mammalia > Rodentia > Muridae > Meriones > Meriones unguiculatus. The sequence goes on from NC_083356.1 coordinate 13,279,113, forward strand.
TCCAACCTGTTGGGCAGGTCCTTCCACACATTTCAGGGACTGCTGTCCATACAGAGAGCCATGCTTCTAGAATGGGTCCTTGCCAGCAACTTGGCACTTCCAGACACGTGTCAGATGCCAGCATCAAGGTTGGGGAGAACGTGTCAGAAGTGGCTCCTTCTAGGCCACGGTGGAACATTCATGGGCACGTGTCAGATGCCAGCATCAAGGTTGGGGAGAACGTGTCAGAAGTGGCTCCTTCTAGGCCACGGTGGAACATTCATGGACACGTGTCAGATGCCAGCATCAAGGTTGGGGAGAACGTGTCAGAAGTGGCTCCTTCTAGGCCACGCTGGAACTTTCATGGACACGTGTCAGATGCCAGCATCAAGGTTGGGGAGAACGTGTCAGAAGTGGCTCCTTCTAGGCCACGCTGGAACTTTCATGGACACGTGTCAGATGCCAGCATCAAGGTTGGGGAGAACGTGTCAGAAGTGGCTCCTTCTAGGCCACGGTGGAACATTCATGGACACGTGTCAGATGCCAGCATCAAGGTTGGGGAGAACGTGTCAGAAGTGGCTCCTTCTAGGCCACGGTGGAATGTCCATAGACACGAGTCAGAGACCAGTATCAGGATTGGAGAGAACATGTCAGATGTGGCCCCTCAGACTCATGGATGTACTCAGCCTTCTTTGATTCTGGAGGAGCCCTTGCCAGAAGCTGAGCCTGACCCACTGGGACCCCATGGGTGTTCCCCTGCCTGTATGTCCCAGTCAGTCCTTAGTGTGGAAGCACAGAGCTCTGCTTTAGCATGTGTGCCACAACTACCTGAAGAAACGAAGCCTACCACCTGTCCTGGCCCTGGCAGCACAGAGGAAGGCAGCCTACAGACCACACCCCCTGTTGTGGCTGAGCCTAGCATGCCAGGAAATGGCATCCTTGAAGAGACAGGTCAGAGTGGGCAGTGATGGGCAGTTTGGGACCGTGGCACCCTGGAAGGCATTGTCAAGCTGTCTCCTGTGATCTTTGTCTGTCAGCCAGGATTGAGTTGTTGCTGTGGAGGTTCCTCCTGGAGGGGTTCTCTGGGCCAGCCTCACTGTTTCCTCAAGCAAGTGCTGGGCACTAATGCCCCTTCTACCCATTTTTTGTCTACCCAGGCCCAGGAAGTAGGGATGCTGAAGACCTTTCTTCAAATTTGCCTCCAAGCTCACAGGTTGGGAGCATGCAGGGAATATTACCATGTGTGGTTCCCATGTACCCATTTCCTTACTTTCAGCACAAGCAGGGGTGGGGGCCAGGGAGTAGTGTACTTCGCAGGGATGCAGTTCTTTAAGGTTGGCCTCTTTTCAAAAGGACGAGACCACTCTTCCCAGCAGCCCGGGCACTTGTGAGGAGGTCTCAGGCACAGAGGCTGAGGCTAGACGATGGGGCAAGGAACAAGCCTATCTGGCAGACCTGGCGAAGTTATACCACCTAGAGCAGTATCCGGACAGCTACGAATCCATGTGTGAGTGGGCCAGCTACAGTGGGCAGCTGAGGGTTGGGGGTGCTCTGGGCCGGTTCAGCTTCAGCAAGTCTGTTTTGTTTCCCACAGCAGAGCCTCCTGTTGCTCACCTGGTACACCACATGCTTCCCCGGGCCTTTGCTTTCCCTGTTGACCCCCAAGTTCAGTCCGCGCTAGACGAGACTGCGGTGCAGCTAAGTGAGCTGCTGACGTTGCCTGTACTTATGAAGCGCTCCCTCATGGCACCTCTGGCTGCCCAGTGAGTGCTGCCACCTGCCCAACTGCAGCCGCCTGTTAACTCCCGCCTGCCATGCTAACTTCCGGCTTCCCTCCACCAGTGTCACCTTGGTGAACAAAGCTGCAGTTGACTACTTCTTTGTGGAGCTGCACCTGGAGACACACTTTGAGGCTCTGCGGCACTTCCTGCTGATGGAAGATGGAGAGTTCGCCCAGTCCCTTAGTGACCTGCTCTTCGAGAAGGTCACTCTAAGATGTAGAGTTGGGATCAGGCCGGCCCTGGATAGGATGTGGGTGGCTGTTGGACTCAGGTCCTGCCAGCCATGCCATAGTCCCTAGCAATATGGTGATATAGTACTGCTTGGGCAGAACTTGGGTTGCTGGGCAAGTAGGAGGGGCAGGGCATAAACCTGGGACTCCTTGGAACATTTTTTTCTTCACTTCTTTAGCTAGGGGCTGGGCAGACGCCTGGAGAGCTGCTCAACCCACTGGTCCTTAACAGCATCCTGAGCAAGGCACTGCAGTATAGCCTCCATGGGGACACTCCCCACGCTACCAACCTGTCCTTTGCCCTCAAGTACCTGCCTGAAGTGTTTGCCCCTAATGCCCCTGATGTGCTGAGCTGCCTGGAGCTCAGGTACAAGGTCAGCAGTGTCCTGCCCTGGGTGTAAAGGGGAGGCATGTCGTAAGCTGCAGATACTAAGAGGGGCTTCCTGAACAGGTTGACTGGCCCCTCAACATTGTTATCACCGAGAGCTGCCTGAACAAGTACAGTGCTATCTTCTCCTTCCTGCTGCAGCTGAAGCTCATGATGTGGACACTCAAAGACATCTGCTTCCACCTCAAGCGCACAGGTGAGGCCTAGCCTAAGTCCATCCCATGTGTGGCTTCAGGCCGCCACTCACCCTCTATCTTCTTCCCCAGCCCTAGTGAGCCACACAGCTGGCTCAGTGCAGTTCCGACAGCTGCAGCTGTTTAAGCATGAGATGCAGCATTTTGTGAAGGTCATCCAGGGCTACATCGCCAACCAGATCCTGCATGTCAGTTGGTGTGAGTTCAGAGCCCGCCTAGCTGTAGTGGGTGACCTGGAGGAGATCCAGCGGGCCCATGCTGAGTACCTGCACAGGGCTGTTTTCAGGTGAGACAGGCACCTGGACTTGGGTGTGCCCAGGTCAGGCTGGGCAGACCACCAGCAGCTCTACCCTCCACTAGGGGCCTACTGACAGAGAAGGCAGCCCCAGTCATGAACATCATCCATAGCATCTTCAGCCTGGTGCTCAAGTTCCGAAGTCAGCTCATCTCTCAGAACTGGGGCCCAGCTACTGGTCCCCGTGGGGCCGAGCACCCCAATTTCCCACTCATGCAGCAGTCCTACAGTACCTTCAAGTACTACTCCCACTTCCTCTTCAAAGGTGAGCTCTCTTGTTGGGCTGGGCTGGGCTGCTGGGGGGGGCAGGGGCAGGGGCAGGGGCAGGGTGGGCAGGAGCCTGAGAGTTGGATGCCTCTCCAGTAGTGACCAAGCTGGTGAACCGCGGCTATCAGCCCCACCTGGAGGACTTCTTGCTTCGCATCAACTTCAACAACTACTACCAAGATTCCTGAGGACAGACAGGATCGTGGTGTGCATGCCTGTTTGACCTGGCTGGGGCTCGAGCAGTGACCACAGATAGACCTATAAAGGCTACTTTATTCAGAAGCCTGGGACATTCAGCAGGTATCAGGCACAGACCCTGCCCTTTGGGGCAAGATGCACAAATAGGTCACAAGCCTTACTTCGCCCTGTTTGTGTTACTTATAAGCATGAGACTGATATCCTGGCATGAAGCGCTGTGTGCTGGGAGCATGTTGAGGACTAGGCCAGGTCAGTACTGCTAAGACGGTATCAGACAGAGATGGGTCAGGTTTGACTGGAGACCTCTGCCGTCATGGAGAGACTGTGAGGGCAGGCATCGAAGTGGTCTCAGCAACTCAGCAGCACTGGGGTGGCCTCGGGAGACTCCAGACTGGTGGGGCACGCCGAGGCCTTTATGAGGATCATGTTACACAGAGTTCTGCTGCCCAGAGTGGTGGCCTGCTGCTATAGGAACACTGCTCATCAGTGGTCCTTGCCCCGGCCTCAGGGCTTGTGGCCTCAGTGGCCGCCTCTTCCCTTTGGTAAGGAGACTCGAGCAGCTTCAGCACACGTCGCACCTAGGAGAGCAGGTGAGAAGAACTGGGTGAGGGTGTATTTAATGATAGGCTCCTGGGAGGAAGGGGGACAGGCATAGGCGTGTGCTTGCCTCTGAAAAGTCTCCGTTCTCAGCAGCTTCAATGGCATTCTGTGCAATATAGTTCCTTAGGACGTACTTGGGGTTGTTGGCATGCATGATGCGCACACGTTCTGCCTGCCAGGCAGCAGTGTCTCCAACACCCTCCTTCTCTTTGTCCAGACGGGTTCTGGAATCAAATTCCTAGCTAGTTTTCCCCCAAAAGAATAGCAAATTCCATGCCCCCCAATTCCGGGCCTTCTGCAGCCACCCCTGCTGTGGCTATTGTGTCAAGGAGGCAGTACAGACGGTCCTGGAAGCTGCCTACCTGTACTCCTGTAGCCAGGTTTTCCAGAGGTCTGTGTTCTTGCGCTGGAGCTCAGCGGGGCTCAGCTGTTCTAGTCGTGACTGATGCTCCACACGCTCTAGCTCCTTTGTGATGTTTGCTTGAGTGCCGATGAGTGCAAAGAGCTGTGGGTTTGACTGTGCAAGCATCAGCATCATAGAGAGCTGCCTGCAGGGAGGGGTGGTATGAGAAGTACCTCAGCCAGGAGCAGCCATGTGACTCAGGTGCTGAGGCAACTTACAGATTTCTCCCTTCCCACAACACTGCAGTTAGGGCAGGGACCATCTACCTGGGTGTGGTTCTACCAAAATCTCAAGTGCCATTTCCTCTTGGTGGTTACTGCTCCATTCCCCACTAAATTCCTTTTTGCACAACCAGCCTCTGGATTACTATATGAAAGCCGTAAACCACTACCACCATTCTCCGAATTTCCTCTTAGCAGATCTATAGGAGGTGGTGTAGGGAGGGGCACACCAGTCCATCTGTGTCCTGCTTTCTTCCTGTTGGTGCCCTGGTCTTCAATGCTGCAGAAATGTGACATTGCATTTCATACCCAACAATGAGGCAGTTGTGAAGGACTCTGGCTGTCTGTCTCCAACCTCCCTGCTGCTCCCCTTCTGAAAACAAATTCTGAGGGTGGACTCACCTGGGATCCATCTGGGGTCGGAAGGCAAGTCTCAGCTCTTCTAGAGAGGCGCACTGGGAGGTCAGCCTGGTTAGAAACTCTGCTGAATCTGACGGTTCAGCTGGGAAGGAGCTCAGCACACAGAAGGTGTTCGTGAAGTCAGCACCTGCAAAAACGAGCTGCTCAGGGCTGGGAGGCCGATGGTGGGTAGCTCACCCCCAGCCATTTCCTAAGCCACCAACGCGTCTCTTCCTAGTCCCTAATAGTTCACCTGAAAAAATGGATTGACAATGGCAAAAACCAAGGCTAGCATGGGACCCTCAGTCACAGTGCCTCCCTAGAGCACCTTGACACACTGTAGCTGTCAGCCTGACCTGGCATTCATCTTCATCTGGAACCATGCAACCTAAGCAACATATAAAGTAAATGCAAGATGATGGCTTCGTGGATAATGGTGCTTGCTGCCATGTGTACTGGCCCAAGCTGGATCTCCAAGACCCATGTCATGGAAAGAGCCGATTTTTGCAAGTTGTACTACTTCTACCATGTATGCTATCGCGTGTATGCACATACAATAATTGTTTTTTTCTTTTGGTTTTTCAGGGTTTCTCTGAGTTCCAGGATGTCCTGGGACTTGCTCTGTAGACCAGGTTGGTCTTGCATGCACAAAGTTCTGGGATTAGAGGCAAGCACCACCACCACTGGGCAAATTTCTTAGAATTATAAAATGAGGCTGGGCTGTGGTGGCATATGCCTTTAATCCCAGCACTTGGTAGGTACAGGCAGGTGGATCTTGAGTTTAAGGTCATCCTGGTCTTGAAAAACTAGAATTAAAAAAAGAAAAGAACAAAAAAGCACAGAGAAAACTTGTAGGAAACAGTTGTAACCGAAAATGGATTACCCACCTCTGTAAAGGAGAGGCAAACTAAGAGATGGAAACAAAGAGGTGCTGCAGCCCCACTGTTTTCTATAAAATGCCTGCTTTACACTCAAAGTGTGTTGAAAATGAAAAGATAAAAACCATCCATGCAAATAGGATCTAAAGAGGCTGGGTACTTGCAATGCTTTCAATGCCAGCAATAGGCATGTCTCTGAGTTCAATGCCAGCCTGGTGTGTGCTCAGTTCCAGAACAACCAGAGCTACACAGAGAGACCCTATCTCAAAACAAAACAAACAAAAAAAACAGCATTCAGGAGGCTGATGCAGGCGGAGCACAAGTTCAAGGCCAGCATGGGCTAGAATGTTTTCTGACAAAAAGTTCACAATTCTAAGACCAGGAACAAACCAAAGATGCTCATTTTAGCCACTTCTCACTACAGTAAGCTAAATAATGATCTACTAATCCCATTAACTGTGTGCTCATAAGAACTGAAAGCAGGAACACAAACCAGTAACTATTTACATTTTCAAAGCTGTACTATATACAACAGCTAAGAAAACCCAAGGGAGCATTGCCATAGAACTGGATGGTCAGCATCAAAAATAGAAGTTAAACTCAGACATATGCTACAATATGGAAGAACCTAGGGATCTTCTATAGAGTGAAACAAGGCAGTCACAGATGAATGCTGTGGTGTTTCTCTACTGAGGTTCCTAGAGTGGTCAAACACAGAAAGCAGAATGGTGTTGAGGGAGATAGATGGAGAATTATTTACAGGAGACAGAATTTGAGTTTGGGAAATGGGAATGCCCCAATGCTGCTGAGATGTACCCTAGAAATGATAAAAGGGAACACAGTATTTATCCACAGTGATAGGACTCAGTGGCTCACCAGTCAGATGCATGGTCTCCAGAAGCTTGGCCACAAGTGTGCCATCTTCTTCCTGTTCCACTCTAACAAGCCCCAGCTTCTTACGCATCTTCTGTAGATAGTGCCTTTGGAACTCTCTGTCATACTCCTCTGCTATGATGGCCTCACCCAGCTGAAGTGGCAGCTCAGGCTCCAGGGCTTCTGCCAGTTTCCGCAGGTTCCACTTACACACCTGGGGCTGCTTACTGTACGTATAGCGCCCAGCATTGTCAGAGGCATTGCAGACATGGTCAGGCTCATACCTGCCATAAAAAGAAGTGCGGTCAGAGAGAGCAGGCTGCTGGGGAAGATTGGTGCTGTCCGGTCCTGTGGGCCCAGGCCGGGAAGATAGAGTGGCTGTACTTTCTTCTGCCTCAAAGCCAGAGAGGAAGCTCCTTGAGACACAGAGTTACCTTAGGCTTGCTTACCGCCTGCCTCTGCTCCACTCCACACACTTGACTCCTTTGATTCACTTACAGCCTCGTAGTGGAGTGAGATGTTCTAACACGCTACAGTGTCACCCTTTTTTGTTCAGAACACTCTAGGGAGGCTAAATATGATGGCACACTCATATACTCCTATCCAGGGACCTGAGGCAAGAGGATCACAAGTTCAAGGTCAGCCTGGATCACGTAGTGAGTTCCAAAAAAGCTTGATTTCTGCTTGTAGGAATGTCTGACCAGACGCTACTGGGAATGAAACTGAAGAAGAGCAGCATATAGGCCCCACTGTTTCTTTCCCATACCCATGTCTGCCCTATCACCTGCAACTCAAGTGGCATTACCTGTCCAGGAAGCCGAAGGGTCCATAGTCAATAGTGAGCCCCACAATGCTCATGTTGTCAGTGTTGAGCACACCATGGCAAAAGCCAACACACTGCCATTCGGCCACCATCTGTGCTGTTCGTCGTGTCACCTAGAGCAGAACAGGCTCTGATTGTTCTCTCTCTGTGGGCCCCTCTACACCCATCTGCCTTTACTCATGCCACAACACTCAAGTGCATCTCTTGGATGCCAGTGGCCTTTCTGTGAGTGGTTCTCAGTCCAGGGCACTCTGAAATCCCTTTATGACTTAGTGTTTCAGAAGTACGTTTTGGGTGAGTTGGTTTAGGAGGACCTAAGTCCCATTTCCACCACCAGTCTTATATGCTACCAATTTTGGGTAAATGCTAAAAGCCAGCAACACAGACCAAGTTCCCGGAAGAAGAGCTGATAACACCACGTGGGGAAATTCCACACTGTCAGGTACACCACTCCAGGTTGCTGTTTCCTAGGACCTGCTATTCCTTCTCCATACTGGGTGCTTTAGGACCATGCCACCAATTGCTCACTCAGTGACCCAATCAGAAGCAGCGCCTGAACATGAGGTTCCAATGTGGCTTGGAGAACAGGAGCCCCAGGTGCAGGACTGCACCACAGCCCCCACTGCCCAAGCAAGTGGCCTTTGGTCCTCACCTCTGAAGAAGCAGAGCTCCTTGGGCCCAGGTTTCCTAGTTCCTAGTTCCTCCCAGTTTCACTAACATAAAGACAGAAGCTTACAGGGACAGTAAGCTGACCAGATCAGCTACCTGTTTCTGTGTGAGCATAAAGCTGAGAGCCTCATAGCTCCCCCTGGTGTTCTGTGGCTATGCTATACCACATACCCAGCAACTGAGCTAGAAGTGGGAAAAAGCCCTGTGGACACATGCTTGAAGTATTCTGCTGACCAGCAGCAATGACTTGTATTCTAGTCCCGACCACACAGAAACAGGGAGAGTCCACATCTTTTCTCCCCAAATCAAGATACCAGGTGGGTGTGCTAAATTAAGGCCACTGACCCATGTGATAGGCATCCAGAATTCACCAGTGCTTTTGTCCGTGTGTCTTCCAAGATTATCTGGGTTTCCTGGTTCTTATAGCTGTACACAACCAGGTGTCTTAATGTCAAATTATCAAAATGCCCTAGCGTATGGGGTGTGGTGACACATGCCTTTAACCCCAATACTCAGGAGGCAGAGGCAGGTGGATCTTCATGAGTTTGAAGCCAGCCTGGTCTACACATACCAAGTTCCAATCTAGCCAATGCTACTTAAGAGTCTCAAAACAAAAAAGCTCTGGTACCTCCAGGCTGTCCAGTTCAAGAGACTATGGGAAATGATGAGCCCTGGACACAGGAGCAAGGAACAAAAAAGAACAGGGATACCAGATAAAAGCCTTTGTCCCTGGCCACAGTGACCATATTTGGCAACAAGATGTCAACCGTGGCCAATGGGGGGGGGGGGCTGGTGGGAAGCCTCTGCCTACCTCTCTGAAAAAGGCAGCGTTCCTCTGCACACTGTCACAGGTATGGGCAGCCTGGATTTCAGGGTAGAAAGAGCTTATCACATAGTCGAGCATCTGGACTCGGATATCATTCCGCCCCATGCTGGGGCCTGCGCGCCCTGTGTGCTCATCAGGAGGCTTAAAGATTTCAAAGGAGCCGAACCTGCAGGAAAGACCGCAGCACACAATAGGTCAGACAGACCCCAACCCCTGGGAGGAAAAGAAAAAGCATGGCTTCAAGGTCTTGTAGACCTACAATGGAAAAGCACGCTGACTAGCAGAGTACTGCCAGATCTCTTGAGTGACATGACACAAGTTTGGGCCACTGTTAGCCAGTGAGTCTCCTGGTACGCAGATCCTTGGAGGCTCAGGTCAAGAAACACGACTGTCTACTTTGCCAACTCCAACTCCACACAGGGTTTTGTGAGGACAAGCAGAAGGTACCATACAGAGAATGTACAAGTCTCTGTCCTATAAGGGACATCAGTCATGTATGAAGCCTTTTAAACATTTATGTTTTGATTTTTTAAAAAGATTTATTTCTTTTATGTATATGAACGCTTTGTCTTCATGCACACTAGAAGGGGGAATCAGATGCCATTACAGATGGTTCTGAGTTACCATGTGGTTGCTGGAACTCAGGACCTCTAGCAGTCAGTACTCTTAACTGCTGAGCCATCTCTCCAATCCCGATGTTTTTTTTGTTTTTTTTTTAAACAGGGTTTATCTGTATAGAGACCAACACTGGGTCTTGTGTGGAGTGGGTGGTGAGTATTAGATAACCGAAGAGTTGTTAGATCACACTAGCCACCTCCTGGTAGCTCCTTATTCAGATAGCCCTTGAAGTACTGGACACCAAGCTAAGGTGAGGACAGAGACAGGAGTCGGCCAGAAAGGACTCGGCTAATGAGTGAGTAACTGGATGATTAAGAAGGAAACTCCAGGGGGCTGGAGAGATGGCTCAGAGGTTGAGAGTGTTGGCTGCTCTTCCAGAGGTCATGAATTCAATTCCCAGCAACCACATGGTGGCTCACAACCATCTATAATGAAGACTGGTGCCCTTTGCTGGTGTGCAGGTCTACATGCAGACAGACATTGTATACATAATAAATAAATCTTAAAAAAAAAAAAAAGGAAACTCCAGGAGCCCACTTATGAGGCCATTTCCTTATGAGGCAATTCTGGGTAGCTCTTGGCCAGGGGCATCAAGAGGCACCTGGGGCTAACTCCTGCCCACAGCGCTGTTGCTTGCTCAAGAACTGGGCTCAAATTCTGGCTACGCAAGCATGGCTCTTCTATGATCTATAAGCAAGTGCATGTAGACAGGCCTAATGGACCCCAGCATTACCTTATGAAAGTGGGAGCTATACGCAACACAACTGTGCACTTTTCATATTTTGGATTACCATCATAGAATACGTCTCGCATCACTGTGGACTCAGACGTGACGCAGGCCCCGGCCCTCGTGGTGGGGATCCCCAGGTGAAACATGGCTTCACTGCACAGGAACTCACGGATGCTTGACCGCAGGACTTTGCGACCATCGGCCTGTCTGAAATAAAACACAGGCCAAGACGCCAGTCAGGCAGAGGCTATTCCAGCCCAAGTTTCCCAAGAGCTTTGGTGTGGAAGTCGTGTGACTAAGGCCTGGTGACGAGTTGCTCCCCCGCCCCACCCATACCTTCACGCCTGCAGTTTTGTCTTCATAAGTGTCTTACGAACAATACTCTTAAAATAATTAATGCATACACACGCACCAGCACTATCTGCAGTAAGAAAAAGTGGAAACCCACCCTGAGCAGGCAGGTACAGAAGCACAAGCTCACCAGTAAACTATTACTTGGTTCTCAGAGAAGGACACAAGCTGTTCCAAACCCAAAGGGCAGGCAGACACTGTCAAGGCAGCGTAGTGGGTGGTGCTGGGAGAAGCAATTGCTGGCCATGCGGCACATGCCACACCCCTAAAGAAAACAAAGCTGGATGGCTACCTGTCTACGGCTGAGTGATAGACTCGGTAGGGGCTCTGCCACCAGGCACAGGGATCTAGAGATGGGGCAAGGAAGATGAATTCTGTGGATAGTTTGCATCCCCTCAACTCTTCCCACACACTGGGCCTGTTTTGTTTTTAGGAGAACACGGTATATTATTGGGAGCCCAGCACAGTGGCTGCCTGAACAGGCCACAGCGGTAGCCTTTCTTTGCAGGAGGGGCACCCTAACCAATAGGGCCACTGCCTGAAACTGATCAAGCCAATACGCTTTGTACATACAGCCCTGTCATCTCAGTGCAGGGAAGACAGAAGGATCAAAAGTTTAAGACCGCGCCTGGTATGGAGGCATGTGTTTAATCCAAGCCCTTGGGAGGCAGAAGCAGATGGATCTCTGTGAGTTCAAGGCCTGCCTAGTCTATGCTGCAAATTCAAGAACAGCCAGGGCTATGTAGTAAGACCATGTCTCAAAAAGCACAATGTAGTCTATACTAATCTGGTTAGAATCTAGTAAATGTGATCTTAAGAGACACGCCAGCTGGTCTGTGAGCTTTCTTCTGTTGCAGGATAGCTGAGCACACTGTGAACCCCCAACATTGTGTTGTTTACTGGAAAAAACCTGTTTCTAGTTGTGGTGTGGCTCAGCCCCAACACACAGCTTTAATAAAAGAGCGTTTTTTTTTTAAATACTTTTTAAAATTTTATTGTTATTTTCATTTTACGTACATTCGTGTTTTGACTGCATGTCTGTCTGTGTGAGGGCATCAGATCCCCTGCAACAGGAGTTACAGACAGTTGTGAGCTGCCATATGGGTACTGGGAATTGAAACCTGGTCCTCTGGGAAGAACAGCCACTGCTCTTAACCAGTGAGCCATCTCTCCAGGAACCAACCCACGAGCTTTCTGATTGAGTATTGTAAACAGGATTAAATAAAGTTAACCCTAGGTCAAAAGGCTGTTAGCGTTAGCAACCAACTGACAGGGAGTGAACATACGAAAAAACCAGAGAGTAAGCCAGGAGGACAGCGAAATGTGAAGAAAGTAAAAGGGAGAGACATTCAGTTTGAGGGCTTTTTGAGAATTCTGGCTTTTCTGGGCAGGGAGGTTGGCTGCTTTGCACAGGACCGAGGCTCAGCAGTGGAGTTCTTGAGCCTACCCCAACAGCTGGTCTCGAAGCGCTGACATCCGAGGTGCAAGAAGCCACTTACCTAGGGCTCCAGATGCCTGACCCCCCACAACCACCTCTAACCTCAAGCCTTGGCAAAGTGTTGAGGTCAGAGACCCTGACACAAGTATGAGACCTAAGCAAGGGTCAAAGAGATCTCTGAGGTAGTGGAAACACCAACTAAAAACAAGCCAAGTATAAAGCTGGATATGTGGCTCAGTGGTCGCCTAGGACACAAGAGACTGGATCTGGTTCTCAGTACCTTGACAAAACATAACAAAGCCTTCCAAAGGCTTTTCTTTTTTTTTCTTTTTTGGTAACTGGTGAACATAAATCATCAAAATGCAAATTTAAGGCGAATCACAGGATGAGTGGACTCCAGACTGTGGGTGGCATCTACTCTGAGAAGGTTGCTCCAGGTGATCCTCACTTAGAGTGCCAAATGAGACCATAAACTTGGCTTGGGGCACAGATCAAAGGCTTGGGGGTGGGAAGATGAGGAAGAACCTATTATTCTGAGAATCTCATCTGAGAGATTAAGACAGCTTGGTGTGTGTGTGGCCCGGGGGGTAGGGAGGGCCCGCGCGCCCATGTGCGCCTGCACGATTAGAATTGACCCATTTGGGAGGATGATCACAGAGGAGGGTATGACAACTGACTGTGCCCCTAGTTACTACATGGTGCAGACTGCTCACGTAATCTCGGGAAAACAGGTTTGGACACCGGTGCAACCTCTGGAAACTGGTCTCTGGGCAAGCTGTTCAGCAAACAGTATCATTTGTGGAACTGGCTCCAAAGTTCGGTGTGTTTTTGACAACACAACGGACAGCCAATAGAAGTGTTTGCCACTCCGCTTGACAGTGTCAGCCAGAAAGTAAAGCCAACCCCTAACTTCCTGTTTTCTCTGGCTGGCCACCCGGCAGTTCCCTGACAGTCTTCTTTGCCTTCCTCCACATAACCCTTTGCAAAGAGCTCCACCTTCTAGGTCCTAACTCCTCCACGGAGCTTTTCTGGGCGTACAGATGCCCAACCCGGGCGAAAGTTCCGCTAAGCACCTCCCCGTTTCACCCACGTCCGGAAGCCCCCCATGTTCCGCACCTGGAGAAGGGCGTGGGGCCGGCGCCTTTGAGCTGCAGCTCCCAGCGCTCCCCGGCCTCGGTGCACACCTCGCCCAGGTAGATGGCGGCGCCGTCGCCCAGCTGCCCGGCGAACTGGCCGAACTGGTGCCCACAGTAGCAGTGCGCGGCGGGCTCGGCGCCCGGCAGCAGCGCGTTGCCGCTGAAGAAGAGCGCAGCTTCGGCCTCCACCTCGGCCTCCTCGCTGGCCTCGAGTCCGAGCAGCGCCAGCGCCGGCTCCGACAGCGCCACGAGGCGCGGCTGCCGGAGCGGGGCGGGCCGTGCACGGCTGAAGCAGGCTCCGAGCACCGGCCGCGGGGTGGACAGGGCGTCCTCCGTCCCGGGCGGCAGCGTCTCCACCGGCAGCGCGCGCAGGGCGCGGTTGTCGAAGCGCAGCCCCGCCAGCCAGCGCGGTGTGGCCTCCATGGCAGCAGCCCAGGCGGACCAGAGTGACGGCGACGGGAGCGCGAGGCACACACACTGCTGCCGGGTTCGGGCAGCCGCGAGCGAGGCCGCGAACACGGCCCTTAGAGAGGCCATTCGCCGCGTCGCCGGAAGCCCGCTCGCCCAGACCGGAAGTTCTCCCCGCCCAATTATGGGCTTGCTGGTGGGGTCACGCGCAGAAGCTTGGTTCTGATTGGTTGCCTCTGTAATTTGTCCACTTCTGCGCTCTGAGAAGTTGCAGGTGGAAGTGGGCCCGAGATGCTCTACAACCCCTGGCACCTGTGCACCGGGCCAGCGGAGCTCTCACCCAGGTGACATGTGTCAGACCGGACTACTCCAAGTGAGTTTACAGGCTGAGTGACGTCCCTAAAAGACCCCCAGGGTGTTCTCAGCTAAAGGTGAAGCCAGGGTCATTCCCGGCCCCACGGGTACTATGGGTTTGACTGGTTCTGTCCATCACATGCATAAAAACAGATATTGGATCTTTGAGCTGTTTTATTCAGACAACAGTCTATGATCTTTAACAGCCCAAAGATGTGTCTTTCATTTATCTTTAGCCAGCAAATTATGTAGGTTAGTAAATAAAGGCAGTCAGTCGCCGGGGGGGGGGGGGGGGGCCTGCCCTGCCTCTGTTTTTTGAGACAGGGTTTCTCCGTAGCTTTGGCTGTCCTGGACTCACTTTGTAGATCAACCTGGCCTCGAACTCAGAGAAATCCACCTGCCTCTGCCTCCCGAGTGTTGGGATTAAAGGCATACGCCACCACACCAGGCCAGTCTGTCTTTTTAAAGTTTAGTCTTGTCCCTCCTATCTCAGATTTATGGTGTTGGTGCTTTCCTCTCCATCATTCCCGCTCTATAGCAGGGGGAGGATTGCAGACACCAAGGGCCTGATCACATTCTTCCTGAGCCAGCTGTTTAGATGAGTTCTGTGCTTAACTCAGAGCACATTATCAATGTGTGTAGATTCCTTTTTACATAAAGTACAAATATGTTCTAAAATTGTAGACTATGCAGTGTCTTTCCATTAGGACAAATTTTCTCATTTGTTCTGCCCAGAGAAGGGCTAGAAGTCCTGGCAAAGTTCCTGGGATCTGTGGGACTCAATACGGGGATAATCTGGGTCAACAACGGTACCAGGGCAAAGCCAAAGCTGAGATTGCACAATGGATTAGGCCAAGGCCAAGGGTCTGAGCCTACCTGGAACCTACAATGTGTGCTAGGTCCTCTGTCCCCAACTGCTTGCCTTTGGCACCTCAAGTCATTTTTCCCCTGCGCACCGCACTTCTCTCGGAAGTCACATTTCCTTGTCTCTAGGTGGATATGAACCTTGATGATGGGAGGGGGACAGCATCCACTGCTCAGGGAACCTGTTAGTCTCCAATGGGAGACTTTGAGCACGGACAAATGTACACATTCCTTCTTGGCTGTGTCTCTCTTCACTTTAGCCCCTGCCTTCAGTTCTACACCTCAAGAATTCATGTCTGGAGCTTTTCCTGGGGCCACAGTGAGCTCCTAAAACTGCAATGAAGCTGGACATGGTGGCACACTTTGATCTCAGCACCCAGAAGGCAAGGGCAGGTGGATCTCTTGAGTTCAAAGCCAGCATGGTCTACAGATCAAGTTCCAGGATAGCCAGGGCTACACAAAGAAACCTTGTCTCAAACCAACCAACCCCCCCCCCAAAAAAAAACAAAAACACAAAAACCTACAGTGAACCTAGCTCTGCCCCTGAAATGGTGTGACTGCTAGCAAATCCCCTCCACGGGAGGTGGGATATTATGTCTGCCTCTTTTTTTTCTGTGACAATAGGCCATCTCATCTGTGTCCTTCCTGCTGCCACCAACACGGACTTCACTGGTTACCTTCAAGGTCTGCCCTCCTTTGACCTGGCAATGGTAACAAACTGTTTCAGCCCGAATGCTGCTAACATAGGCAGGAACCACCTACCTTAAGGATATTCTGATCCAGCCCTATGCTCCTCCCCCTGCCAGGCAGTGAAGTGTGAACGGGAGGGTGTGTAGGTGCTAAGTATGCACACTTGGCTGGCACACAGATAACCTTGCTACACTAGTGGGCACCAGGGTCTAGCCTGGATACTGTGTTGAGGTGTGGCATATCCCCCTGGATGCAGGAGGACCCCAGCATCCTGCAGACCTGGGGGCAGATGACAAAAGAGGAAGCCAGCCCCGTCACCTGAGTCCCATTTCCATACACTTCACAAAGCGGGAGCTTCCAAAATTAACATTTATTTCTCTTTCTAGGGAATGAATCCACGAGTGTGAGACAGAAGTGCACAGCCCAACCAGCCCCGTGTCCCCTGCCCAGCTCAGTGTTTCACCTCATTTGGCAGTCAACACAAGGATAACCAGTGTGGGCGTGGTCCTGCCAGACTGTCCAGTACGCCAGGAACCACAGCCTGTACACGAGCGGCCCTAGGTTTGCGGCACACACCGGGTGCCTACTGCCCACAGCGCAGTTTGGGTGTCCCACTTAACGCACAGGGATCAGGTCTAGCCCCTACCAGCACCAAGGGCAGCCAGGGAAGCAGGCTCTTATCTGAAGCAGCCCCACACCATACTGAGCTGGAGTGGAGTCTAGCAGGGGCTGGTCTGGACCCCCAAGCTGACTCTCTGACATACAGTGCCCACTCAGGGTACATAGACACACACACACACACAAAAACAACAAACAAACAAACAAACAAAAAACAAAACAAAAAACAAAAAAAAACCCCACAAAAAACCAAAAACAACAACAAAAAACCAAAACAAACCAAACCAACAAACAAAAACAAAACAAAACAAAAAAACTGACTTCTTTGTCCTCATAGATTTAAGGCTTGTATTTCCTGATAGTTGCTTCAGTTTGTTTTTTCTTTGATGTCAAAATTACCTGAGTAAAAAACTTTTTGACATTAAAAAACAAAACAAAACCAAAATCAAAACAAACCACAGACTCTCTGTAGGCAGAGGGGCAGCTCACAGTGCCACATGCATGTCTAGGCCAGCCAGAGGCCCTACAAACCCACAGAAAGGAGCTCATGGACACCCAGCTCCCCAGACTCGCCGGCCCCAAACCCACAGTGAGATGCTCTCAGGGCCAGATGCTCCTGCCAGCCAGAGCACAAGGCACAGTGAGGTAGGTAAAGCAACAGCTTGCCAGGCCCACCCTGGCATTAAGGGTGGGGCACCTCAGTGCCTCCCCTCAGCTTCTGGCCCTCTTGAAACTAGGCCACTGGGTCTTGACTCTGTGGATGGCCCTGATGCCTGTGGGTGGCCCCTACAGTGTGTGTGTGTGGCTGCTGGGAAGCCTGAGCTCAGACAGTTAAATATTCTTTATTTGGGTGGGCTGGGCATGGGGAAGGCAGGGGAAGCCTGGCCTGGGCCCCCATAGGGGGTGGCTTGATGCATCTACACCCAGGGATATCCCCAGACAGGAGGTGCCAGCTCCTCAGAAGCACCAGATGTGATGCAGAGGAGTAGAGGGCCTGGGTGTGGTCTCTTCCTTGCATGGTCCTTCTACCAGCCTGGCCGGGCCTCGCTCACCCTCTGTACGCAGAACTGTGCAGCAGGCAGTGACAGGACCAGGTTCATGGTTCGACGGCCCATCCAGTACAGGCTGTAGCCCAGCAGGCCAAAGAAGGCAGCCTTCAAGACCGCCCGGGACACTCTGCCTGAGATGGATGGTGGGGGAACTCTGTGGAAGGGAGAGGTATGGTAGGCCTGGCTGGGACTTGTACTCCCAAGGTCTTCCCACGTATGGGTCACCCCCACGTGCAGCTGCAGGGACTGGGGGTGAGGTGGGGAAGGCACTCACGCCATGACCTCCTGGATGTTGAGGTCGGTGCTCCAGTTCTTCTCAATGCCAGGCACATGACCCATGCCAACAACGGCCACAACCACAGATGGGACACACTTCCTGGGCTCAGCTGTGAAGGGAGGGCAAAAGTCAGTAGCAGGCCCAGGACCAGTATCTTGGGGAGTCCCCACCCTGGGCTGTCCATCACCGTCAGAGGCTCGGGGAAGCTCAAGGCGCTGTGCGGCCTGCCGCAGCATATAGGTCAGATAGACATCACGCTCAGAGACAATGGTCCGGTGCAAGTCAGGAAATTCCCCAATCATCTCTGCCATCATCTGTTCCAACAGGTCCTTCTGCTTGCAGCGCTCCACATCGTCTTTGCTGAGGGCAGAGGGCATGCTAGCTCAGGGGGATGAACAGAGATTTGCTGGCAGAGCATGGGGACGGAGACGTGGGAGGCCTTGTGTTCTTGACCCAGGCCAGGGACCACAGCACTGCAGCGTGTGTTTGGAGTTTAGAGTGGGAAGATGACAAGGACCGTGTGAGGAGACCAGGTCAGGTGCAGGTGTGGAATGTGCCATGGATAGGCCAGGTGGCTGTCCTACCTGATCGGGTCCGACAGGAAGCACAGGCCCCAGGCCAGCTTGACCTTCTGCCAAAAGGAGAGTGCAGCAATGGCCCTCTTAAACGTGACTGGGATGGGCCGATCACCCAGGTGGAATTTGCAGAATGGTACCTTGCTGGCCTGAGCAGAGGCTGAGTGTTACAACTTGGGACATCGTGGGTAGTTCCCACCAGCCCCTATCAAGGCAGCCACACATCCCGGGGCCGTGGCTAGCACCCACCTCCTTGAAGGCCTCCCTGAACTCGCCACCAGGGGCCGTGCCCAGCTGCTCAGTGATGTGCGCAGACACTTTCAGCAGCAACATCTGCATGAGTCCAGACATGAGGCCATTCTGCAGAAAGAGGAACCATGTCAGCTATATTGCAGAGTTAGCAGGACAGAGCAGTATGAGGACTTCAGGGTGCCCTTGGGTCAGGCTGCTTCCAGTGGCAAGGGAAGGGCATACTGGTACACGAGGAGAGTCTGACAACAGCAGGTCATCTTGGCCTCAAGAATCATTCAAAACTGTTTCCTCTGAAAAACTTTTTTTTTTTTTACAGGATGGTCAAAGATGTTGAACAGGGGCCACATGCCTGAGACTACCTGACCAGTTCAGCCTGTGTCTGAGGCACAGACTAAACCTGAGCAAACAGGCTGGTAGTCCAGCACCAACAGCGAACTTCAGTACTTGCCTCGTCTATCTTCCAAGAGCAAAGAGGCCCACAGTGCCCTGGCTGCCTGTGGTCTGACCAGGCTGGATGGGCCCTGAGGTGTGGGTTAGCGCGCTGAGATCCCAGCGTGCATGGCTGAGACAGCTGGCAAGGGCCAGCTTGGGAAGGATGGCCTCATAAGCTGCTGTGTGGACTGTCTGGCTCCTGATTCAGGAAAGTGCACTTGGAGACCTGGTGAGCATTTACTTGACTGGGGAGCTGACTCTGAAGTCCAGGCTGGGCCTGAGACTCAGGCGGGGCGGGGCGTGTGTTTTTCTGTTTTGCTTTGTTTTTGAAATATTGCCCTGATTGACTTGGAACTTGCTTTGCAGACCATGCTGGTTTTGAACGCACAGAAATCCACCTGCCACTGCCTCCCAAGTGCTGAGATTAAAGGTGTGTGCCACCATGATTGGCTTGTGGGGGTCATGAGTCAGACAGTACTGACTACTGGAGTAACTAGAGCTGTTGAGACCAGCTGTGTCCACCTGGCCAATCCTCTATAAAAACTGGACACCAGTAGCCTCCTGGTGAGCAGCACCTGTGCATGTCATCACATACTATTGCTGGGAAAAGTCTGTCTGAGACGTCTTGAGGGGATGGGTGGGCAGCAGGTGCCAGCCTCTCCCCTCTGTTCACCTTGCCCTCATGGCAGGCCCAGATATGAGCACAAGGCTTGGCTAGTTGTGTGGCTCTTCTTCCAGTGCAGTAGCTGTTTCAAAGAGGGCGTACATGGGAGAAGGGGAGGGAGAGGGGAAGGTGACCAGGGAGAACACTAGGCTGGTGTTAAAGCCATGCCTGAGTGGATGGTGACTTCCTTTTACAGGGTATCCAGTAAAGGTCTATGGTGATGTTCCTCATCTGGGAGGTTCCACAGTGAAAAGTGCTCAGAATGGCTGGGGACACTGACATCAGACTCTAACACTTGGTTCCTTCAAAGAAGAGGAAGTACACTGCAGCAGGGGCAAGAGGGCAAGACATGACCAGTGGCCTCTGAAAACCATGCCCACAAGGATGTGCTACTACAAGCTGATCCTCCCAGCCCTGCAGGGCTGGCGCAGTGTGGACAGCAGGGCCATACAGTGTGGCGGCCAGAATGCTCAGACCCAGCACTCCAGCTTAGCAGACCAGAGCTCTCAGCTCCGCCCTGTTCTTGTCTTGTGGTGGAGCCTTCTCCTTCTCCTCTTCCAGCCTCTGTATCTCCTGCGTGAGGGAGCGGGCTTGCAAGCAGGGTGCTACGGCACTGACCAGAAGGCTGGCCCAGTGCCATCGGCTCAAAGGAAGACTCTGGGCTCTGAGTCTTTGCCCCTTCTCTAAGGAGAAGGGCAGCAGTTCCCCAGTAGAGCTGGGTACCCCTAGCCCACGGCCCACTCACGCACGCACCTGCTTGACAGCCTGCTGCAGCTTCTCCAGGTTGATGTCCTTGGCCTCGCGAAGCAGTGTCCTCTCATCCATCTTCAGCATGGACACACGGTACTGACAGAGTTCCACAACCACCACATCGGGCTGCACCTCCCGGATCGTCTGCAAAGCAAGGACCACACTCACTGGCCCCCTCCTATCGCTTTCCACATGGCTGCTCCACGCTGGACAAGGGGTCCCACACCAGGGGCAGCCAGCATGAATAGCCTGTGTGGCTTAAGTGACAAATTCTAGAGAAAGAGCAAGCAGAGAAAGCCGAGGCAGCTTTACTCGCTAAAATGAAGCAGCACGAGGCTCCGAGCCATGCAGCGGGAAGCACCACCTCTCCTCTCAGGCCTGGGGGGCTCTAGGGCTGGAAACGCCTGCCACCAGGTGCTTCCCTCGTCGCCCTGGCCTGTGTCCCCGCAGTCCAGGCTGCAGGCGCACAGTGCTCACCTTCGCCACGTCCCGCTTGCTGTCGTCACTGAAGTGAGCGGTGCCCACCACGTACACCCTGCTCCCATCCTCAGCCACTAGCTGGGTCACAGTACGAGGAAGGTTGGGCCGTTCACGCCGCCGCTTCATTTTCATGTCCAGGAGCAAGTTGAAGGCATCCATATCAGCTGTAACAACAGCAAAAGCCATGGTGAAGGGAGGTGTGGGGCGGCATGACCCCGGGGCACAGCTGCCTATGTACTGGCTACGGAGGCTTTCCAGCTTCCCAGTGAGACCTGAGTCCCATTGGCCAGAATCTCTGGCAGGCGGCTCACTCCACACAGCTGGCTTACCCAGATGCCCGGACAAGCCACCTGAGCACCTCTGCGAACGGAGTACAGCTGAGGGGCCTGGGCGGGAGTTGCCTCACTAACCTCAATTAGACCCAAACTGTCACAGGAAAGTGCTGTGCCTGAGGGAACGGGGTGGCCAGGTTCCCTGGACGTGTCTCAGTCACATGTATGACTCAACTTTTAGGGGCTGAAGCACAGGCTCTGTGCAGCCAATTTCAGGATATTACAGGTACCTAAGTACAGTGAGGGGTTCATGCTGCCATTATTCCCTCCCCACAGTCCCAGCCTGTCCCCGGGACCCAGCACTGTGTCTATACCAAGTCCTGAAGGGAAACATACAGATGTTCTGAGGGTCTCCAGAAAGCACCCTTGGCACTGCTTCTGAGGCCCCTGATGTTACCACAGGTTCCGCGTCAGCCTGCAGAGGGAGAGTTCAAGTAAGTGTCCAAAAACTTTGGCCCTACCCCACAGGTCAAGCACACTCCAGACCTGTTGCACCTCCTTAGCAAGCTCAAATGGGACCATTTGCCTCAGGCCTTCTCCATGGAGGTACTTCCAAACAGAATCTAAAAAACCTAGTTGTCAAGGGCAGTATCTGCACAGAGACAGCTAAAGGGACCCAGGTTCCCACGCCGGGAACCTCACCCTCCCGGAGCAGCAGACGTCGCTGGGCTGGGACAAACGTTGTTCAGGAAGACATTCCATCAGCCCTGCTTCCCCTTACCTCTTGAGCTGCCCTCTGCTCTTTCTCCATGGCTAACAGCAGCTTCCTGACTGATGAAGAATGCCTGAGGAGACAAACAGAATCCTTATATTAGGCACCAGGGCCAGATCAGGGATCACGGTGATGACAGGACTGGGCCGGTCTTAAGTAACCCTTAGGACAGGACCTCAGCCTTCCTGTCCTAATGCTACTGGCGGCCACTTGCCAGGTACATGCTTTTTGAGGTCCTTCTGGGATGTGCCAGACTGGTGAGAGGCCAGCAGCCTCCTGAGCGACATATAGATGGTGACATGTGGGGAAGCCTCTGGCCCACAGGGGCTCTGGCCCACAGCAGGTATAAACACAGTGAAACTGACCTGCACCTCCCTGAGAAGTTGTACTAACGCCTCTGGTGTTCTTGCAGGACACAGTGCTGTGGCTACTGTGCCCACGGTGGGGCAGGGGGTGCCCCAGAGCCTTTGTGAGAAAGCCACTTCAAGGAAACTCTCCATTCCTTTTTTAACGATGGCCATAACCGTTTGGCTCTCAGCCAGATAAAAGAAGACTAAGCAAGATAACAGTTAACATCCTGAGGAGCCAAGACAGGCTTCTTTGTCTCTTGAACTAGAAAAACATGGAAGAAACCATTAGAAACCTGACAAGGGCCATACCCTGGTAACCAGTCTATGGCATTACTGTGTCACTGGGAGCCCCAGGGTTGGGGGTCCATAGTGCCAGCTGGTGCAGAGGGAAGAGTCCCCAAAGGGGACAAAGGCAGCTTCCAACTATGGCCCAGCAAGGTCAACAGACTTCATGTATCTGCTAGTGGTCAGACACCTTCTACCTGGCAGCCATACAAACACACACACACACAAACACAGACTATGTATGTGTGTTTGTACGTACACATGTGCAGAGTGTGTTTAGGTGCTTGTGAAGGCCAGAAGGGGCAGATTACCCTGTAGCCAGCCTTTGCTACTTTTGTGGCTTCTTCTCCCCCCCCCAACCCTTTATACCCCCCAGTTCCATCCCTATCACTAGAAAGGATAGAGATCCCTGTATCTAATTTCTTTCCTTGTTTCTTCTTTGAGTATGCCTACTAACAAACCACAAAAACCTCTCTAAATGACCAACGACCACCAACCAACAGCCCCACATATCATTTATATAGCCTCCAGCATTTATATACCCTCTGAAAAGTTCCCAGAATTCCAAATGTCACACAATCATAATATCTGCAGCTGGCAAAACCACACCTCTGCTAGAGCACGAGGCAACTCATAAGTCAGCTGCTGTGGTCAGTCTGAAGCAGCCCCATACCCCCACACCTGGGATTAAAACAAAAACATATTCTTATATTATATTCTGTTTTTAAAGAAACCCAAATTCCAGAATTCTCCCTACATTGCCCTGGAGCTGGAGTCACAGGTGGTTGTGAGGCAGAAGTGTACTGCTCTGGGTCCACCTGAGCTATCACTTCCGTCTGCACATTTCTTAGAACCTGTAGGCTCCCGCCCGCTCTGTGTTTCTTCTGGTCCCACTGTATAAATGTGATTTAGGGGTCTCTCTGGGCGTAATCAAACCTGTAATGCTGTGTTCAGTATGACAGTGGGGCCGGGCAATCCTAAGCACTGAGTCTTCTGCAAGAGGAGCTGGGGTAGGGCCAGCTTGGGTTTCCAAGGCAGAGGGCAGTAGAGACCCTGAGGGCCTCTGAAACCCTCTGTTCCTGGCTCTATGGAGCTTCTGGCTGTTACAGAGGCAAGCAGAGCTTACCATACTGCTCTGCCCCGGGATCTCCGTCCTCCCTAGTCTGGAACCTGCCCTAAAACACACCCTGGACATTTTCTATAAAGGTCGGCACATATGGGAACTGTCTTTGCTGGCTCAGAACCTGTGCCTGGTCAGGTCTACACTGAACACCACGGCATCTGGGGTCTCTTTTCGTTAACAGCATCAAGCACTTCAAAGAAACATAAACAGGGAGATGTGCGGGGAGGGCCCAGGAGAACTTGCCTTCCAGGACAGTGTAGGGACTGTCCCTCCCACTCCATGGGACCCCAGTCGGGGACAGGGGGTGTAGCCCAAACAGCAACCAACAGTGAAAAAGGAGAGGATCACCTTTGGACTGTCTGAACACACAGAAGCAAGCCAGCACTACTAACAGCAGCACTAGGCCGCCAAAGGATGAGATGAAGAACGTAACACATCCTGTTTAAGTGGGCGGGCCAGCCAGAGGCTGCAGTGAAGCCAGCAAATGGGAAAGGAACACGTCGTCTCTGCCTGCCCTGCCCTTCAGGAGGTGGGGGGGGCTGCAGGCTTGCAGTTGGCTTGGTGGATCTACCCTCCGAAGCTTGCCCAGGGTGCCTCCAGGCCTTTCGGAGGTATGGAGGCAACCAAAGCTGGAATCCTGGCTCCAGACAGCCTTGGAGACTCCCTGGCTGGTTCACAGCAGGGCTGGCCTCATTTCCAGGATTGGTAGGTGAAGGAACCCACAGGCTTGTCAGAAGCTAAATTCTGAGCCCTTTGATCATCAGACACCCACACACAGCACCAGGACCCCTGGTGGTTCCCAGGCCTGGGATACAGAGCCACGGTGCCAGTAGGGCAGGGAAGTCAGGCAAGGCCACTGACAGCCCCTAACCTACCCCATCCCCCAGCCAGAAGTCTGTGATTCTGAGTGCCTGGCACCATCAAGTCCATGCCTCTGATTTCCTGCCTCTCAGATACAATTCCATTAGGTGACCGATACCTCCTCACCCTGCTCATTATTTCTGGCTGAACAGTTGAGGCAGACCTCCACTTCCATGCTCACCTAGGCACCTGGCACTGTACCTGCACAACCACATCCGCCACGCGTCCTTTTCAGACACGTTCAAGCCGCAAGTCACCTCCTATTGCCCAACTACCCCAGGGATCAAATCTTTTCATAAGTCCCTAGTAGTTAGCCGACGGTTAACAGACCCGTTCCTGGCCAAGACCCCACTGTCAAACTTTCACGGTATAAAGTCAGAGAGCTGGGATTTCGGTCAAACAGGCCTCCAAACGTCAATCCCTGCTGAGCAGGACTTTTCCGGGCCTGCTACCATCCAGGCAAGATGCTAAACACCAGAACTTTTAGCATCTGCTAAATTTCCAGAACTAGCCTTGGGCCTCCGAAAATTCCCAGCAGTCTGTAGCTTTAAGGGAGAAAGCATGGCTCAAAGGGCAGGAAAGGCTCATTTATGTCAGGGCCCACAGGGAGCTGCAGCCCTGGTATACTATAGGTCAATGTAACCAGAGTTCAGCATTGGATCCAGAGCCATTTCAGGCACGCTCCCCACCTGCCCAGACCCACAGCTGTTTCTCTTTTGGATCCTATTAATACCGTGTCCTATTCAAATTCACATATGGAAAATCTATGCCTCAAAGCAATTACATCAATAGGCAGATGTTTTAAGAGGTGACTCAACTCAGGTGAGGTCATAAGGCAGGCCCCATGATGGGATTGGTGTCCTTATAAAAGACCCTAAACAGCTATGAGGACACAATAAGAAAGGGCGACAGGACAGGCAGAGCCATCATCAAGCAACCCCAAAGACTAGCCATTCGACCTTGGACTCCCAGCCAAGGAATAAACGTTTGGTTAAATTCCTCAATCCACCATCCTGAGTTGACACACCCATCATGCTGGTCACTCTCTAAAATAAACCAACTGTTTCTCAGATGGCAGCCTGGCTTCCTACCACTGGTCAAAAGCTGACCACGACCAACAAGAAAATCTAGACAAGCCTTTATTGCCTACTCAGAAAACCAAGCCTGAAAGAAATAACAGCGTGTGCAAAAGACCTGGCTCCCTCTTGTCCGTTTCTGGAGGCTTGGGCACTGCCAGACCCGGGAAAACCTGCTTCAGCAGGACATATTTCACTCAAGTGTGTCAGAGCTGAGGGCCGGAAGAGGAAACACACCAGGGATGAAGAAACCTTTCCAGGTCCCCCAGGGACTTGGTTTCTGTCTACCTGGAGATGCACGGTAAGGCCCTTGCCGGCTCCTGGCTACCCGTCCACCCTGCCAGAGCCCCTGCTGGCATCTTGCCCAGAGCATCACGGCCACCGCAAGATGAGCTAGGGACGCAAGGGAGGGAGGCCCGGGGACAGCTGTCTCACATGACTAGCGAGCCTGCAGACCCTCCGCCTGGGGAGGGCGAAAGCTTGCAGACACTCCAAAGCCAGCGGAGCTCTTCTGAGCGTCCGGGTTTGTTTCTGGGACTCCCGAGCCCTAGAAAATCTACATCGTCCTCGGTCGGGCCGAGCCGATGGGAATCGCGCCCCTAGTCTCCGCAGTCCCCACCTGCAGCCCGCGCCCTCTTGCACGCGCCATCATGGCGCGGGGAGCCCCCGCCCGCCCGTTCGCCCAGGCCGCGGCGTACCGAGCGAGGCGGCGGAGCTCCTCAGCCGGCCTCCATGCGCGAGTCGCCGGGTTGACGGGGTGAGCCAGGGCGGGGCGAGGCGGCCGGACGGGCCGGACAGGCCTAGGGTGCAGACCGCGCGGCATGCCGGGAAACCTTCTCGGGGCCGCGCACTCGAGCCTCTGCTTCTGCCGGGGCTAAAACGCAGAGCTCCACCTACCCGCCCGACGCTCCCAGGTCCTAGAGCGCAACCGAGAGCACGCTGCGGGGTACTGGCCCCCGCAGTCCAGTCTGTGCAATGGGACTGTGTTCTTAGGCGTCCGACACGGCCTGGCGCCCAGGGAGCAGTCAGCAGCTCTGGAAAGAAACTAGGGATCGTATGACGCGCTCTTCTGGCTTCCTTGGAGGATCACGTGCCAAGTGGAGAGGCTCAAGGGCAGGGCTGAGAAGCAAGAAGCTGACTTCATCCGGTGTCACCCAGGCCATCAGGACCTCCGAGTTCCGCTGCATGTGACTGAGAGCCTGGAAACTGCGGGGCACTGGGTGGGTGGGATCTCAGTGACAGCCTTGCAAGTGCCGAGTATCATAACTGGTCTGAGGCTTGCTAGTCTCCAACCGCACCTTAGAGCAGGGCATCCCGGGAGGGAGGCAGGGAGACCAGTTGGCCCACTCAGGCCAGGTCTCCAGGCTGCAGATCCTCTTGCCCAAGGTTGGTGAGTGGACGGGAGGAGCCAGGTGGGTCCAGAGTGAACATTTCTTTGATTACTGTGGGGGCCGGGCAGTGACTACCCAGACTAGGCTCTGGCACAGACCCTCCAGAGAAGAAGTGCGTGCTGTCTGGCTCCCAGCTGTCCCATCCAGCCCTTTCAGGTTCCAGAAGGAGAGGCTGCAGCCCTGGCCCTGAGTTTTGGAGACCCTGCCTTTGACATTGTTCCCCTGGCAATGGCCCTCTTGGAACTTGGCCCTTGTTGGGGAGATAATCCTTTCTGCACCGGGCAGGATTCCCTCCAGCAGGCTGTTACACAAGAGGCCACATGGAGGCTGCTGGCAGGTATTTGCTGCTCTGCTTGTCTCCATCTCCGTTCAGTTTCTTGGTCCCCCAAAGGGCCTGGCCTCAAGGTGACCTCTGCCTTCCTTGCTCCGTAGTGAAGCGTATCTGGGGATCTCCGCCCCGTGTTCATCTCCCCTCTTCTGGCCTCATCCACATTCATGCTGCTGGACAGAAGGCAGGGGCCGGCTCAAATCTGAGATTGCCAACCCCACTCTACTTGTTCACAAAGTACAATGAGGGTGCTCTCCCAGTACCTGCCCTGTTTGGTTGAAAATCTTAGTGACAGGCTGGTGACAGGAAGGGGCCTGGGTTCTAGTCCCCATGGGGTGGGATGTTTCTCCCTGAGCCTGTCCTTTCCTGGGGGCAGACCACGGTGCCGCCTCTCTTGTCTGCCTCTGCCTAGGACAGTTGTTCTCAACCTTCTTAATGCTGCGACCCTTTAATACAGTTCTTCATGTCCTGGTGACCCCCAACGGTAACATTATTTCCTTGCTACTTCATAACTGTAATTTTGCTACAGTTACGAATTTCTATGTAATCCCAAAGGGGTCACGACCCACAGGTTGAGGACTAGGGAGAGGGGGAAGAAGGCACAGGATGGGGTGACACTTTATATAGATGCTGACCCCGAAGTGCCAGAATTCTATTTTGGCAATGTGGCTGTTGAAGGGGAAGATGACGATGAAAACCAGAGCTGCCCTCTAACCTGCTGGTGTGTCTACAGGGGCCAGAAATAGGAAATGGTGTCTGGAAGACATGTCCAGTCAGCCATGCAGGCAGGGAAACTTCAGTTCCCCAGCTAGAGCCTAGGCCTCCCCTACCTCTTGGCTTTGCTTGGGAGAAAAGCATGCCAGCTTGAGCTCTGCCTTCTAACAGCTGTTCCCAAGCGTGCTTTTTGTTTGAGCAGGTTCTGTTCTGCCATAGAGCGAGTGGGTGACTTACCACAGAGTTGGCCATATGGAAGGCCCCTTTGTTCAGCAGAGCAGCCAACTTTCTAAAGGAAACCAATGCAGGTGAGGCTAGCTGGCAAAGGGTTCGACATGGCCAGAGGGGCCCAGAGCCCTCAGAAAGTGAAAGGAGCTATCTGAAGCCACTGTGGGTATGTAGAGGGGAGGGGAGGCCTTCCTGGGTTCCCAGTCAGCTTTGAGGGGTGTGGTAAAGAGAGGCCAGGTTTGAGAACAGCATAGAGCATCCTGAAGCAGACAGGGGTCCCACACAAGTAGATCTTGGGTAGAGGCCAGAAAGTGAGCCCCAGGTTGGCAAGGGGTTCAAGCCTTGTCTAACCCCAAAGATCATAACTATGTTTTTTTCTTCGGGTCATCTGCCTCCAGGAATAACTAATGGGAACGTGGAGCCAGAGGACACTTCTGAGGAGCAGGCTGGTCGTCTCCCAGTGCCCACTGCTTCTGCAGGACACCGACCTGAGCCCCTTCCCTGGAAGCAGCCCCACACAGAGAGACAGCACCAACCTCTCCCCCACAGGACTCCTCTGAGAGGTCCCTCTAGGCTCTATCCAAGACCAGAGGTGTGAAGTGGCTGCTGTATTGGCCTCCCAAAGAGCCAGCCCCTGGCTCCTGTTGGGCCCTGTATCGTCTCCCATGTCTACTTCTGTTCTTTATAAGCTCTGCATGCCCAGCCACTCTCAGGGCAGTCTATGGTCCGTGGCTCTTGGGAAACAGGGCCTGTGAGGGAAGTACAGCAGCTAGACTTGGTAACACGCTGACCAGTGGCTCCATAGGGTCTGGATGTCTCCCGCTCTGAGCCAAGCCCTTGGGTGCCCAAGCTGAGCTGAAGCTGTAGGGAGTGGCTATCACACATGCAGGCAGGACTGTGTAACACGTGCAAGAGGCAGATGCATATGTGAGCGGGGAGGGCCAGGGTGCAGGAAAGAGCAGCACCCCGAGTTTTCTTGGGTTACTTTAGCTACCATGTCGGCTCAGTATTGTGAAGGGGCGAATTTGTGGGCCACAGGACCAGGGATTGTGTTCTCCAGGGAAGCAAGCAGCCCAGAGGCAGCCAGCTGTTTTCCCAGGGTTCCTTCAGGACTCAGAAGCCCCTTTCTAGAATGTGTGGAAATACTTAGTGCTGCCTGAAACACCAAGGACAGTGGCCAGCAGCAGCTCAGGGAGTGCTTTCTGGGTGGGGACAGGGTGGGTTTTGTTTTGTTTTGTTTTTTGGTATTTTTTGTATTGTATTGTTTGGGGTTTTGGTTTGACTTTGAGGTAGGGTCTCACTATGCTGCCCTGGCTGGCCTGGAACTAGTTATGCAGACCGAGTTGGCCTCAAACTCGAGAGAGAGATCTGCCTGCCTCTGCGTCCCGATTTGCTGGGTGAAATGCTGTGGTGCCACACCTGGCCATTTGCTCTATTCTGACTCTCTGAGCTGGGGCTTTGCTGGCTCTGCACAGGGGCTTATCTTCCAAGGCAGGCCCTGAACTGGCAGGGGACACTATGTGCAGTGCCCCTCACTACCCCTTTCCCCACACTCTGGACCGCCATCTCTCCACCCGCTCCAGTCACTTCAAGGCAGGAGCTAGGACACGGATGTGAGTCTGGCATCCATGCCAGCCGATCCTCCACCTCTCACCTGCCTGACCTATCCCTTCCTGTGGAGGCCCCCAGATCTTCGCTTTCCCTTTACTCCCTCTGCCGGTGCCTCGCCCTGGTGCTCCCGGTGTGGCCCTGTGTGGCTTGGGGTGTCTCCTCTGTTATCTGAAGTAGAGGTGTAACTCGGTGATAGAACACTTGCCTAGCATATGCAGGCTCCCTTTTTGAGCCCCAGCGTCCCCCAACTAAACCAATGGCAATGATCTTGTGCTCTGGCCTGGGCACAAATGGATACTAACAGGACATTTTAAACAAACGATAAAACCAGAATGTGGCCTCTGCGTGGTCAGCATGGGTAGCATGCTTAGGCTGTGACTGTGGTGGCAGCTGCTGCGGTGCAGGACATGGGAGCGCTTTGCTCTACGCACCTCAGGCTTGTCCCATGGCTGGTTAAGGAGCTTTCAGGAGGCCTAGGCCAGGCAGAGGTGGCTGCTCTGGTCTTGTCTGAACCCCCCCCCCCTTTGATATACAGCCTATGCCCCTGAATGTCTTTGGACTCCTGGCCTAGCTTCCTCAGCCACCTGTCTTCAAGACGTCTCTTGTTCAGACACACAGGGTCACCGGCCCTGGCTTGCAGGACTTGTAGCTCCACAGAGCCAGTTTTGTCCCACTGAACCCTGGGCCTGAGGTTGACCCCTGCCATGGGCCTTCTGATGACCATAAGCACATCCCTACAACCAGGTCTTACCAACCAAGACCCTTCCTGGGTCCTGCCAGCCCTGTGGTTCCTGCTAACATACCTAACAGGGCCCCAGGCCATGCTATTTATGTGCTGGTTTGAAGAAGAATGGCCCCCATATGCTCATGTATTTGAATGTTTGGTTCCCTCCAAACCACCTAAGTTGGTGGGCTGTTGAAGGCTTAGGAAGTTTGGCCTTGTTGGAGAAGGTGACGTTTGAAAATGCCAATCCAGACCCAGTCTCTCTCTCTCTCTCTGCTTCCTGCCTACAGATCAGGATGTAGCTCTCAGCTACCGCTCCTGTGCCACGCCATGCCATGCCTGCCTGGTGCTGTGCTCCCCGCCATGTTCATGGACTCACCCTCTGAAACTATAACCAACCCTCCAATTAAATGCTTTCTTCTTTGAGTCACCTTTGTCACTGTGTCTCTTCACGGCAATAATAAAACAGTAATTAAGACACCCTGTCCCTCCCCAGAAAGCTCTCTGAATACTCTGTCCTCCCACAGCCCCACAATCCAGTATGGCATGGTCCGTCCTCCCCACCCCCCACTTCTGGATGGAGGTCTGATGTCACTGCCTGGCTCTGCCCACTGTTTCCCAGTGGCCCCAAGAGCTGCCCAGACGTTGATGAGTGTTGCAGGCCGGGCCGAAGCACCGGCACGGGGAGTCGGGGCCTCAAAGCACAGGAGTTATCAGAATAGTATTTATTGATATGCTCAGTGCTACCTTGTTAATACTTCGTCACGTGGCGCGTGGCTGAGGTAATAGGGGTGGGGCCAGTGGGGCCTGGACCCCCGTGGGAAGCAGTCCAGCCAGCAGCTGGGGACCCGGGAGGGGGATGTGGTTATTGCGTTGTATTCCTTCCCTCACTCGCACCCTGGCGCCTACGCCTGCTCTCACCCACTGCTCACACGTGGGTGCCGCTCGCACACTCACACATACTCAGGCTCACTCACACCACACTTGCCCCCCTACTTGTTCATGAGCTTGCTTGTGCACGGGCACCGTGCCCTCTGGCAAACTCAGTCACTCGGGCAGGTGCTTGTACCCACACCTGCTTACTTGGCACTTGTATACCCGCCT
The DNA here is from genome assembly GCF_030254825.1 of Meriones unguiculatus. Classification (NCBI taxonomy): domain Eukaryota; kingdom Metazoa; phylum Chordata; class Mammalia; order Rodentia; family Muridae; genus Meriones; species Meriones unguiculatus. The sequence continues at coordinate 13,310,662 of NC_083356.1, forward strand.
CTGGTTCTGCCGCTCACACACACCATCCTCTGCTTTAAATGCACCCTAATTCTCCTGATGATAGATAGGCTCCTCAGTTACAGTAATCATAGTAAAATAAAGTGTGTGTCAGGCTGCGAGGAGAAAGTGCGTGTTGACTTGGACCTGGGGCAGCCTACGGTTCCCCCACCTGCAGAGGCATCAGGTCCCTCTGCGGGGGGCCAGGCCCTTAAGTGAGTGACCACTGGGGTCTGTCCTGAGGCTTGTGCCACCTTCCTCCGCATCCTGCTCACTCACCCTAGGCTGGGCCCAACTGGGTGTGCTGAGTTGTCTTGGCCCACAATAAAACCCACTAAAAAAATAAAACTCTTCATCCTTCAGCCCAGCACACAGCGGGGGCCTGATGCCGGGGTGGGCACCCTACCCCACCTTGCACTCTAGCCCCAGCCTACACACGTGGATGCCATGGAGAGCCAGGTGGAAGGGGTGCTGGGCCCCGTGGCATGCAGACAGGAGGCTGAGGGGGTGTGGGCAGTACTGGGTGAGCAGAGTTCAGATCTACTCAAGGCTAGGCTCAGCTGGGCCATCCCTGGCTCATGCAGAGAGTTTTTGGTGGCCTGGGAGGTCCTGCCCCTCAAAACTCCACAGTACTCACAACCGTTCTCGGCTCCTCGAAGGTGGCGATGAGGATCTGCTGGGGTGGGGGGATGGTGAGGAGGTCGCCCATGTCTGAGGGAGCACAGGGGCCTCCTTCCTCCTCTTCCCGGGTCTCATACAGCGTGCTGATGTGGAGCAGGGGGTGAGTGGCATTTCGGCTCAGGATGGTGAGGGGGTCGGCCTTGCCCAGACTGCCTGGTGACAGGGGGGCAGCAGCGGGGGCCGTGGGGGGTGAGCAGACGTGAAATGGGCCCCCGGATGGAAGCCCTGGCAGGGCAGGCTCTGTGGGGTATGGGATTTCCTTCTCGGGGAGCGGAGCATCTGAAAACAGGCAGGAACACAGGCATTTCACAATCCAGCTCACTCACCGCTACAGCCCTCCCAGTGTAACCCACGGGCACCCACTGGGCCCCCAGCTTCCACGGATGGCAGGCGCCCCTGTGTTCAGCGGCCTGCCTGGCTAAGTCTCTGATACCCAGGGACAGCAGCAGTACTGCCTGCTGAATTTTTCCACCCCGTGGCTCACATCTGCCCGAAGCCCTTATTGACCGAAGGAGGTATGTTCCCTGGTGGCTGCACTCCTGCCTTCCTCCTCATCCTCTGCTTTTTCATACTCCTATTAGGCCTGCAGCTCACCTTAGGAGCAACCCTACTGTTGGTCCTGTTGTGACCAAGCTAGCTAGCCTGCCTGCCACCTCATCTACATTGTTCTCCGTGTCTTCTCTCTTCGTGCCTTAGACACGGGAACTGCCAACTTCCTGCTCAGGGCTCCTTGGGAATCTACATTCTGACCCCGTCCCGCACCTGCTTGGCTCCCTACCTTTGGTGGGTGCTGCAGCCAGGCCCAGCCCACATTCCTCTGTCTGGGACAGGAAGCCACCTTCCTGGCTCCGGGAGGCGGGTAGGGCAGGGGGCACTGCCTCAGTCTTGGCCTTCTTGGTACCTAGGATGTAGGGATGTACGTCCAAGGAGAAGTGCCGGGTATGCTTTTTCTCAGAGGCAGCAGGTGGGGCAGGGGAGGGGCCTGAATCTCCTCCACTACCCTTGTAGTGGTGGGCAGCCCGGGCCCCAGCGTCCAGCAGGGGGGCAATGAGCGTGTCTGTGGCCGTCTTCCTGCGCACGGGCTTGGGCTTCTCTGTCTTGCTGTTCTCCACACGCATAATGGCCAGCTGCTCCTTGAAGGGCTGTGGCAGCGGGTTGCTGGTGGGGATCCACTTCATCTTCTTCCGGGGCCGCTTGACCACGGGTGGCTCGGCAGAGCCGTCGGGCTCGGCGGGGTTGATGCTGGGGTCCACCGTCTGGATGCCCGAGTCCCGCACGGTGGGCGTGGTGTCGTGGTTAGACTGAGCCAAGGCCGCCAGAAGCTGCCGCACCACGTTGTCATACATGAGGTCGCTCTCGTTGGTGATGAAGTCCAGCCGGTTGAGCGACTTGATGTGGTCTCGGTTCTCGTTGCAGAACATGGCCAGGATGTTGATGTCGCAGAACTGGGAGCGGCGCCACTGCCGGCGCGTCTTGATGCCCACCTTGTGCAGTTTGTCAAAGATGAAGTTGCTCTTGCGGAAGATGAAGAGGTGGATGAGGTTGACCAGGATGATGAGGTTCATGAAGCAGAGGAGCACGATGTCCACACCTGCAATGATCCGCTGCAGCTGCACCGAAGGCAGCTTGCAGCTGACGCGCACCACGGGCCCAGCGCCACCCACAGGCCCATCCGGCGAGGCGCCCAGGGCACAGGTGAACTCGTTCTGCTTCTGGGTGGCATAGTATGTGCATAGGTAGGAGATGGGCACCACGCTGAGCAGCAGGATCAGTACGTGCCGCGCCAAGTAGAGCTTGGCCAAGAAGTTGCTGCGACCCCTGCGCTCCAGGTACTTCTCGAACAGATTCTGTTCGGGGCTCTTCTCCTTCTCAGCGTTTTCGATGATCTCCCGCTTCTCGCGCTCCGTGATGCCTGGCCCCTTGGACTGGATCTGCTTCTCGATCTTAGGGGCACGGCCCTCCGCTGCCCTGTGGTAGCAATTGTCAATCTCCTGCAGCAGGAAGTTGAGCTCGGAGGTGAGGCGGGTGGAGGCCAGAAACTCCCAGCCCAGTGCGGGCACGTACATGATGGCAGCAAAGGCCAGCAGTGCGTAGGGTAGGAACTTGTGCTCAAACAGCGATGGCCAAAGGCTGGCATCCACGCCGGGCAGCGCATCCCGCAGCTCTGTCCAGCAGTAGCCACGGGCGTACAGCGCCTGGTCACGGGTGAAGTTGTGCGGAGTGTAACAGTAAATTGGTTCCTCTGAGGGTAGAGAGGAGACACGGGCTAGGGCAAGAGGTGGGACTGGCCTGAGGAAGAACGGGTCTTGGGAAGGACCTGATCCTGTCTCTTGTCCAGACCCCTCCCCTGTGCAGGTGGCTGGGCTCTCACGTCCATCAACTCTACAGCCCCTCCCACTGAGCCGCCTGCTTTACACAGGGACCGCTGCTCCTCAAATGGGCCCTTCTCTTCTCAGGCCAGTTTTCCCTCATCGTGTCCTAACTACAGTGCTGTGTGTGTGGTTCCCACTTACAAAGTGGCTGGCCAGGGGGGTAACACCTGCTTGTGTGAACTGAAGAAATAACCTATACTAATAAACAGTCCTATACTTAGCATAGGTCTTGAAAGGCCATAAAGACCGCATGTACAATACAAACCAAGGTCTGGAGGGGATCAAGACAAACCATGCTGACAGCCAGGGTTCCTCTTTCAGCATCCCACATGGACAAAATACCAGTTCCTGCACTGCCAGGATTGGTGGCCTGGATGTTCCTACCTAGCCAGAGGCAGTCACAGAGGCCCAAATGCAAAGAAAAACCTGCCTGTGACAGGTGAGAGGGGCCTCACAAGTCCCACTGTCCTGGAGGAAGAGAAACGTGGGAATGCCGGATGCTGGTGTTGGGGAAGGATCAGTGGACAGGTCTGCCACCGAAAGTGAACAAAGGGCCGTCTGCTCTTGCTCACGTGGACACACATCCCGAAGCAAAGGATGTCACGCGTGCCTCCATCAGGCCACACTCAGCCTTGTGCTGCCATCTTAAGCTTTTAATTCGTTTTCAGAAAACTTGGAGGCTCAAAGCCCCCAGACTGGGATATGATTCCTAGGTGCAAAGCCATGGTTACCTGTGGCACTAATCCAAGCCAGTTCCTCCTTTGCCATCCCTCTTACCCTCAAGTGTGGCTCTAAGGTAGATCAACTAGAAGCCTTCCCTGCTCCAGCTCAAAGCTCTTCACCACAGTCTTGAGACCGGTTGTCTGTCTGAACCTAGCCTCAAGTTAATGTAGACAGGGAAATGGCAGAGACCCAGGCTAGATGGAAGAGTCTGAATATGAAATTTCCCCTACAGGCTCACGTGTTTGAACACTTGGGCCCCAGCTGGCGGCACTGTTTTGGGGGGGGTTGTGGAATCTTTGGGAGGTGGGGTCTAGCTAGAAGCATGAGACTGGGATGGGTGGGCAGGTGGGTTACATACACCTCAATGTGTACCAGCCACTCCAGAGCTCTTACCACGGAAGGAGCCACTTTAGCCACATGCCCTCTCCCCATGTTGGAATGTGTCCCCTGAGATTGTGAACCAGAACAAATCCTTCCTCCCTTAGGTTGTTTCTGCTACAGCAACGAGAAAAGTGACCATCACAGACATTAAGCACAGTTGATGCTTTCAGGGGCCCAGGAAGCAGGGGACAGAGATCCCACTGCCTGCATGTTCTTCTTGTAGTACCAGCATGTAGGGGTCCTGGCACCATTCCAACTTAGCTAGGATCTTGCTCTCCATTCGGGGTATGCCTCTGCCCACACAGCCTCTCATCATGAAAACTCAAAGACACTGAGGCCTGAAGGACCACCAGAATATACTCAGGTCAAGGAGCGCCCCAATGGCCATGCGGCCACTGGTCTTCCTCAGATGGTCCTGGGATGATACGGAGGGCTCCAATGGAGGTGTGGGTGAGCCAGATGGAGTGAGTCTTGCCTAGATGGTCAGATACTGGGTCTTGAAGCTGGGTACCTGGCCATGGCCAGGGACAGAAGAGAAGGCTAGGGACAGTCAGGTCAGGGAAAGCTGATCCCTTTAACCTGAAGTCCTGGAGGACAGATGTCCAGGGCAGGATTGAGCTGGGCTCTGAGAAGAGCAAACAGGGGAAGCAAAAGAATCGGCTCTCTTGGTTGAGAAAAAATGGAATTTTATTCTTTTTTTTTTTTTTTTTTTTTTTTTTTGGTCCTTACAGCTGATCCCTAAAGCCACAGAAGGGTTGAGTGGCCTTCTCTCTGGGAATTTGATTCCCGCCCTGAATCAAGCCCATCCCTACATGTCCAGCCACGCTGTAAGCTGGACAAGCAAGAGGAGAGACCCCCATACTCCCGTGGGCACTCGGGAGCCAACCTCCTCCTTGGCTGGCCTGTGTCTGCAGAGGCACCTGGTACTTCTGATGGCACAGCAGATACCAAGGGATCTAGAGGGGTGCAGGTGCTCAAGCACGGTTGGCTGCCATAGGATAGTGATGCCATGGACATGTCATACTGGGCCTCAACTGGGCAGGATGGCAGGTACCCAGAATGCTCTGCCCACATACAGTGGCTGCACGGAGCTCTCTGTCTGAGGCCCCTCTCTCCTGGTTTCCCAGGGGTGATGAGGTCTTGCCTGGGTAAGTACAGGTGCTGAAGGAGGAGACACAGAAGCTGGTCCATCTCAGTGCAGACAGGGCTAGCTCTGCAGAGTACTGTTGAAGGGTCCTTTCCCCAGCGGACAGTACTGTGTAGACCTGAGCTTCTGGACACCCTGCTGCTCCTAAGAGCACGCTGAGATTCCTAGCCAAGGAACCTACTAAGCTGAGACTGTCTGCCCCCATCACAGTGGCATGGAGTCAACAGCGGTAACCACAGAGTGCCGAGTGCCTTACTGTAGCCTCCAGGAAGAGCAGGTCTGAACAGCGTAAGCACAGACCTGTAGGGCTTTTATTTGGAATTCTGCCCGGGGTTGGGGCTGAACCTGAACCCTAGACACATCTCCAGTGCACTCCTTGGGTCTGGCCTGCACACACCCCAGCTCACTTAGGCCTCCGTCACTCGTGGAAGGAAAAGCTTTCAAGGGATGCCTGGTCCTGCGGAGGCTGTTGTCTCTGGCCAGCTCATAGCTCCCACTGCCCCTTCACTTTCAGCTCCTCTCACCCCTGGGCAGTTCGAAACCCTTCCTCAACTCTTTCATGGTAATGTGACAGCTCCCAAGATGACCATATCCTGATTTTTGGACCTTGTGACAGTGCTGCTTTGTGTGGTCCAAGTGACTCTGCAGCTGGGATTAAGGACTTTACGGAGATGATCCTGGATTATCTGAGTAGGACAATGGAACACAAGTGTCCCTTTTTAAGGAAGGCAGTGGTGGATAGAGAAGCTCTGAGCCAAATGGCACGATGTACTTCTGTCCTGAAGGTGGGAACAGATTTACCACGGGAAGCTCCAGAAGGACCAGCCCTGCCTACAGTTTGTCCATCTTGTAAGACTCACGTCAGGTTTCTGACCAGCAGAAATCAGGACAACTGTTTTTGTTAATTTTTAAACATTTTTTGTGTGTTTATGCGAATGTATGTGGGTGTTATGTGTGCAACCTGTGGGTATTGGTTCTCTCCTTCTTCCCTGTGGGTTCCAGGGATCACACTCAACTTGTCAGGCTTGGGGACGAGCATCTTTATTTGCTGAACTAATGCACCGGCTTTGTTCGGTTCTTGGCGCGTGTAAAACGCTGGGGATCAACCTAGGACCTCCACTACACCAATGGAGTGCTCTGCTGTCGAGTCCTGTGCACTGTTCGGAGCCACTGAGCTTGGGCTCGCCTGTTCCAGCAGCGTAGGCAGATAACAGGTGGCCCTGGCTTCTCCCAGGCTGCCTGCCTCATGCGTGTATGTGCGTGGGGGGAATACTCCATCCCGCTACTTCCTGCGGTGATTTTGAGTGCTGCAGGCCTCGCATAGGTAGTATTCATTCCTGGGTCAGAAAGGGTTGACTTGTAGGGGCCACAGGAAAAAGGAGGTGGGCTGGTATTCTGAGCCCACTTCTCACAGGTCCACCACGGAAATCCACCCTGCTGGGTGGGACGCCCAGGGAAAGGCCAGAGGCCAGGTATAGGATCCACCTATGGTCGTCAGTATAGGGCACTTACAGTTTTCCTTCTTTAAGGAAGGAGTACAGAAATGGGACACATACTAGGTGACGCCCCACTTCCGTGAGCTGGACATTCACCACACCTGGAAATACCCCCAAGTATGTGGGACCTGACTGTTTTAGGAAAAAGTCATTGCTGGCCTTCCAGCCTGGGTCTGAATGATCTGGGGGATCTTTGCCTCTCTTCCCTTCCCCCACTTCTGGCCTTTGCATACTGAACTCCCCCTCCTGCCTGAGAAGCTATTTCACAGTAGTCCAGGCCCATCACCAGCTGGTCTCTAGACAGGAGTCCTCTGTGATTTTTTTTCTGGGCCGCCCCTACACCCTGAGTTCTACCTCTAGCTCTGCTGGGTGGAGATCAGCAGTGCTGAGCTCAAGGGGGTTCATCTTAACATAGCAGAACCCGCTAGATGGAGGGCAGGCTCCCCCTGAGGGGGTACCCACACAGTACTATCCTCTGACACTGGGGCTTGAACAGCCCTACAGGCAGGACCCAGGTGTATGCAGAAGGAAACGGAGGGGGCCGTTGGTCACCCTGGCCCCTGGTATTACAAGTGGGGTGGCTGGCTTAAAATGGCATACATACCTCACAGATCTAGAGGCCAGAAGTCCAAAAGCCTTCACAGAGTCCTGGCACAGGGTCCCGGCTACGCTTCTGTCCTACCTTCTCCTATGTTCTTACCAAATGGTCCCCCCAAAATGACAGGGCCTTGGGCGAAGGTACCGTTAAGGAACCCTTTCCCCATGTCTGATTCTCTTGTGTCTGGAGTCCCTGGATGCTTTTGGGTTCTGTGGGACAAAAGGATGATGAAGAGCCCCAAGAAGCTATCGGGCTGTCGTGAACATCAATCAAAGCCCAGAGAAACAGCAGCGCTTCAGAATTGCCTAGGAGATCAGGGAAAGCAAAGGTCAGGAGTAACGCTGGTTGTCCATGATCTCTAACCTCCCAGGAAGAAGCTTACTGGTCAAGCACAGCTGCTTGTCCATGCTGGGGAGGTGCTGTGTGAGGACCCCCTCCTCATACTTGTGGTAGGCCTGGCTCAGCACGGGTAGAGGGCGTTAAAACATGTGGGCCTCAGGTGGGCACATGCATTTCTGTGGGAAAGCAGAGGGGGTCTGAAGGAGCAGGTCCAGGATTGGGGCTGCTTTGGGGGCCCAGTTGTTTGCAGGGTGCTTGGAGGTCCCAAGACACTGGGCTGGCAGTGTCTGAGTAGAGGGCTCATTACAAGGGATGACCGGAGATGGCCCAGCCCATGTGTACAGCCACATCTGAGGCTGCCCTACTGTGTCTGTCATAGAGCTGTGTTTCCCCAACTATCTGCTGAAGAGTCCTAGCCCTGTACCTGTGGACTGACAGAAACAGCCTTTGCAGATGTAAATAGACTGAGATGAGAGTACAGTAATCCCAACCCTACTGCATCCTTGTGACTCAAAGGAGGGACACAGACATGGGGAAATCCCAACAGAGGACAGACACAGGGTTTGGGTGGTGTAGCTATAGGCCAAGGAACAGCAGGGATGGGCTGCAGCTACCAGTTTATCAGGAAGAAAGGGTCCTTGTCATTCCCTAGGGTCTTCAGAGAGAACTCAGGTCTCCCACACCTGGAGTTGGGACTTCCGGCCTCTAGCACTTTGAGGCACATGTCTGTTCTTGTAAGCCAGCCACCCCATTGTTGGTACTGTGACCGACACGTCCAAAAACCCCTTTATGCACACACCTGGGTGTGACCTGGAGGCCCCACCGCACCCTCCGACTTCTGTCTTGCCTATGGTGACATCTAATCCCAAGTGTCAGAGCCTTTGGTGTCCAAGGATGGAGACCAGGAGAGCCCTGGGGTGGTATTAAGCAGTCTGAAGGATGCCTGCCCTCAGGTTGGATACCTCTAGGTCCTGGAGTTTCCTGAAAGGTGAGGCACCTGTGGATGACGGTGAGGAAGGGGGCATCAAAACTTTGCCTGTTCGTGTTGCCCAGTAGTTGCAGAGGGCAGAGCGAGCTGCACCCCCGGAGGAACTCTGGAGCCTGACAGCCTTCCTCCTGCTGTGAAACTGGTACCTCTGGGCCACAGCTCAGACCTGCTGAAGTGGATACCTGAGTCCTTGCCTCAGCTCAGCTCCAGGTGGGAGATGCTACTTCCTGTCTCCCGTGTTACCAGAAACCAGCTCCCTGGTGCCTCACACCGGCTTGTTGCTGTTCTGATCTAGTCACCTCAGGCAGGGACCACTATGTATGAGCACTCTCCTGCACAGGACCACAGGTACACCCACATGTACACCAGGCCCATTTCTACTGACCTAATGCTTCGGCCTCTCAACCTAGTCACTCTTCCCTAACCTGCCCCATCTTCCACCTACACTGTCTTTGTCAGCCAAGGATGGCCTCTTGGGCCATCATTGCTTGATGCCCTCCAGGGCCAGCCCTGTTTGGCCTCCTCTGCAGAAAACCTCTGGAAGGGGGAACTTCAGAGCTCCTTAGGAGTGCCCTCACTTTCCTATGCTGTCAGTCCCACGAATCCCGTGTAGCATCATGGGATTTTCACTATGCCTGGGCAGTGGCTCTCAGCGCTTACAAAAGCCTTCTCTAGTTAGCGTCTGGCTACCTCTCCACGCCTCAGTCCCCACTGTGACATTCTACAACTCAGACCCCACAGTCCCGTTCATACCAAGGGCCAGCAAGTGTAGGGCAGGCCTACTTTCCTCACGGCTTGAGGCTGAAGGAATGGAAGGCCAAACAACAATAAAACAGAGGAAGGCTCGCAGGCGGCCCTGTCTCGCTTCAACCCCTCATGCCAGACAGAGGTGGTGCCCAAGGTCTGCGATGAGAGACCCGAGGGCAATGCCTCATCGCCTGGGCAGGTGGGTGCGGTCCAGCTGGCGCTAGCTGCCTGGCGCTGAGAGCCAGTGCGCTCAGAGCGCTGGGCGCTACACACCTGCGGACGCGCGCCCTGCCTCACCTGCGAAGTTCTTGGTGAAGACCAGGGTGACCAGCAGGATGGGTACCAGCACGGTGCCGATGGTGACCACGCGGTCGAACGGCAATTCCAGCTTGAGCTGCAGCAGCAGCGCGGCCAGCGCGCCCGTCTTGTCGTCCTGCGAGCCAGGCAGGATGAGCTCCCTCAGCTTCTCGCCCGCCAGCAGCGCGGTCGCCATGTCCGCCGACTGCTCCAGGAGGTGGTGCATGGGGGGCGGGGGCGCAGCCCGACTGGGTACGGGCGGGGGGCGCGGGCGGGGCCGCGCGCCGGAGAGGGCGGCGGGGGGCGGCGGGGAGCGGGATCGAGGGGGCGCGGGGCGCGGGGCGCCGGAAGAGGGATGTCAGGGGCGATGCGGCGGGGCTCGGGGGTCCGCCGCCCCGCGAGAGGGGTCGGGCTGCCAGGGCGCCGGGCCGCCGCCGCCCCCGCCGTGCGCTGTAGCCGGCCCGCGCCCTGCGTCCCTCCCGGGGGCGGCGGCGGCTCTCCTGCCTGGGCCGCGCGGCCCGCTCCCGCCTGGGAGGGGGGCTGTTTACCTGCGGCAACTCCGTGGCGTGGCTCCGCCCCCAGTCCCCCCCACCTGCCACGTAGCTGCGGCGTTGGCGATGACTTTGCAAAAAAAAAAAAAAATTTTTTTTTTTTAAATGAAATGAACCGAGTTCATATTGACCATCCCCTTGCGTCAGGGTTGGGCCGAGTCCCGGCTTCCCTAGCCCTAGGCACCAAAAGAGGCGGATCGCCCGCTCTAGGGTCAGATCGTGTCTGGCGGCAGGATTCTAGTTCTACACTCTTGCTCCTCGCTGGGACCCGGATCCCACATGGGCGCAGAGGCTGCCCTGTGAGGTGTTGCAGACAAGTGCGACGAAGCCAGAACCCCCTTTCCCAGTGCCTGTATAAATGCTGTGGGTTGTCCTCTCCAAAGCTCCCTGATGCCTCTTTACTGCAGCCACGACCTGGACCCAGAGGCGTCCAGTTAAATGCTGTGATCAGAAGTCAGCCAGTGCAGATATGCTAACCCAGCATCTCTGCTGCTTCACTCACTGTCAAAATCCATGGAGCTGCGCCAGCTGGAGGGGCCTTTCTGCCACCTCGCTCATTGTCACCTGACCCCCTGGGCTGCCTACACGTGCTCTCCTCCCAGGAGCTACTGTACACAAACTTCTGCGACCTTGGCCTCCTGCAGGATTCCCTAGCTCAGTATCACCCATCATTGCCTTTCTTGTCTTTGTGTCTGTAGTGGTAACTTCCTTCAGTAACTATCCACTAGCTTTCTGGAAACATCTCCACAGACCAAAGCAGAATCTGGAGGTGGGGGAGTGCTGCTGTCGGGTCTGGCCAGACTCTAGGCCAGGCCCTTTCTGATCTGAATGCCCCTGGCCTGTGAAGGATGCATTCTTGCGTCCATAGATTTTGCTTTCCCCTTACTCCCTGCTGTGGTAACATCTGCTCCCATTCCTCGGATTCCTGGCTGCCCTGAGCTGCCTGCTACCCAGAGGAAGCCAGCACCCCAGGCTGCCCAGCAGTCCCAGAGCAGTCATCTTGAGGCTCTCCCTCCCTTGGCTTCTCAGAAGGGCTATGCTGTTCTCACTCCATCATCCTACCTTCCAGAACTTCACACCTTTTCTGTTTGCCTGTCTCTGATTACCAGAGCTTTTGCACACTGACTGACCACTTCTCAGTGATTTCTTGTTTTTGACTTGAAGTTTCTTAATTTTCCAAATGTCTCCTTTGTTAACTATTTGGGCATGTCTCCCCAACGGCTCTATCCATCCACTGAGTGGAAAGTCTTATTTTTTAAAAACTATGTGTATGGGTATTTTGCCTCCATGAATGTGTACCATCTGCATGTAGTGGGCACAGAGGCCAGAACTCCCTGAGTCTGGGATTACAGACATTTTAAGCCTACTATATGGGTGCTAGGGCTTGAACCTAGGTCAATGGAGTTTTCCCCAGCACCCATGGTCACTAACAACCATCTACAACTCCAGACGATTGGATTCTCCTGGCCTCTGCAGGCAGCACACTCTTCTGGTGAACAGGCATACATGCAGGCAAAATACCCATATACATAAGTAATAAAGACAAAAATCAAGTAGTTTAAACAGAGTTGCCCCGTAAAGGGACAATGCCTCTACTAGACACCAGAAGCTAACAAATAAAAAACCTAGGACCAGGAACGCATTACTTCTTTTGGAGTTTACTGAGTTTCCATAGATCCCAAAATATTATAAGCTACTAACATTGTTCTTGGTTACACTGCCATTATTCTTGGTCATCCTCCAGAACTTGCTGGCAAGGCCCTACTGCTGAATAGACCACATTCCTGAATCATAGGACTTGAAGAAAGTAACCTGGAAGCTCCATCCCTATTGGATAACTTCTGTAGTGGTGAAGGTGCTAAGCACACTTCCACAGCCTTACCAGCTGCCAACCCTGCAAACTACAATGATGGCTCTGGTGTGACATGCTCACTGAAGCAGTAATGGCATAACCATCACCCGCCAACCAACCATTTTCTGTCTGGATTTAAGTCCTGCTCCACAAAGTGAAACCCACACCTGGCAACCATTGTTGGGCCAAGAACCTGTGCCTAGAAGGGTCACAGGCTCTATGGGAGAACCATTAATATTATTCTGCTAAGTGAGCACATTATTAATTAATTGGACTAATTAACTGATGCATCTTCTCTCATCAGTGAAGCTTCCATTTGCGGTAAGGGATGACTACATGGAGACCCACAGCTGGCCAAGAGCAGCTGCTCTGTGCCCATCCCATTATTCTCACTCAGGAACTGCCATCCATTACAACAACTGACCTCTTCAACCTGAGGCGGGATGCCTGGGAGGGTCAGGAATGTCAAGAACAAACTAAAGCTTCTGTATCAAAGATTTGCTTGGGCTTCCTTGGCAAGAGCTCATCACTGGTCTTCTGGAGCCATGGGTGATGAATGTGAAATTCCATTTTGGGTACAGAACATAAAACATATGCAAAAAAAAAAAAAAAAAAAGAAAATTCACAAATTCACATTTTCTTTCATACTGACCTACAAGCTTAATATTCAGCACTGGGGTTCAAATCTATGGAGAGTGGAAATAGAGGTTCAAGAGGGAAAAATATCGCATTTGTAGCTTTGGAGGATGTGGTTTTTAAGAAGACAATGTTGGTATAAAATCTTAGCACATTTTTGTCTCACATGAGATACCGATAGGTTGCTTTGTTTTGCCTTACAGTGGCAAAATGTACAATATGCTTGGAATGACACTGTAAGCAGCCTTTTAGAAATGAGAAACTGGGCTAGAGAGATAGCTCAGTAGTTGAGGACACCGGCTGCTCTTCTGGAGGAACCGGGTTTGTCCCTAGAACCCACACGGCAATTAGCAATCAGCTCTAACTCCAGAGGATCCTATGCCATCTTCTGGACTCTGCTGGCACTACACACCAAGCACCGGTACACATAAAGTAAGACAAAAATCTTAAAGAAAAAAACGTAGGTGTGTTGGTATAATGTTCTTTTGAAATGTACACACCTTGCCCTTGTTCACTCAAATGCTGATTTCTCTCCCCCACTCTCTGGTTTCAATCCGGACATTACATTGTGATATTTATTCTAAGCATCACCTGTCTCAACTTTGTGTAAACTTTGTGTAAATGCCAAAATAAAGCAACTAGCCACAATGTTGAGCAATGAAAAGGAAGCAGGAAGAGAGGGAGGGGCCAGAGGACAGGAAGGTGGGAGGGCAGAGGAGGAGAGAAGGGAAGGAGGGAGCTTGCTGGGAGAACAGAGCTGAGAAAGAGATCTGAGAAAGAGATCTTGGAAAGACGTGGAGAGATGGACTGGACCTAATATATCAGTAAAAACAAGTATAATGTGGGAAATCTAAATGTTAGGAAACTGAGGGCTTGGAGGTTTAGGATGAAGTAACTATTGCCCAGCATTGTGTTCTAGGTTAATTAAATACATCATAGTCTCTGTATGGTTATTTGGTTATACAGCTGTTTAGGATTAACAGCAGCTTTAATAATATTAATAGTCACATACAACATGGGTAGCTTAAGAATAAGCAAGGAGAAACATTTTCTGTTTCTTCTAAGAGACTATGACCAAGCTTGAGGTCTGTGCCTAGCTGCCTACAGGCACTGCTGGTCCTTGTTTTACAGGTGGTCACACTGTTCTGGGCAATGTTGTCATCCTTGAGAGTGGGGCCTTCCTATTTTCTGTGGCTTCCTTTCTTATTGTCTAGGCTCCTGCCCACTCAGTATAAGGTCCTCTACAGCAGTTCCTCATGGCTTCTAGTTCTGACTGGGATGCTGCTCATCCTGGCCCAACTTGCCTTTGATCCCACCACTCTCACTCTATAGAGATCCCCTGATGTATGTGCTCTGTGTCTGTCTCACCTATAGGACAGTCAGCTCAAGCTCGAGCAGATGTGGTTAGCCCTGAGCTGGATGGATGTTTCTGGGTAGAAAGGTGTTGAAGATCATGGGTTCATGACCAACCTTAGCTGGGTACTCAGCAGATAAGGGCATGTCCCCGATGGACTGTGATCTACTTGACACTCCCAGTCACTGGCTTCCTTCCTGGGACCTGCTGGTTACCTCTCGGTGTCCTTCTCCTGCCTTCACCTCCTCATACAGCTAAGGTTTAAGCCTCTCTGGGTGGCCACACTGCAATTGAGTTTTAACCCAGGGCAAAGGACAGGTGGACAGGCTACCAGAGAGGCCTGACAACAATTAAGCTGAGAGGACTCACTGAGGGGCAGGCCACCTGGCTTCACTGACCTTCAATGACCCACAGTAAGACGTGTTACAGGCTGGGGCCTCAGAGGCGAAGGGCAGGATGAAGGTTATGGTTTGTCCTGGGATTGGAGATAACAGGCTATGACTGCTGCCAAGAGCACCACTATGGTTGCTGAGAGGAGAATGGAGAAAGTTGGCTGGAGGCTGGCTGGCCTGAGCTGCTCTCAGTTCCATCCAAAGCCCCCCACCTAAGGATCTCCATACTCTGCCTGATGAAAGTGCCTTGCCCATTGTGGTCCCCAGGTGGTAGAGCGCCTTGAAATTTCCTTGTGGGGATTATCATCCCTCTGTCTTGTTCATCTCTGTGCTCCAGCTAGCCAGGTCCAGTCCCCGAGTGTGGTTGGGTGCAGGCTTTTAGAGCAAAAGATCTGACATCATAGTAGCTTGTGTGGGAATCTCTCTACACACCCGGGGTCTGGGAATGGGCTCCATAAGGCTCCTGTTCTGTGTAGTAAGGGGTGCTGTAGGAGTGGAAAGAGCCTCATTAGGGAGACACAGTTCTCACCTGCACAAAAGAGCTAAACCCCATGCTGCTCACCCTGGGTTCAGCCTCCAAGTACAGTGCTTCTGGCAGTAGTGCCTACAGTAGACCATGGTAGAGCCTCAGCACCTGTGCTGGCCTCTCTCCTAAGCTAGGGGAGAGAGCCAGGTGACATTTTACTTCTTTGGTTATTACCTCTGAGCACAGACGTCCAAGTCCAGTTGGGTGTATCACGGAGCCCATCCCACCTAACCTATGAAGGCTCTTGGAAGTTGACATTAAGGGACAGGCCAGGGAGGACAGACAGGGCTCCAGTGCAAGCCCTGACTGACTGTCCCTTCCAGAAATAAGGGTTCTAGGTGGGCCTGGGTTCACCCAATATCCTTCTCAGTCCTCAGGTGTTACAACATAGCTGCAGTCTGTTTCTCAGGTGAGTGGACCTGTGGTCTTTCCTGCTGTTTCATACATATCTGGATCAGGATAGAGCAGATGGTAGTGGAACCAACTCCAAAGACTGTAGCTATCAGCAGGATGCAAAGGAAACATACGACCCTTATCACTGATACAGGTTCATTCCAAGACAGAAAGGGGTCTGGAGTTACTGGAGTGTTTATTTGGGGGGAGGGTAGTGGCAGTGACTGCCCACTGGCAGAAACAAACTGTTGTGAACCAAGGTCAGTACAAGGAAGCATGAGCAGCTCAGCTGACTCAGTGGTCCCACCTATACCAACATTCAGTCCTAAACCAGGAAGCCCCAAGAGTCACAGAAGACTCTAGTGTGGCTGGACTAAGGGGCCATGGGCGGAGGAGCAATGTCTCCCTGTTGTAGCTGCTGTGTACCCAACCAGCCAGACTCTTCTATGCCCACAGACCCTGGCACTGCCACCTAGCCACAGCGTATGTGGAGCAGTGAGCATGCAGGGCACAGTCCTTCCTTCATGGCGCTTTTACGTGGTGCTTTGTTTCACCTGTTTAGGTACACAAGGGTGGGGTGACATTGACCACTAAAGTCCAGGACAGTGGCTGCTGCAGCCCAGGGTTCAAGACAGTCAGAAAAGCATCCATGCTGGTCCTGAGGCTTCAGTCTGGGTGTGGAATCTTGAGGAAGAATCAAAATAGAAGGGTTTGGGAGCCCTAAAGCCAGCCTGCCTTTTAGGAAGTGGACAGGAGTGCTCACTTTTGGAGAGCCTGGAGTTCTGGAGGCAGATCACACCCTGTGTAGACACCATTGGTAACACTGTATTCTAGCAGCGCTCCAAAACAGGGATCCTGATGAAAACAAGAGATCCAAGTGAGTGAAGGCCCAGAGTCTCCTGGTGCCAGGTCATTTCCTGTCACCTGTATCCTTCCCTTCCCCTAACAAGGCAGCCCAGTGTCCTGCAGACTCACTCTGACAAGCACATGAGGGTTTCCCAGAACAATCAGCAATGCTTTGGGTCTTGTGATTGCAACATTAAATCTTTTTGAATTGGACAAGAAGCCCAAAAAATATCGGTCATCTTCAAATCTATCTTCATTTGACCGCACCTAAAGACACAAAAATAAACAAAAATTGTATTTTAAGTTTTTTTTTCTTGATACATGAAAACCGAAAGGTTAAGAAGCAACATGGCCTCATTTATGTTTAAAAATGAGACAGGGCTGCTACCAGCACTATTCGGTCTACATGCAGGAAGACTCCACATGTTAACAGTTTATGTTAGGTAAGTAGGATTTTAAACAGTGTTGATTTCCTCGTTTGCATCTGAATTTTCTATCTGCAATTAGCATGTACTTGCAATGGAGATACTTTAAAAATTAAAAGATAAGTGGATTGAGAGCACAGCTGTCCTTGAGTGGTGGTGTAAAAGCCACTGAGCTGGGGTCTTCTTTTGACATCTGCCCCGTTCTGCTCTCCAGCTGTCTTTCACTATCTTTTTGAGAAAGGGTTTTTCTGTGTAGTCTTGGCTGTCCTGGATTTGCTTTGTACACCAGGTTGGCCTCGAACTCACAGGGAGCTTCCTGCCTCTGTTTTCCTGAGTACTGGGATTACAGGCATGTGCCACCTTGCCAGGTTTCTCTTTTGTTTTTTTGAGTCAAGGTCTCACTATGTAGCCATGGCTGTCCTGGAACACACTATGTAGACTAGGCTGGTTTCAAACTCTAGAGATCCAACTGCCTCTACTTCCTTAGTGCTGGGATTAAATGTGTGTGCCACCAAACCTGCCTTTCACTATCTTATTCTTCCATGTACTGATTATTTCTTCCCAGATCCTTTTGACATGGCTCCTGATTTGGGGGCTGTTAAAAGAATCTACTATAGTCACCACTTTTGGTACCATCTGCATCTAGGAGAGTCTCTAGCCTGTAGGGTAGTCTGTTACACTGTGGATCAGCCTCTTCCATTTTATTTGAATGTATTTAAATAGCCAGCAGTTCCAAGCACAGGCCAGCTAGCCACAAATACAACACTTACAGTGGAAATGACAATGACCAAGTATTCTTGCCCCTGGAACTCCTCCACTGAGCCAACCTTTATGTCAGTCAAGTCCACATTTCTCAGAAGGATTTTTATTTTCTCCACCTTTAAAAAAGGTTAAAAAGATTAAAAATAATATTGTAAAAAAAAAAAAAACAACCCAATATATGTATCTATTACAGTTAAGCCAAACACTGTTATGGTTAGGGTCTGAAATGCACTCCACTCATATTTTGAGTATCTGGTCCACAGCTGATAGCACTATTTTGGGAAGCTGGGCGATTTTTAGAAAGTGGGGCTCATATGGCAGAAGTGGTTGTTGAGGGATCCTGAAGGGCCTTTCTGCTTCCTAGTCCTCTGAGATGTCAACAGCCTCTGCCACTTGCTTGGTTGTCAAGAACAAAGCTGCTCCACCATGTCTTCCCACCATGATGAACTGAGATCCTCTAAAATCATGAGCCAAAATAAGTCTTTTTCTCCTCGAGTTGTTTTCTTAGATATTCTCAAAGTGACATAAGAATAACTAACACAGAAATTGGAATGACAGAAGTGTGGCCATTGCTGTGACCAAATCTGACCCTGTCATTCTCAGGAGGAATTTAGGAACATTTCAGAGTGGTGGATACAGAAGTCTGAGAATGTTTTAAGCAGATCTTTTTTTTTTTTTTTTTTTTTTAAGCAGATCTTAATGGACGATTGTGTTGGGAGTTTGGAAGAATAGAATGTTACAATGTGGACAGTTCCATCAACGAGGACCAACAAATCAAAAATATGAGCCTAGAGGGTCTCTCTCTCTCTCTCTCCTCCTCTCTGTTTTTTTGAAACAGGGTTTCTCTGGGTAGTCTTGGTTGTCCTGGAGTCACTTTGTAGACCAGGCTGGCCTGAAACTGGAAGAGATCTGTTTGCCTCTGCCTCCCTGAGTGCTAGGATTAAAGGTGTGTGCCACCACACCTAGTTTACAGGGCCATTCTCATCCAAACCACCACAGATTCCCTAAAGCTCTCTGGCATGTGATGCTCAGGAAGGCACACAGGGACCATGTGACCAGATGCAGAGCCTAGGACTATTAGTCCATCTTCCCACTGTCTACTATCATACTGTTGTCTTGCCCCACTGCCTCATAACCTCACTGTTTTTATAGCTTAAAAAGTTAGTGGAGCTCTGCTTTTTTTTAACAAATTGTTGGACTAGCGTAGGACTTCAGCTCTTAATGGTGGCTCAAATGCAAAGAAGTGTCCTGACCTGTTTGCCTTACATCTCTTATTATTCACACTCTTTTTCAGACCACGTAGGAACATGCAGGAGATTTGAGAGGCGGTGTCCTGAGTATGGTTGCTTGATCAGTGACATACACCATTCTCACACCATACCTCTTCAGCTATGCACCCCTAATGCCACACAAAGGTCCCAAAGGGGGGATGTTGGAGAATTCAGTCAGTTTTTCTGGCTTCTTCCAACAGGACTACACAAGAGCAGCTATTCCAGTTTTATGACAAGTTGACATTTGAGTAATGATTTTCCAACTTGTCTGGGTAATTCTTAGCTGTGGCTCTTTCTCATGAATTTTTAAAATCCCACCTATTTCCCTAAAAGTACATATTTTTCTCTTTGGTAACATCTATCAACATTTCTTAACTGTTTGATTTGGAGTTATTCATTAAGAAAATAAATTCATGTCATTCTTAAAAGTGTGCTCTCTCTCTGCCTTCTGCTTTTGGATCAAGATGTGAACTCTCCGCTCTTCTTGACACTTTGCTTTTGCTCCATCACTGTGAATTCTAGAACCACAATCCCAATCAGACACATTCTTCTGTAAACTGCCTTGGTCATGGTGTTCTGTCACAATGACAGAAATGTAACAATATAGCACCTCTCCAGGCTCTAAGGGCCTGGCCAGTTGTTCCCTGTAGAGGGTGACAGACAGGAACAGGGCTGTGGACATCAGTGTAGGAAGAGACTGAGGAACAACCTGGGATTGCACTGGATGGCAATACTGGGGACTAGAGAAGACAGCCCTGGTAGTTCTCAGCCAACCTGGTTTCTTGCTTACCAGCAGATCTGACCATCAATGCAGATGTTCCTTGCTTTCTCTTGCAAAAAGGGTGACACTTATATAAGGCATTGTATGTGCCCATATGTGCTACATTCTGAGCTGAATATGGGGATAAAAAGGTAATATAGGGACATCAAAGGATGCTCAGTGGTTAAGAGCATGGGCTACTATTCCAGATGACCCAGGTAAGTCCCAGTACCCACATAAAGGCTCAGAACCATGTGTAACTCTAAACCCAAGAAAGCTGACACTGACACCCTATTCTGGCCTCCTTAGACACCAAGTAATTATGTGGTGCACAGACATTTATATAGGCAAAATATTTGTACATATAAAAAATGATAAAATAATAATAAAGTGAAAAATACTAAGGGCATTTTAAAATGATAATATAAAGGGCTATGGATGCAGTTTAATGGTTCAAGCCTTGTCTAGCATGCCTGAGGTCCTGTTTGATTCCCAGCACACAACACAAAAACCCTTAGCATTTAAGCTGTGTATGCAAGCACTTGGGAGACTGAAGAGAGATGATCACGAGTTTCAGGTTGGCCTGGCCTACAAAGTGAGTTCTAGGCCAATCTAGGATCCATGGAGAAACCCTATCTTTAAAAATCCGGAAGCGTCAGTGAGGGCTCAGCAATTATGAGCACTGGCTGCTCTTCCACAGGACTCAGACTTGGCTGCCAGCACCCACAAATGGCTCACAACTAGTTCCAGGGCACCTGCTGACTTCTTCTGGCCTCCACAGGTACTGCATGCATGTGGTACAGAGATGCATGCAGGCAACACACCATACACATAAAATAAAAATCAATCTCTAAGTAGAAAGAAAGCAAATACTAACAAAGGGAGTCTCTCATATTCCCAGTCAGTCCCATGAAAATTAGTGGAACAGGGATACCCTCAACTAACCTGCTATGCTCAACTGCTGTGCAGTGACCAAGGTCAGTGTGGAAGGCCTGAAAAGCTCTGTTCAGTCTAGATCAGTGCAATCTGGAGGATAGGTTGATGGCATGTGGCACTGGGCCAGCCTGTCACATGAGCTGTTTCTCCCTGAATATCTACTAGTATCCATGAAGGGCTTAGGTCCAGACAAGATCTAGGCAAAATGGAGACAACTTTTCTGTTTCGGAGTGAGGAAACAGAAAAGTCTATTCCCACAAAGCAACCATACGGTTTCACATTCAGTGTCCTGGAAATAACCACAGTCTAACAAGTGTTAATGCTATTCAACTTGGCTAAGAACAATGGGAGTCTGTGCTATGGTCTGTGGGGCTCTTCCATCTGGCTATCAATGTAAGCTCAGAGGCAAGCAGGCATGGAGAGCCTAGAGCTTCACTCTGGGCTGGAAAAATGGCTAGCTATTAAAAGCTAGGCTCACAACCAAAACAAATCAACAAACAAACAAACCAAAACAGAAAACCCAAAAACCTCCATTCCTTAAGGTGGGTATGAGTGTATTTCCAAGGGGAAACAGCAGTATGGAAAGACTCAAGCGGCCTGATGTCTGGATGGAAAGCCACCTGAGGATAGATGTTTGGTGGCAGCTATATCCACTCAAAGCAATGAGTACAGCCACTGCTGAGAGCTGCTGACCCACTAAGCTAGGCTTGCACTCCCCTAGAAGCCACAGTTAAAAACAATGAAAGTAAAACTCAACAGGGACAAATACCAGAAAAACAAAACAAAACAAAACAAACAAATAACAGATGCCACAGCCAGAGCTGAGGCAGCTGTGAATCAAAGAAACAAATAATAAAGCACAACAATCATTAGGGTGGAAATCAGAACCCAAAGTCACTATGCTTTTTAACATTTCTAGTTCTCAACTTAAGTTTAAAAAATTGTTCAAAGAACCTGAAAATGCGACACATACTCAAGTAGAAAGGCACAAGGGAACAGGAGTGTTTCCAGGTATCTGACCTAGCAGAGCCTTCAGGGACACTATTACCAATGTGTCTCAATAACTCAAAAGATACCACATTAAAAAATTTCATGTGCAAATGACACAGCAGAGACTCCAGTAAGGGCAGAAATGGCAAATACTCAGCTGAGATTTCAGAGTTCAAAGTCTGAGCCGATAAATCACTAAAAGATACCCAAACAACAGAAGAAAAATTAGCCAAGGAAGCTCCGGCCTTGTAATCCCAGATTTTGGTATTCTGAGGCAGAAGGACTGTTGTGAGTTAAAGACTAGCCTTAGTATAGAGTGAGTCTATGTTCTAGAAAACAGATGGCAATCAAGGATAAAACTTAAAATAGACCAACAGAAACTGTCTAAGGTGAGCAACAAATCAAGCCCACTACGTGGAAGAAAAGGATTCTCAGAGAAGGAGCAGGAAAAAAGATTTAGAAATACTGGTCCAATCTTCCAGAATCTGCAAAAAAAAACCACCCATGAATCCATGAAGCTCAACAACCTCCAAATAAGCTAAATACTAAGATATCTATAAGCAGATTCATTACAAAAAATGAACAAAATACAAGGGCAGATGCTGAGCAGGAGAGGAATGACATGTCCTGTCCCACACCATTGTAAGATGGTGACCCAGCAGTGAAGACGTGCATCCAGCAGAACATACTTTTAAAAAGAAATTGAAGACATACAACTTAAATCAACAAGGACCAAAGGTGAAAGAAAAAAAAGAGGAAAGGTAGGAGAGACAGAGAGGGAGAGGGAGAGAGAAAGGGGTAGGAGGGAGAGAGAGAGAGAAGAGACAAGAGAGAATGAAGCGAGAAAGAGAGGTCATTTAGCCGAAAAAGGTAAAATATTGTGTGCATGGTGTGTGTGTGTATACAGTGGTCAGATGACAACCTGAAATGTTGGTCCTTTCTTCCACTTCGAGGTAGGGTCTTCTGTTGTTTGCTACGATGTGGATATGTTAAACTAGCTGGCCCCAAGGTTTCTGGGGGAGTCTCTTGTCTTTCCTCACATCTCACTACAGAACAGGCATTACAGGTGTGTGTTACTGTGCTTGGCTTTGTCTATGCTCTGGGCATGTGAACCCAGGTACTCGTGTTTATACAGCAAGTTTTTTTTTTTTTTTTTTTTTTTACCCAGTGAACCATCTCCCTGGAACAAATATGACTTACCTACTTACTTATCTGTGGAGGAAAGCACACGACAGACACACATGTGGAGGTCAGAGAACAACTTTCAGGGATTGATCCTCTCCTTCCACCATGTTGTCCTTGGAACTGAACTCAAGTTGTTCAGCTTGGCAGCAAGTGCTTTAACCTGATGAATGAACCATTTGCCAACCCCAAAATATTACTTTGAGTGATAAATAGTAATTTAAGTAGTGAACAGGAACATAAAAATGTTAATCCTTGGGCTGGAGAGATGGCTCAATAGGTAATAGCACTTGTTACTTTTGCAGAGGACCTAGCTTTAGTTGCCAGCACCTAACCACTACTATTTGTAACTCCAGTTTCAGAAGGTCTGATGCCTTCTTCTGGCTGCCTACGTACCAACACAATACATACATACAATAATGCAGACAAAACACTCATAAACTTAACATAAAAATAAATCTTAAAAAGAATGCTTACCCTTGAAAAAAAGCTCAGCCAAATACATGGACTTACTTTTACTGAAACTGTTTTGAGTTTTACTCTATTTAATTTGATTTTGGTTATCGGCTTGCTATATACTGCCTTCATTATGTTTAGTTATATCTCTGGTATCCTTGATCTCTCCAAGACTTTTATCATGAAGGGATACTGGATTTTGTTAAAGGCTTTTTCAGCATCTACTGAGATGATTGTGGTTTTTTGTTGTTGTTGTTGTTGTTGTTTTGTTTTTGCTGGTGTGATATTATTTCCTGTGTTTTCATGGGTATAGTTAACCTTCTTGGGTTGCAGTTTACCTGTATGGGTCTGACCTTAGGTCCTCTGCATATATGTTTTAGTTGTGTAGTCTGATGTTCTTGTGGGACTCCTAACAGTGAAAGTGGGGATAGCTTACTCTTTTGCCTGCTTTTGGGACCCTTTCCCTCTTACTGGATTGCCTTTTGAAGCCTTGATATGAGGGATATACCTAGTCTTATTATAACTCGATATGCCACGTTTGGTTGATATCCCTGGGAGATTTGCCCTTTTCTGAAGGGAAACAGAGGAGGAATAGATCAAGTGGAGAGGGGAGGTGGGTGGAGAGGGACTGGGAGGTGAGGAGGGAGGGGAAACTGAGATCAGAATGTAATATATGAGAGAATAATAAATAAAGAAGAGGCTGGGTAAACAGGCGTGGTGGTGCATGCCTGTAATTTCAGCACTCAGGGAGGCAGAGGCAGGCGATCTCTGTGAGTTTGAGGCTAGCTTAGTCTACAAATGAAGTCCACGACAGCCAAGGGTACACGGAGAAAGCCCTGTCATGGAAAAACAACAACAAGAAGAACAACAACAAAAACCAACCAAACAAACAAAAAAGAGGCTGGGTAGTGGTGGCTCATGCCTTTAATCTCAGCACTCAGGAGGCAGGGGCAGGAGGATCTCTGTGAGTTTGAGGCCAGTCTGGTCTATAGAGAGAGTTCCAGGACAGGAACTATACAGAGAAACCCTGTCTCAAAAAACAACAAAAACCCAAGCAAAGAAACAAAACCAACCAACCAAACAAAAACAAAAACCAAAACCGAATAAAAGAAAAAAGGAAAGAAATACATGGACTTGTGAGTCAGCTGCACTGCAGCACTAAGATGCGGGGTTCCGTGTTTTCATAGAGGTGTATGGCTAATGGCTCTAACTTACCACAGAGGAAAGACAGGCCAGTACCACCAGACAGTGTGCTCTTAAGTTATCACTACCTCTGTGCCACAAGAACTAAATACTCACTCTGACCTCTTGCCCACTTTGGAAAAGAGACTTTCATAACATACATCAGCATGCTCTCAATGAAGACCACCTGTTCTTACAATTGCCCATGCAACTGTTCTATTGCTTCTCCCCTGTGTTTGTACATAGTAGTGGCAGGAACGTAATTACTGAAACTTGTGTTTGGTATGAAAGGTACCCCTACTCACAGTATAGCTTCAGAATAAACATGCTTGTCACAATCTGTACAGAGCTTTATAGGGACAGCCATGCTGCCTTACAATCCTACACGGAAGGGTCCCTCACAACTGCCAACAGCATTCGTTACCATTGAGAAATATTGGAAATATTTATTGAGGGCTGGAGTGGACAAGCTTTCTTTTTCTTTTCTTTCTTTTCTGTGAGACAGAGTCTCACTACATAGCCCACATTGGCCTAGACCATAAATAGCCTATAGATGTCTTTGTTACTTTGTGGGTTCTTCTTTTTCTCACCCTTTATCCCTCCTTCTTTGTTTCACCCTCTATCACTGGATAGGAGAGAAAGAAGGAAAAGGCGGGGGGGAGAGATAGAGATCTCTGAATTTAATTTCTTTCTTCTCGTTTCTTCATTGAGCATGACTACTACCAAACTGAAAGCAACCTCCTGAATGACCACTAACCACAAACACCAACTATCAGGGATCTAGTATTTATATATCTTTGAAAAATTTCCAGAATTTCAATTGTCATACAATCACAGAAATTATCTGTGGTTGGCAAACCTACACCTCTGCTAGAATATGAGACAAATTACAGTCAGCAGCTAAAAGCAGTCCCATATCCCCAGACCTGGAATTAAAATGAAAACACATTCTTATAGTATTTGTGTTTTTTAAATAAAGAAATCAAAATTCAAGAATTCTTAAGAATGTCACTGTATAACCCAGATTAGTCTCTAACTAGCAATCCTCCTGCCTCAGTCTCCCAAATGCTGTTGCTAAAGAACTACTATACCTACAAAGCTTTATTATTGTTGTTGTTGTTGTTGATACAGGGTCTCACTATGTGGCCCTGCCTGGTCTGCTCTCATTGACCTTCCTGCCTCTGCCTCCCAAGTTCTGGGATTGAAGCTGAAAGCTTTTTTTTTAATGATTTTCCAGTCAGGGTTTCTCTGTGTAGCCCTGGCTGTCCTGGAACTCACTCTGTAGATCAGGCTGGTCTTGAACTCAAAGATCTGCCTGCCACTACCTCCAGAGTGCTAGGACAATGTATGCTCCACAATGGCCCTGATGAAAGCTTTTTCTTAAAGGGACAGAATACCAAGATATTCCACAAGTCCTTATATAAATATTTATGATGTAATTACCAGGAATGTAAAAAAAAATGCTTTAGCCCTGGCTATAGTAAGATAGGTAGCTGATCAGTGCTGGCTATTGAGTTGTACAGTTTACCAATTTCTTATCTCCAGCATTACTCAATCATGATCCTGCTTCTTTGAAAACCTGATGCTGTTCAGAATGTGCTTGTTTCTGCCCTTCAGAGACCAAGGGCCACAGTGGCAGAGTCCTGGTGGGCTTACCTGCTTCCGATAGGGTGTGATGACACCGATGTCCTTAGAAGACACTTGGCTGGAGACATTCCGGGCTAAGAGGCAACAGTAGCGCATGACCTGGACAGCCTCAGCTGGGCTGAACCATGATGGGCTTCTCCCTTCACGAGCCTCATTTCCCTGAGTTAGTGAGAAGATAGAATGTCATTTACCCAGTGATATTTATCAAGTAGGTACTGGGAATACACAATAAACACAACAAAAAAAATGTGTCTACCTCCACACAGATTTTATAATCTAGCAGGACAGTTATTATTAAATAATTTGGAAATTAGAACCATCTTTTAAAAATATTTATTAATGCAGTATTTGGTATTAATACAGTATTAATGTGTGCCAGCAGGCCATTGGAGGACACCAAATCTCTTTATAGATGGTTGTGAGCCACCATGTGGTTGCTGGGAATTTTACTCCAGATCTTAGGAAGTACTCTTAACCTCTGAGCCATCTCTCCATCCCTAGAAGCATCTTTTTAAATAAAAAGTTTTCCTTTTTCAGAGAAGGTCTTGCTGTGTAGCCCTGGCTGGGCTGGAACTCACTATCTAGAACAGGATGGCCTTGGCCTAAGTGCTGGGATTAAAGGCACCGGCTATCATAACTAAGAAAACATGCTTTGAGACAGGGTCTCATCATGTAGCCCCATCTGGCCTGGAACTTTGTATGTAGGTCAAGTTGGCCTCAAACTTACCGAAATTCATTTGTCTCTACCTTCTGTGTTCTAGGATTAAAGGCCTATGCCATTATGCCTAGCCTAGAACCATATTATATGCTATATAAGTAAAGGACTGATTGTACAAATCTACCATTTCAGGGGCAAGAATGGTGGCATATCCCTTTAATCCTAGCACTTGGGAGGCATAAACTCATGTATCTCTGTGAGTTCAAGCCAGCCTTGTCTACTTAGTGAGTTACAGGACAGCCAGAGCTTTTTAATCGAGAGGCTTTTCTCAAAACAGCAGCAACAACGACCACTCCATACCCAAACAAAGCAAAAAACCAAAACCCCCAGATCTACTATTTAGGGACTTATAGAAGGGGGAAAAGGTCATGGAAGAATTCCTTCATGTAACTTAACCAACAATGGGCAAATCATGTGGCAAAGAACAGCCCATGCTAGAGGACTGCTGACATGGGCATTTAGGGCCCTGGCATGAAAGAGCTCACAGCTCATTAGACAAAGAGAGAAGCCATTGTGGTTGATTCCCACAGCAATATGAAAGCAGGTGGCAGGGCTGGCTGGTAGTCCCCACAGGCTGCAGAAAGGCACTAGGCACAGGATCCTACCATTAGGATCAGGTGTTGGTGTCTTTCCTACTTCAGCTACATGGTTGTTCTCAGCCAACTCCGGTTATAATCTAAAGCTTTGCTTTTCCAAGATGGTTCCTTAAGAATAGGTATTTCTCATCTCAAGGAAACCTTTCCTCAAAGCATGATGGAATGTACCGCAGGCATACAGAGCAACGATGAAAACAGGCAGCTCAGGATTACCCCTTTGAACATCTAGGGGTGTCTTCAGCCCTGCCATAAGCATGCTTCAAAACACCTTACTAAGCAATTTTGTCTAGTGCATCCAAAGCACAGGTGGGCACAAGGACATTCTATGTCCTGTCACCAGAGGAAGCCAAACATGCAGTGAACAAGGGCCAGGCCTGCCAACAACACTGCAGCAATTTCACACAGGGATGTGGTCCTTTATGCTCAAGCTGGGCATGGACCACATTCTTGCTGGACATACTGCCTTGTCCCACTTATGTTCTCAGAGCCTAAGAAAGAACTTAGCATATAATTTGGCATTTATAAAATACTGAGATGTGACTAAATTAATTGCAGTGCAGTGATCTCTCATGGTTCTCCTCCATCTCCGCATCCATCTGAATACAAGGTGGACCTTCTCACAGCAGAAGCAGGGCTCTGCCCTCAGCAGCTTCCAGGTCTCAGCTCTTCCCATGGTCTATCCAGATCACTGTCTTATCCAGCTGCTCCCCAGGGACCAGTTTCCCTGTGACACAGCTAGTGACTGTGTGCCGCAGTCTGCTTGGCTGGCCCTGCTGACCCTTAACTGCAGAGACTACACAGAGCAAGAGTACCAACCTCTTTTTGCTTCATGATCTCTTGGAACTCTGCCTGTCTGGTCCAGACCCATCAGTTAAAAGTGTCCATGGAAGCCAGGTGTGGGCTTCCACATGCAATCCCAGAACTAAGGACACTCAGGAGAAAGATTTTGAATTCAAGGTCAGCCTGGGCTGGCAAGACTGTTATAAACAAGTGAACAGGGCAGGGATGTGACTGTAGAACTCTTGCCACACATGCATGAAGTTCTTGGTTTGACATCCAGCACGAAATAAACAGGTATGGTGGTACATGCATATACACCTAGCCCTTGGGGGTCGAAACAGTGGGACCACAAGTTGAAGGTTATTCTGAGTTATATGTCAAATTCAAGACAAACCCAGTATACACGAGATCCTGTCTTGAAAAGCAAAACAAAACAACAAAACACCTGCCCATGAGAAACCTGGTGAGATAGTAGCCTGGGCCAAATAAAGACACTGGTCCACAGGTCCTTTCCTTTCTTTCTCTCCCAGAGTGTGTTTTCCAACCTCCAGACATGACTTTCAGGTTGTCATGCACTCCCAGGGTCTGTAGGTGATCAAATCTATGTTTCCATCTTGTTTCCCAATGACTCTTAAAATCCTCCATATTGGACTGAACATGGAAGTGCATATCTTTAATTCCAGCACTCAGGAGGCAGAGGCAAGCAGATCTCTGTGTGTTCAATGCCAGTCTAGTCTACAAAGTGGGTTCCAGGCAGTTAGAGCTACATATTAAAAACAACAACAACAACAAAAAACACCTGTGTCAAAAAATTTTCTTCTACATCCATGGCTATTTTTGGACTATGTTCCAACAACCTGTACCTTTATTGCTAAAACTATATATGCACACACAAACACGCTTGAACAAACAAATACACACATACACACACACACACACACACACGCCTCCCACACTTTGTCTTTGTGGTACTGAGGACTGATCCCAGGGTCTTACACATGCTAGGCAAGTATTCTGCTAGTGAGCTGCATATTTAACATATATTTCCTATTGGACAACTTTATTTTTCTCATTTATTTATTTTATTCACTTTACATCCTTGTAGCCCCTTCCCTCCCCCCCCCCCCAGTCCTGTCCTCTTCCCTTTACCCTTCCCCCTTGCCTTTTTCTCAAAAGAGGGTAGCTCCTTTTCCTATCCACCCCAGCTCATCAAGTTGCATCAGGACTGAACGTGTCCTCTTTCCGGCTGACCAATCACCCGCCAGGAGAGGGTGATCAAAAAGCTAGCAAGTGAGTCCTTGCAGTGCCCACTTCCCTTACTGAAGGACCTGAAGCCTAAGCTTCCCATCTGCTACATCTTTGTAGGGGACCTAGGTCCAGGTCATTCACGGTCCTTGGCTGATACTTTAGTCTTAGCTGGCTCTGTTGTTTTTCTTGTGGAGCTCCTGTCACTTCTGGGTCCTTTTCTCTTTCCGCCCACTATACCCCAAGACTCCCCCTATGCATCGACTAATGATTCCCTGTGAGTCTCAGCATCTGTTTTGAGGTGCTGCTGGGTAGTCTTTCAGAGGACAACTCTGACAGGCTCCTGTCTGCAAGTTTAGTGATCATTCATAGTTTCAGGGTTTGGCACTCTTTGATAGGGTGGGCATTCCCTCAATCTCTGCTCTATCTGCTCTGTCTTTGTCCCTGCACATCTCATAGGCAGGATAAATTTTGGGTTGAAGTTTTTGTGGGTAGGTTGGTGTTCCCTACTGGACACTTTTATTTACTCTAACTTTGTAATATGTTTTGTAATATACCAAGTCTAACAATTCATTTGCCTGGCTTTTTTTTTTGCAATATTAAAAATTTAATCTACGGCTGTATTAATTTTCTTTAATAAAACATTTTGAACTGTCATTAAGTAGTCCTCATAAAAACCTGTGGTGATTTTCAATTTGTTTGTTTTTCAAGACAGGGTTTCTTCTTAGTGTAGCCTTAGCTGTCCTGAAACTCACTCTGTAGACCAGGCTGGTCTCAAACTCAGAGATCTGCCTGTCTTTGACTCCTGAATGCTGGGATTAAAGGTGTGTGCCACCACTGCCCAGTGTGTCTGTGGGGATTGTTAAAATTAGACCATATTAAATATATAGGTTAATTTGGGAAGAACTGGCATCTTTAAGATCTTGAACACATCTTCAGGTGCTCAAGTAAAGATTTGTGCCTTTGCTGCTCTGTAACACTGGTTAGGCCTCACAAAGCTCATTTCTGGACGCTCTAGAGACATTCCATTATAGCTGCCAATTGTCTTTCCTGATGGGCTGGAGGCTTCTGAGGATGGACAGAGCTACCTAGACCACAGGGAGGGTACTCCTGGGGAAGGACTTCACACCAGGGCTTGTTAAGCACTGACAAACAAGCCTTACAGAGAGTGCTCCAGAGCCACCAGCATACATTTCTTCACATACACTCCTCAAGGATCCAGAACACCTTTTCCCCTCAAGGTTTAGTGGGAAACTGATGCAGGGACTGTGCTTAGGTGTAGCTGTCTTTGGGCTCACATGCTATGCGACACGCTATGCGACATGAGGGCTATTTGATATGATCTTCCCTTCTGGTATGACACTAATTCTGGACCATAACTCAAGTCCTCTCCTTTTGGGAGGGCGAAAGTAAGACTTGATTTCTGGTTCTAACAACCAAATTCCTAATACAAACTACCTGCTTTTAGTGAATGCCTGCAAATTTACTTTAGTTGATGAGCATCTACACAACAATCTGTGGTTATGTAGGTCCTGTAGGAAGGAGACTCTGTCATTGCCACCCACCCACCTCTGGATCTGGGGCTGAAAGCCTTGTTGACTGGTTCTCATGGGTTCTTAATAGACTGTAGTCCTGAGGGCAGGAAAGCACTGCTAGTCCTGGTGCCTGGCTTCCTTTGGTCCATCTTGCCTTTCCTCTCAGTCTTCTTCTTTCTAGTACAAGTTTTATTTTTATTTTTCATTATATGCCTGTATATGTATGGTAGTGTAGGTGCTCATGGAGGCTAAAGGGATCAGATCTCTTGGAGCTCGAGTTATAAGTGGTTGTGAGTTACAGATGGTTATGAGTGTTGAGAATTTAACAGAGCCTGCAAGAGTGAGAAGCACTCCTAACCACTGAGCCATCTCTCTAGCCCAACCTCATGGACGTCTAATCTGCACTGTAAGCTCTTTGATACTGGCCTGTTTTCCTCTTGGAATCCAGTAATCATCAGAGCATCAGCAATCATCAGAGCATGCTGGCCTGCAATATCCACTCTTAAGCTCTTTCTATATGAAATCTCTGACAGGAGAGCTCAGTGGCAGCCCCTTCTTTCTGCTTTACACGTTAAGAGATGAGCACCTGTCTTCCCCCACCTCAGGCCCACAGGGACTGCTAAGCTAATGTAGTACAGATGAGAGACACATAACCCTGGGAATCACACAGTATGGTTGTTCTTTGAACCAAGGTGCCTCCTTCCTCTCTTCCCTTTGGGCATCACCTGATGTAAGAAGAAGCACTCAGCAGTCTCTGCAGACTTACCCTCACTCCATGGAAGATGAGAGGGAAGCCTTTTCTGGGCAGCTTCTCCCAGCCCAGCAGTGAAGTCACTACTTTAGGATCAGCACAGACCTCAAGCTCCCTATGGTAGAACAGGCGAGAGGGCAGTGCCAGCAGGGCTGAGTGGGACCTGTAGTTCTTCACTAGCTTTGTGACCTGTAGGGAAAGGGTAAGCACAAGCCACAAGGCATCAAAACCATACAGTTCCTGTCCAGGTTTTCTCCCTGTTGTCCTTGTAAAGCAAACTTGAAACTAACCATCTTAATGTTGACTTCATGGGATAGCCTGTTGCTCCTGCCTAGTTATCTTTATTATCTTGAAATCAGAGGGCAAGTTTCTCAGAAGACTTTGAATCTCAAGGATCCATTTTAACAGAAAAGGTAAACATCAGGAGGGACAAAAGGCCTCTTTTGTGAATCTTCTCTGTCCTGACTGTCAAGTGTCTCTTAGTGGGTACCTTTAAATAAAGGTGAGAGACCAGTACATCTTTGGTCACGGGGACAGCACCAGAATGAGAAAAATGCCTTTTGCTTCCAGCTGCTTGGGAAGTTGGTGCAATATAAGCATTTGCCCTTGTTCCTGGCTGTGGTCAATTGTCACTGTCAATTTGACAAGATTTGGAAACACACCTCTGGGTGACTCTGTTGAAGGTTTCTAAAGAGTTAAAGTAGGAAGACCTCTGAATGTGGGTGGCACCAACTCATGGCTGAAGTCCTAAACCAAATAAAAAAGAAAGTGGAGGAAGCCAGGTGAGCAGCAGCATTCATGCCTTTCTCTGGTTTCTAGTAACAGATGCCTCATACCACCACACTTTCTTCGCCATGTTATATTATCCCCTCAAATGGTGAGCCAAAACAAATTCTTTCCCTCATAAAAATACCTGAAATTTTGTCAGAGCAATTGAAATATAATAGCAATTACACTGGCAAAAGGCCCATTAGCCCAGGGCAATAGCTGTATTTATTTAAAAGAGCAGAATATGTTTCCTGGGAAGACTCACACCAGCTCGGAATAGTACAGAGAACAGAGGGAAGAGGAGGAAAACACTTCTTTTTCAGCAAAGGAATGGTACATCCCAAAGTGCACAGGAGACCAGTGAGAATATATCTCCCACGGGCAGCACAGCTTTCAGGCAGACTCTCTGACCCAGCAGATGCCAACACTGCACCTCATCCTGGGGCCACCTATATGCATTCCTCTGATCCTGAGACGGCAGAAACCCTTCTGAGGAGTGGCATCACGGAGACCCTCCTCAGCCTGAAGAATCACAACATACTTCAACAATTACTCCTTGGATTTCCATGGAGGAAAGGGTCATCTCTCCAAAACTCATGATTGCTATACTGCATTAACACTAGAAATACAACTTCAGATGGAAATCTGTATTTAGTAATAATAGATCAGTTTAGATGATATTTTTTAATTGTAGAATTTTCCCATAATTTAATAGGAAAACTACAGAGTCCCAGATTCCCAAGCTCATTGTGTTGGGAACTCCTAAAGATACAAGTTCCAACGTCCATTCTCAGAATCTGACCGATGGTGTGTGAGTCCAGTGTTAGGTGCAAAGTGGCACCTTCAACCCCCAAAATGGGAGTGCCACTGGCAATGTCCTAAATGAAAGTCTGGGCTCAGTTCAGGTAAACAGAAGGGTTGCTGCCTAAAATCACCATTCCTCCAAAGCCTTAACAAGGGGGTTTCTGTTTGTCAGGAAGAGTCATTACGTCCCTTATCTGTCTCCTATAGACAAATACCTCCAGTATGGGCATCCAATTCTCTACTAATTCAAACAAGCCTTCAGCAGATCAAAACCCCATGCTAGTTCCCAGGCTGTTCAGCTAACTTGCCTACCTCCCACTGCAAAAGAACCCCTTACAACTGGCAGCACTCTCCTACTATTTCACTTCTCTCTGCCCCAACCTGACCAACCTTGGCAGTCTGAATAAACTTTTCCTTTCCACCCATGGAGTGGTCTATTTTGGTGGTTTCCCTGAGTTCTCACTCACACCCAGAAGCTGTGCTCAACTACATGAGCACCTTAGGGCAGCAAACCACAGGAAACATTCCCTACAGGTTTCAGGGCCAGGCCTGCTCTTCCTTCATGTAAAAGTTACAAAAACCACCTCCTGTTTTCCTACATTTATGGAGTAAGGCATTTAACTTCTTTTTTTCTGTCTTGGATCCCTAAACTCCCCATCATCAGTGTTAAAAATGTCTGCTATCCACTGATCCAAACAGCAGCCCCTACAAGACAGAAAAGCAGGGGGAAAGTGCCTTAAATAATACCTGGGGAGTGGAGGAAGCCGTAAGTCCTGCTTACCACCCTCCCCAGATGTCACTACTGAGCGTGTATCCTAAGGTGAGAAGGGCAAGTAGCAAGAGGGTGTTTGGAGGTAGGTACACTTCCTATTTTTCTGTGCAGAGGTCCCTGCTCACATACTTGATTCATCAGCAAGGGGAGGTGGGAGAGAGCAGTGTGGCAGCTGCCCTGGTCTCAGAAGCTCCTCATGGTCAGCACAGTGTGCTTCAGTAAGGCTTTGCTCTTCCTCTACTTGTGTGACAAAGCAGAGTTTGGAACTCACCAACAGAGGGTTGTATGCACCACAAGCACCAAAGGTATTCTCATCTCTCAGGTACGCTGGTCTGGACATCAACCTCTCCAACATGGACACATTCAATCCATAGGCCATGGCTAGCCTGGACTTGATGACTGGGCCAAGTTGCATGGGGTCTCCAGCAAGCACAATCTATAGCATATATAAGGATGCTTGATTATGGTCCAAAGTGGAAGAGATATGGCCATTGACAGGCAGGTGCCTCTGAACAGGTTAGTGGTTGAGGCTGGACAGGCAGGGCCCCTTGTATACTCTGGTTATGTGGAATGAAGGAAGAAGCTGAGAGATCATGGTGGACACAGCTGGAATTGACAATGGACTACACAGAGAAGTGGGAGAGGAGAAAACTTAATGGGCTTGAGACTCAGGTTTCTCCAGTAAGCAGTTGCTACCTGCTTTTATCAGTCCCAGCACAGCAGTCCAGGTACCCTTTCTACTTATTTCTCAATGTGGTAGTAGCCTCAGGAATGCAGCCTGTATTCTGTTCTATACTTTCTGTTGTGCCTGGCCCTGGGAAACTACCCTTGGCCTTTTTCCCTAATCCCCTTTCCTGGAAGGCCTCAGACATATTACTAACACACTGACCGGTCTCTTATGTATTCTAATTAGACCAGTCCTTGTTTGTTTCTTAGCCCGTCCTAGTACTATTCTCTCTCATAGAGATTGATGACTTGAAGGGAGATTGTGGGAACACGTCTGGAGGAGCCTGCTGAGTTCGTA
This sequence comes from Meriones unguiculatus, assembly GCF_030254825.1. Lineage (NCBI taxonomy): Eukaryota > Metazoa > Chordata > Mammalia > Rodentia > Muridae > Meriones > Meriones unguiculatus. Next base: position 13,345,582 of record NC_083356.1, read on the forward strand.
AGTGACCTCTCAGCTGGGGTACTGAAAGAAACATGTTTTAAGATAATAAACCATGTCACTGTCCAAAGTACCAGAGAGAAGGTCAGATGGGGATCTGGCAGGAACACAGAGTCAGAGGGAACTGGGGTTCTGAGTGAGAAGCCTTGAAAAATATGGTGGGAATCAGTCAGATCCTAGCAGGGCATGAGGCCTTGTCTTCTTCCTTCTGCCATGTGGGGAACATCCACACCAGAAACTTCAGCTGTTGACTCTGCCATTATGTCCCCTGTATCTACAATGGCTCATGGCTTCTGTTTGCAAGTAAGTAAAAAATAACAAGCAAATCCCTTTCTTCTTAGCCACAAAAGACTGAGGTTGTGATGACCTCCCAGATTCTCAGGGCCCTTGTGCTTTCACATGACTCCTCTATAGCTGTGACTGTCACCAAGGGAAAAGGGTGAGACAGAAACATACATAGGACTCCTGCCTTACCTGGCCATTGATGTCTGAAATCAGTCCCAAAGGAATCAGGCACTCTGGCTCACTTGCCTGCCCTGCCTCATCCACAAATACGTGTGTGAAGTAGCCAACTCTAGAGCAAAAAGTGTCTCAACAGTAATTCCATCATATCATTTAGCAACTGCTACCTAACATATATTGGAAAAGCTCTGCTCAGGGGTGTTGGGATCATAGTGGGGCTCTTCAAAGGTATGGGTATCACATGACTGGGGATCACAACAGCCGCAGGCCTGCTAGGAGACTCATATGAACCCCTATCAGCAGCTGTTGCTCTGTAGGCAGAATGCACACTTGTTTCAAAGGATATGAAAGGACAGGGAGGGTGGGTATGATCAAAGCCTGAGAGCCTGCTGGTAGCTTAAGAGTTCTGGCACCTTGTATCACAAAATCCCTTGCCCTTGCTTAGACCTGTACTGTCCCAGTCCAGCAGTCTCTTAGCCACCTTACAGGCAGCTAGTCTGAAATACAAATGCTCTAAGTTTCAGACTTGAATAAGAAAATGTAGACCATCTCATTAATGATTTCATACATAACAAAAGGTCTTTGTAGGACCAGAAGGATGGCTCACAGTATAAAAGCACTCACTACCAAACCAGAGGACCTAAATTTGATCCCTTGGGGACCTACGTGGTGGAAGGAGGAAACCAACTTCTTCAAGTTATCTTCCGACTCTGTGTGTGTGTGACTTGCACATACACACACAAAATAAAATAAAAATGTTAAGAATATTATATTCCTATCTTATATTAAATGGCTAACAATAGAATATTTATAAAATAATTTGTAACACCTGTATTCCTAGCTATACTTGGCTTTCTCTGCTCTCAGATGCTAGAGCTCAGACCAGAAAGGTGATGGATGTGTGGGCCTGAGTAGTCATCCCCACAGCTACACTCCAGGGTGACTCTGCTCCAAGCTGCAGAGCTGTCTGTCCTCAGGATCTCGGGAACTGGGACCCACCCTTGCACCTCCCCTTCTTCCTCAGCCTGCCTTGTGTTACCTCCTCTTCTTACCAAGACTGCCTTCAGCCTCCCTTGCTCACTTCTAGTGCACTGGTATATGTTTCCTCACTCAGCTCTTGGGACATTTGACCTAAAACTGGGGACATGCTCTTGAGCCACTGATATCCTTGCACAATCACTGCTCCATCTTCTTGGGGAGCTACCACCAGCTGGCACTTGAGTTGCCCCCACCCAGGACTGATCTCACAGAACCCTGATGTTTCCTAAATGGCCGCTTTCCATTGATTAAGCTACTCATTCAGTGGATTTCGACTAAAGTAAGGGCCATGCCCTAATGTCTCTCCTAGAAATTCAAGCCTCGGGAGCCGCACCTCTTCATATAGCTATCTCCATCATTCTTGCTCACTTGGCCCCAGCTCTGAGGCTTCCTTTGTGTAAACATGCTCAAGGCTCTTTAACCACAGGATCTTTATGTGTTGCTAGCACACTTGCCTGTCCAGACTACTGCTGAACCTTCTGAGTCTCTTGGGTCTCATCAGTAATCCTGTGTCCTCAGAAAAGTTGCCCCCTGCCTTATCACTCTTATGCAATGGTTGCTACTTCCCTCCTCTACTCAATCTTCATCTGGTCAACCTCTTCTGATGTAAGTTTTGGAGGATACAAACTGCTTGCCTGACTGTTCCTCAAACAACACCTGGTGCTTACCTCACTCCTATCTGGTAAAACAGTCCTGCACTACTACATGTAGTGATGATTATCCTGAAGCGTGAGGCTCTCCAGATATCTTCTCCATCTCTGCAATACGGTTTGATGGCATCAATAATAGTCTGGGGGAAAGAGGTTAGGGTCAGTTTGGCCTTCAATTTATAAAGCATTTCCTTAAACTAGACAAAATAGTAAGGCTGGAAGGAATTCTACAAGATCATTTTGCTCTGTTGCTATTTCTTAGTGATAACTAATTATTAATTACTTTAAATTAAAATGCCTTACATTTTCACATGAGGTCCATGTTTTACAGTCTCTGAAAGCCATGAATATACTATAATCCTTTACATTTTTCCAGAAAACACCTTATTTTCTAGTCACATCTTTTTTGAGCAGTATTTTATTCAAAAGCAAACTAGGATCCTGTAATTTTCTACAGTTGTAATCACATCAATAAAACAGAACTAAAAAGAAACTAGAATATATTTGAAGAATTAAATGAAAGCATAGTATGAATATTTAACAAAACTGAGGACGCCCATAAAAGTATTATTTTAGAGAGAGGGTGAGAATAAAATAAAATATTCAAAAATAAGAGCCCACCATGTAACTGAGTTGTATCACAAGAGAGCGGTTTCTCTATACAACTCTCTATGATGGTTTGGTGTCTACTAAGCTATTACCTCCTCAAACCTGCCCACTTGGTGCTCTCCATGGCAGGATTCCAAGTGTCCACCCCATGCCTGGGCTCACCTCTTCAAATCTGCAGGTGGCATTCACCCGAACCATGGCAGCTGGCTTCAACACCTTGCTCTCATGAAGTCGCAAACACACAAGGTCAGCAGCACTGTTGGAGGGAGCGCAGACCAAAATCCGACTGTCCGGCAAAGCATAATGTACCTTCATTAAGAAATAAGAGACCCGGGACTCTTAATATAACTGCCACAAAGTGTAAGCCCCGAGTCTGTGTCCAACATACAGATTCCTTTATAGGGACTGGGGAGTAGAGACTTGGATGCTAATCCCTGAGCATCTGAAACACTCCCTGCAATGTCAACGCGTCCTCTCTGCCTCACCAGCCACAGATGAGATGTGGTGGTATCCCCTTCCCCTTCGCCACTATCCCCACATACATATGGAGAAAGAGAGAATGCAGAGCTATCCAAAGCCTTGCATATGCTATATCCCAGCTCTGCTACCCATAACCCTCTACCATAGACATCTCCGTGGACAGTACAAAGTTATACCAATATCACAAGCCCAGCTAGCAGTACAGCACAGAACACGCATGGTATGCTTGCTAATCAAAGTCTGAAATGACGTTGTAGTACTATATACACAGTACTTTCATAAATTTAATTGAAGAAAAAAAAGGAGACAGCAGCAGTTGTTGCAGAGTGGTGGCTTCAGTCACTGTCCAGGCAACTTTTTCAGTAAAGATTCACAACGGGATGAAACATTCACTATTCTAGAAATAAAGGTTCCTCCTACACTTATGAAAGAAACTTAAAATCCAAATACATAACAATGTTGTGAACTAAATCTTTCTCAAGTTCTTTCCTAATGTCTCTAAAGTTTAAACAACTTTCTTAGATATAAACACGTGAACACAGCACAGATCCATAGCAACCAGCACCACTGCCCGTACCTGCAAAACAGCCTCAATTATTGTCACAGTTTTCCCAGTTCCAGGAGGTCCAAAAAGGATATATGGGAGGGGCCGGCAGTCGCCACTCAGAATTCTCCTCACGGCCAGTTTCTGGTTTTCATTGAGCACTGGATTGAAGAACTCCTTATCTTTCGCTTTAGGCATCTGAATTTCATCCACTGCATTTGAGGTGGAAAGACAGTTTAGCCAGAGGCCCATAAATTATTTAGATGTCCACAAAGGCCAAATAAAACCTGACAATGCCAACAACCTTAGTGTGACAGGAAAACATGTCCTAGGAACATCTGTGTTTCTGAGGTAAAGTCAGTTAAAGTAACTTAGCTTTCTAACAGTGGGGGAAAGGCCATTTATAGATCCAACACCACTTGAAATATTACGTACATGGCTTTAAAAACCATTTTGCTAATTTTCTCCAAACATTTAAATTCGTTTTTTTAAGTCTACAAAGCAGTAAGTTTCACTGTGGCACCTTCATATACACTTAGTTTTGGTTGACCTTCCCCACCCTCAGCACACTTCTGCTGATCCCCTTCCTCCCCTCACCACGTGCCACTATGCTTTCATGTCACACACATTTATGACTCTTCCTTTCACAAACGTTCCCTTAAGACCTCATTCTTCCTCACAGAACCCTATTTTTATGACATATACCATACATGCATACACATCTAATATTTAAGATTAAAGATCTACTTATCAGAGAAAAACCACTTGGAAACTGCTTAATAATTTCCATTCCATAATTTTCCTGAAAAGGGTCATGATTTCATTTTTCTTTGTTTTAATACAACTCCACTGTGTATATGTATTACATTTATCCATTCATCTGTTGATGGACATCTTCCACCTTTTAGCCACTATGATTGTTTAACAGTAAGTTTGGATTTGCAAGAATCTCTTGTATTTTGTCTTAGATTTTGTGGGTATATATATTCAGTAGTAGTATATCTGGACAATATGGTACTTCTTCTAGTCTTGGTTTTTTGTTTTTTTTTTTGTTTTGTTTTGTTTTGTTTTTGAGATCTGTTTTATATGTGTGAGTATTTGCCTGCATATATGTCTGTGTACCACATGCATGCCTGGTGCCTGCAGAGTCAAGAAGAGGATGTCAGATCCATTGGAACTAGAGTTACAGATGGTTGTGAGCTTCCATGTGGGCACTAGGAACTGAGCCTGAGTCCTCTGGATGAGCTTCTTCAGCGCTTCTTCACCACTGAGACATCTCTCTAGCTCCTACTTTAGCTCTTTTTTTTTTTTTTTTTTGAAACTTCTGGACTGATTCACTAGCTGATGGGTTGGTTCTCCATCAGCACTGGTTGTCTGACTTCTTGATGGTAGCCTCTCCAACTGGGGTGACACAGGATTTTGAGTAGTTTTAATTTCTGTTTCCCTGATGGCTAAGGATGTTAAACACCTTTTCAAATGATGACTTGGTGTTTGTCAGTTAAAGGTGTTTGATACAAGGCAGATGTGCTGACTTCTACTTATAATTCTTGCTATTGAAGATAAAAAAGTGATCACTTGAGTCCATGAATTTAAGACCAGCCTGAGTGACTTTGTAGGTCTTAAATATACAAAGTACAACTGTTCTTCTCTGAGCCCATTATAAACAATTATCCAACTCACTACTCTCTGCAGTAGAGGCAGCCTTCTCTGGCACGTCTGTGGTAGCTGAGTGCTTCTCCTTTGTTGAGTGTTTGGTTTGGTCTTTCACTGTTTTCTTGTTCTGGAAATGATTATGAAGAAAGTAGTTACAACACCAGCTTTGTATACAAACGCTTAGTTTTAAAAAGCAGCATATACATTTACCAACAACATTCTGTTGTCACATTTTACAATTTTTTGAATAGGTCAGATCTACCCCTTAAAACCAATAATTCAAACATGAGACAGTTAAAACCCTGCCAAGAAGTTTTTCTTTCCAAGCCCTTTGAAAAATAAACATAAATAAGCTGAGTTTTTCCATGACAAAATGAACCAAAGAATTTAAGTTTTCAGTAACACAATCCCATCTCTTCCAAGGTTGGCCAAAACAGAGAAAGCTGACAGTAAAGCCGAGAGCTTGGCTCTGCTAGACAACCTTGGGAATATCTCCTGAGAGCACCAAACTCTGCTGTGTAGCATCCACACCTTCCTGAAAACACAAACAGCCAGCACTGCCTGCCAACCATATTCAAAGTCTATGCAAGCACTGTTTTTGTAGGTGTGTTTAAATACAGGTCTACTTTACTCTGGACTAATGGAACTGAATTTTCCATCCTTCTATTATAAACAGTCTGTAATTCATATAGCTTTGCACATGTATCTTTATGCAATCAATGCCCTTCATAAGATGAACCTTGTAAAAGCATGGGACCATAAAATTTCACCATTAAAAATATATGCACTAGGCAGGCACAGTGGTGCACACCTGTAATCCCAGCACTCAGAGAAGTAGAGGCAGGGAAATCTCTGTGAATTTGAGGCCAGCCTGGTCTATGTCAAGTCCAGGACAGCCAAGGCTACACAGAGAAACTCCAAAACAAAAACCAAGCAACCCAACCAACAAACATACAAAAACAAAACAAAACACAACCCAGAAATGCACTATCAAGTTTTATTCCAGAAGGATTTCCCAATGTGACCTCCCATTACTGTCACATTGGTGCTGCAGATGATAACTGGTATGGTCTTGGTCCATGTGCTTAGCCCTGTAATTCTATTTGTCTGACCATAGTCTACTATTTCATTTTAATCTGAAGATGAGTAAATATTATTTTTCAATAATGACCAAGTATCTGTGGCCTTTATAGATATATATTCTAATATGTATTTTATGCATCTATTAAAGCTATAATTAAAATTTTAAATTTATATATTAGAATGACTCAGTTAAGTTTCTGAAAACAAAAATTAAAACCAGTTGGTTTGCTAAGATCGCTTTGAAAGCACAGATTTACAGATCTCTGATGGGAAGATGGTTTATCTGACAAACTACTTCCCATGCAACATGGGGACCGGAGTTCAATTCCCATGTCAAAAGCTGGGCATGTTGACAAAACAACAACAAAATGGGCTGGGAGGGAGGCACAACTGTATTAGGAATTGTCTCAAAGAAATCCTAAAACCTTTAGTCAGCAAGCTAAAGACCAGGAAGCTTACCAAAGATGTAAGTTTCAGCAAGATGGATGGCTGTCTCAAGCAAGGCTCAAGAACAGCCATCCTCCAGGTCTCAGTCTGATGGCAGAAGAATGTTGGAATTCCAACTGTAAACATTGGCAGCAGAACCTCTTTACTATGGGTGGGGACCTGGGAAGTTGGGGGTTATTTCAGCGGGCTATTTAGACCTCATATATCGACAAGGGAGGGCAGTATGCTTTATCAACCTACAAATTCTTTTTTTTTTTTTTTTTTTTTTTTTTCTGGACAGGGTTTCTCTGTATAGCTCTGGCTGTTCTGGAAATCACTCTGTAGACCAAACTGGCCTCCAACTCTCTGCCTCCCAAGTGCTAGGATTAAAGGTATAAACTACCATGTCCAGCTATTTTAGTTTTATTTTAACTGAAACTTTGGATTATCTGTGAATAACATTCCTCTAATACTCCAGTCAAGTGAGAAGTGAACTCATAGTATGTATCTACTTATATCAAAGTCATCAAAGCACTACCTTGGTGATGGACTGCCCATCATTTTTGGTCTCTTGCGCAAGGCTCCAATTCCCTGTCACCTGGGGAGACTGCAAAATGATTTCTTCTGGAAATAATACTTTGAAACAAGAAAAAGCAAAAGGGCAGATATTACTTAAAAGTATGAATGAACACAACCTAAATATTTATGGCTGATTCCAAATAGTTCATATTCCACTCTATTCCTCTGAGACTCCCCTTTTCCTAGTTTTAACATTAAATTGTATTACATAGACTTTATAACAAGCCATTACTTATCTCTGTGAGAACAAAGACCAGAGTACAATGTAGAGAGCAATGGGCTAATTTTCAGTTATTTAAGTATGCTATTTTTACACAGTTGAAATAGTAAAAAAAAAAGGTGGGGGGGGGAAGAAACGACCCAATAGTTAGGTAAAAATATGTGCTGTCACATGACTTTAATTCTTACATATCAATGGAAAACTTAAGAGACTGTTTTACATAAATATTTTCATGAACTCTATAAACACACTCTAGGAAGATTGAATACTACTAATCTACAAAATGCTACCTTTTACACCCAAATGGATGACCTGTTCAAGTGCATAGTGACACCGTCTGCTCGTGGTCCTGCCAGGGAGAAAACAAAATAATGAGCCTTAAGTTTAGAATTTACAAAAAAATCGATTACATAAATGTCACCATGTGAATGTTCCTTCCAAACTCCAGAACTTAGGTAAAATCTTCTGTAGTGCTGGTGGTGTATGGTGTATTAATCGCCTCTGTGGTGGCTCTGAAAAAAGTTGTGGCCTTTAAGAGATGACTAGGTCATGAGGACATCACCATTTCTGTGGGAACCACTTTGCTACAAAGTAAATTCAAACTCACTGAACTGGCTTTGTCTGCTCCCTGCCCATGTGCTCATTTCAGTGTTCTCCTGCCATGTCATGGCACCACAGGAAGGCCCTCACCAACACTGCAAAGCCCTCAGAACTGTGAGAATAAGTCTTCTTTATAAATTACCCAGTCTGCAGTATCTGTCAGAGCAACAGAAAACAGACAAGATGATAAACTTTCAGTAATCACACTAACATAACCTTTATAAATAAAGCTTGCAAATAAAAGTCCACGTCAAAGGCCAGGCATTACAGGGTCATAAAGGCATGCTCCTGCCCTTATCTGAAGGGAAAGCAGAGGACTCAAGTAGAGCTGTAACCACCTGTACTTATAATTGTGTTTTATACAAAAGTTTAAGCAGAGACAACTGAGGTATCAAGACAGCAGGTGCTGTCCTTTCTAGACGAGTAGAAAAGATATTGATATTACTGTGTCAAGAGAAAACAAGTTTTGCTATAAGGTTTTGTTCATTTGAAAGTGGAAAAAAAAAACACAGGAAATCAAAATCCATTTCCAATAAATCAGAATCACTAACACTCTAAAGCACAAATAAGGAAGTTCCAATCAGCAGAGCACAAGAGTTGACAAAGACTAGATGTCTTGAACACTCAGAAGGGGGAGAGATACAGCACAGGTACCTGACCATTCCCAACTATTACAGGGTGTAAGGCGGATCCTAAGCCACTATCGGGATCCATTTCTGTAGTGCATAATTGGGAGTGTGTACATGCTGCGATATCTCTGTGAGGTGCACTGAACCTGTGTAAGCCCCACTTTCCTCTGTCTTGCAAGATAACTGTTGGGACAATAAACTCCAAGGAAAAGAGGTATAAGTACTGGCATAGAATCACTCCCAGTTTGACTCTAACAAAGAGATAGAAAAGGAGAAAAAATGAGGTAGGTGCAGGATCTGTGTGTGTTGGGGAGACACAGGACAATAAACAAGACCTCCAAAGGAGGGCAGAAATGAGAAAGAAGGATCACAGCCCTAACTTCCCTAGGTGTGAACTAGTGCTCAAGAGGAACAATGTATATAAAACTTAAAGGCTTCCTACAAAGAAAACTGCAAAGATCTAGAAGGCCTCAGAGAGAACTCTATCCAGTATCTGAGGAATTTACAGTGAACTCTAGGGGGTGTACTGTAAACCAATTTAGGTCATGAACATAAGTATAAAAATGAATAAACTTTAGCAAATCAGACCTAAAAAACAAAAAGAAACCACATCATGACCAAGTACCACTCATCTCATAAGGCAAAGCTGAATTTACATTAGAAAACTAAGAAAACTGACTGATGAACCCAAAACAGAAAACCCCACATAATTTCAAAAGATAGAAAAACATTTGACAAAATCAGTATCTACTCTTTTTGTTTATTTGAGACAGAATCTAACCATATAGGCCTGGCTGGCCTAGAACTCAGATTTGTTTACCTCTGCCTCCTGAGTGCTCAGTATCTATTCTTGACTAAAAATTCTCAGTAAACTAGGAATATTTTTCCTCAGTCTTCTAGGATATGATAAAACCTTCCATGTCACCTTGGACTCCTTGCTGAGAGGAAATACTAAGAGCAATCAATTGGAAATTTAAGTTAACACTGTTTACAATAGCATTACTATTTTGAAAACAAGTCCAGAAGCAGGAATGGTGCACAGCTTTAATCCTAGCACCCAGGAGGCAGAAACAGGTTGAACTTTTATGAGTCTGAAGGTTGCCTGGTCTACAGAGCAGAATTCCAGGGCAGCCAAGGCTATCTAGAGAGACTCTTGTCTCAAAAAATAAAAGCAGCCAGGAAGGCATGGTGGTGCACAGCTTTACTCCCAGCACTCAGGAGATAGAGGTGTGCAATTTCTGAATTCAAGGCCAGCCTAGTCTACAGAGCTTGTCATCCCAGGACAGCCAGGGCTCCACAGAGAAACCCTGTCTCAAAAACCAAACCAAAACAAAACAAAACAGTAACAAAAGGGACAAATCTGCCAAAACTATGCAAAACCTACAAACTGAGAAGTACATTTTGCAAAAACACTTAAATATGTAAACAAATAGAGAACTACATGCTTTCAAGGACCAGATGACAATAGTCACCAATTTTTCTTAACCTCACCAAGATAAAAGCCTACACAGAATTCCTCAGAAATGGTGATGCAATTAGCAGGGACTGGGCCCTCTGGAAAGGGACTCACTATTCTTTTCCCAGTTTTGGCACCAGATGTAACTGAGGGTTCAGTGAAACCATCAAACTGACTTCTCATGGGTAGGAAGAGGTTAACTGTAAACATGAGGCTGCTGCATGGCCATTTCTGAGAGACAGAGAGAGCAGCACACTGGGGACTGCCAGGGCTATCTCTCAGAAGAAACAGGAGGCTAGCGTGAGGGCTTGCAGGCCAGAAGAGCATAGTGGCTTTAACATATACCACAGGAATATGACAATGAAAAGCCAGATGCCTATTGCCAGAGGCAGAGGAGAAGTGGCTCTTGCTGGCAAGTAGAAATCGGTATCACAGGTTTCTGAAGAATGCTGAGCAATCCTTCTGTTCTTCCTGTCAGCATCCAACCTGAGCTGGTTCCAGACTGTCATTTGGTACATAGTCAGTGGCAATGCTTTTTTGAGGGGATTGGCACCAAACCCATGGGATCATTCACAAAATATAGAATGGCTAACATGCCATCTCTTGTGTGCCAATGGAGATGTCAACTGATTCAAGGACAGATCATTGGGAGGATGAAAAATCATTTTTATTAAACTTACTAAAACTTTACCTATTGTATGTAAACTCCACATCCATAGGTTCAAAGTTATACATTTGTTCAAATCCTGGATTAAGTTTAAGAGTTACATCTTCTTCATGAATCTAAAATAAATAAATAAATAAATAAGCAAATAAATAAATAGGGTGATCAACTTCTACACAGTAGACTGGACTTCCTGGGACAATCTTGTTTTTATTTCTAGCAATACATCATTTTACAGATTTGAGCCAAGATTTGGAATCTTAAATACCTGCAAAATTAACTGAAAGGGTTAAATCATTCTTAAACTATACAAACAGGGTGATGTTTCCATTCACATGAGCAATACTTATCCAGTCTCTCTCTGTGCCAAGGACACTGACAATACGGAGCCTAAGACTCAAAGCAGATCAACCTGCCAAAAACTCCACATCATCAAAGTGATCCTACTGAGTTACAGCTTCCACATAAGGCTACACCAACACTTCCTTTTCCAGAAATACTGGGAATAAATAAAAGCTAGATCCTGAATAAAATATTGCCTCATACTTTGTCCTGAATAAGAAAGAAAGGAAGCTCTGAAGACACATGGGAGGAGAAACAGGACAGCAGAGCCAAAGCTGCCCAAGGAACCCAAACATCCTCAGGTAGGAAGCAGCGCTGAGGCTGTGGCTTCCCAAAGCCCAGGCCTGACACTGTACAAGGTCAGAAGCTGCAGCGAGATTCTAGACCCCAAGTCTGTGGGCAGGAGATGATGTACAGTCAAGCACAGGGAGGGATGAAATCTGGTCAGAGTCATGTCATTCTCAAGATGCTGCTGCCATAGCCCTGTACCAGGAAAGCCGCCAGGCTTCTGAGTTATCTAGAGATTACAAAAATGAAAGGGAATCCATAACCTAAGGTCACTAAACTCACTAATGCCAAGCTCCTGAGAATGAAGGCCATGACTTCACCAGCTTAGGATACTGCAGACTAACTTGCCCTTTTAGCTGAAAAAGCTGTAATCAGATGAGAAAAGGGAAAGACACATGTAAGTAAGCACAAGGCAACTTAAAAACACCAGAACAGCTTTAAAGAATCCACTAAGTATTCAGAAGTAGAGGCAAGAAAGCTACTGGGAAGGCTGCAAGTAGGACAGTGTGTTCCCTAGAGTCCTAGTTACTTTTATGCCAATCTGACACAAGCTAGTTATTTGAGAAGTGGAAAACTCAACTAAGAAAACACCTCATGGGCAAGTCAGTGGGACATTTTCTTGATTAATGACTGATCTGGGAGGGCCCAGCCCATTTCAGGTGGTACCACCCCTGAGTAGGTCGCCTGGGTGAAATAAGATATCAGGCTGAGCAAGCCATGAGAAATAAGCCAATAAGCAGCATTCCTCCATGGCTTCTGCTTCACTTCCTGCCTCTAGGTCCCTGCCTTGAGTACATGCTCTGGTTTCCTCTGATGATAAACTGTAAACTCTAAGTCAAATCAGGCCCTTTCTTCCTCTAGTTGCTCTTGGCCAGGGTGTTTCATCACAACAGAAACCTATTAAGACATGTAGTACATGCTTGGCAGGAAGATCCTGTGAGAGTCATCACCTGGGTGTAGGAAGCTCTTGGCAAGGGCTCCCACCAGTCTTCTTTCCCCAAACTCCCCAGTTGGCTCTCCTAATAGGGCACAACTCTCCAGGGTCAAGAGACCTACTAACAGAGGGTTGCTGCACTATGTCCCAAGCTCCAAGCTCCATTGTCAGGCTGACTGCTCTGTCTCCCTCTTCAAGGAGGCCTGAGGGACCCTGGGAATGTTCAGGTCCACGTGGGGCACAGAGAGCAGAGGTGAGCAGTGGGTTGTTCCCTGAACTCCACTGTCAGGTTTAAGGATCTGCCTGTCTCCCCAAAGAGTCCTTCTGGCATCATGAATATCCAGCCAACACCAGGGACAGTCAGATGGCTAAAAGCCAGGATAAGAACACAGTCAGCAAGAGCCAGGGCAATATGGCACCACCAGAGCAAAACTATCCTATTACAGAAAGGCCTGGATATCCTCACACAGCTGAAGCAAAAGATGACCTTAAACCCACATTATAAAAATGATAGAGGCCTTTAAAGAGAGAATAGATAATCCCTTAAAGAAATTGGCCTATCCCTGCTGGCTGGAAGATGGCAAAGTTGTCTTTAGCATGAAAACTACTTGTTTCAGATGAGGCTTCTCCACCTGCTACATCATCTGAGCCTCTTGAACGCCTTCTGTATCAGCTTGAGAATCCTATCCCATGTTCTGGCCAGAAAATTAGTGGCAGAACCAAGGGATGCCATGCTGAGAATGAAGCGTGCCCCAACTGAGCACCTGACTTTATGAAACAGAGTGTCCTTCTAAAGAGCCTCAGCACCACACTTACTTCTTCTGAGGCTCCCACATGCTAGCTCTTCTAGATCATGCCCACAGTGTCCAAAGCTGATTAAATGCAAACATGGCTTAGAAGAAGTTTTATATAGTTGAAAATTATAGCCTTCCTTAGCCAGGAAGTTCCCTTTATACAACAAAGATTACTCAAAGATCCACTGTTTCTTTAAATATTCCACAATACAGATGAAGCCACTGTAGTTCCCTTCCTGAAGGTAGATGGGTCAGTCTGACCTTCACTCTTTGAGGAGTGTCCTCTCACCTCCATGACATAGCCGATATATTCAATGACATGTCCATTGTATTCTTGAGATTTTAAAATCAGCTTGTCACCTAAGTAAAAAATATATTACAATGTGTTAAACACAAAATCATTAAGCTTCCCATTTCACTATGAAATCAAGTCTTAATGAAATATAAAGCTTAAAGATAACATGTAACAAAGAAACATGTAACATACATGCTAGACATTTCCACTTAGGGAATGTTTCAAATGACAGAAATGGATAATCCAAGCATGTAGCCAGTTAAAGCTGTTTTTCCTCGATGTGATTCAATCCACAGGGAGATCTACCTGCATAGAGGGAAGGTCGGCTCTCAGCAAGCCCTGGGACCTCTAGAACAAGCAGATCTCCTTTCCTCTTCAAGACAACTCCACTCATGTTATACTCCTTCAGTTCTATTTCTGCATGGATCTCCTCCAGCCACAGCAGAGTGGAGAACTTCTCCTTGTAGTTCGACATGTTCAAAAGCTGAAAAAAAAAAATCATTCAGTCTGTGAAGGCAGAACAGCACATCCCACATCTGTGTCTAGGGAACAAGCACCCTTGGAGTCTAAACTGCTTACATCTAAGACGCCTGCTCCAAACAAGATGATTCAGAGTCAGAGGTTACGAACCTGGTCAGCATACCTCCACCCTTCGTTTTATGGAGGGCCATAGGGCTCTGGCTCTTCATTGGCCAAAACCTCTATTTACTGCCATAGTCTGGGTCCTCAGTCAACTCTGTTGTCCCTAATCTTCTGGAAAGGGCAGTGTAACTGCCATAGGTGGAAGAGGACCCACTCGCCTAGTATAGTTTGAAGGACATTTCCCTCCCATCTGAAATAACTGTAAAAATGTCTGGATGAAATGGTAAGTTCCTAGAAACATAAAAACTATCAAGACTATATCACAAAGAAACAAGGCAATCAGAACAGAACTGTAAGTACTCAGAAGACTTAACCAGAAACCAAAAGCTCTTTCAAAAAAGGAAATCCCAGGACTCGGCTGTTTCATAAGGAAATTCTAAAAAAAAAAAAAACCTAAGAGAGTACTTTGATTTATTCAAAGAGGTCAGCAATACTCTGATATCAAAGCCAGAAAAGAACATTACAAGAAAAGCAAAAGCAGGTGGTGCACACCTATAATCCCTAGCACCCAGGAAATGGAGGCAGGAGGATTACAAGTTTAAGGCTAACCTGGCTGTATAGTGACACAGTGGTGTAAAGGAATGAGGAGGAAGAAGCTGAAGGCAAAGGGGAAGAAGGGAAAAGAGGTGAAAGAAGAGGAAAGGAGAGAAGCACAGGATAAAAAGAAGGGTAGGGAAGAAAAAGAAAGCGTGGTATTTCTCCCAGCTACTCAGCAGACTCAATTGCTTAGGAGGTTGAAGCTATCCTGGGCAACACAGTAAGATTCCACCTCAAAACAAACCAAATAAAATTTACCCAACCATACCTCTCTCCCTACTACAGACAAGTATCTCATGAACATTGATATAAGGACTGTCACAAAATGCTAGCGAACAATGCTATATATATAACATAATAATATACTATATTATATATATGTATATATAAAGTAAGGATTATACACTTTGGCCAGGGGGATCTTATTCTTAGGATGTAGAAATAGGTCAACCTAAGAAAATTAATGAATATAGCAAACTGCTTAGCAGAACAAAGGGGGAAAAGCACATAATCATCCAGAAAAAATATCTGACCAAATCCAGCATCCTCTCATGGTTGTAAAGAACCACTTAAGAGTAGGGAAAACTTTCTCAGTATGGTAAATGTAGATCTATCAGTCATACTCAGTGATGAAAAACTGAAAACTATGCCACTAAGATCAGGAACAAAACAAACATGTCCAGTCTCACCACTTCTACTTATTTCTAGAGGTCCTTGCTATAGAAATTAGTTAAGAAAATGAACTCTGGGTGAACCAGCAGAGGAACAGTCTTCACTAGCTTGCTCAGTCACCTTTCTCATATAGCTCAGGCCTATCTGCCAAGGGATGGTACTGCGTATTGTGCTGCCCCACACCAACCAGCAGTTAAGAAAGAGCCTCATGTTCTTGAGAGATGCTTCAGAGGTTAAGAACTGGTTGCTCTTCCAGAGGTCCAGGGCTCAATTCTCAGCACCCACATGGTAGCCCAAACCAGTTTATAACTCCATTCCCAGGAGAGCCAACACATTCTTCTGGTTTCCACTGGCACTGCACACAGAAGGTGCACAGATATATGCACACAAAGCATCCACACACATGAAAGAAAGGAAAGAAGGAGGGAGGGAGGGAGGGAGGGAGGGAGGGAGAGATGGAGGGAGGGAGGGAGGGAGAGATGGAGGGAGGGAGGGAGGGAGAGATGGAGGGAGGGAGGGAGGGAGGGAGGAAAAGAAGGAAGGAAGGAAGGAAGGAAGGAAGGAAGGAAGGAAGGAAGGAAGGAAGGTGCCCCCACAAGCCAATCTGATGGAAGCAATTCTTCAATAGGGGTGCCCTCTTCCCAAGTGACCCTGGATTGCATCACATTAACACCTGAAGTTAGTAGTATATACTGTGAATGTATAATCATCAGCACTGAGAAAGCTTTGCATACACACACTAAAATCTGAAGTATGTTTAAGCTACTTCAGAAGCAGAAATTCTATTTAATGTCCACTCAAAATCCCATGTATGAGTACAGGCAGGTGTACATGTAAGGTGCACTTGCCTGTGTTGGGTACAACTACAACTGATGTCAGAATGTCTTCCTCAGTCACTTTTCTACCTTATTTTTATTTTATTATTTTTATATGCACAAATGTTTGTCTTCATGTATGCAAGTACATCACATTCATGCAGTGCCAGGGGTGGGGGGCAGAAGAGGGCATCAGAACCCCTACAGCTCGTGTTACAAAAGGTTTTGAGCCACCATGTGGTGCCAGGGACCAAATTTAGGTCCTCTACAACAGAGCAAGCTTTACTAACTGCAGAGGCATCTCCTCAGGCCCTTTCATTACTGAACCTGGAGCTTGCCATTGTGGCTAGACCGACTGGCTAGGAGCCCTGGCTCTCCCATCTCCATCCTAGTCCTGTAGTTATACATGCCACATCTGTGTTTTAAATTGACTGATAAGAAAATGAATTCAGGTCCTCATGGTTGCATGGCAAATGCTTTACTTTCCAAGCCATCGTTCAGGCTGTACTGACTGGGTTTGTGTGTCAATCTGACACAAGTTAGGGTCATCAGAGAGGAAGAAGCCTTGGCTGAGAAAATGCTTCTATAATATCCAGCTATAAGACATTTTCTCAATTAGTAACCAATGGGGGAGGACCCAGCTCATGGTGGGTTCTAGCATAAAGCAGACTGAGCAAGCCATGGGAAGCAAGCCAGTAACAGCACCCCTCCGTGGAGTATGCATCAGCTCCTGCCTTCAGGTTTTAGCCCTGCTTGAGTTCCTGTCCTGATGTCCTTCAATGATGGATTATGATCTGGAAGTGTAATAAATAAAGCCTTTACTCCCCCTAACTTGCTTTTTGGTGTTTCCTTGTAGCAATAAAACCCTAACTAAGACACCAGCCCTCTTTCTTATTTTTAAATGACTAAAACAGCAAGTTTTAAAATGAAATACATTTGGCCAGGCACAGTGGAACACACCTTTAATCCCAGCACTTGGGAGGCAGAGGTAGGCTGATCTCTGAGTTCAAGGCCAGCCTGGTCTACCAAGTGAGTTCCAGGACAGCCAGGACTATAGAGAAACCTTGTCTCAAAAAACCAACAAAACCAAACAACAACAAAAAACTATAAAGGGGGATATATCGGGGGAATGGTTTTGTGCACTGCATGTTCAGATGCTGATTTCTGTGCTCAGAGATCTGGTTGCAGTCTGAATAAGGGCACTGTCATTACTACTGAAGAATCTCCTGTCTCAATGTTGTGTGAAAATTGTTCTCCTTCATCTCTGATTGGTTAAAAAGAGCTGAACAGCCTTTAGCTGTGCAGGAGAGTTAAAGCAGGACTTGCTGCCCAGGAGGAGGGTCCCAGATGAAGGAGGTCACCATAGGAGGTGGTAGCCAGGGGGCAGTTTCCATGAGGACAAAAATGAAGCAGAAGCAGCCAGGGCAAGACTAAGTTGGCAGGTAAGGGGGCACACGGTTGGGAAGTAGGCGGGCTAGCATAATGGGTACAGAATAGGTGAGTTTCTGCCCAGCTTATAGTGCTTAAAGCTTATTATTAAATGTAATACGTCTCCGTGTCATTATCTGGGAGCTACAGTGGGCATAGAAAAGCCCATACTTAAATTTTATAAATACTTGTTAAGAAATGATGGTAGAAAAATATTAACAGTCTTTGCTTCCCATAACAAAACCACTGTTTCTTAAGAATAGAAAACTTTTTATCTGTGCAGTGTAAACACTGTCATTCATAACATGTAACAGCTTAAACCTGTTACAGTCTCAGCTTCACTCAAAGAACTTTAGGCGCTACCCTCTGAGGGCTTCTCATAGGGATGTACTACTTGCAGCTACAATACTCAGCCTCCCAAGATTCCCTCTGAAATCTAGGTAGAAGCCTATGAAAAGTTCAAGTCCTGCTTGTACAGAGCCCTATCACTCTCTTTAGACTATACATTCTCACGTGTCTGGATGCTCCTCAAACAATTAGAAAACTGCACAATAAATACTCTCTGGGATTCGGCAAACTTCCCATCCAATGCCAGACCCCAAAACTTTGTTTTCTAGACTTCTTTGCAGCCTCTGAACTCAAAGAAGTGGTCTTCTATCTTCCTTGCAAGGAGTGTATAACTCTTTCTCTGCCTGCTCCCCTGACATTTCTGGGAAGAAAATTTCAACAAAGGTCATAGATCTATTTATGCTAAGGGACAATGTGGAGCACAGGGCATACTGTGAGGTGACTGTGGCCCTGCCAGCTAAAAGCTAAGCTAAAGGACCTGCCTCCACATTCATGTCTGTGCCTTGTGCTGAGTTCAAAAGGGCATGCACTTCCTAAGAGTCAGAGCTTAGCTAAGTCTCCTCAGGAACATTGATTTTCAATGTTCCTCCACCTATCACCAGTGCTGTCACCTTCAGTGTTCTGGAACTCTATATGGAAGTGTGGAAAGCTTCCTGACTCTGGCATAGTAGAAGGCTGGCTTGAATCTCCCATTCCCACTCCAAACACCAGGTAAGCATGCAGGTGACTCTCTTTGGTCATCCTGAAAGTCCTAGTTTCCTGTGATAGACTCCTGACAGGACCTGAATCTAAAGACTCACCCCGGCTGTGAAAGGAGCTGTACTGGTGAATAGCACCCACAGTCTTCAGATGTTCTCCTACCTCTGCAAGAAGTGGCTGGAAAGTCAGGATGTCAATTTTCTGTTCCACGCATTTTTTCAGTCTATCTGGTATCGGATACTGTGGAAGAAAACTTGGAAGTTGTCGCCTTGAGTTCCTTAAAAGAAAAAAAAGTTAAGTCAAAGCAATTATGTGGGTTTAAGCATATATGTGTGCCTGTGAGTGTGCAGGTACGTACGTGTGTGTATGTGTTATACAACACACATGTGGAGATCAGAGGACAGCTTTGGGTGTTGTACCTCAGGTGCCTCAACCTTGATTTTTTTGAAACAGTCTCTCTGGCCTAGGGATTATCTGATTAGGCAAGGCTGGCTGGCCAATGAGTCCCAGGACCTGCCTGTCTCTACCTCCCCAGTGGTGGGATTACAACTTGGTGCACCACTATGACTTGCTTTTTTATATGGGTTCTGGAGACTGAACTCAGTTTCTCATGGCTGTAGCAAGTACTGGCAGAACTCAAAGTGACTCTTCATCTAGATACCTTATATGATCATGAGTGTCTATGTGTAATGTATGGGTCCAGAAATGTTTCAGATCTTTTAGGTTTTTTTTTTTTCCCCCCCAGTTCTGGGATTGAACCCAGGGCCTCATACTTGCTAGACATGGTATCACTGAGCTATATACTTCTACCCATTATTCTTCTTCACTCTGTAATATATATATAGATTTCATCAGTTACAGTTTTTCTGAAATGTAACAAGATCTGAAGGCAACATTTGAAAGTTTTCAGACTTCAGGTTTTGGGTTGGAGATGCTCACATGAGACATTTCTCCTCAGATATCTGCCCTGTTTCAGAAAGGCGAGAATTCACTTGCTCACGGAAACACCAGACATAAGAACCAGGCTAGGCCACTCTGGGTTCAGGATCCTGACTCCACACAGGATCTGGCCCGGCACTCTGATCTCTGCAACAGAGCTGGAGGACAGGGCTGTGCAAGTTGCAGGGAAATGAGGCTGAAAAGTCCTAGGCACCTACTCAAATCATGGAGTTTAAAGACAGTTTTCACTTCCTAAACATCTAAACTCTATTACTGCATTTTTAGTGAAGGTATGAGTACTAGAATGATACTGACACCTCACCAATAAGTACACACTTGGTAAAAGCTGCCCTATGTGGATCCTCTTTCAACTGATCTGGTTCTTGACTGTTTTTCTCTGGAGAAATTTAGGTTCATCTCCAAGCTTCTGCCTTCATCCAGGCAGCTGCATTCAAATTCACAGCAAATTTGCATCCATTAAGGCAAAGAGCAGAGTAACAGGAATGACAGACAACATGGGGAGAAGTGAGGAGAGATAATGAGGACAGGAAAGGTAGCTCATTTCTAAGTCCCCTTCAACCTCTGATGCAGTCTGTGCTGCATGGAGGGAGCAGAGGTGTACTTCCAATATCAACTTCATCACCACTTCCTGTAGTGTGGATTCCTTTAACTCAGAACTTGTAGGTAGTCTGACTGTGTGTCGCCGGTGAAAACTTTTCAGGCAACTACAGGACTATCCAACAGTACTGAAGGCTGCTGCTGGTTAACTCAACTCAGGGCTGTCTTCATCTCTGCAGCTGTAGGGTATTCATGGAAATTGACATTTTGAAAGCAGGGGCACCCAGTAAATGCTAAGGAAGCAGTGAAGCTAATGAACCAATTACTAATGAACTAATAGCAAAAATTAATGAGATGCAGAGGGACTAAGACTATCAACACACCTACATGCAGGCAGCTCTCTGCGTTCCAGGCTAGCCAGAGCTACACAGTAAAACCCCTTCTCAAAAACAAAACAAAACAACAAAAACAGCAGAGTTCCGTTCACATAGAACAGTGGAATAGACAGGAGAATCCAGAAATGACTCACATAGCTACAACCATGTGATTTTCAACAATGGTGTAAAAAACCACAGAGAAACGACATGACAGCCCTCAACAAATCACATAAGTGGCTTAATGTAGAAGAATGCAATAGATCTCTACCTCCTGTTCTCTATAAAAATCATCTCAAAAGGGACCAAAGACCCTAACGTAAGACCCACAACTCTGAATTTGCATTTCATGATAGAAGCACCAGCAAGGTTTAATGTACCTGTGACTACAATAGATCAGTAAACAGTACCAATGCTTGACAAAAAATTGCACAAAATTAAAAAGCTTTTATAAATTAGAAGAAACAACCAGAGTGAAGAGACAGCCTATAACAACTTTACCAACTGACAAGGAATTAAAATCTAGAATCAGCCAGGCATTGGTAGTGCACACCTTTAATCCTAGCACTCGGAAGGCAGAGGCAAGCAGATCTCTGTGAGTTCAAGGCCAGCCTGATCTACAGAGCAAGTTCTAGGGCAGCCAGGACTACACAGAGAAACCCTGTCTTGAAAAACAAACAAACAAAAATAACCAACAAAACACCTAAATCTATTTAAAAAAAAAAAAGCCTAAACATCAGCCATAAAAATACCAACAACAAAACAAAACCAATCCAAACCATTCAGGCACTATTTAGACAAATGAATTGAACAGTTCTCAAAGGAAATACAAATAGCTAATGAACATGAAAAAATACAAATTAAATTCTCAAGAGATTTCTTCTCACTATCTTGATGACAAAAGAGGACAGTGAATGTCAGTGCGGATGTGGGAGCCACACTGCTATGGGACTGTGAGGTAGTGCAGCCACTAAGGAGGTCAGTACAGAGGTTCCTCACAAAACTAAAACCAGAACTACCACAGGAGCTGCCCCAAGGGCATCGTCTAAAGTGAGCACAGCACAGAGACCTTGCACATTAATGCTTACTACTTCACAGCCCTTAACAGCTAAAAGATGGACTCAGCTCAGACATCCAGCAACTGCTGAAAACATCATGTGATATATATTCATACAAGAGTTTTAGTCAGTCATGGAAAGGAAAACAACTATTATGTGCTGAAACTTGAGATCATCTTTAAAAAAAAAAAGGAAGGAAGGAAGGAGGCTAAAAAAGAAAAATTTCTCCCATATGTAAAATATAGTTTTGCAAACAAACACACAACCATCATGTGAAGGTAGAAAGGAGACTGTGTGTGAAGCAAAGGGAAAAAGGAAGAAAGAAATACAAATGTGAAAGCAGAAGGCAGACTACTGGAGGGGAGGCAAATAAGGATAAGTGATGAGCAGGCAGATATTATCAAGGTACAATTACCTATGTGTTTAGAAATAGCACAAAGAAATCCATTATTTTATACACTTATTTAAAAAAATTAAAAAGAGCCAGGTGTTGTAGCCTACACCTTTAATCCCAACACTCAGGGAGGCAGAGTCAGGTGGATCTCTGTGAGTTCAAGGCCAGCCTGGCCTACAAAGTGAGTACCAGGACAACCAAGGCTACACAGAGAAACCCTGTCTCAAAAAACCAAAAAATTTGAAAAGGTCTACTGCAATACACGACCCCACCCTGATATCTACATCAGGAGCATGACTGAGAACTGGAACTGACTGACCTCGGGAGTCCTGGCAGCACGTGTACGTATAAGACAGCTGAGAGTGAGTGCCAACCAGTGCCCAGACTGCCAGGAAACCAATGGCCTTAGTCTAGAGCAGTGGTTCTTAACCTGGGGGTCATGATACCTTTGGGGTCACATACCAGGTATCCTGCACATCAGATATTTACATCATGATTCATAACAGCTGCAAAATTACATTTATTAAGTAGCAATGAAATAATTTTATGGTTAGGGTCACCATAACATGAGGAACTGTATTACAGGATCACAGCTTTAGGAAGGTTGAGAACTACTGCTGTAGAGGAACTCTTGTTGGTGGATGTTGGCCTGTATCTTAGCTTCCTTCTGAGTCCACTCTATCTGGACAGTGTGCCACTGGGTGGATTATTCGGGTACTTGCTCTTCTAATTGTCACCCAAGTATCAGACTCTCCGTGTCTGCAGATGCAGTTAACGCCTCACTCCCTTTCTGGGGTTTCCCCTAGGCACGGCCCTGGAAGTGAGCAAGAACCATCAGCACTTACTGACTGCTCTGTGCCAGGAAACTGTGCATTTTACGTGCTCTATACCGTTTACTCCTCAAACCAGATGAGGTAGAGACTATCACTTACAAATGAAGTTAAGGCACAGAGAGGTCAAGAAACTTTCCCAAGGCCACACAGCTTCTTGGTCGCAGTGCTGTGATTCAAACAATGGTCTAAAGAAGCATGGTGTCCACAGCTGCCTTCCAAACAATGGTCAACGACAAGTTCAGCAATCCCATAATACTGTCTGCTAATACATTCTCCTTTCAGTCTACAATGTGGTAGAAGTCCATCATCCTTTGTCTTAGACTGTTACTGGGTTAACATGATCTGAAATCCAGAATTTTCCAGTATTAGAGAAATAATAGTCTTGCCCTGATGGGCTGTGGGCAGCACCTGAACTCAAACTCTCAGTATTGACAATGATGCAACAATGTCTCCAGCACCCAGGACAAAGCCATTTAACACCCTCACACACACAGGTCAAATTTTTTTGGACCAAACATAGAGGAAAATGTTTCTCAGAAGGTTTATTCTTTTTAATTGCAGATAAGAGCAGATGGACCTGGGACCCAAACCAGGCAGAAATGGGTCACCCACAAATCTTCTATGCTCAAGTCACAGAGTTCATCTTGAATGGTACCAACTCTTCAAACAGGCTTCCAGTGACCAAGCAATCCTTGGGCCCAACACTAGCTACATTACAACCAGCCAGCAAGGCACAGATCCACTGCTGATGGTACAGCGTAGGACATCAAAGCCAGTCCTACCTAGGAGTGGATGGCAGGAGCTAAGAGCCAATCCATTTTGGTTTCAAAGTGGCCCCAAGATCTGTTAGGGAAAAATAGAGCTGAGGGGTGCACGGGGCCTGGTCTGCATAGACACTGCAACAGACACAGAATCTGCCCTTACAAGTTCCATGGAAATTCATCCTGCCCCAACAACACTAATTCTTGCCTTGCCCTTGTCACTTTCTTAAGAGGGGGTTGGGGGTGGGGGAGTTGTCAGAAGGCAGGGGAGATGACATGACTGCTGCCTGCCAGGACATGTCTGTCTTTCCAGGGCATGTAACAGAAAGTCACACATTCATCTCATGGTACCTTTTCTGTGTGGTCACAACAACTGTAGTCTTTGCAGACACTAATGTTTGGGAGCTTTTAGGCTTTTTCCAAGAAAATGGCTCACGCACAGCTATCAATGCCTCCTCACGACTCACGACATTCACTTCCAGATGCCGGCCGATGAGAAAGTTGGAAAAACAGAGCAGAAGGAGCTCCTTGCAACGGCCAGGGTTTCTTGAAAGAAAAATAGAAATTCAGTCTCAGTTATGAATAAAGCAGATTCAATGTGATTTCGCTTTAATATTTAAGAACACTAAAAAGCTGTAAGTAACTGTCATGCTGACTTTTCAGTAATTCTTTTACACGGAAAAGTTTGCTTTATGAAACAAAAAAATGTAGCATTTCCCAAGTGTGATGGGTAGTTCCAATTGTCAGTGGGCTAATATCTACAATCACCAGAGAGACAGGCCTGTGGATGCTATTCTTGATTAGATAAAGGTGGGAAAACCTGCTGATTGTGGGCTCTGTTTCCTGAAATGGGTGTCTGAACCACATAAAAGGGAGAAGCAGGGCCGGGCACGATGGTGCATGCCTTTCTTTAATCCCAGGAGTCTGGGAGGTAGAGGCAAGCAGATCTCTGTGACTTCGAGGCCAGCCTAGTCTATGAAGAGAGTCCTAGACAGTCAAGGTTACACAGAGAAACTCTATCTCAAACAAAAATAAAAAAAATAAAAGGAAAAGCAAGCTGAGCACAAGTATCACTACACTTGGATTATGCACACAAGGTACTTCTGCTACAGTGAACTGTAACCTTGAACTGTGGACCAAAATAAGCCTTATCACCCTTTAGTTGCTTTCATTGGGATATTTTTTATTTAATTAATTTACTTAATCACTTTGCAGCCTGATCCCAGCCCCTCCCTCCTCTCCTCCCAAGCCCCATCCTCATGGCCCTTTCCCCATGCCCCTCTTTTCTTCTTCTCAGACAAGGAAAGGACTCATTGTTTTTGTGTGTTTGTTTTTACTCATAGCAACAGGAAAAGTATCTAATACTGAGAAGTAGGCCACTGCTGTGATAAACCTGATTATGTGGGTTCTTAGGCCTTTAGAAATTTTTGTGGCTGGAATGTGGAAGAGGTTGATAGGTAAGGCTAGAAAATCCCTAGCATGCTGAAAGCAGGGCTTAATGGGCCATTCTGGCAGAATGGAAGACAAAAATGCAGAGTAAAATATGGATATTGGAGGCTTGGCTGATGAGATTTCAAAGTGGAACAAAGACCCTCCATTAGGAATTGGGCTAGAGGCCATCTGGGTGATATTTTGGCTCTGAATCTAACTTCATTCTGCCTATATTCTGAGAACTTGAGTAAAGTTAAATTTAAAGATAATGAACTTATTTGCTTGGCAGAGAAATGTTCAAATAGGACAGCATTCAGGACTTGGCTGCCTCAAGCTCCTGATGCTGCTCTGACTTCTCTGCCATGAGAGATTATACTTAGTTGTTTTGTTTGAGACAGGGTCGGTCAGTCAGTCTGTCTGTCTGTCTGTCTCTCTCTGTAGCCCTGGCTGAGACAGGGTCGGTCTCTCTCTCTCTCTCTCTCTCTCTCTCTTGTCTGTAGCCCTGGCTTCTTTGGAATTCACTATGTAGAATTTTTTGTTGCTTTTCCGGGATATAATATCCCGGCAACAAGCAAAGTAACTAATACATCAAGATAAATTCAGTTGCTTAAACAGTCCTTTCTATAGTTCTGAAAACATTTCCACATTCCCAAGTTCAAATATGACTTTTACTGTGACTAAAATGATCTTTACTTGGTTGCTTATTTCCAGGAGTGACTCTAACACAGGTGCTGCTGTGCATAGTAATCTCTGCTTATATTTCAATTTTTCTCAACCTAATTACTCCTGTTACTTCGTGGTTAAAAACCCAGCTAAGCTGCCTGTATTTTTTATGGGTGACTGAAGGACTTGAGTTTGGTTAAAGGTTACCTACAATCTGATGGGTTTGAAGTAAGGCAGTCAGTATCTAATCTTCAAAAACATGTAAATGATCCCTCCAGGTCTTTCTATCTCCCCCTTTCATAAGATTCCCTGCATTCTGCAAAAGTTTGGCTATGAATCTTAGCATCTTTGATACCCTGCTGGATAGAATCTTTCCGAGAGGCTCTCTGTGATAGGCTCCTGTCCTGTTCCCTGTTTTTTCCTTCTTCTGATGTCCATCTTGTTTGCCTTTCTGAGTGAAGATTGAGCATTTTACCAGGGTCCTCCTTCTTGATTAGCTTCTGTAGGTGTAGATTTTAGTATGATTATCCTATATTATATGTCTTATATCCACTTATAAGTGAGTATATACCATATGTGTCTTTCTGCTTCTGGGATACCTCACTCAGGATGATCATTTCTAGATCCCACCATTTGCCTGCAAATTTCATGATTTCTTTGTTTTTAATTGCTGAGTAGTATTCCATTGTGTAAATGTACCACAATTTCTGTATCCATTCCTCAACTGAGGGACATCTGGGTTGTTTCCAGCTTCTGGCTATTACAAATAAAGCTGTTATGAACATGGTTGAGAAAATGTTGTTGCATACTTGAGCATCTTTTGGATATATGCCTAGGAGTGGTATAGCTGGATCTTGAGGTAGCACTATTCCCAATTGTCTGAGAAAGCACCACATTGATTTCCAAAGTGGTTGTACAAGTTTACATTCCCACCAGCAGAGGAAGTAGGGTTCCTCTTTCTCCACATCCTCCACAGCATTCGTTGTCACTTGAGTTTTTGATCTTAGCCATTCCGATGAGTGTAAGATGAAATCTCAGGGTTGTTTTGATTTGCATTTCCCTGATGACTAAGGATGTTGAGCATTTCTTTAAGTGTTTCTCTGCCTTTCGATGTTCCTCTATTGAAAATTCTCTATTTAGCTCTGTACCCCATTTTTTTAGTTGGGTTACTTGATAGAAAGACCTGGAGGGAACAGGAGCTCCACAAGGAGAACAACAGAACCAAAAAATCTGGGCACAGTGGTCTTTTCTGAGACTGATACTCCAAACAAGGACCATGCATGGAGATAACTTAAAACTCCTGCACAGAAGTAGCCCATGGCAGCTCAGTGTCCAAGAGGGTTCCCCAATAATAGGAACAGGGACTGTCTCTGACATGAACTCAGTGGCTGGCTCTTTGATCACCTCCACCTGAGGGGGAGCAGCCTTACCCGTCTACAGAGGATGACAAAGAAGCCAGTCCTGATGAGACCTGAAAGACTAGAATCAGATGAAAAGGGAGAAGGACCTCCCCTATCATTGGACTGGGGGAGGGACATAGGAGAAAAAGGAGGGAGGGAGGGTGAGATTGGGAGGGGATGGGAGAGGGGGCTATAGCTGGGATACAAAGTGAATAAACTGTAATAAATAAATAAATAAATAAATAAATAAGAAAAAAACTACAAAAAAAGATTTAAATGAATGGTGATATGAAGGAAGCCTGGACTCAGATGTTAACCTTGGTGACTATGTTGAGCAGCCAGAATGCTAGTGGGGACATGAGGATAGAGAGCAGAAAAACAAGAGTTGTGTGAAAGACTGGGGGACAGCTACCAGGTTACAACCAACCAAGTGAAGGTGACAGAATAGAGGTATGACTTTCTAGTCTGGGCTGTTCCCCTTCTTCCCCCCTCAGCCTCTTAGTTCCCTACAGTATTTTGAAAAGATACCCAGAGGGCAAGAAGAGGGGTGTAGATGGACTGAGATCTGGAGGACATCAGGACACAGTGAAAATGAACCCACGTTGGCTACCATCAGAAGGGCTCAAAAGCAGTGGAGGGAGCTCACATCTAAATGGGTCATGAACGCTATTTTCTTTGTAAAGATAGAGTCAGACTGTCAGCTGAAGGAGAGAAGATCCCATCCTAGGTGGACATTTTTCTGGCCCAATGCTTGTCTTTGTGGTTACATCAGAGACAGGCACGAATGTTTTACAATATAAGCATTACAGACACCCATGAAGGAAACAAGCACATACTTGGCATCACATGTGACCACAATGGAAGTTTTCTCCCCTGGAAGAATGAGGCCCCCAGGCTCAGGCTCCTGTTTCTCTGATGTATTTCCTTTTTCTCTACTTTCTTCTTCACAAGCACAGCCATCTGAGGAATGACATTTACACCAACAGTTTGTGGGGAGGGTAACTTATTCCTTGTGTGGAGCCATAGAATGGCTGTTTGACTCTTGCCTGCTTGGAATCTATGATGCACATTGCGCCTTGCACGGTATAGTGATTTCTCATCCCTGGACCACAGGTGCTTTGAGCTTTGTAGAGGTTTAGATTTGACAAGGTATATGTATGAGAACTTTCCTCCCACCTTGAGAATTTCTTTGAGAATGTCCTGCTTTGCAATTTTCACTGAAACTAGTTCCTCCCCACAAATTGCCCATTCTTACTCTTTATAAGCTGTAACCTAAAGAACAATAAATGGAGACTTGATCAGAATTTTGTCTTATCTCCATTCTTCGCGTCTCTTGTTCCACCCCATTCTCACCCCCTCTTAGGGTCTCGTTCAACTGATATGCAGGCCAGGTCAAGTGGCGCCCAAGTTATTTTCAAATTGTGGTTATTGGGCAAACAGTTGGGGTTACTTCTATGTCTGTCCGGCTGAGAATAGTAGAAAAAGAAAATGCGGGGGACCAGGAGTTATTATGCCAAATGGGTATACAAGACCACAGACCATGTATGGTAGAGACTTCCCAGAATTAGACTCCATAAAAGTAAACATAAAAGATACTAAAGATGGTGAGATATGTGCCTATAGTTGTTTTAGAGGTACACCCACCTTAAATATTTTATTTACAGAGTCAGGAAAGAAAAACTGGGACACAGGACTATCCTGGGGAATTAGAATTTACAAAAAACTCAGCAAACACCCTGGTACTGTTTTCACTATAAGGTTACTCAGCCAATAACCTACAGATAAAACAGTGGGAATAGGAACAAATCTGGTTCTGGCTCCAGTTGTAAAACCTCTACCAGAACCTACTACCCTACCACAGGGCATGCTTTCCCCACTTTAACACCTGTTCCTACAGTAACTACTATATTAGATAAATCTACTGAGGATTCTCTTCTAGAACTTCTACAGCATACCTTTCTTACCCTTAATGAATCTAGACCTGAGCTAACAGACTCCTGCTGGCTTTGCTATAATACAAAACCTCCCTATTATGGAGGAATTGCTGTTTTAGGTAGTTTTTCTAATTTATTAGATCATAGCTCATGTAGATGGCTGCAAACCACTCAAGTTCGTCTAACCCTACAGTCTGTCCAAGGACAAGGAACATGTATTGGTAAAGTTCCTGCTTCACAAAAACATTTCTGCAATGAAATCCTTAAGAGTATAAATGCCTCAAGAGCAGGACAATATATAATTCCTCCAAACAATACTTAGTGGTCTTGTTCTGATGGCCTCATGCCCTGCTTTTCTTCGTATTTGTTTTATGACTCTTACTGGGTTTTAGCACAATTAGTGCCAAGATTAACATATTATTCCTCTGATCAGTTTTCTCATCTTTGGGACCCAAAGCAGGATCAAGCCTTGCTTACACCCTAAAAGAGAGCCAGTTACTGCAGTTAGTGGCTGTTCTCCTAGGTTTGGGCCTAGCTGGAGCTGGTATAGGAATTTCTTCTCTAGTTTTGCAGGACAGATATATTGGTCAGCTAAGATCAAGATATTAAAAGAATGAAAACTGCTATTTCCCACTTAGAAAAATCTAACTTCTCTTTTAGAAGTAGTCTTACAAAACAGAAGAGGATTAGACCTTTTGTTGCTCAGCAGGGAGGGCTCTGTGCTGTCCTAAAAGAGGAATGCTATTTCTATGTAGATCATTCAGGAGTAGTAAAGGATTCCATGAAAAAGGTCAGGGAAGGCTTGGAGCAAAGAAAACCTCCGAGGGAACAAGAGCAGGGGTGGTTTCAAACTTGGTTTAGAACTTCTCCATGGCTTACTACATTTTATCCTCCATTTTAGGACCCCTGATAGGCTTGCTTATTTTGCTTTCCCTTGGTCCAATATTGTTTAATAAGCTCATGGCTTTCCTTAAGCAGCAGACTGACGCCATCAAAGCAAAACCCATACAGGTCCATTACCACAGGTTGGAAATGGCAGATGAAGGCCTCTTTGAGACCTCCCTTACAAAAATACTGACTATCCCAGTGAGCTGAACCAATTAGCCAGTGACAGGTAAGAGAATCCACAGTGGTCTTTTTCGCCGCTCTTGCATCCTAAGACAGGAGCTCAGCCAATAGCTGCTGATGTATCCAATGATGGGCCAGCAGGGGTTAAAGACCCAGGATTCCAACCTAAGACAGGCACAGTTCCCTTGGGATCACAGCCTTGAAAAAAATATAAAAAAGGAGGACCTGTGTGGAGCCACAGAATGGCTGTTTGACTCTTGCCTGTTTGGAATCTATGATGCACATTGTGCCTTGCATGTGATTTCCCATCCCTGGAGCACAGGTGCTGCTTTGAGCTTTGTAGAGCTTTGCTCAACCATTTAGATTTGGCAAGGTATATGTATGAGAACTTTCCTCCCGCCTTGAGAATTTCCTTGAGAATGTCCTGCTTTGCGATTTTCACTGAAACTAGTTCCTCCCCCCCGAATTGCCCATTCTTACTCTTTATAAGCTCTAACCTAAAGAACAATAAACAGAGACTTGATCAGAACTTTGTCGTCTCCATTCTTTGCATCTCTTGTTACACCCATTCTCACCCCCTCTCTTAGGGTCTCACTCAACTGACCTGCAGGCAGGGTCAATTCCTAACAATGTTGGAAATGAATGCTCACATACAGATCAACTTTTGGAGGAGGGTAACAAACAGGGAAATTGGAGAGGGCTATATCTACAAGACCAGCCAACACTGAGGAATGGTCCCTGGTCCTAGAATTCTCCCTAGTTGAGGAGTGCCCCTATCTCCTCAAGCACAAGTTGGTCTGTGTCAAGCTGTTTCTGTTCCTCTCCCAGCTCCAACACAACAGGAGCAGAAGGACCCAAATTCAAAAAGGTTCAGGCATCAAGTATTGCCAGGGCATACGGTAGACTTGCTAACTCACAAGGAACAAGGAAGGCCAGGTCAGTCCCTGGAGCTAATGGGGAAGCAGCTGCACCAGTCTACCTGGAGAGGTTTCCGTGTTGTTCCCCAGGCTGCTCTCTGGCGTCTCATCAGTTTTGTCTTCTCTGAGATGATTCGATGAGTTAAGATTTTCATTCTCAGGAACAGAAACAGCAGTCACCCCTGCGCAGGACTGGCCTCTGCCCTGTGCCTCAAATCTAAACTGTTGTGCTTTATCCCAGCCAGCCAGTCTACAACTGACAAGGTCCTGAGAGTTTTCTCCTTTATTCCTGGAAAAAGAAAAAAAAAAAAAGACCATGTACTACATCAGAACTTCCAGAGCTAAGACATTACAGTCAACCAAACCACACAATTCAACGTTGTGAAGGAAGCCTGCTAACATCTTTACAGTGTTCAGTTTGAAGGGCATTTTAGGAAAAATAGTCTTGTTATGCAGACTGGCCTTAAACTCAAAGTAATTGTCTTGCAAAATGTGTGTGGGCATGTGCCTCAGAGTGTGCACAATTGTAGAGGTTGAAGAGTAAATCAAGAGAATCAGTTCTTTGCTTCTACCTTTAAATGGTTTTGGGGATGAAACTGAGGTTTCCAGGCCTGCACAGTGAGTGCCTTTACCAACTGAGGCAACTCACCAGACCAAGGAGTGAAATATGTTATAGACTTTCAAAGGGAAAATAAATAGGAAACATACAACTGTTTTTACAAAATATCTTAAATCACATTTTAAAAGCAACTTGTACCCCTTAACCTGAAACTCTAGGGCATACTTACTCTATCCAGATCACCAATGTTTTGCTTTCTCCTTCCTTCAATGTTCCAAAATTGGTCATTCTTGAAACTTCAACATCCTCTTTGTTTTTCAGTAAGAGGGTTC
Source organism: Meriones unguiculatus (assembly GCF_030254825.1). Classification (NCBI taxonomy): domain Eukaryota; kingdom Metazoa; phylum Chordata; class Mammalia; order Rodentia; family Muridae; genus Meriones; species Meriones unguiculatus. The sequence goes on from NC_083356.1 coordinate 13,377,687, forward strand.
CATAGGGCTCCTGAGGGGCTTCGCCAATAGTGGCATCTCTGAAGAAAACAACAAACAGTGTCAAGGTGCCGAGGCCTCCCTGCAGCACTGTTGCCTTTTCTCATCTTCCTCCAACCTCCCTGCAGGACTGACTGCCCAATAACATGATGGAGAGGTCTGTCAGGGAGCCTACAAGTCCCACAATTTCTAAAGCCACATCACAAAAGAGCATCATAAATCCCCCAAAGACTAAACAGCTCAAACCGGTGGCATCTGACCTACTACCAGAGTCCTCACAGCTGAGATTTCTGCTCTCTGCTGCCTCCCAGACTACAAGAAATGGATGGTTAGAAGGAAGGAAGGAGGATCACACAGGGCCTTGCATGTTTGGGTATTTTTTTTTCTTTTAAGTACAGTTGAAGGCTACATGATTACACTTCCTTTACAAAAGACTTCACACTATCCTGTAAGAATAAGATGGAGATGAAAAATGTCTCCATTGCCTAAATATTTCGTTTTCTACATTTGCAATTATCTAGATGTACAAACTAACAGTGTTACAATAGGCTACAATATTTGGCACAGTAGCATGCCATATAAACTTGCATACTGTAGCAATATACTTATATAATTGCACTCTATGATATCTGCACAATCACTAAGCTGCCTGACATATAATACATTTCTCAGAACATATATCCATTATTAAGCAATATCTGACTATATGTGAAAACAACTTAATGGGAAGCTTTACTCTTCAGAAAATAAGAAACTTTTTCTTTCTCTCAAAAATGAGTCATCTGCTTCTTTACATCCATGTGCACTATGTCCAAGCATGGAAATGGCAATATGCCCTGATTCCCTAGCTCAGCAGCTTCCACTCCATGGTCAAGACAGCATGGGCATGCCACAGAGCAGAAACAGAACTTCCAAGAACCCATGGTAGCTAGACATAGTGGTACAACAAGAATTGCAGTACTCAGGAAGCTGAGACAAGAGGACTGCTGGCTATATGCAAGAGCTGGGCTACACAGAAAGGCCTTACCATAAAACAAAACTAAATGGAACACAATGACAACAAAATGTATGGCCTTAGGAGAAAAGCCAGGGAAGCATGTGTGGAATGAAGGAGGTATGTCCTTCAGGTACCCATGATATCCTTGAGCTTAGATCCACTGGTCATACATGGGGGCACTGATCCCAATCCCATAGAGAAGAATACCAGAGTATAAAGGAGCTGAGTTAGACACACAGAATTGAGGCCATCGAGACACAAAGGTGGGGTCCCAGCCAATAAACAATCCTGCCTTATTCTGGACTCCATGGATCTGCAGATGTGACAGAACATGCTGAGAGAAGTGACAGCTAAGTTTGTTCCTTCTTCCAGAAGGTAAGCTGGGTCCCATGGATAAAAGAACCGGACCAAGTAGCCAAAGACAAGTGTCTTCTGGCAGGAAGAAGGTATGGCAACACTCCATTATGCAACTGCTGTCCATCAGCTTACATGGAGCAGATCTGACTTGTACAGACACCAGGCGAGGTGCTGGACATGGGGCAGTAAGAGAGACAAAGCACTTTTTCACGCGGAACTGGTCGTTTATTGAGGAGATGAGACAGAATAATGAGAGACATCTAAGGAGTCCACCAGTGGTGCCTGCTAATGGCAAGAGAAGAGAAGGAAGCCCAGAGGAGACGGGAGCCACACTGCCCGCACGAGTGTGCGCACTACTATCTGTGCCAGATGCTCGAGGAGGCCAGAGGAGGACATCCGATTCTCTGGGACTGGGGTTACAGATACTTGTCACCTGCCATGTGGGGGCTGAGAACTGAAGCTGGGTCCTCTGCAAAAGCAAGGGCTCTTAATCACTGAGTCAACTCTCCAACTCTCAATATATATGATTAGTAATGAAAGGACTACAGACACAAAACAAATCAAAAACACAAATGATATTGGACATGCTGGTGCACATCTTTTAGCCCCAGAAGTTGAGAGTCAAAGGCAGGCATATCTTTCTGAGTTCAAGGCCAGCTTGATCTATATAGGAAGTTCCAGGCCAACCAGGAACATACAGTGAGACACTGTCTAAAACAGACAAAGAAACGTCATGTAAAGGTCGGGCTAGAGATGTGGCTCAGCAGGAGAGTGTTTACTTAGTATGCACAAAGCACTGGCTCAGTCCCTAGCACCGCACAAACGGGGTATGACGGCACATGACCCGATTCCAGGTTTTAGGAGACAAAGGCAAGAGTATCAAAATTCAAGGACATCCTCAGCTACACAGTATGTTTAAGGCTGCCTTAAGATGACACCTGTCCAAAAAAAAAAAAAAAAAAAAAGAAGAGAATAAAAAGAATGAATAAAACTGAGAATCACTACTATATGAATGATTTGTCCCCTACAAAACTCGTGATGAAATTTAATCTCTTCTATGAAGAGGTGACACACTATCCCTCCCCAAACAAAACAAAGCAAAGCAACAAACAGGTAGGACTAGGTAGCACTTCTGAGAGCTGAGTAAGGCTCTGCCCTCATGAATAGATTAAACCCATATGCCTAACGGAGTAATGGGTTAATATCAATGGGTCTGCTATATAAGGAATTTGATTAGGGTTCTCTTAACATATGCTGTTTTGTGCTACATCAGACGTCTGCTGGCCAGGTGGCCAATTCTGGATCGGGAGGAATGGCTCAGTGGTAGAGCAGATTTTCCCAGCATGCACAGGACCCTGGTGTCAATTCCTAGTTCTAGGGCAGGGTTAGGGGAGCATTAGATTCAGCCCTTAACTGTTGACCCCAGTAGTGAGCCAAAAGAAGGGGCCCCCTCTCTTGTACCTTACCTAGTCTATGGTACTCTGTTATCAGCAAGAGAAAGTTAATGAAGATAGCCACTACCAAAAGAGTAAGGATTAAGGGACGCTTGGGCTAAGTGTGGTGGTGTCATATTAAAGGGAGGCAGAGGTAGGTCGATCTATGTGAGTTTGAGGCCAGCCTAGTCTACACAAAGTTTTAGGACACCCAAAGCTATGGATTCTAGTTAGTTTCTATAAAACAAAAAGAGACCCATGGAAGTCTACCTTCACTAAACCACAAAGACAGGAGCCTCTTCTTAACCAGTAAATGCAGGGACTGGAATGTCTACTATTATGGCTTTACAGTCACACATGCTTAAAGCACGAATATGTTCTGAGAAATGGGGTACTAGGTGATTTCATCCTTATGTCAGTATAACAGTATACTTGCAAAGACCTAAGGAAGCTAGAGTGTCACTACATGATACAATCTTTGAGAAAAAGTTTAAACCTACCTTTCTCTTACATTCTCTCTTTGTGTGTGTGTGTGTGTGTGTGTGTGTGTGTGTGCGCGCGCGCGCTTGTGTACATGCTATGGCTCACATGGAAGTCAGAGGACAACTTGTCGTAGTCAGTTCTCTCCTACTAAGTCAGTTCTAGGGATTGGTCTCAGGTTGTGAGCCTTGGCAACAAGCACTTTTAACTGCCGAGACATCTTGTCATCCTTGTGATATGATCGTATGTCCCAGCATCATATACAAAACCCACGAATGACTGAAGTGTGAGATAGCACCTGACTACAACTCTTCAAAATATGCTTAAAATTGGCCTTTTTATTTCCAAAGAGGAACCTTTTGGATACCACCTCTTCACAGGGGTCATGCACAGCGCTCTCCAGATGTAGCAGGACTGGCTGCTCTCCACCACCACAGCATTGACAATGTCATGTCTCCTCGGTATGTACCCTTCCGGCAGCTTCAGGGAGTCCAGGCTGAAGAAGATGCTGTCCTCTATCACCCCATTCCTCCCACACAGGCTGGAAATGCAGACCTGTAAGTGCAGTGTTGGATACTGCTTCAAAGTGTATATGGACAAGGGGCACAGTTCTCAACCCTTGCCTCTCTGAATCTGACCGATCCAGCCTGGCCTTGGAAAGCCAGTAAATTCCAGTACAACATGGATGCACAAGAGCCTGGGAGTGTTTAGGCTAAGTAAGAGGCTGTTGGTGGCTGACATCTTTCCCCACCTTCTCTGTCATGTCCAGTTCATGCATCCACCTCATCCCAGTACAAACTCAATGCTTCCAAAATCCATGTCATTCCCTCAATCACCAGGTGATAAGGGAGCTCACGGGCCTCAATTCATCAGGTATACACTTTGTCCTAGAACATCTTTAACACATCTAGGAAAGGCTGGACCTTAGTTATACAAGCATGCTGTTGCTTCTACTTTCTTTTTAAAAAAGTATTTACTGTTGCGTATGGGGGCCTTGACTGAATATCTCTGCACCATGGTCATGCAGGGCTCTTGGGCACCAGAAGAGGGAAGGTGTTGGATCCCCTGGAATTGGACCTAATAGACAGTTGTGAGCCACCATGTGGGTGCTAGGGATTGAAACTATTCCTCTGGAAGAACAGCCAGGTTCTTAACCAGAGCCATCTCTCCAGCCCCACCTTCCTTAATGAAGCACAGGAACCACTCAGCAGCACATTACCTTGTCCACACGCTTGTACCTCAGTGGCTTCACTGAGATGGCCTCACTGCTCCATGTCCCTGGCCTGATCCAATACTCAGCCTCTACCCAGTCTCCCTTGCATGGATGGAAACCTAAAACAGCCAAAGAGAAAACTTCAGTAACATTCACATGCACAGTGCACTCTGAGTTATGACACGCTGAAGTAATCTCTGGTCCACCTTCCCTCACTTCTCTGTCATGGTCCAGTTTATGTAACCACCTCACCCTGATGCAATCTATGCTCCTTCTCACATTAGTTAAGCAGAGCAGACTTTTAGGTACTAACCATCCTCCAGCCTCTAAGACAGAGAGTTCCAGGGCTACATAGTGAGATCCTCTCTCAAAAAATTAAAAACCCCACAGTACTGGGGCTGGGGAGAAAGCACAAGCATGATGACCTGAGTTAAACATCCCAGAATGCACATAAAAGCTAGCTGTGGTGTTGCATGTGCATAACCATGGTGCTGGAGGAGTAGAGACAGCCATATCCCTGGAACTCACTGGCTAGTCATTCTAGCCAAATAGCAAGTTTGTGCTGAATAAAAGGTGGGCAGCAATTGAAGAAGGCATCAGATATCTAATAACCTATGACCTCCACATGCACCCACACAAATATACACACATTATACTGCAGAGTATGTGCACACATGAGTGCACGCACACGCACACACTAAAGTTAGTCTGTCTTTGAACTGTATTGTTAGTGCAGTACTTCTCACTATGATGACAAATACCTAACAGTAACAACTTAAAGAAGAAGGTTTAACGTCATTCAGTCTGAGGGCACAGCCCATGATGACAAGGACAGTGAGAGCAGATAGGAGAGTAGTGGCAAGACCATGTGGCTGCTGGTCATGCTGCAGCCATAGTCAGGGTCCGAGAAGACAGAGACTGGGGGGCCTGCCCACAGGATGATGCCACCCACATTCCTTCCTCAGCTAAATCTCTCTGGAGACACTTTCATCCCTGTGTGATTCTAATCCAGTCAAGCTGACAGTGAATATTAGCCATTACAAGTATACCTGTTGTCAATCTGACACCCAAATCCTAACATTCCACCTCTGGCCCTCAAAGGCTCATGGTACATCACAATACAAAATACATCAATTCCAATTTCGAAAGTCCCTAAAGCCTTAACAATGCCAACACTCTTCAAAATGTAGTGAGTGTCTGCGAAGATTCAGGCAGTCTCTTCAATGTGTGCCTCTGTAGCAACAACAAACAGGAAGCAGGTTACATACTTCTAATCTCCAATGGACACAGTGTACATTCCTGTTTCAAAGGGAGAAATAGAGGCACAGCAAAGAACAACTGGGCAACACTGAAAGAAATCCAGCAAGACACACGACACCTGCTGTCTACTTCTAGCCTGATGATGGACTGATTCTGAGCTCCAATAGCCTTGGCATCCCTGCCCCTTGTCTTTACCTTGGGCCAACCCTACTCTGCACCTAAAGCTTTCCTTCTTGGACATAATGGAGACACTGGGGTCTCCATTATGGAATTAGTCTCCACTATCACCACATTTCATGCAATGATTTCTCAGGGCCTTCTTCCGGGAAATCCAATCCTGCCACACACTCAGGGGCTTTCTGAACTTTGGTGCAAACCTCCATAGGAGCCCATTTTGCATGCACTGTCAAGTTCTGTTTCTAGTTTAAGATGTAGTTTGTCTCCCTCTTCCCATAGCTTTGGGGGTTCTGTAGACCTTGCTGGCTGAGCCCAGAGAAACACTCTGGAGGCAAACATTGGAGCAAAAAACTTCTGCTTTGGCATGCTCAGTTCAGTTCTCTCCTTTCACACTTTTATTAGGCAGAGTCTTGCCATCAGGACACCTTTCCCAGTGTCCCAGCGCCAAGTTCCTCTTAATGCTGCTAATATTTTTTAAGAATTCAGCTGCTTTCTTGGCACTTGCTTCATCTGCAACTTCAACTACACTCATACGGATTTTTCACATTTTTCTCCTCTATCTCACTATAAATCTGAATAAGAATAGTAAACTGTAACCATGCACAGTTGAATACTGTACTGTTTTGAAATATTCTTCATCAAACAAATTAGTCTACTGCATCTGACTGCAGTCTCCCTCAGGTTTTGAGGGTATGGGCAGGAAGCAGCCACACCTGCTGAAACATAACACGGATAACTCACAGTCAGATTCCCAATGCAATCCTGAGTCCTTTACGAAATATCTGAGCTGAGACTTTGCTTTCCATTCCAGTCTTCCATAATCCCAGCAGAAAGGCTCAATAAACTCTGTCTAGCACTCTCGGGCTCTCTAGCTTGAAGTTCTAAATTCTTCCATACTTCGCAAAGGCCTATGGACCTATGGCCAGATTTCTCACAGCAAGAGTCCTGCTTCTCAGTGTTGAATTTTAGTATAAGTTACTAATGTTATTGCTGTGACAAAGTAGTTAACAAAACCAACTTAGAGGAAAAGTTTGGGATCACACTTTGAAGGAGGAAGGGATGGCACTGAGAACAACTCTACGGTGGTGGCTGGAATATGAGATGGTTACTCACACTATGTCCGCTATCAGGAAGCAAAGAAAAGTGAATGCTGGCACTGAGGTCACTTTCTCCCTTTTCCCTTTTTATTCATTCTGGGAACCCAGCCTATGTGACAGTGCTGCCCACGCTCAGAGTGTTTTCTCTCTGCCCAGTGGTGTACCTCTTAGATGACTTGAAGTTCTGCCAAGTAGACAGTTGACAGCAAGGATTAACCATCAGTAAGTATGATCTTAAAAACTGCTATATGAGTTGCTGACTTGAGCTTCATAAATGTCAAATGGGTCAGGCATGGTTGTATGTACTTTTAATCTTATCACTTGATAGGCAGATGAAGGCAGATTTCTATGAGTTTAAGGCCAGCCTAGTCTATATAGTAAGTTCCAAGTCATCTAGAGCTATATAGTGAGATCCTACCTCAGAAAAATATTAAATTAATTTTATCTTGAAATCAGGGCCAATTTTCTAAGTTTCTGGAATGTCCTTAATATATAATCCTGCCATTTTGTACTGTGTATTTATGAAAATCAGCATCTTCGGCATTAGTGATTATACTATCAAAATACTGATCAAAAGTAGTTTAATTAAATTTAGCACCTCTTCTCAGAGATTAAGAGCACTAACAAAGTCATGTGGCCATCCCTTCTGGAGCCGAGGAACCCCAAAAAGTCATGGGCTCAGGGTATGGCTCAAGGCCACCATGTGGTCACCAGCTCTCTCCTTGCTACCCTCTGTTAATGCTTTTCTCAAGCACCAGGAACAGGACTGTATGCTCCAAATTATCAGACTGGGAGAGCAAAGAGCAGGCAGACATGGAAAGACTTCAGAAACTATTTGCCTTGGTAGGACAAAGGACTCTGTCTTTAGGGTAGGAGCTGGAAGGCATGGGTAGCAGTAGAGAGCAGATGTTGGTGCAAGGTTTAGCTTTAAAAAACTTATTATTGTTATTTTAGGTTTTGGGGACAGGGTTTCTTTATGTAGTCCTATTTCTATGTAGACCAGGCTGGTTTTCAACTCACAAAGATCCTCCTGCCTCTGCTTCCCAAGTGCTAAAACAAAGATGTGCATTATCACACCTAACCTAAAAATTTATTATTGTGTGCATGTGTGTGTGTGCATGCATGTGTGTGTGTGCACATGTGTCTGTGTAGGTTCTGCATGCTGTGGCACACGTGTGTGGCACACTCTGTGGAGTCAGTTCTCTCCTTTCATCTTTACAAGAGTTCCAGGGCTCATATTCAGGTTGTCAGGGTTATATAAGAAGCACCTTTACCCACTGAGCAATCTGACCAGCCTTGGGTGCAGGCCTTTAAGGACCTCAGAAGAGCAGAGATGAGAACAACTCACATGACTGCTTTAATTAACAAGGAGGAATCTGAGCCAGGGTGAACCTCACTGGGCTATATAATCTGGGCTAGATTCCTGGATATAGGGAAAGCCCTTTAGTCTACTGCTCACTATTTGGAACCCATGCTTTGGAATCTTACCCAGGGGCCATCTGGCAGTGTCTTTCATATTGTATTTTCTCTCAAGAATGTTCTTTTCCCCTAGCACTCAGGGAGGGAGAGGCAGGTGGATCTCTGTGAAGTTCAAGGCCAGCCTGGGCTACAAAGTGAGTCCAGGACAGCCAAGGCTATACAGAGAAACCCTGTCTTAAAAAACCAAAATTCAAAAAACCACAAAAACCAAAACAAAAAACAAAGAAAAAAAACCCAAAAAACAAAAAAGATAGAATACTCTTTTGCTATGTGGTCACTGGGTTTACAATCATATTACTAGAAAATTTTACATCTCTGAGCACAACTCTCACCACATAGAATAACCCTTTGCCTCCCTTGAGTTTTTCTGTATTGGAAAATCTGCAAGCATGCCCTTGCTCCTCAGGTAAATCTTTTGTACCTCTAGTGAACTAGAATAAGGTCCAAAACTTTATTAGATATTGATTTATGATTTATTAAGTAACTTACTTAAAACACTACTTTTACTACCCATTCCTAAACATGAGTTTGATTGCTACCTGGAACAGAATGACCTGGAGAAATAGCTGAAACAAATCAGTCATTTTCCTTAACAACCTGCTGACTGACACACATAGTTCTGTAAAATCATGATAGCTTGGTGCCCAACTTTGTGGGTTATAGTATAAAATGGATTCTACTGCCTGCTTTTGATCATTTTGATGTAGCCAGGCTGCCTTGTCTGGCCACAGTAGATGAGGAGCTTAGTTCTGATGTGACTTGATGTGCTGGGGTGGGTGAGTAGGGGTCCCCTTTTCTGAGGACAAGGGGAGGAAGGATAGAGTGAAGATGATGGGAGGGAGGGACTGGGAAGAAAAGAGGGAAGGGGCTATGATCAGGATGTAAAGTAAATATATAAATTAAAAATAAAGAAAATATAAACTGGACCTGATACCAAGGCCTTTCAGGAATTATCCTGGTTTCAGTCTATTGGTGGTCTCTCCTCTCATTCACTGCCACTGGTGCCAGTGTTTATTCCAGAAATGTTCCCACAACATAGCTAATAGTTGCAGTGTGAAACACCTTTTGCTTTTTCTACCAAGAGACGTCTCCCATCAAGGCTGCCCTGAGAATGGCTTCTAGCTGGCATGGCCGAGGGGTCTACACAGTCACAGGTAACCTCCTGCTAGAAGTCAAGAGTTCTTCTGAAAAAAACAGGTTTCAAAATCCCCCATAGCTACCTGTCAGTTTCATGTTGGGAACCAGAGGTTAGCAGTCAGAGTAACACAGGAAGCTCCCTGATAGGCTAAGTCAACTACCTCTGCACTCAGCCCATAGAGCTGGGTGGTATTTATCTTGTTACGTGTGTCCTAGTGCTGTACAGCCCCAAAGCAACTCCCATTGCAAAATTTCCAATTCCCTTCCTGTTTGAAGTGTGTACAGCTCTTTGCCTGAAGGAAGAACTGATTTTCACTGTTCTAGTCTCACAGACTAGCATCATATTCACTACTAGACAGCAGGTGTACAGAAAACAAATATCGCATCAAACCTACCGAATGACATAAGCAAATTATTTCTTTAGGCGTAAAAGTAAAATTTTAGTTTGGCTAGGAAGAAAAATTGGATATATACTCTTGGGAAAATGCAAGGTGATCCAAATCTTACTTTAAGGCATACAAATATCTTTAAAAGAATTGTTCTTAAGCCAGGGACAGTAGCCTAGACCTGTGGTCAGACCAAGCACTCAGGAGACTAGATCAGGAAGGCCACTGCAAATTCTAACCTGGCCTAAGGTCAAACTATCCCAACAAAGAAAAAGAAAAGGAAGGGCTTTTCCCAGTGGTTCTAAATCTGTACATTGTGATCCTTTTGGCACAACTTTATCTCCAAAAGCATTTACATTTCAATTCATGACAGTAGCAAAATTACAGTTTTATTTTCATTGTTATGAAGTAGCAATGAAAATAATTTTATGGTTGGGGAGTACCACAACATGAGAACTGTAGTAAAGGGTCACAGGATTACAAAGGTTTAAGACCACTGTGTTAGAATAACACACCGTCCTTATATTAGCAACTTAGTGATCAATTTGCCTGACAGATACATACAAAACACTTCAACAGTCCCCTCCCACAACCCCAAGTCCACCCAGCATTCAAGAACCCTTGTGTGAGGCCAACCCCTAGCAGCCATTCTCAAACATGACTCTTTCTATAACACATACAGGCAACTCAAAGTTAATTCATAAAAATTACTTAAAAGACAGAAAATTTAATTTTAACTATAAACAGAACCCCATCTAGCTACCTTCACACACACTCTCCAGAGAGAAGTAGGTGGTCTGGCTGATGTAGCCAGCACCTTCCAACATGGAAGTCACACAGCCAATCAGCACTCTGGGGCTGGAGTCTGACAACCCTTTGCAGCAGGTTTTGTTATCATCTTCCCATTTATCAGAGACAGCTTCTACCTGTAAGACAGACAAATGACTCTTTACCTTGCTATTAAAGGAGAATAAGAAAAAAAATTATAGGCAACATCCCCATTTTGAACTGGGAAGTTCATGACCAGGCATGGCAGGTTCAAACCTGAAGATTTGCTTTCTTATTCACAGAAACTGCCTTTTGAAAGAATTAAAAAAAAAAAAAAAATAGTTAAAGAGCACTCGGGATGCAGAGGCAGGTGGGTCTCGACTAGAGGACAGCAGTAAGTTCCAGGTCAACCAGGTCTACACAGTGATAGCCTGTCTAAAAGAAAAAAATTCTTTTTTTGGTTTTTTAATCGTGTCTGTGCGCACGTGCACTTGTGTGTTTATACATGAGCACACACATGTGCTCAGGCATACACACCTGCCCATAGAAGCCAGAAGACAGTATCTGATCCATTGGAGCTGTACAGCTAGCTGATGAAGGTATTGGGACCCTTCATCAAGATCCTGCACAGGAGCAACAAGCATTCTTCACCACTGAGCCATTTCTCTAGCTCTCAAAGGGATGGGGATCTCTGGCTTGTCTTTTAAAAGGGCAAGAATCCCACTCATGAGCTCTCACAAGCTAGCCACTCCTTAAAAGCCTCACCTGTACTTCCACCACCATGGAGGCTGAATTTAACTAACATATTTTTAAAAACAGTCGTATAGCAAGCTCTTCTGAATAAATATAAAAATATTCAAAACAACATTAGCAAACGGAATGTAACAGTGTATTATAAGGGATATATAACACAAACAATCAGGGTTTATCCCAGAATGCAAAAAGTGGTTAAAATTTTCTAATTCAGTCAACATATCATGTTGATAGGATGAAAAAAAAAAGTGACTATTTCCATTGATGCAATTCAAACCTTCTGGGACAGGGAAGAAAGGATGGTGTCTAATATGGCCAAAGCATATGCCATACTTGTAGACAAATGTCTTGGGGCTGTGGAGACGGCCCCACAATCAAGAGCACTTCTCAGTCTTTCAGGGGAGCCAGGTCAATTCCCAGGATCTATAGGCAACTAACAACTTATCTCTAACTCCAGTTTCAGGGAGATCTCATGCCTTCTTTTTGCCTTTTCATGCACTGCAAACACAAGTCACACAGACATACATGCAGGCGAAACATCCATTCACATTTTTTTAAGCACTCAAAAAATTCTAATGTCTTTATGAAAATTGTCACTATGCAATGAACAGATGCCACAATAATTTTATATTAAAAATCTCCAGGCTGTGCATGGTGGCACGCACCTTTTACACCAGTATTCAAGAGGCAGGCTGATCTTTGTGAGGCCAGCCTGATGTACATAGCAAGTTCCAGGACAGCCATGGATATACGAAGACCCTGTCTCAAAACAAAACAGAAAACAACCCCACCACAATATTCTAACAATCCTTTATAATATAAACAACAAAGTAGGAATAAAAAGAAAACTTTTCCAGCTCAGTGAAGACTATAAACGAAAAATCCATGGTTAACATTAAGCCAACGTTGAAAAATGGAAAGTTTTCCTCTGCAAATCAGGAAATAGGCAAGGGTGCCAGTCTCCTCACTTCCATTCAACACTGCACTGAAAGTCCTCAAAAGAAACTTAAAGGCATCAAAACTAGAAATTTAGTGAAATTACTGTTGTTCACAAATAGCTTGATCCTTTGTGTGTAAGTTCCTAAAGATTTTACGTTCAAAAAAGTCCCCAAATGGTTAAAGCTAATAATAATGGAATTTGGCAAGGTATTAAGCACACAACATTTTGTTTAGTTTCTATGTGCTTGCAATAAAGAATACAAAAAAGAAATTAAGCTTCAAAAAGAAGCTGGACATGTTGGTATATACTTAATTCTGGCATTTAGATGGCTAAGGCAGAAGACTGAAACTCAAGAACAGCTTAGGCTATGTAAGAAGAGTCTATTTGTTTTTTAAAGAATACTTAGGAATCAATAGTCAAAGAGACAGAATGAGACGAAAAAAACTTAAACTTTTAATATAAAATGAAAGTATGTGACAAAGTCAAAGAGGACTGTGAGAGCTGCAACAAGAATAGGGGTTGAGAGGTCCTGCAGGGGTAGCATGAGGTCCAGAATACAGATCCTAACATCCATGTAAATAAGCTAATACCATGTTTATTAACCACTAACTTAATATTAATTTGATCATTTTAGTTTATGTATCCTTTACTCTATGAATTCTAACCTCTAAGAATTTATAGTACCAAAAACTACATTTAAATGAAAAAGGAAATTGCTGAATAGAAGCCACTGTTCATCTTTGCTAACCAAATAACAGAGTCTAATCTTCACACACACACACACACACACACACACACACACACACACACACACATATATAGAGAGAGAGAGAGAGGGTCTCACTATGAAGCCATGGCCGGCCTGCAACTCATTATGTAGACCAAGTAGGTCTAGAAGTCACAGAGATCTGCCTGCCTCTGCCTCCCAAGTGTTAGGATTAAAGAAGTGTGCTACTAAATTCAGCCAATATTTATAATTTTAAGCAATGCTTTTCAAACACCAAAAAATAAAAACTATTAAGGAATTATATGCCATAGAAACTCTGCTTTCTGAATTACAAATTTCAATGACTGAATTATTTACAATTATCATGACTTGTTTTCTTTAAAACAGAAATCACTATCATGAACAACAGTTCCCCTCACAGGCACACTTCACTGAGTTCTCCTTGGCTAGGCCATGTCTGAGAGGTTAACAAATGTGTTGACTCATGGAGACCAGTGACTATTCCTTATACACCAATACTTACCCTGATTGCTTTCAGTCCATTTGACACTTTGTTTTCTTCAACAACCGCAATAACTTCCTGTCCAACATTCAAAAGCACTTTGCTAGTCACAGCATCATTGGAAAAGTAGATCAGATCATCAATCATGCCATAATCACTGCAATATCTTGTCACTACGCCCTGCACGGTTTTCAACCTGGTATCACCTGAGACAAGTGAGCAAAGAGGTTGTATTAGTAATAGAAGATAAGCCCAGGGCCAGAAAGAACGGCTCATGCGCTAAAGTGCCTGCTCCAGAGGACACAAGTTCAGTTCCCAGCAATCATGGGGGGAGGGTCATAAACATCTGTATGTACCTCCTGACACCTTCTGCAGGTACCACATACATGTGTCATTCTCTCTCTCCCTCTCTTTCTCACAAACATGCACACACACACACACACACACACACACACAAACCTCAAAAAAAAAAGCATATCTCCTACTACTATTAAAACTCTACAGGAGAAAGGAACAGTGTGGGCATTCATGGGGGTCAGGAGCTTAACTGGCTGGATTTGAGAACTAGAGCTGCTACTGAGTTATGTCTGGAAGAATGATTTTAAACAGAATCCCTGGTTCTAAGGTGCACAGATAGTGAACATGGTGGGGAGAGCTGTGACTGCAAAGCCAGGCTGCATGACTTGACTCTAGCTCTTCTATCATGTGCTGCCCTGAGTGTGGTCCTTAACCATCACACATGTCAATTATCACCTGTAAAGTGAAAACGGCAGCTCTCACTCTGTGACAGCTGTTGGATGGCTAAGTAACAGAATATACATGCAATGTGCAGAGTTCTGAGGGGCTGGCACAGGCCTAGGGTGCCCTGTACATTATCAAGCTAATATGGGTATCTGAGGAGTCCTAGACATGTGCTATCTGCGGCCATCTTATCACCATCATAGCCTTAGGAAGGTTCCAGATGCAACACGGAGGGCTTAGGGAAGTATATAGAAACTTGGCCATTCAGACATCTATCATGAACTGGCACTGCAGCCACCATCTTTGAGGCCTCACTACACCTTTCCTGACCTCTCACTGGCAAACTTTCCGGTACCCAGATCACGTGAAACTAGAGTACAAACTGTTGCTGAAAGCCACTGTTCTTTATAGTGGTTCTCACCCTCCCTAGTGCTGCGACCCTTTAACACAGTTCCTCATATTGTGGTGAACCCCCCCCACACTAAAATTATTTTTGTTGCTATGTAATAACTAATTTTAGTACCTTTACAAAACCAGATATGTGACCCTCAAAGGGGTCGAGAGCCACAGGTTGAGAACCACTACTTTAGACTTAGGCCATTACTCAGGTTGCATTTTGTTACAGACATTAGCATATGTAAATACAGAAGGCCTTTACCATTTTTAAATGTTATTTCTAGCTTCTCTCGGAGGACATTTCATTCTTTTAGAGGATGGAGAAAGCAACAGGGAGCCACTAGCCCAAGTTCTCACCCCAAAGAAAAACTACAGAGAAAGGCACAGAAACTCAGAGAGCATGGACTGAGCAGCAGGGCGGGCTGACCTGGTAATTCTGGCTCAAACTGTTGCTGAGAGCCACTATTAACTTTACAGAGGTTCTCAACCTTCCTAGTGCTGGGCCCTTTAATACAGCTCCTCGTGCTGTGGTGACCCCCGCCCCACCAACCATAACATTATTTTGTTGTTACTTCAGAATTGCTAGAATTAGAAGCCTGCGGAAGGTAAAGAATCTCAGGGGAATCGTTTCACCGCTTTTTGAAAGGACAACTTGAGGTGGTGGGATTATGGTTTCCAGACCTCTTTAGGCCTGTTCTCAAACACACTGAAGGGAGCGAGCGCCTGAGCACGGACACTAGCGTGGCCCTGAAGGGTCACACTGCCTCACGGGCTGCCAAAGGGCTTCCCGCCGAGGGTTCCTCGCGCCCTTACCTTCCGACAGCTCCGGCCCTGGTTGCCCGACCTCTTCCTCAGGTATGTCCTCCCTCCTCCAGAAGAAGGACACCAGTTTGGCCGCCAGGCGCAGCATGGCACCCACTCAGGCCTCTACCTCAGCTGCAGGAACTTGCACGCCACAGCGCCCTCCCTCCCGCCACTACGCATGCGCCTGTGGAACTCAGCCAATGGGGTCGTTCTGTCCGCGCCTGCAGCTGCCTCAGCGAATAGGATCCTTGCCTAGGCCATGAGGCACGACCGTTAGCAACGGGAGGTCGGCGGTTAGCACGTGAGGGAGCCCGAAGCTCCTCGTGAAGCCAACAAGACGCCTGACATGCGCAGTGTCTGGACGAGAGGGCAAGGCTTCGTGGCAGATGGGCGTGGCGTGAAGCTCGGGGCGGGCCTTTCTGTTCGATTCAGTCCACTTAAATAAAAAGAATTTCGCCACTGAGCATGCTGTTAGGAGTGGTTTTGCAGAAATTCTTTATCAAGTCAAGGATGTCTCCTCTATTCCAATTTTCCCAAGAGTTTTATTTATTTATTTTTGAGGAAGAACATTTATACCCAGGCTGCCTACGAACTCACGAGATAGCCAAGGATGCTATCTGCTTCGATCTCCCAAGTCCGGAGGTTATAGGCCTCTGCTACCACACTGTTTTACACTGTGCTGGGGGTCCACATCCTGGCATGTTTAGCAAGTATTCCTTTAAACTGAGCTGCATCCCAAGCCTGTGGACCTAGTTTTGTTTGTTTGTTGTTTTTGTTGCATGCAAACATTCAAACTACAGGTTTCTCTTTAAATTTTGGTTAAGTTTGCATCCTACAAAATTTAAGTTGCAGCTTCATTTTTGTCTTGTAGTTTTCTTGAACCATAGAGGTGCTTTTGCTTTGTTGTAGTCTCCCCGTACCCACACAGGCATGCTGTCAATGTGACTAGAGAGTTTCTGCTGCTGACATAATTTAATTGCTCTTAGTAAAATGTGGATGACTTCTGTTTTTAAAACTGGTGATGCACACCTTTAATCCCAGTGCTTGGGAGGAAGAGACAGACAGATCTCTATAAATTCCAGGCCATTCTGGTCTACATAGTTAGTTGAAGGCCTGCCAGTGCTACAGTGATACCCTGTCTCAAAACAAAACAAAACACAAACTTTATCAAGAGTTTTGCCACTATGTTAGTCTCCAGAATCTCCTTTATTGGGTGTTGTACATGTCATAAGCAAGATGTATTCTGCTGTGTTTGTTAAGGGTCTGATTAGGACTTTTTTAATTTTAGTATATCAGATCAGTTTAATATACACTCTTCTTGAGAGATGGGAGAGGGTAATAAATTTCTTAAACATTTAGGGGCAGTCATAAAGTCTTCTTGGGTGTGTTGCTCGGAATACATGGGAAAATAAATGAGGACCTGAGGCTTTATAGGGTTGGAGTCGTCTTCAGAGGTGAGGTCTGGGAAACCTAGTCAGGCTTCCTATCACAGAATATGGTAAGAATTACTGCCTTTCACGACTGTGTGTGGTTGTTGCCACCCTGAACTGCTCTAGGTCAGCCTCTTTTAAATTTCCTAGCAGATGCCATATGGCCATTATAACTTCATATCTAAAAGAAAACATGATGTTTCTCCAAGACCTTCTTCCCTGACAATCTAAATAGCCCACAGTACTGACAGCAAATAGGATGGAATGGTTCTTACACACACACACACACACACACACACACACACACACACACACGGAATTTGATCCCTTCTCAGCATTTTGGATCACACCTTCTCTCCATCCCCAGCCTGTTTTCTACACAGCACCAAATGTCACTTTGTCCAAGCCCACCTCAGAGTCAAAGCTGCACGGCTTGCATGCTCACAGCTGTCTTCTACCTGAATGGTCTCTGCATTCTACTCCCCCAAATCCTTGGCTTGCCCTCCTTCAGCTGTGCTCCTACATGTTCCAGAGTCTTGATACCCACCAGGCCTCTGGCTCTTCTGCCTACCCCCTTGTGCCTTTAGTCCCATCCACTATCTCCCTGAAGTCTATTCATACTCACACAGACAAAGTCCAATGTGCTGCCATATGACACAGTGGAATACAAAAGAACCATGACCTGTAAATACTCAGTGGACACAGGGAGGAAGGGCAGTTGTTTGAAGATTCTACTGAACAGGACTTGCTCTAGAAATAAGTACTACAGTAGTGATAAAGACACACTTCCAAGCTGCTGTGAGAACCCAGAAAGTATGTGTGTTCTCCCTCTTTGATTCAAAGCAGCTCATTTGCCTTTCTTAGTGGAAAACACAAAGGGGATGAAGTTTGCTCAACATTTTCCCCAAAAGAAAACACAGGGACAGGCCATGGTAGCCCACACCTTTGATGCCAGTACATGGGAGGCAGAGGCAGGCAGATCTCTGAGTTTGAGGCCAGCCTTGTCTACAGAGCAAGCTCCAAGATGGCCAGGGCTACACAGAAAAACCCCATCTTGAAAAACAAGACACTTAAACACAAGCAAACAACAAAAAGACATAAAGTAAACACAGAAGAGTTCAATCAAGTTGGACCAATTCCTATGAATTCTACTGCTCATTTTAATACTCAGTTAAATATAGGAGGTTCTTCAACCCATTTGAAAGAAGTTCCATATTTTTAAAATTTATTTTTGTTTTATGTGTTTGGGTGCTTTGCCTGAATGTGTGTGTGCCATGTGTGTGCCTTGTACCCACAGAGGCCAGGAGAGGGTGTTAGATTCCTTTGAACTAGTGTTATAGACAGTTGTGAGCTGTCATGTAGGTGCTAGAATTGTAAGCCACCATGTGGGTGCTGGGAATTGAACCCAAGATCCTCTCTACAAGAGCAGCCAGTGCTTTTAACCTCTGAGCCATCTCTCCAGCCCTGGGTAAATTGTTTCTAATCCTTCTTGCTTGGTTGAAATCTAAGATAATAGAACATCCCTGATTAGGAAGCAGTGGCTAAGCTCAGGCTGCCTGTGGTTCTGCTGTTCAAAGGGGGCTGTTTTGTCCAAGTACTCTTTGCTGGGCCTTTTGCAACGTGCACAAAGAAATTGTTGCTGTAATTGCCAGGGCGCCAATGTCTTCAGGCAAATGAAGCACATTTATGTCCCTTTTCTCTGCCTAGTGAGCAGAAATAAAGAGTTCAGCGGGACTGTTCTTGCCAATCCTTGGGGCTGCCATGGGAACCTGTGGTGGAATTTCCAGCAGTTCAGGGGCCAGCCTTGCCAAATCGAGAACATAAAGGTTTATACGGCCTGATGAAGGAGAGTCCCATCGTGTGATAATGGGAGACAAAGAAAGACTGCTTCAAAAGATGTAGACCTTGGAGCAGTTTTCTGTTCCAGGCCCAAGGCTGGTCAGGATCTGAACCCAGGGCCGGGCTCTGTTCTCAGCAGTACTTTCTTCTCTTTCCAAGACACCCACCTGGCTAGTGTGCAGTGAATGGGACCACAGGCACTCCCTTTCCTCCTTGTATTGGGAAAGCTCCAAGCCAACCGTTATGCAACCAAGGCGATCATTTCTAGGATCCACTCCCTTCATCTCATTGAAATTCAGGAAGTTATGTGCCTGCCCCTGGCTGAAGTGCAGTTTGGCTGAGCTTTTGTTCCACTTATGAATAGTTCTTGCTGGAAGTCCATCACCCAGAGGCCAGCTCTCCCAACAGCCGGACAACAGCGGAGGTAAGCATGAAAACATTAAACTGCAAAGTAGGTGCGTCTCTTGTAATCTCGTTACCACTTTTGTTGAATGGGTGGAGTCCCCTTCTGTTTGAGACTCAAAGTTGCTGGTGGAGGTTGAAACGTACTATAGCTGAAGACTCAGATGAAGTCTAAATGCGCTGAATCCAGATGGGTTTGGGGTGGTTTTATTTACTTTGAGAATTAAACACTTACTCCTTTTTAAATTCATGGCCCTAGAGTATGTGCATATGACTTGTTTGAGAAAGTGTCTGCTTAAACCAGACACGACAGTGTTTACCCATGCAGAAGTTTAAGGACAGCCAGGACCACGCAGTGATATTTTGTTTCAAAACAAAAATTTCAAAAGCAATTTCTTGAAAAAGGACTTACTGCGGATCAGAGGGTTTTCCGGCTGTCAAAGCCCATGATGATGTCATTGCATAGGAGGGAATGGTGGTCCAAGTCCAACCGTCCGTCTGTGAGCCTCAGCTTGGCTGTATTTCACCCTCAGGATAGCAGGCCTGTTTCCATCGCCATGACACGGGAGGGGCAGTTCAGGGAGGAGCTGGGCTATGACCGGATGCCCACGCTGGAAAGGGGTCGGCAGGATGCAGGACGGCAGGACACAGGCAGCTACACGCCTGACTCAAAGCCCAAGGACCTGCAGCTGCCCAAGAGCTTGCGGCCATGCTTCAGCTACAAGACATGGGTATTCTCCGTGTTGATGGGGGTAAGTACCTTAATACCATTTCAGAGGTCAGCCAATGCCTTGTTCCTTCGGTGCCCGTCATGTCCTAGGGCGTGGAGAGCCCCATAGTCTGGGAATGACTGTGCCCCAGGTAGGTCAGGCAGGAATAGCTCCCATGTTGGTGGGATACCTCTTGAGTGCTGACATGTTTTTGTTTTGTTTTCCTTTTATGTACATGAATGGTCTGTGAAGGCTGGTGGCCATGTCATGCTTCAGGGTGGCTCTGTAGAGTGAATGACAAGAGTTGTGGCCACGCCTAGTGTCAGGACCATGGAGCAGGGAGGGCGACAGAAGCCATAGGAATATGGGAGCTTTGGGGACCATGGAAAGGGCTAAGCTGGGTGTAGCTAGGGAGCAGATTCATGCTAGCCCAGGGTGGGACAGTGCCATATGGACCTCCAGGACACTTGTACATAGTCTTACATAGAACCGGGATGCTTAAAGCATCATTTGGTGCTGAGTGTGCACAGTAGCTGAGGACCAAGTTGCTGCATGCGTTTCTCCATGGCAGGAGCTGGGTTTTGTGCAGCCCCAGTCTGAGAATGTTCAGACACGGACCTCTTCCTTTCCACATCTCCAGACCTTTTCCAGATCCATTTTGGATCAGTTTCCACAGAGGCAGGAGGTCTGGCACTTTTTTTTTTTTTTACAGGCTCTGAGCTTGGACCTGGGGTAGGACCCTGAATCCCCTGATACTACTTCCCCCCCACACACACACACTCCAAAAGTGTGGTAGTTTCTGTTCTGGCACCAGAGGTGGGAAAGGGAAGGTCCATTGCTTGGGTTGTGCTGGTCCTGCCAAGAAGAGCTGCAATCGCACAGGACCCACACACAGGCAAAATAAGTAACGGGGAAACTACTGGTTAGTATGGGAAACATTACATTGCAGTCAAAGGCTGGGTGTTGCCTTCTCAAGTGTCTTATCCTCAGACAGAGCCGGTTATAACCTGAATCTATGTCTCTGTTTTGCAGAGCTGCCTTCTTGTGACCTCTGGGTTTTCGCTCTACTTGGGGAACGTGTTCCCTTCCGAGATGGATTATTTGCGCTGTGCAGCAGGCTCTGTAAGCACACACCTCAACAGCACCCCAATTCTCCCATTGTGAGCTCAAGCTTCTGTGATCTGGGGTTTACAGGTGTCTGTTAACTACTCACAGCACTGGTTTCAACAGTGTTGAAATTTACCAGGTCTGACTCGTGTGTGGGAAACAGCACTTTTGAGCCCGGTATGTTGAGTCTTTGTGCTCTGTCTTGGCTGCCATGAAGCACTCTGCCCTTGGTAGTCAGGCGACCCCTGCATCTCTCAAACCTTGATATCCTGGAATCTCATCCATTGCCAAAGAAAACTGTCCTCATGGGAGGGAAGAAGAGATGGTCACTAAAGTGTTTGGGCTCTGTGGCTCCTGCCTTCCCAATGACTGGCCAGCTCAAGCACAAAGCACTCTGTGTCATGTGTAGTAGCTAGGCTATAGGGACCTCCTCAAGACCACCCAATGGCCCTTTGAGGTTCTGGATCCCCAGGTTCACTTCCTATGCCTTTCCCTATTCATCTGGAGACTGTCTACCACAAGCCAAGGTTCCCGAGAGTCTTTTCTTCCCCAACCCCCTGCCAGGATCCCCTACCCCTCCCACAGGACAGCACTTTTATCAGTGGCCAGAGTTGTCTTAAAAGACAGAGGACACAGGGGGCTAGAGAGATGTCTCAGCAGTTAAGAGCACTTTCTGCTCTTGAAGAATCCAGGGCTTAGCTCCCAGCACCCATGATGGCTCACAGTCATCTGTAATTCCCATTCTAGGGGACCCAGTGCCCTTTGCTGACCTCTGTGAGCATCATACACACACGTGGTACACAAATACACATGCAGGCAGAACACTCATACACATAATATACTGTCAATAGGACCTTTTAAAAAAGAAGAAAACACAAAGGACACCAGTTTCTTTTAGCCCCATCCCCCAGCCATGTACACATGCTACCGTGAACTTCTCTGCTCCTTTAGAATAATGCTCTTTGAAAGAATGGGAACCCCTCCATGCCACTTCCTGCCTGGATGTGTCTACTGTGTCCTCATCATAGTCATTCTGACCCAGATTTCTCCAGAGTGGCAATGACCCTTCAGTCCTAAAGGTAGGGAACACTCATTCCCGCCTTGTTCCACCCCTGGCAGCTGTCTTCCCAGGTGCTAGTGTTTGGCCTTTGGGGCACCTGGGTAGTTCCCAAGGCCTACCTCGGGCTTCAACACAGGTTCATCTTGCCTCCCACACCTACTATATGTCCTATATAGACAATTCCACTGGTCTTTGTTCCATGAGCCCACTATCTTTTTAGGTCCCACCTGCTGTTCTTCTAGGGGACTGTGGTCCCATTGCCCACAGGATTGACACCATTTAGCCAACCAACCCCAGGCCGACCGACCTCCAGCTCCCCTGACACCCTCATTACCCTCTTCCCCTAGTCTTTGCTCTCCCCCAGCTTTGGAGTCACAGAAGAGTCAGACATGGCTTGGATGACAACCAGTGAGCTAGAGGGACCCCTAAGTACAAGGGGACACTTCTGTTTTGGCCACACAGATACTTTTTCTTTCTATTCTCATCCAAATAAATACTGTTTTCTTTTTTTTTATTTATTTTTCTTCTTTTTTAATTTCTTTTTCTTCTTCATTTTTTGTTTTTGTTTTATTTTTTTATTTTTTTTGAGACAGAGTTTCTTTGTGTAGCCTTGGCTGATCTGGACTTACTTTGTAGACCAGGCTGGCCTCAAACTCACACCAATCCACCTGCCTCTACCTCTTTGAGTCCCGGGATTAAAAGCATGTGCCACCATGCCCAGCTAAACTATAGTATGAAAAATATAACATTTTAATACATTTTTGAGACTTTCATACATACATACAATGTATTTGGACCATATACTCTCCTCACCCCTTCCCTTAGCCTCTCAGATCTACCTCTGACCTTCCTACTCTCCTCTCATAACTTCACTTCTTTTTAATAACACACTGAGTCCAAATTGGCCTGAGTCAACCTGCCAAGGAGCCACATCATAAAAGAACACTGACTTTCCCTCTCCCAGCAGCCATCAGCCATCAATAGCTTCTGAGCTATGGATGGGGACTGGTGAGCCCCTTTCTCCTAAATACTGTTCTTAAATTTAAATTAAGTTAACTTTGAAATATCAAAGGACTTTCAGGGTAACACATTAAGCATTGTAGAGGCTTAAACATTGTCACATGACTGTTTTATGTCACGCTGGAGTTTGTAAAACCCAAGGTCTTCAGATCAGTAGGCAAGAGCTCTGGGCTACCCCTGGCCTGCAATGCACAGCTGAAGGGATGACAAGACTCAGGAGAACTCTTGGCTCACCCGGGTTCCTGTTTCTTTTCAGTGCATCCCCTCAGCAATTGTGAGCTTCGCTGTTGGAAGGAGAAACGTCAGTGCGGTAAGTTAAGCCTTCAGAGAGGCCTCTGTAGACCTGGTGACCCCATAGTACTGAGCTGGGGAAAACGATGCTGTCTTTAGCTTTAAATTATTTGTTTTGTTTTATGTGCATTGATGTTTTGACTGCATGTATGTCTGTGTGAGGGTGTTGGGTTCCTGGACAGAAATTAAAGACAGCTGTGAGCTGCCATGTGGGTGCTAGGAATTGAACCCCAGTCCTCTAGAAGTTGGTGCTCATAACCACTGAGCCATCTCTCCAGCCCTTTCTTTAGTTTTTTGTTTTTTTTTTTAAGAGGAAAATGCCTCCTGCTTTGTTTTTCAGATTCCCAACTTTCAGATACTGTTTGTTTCCACATTCGCTGTTACCACTACCTGTTTAATCTGGTTTGGATGTAAACTGATCCTGAATCCATCAGCAATAAACGTGAGTCACTGGAAGGGGATGTGGGTCAGGATGGCTTTCCTGTTTCTACCTGAGTCCTGTGTTCCCACTGAGCAGCGGTCAACCCTGGTTAGAGTCACAGAAAATGCATTACCCTTATTGATGAATGTTGAGGATTTTGCCCATGCTTCTGAAGGAGAGAATCGTCTCCACTGAATTCTGAATCTATTCCATTGGACAAATCTATTTATAGATGGCATATTAGTGTCTATTTTCCAACAGTGACAGACCTGGGATACAGCTCAGGGACACAGCACATGCTTCTAGCATATGCAATGCTCTGGATTTTAGCCTATTACTACATATGTTTAAAAAACAACAACAACAACATAATAGCAACATAATACTGTATTTCATCAACTTTATGATGCTGTTGTCTGTAAGGCATTCTATCATTTTATGTGTTACTGAGAAAAGTGGAGGAAATTACTTAAATTGTTATACTCAATGAGAAAAAATTCTCACCAGAAATAAGCATACCTTATCCAGTCTTGTGAGAACAAGAATTCAAGGAACATCCAGGCTTTTATGTGCAGATGGACCCTGGGATTATTGTGTGCATATGGTAAGTTGCTGGATATGAAAAATAAATATAAGACTTTAAGCCCACGACAAAACTTGAAAATATCCTCTAAACACAGATGCTTTATAGAACTAAATGTGTAGAGCTAGGTATAATTAGCACAAGCCTGTTATCCCAACACTTAGGCGATAGAGGGAAGAAGATCAGGAGTTCAAGGTCAACCTTGGCTATCTAGTTAAATTTGAGAACAGTCTGGGGTATATGAGACCATGTCTCAAGAAACAAACAAAACAAAGTTCCTACTGAACAAAACAAAACATATAAAGTTACTGGGAATATGTCTATGAAGAGATTGAAACTATGACGCGTATCTTTTTCAAATTATTTTATGTGTATGGTGTTTACCTGCATTTATGTCTGTGCACTATTGTGTGTGCCTGGTGCCAGTGAAGGCCAGGAGAGGGTGAATGACACATATCTTAAAAAAGACATCCATAATGAATAGAGCGTAAGACCATGAGGCAATGCAGGTCCCAGTGAGAGGCTCCTCCTGCAGGCCTGCAAAGGGCTTGGTTCAGGGGAGCACAAAGAAGAAGGATCCCTCAAGGACAGGTGGGGACATGTCCTCCTGCAGCCAGAAGTACTAGAACGCAATCCTAATAAAAGGGCAGGCTGGGCCTGAGGTTACAGGAACCGTCATAGATCCAGTCAGCCCAGAGCCACATCGTATTGGGGACTTCCGGCTCTGACCTGCTACAGCAAGTGCGGAGTCATCCACTAACCTGCCACAGAGATGAAGACCTGAGCCCTGGGGTTGCAGCCAGGAGGAACTGCTGTTTCACAAGCACAGGGACACCCCGAGAAGAGGAGTAGTAGATGCAAAAGTGACAGAGAATGCCTTCAACACACTAGGATCCCTAAGAGAAATTGGTGCCCGGGGAGGAGGAAGCCACGGAGCAAGGCAGCTCAGCGCATGCCCGGAGAGACTGGGATGACAGCCACAGGCCCTTTGTTAAACTATTTGGAACCGGTGTGGATCTTCCCAAGATGGAGACACTGCCTTACCTCAAAGGCAAACCTTGGAGAAACACTGGCACACCTGTGGCTAAGAAGCACGCCTGAGGGGCTGGAGCGATGGCTGCGCTTCCAAGATCCTGGGCTCAACTCCCAGCACCCGCATGCACAGCTCACAATTGTTTATAACTGTAGGCCCACGGGATCTGATGCCCCCTCCTTGGGAGTGCAGACAAAATACCCACACACATAAAGTGAACAAATAAATCTTTAGCGTGCGCATGAAAGGTCAGAGCCATAGCATTTACAGACCAGAGAAACAAGCCCAGTCTGGTGAACCAATGAGTTCATTGGTGTTACTTATGGGAGTGGGGGTGGGGTTGTGTGTGACCTCATATAATCTTGGGGCTGAGAAGGCTCAGAGGGAATGTTGATAAGGCAGATCTCATGAGGGTCTCCTGCGTGTCTGCATCAAGGTGGTGATGCTCATGTGCAACCCTAGGGAAAACAGCTACACTTTAACCTGCTTTGGGATGGTGAGGTAGCTTGTTCCTGGTCTCTCTGCATTATATGAAATACTCACTTTGAGGCCATGCCTATCCCTTGGACTATTCCCATTTGACAAAGCAACAGCCTTGACCCGAGTTACTCCATTTTGAGCAGAAGTGCCAGGAAAGAATGGTTCAGTCTACATCTTGTTTACACAAATTTAAAAAAAAACACACACACACAAACTGCCATTTGCCAAGATGTACAAATTGTTGAATGAATGTTTGAGCTGGTAAATGACACCTCTAATAGATGAAAAACACCAGGCACGTGAGCTTTTCAGTCACACCAGATGGGACCTCTCGCTGGGACTATGAAAGGAGGACCCCAAGACCACAGTACGGCAGGCACCCTGACCAGTCCCTTAATCCAGACTCATTCACAAAAACTGCCACAGAGAAGAACTCCTGCCACATCCCTCTACTCCAGCCTCTGCCAGCCTTTTCTGCTAATCACACCAGCCGACTCCAAACTGACCCTTGAAATGGCCCGACACCCAGACCTGCCTTTGACATCTTTTTGCCTGAATAGCCCTGCAGTTGGTAAGATTTCTTATACAGTTCCTTATAGACTTCTTACGCCTGTGCCAACTCTGCCTCTGACTTCAGGAATCCCAGTTTCTCTAGCTTCACCTACCGCTGTGTCTGGCAGCGCACTTGGTTCCAGCTTTTACCTCAGCTCCGGTGTCGTCTGTCTTCCGTTCTGATGAAAAATTCTCATTTCTATTGCTATTCGGTTCTCCTTGCCCCCGAAGATCCCCCCGTTACTTTGTGCTGCTCAGTCTGTGCTGGGTGCATGTGTGTGGCGGGGTAACCTGTATGTCTACCAGCACTCTGTAGCCTGGCCCCAGGGATGACTGGACCTTAGAGACAGGCTGAAATACTTTTCTTTGGCTCTGTCCTCATTGGTCTGGCTAAGGCTGTTATACAAAGCAGGTGGCCTCCAGTTGC
The DNA here is from genome assembly GCF_030254825.1 of Meriones unguiculatus. Taxonomy (NCBI): domain Eukaryota; kingdom Metazoa; phylum Chordata; class Mammalia; order Rodentia; family Muridae; genus Meriones; species Meriones unguiculatus. Next base: position 13,404,686 of record NC_083356.1, read on the forward strand.
AGCCTGTCTGCTTAGAGGTCTCTGGAGAGGCTACACTCCTTGAGACAGTCTACTTTTGACCATCACAGGCTCCTCTTGTCCAAGAATACACTTTTGTGAATTATCTGTCACTTAATTGCCGCTCTCTTCTGAGTGTCCCAACTGTTTATTGTCAGAATCCCAATGAAGCAGGCACAGGGATTTATTTTTTAAAATATCATCCACAAATTGTTGATGTCTGATATCACTGTTATGACATGAATAACATAGTCTGAGTGCATTGATTCTTTGGCATTTACCAAGGCTCGCTGTGTGACAAAATTGTGTGTGTGTGTGTGTGTGTGTGTGTGTATGTGTCCCATGGTAATTTTCAAAGAATGAATGATCTGTTTTATTTACATAGACAATTGTGTTTGCTTTTAAATGTTAGCTTTATTACTGTCTAGGGATGATGAAGACAGAAGATCAAGAGACAGCTGCTATTGAAAAGACAGTTATTGCTCACAGATTTCAGAGAGGGGAACATCCCAGCAACAAAGCCACCAGGGGAGGACAAGGGCAATGTGCAAACAGAGATAGCAAGGGGGGACAGGCAAGCACCTCCACTGTGGCCGCCACGGGAGAGACAGGCAGCCACGGGAGAGACAGGCAACCCTCCCGCTTGAATAGCAGCCAAAGGCGGGAACCTTGGGGTTCTCCCTAGTTGCCTGGATTCTGTCCTGGATCCAGGCAGATAGACAGAGACCCAGTTAGAGGTATATGGGGTTAGAGGGGTTGTATGCAGTGTTATTTGCCAACTCTAGTCATTGGGCATCCCTAGGAAGATCAGGGCTATCTAGGGTCAGCATGGCCACCTGCCAAGCGTCAGAACATCACACACACACAAATGAAGTATGTGGTTACTGTAGCACATTTCTGAGTGTTAAGAGAGTTCCTGTGTGTGTGTGGGGCGTGCGTGTGTTGCTTGTTTTGTTTTTGGTAAGACAGGGTTTCACTATGTAGCCCTGGTTGACCTGGAACTTGATATGTAGCCAAGGCTAGCTTTGAATGCACAGAGCTCTGCCTGCCTCTGTCTCCTGAGTGCCGGAATTAGGTGTATATCACCATGCCCTGCTGGATAAGAGTTTTTAATGTGTCTGTGCTTTTGATCAGGCAGCTTCTGAGAAAAGTAGGTTAAATTCTTTATCTGTAGTTGTTGGTTTACCTATTTCTTCAAGCAAGCCTGTCATTACTTTGTATACTTTGATACGTTTGTATATGTTTTGTATATATCGTATAGACTTTGTATATATGGTTCTGTTAGTCAAATATTACTGTTTAGTCTTCCCCTTACAAATTTGTTTTTAAAACGACCCTTACAATCCCCACAACTCTGGAGGTTGAGACAAGAGGACTGTAAGTTCGAGATTTGCCTGGGCTAGTGAATTCAAGCCCAACCTGGACAACTTAGTAAGACTGCTTCAAAAGAGGGCTGTGGGCATAGCTCGGTGGTAGAGTACTTATTGAACATGCAGGGGACCTCAAGTCCGGTCCCTGGTACTACACAGTGAGTGTGTCTGCATCAGTTACATTTTCATTTATTCATTTCTCATGGCCAAGGAGCAAATTCCACGCCTTGTACATGCTAGGTTTGTGCTCTGCAAGTGTGAACATTTATGTAACCACTGACATAGCAGGCATCAGGGTGGTTCTGTCACCCTCCCAGCCTTGTGTTTGCGGTTTCTGAGGATGACTCATGGAGGTGAACATGCTATGAACACTGTGTTCATGTTTTGCATGTGCTTGGTTTGCGGAGGGAGACACAGCTCAAAGGCTTCATTTAAGATGCAGTTTTGCTCCAAAAGGAATAAAAAGTAGTTTATCATGAGGAAAATAGAAGTGACCAGAACCGGGGAACGCAAACTCAGGTTACCCTGAGTGGTGTGTTCCACAGCAGAAGAGGTTATATGAACCTTTGTAGACCAGGATAAAGGAAAGTCCTAAGTAGATGCATTTACCAGATACACCGGTGTGGGCATCAGGTAGGCAGGCAAGCGATGGACGAGTGAGAAAGTCACTTTTATACCTTGCAGATGTCATAACATATTTGCCTTTATGGTATTGGAAACTAGAGGTATTTTAAGTACACATTCCAAATGATCTCTCCAGGCGTCACAAATGATCACTCTAGGAGTTAGGCCAGATAGAAATGTTGATAGTGAGTGGCTGTTTGGGGGCTAAAGACAGGCTCAGATGATTTGGGCTCTTTTTCTGGCTCATTCCAGTTCTCCACAATCATAAAGGTCTAGTTATTCAGTCAGTCTCCCCAGCTCATGTACTGAGATAAAAGCAAGCCCCCCCCCAGGGCCAGTGGTATGGCTTAACAGATACAGGTGCTTGCAGCCAACACTGACGGCCTGAGTTCAAGCCCCAGGACCCACAGGTGGAAGACGATAACCAGCTCCTGCAAGTTGCCCTCTGACCTCCACATGCATGCTATGACTGATACTACCCCCATCTCCAATGAATAAATTTAATTAAGAAATTTAAACATCAAAAAGTTTAACAGTGTACACAGATAGAGAGAGACAAAGAGAGAACAACCAAACTAAAAACAAGACCAAACAAGAGAGAGGCAGTATGTTGCCCAGAGCTTACTTGGGCTTGTGACAAGGAGAGCAGAGCTGGATTGGCCAGCTGAAGGTAGATGGTAGCTTTCTGGGTGAAAGGGCGAGTGTGGCAGAGGCACGTTTCCTTTGCAGATTAATTTCAACCTCATCCTGCTTCTGCTGTTGGAGCTCCTCATGGCAGCCACAGTGATCATCTCAGCACGGTCCAGTGAGGAGCCCTGCAAGAAGAAGAAGAAGGTGTGTCTCCCACAACTCCCTCCTCAGGTCCCCCGAGCTGGGCCTGGCTGTGGAAGGCCATTAGTGGGAGTTACCGGTATGGGTTGAGGGGCTGCTGGCAAGCCTAGGGAGGTGATGGTTCCCATCCGGCACTATCCTCAGGAGTGTCAGAAGACCAATTCTGCTAAAAATGTTGGAAAGCTCCAGTGGCCCTGACTGGACATGTCCACCTGTGGGGAAATGCCTGTACTCGAATTGTTCCTCCAGGCTGAAGAGCTGTGGTACTGAGGCCTTTAGAAGTACAACTCCTGCCCATGGCAACCAGCCCAGTATTCTATGGCTCCACAAGGATTTCCTTTTTTTTTTTTTTCCCTAGGGTTCTATCCCGGATGGCACTAACATTCTGGATGAAGTGACTTTTCCTGCTCGGGTCCTAAAATCCTACTCTGTAAGAAACGCCTCCCTCTTCGTTCTCCTATTTCGTTTTGACACAGGGTCTGGCTATGTAGCCCAGGTTTGCACTGAACTGCAAATCCTCCCGGCTCAGCCTCCCACGCGCTGGGTTGCAGGGAGGGCACCCACGTCACTGTATTGCGCTGGTGCTGCCAATGTGTGGGACAATTCCATTCTCATCCCACTCGGGCAGGCCCAGTCCTTCCATGAACCTCACTGTGGGTCTAGTGAGGCTCCCACCGCCATCTGCCTTCTTGGCCTCACCTAGTGATTGATTTCTCCATGGTCAACTTGAACAGACCAAAGAAAGGCACCTACTGAGTGGATGGCCTGCCTTGGGGAGGGCTGTATCTATTCTGGGACTCCAGTGTATCTTCCCTCACTGTGGGAGCAGACCAATGGTGTGGTGGCCTAGCAAGGTGACAGTGTCATTTCCCTTCCCTAGGTGGTAGAAGTGATCGCTGGTGTCTCCGCTGTCCTTGGTGGGGTGATTGCTCTAAATGTAGACGAAGCTGTCTCGGGCCCACATCTCTCAGTGACGTTCTTTTGGATTTTAGTGGCTGTGAGTACTTCCTGGATGGTCACCTTGTCTGTGTCTAGCCAGCAAGACAGGTCACAGCTACAGTTTTGAGCTCCCCCTGCCCCTTAGATGCTACGTGGCTGTTTTGTTTGTTTGTGTTTGTTTTCAGCACAATGTTGGAACACATTCAGACAAGAAACCACAGGAGAGCCCCTCCCCCAAGGAATCTGGAAACTGAAGATTAAATATATTTGTATGAAATCTTATCTTAATTGCTAGTATTATATTACATTCATTCTAAGCAACCCAATTATTTTACATTAAATGCTGCTATGATAAACATTTAGCACAGCTTTAACGCGCAGGATATGTGTGACACTTGGTCACTCGTTTAGACATGATCCTTTGCCATTTTAAAGCATCACAAGTTCACCCATGTGATTTAGTACTGCTCAGTGTCTTAGTGAGTTCATCCTTCGGTTGGCTGCTTGCCTTCTGCTCCAGTTTGCTTTCTATTGCTGTGATCAAACAATATAACCAAAAGCACCTTGAGAAAGAGAGGGCTTATTGGTGTACTTAAAAAAACTTATTTACATTTTTTTATATCTTTCTCTCCCTGCTTCACCCCAGTCCCTTCCAACACCCCAACACCAGGTAGGAGAGAAAAAAGGTTAGTGGGAGAGGGGGCACGGTTCTCTTAGCTGTTTAGGGTTGTTCGTTGGAGCCAGTCCAATCTTCGTTTCAGGAGCTCTCCAATTTCTTGTCTCACTGCACCAACAGCAACCAGGAGCTGCAGAGGAAGCAGCAGCCTTATTCCTTCTCAGAGACCCCTCAGCACTCTCTGGCCTCTGGCCTTATTCCCTCTCCAGAGTCCTCAGATTTAAACGATCTGCAGCTGTCAAAGAGCGCCTCTCAGAGCCCACGTGAGGCAAATCGTTTGCTGCTGTGAACAATCTGAATCAGTCCCCCACCCCACACCTGGGATTTAAAAAATAAACATGTTTATACCCACAGCAAGGGTTTATTTGGCTTACCTTTCTGTGTCACAGTCCATCATTGAGGGAATTAAAGGCAGGAACTTCAAGTAGGAACCAGGAGGCAGGAACTGACGCAGAGGCCCTGGAGAGGTGCTGCTTACCGACTCATATCCCATGGCTTGCTCAGCCTGCTTTCTTTTACAGCCCACAACCACCAGTCCAAGGGTAGCATCATGACGTCCTGGGCCCTCCTACATGAACTATTCATCAAGAAAATACCTCCTGGTTTGTCTACATGCCAATACTATGGAGAAATTTTCTCAGCTGAAGTTTCTTCTCAGAAGACCCGAGCTTGTGTCAAGCTGACCAGAGATCTAAACAGCACCCACCTTAATCTTTTTGTTCAGCCACATGGGGCAAACACCCACCGAGGCTGTGGTTCATTTCCCTGCCAGGGGCCCACGGCACCTGTGATCACCTTAGTGAGCTTCATTCTTAGGTATTTGTTCCTTCTAGGAGAGCCCAGAGACAGGTGACACCCGAGGAACACAGCTGTTCCCCTGGAAGAGACAGGAGTGGGCCACTACAGAGGCAGAACTCTCTAACAGGCTCAGGGTGTGACCTGAGTTTGATAGCCTCAGAGAGAAAAAAACTAAGGAACAGTCTCATCCTGTGGTCTGCAGTGCAAAGATGGATATAGCATTGTATGCTGAGCTTCTTGGGGACTGAAACCAAGTAGAAACAGAAGACACGTGCTTTCTTCCCGTCCCTATTTCCAGAGTTAATCCAATGAACATAACCACCCCTACCTCTTCCTCCAGGGCCTAGCTGCTAAACTTCTCCTTTGCCCTACCTGGCAAGATACCCTTGGGGCCTACCCAGTGATGACCCTTTCTCCTGAGCAGCCATCCCTCTATGGAACATGATGCCATTCCCAAGGACATAAACAGCTTGGAAACAAGTATAGAGACCCAAGGAGAAGGGGCTAGGATATGAAGGGAGGGAGAATTCCTGGGGTGGTAGGGAGCCAGTGCCATTTATCTGAGTATTGGCCAGAGGATGGTCAGAGAGACCAAAGCTATAGACTCCTAAAAGCCAGACAAGGGTCTAGGGATGAAACTGAAGTCTGTTCTTGGGGTCCACATAGGCTAAATACCTGCTGGCTTGTTGGGGCCACTCCAGTTGCCTCTCAGCTGGTTATTTGATGTCCGCTGTCCTCACGTCTGCACTTGCTTCTGCAGTAGCCAGAGGGCACTTCTGGAAAGATCAGTTTTGGAATAGACTCCTGTGTTGACATTTCAGGTTGCTTCAGGCTCTGCCCATACAAATGCACCTCTGCAGCTTCTCCTTCATCCCAGGCCCTTTTCACATGCAGCCACCTCAGTCTCCCTTGTCAGGCCTGCTCCCGTCTTCACTCATATTCTCACTAGGGCCCTTGACAAGTGCAGGCCCCATCTTGGTGTTAGGTAGGGCCAGGTCTCCTGGGCCAGTGCTGATGTCATACGGCATGGGCACTTCCTTTGTATTTGTTCATACGGATAAGAACTTTCAGGCTGGGAGGCAGGTCAGGGACTCCTCAGGCTGTTTAGGGTCTTTGGAACCCATGGAGCAATGGCCCAGAAAGATGACCAAAGCTAAGCTCTTTGGCATCTCCACTGTCCTTGTTTGCCCTCTCATATGGAATTAGGAACAGACATGGTATCCAAAGCTTTCAGGGGTCCTGTCTCTTCCCCAGCCCAAGATTGGCAGACCTTGCTCTCTCATCTCAAAGAGGTACCAGCCTAACCCTAGCAACTCAGGGTTCATGTCTCAGGAAAGTCGATGAAGATGCTGGAGGTCAAGGGACATCCCTATGAATAGAGATTAGCAAGGAGGCATAAAGAAACCCCAGTTTGGGTCTCAGATCATGAAGCAGAGATTTCTCTTCATATTGCCCTTGGGACAACTAAACGGGTATCGCAGATAGATCCACATTTGACTGTGTCGCCCTATGTACCAAAGCACAGTCAAGTGACCTGGCAGAAAGCAGAGAGCAGGGAGCAAAGACATGACCGATGGCAGCAATGTCATTCCAAGAGGACATGGAGACTTGGACTGTCACTCTGCCACTCTTGCAGCCTTTTTACAAAAAACATAAATGTTTAAACACATAGTCAAGGAACAAGCGGCTACCAAACCTGTGAAAAGGTCATGAGCCACTTGTATATCTTGAGGCAGCCCTGGCTTCCCTTCTACTACCTAGAAGTGTGAAAGCTTGGCCAGGGCAGGAGTACAAGGTTAGGATTTGGCTTCTTGAACATCTGCCTCCAAGTTTTTCTCTTCTCTTCCCAGTGTTTTCCAAGTGCCATTGCCAGCCATGTGACAGCCGAGTGTCCCAGCAAGTGTCTGGTAGGTGAGATCCGGCCCTTCCATTGTGTCATGGGTCACACCTCGGGTGTAGCTTAACAGGGGCTGAGAAGGAGAGGCCAACAGGGGAACAGGCCAACAGTGGGAAGGGCCAGAGCATGCCCCACTGCCCAGGAGAGGATCCACAACTGTCCTGCCTCTGAAAACAAGCAGTGAGCAGGTTTGGAAGCCCCAGATTCCTGTAGTTAAGCAAGGAACAAAGGAAGAGCCCAGTCCTTTAGCTCCATCCCACCTCTTACGGGGCTGGTTAGCTGTTAGCAACTGTTGGTCTTTGGGTTGGGCCTAACTGTTCTGCAAATGAGTTGTCTGTGCTGGGTTGAATGACCCTGGCACAGGGGGGAGATCAGAAGAACAGATCTTAGAAGAGTAGGAGAAGTGAATAGTACATAAGAGCTGACTTTTTTTTTTTTTACATCAGATTAGAGGGTTGCATATGAAATTCAAAACTCACACGTTACACCTGGCACTGAGTGAATGAGCAGAGTTTATCTGAGGTGGTCCTCCCTCACAAACTCCCAGGCAGGGCCCTGCTGGCCATACCTACTATCTGACCTCATCTGCTTCCTTGCCAGGTGGAGGTGCTGCTCGCCATCAGCAGCCTGACGTCCCCACTGCTATTCACCGCCTCTGGGTATTTGTCCTTCAGTGTCATGAGAATCGTGGAGATTTTCAAGGATTACCCACCAGCCATCAAAGTATGTATCCGTTCTGTTTTGAGACTCTTTAGAAACGGAGCCACTCACTGATAGGATCCTGAGGAGATGGCCAGGGGCACCTGCTGTATTCCTGGCAGTGGCCAGAACACGTGGGCCCCCATCTGAACAAAGCAGCTTCGCCCAGGTTGCCCTGGGTGGGCTGGAGCTCGTGTGCGGAGTGAGGTGGATCTGATTGGCTTTCCCCATGTTGGCTCTGTCCCCATTGGCTGCGAGGCATCTCTCTTCTGGTTTCTGTTCATTGCCTCCATTCTCCTTGCTTATTTTCTTTTCTACTTGTCTTAGCTCAGCCCTGTAATGCCCCTCTTCCACTTCCTTCAGAAGGAAGGAAGTGGTTTTCCTCTATCTTCTGAGCACCCATGTGCCTCTCAGGTCCAGCCATCACATTACCAGAGAACCATTGGAGTCTCAGCCTTGCATTAAGTTCACGGGTAGCTCTGAGGACTGGACGTGTGCTGACTTAGTGTCTGTCACATTGGATATCACCCAAGGGGACTCCCCTGGGGCCTCTCAGCTCACATCGGGACTTCCTTCAGGACCGAACACATGCCACTGGATTCACATCTAGGATGCTTAGCAGTTGTTTCCAGGATAAGTGATTTCCCTCCACGAATGTATTATGAGGAACCTGGTGTGGGATTGAAAGGGCAGTGCAGCTACACCAAGATGCTGCCATTGCATTCACACGTACTTTGAGAGATGGTGGCATACATGTCACGCTCATTTGGAAAGAGTATCAAACTCTGATTCCTCAACCCTTCACCCTTTCACAGTTAGATGGTTCTAGATTAGGAAGAGTCCTCTACAAATTAAAGTCCCATTGTCAAGTCTAAGATGGTCAGCATTATTGCCTGTCATTGTTTAATATTCAGCCCATAAAGATTGTCATGGCTGTTTTAGAGCAGGCTGTCTTGCGCTTTGGTCTGTTTAGTTCAGGGAAACCTTATCCCCTGTCTGGAGTGTGGCCCCATCTATGTGTCTGTTCCTAATGGTCCCCCAAGGAGCATTAAGGGCCCTGGCAAGGTGTACATCACTGTGGTGTCAGCCTCTGGCTCTGTCCCCAGCACCTCTCCTCTGAGCTGATGCTAACAGCTGATCTTTTCCTGGGGCATGAAGAAAAGGTGAGGACCAGGTTTCTCATGCCTCTGCTAATCCTGAGCGGGCGTATTGCAAGCTTCCGTTTTGGTTGAATACCACCGAGGACTCTCAAGGCCTCTGGTATTTTTAGAGCATTGTTGGCATTCTTCTTTCTATGCTGAACTTGAACCAGATTCTCGTAGAGGGCACCTGCCAGGTGAGTGCTCCTGTGACAATCTATCATCAGTCTTTCCAGGTGGGCACTGAAGACAGCCTTGGCTCATCTTTTATGACCTTAACCCAGATAAGAGCAGGGCACAGAGTTCAGAATCTGTCTCTTCTGCTCTCCCCTTCTGGTAACTTCTGAGCCCCTTCAGTGAACAGAGCTGGAAAGCACTGTATGTTTATAGATATGCATTTGTATTGTTTCCAATTCGAGTTGAACATTCTCAGGCTTCCCTGGCACCCCTTAAGTTCTTTTAATATTTTTCATCTCTTTGCTCCTACTCCAAACACAATATCTCCTTTCTACCTAATTTTGTCTTATAGTAGATACATAAAATGACCCACAATTACAAAAGCAACATTGCTAACAATAGCACACCTATCGAGCTAGTCTTTATGTGTGTGTGTTTAACATTAATCCCGCTAAAGAGTGGCCCTCATATACTGTGTGACAAAAATCCCTTTTCTGTGTATGATTTTGCTGTTGATTTGGTAAGTGGTTAAGTCCAGTGAATTCTGGATGCAGTCAACATTAGGGCTTGTTTCATTTTACATCTTGATGATATTTTAGAATATAATATAGTTACATTGTTCAAAAGACAAAGCTGTACAAAAGGTAAGCTCAGAGGGGCAGGGGTGCCAGCTTGCACACTCGCTAGCTATCACATCGCTGTAACCTTCTCTCTTCCCTACAAAGAAGGTTGGGCATTCTAATCTATTCTGTGTTGGGGGTCATTTTTTAGCCCAATAATTTAGCCTGGTGTTTTGCAAACACCCAGAGGGATCAGAACTCCTCTGCACTCTTCCATTATTGTGCTCAAGTGTCACCCCACTGACCTGAGGTGTCCCTGGCGACGGGAAGTGGGCAGTTTCCAGCCATCTGCTGTTATGAATAGCTCCTGGTGACCAGCCTTTATGCACGTTTCATATCAAGTTGAGGATGAACACCTGGGAGAGAGACTATGCAGAGAACAGATGTATCTGGATCCTTAAGTCTTCACCAGAAAGGCTGGAAATGGCAAAACCGTGGACCGAATTTGATCTTCCTCAAGCCGCTTCATTGTTGAAGCCCCGTGTATGCACACATCCATGTTTCCCTCAGTCCCTTGACACACTTTCACACAGGCCTTGCTCCTGCTTGCAGGTCCTCTCCTCAGATCCCACTGGCTGCTCCAGCCTGTCAACATGGACTGTGTCACCATGGACTGCCTTGTGCTGGTGGTAGAGGCTGAACACCTGCCTCCTTCCCTTCTGACAGAATGAGGCATCTACGTACAGAAGCGCCTCTCTATGGGACACACATAGCTTCTGCTCTGATGCATGAATTTCATATCTGTAGTCCTGCCTCCATATCCATGACATTAACACTACACACACACACGTATTCAAAATTTTTGAAGCAGGGTCTTGTTGTATAGTCCAGGCTAGCCTTGAACTTGAGATCCTCCTGTCTGGGCCTCCTGAGCGCTGGGATCATGGGTCTACATCACTATGCCAATCACCTCGATGGCCTTTATGTGTTAACATCTAGTTGCCCTGTATTTCTGTGGGCTGATGCTGAAAGGCATCCATCTATCTGGTTGCCTTGTGGGTATTTCTGAAACACTCCTTGATGTATGAAGTGCAGTCCATTGCCGCTGGCCCCTGGGATGTCAGGACAAGAACTTTTGCCCTGTCTTCTTACCCTCCCTTGTTGCCTCTTCCTCACCAGCATCTGTGCTCAGATTGCTTTGCTGGTAGGTCTGGGCTCATGACTTTTCCTTCAGCCAAGGGCCCTTGGGAGCCAATTGTACCCATTTCAGGACTGTTTCCTGCAGATACATAACAGAAAATGTTGGTCTTTCCTGCTCCCCTGCACACCCTCAGCACGAGCCCCAGGAGTCTTGCATGCTCTTTCTCCTCCTCACATTTGTTGGATTGAAGGGGTAGAAGAAACCTAACCTGGGTCTTCTTATGCTTATTTGTCACGTTCAAGCTACCAGAATCAGTTGAACTGGAGCGTTATAGGATTCAGACTACTGAACCAAGAAAACCTGATTGAATTTCTAGGGCTTGGCGGTCAAGGGGGTTTTCTGGCTCCGTGGAAGCCTTAGGCGAGGGAAGAATTTGCAGGACTCTGCCTGTGGGCCTGCTCACATCTTGGTCTTTCCTCATAGTCCTATGATGTGCTCCTGCTGCTGCTCCTGCTGCTGCTGCTGCTTCAGGGGGGCCTCAACACTGGCACAGCCATCCAGTGTGTGAGCTTCAAGGTCAGCGCCCGGCTGCAGGCCGCATCCTGGGACACCCAGACCTGTCCACAGGAGCGCCCAGCAGGGGAGGTGAGTGGCCTTCCTTCCTAGGATGCCCCACTCCTCAGAGGGCCCTTGTGAGGTAGTGGACCCCTCCACAGATGTACTTCAATATTTGTTGTGTGTGTTTTGTGGGTGTTTTTCTTTATTTGCAGGTTTTTTTTTTAATTAGAAAAAGTCCAATTTATTGCCAAAATGAAATTTTACACCTACTCTAAATCAATGATTATTTCAAAAACTCATCCTTAACAAAAGTCAAAAATTTTTTTCTGAAAAAAAAAAAAGGGAAAGTCTTGGTAAATTAACATTTAAATTTATTTGCAGTTTTAAAAGTAAAGTGTGGACTAGGCTATTCTTTAAAGGACTAAATGAGTACAAACCCATTCATGAAAAATACCATGCCATAAGGTTTTCAGTTCCACTTTCAGAGATACAGAGAAAGCCTTTCAGAGAGTCCCACAGAAGATGTCGTGCTCTGTAGGGAGCCCCCTGCCTTGCATGTGGGGCTCCCTGTAACTAGACATTCCTGTTCTACAACCCATGGCCAGTCCACGGTTTCCTGCATGGTCCTCTCCCTGCCTGCCCCATCCTAAGTTCTGATACCTCCACAACTGAGGCTGGGCCTGATAACTTCTCTCTGAGCCATCTGTCCCTGCAGCGTCTTCCAGGACAAACTTGCCCATTGCCATCAAGGAGGTGACCCAGTTGTTTTGTGCCCAAGGTGATGTCCAGGCCCTATCTCTGTCCTGGGCTAAATGAAATCTACGTGGCTCTGTGTCCTGACCAGAAAGCCACAGAGTCAGATAAATAAAGCTGTTCTTACCAGATATTGGATACCAGAACTGTCCATCTTAGGAGCTCAGAGCTAAGTGTGCAAGTAGCACTTACTCTACCTCATATCTGGAGGTGTGTGTCTGTCTGTTGTCCACTTCCTTTGCTGCCAGTTGCACACCCATCTTAAAGCCTGCCCCATTCCACACCTACAGACACTGTGGGGAGGGATGTGGGGATTGCTAAGATGGTTTGTCCCAATTCTAGTGTCCTCTCCCCTCCATCCCTTCACGTGTAAAGAAGCTTCCATACAAGAGCACATCAGCTGGTGCACGGACTCCGCTGAATCCGCCTTCCATCCAGGTGTGACCCCGAAGAGGTGACACTGTCCTTGTCTTTTATCACAGGTGGCCCGAAGCCCCCTCAAGGAGTTTGACAAAGAGAAAGCCTGGAGAGCTGTGGTGGTGCAAATGGCCCAGTGACTACAGGACAAAGAAACCGAGTCGTGGTGTCTACCTGGCCCCCAGCGTGTCCAACAGTGTAGACTCTAACTGTCATGCAGCTACCGCTTTCTAACATACTCTTTTCCTCCCATGAGGGCAGCCCAGGCTGCAAGGTGGCTTTTCATTTCCTGTACTAGTTTAACTTTGAAACAGGCAAATATCGACTGTTACATCCTGTCAGGTGGATCAGTTCTGTAGTTCTCAGGTGACCCTGATGGCCTGGATAATCCTTGTTTTCCAGCCCTTATCACTTCCTGATTTGATCCTCATTCGTGAAACTGGGAGTCATTTTAGGAATTCCTTTCTGGCTTATGATTTCACTGCATCTGTACATCACAGCAATTTTGTTCCTCCTGTGGGAGGTGAGCCCCAGTGCTCAGGAAAACAGTGTTCCTTTACTGAACTGGGGTGCCAATGGGTTCTCCTTCAGGGAGGTTAATGGAAAGAACAGAGGTACATTTTGTGCCCCAAAAGAACTGCCATGGCAGAGAGATATTGAAAAATCCTTCAAGGCTTCTCACTTTTAGATGTGTGAGACTCTACCAGGACTCGTGAAGACCGCAGTCATTATTTGGAGCCAAACAGAGGTGTACCAGTAAGGGTACCCAGAAGGTAGGAGCTACCAAGCAGTGTAGTTCCGCCTCCAGCGTTGGGGAGTTCCTGTCCTGTCTTCATCTTCTGCAGCTCTAGAGGGCTGGACCTGCCTCAGATAAGTACCACGAGAGGTCAAATTCTTGCCTGCTAACGTGCAGAGCTCTATGGGCTCTGGGCCTACCGCAGCTCTGCCCCATGCTGTTGGGTGGGGAGAGAGCCATGGGCACACCGGGCAGGCAAGGCATCTACTGGGAGACCAGAGACTTGAACTTTCAGGACCAGAATGAGGCGGTAAAAGGATGGCTGTGGGCTTGGGCTTTCTAATTACAGAGAGAGAGAGAGAAAAAAAAAAACTCGTATAAACAGGGTCTAAAAAATTGTCTCTTGTACACTTTTGTTTGGTATAGATTAATATGCTTGAGAAATAAATCCTAACATGCAAATGTGGTCATAGCCTGTTAAATGCTTCTGGGGGGAAAAAAGTGTGTGTGGGGGGGGGAGGGTGAAAGATAGAACCTTAGAGTGGAAAGCCATTTTTAAAAATTTATTCTTTGATTTGTATCATCCCTGAAAGTGGTGAGTAATGACTACATCACCAGTCAGGGAAAAGACTCCTTCAACACCTGCAGAGCAAAACCTGTGAAATAAAGACGCCTCTAAATCGGCGCTTCTCAGCCTTCCTAATGCCGCGACCCTCTAACACAGTTCCTCACGCTGTGGTAACCACCAACCATAAAATTATTTCATTGCTACTTCACAACTGCGGTTTTGCTACTGTTAAAAATCATAATGTACATCTCTGACATGCAGGCTATAGGATACACGACGCCCTCGTATGGGGTCGCGGCTCACAGCTTGAGAACCGCTGCCTCAGAGCACCTTAGGGTGCCCTGAGGTCTGGGCTTTGAACCAGGCATGATTCTGACAGGTGATGGATCCTCAACACAGTCCGAGGTGCCACACTGGGACCGGGACAAACACAGGAATTAACCTGGTAAGGCCTAGGTGACGAGCTACACTGGCTATAGGGATTGAACAGCCTGGGAACAGCAAGGGGACAGACAGCACAGGTTCTCCACTGGTGAACCGAGGTACCAAGGCCACTCTATGTTCCTCTGGGCAGAGGACTTACTCTGGCCACCCTGATCTCAGTAGCCGCTCAGCTGGCAAGAGGACTCATGGGGAGAACACCGCCCTGGAAGGGCCCAGGGATTCCATCCCCGCCTCAGGCCTAGGTGAAGGCATCCTGGGGACCGCAGGGGAGCCGGAAGGGAGGAAGTAGAGGGTGGGGCAGGGTGTGACCCCTGGTCTTTGTGACTTGGTGTAGTCTGAGTGCCAGGGTTGTCTGTGTGACCCTGACAGGTGCGTGGGAGATGTGGAGCAGGAGCGCAAGACCCCGGTGGGGGTCGCAGACATTTAAGGACTAACCCTGACGCATGGCCCGTGAGGTCCGGGGCCTTAGTCCCCGCCCTCGTCCCCGCCCAGGCCCTGGCTTCTTCTTGGATCGCAGCACCGGACTGGATCCAGAACTCAAGCTCAGTGTGAGTGTCAACAACTGCATCCGGACTGATCCGGTATCTCGAGTGACCTCTGTGCGCCGTCGCCGACACCGAATTTCTCTTCCGCGCAGCCCTCAGCTGCCCCCGCCTACGCGTCCAAGAAGCCCTACACCGCGAGCCGGGCGCCGCTCAGCAAGCCGCAAGCCGGGCCACCAGCGCCAGGGGTCTGCACAATGCGCCGCGCAGGCAGTGCCCGTTGCCAAGGGCGACTGCAAGACGCTCAGCCGCTCAACTCGCTGCAAGAGCGCAGCCCCGCGCGCTTCTGGGCGGATCCCAGGTGAGCGCGGTCGGTGGGCAGACAACGACGGACTTGTACTTGCTATGGACCAGGTCCCGCCCCCTCGCCCTGCCCCCTGCGCTCCGAACCCGCCCCACCCCCCTCCGAATGGAACCCCAGTCCTCGCTCCTTTAGAACCACAGAACTTTCCCAGCCTTACCCTCTCCACTTCCCCCCGTCCACTTTCACCCCACCCTGCCTGTTCAACCATCTTCCCCTCACCTTCCCACCTCCCTTCAAACTCCGTAGTTGCCTCCCCTTCCTGACCCTAAACTTGTGCCCCAATTTGTGACCTGTCTCCCTGCTTGACCTCCCTTTCTTGGCTCCACACCCGTATTCTGCTCTTGACTGGTTCCCCCTAACTCTGCCCCGAATCTGTCTCTTCAACCCCAGCCTTATTTCCTTACCTGTGAGCTGTCCCCCTACTCTAACTTAGCCTTCTCACCCAGACCTGTCCCCTTCCCATCTCACTTCTCACTTCCAGATCATGACGTGTCCCCTTAACCCAGACCTCCCTTCCAGACCTGCCTCCCAAACCCCGGGTCTCTGAACCCTTGCTCCAATGGGTATGTCTGACTTCGCCGCTCTTCTCGGCAGGGTCTGGGTGTGAGATACGTGAAGGGAGCATGGAGAACGGCGAGAGGAAGAAGCTGTCTTCCACTTCGTCCGATGGAGATAACAAAGAAGAAAATAGTCTGTACCTTTGTGTTCCGCCTTTGCCTTACTCGAAGGACCAGGCATGGGGGTTGGCGGTAGTGGAAGGAGGTCCATATTCTGCTGCCTCTTGGGCGCCTGAGGCTCCCGGGGATTGTGTTGGTCCTGACAGACTGTTCTGGTAGTACAGTGAAAAAGTCCTTTATTCTAGTGGGTTCCTGCACTTGCCCTTCAGATATGGTTCACACTCATCGACTAAAACCTAAATATCTATAAGTAAAATCACATGTCATAGATGGGTGCACATTTAGTTTTAGAAGATAAAGTTCAGGCTTACCGGCCAAGGCCCTCCCCATCTGCCACCCGGCTGGCATTGGCCTTGCAGCTTTGGACTATTCTGGTGGGTGCTACTAGTATCATTCTGCAGCCTTTATTTGCATTTCTCTTACATCCATGATGGTGGAATGTCTACTCTAGATCTAGGCCATTATTAATAGTGAGTCTAAGTAGTTTGCAGGTATTTCTTGTACATTCTGATCAATGTATCCGATCAATGTGTTGCAAATACTCATGAGCATCTGTGGCTGGGCCATCACAGTCTTAATGATTGCTTCCATAATCTTAACTTCTAAAGTTTTGATTGGTTGCTTGGTTTTGTTTTTCTTTATGTATCATCTATCTATCTACCTACCTACCTATCTGTCTATCATCTATTTGTTTTTTCAAGACAGGGTTTCTCTATAGAGGTCTGGCTGTCTTGCAACATGCTCTGTAGACCAGCCTGGCCCCAAACTCAGGGAGCCACTGCCTCTACCTCCCAAGTGCTAGGATTAAAGGTGTGTGCCACGACCACCTGGCTGGCCCCTTTTCTTTTTGGAGACAAGATCTCACCATGTAGAGTGTACTGGCTATCCTGGAATTTATTATGTAGACCAGGCTGATCTAGAACTCACAAATATCCAACCAACCTCTGTCTCCCCAATGCTAGGATTAAAGGTATGCACTATATATTCTGGCTGGCCTGGAACTCATTATGTAGACCAGACTGGCTTTGAACTCATATAGATCCACCTGCCTCTGCCTCTCAAGTGCTGGGATTAAAGAATGCATTATAACGCCCAGCCATGACTTTCTGGTTTTAGTGAGACCTACTTGTTGATTTTTTTTTTCATATATAATGAGAGCCCTTGTATCTTAATGAGCCTACCCACTTTCTTCCAGAAGATAAACCCTTTTGTTTTTCTTTTCTTTTCCAAGCTTTGCCGTTCCACTTTTTACATTTCGGGTCTGCCACCTAGTGGGATTGAAGCTAGGACTGAGAAAGACATGGTACTCTCATCCCAAATTTGAGTATTCAGTGACTCAGCTTCTGAATGGCAGTGTCTCTTGGGGTCAAAGAGACGAAGGTGATCTTTGGGGCTATCCCTTCCGCTGTCCTAGTCCTTCTGCTCAATCTTTTCCTCTGCCAGTGTTTTCACTGCAGATACTTTATAATAAAGTACTCTGAGCTTGTCTTTCAAGGTTGCTTAGGTTGTCTTGGACTTTTAAACTACTGGGTAAATTTTAGGACAAGATTACCTTATATACATACACATAGCCTTCTGGGGCTGTAGTTGTTATGTTGAATTTATGGGTCAGTTTGGGGGTGAATTAACATCTTAATATTAAATGTTTGAAACTGGAACATCCAGTTATCTAATTCTTCTCGGCAGTGGCTTATAGATTTTGTTGTGCCGATGTACAGTAATTCTTTTGCTGGATTTACTCCTATATACTTGGTGTTTTTAAGTGCTGCTATAGATGACATTTTAATTTCACTTGTGTGTTGTGTGTCTGCCTCTCGCGTACTGGGACTAAAGGCATGTGCTACAAGAAGGATATCTGTGAATTCAAGTCCAACCTGGTCTACGGAGGGAGTTTTAGGACAGCCAAGAGCTGCACAGAAAAACTTTGTCTCAGGAAAAAAAGTTTTTAAATGTGTGTGTGTGCGTGTGTGTGTGTGTGTGTGTGTGTGTGTGTGTACACAGAAGGCAGAAGAAGGCTTCCGATCCCTCGGAGCTCAGATTACAGGCATTTGTGAGATGCCTTATAACATGGGCACTGGGATATGAACTCTGGTCCTCATGACTGAGCAGCAAACACTCTGAGCCACCTCTCCAGCCTATTGGTAAACAATTACCAACTATTATGGGATGTTTCCTTCTGCATCTGTTAGATCATAGTGTTAATTTTATATATTAATATGGTGGATAGTGCTAAGAGCTTTTCAAACACTAAACCAACTTTGCATTCTTGGAATAAACTCCATTTGGTACTGTTCTGGTTTTTCTTTCTTCCTGTCACTGGATTTAATTTACAAATGTATTAGTTAGGGCTTGTGCCTGTTATTATGAGAGAGATCAGTGTGAAGTATTCTGTCCTTGTAATGTCCTTGCCAGGTTTTGGTGTTAAACATATAGCTTCATGGTTTATATAATTTTTTTAATATTTGGGTAGACTAACTTATGCTGTCTACACCTTGAGTTTTTATTTGGAATAATATTTAATTTTGGAATTAATATCTTGAATGTAAATAAGATGATCTGGATTTTCTATTTCTTTTATGTTAGTTTTTAATATGTATTTTAAAGAAAATGTCCATTTCATATGAGTGTGGGCATGTAGATGCTAATAAAGTCTTATTAATATCTTAATATTCAGTCATTGGCAATGCCTCCTTTTTCATTCTTGATGTTGCTAATTTATGTTTTATGTATCTCTTCTTAATCTGCCTAAATAAAAATTCATCATTTTAAAATTTCCTTTTCTTTTTCTTTCTTTCTTCATTCCTTTCCTTTTTATTCTCCTCAGCATTGGGCTCTAACTCAGAGCAAGTGTCTGATGACTGAGCTACAGCCCCAGTGCCCCCCAAAATATTCCATATATCCAACTCTTGCTTGTGTTAATTTTTTCTAGAATATTTTTCACTTGATTAATTTTGCTCTTAACCTATTATTTCCTTTCCTCCAGCTGCCTTGCGTGGAATTGTCTTCTTTCTACCCTCTTGGGCTGGCATAAAGATAACTTTCAAATGTTTCCTTTTCTGAAATGTGCACAGATTTTCCTCTTATTACTATATTAACTGCATTGTTATGCTTTGATATATCATATTTTATTATAACTTAGTTCATGCTATTTCCAAATTTACATTTGATTTGTCCTGAACGTGCTACTAATTCTGGCGCATTTAGAGGGTCCATATCCCCCACTGCTAGGAGTTTTGGCTAAGATCATCCTCATAGATGCCTGGGAGTTTCCATTGTCCTAGGTTTCTAGCTCATCACAGAGGTGCACCCCAATTCTCTCCAAGTACTAGCTCCGTAAGTCTTCCCCCTGCTTGATTCCTCTTGTTCCCACCCAGCCTCCTCGCCTGTCCATTCCCTCCACCCCTCATCTACCCATAAGGTCTATTCACCCGTCCTCCATTGAACCCTCTTTGTTAGCTTTTTTTGCATCTGTGGTTATCCTTTCCTTTATGACTAATATCCACGTATCACATACTATATAATAAGTACATACCATGTTTGTTTTTCTGGGCCTGTTATCTCACTCAGGATGATCTTTTCTAGTCCCACCTATTTGCCTGCAAATTTCTTGATGTCCTTATTTTTAACACCTGAGTAATACTCTGTTGTGTAAATGTACCACATGTTCTTTCATCCATTCTTCAGTTGAGGGACATCTGGGTTGTTTCCACTTTCTGGCTATTACAAATAGGGCTGCTATGAACATAGTTGAGCAAGTGTCCTGTGGTATGGTGAAGCATCCTTTGGGTATATGCTTAAGAATGGCATAGCTGGGTCTTGAGGTAGATCCAATTTTCTGAGAAACCTCTATATTGATTTCCAAAGTGGTCACATAAGTTTGCACTCCCACCAGCAATGGAGGAGTGTTCCCCTTGTTCCACATCCCTTGCCAGCATGAACTATCACTTAAGTTTTTTATCTTAGCCATTCTGACAGGTGTAAGATGGAATCTCAAATCGTTTTGTATTTTCCTGAGGGCTAAAAATGTTGAACATATCTTTAAGTGCTTCTTGGCCATTAGAGATTCTTCTATCAAAAATTCCCTCTTTAGCTTGTACCCCATTTTTTAATTGGATTATATTTATTCTGGCTATTAGCCGTCTATCGGATGTAGAGTTGATGAAGATCTTTTCCCATTCTGTAGGCTGTTGTTTTGTTCTGTTGACAGTGTCCTTTGCTTTACAGATGATTTTCCACCTCATGAGGTCTCATTTATTAATTGTAGATCTTAGCGCCTGAGCTGCTGGTGTTCTGTTCAGGAAGTTGTCTCCTGTGTCAATATGTTCAAGTCTATTCTCTGTTTTCTCTTCTGTCAGGTTTAATGTCTCTGGTTTTACTTTGAGGTCTTTGCTCCACTTCAACAGCTGATAAACATCTTCAATGAAGCGACTGGATACAAAATTAACTAAAAATAATCCTATATACTAATAGTAAACAGTCTGGGAAGGAAATCAAGGAAACAACACCCTTCACAATAGCCACAAATAATATAAAATATCTTGGTGTAACTAACCAAACAAATGAATGACCTGTATGGCAAGAACTTCAAGTCTTTGGAGAAAGAAATTAAAGAAAATATCAGAAAATAGATTTCCCATGCTAACGAATCAGTAAGATTAACAATAAAAATGAACATCTTACTAAAAGCAACCTAAAGATTCAACGTAATTCCCATAAAATTCCAACACAATTCTTTATAGAACTTGAAAGAACAATACTCAACTTTTTATGGAAAAACAAAACAACAACAAAAAACAGGATAGCTAAAACAATCCTTTACAATAAAATATCTTCTGGAGGTATCACCATCCCTGATTTAAAGCTATACTACAGAGCAATAGTAATAAAAACTATATGGTATTGCATAAAAACAGAAAACATCTTTAACAAATAGAGCTGGTCTAACTGGATTTCTGCATGTAGAAGAATGCAAATGACCCTGAACAAAACTTAAGAAACCAGATTCTAAAATATAATATATGTATAAATATATTATAAATTTATTACAATTTATTCACTTTGTATCCCAGCTGTGTATCCCTTGTCTCCTCCCAATCCCACCTTCCTCCCTCTTCTCCTCCTCTGCCCCTCCCCTAGTCCACTGATAGGGGAAGACCTCCTCCCCTTCTATCTGACACTAGCATATCAGGTCTCATCAGGACTGGCTGCATTGTTTTCCTCTGTGGCCTGGCAAGGCTGCTCCTCCCCCTCCCCAAGGGGAGGTTATCAGAGAGCCTGCCACTGAGTTCATGCCAGAGACAGCCCCTGTTCCCCTTATTAGGGAACCCACTTGGAGGCTGAGTCTGTGGGCTACGTCTGAGCAGGGGTTTTAGGTTGTTCCCATGCATGGTCATGGTCCGTGGTTGGGGTATCAGTCTCTGCAGGGACCCCAGGGCCAAGTTTTTTGGCTCTGTTGGCTCCTGTCCCCTCCAGGTCTTTCTGTCTTCCCCTTCTTTCATACAGTTCCATGCATTCTGCCCAAAGTTTGGCTATGAGTCTCAGCCTCTGCTTCTTTACCTCCATCAGTAGAGTCTTTCGGAAGCTGTCTGTGTAGGCTCCTCTCCTGTTCCCTGTCTTCTTCTGCTTCTGATGTTTATTGCGTTTGCCTTTTTGAATGAGGACTGAGCATCTTCCCTAGGGTTTTCCTTGTTGTTTAGCTTCTTTAGAAGGTTTATTATATATTAGAATGGCTACTCCAGCTTGTTTTCTGGGTCCAAAGAAACAAGATTCTTAATTTAAAATATTTTTAGTTAGCTGAGTTAGGTGTTGGCAGCACATGCTTTAATCTCAGCTCTTGGGAGGCAGAGGCAAAAATACCTCTGTGAGTTTAAGGTTAGTCTGGTCTACATAGTGAGTTCCACTATGCAGAGAAATCTAGTCTCCAACAAACTAGAGGCAGGAGCTGAAGCAGAGACCGTGGAGAGAGTCTGCTTACTGACTTGCTTTCCATGGCATGGTTAGCTTGCTTTCTTATACAGCCCAGGACCACCTAACCAGGGTTGGTGGTGTAAATAGGCTATTAATACCTAGTATTTATTGATAAGTAATTCAGTGGTTATTATTTAACCTGCTATTGCAGAAATAAAAGACACAAACACCTGTTAGATTTTTAATAAGCCTTAATGCACTTGGGGCTGGAAAGACCTTAAACCCCTAAGCTACCTTGTTATCTCCCAGCCACACATCCTATCCAAAATTCCCTTAAACATCTGTACATGCTCCATTTGGGCTGCTTCTTTCCATCATGCCAACGCTCAGAGCAAGCTCCTCCCAGGCACATGCTTCTTGTTCATGCTAACCCATGGTGACCTGATCCTGTCTCCTTTCTTCCTTCTCTCCTGCAACTCTGTTCAATGATCCTCTGCCCTTCCAATCCCACCAACCTTGGCTCCACCTACCTCTCTTTTGCCCAGCCCTCCTTAAGAGAATGTGACCTCATTCTCTTATGTTGTTTCTTGCTGATTTGGGGACATAGAATGCCTTTTGATGGGCCCAAAGGAAATTGGAAAAACAAGTAAGCTAGTAATATTTGTTGTGCAGTCTCTAAATGTTGAGAAATTGTAGGCTTAATCGAAGTCCTGTTTGGAATAGTCTGAAAGGCTGGACCAGTTGGGATCAACAGCTTTATTTGAAGCCATTCTGGAAGCAAGCTTTGCCAGAGCAGCAACTGAAGCGGTCTGAGGCATTAGGATGCTGGAATATCTGGTGTCATTGGCTCAGCATCCTCCTGAGTGAATATTGCCAGGTCTGACCCAGCTTTACTGGTGTTTGGTTCTTTTGCTCTAAAAACATATAGTTTCTCACAAGTAATATACAGTTCTAAAATTATATCTGTATTGTTGATGGTTATACTAGTTACTATTGACATATCTTTTTAGTTAGGCAGCAGTTATTCCTAAACCGGCTGTATACCCAAATCACCACACAGAGTCTGGGATTTATTTAATTAACCTAGAGCACAATGCTGGACAATGATTACTCCATCCTAAACCTCCAAACTTGCATAGTTTCCTATCATTTAGATTTTACCCATCATACTTGCTTTTAGTCATATCTAAGGTCCGGTCCATCTCTCCATGTGGTTCCAAGACCTCTCCCCCAGATTCTTCTCCTCTTCCCATTCGCCTCCTTCTCCTCCCCTCTCTGGACCAGGATGTCCCACCCTATCCTCTCCATTGCTCAGCATTGTGGCTGGTTGTTTTAATTGACAATGTAGAGAACAAATGGTGGCATGTTTACATAAACTTGAGACAATTCACAATTCAATGTCTGGATTGAAACCAGATAGTGGGGTAGAGGGAATCAGCATTTGAATGAACAAGGGTAAATTGTATACATTCCAAAAGAACATTATACCAACAATGTATGATATGCAGGATGCACGATTAAGGATGGTTTTCTTCTGCCCTTTGTTTAAGCATGTCTTTCTTATAAGCTAGTTTGGATCGTGATCAAATTGTAAGATAATTTTTATTTATGCCGTATAAAGGATGGCATGATGAATCCTGAGAAATTTGTAGCCAAGGATTTAATGGTCCTGTATACTTGAAATTCTGACTGTTTTTTTTTAAAGATTTATTTATTTTACAAATGAGTGCTCTATTTGCATGACAGAAGAGTGCACCAGAACTTTTTATAGATGGTTGTAAGCCACCATATGGTTGCTGGGAATTGAACTCAGGACCTCTGGAAG
Organism: Meriones unguiculatus; assembly: GCF_030254825.1. Classification (NCBI taxonomy): domain Eukaryota; kingdom Metazoa; phylum Chordata; class Mammalia; order Rodentia; family Muridae; genus Meriones; species Meriones unguiculatus. The sequence goes on from NC_083356.1 coordinate 13,428,265, forward strand.
AACAGACAGTCCTCTTAACCTCTGAGCCAGCTCTTCAGCCCCTGTCCCAGTCAGTTTTACAGATGTTCCAATATGGAGGCATCGGGGATCAGCATATATAATACCTGTTTAGACTTTTTGATTTTTCTTTTCTTTCTGTCAATAGCCAAGATCTTCAGGAGGGCTCCCTCTGTCAAATCTGATCCTTATCACTTTGGATAAAAATCCAAAGCCTCTTCTTTTTTCCTGTTAATACAAACAGAAAGCCTCTCTCCCAAAATAACATAGCCTCTGTCCTCCAGTTTGAAGTCATCATAAGTATAAATTGGATTTAATTTAGCAGCCCAATTTTTGTCTAGGTCTGCTATATTTTGACTTCCCTCAAAGGGGATGAGTACTATTACTATTGGATATGTAAACATTTTTATAAATTAGAATAAGATTGTATGGAGTTTAAATATACTCTTACAGAGATATAATCATTAATTTTACTGAGACAGGTTTTTCTGTGTAGCCTGGGCTGTCCTAGATTTGTTTTGTAGATTAGGCTGGCCTCGAGCTCACAACCTATAGTCTGGGTCTCCCAAGTACTCGGATCCAAGTCATGTATTTGATCAATTAGATTATTTTAATTAAATTGCAAAATTAATTAATTCACAGTACTCTGAGTTTATGTTCTCCTGTGAGATCCCCAAACCTAAGGAGACTGTTTGACTACTCAGAGCATAAATTATTTATTTTGTTATCTACCAATAATTGTCAGAGGCATGCAGACTGTTCCCCCTGCCCTTTCCATCCCACCGCTGTCTGTCCTGAGTGGGGATTGGTGGAGGTTAACCTTTTAGCTGCCATTGTGGGTCTTTATATTTTAAAAGACAGTGACTTTCTGACCTACCTCGGTTCTTCACAGCTTGAGGCTTAACTGTGGGGTGTCAGGAGCCAGTCTCATCCACACCAGCTCACACTGCTGCTCTGTGAGAATCAAGCCCAAGGGCAGTAGCCGCGGCTTCTGTGAGGCCGTGGAGGCATGTGTGCCAAGCTAGTATGCATACATGCATTCCAAAGTGCACAAGGTTTGGGGGAAAAATACCATTCATAAGGAACTGTGGGCCTCCCTCCCCCCATTTTAGCAACAGTACTTTCAAAGGAGGCCTGTGTCTGTCTCAGCAGCCACCAATAGTTAGGTGGGTCCCAAGAATTGTCTAAGAACAGAGAGCAAAGGGCTAACGCAGGGGAGCCGGGAGCCATCAAGACTGTGACTCTTTATTCCCCTCACCAAACAATACTGAAATATAATTTTTAAGGGTGTGGATAGAATGAAATACGGTTGGGCGCCATTTGTTGTAGATTTACCATTAGTATTGATTTCATATGATTATTAAATGCACCTGAAACCTCTCTCTCCCATGATCCTTCTGCCCTTCCAAGCCAGCAGACCTTAGCCATGTCTACCCCTCTTCTGCCTAGCCTAGGTATAGGCAGTTTTATTGGCCAATTAGGGATAATTTGGGAGGCAAGGTATCACTTGGTGTACTTGACCCTAGGGTTAAGTTTATTGATCCTGTGTACAGAAAGCTCTTGGATTAAAGGTGTACGCTAGGGTTAGGAGAACCACACCATCATCACCTGTTTACAGAATGTTCTTGGATTAAAGGCTCAACCACACCAAACAAGAAACAGGGTTTTACAGTTCACCATTCTGGGGTTCACCATGGGATCAAATATCCTGCAACAGCTGGTTTTCAGAGGACCCAAGTTCTATACCTAGCACCTCCCTAGCAGCTAACAACCATTTTTAATTCCAGTTTCAGGGAAGCCATACTCTGGCCTCTGTTGCCACTGCAAACATACACACTCCATGATGTATACAGATGTACACAAAAACAAAACATTTGTGCACCTAATTTTTTTAAAAGCACTTAAAAGAAAATGCTCCCACAGACTTGACTCCAGGCCAATCTGATGAAATGGAGGTTCGCTCTTCCTTGATAGAGCTTCTCTGTGTAGTGCTGTTTTTCCTGTTTTATCTAAATTTTGAGTTTATTGCGGTGAAGTCCGTAGTCACCTCTGTCAGTAGGGAAACACAGCCCTCACCTCAGAGGGACAAGAGATGGTTTATTCTGGAGCCAAATGTGAGTGACCATGGATTGAGATACACATTTACGTTAACTCACATTCCATGTTCCGCTTGTGGAAACAGTTGCATGAAATATTACTAGTTACAAAACAAAGTTAAAAACTGAGGTGTTTGGAAAATACATTGGCTGGGCCATGGGTAGGCAGGTGACAGCAAAACAGGGAAAACTCTGCTACAGGTTTCAAATGACACCTGATGATATTTTTAGATTTAGATTGTTGGAGGCTAGTGGTCTGCTAAGAACACATTTTAAAGTTTTGATTATCTCAAGGATGTTGGGTCAGACACATGTGAGCAACAAATGGCATTCATAGAAGTAAAAAGTAGCCCCAAAATAATTAGGTTTCGGTCTGTAACGTTTTAACTCTCCGAATCTCTAGTCATTTGGCCTTGTGGAGTCTTTAAGACAGATACAGTTTCTCTCTTTCCTCTGCCTTCTGGGAACTTTAGTTCACGCCTCTCAGTTTTTAAATCCTGGAACTCCTGTAGCCAAGGAAGCATTTCAACTTCATATTTTCCAGCAGTTCCAACTCCCAAGTATGTTGAGACTGGTATGTGACACCGCTCCCAGCTTTGAATCAATGTAGCCTTTTCTCTTTTTGTTTTTTCAAGACAGGTTTCTCTGTGTAGTCCTGGCTGTCCTGAAACTCACTTTGCAGACTAGGTTGGTCTCAAACTCAGAGATCTGCCTGCCTCTGTCTCCTGAGTACTGGAATTAAAAGTGTGTGCCACCATGCCTGGATCAGTCTTTATTATTTTCTGATAGGTGTTTTTATAACTGGGAATTTCTTTATAGACACAGCTTTAACTATATCACACCAAATTTGAAATTTGTTGTTTTAGATGTCTTTGGTTAAACAGATAAGGAACTTTACATCTTGGATTTTTTTTCTGACCCATAGATTATTTAAATGAACATTTGCTAATCTGTACATATTCGGCCTTTAATGACTGTTCTAGAACAATAATGAATGTATCGGCATTGAGCAAAGTGTGAGGTTCTGCTGGTCATGTCTGTTCCCACTGGCCTTTGTGTTCATTCCATCCATTACTGAAAGCCAAGCCCTAACTCTGTGACTACAGACTTTTAATGATTTCTCCTTGTTTGATAACCGCTGCTCCGTGCATTTCGAGCCATTATTATTATTATTATTATTATTATTATTATTATTATTATTCAATCATCCCTACTGACTTGCTTTTCTTGCACCCCTTCCTGTGCGCTCCTGTGCCCTATTCTGGTCTCCATCTTCGTAGAGGACTTTTGCCACCTCTGGCTAGGGCTTCTCTAAATGGAGCCCATCACTCTACACCTTTCCATGTCCAAGTGGTGCATTTGTAAATATGGTTCCCAGTCTATGGTTTGCGTTTTCGTTTTCTCAATAAAATAGAAAAATTTAAATGCTGTGCATGCTGTGTACATTTTTGTACACATGTGTGTGCACGAATATACATACGAAGGCCGGAGGTCACCCTTGGGTATCATTCCTCAGGAGCCATCCACCTTGTTTTGAGACAGGGTCTCTCCCCGGGGTTTGGGGCTTACTGATGGGCCAGACAGGCTGGCCAGCAAGCCCCAGGGGGTCCACTTGTCTCTACCTTCCCAGACCTGGAATTACAAATGCACAGGCACTAAGCATGGTTTTATATGCCAGTGCTGGTATGTGTTCTCATGCTTGGAAGGAAAGCACTCATCTTAGGGTTTCAGTTTCTGTGAAGAGACATCATGACCACAGCAACTCTTCTAAAGGAAAGCATTAGGCCTGGCTTATAGTTCAGAGCTTTAGTCCATTGTCATTGTGGAGGGAAGCATGGCAGTGTGTAGGCGGACATGGTGCTGGAGAGGTAGCTGAGAGTTCTCCATCTGGATTGGCAAGCAGCAGGAAAAGAGTGAGACCTCCAAGCCCACCTCTGGTTACACACTTCCTCCAACAAAGCCACACTGACTCCAGCAAGGCCGCATCTCCCGACAGTGCCACTCCCTGTGAGCCGATGGGGACCATTTTCATCCAAACCACCACACACTTTACCCAACTGAGCTATAGCTCCAGCCCCAATGCATCTGAATTTTGACAGTTGCAAATTTGTCAGTGTCAACTTTTTACTTTGTGTGTGTGCCATCTCAGAATTTGTGCCAAGGTGAAGTCAAGATGTTTTCCTCCTGTGTGTTCTTCTAGAAGCTTTGTGTGGCTTTTACATCCTTCAGAATAAATTGTAAGCGTCTTGTCATTTAGGATCTAGCCCTTTCTACCTGGATGTGCAATGCTTATGCCCCTGAGTTCTCTTTGTGCTTTACTTTAAGTCTGTGTATCTGGTGCCTGTGGATTTAGGGTGAAGAGAGCCACTGGGGAAGCAGGTGGGCAGGGTTGGATTGATGCTTCAATCAAATAGCATCAATGGGGATCAAAGTAGCCTGGGTAGATCTGTGTAGCACTCGTTCTTCAAACTCTACTTTTGGGGGAGTATTCAGCGTCATGCAAGCTGCTACATGCCCCACACGAGACAATCAACAGCTGTGGACAAACTACAGCCCAGCTAAAATCCCACGCTTGGGATTAAAACAAAAACATAACTGAGTTTACAAAGAAACCAAAACTTCCATTACAGATCTGTATGTTTCAGGGAAGCAGTCGCTGTGAAGACTCCACGTTAGGGCCTGGAGAGAGAAGGGGAAGCTGTGAGGGATGTGAGGAGGGGAATGCTGGTCAGCTAAAGGCCCATGCTGCCTGGAGAAAAGACTCAGTGTATACTACAGGCATGGCCTGTGAGAACCCAGCAGATATTGGGGGGCAAGGGATAGGGAGACATGGGACACTCAGTGTGCCTATGGAAATGACTGGCATCGAAAGATTGCCGAGAGAAGCTGGTGTCAGGGAGGGCATCCAGAGGAGAGGAGACCCTGGGGAACATCCTCCAGGCAGGAGAGAAGATGGCCACTGAATACATGCCGTGGACTCGGGTGGAGATAATGGGGATCTGAACATTCTCTCACCACACATTAGAGACATAGGGAGAGAATCAAGACTCTCCAATGCAGGCCAGACACGCAACCTTTCGATACACCTACCTCTGCCTCCCACGTGCTGGGACTATGGGATCAAGACTACCCAGTGCAGAGGCAGGTGCATCTCTGTGAGTTCAAGGCTAGCTTGGTCTACATAGTGAGTTCCAGGATGGCCGGTGCTATGTAGAGAGACCCTGTCTCAAAAAACAAACAAACAAACAAACAAACAAACAAACACTACCCAATGCCAGAGTGGCTTGGGGCAGGCAGGGAGAACAAGAGCATTTGTGGAGTGAGGTGTTGAAGACTGGAGAAAAGAAACAAGAGAAAAGAAGGCCGAGAACTACAGGGGTTGGGGAGCTGAGTGGGCAGAGGCAGGTGGTGATGAGGCCTCCAGATGTGTCTGCTGTCAGGGTTGGGGTGACTGTTCTGAGCCACTTGCCCTTTCCTTTGCCTTGATGTCTGTTTCTCTTTTTGCAGAATTAAAACAAGGAATTCCCCAAGATTTGTCTTCTTCCCCCAAATTAGACAGATACAAAATAGCAAGACAATTAACAGAAAAAGCCATCAAGGTAAATGTGTTTTGGGACACATGGGTGGGGGTGCTATTTGTTTTTAATGGGAAATTATTTTGTAATTTCATTTGGGTATTGGCCTGACTGGATGACTTCCTCTCGTGTGGATATGATGCCAGTGTCGCTTTTGACTTTGTCTCCTGTATATGTGCCCTGTGAACTTTGTTGGTGGTGGACATTCAGATGACTTCAGAAGACATATCTTCTGTGGCTCAAATATCTCCTGTGGGTACCAGAACTTAGCTCCAGGCATCTTCTGAGTATTCTCCTGGGTAGGGTCAGATCTTCCACTGGGTCAAGGTTAGGATCTCTGTTGCCTTGCAACACAAATGTATCTATAGAAAACAGCACTACTGTGTCTCTGTGTTGGGAACTGGGCTCAGTTCATCTCTGTTCACATCTCTTTGGTGGGATCTGGGCTTAGTTCATGTTTCTATCTTGGGTCTCTGTGATGAGGTCTGAGTTCAGATTATCTGTGTGTCTCAGTGACAGAGTCTGGGCTATAGTGGTGGCTTGGTTTGCTGAGGAAGATCTCACTCATGTCTGGTGTCAGGCTAGCTGTGCTCATTCCCAAGTGCCCCTGTTTCCAGCTGTTCAGGAGTCAGAGGAGTCCCTCCCATGTGGTGTCTCTACAGCCATTAGTGGGGGTATTCTGAGCTCCAAGACTCTGTCATGGATGCCCTGATGAGGTTAGGCCCCTTAGGAGACAGATTGACTGTTTATTTATCAGAGTCTACTGATTTCTGGCCTCAGTGACATCTCCTTCCCACCACCCCCTTTGTCACATTTGCGGGATGATGACAGTGGTTGTGGTAGGATGTCCTGTCGCTTTGCTGGTTAGAGTCCAGCGAGGGTGACCCGTCAGGTCTGTATGTCTGCAGCAGGACTCCAATGGCTCTGAGCCACTCCTCCGACCTGGCCCCCCGCTTACCCTGCCCATCCCTGATCCTGCTAGTGACTAAGTATAAGTCACGTCATTGCCTTCACCTAGCGGGTGGCTTGGGGTGCCCACATGTATATCAGCTTCCCTCCCACCCACCTACCCCTGTGGCTACATGAAACACTTGAAGCGTCACGCTTCATTAAGAAAAGTTTGGTGTCCACCCAGTTTTAAAGGCTGAAAGCCAAAGCTTGAGCGGCCCTGGCTGTTTGGCTGTGTCGCACAGTGGCAGATGGTACTGTGGGCATGCGTGTGGGAGGGAAAATAGACCTGACGGAGGAGACCAGAGGGAGACAGGGTCCTGGCTTGCTGTCTCGTAACTGCTCACCATGTGAGAGCTAGCTCACACGTACCCTTCCTAGGGCATGTCCCCGCTCCACACCCGTGCTGGTGACCCTGCCACAAGCATATGAGGCCATTGGAGACATGTAATGCTCCAGTCCTATAAATGACCATTCCTTCCCTGAACTTTGCCTCGGCTGGGAAGGCTGAGGTGGTATAGTTTCCTTCTCCCACCGGCTGCCACCTGCCTGCTCATCCACACACACAGCTAACCATCTCCAAGTGATGACTCAGGATTCCAGCAGCAGCTGGGCTAGCCCTGCCCCTTTCCTCTGTTCCCCATTAACTTGAAGAAGAAAGGGTTTATTTTATGTTACAGGCTTGCAGTCCCCCATCTAGGTCAGTCAAGGCAGGGACTTGAGGACAGAGGCTTATTCCTCACTGGCTTGCTCCTATAGTTGGCTCAGCCTGCTTTCTTATGCAACTCAGGATAGCCTGGCCCAGGGGTGGCACTGCCCATAAGGCTGGACCCTTCCACATCTATTGTCAATCAAGGAAATGCCCCCATGGGCTTGCCCACAGGCCAATCTGATGGGGGTATTTTCAAAATTGAGGTTCCTGTTCACAAATGACTCTAGCTTGTGTCAAGTTGACATAAAACTAGCAGAGACACTCACTGGCCACACTGGGAATGTGTTATTCTCTAGAGCCACAGGCATCGCATAGCTGTGTGTCCCACCTATATTCTAAGTCCAGAAATCCTGAGTGGGGGCCACTGTGACAGCTGCCCAGGAAGTTCCGGCTTTCTAGGTCGTGTTGTGTCTGAGTGTGTGAATGGGTTTGTGACTGCCTCTGTAATCCCAACGATGAACATACACAGCACCGCAACTGTGGGGATTATGTCATTGAGACACATGTGAGCCCTCACACACACACCCTTCTACAAGCTGAAGACAGGTGTTGTTGTCCCACGGTGCAGCCTGGCCCATCCTGCTTCGGAAACTCACCTCAACCCCCTTTGCTGCTGAGTCGTTCAGTTAAAACACTGCTGTTTTCAGGAAAAGAAGATTTTCTCCATCTATGGACACTACCCTGTCATCCGGGACACACTTCGAAGAAAGGGCTGGGTGGAGAAGAAGTTCCATTTCCTGCCCAAAATTCTTCAGAGTGCTGAAGGCGAAGGTAAAGGTCACAGGGGCAGAGTATCAGGATCACCTTGTCTCACAGAGGATTTTTGGTGTATGGCCAAAATGTCAGCCATCCTAGGCATGGTGACTCTACATGCCCACTGGCATCTACCTGCAAATATCCACCACCCTCCCCACCTTCCACCTTCCAGGCAGCCATACTCCCACCATGGTACCACTCACTTTTTGGTATCCCTATGTCCACACCCAGCCCTAGCCATTCTTCCTCCAGCTCCATCCTCCATTCCTTCAGGCTTGTCCTCCCTAGACTCATGCCCCAGCCTCTACTGTCTCCCACCTTGAGGGTCATCTGTCCTTCAGCACCCCCTCAGCCCTGGCCTAGCACAGCCCACGTGGAATGTTGCACGGGAGGTTGGGGAGCGTGGGCACATGTGGCTCCCAGCCATAGCCCTCAGAGAATACCTGCTGCCCCAGGGGAAGCCTCACTTGGCGCTTTTATTAGACTCCAACCCTACAAGGAGTCTGATGAGGGACCTGGATGCAGTGGCGGCAATGTCTTTCTCATATTTTCTTTGCAGATAATAAAAGTGCTGAGACCAAAGAAAACCAAGAATTACCCTTGGAGAAAATAGATGACATCCACGATGTGATGGTAGGCCCTGTGGCCTGGTGTTAGGGTATACCAGGGCCTTTCTAAGGCAGAGCACACGGGACAGAAGTGAGACTCCTGTATGGGAGCATGGGCCTTGGGGCAGCTGGCTTCCCTGTATGCTTCTAGCTCCTGCATCCCATACTGACTAGCTCAGATAAAGGCTTATGTGATGGTGGGCCAGGACGGGCTGAGTGGTGGGGTCGGAGGCCCATGCATTACAGGATGGAGGCAGGAGACTGGCCAGTGACCAGATGGGGTCCCCAGTAATGCAGCAGTTGTACTCCCCAGTCATCACTAGCCTGGCTCTTCCAAAACCCTCCTGTCTTCTATACAGAAGGTGAGGAGAAAGGTTAGTCCCAGGGTGGAAGTTTTGCCCTACATACAGTTTAAAAGATCAGATATACAGAATGCCTGTGTGTGAATCACATCATAAATCAGTGCAAATAAATAAATAAAATGGAAAGAGAATTAGGAGCAGGTGGTCTTAAGAGACATTAGGTTAATGGGGTTAATTCCATTTTTATAGCCAGCTATGTACTTAGTCTAGTTTACTCTTCTGTGAGTACCAGTGGGGAAAAGCTGCCTCCTACGGGTTCTGGGAGAAAGTATCCTCTGGACCACACTCCTGGGTCTCAGAACACCACAGTCATCTCCAGTCAGCAGCTAGCCCATCTCTAAGTCCCACATAGATACCGGGGGGGGGGGGGGTGGATTTCAAATTCACCTTCAGCCCCAAGTTGAGGAAAGCAGCTGGCTTCTGGGCAGCAGACACCCCGTGTGATTGGGGTTGTCCCCATTCCACCATATGCAGCCGTCAGGAGTCACGTATCCTCAGCTAAGATGGAACGTTTGGCAGCACAGTCTAGCTTCCGTCCCACCCCCAACTCTCAGCTGTGTCCCAGCATCTCAAAGGAGCAGAGCCTTCCCTGAATGCTGGATGTTGATAGACGGCTCTTCTTGCCAGTCCAGGTTGGTAAAGAACGAGATGCCATACCTCCTCTGGACTATCAAGAGAGACGTTGTGGACTATCACAGCCTGTCCTACGACCAGATGCTCAACCACTATGGAAAGACAGCTTCATTCACAACCAAGGTGGGTGGGAGGGCCTGGGGCCCAGGCTGAGTGGGTGGGCCATCTACACCCAGGAGAACCAGTGGGCCGGGTTGGGATATGGGACACCCACCACCTCCTGTCGCAGCATGCCTACCTACACTCCTGCTCTTCCCACTCTGTCTCTGGGTGCTGTCAGAGCCATGGAAAGCCCTCTTTCTCAGGGGACATGGGCCAAGTCAAACATGGGTCCCCAGTGAGCTTCACTTTGTGTGAGGTCCCTAATGCACTGCTCTCTCTCTTGAGATTGGACTGTGTCTAAACATGAGGAGTCTGCCTTGGTACGTCCAGGCCAACCCCAACACCTTCTTCCCACGTTGCTATGGCCTCTGCACCGAAAGTGAGAAGCAGGAATTTTTGGGTGAGTGACCAGTGGCCTTCCAGGGCACCACACTTTCCTGGGGCCAGGACTACCATCTTTGGTCCATTTAGTAAGGGCCAGCCAAGAAACTTCCACAGGCATTGTTGGTGGTGTGGGAGGAGACACCTGAGTCTGACAGAGGTTGTAGAGCTAAGTATTCAGAGCTTGCCTCTGAGGGGACACAGGAAGCCCCCAGCAGCCCTGGCTCAGAGCAGCACCACCTACTTCCAATCTCTTCGTGGATACCTTGCTGCTCAGAACCTGGGCTCACCTTGAGCCTAGCTCTGCCAGAATGCACAGCTACACTGTTGTGTGTTTGGTGAGTGCAAGCAAGACCCTTCAGTAGAGGACAGCTCTATTCTAGATGGTCCAGGGTGTCCAGAGAGACCCTTTAGAGTCCTCAGAGGGTCCTGGCACTGTAGCAAGGGGACTACTGGGAATATCCCTCAGGTCTCTGAGGGGTTATGGGGTAGTGACAACAGAGAACAGAGGAGAAGGGGAGAGAATGGTGGCTGGACAGAGGAGGTGTCGGGACTGGGTGTGGACAGGTGGGTGAGCAACTGGGTGTGCTGGTTGAGGGTGGCAGGGAGGCCCACGTGGCATGCTCCGCTGTCTCTCTGCTCTGGGTGGGCAGCGGGAGCGAGGCCTCGGTGTCCTTCCAGATGATTTTCGGCGCACAGTGGCTTCCAGCATCCTCAAGTGGGTAGTCAACCACCAGAATAACTGCAACAAAACCAAGGGCAAGACTAAGAAGGAGGAGGCCAAGAATGACGACCCCAACACCAAGAAAGGTACGCACCTGCGGGGCAGGTCCACTGTGCCTAGGGGGTGTGGAGTCTCTGGTCAACTGTAAAGGTCTTTAGCTGGTGAGGTGAGGTCTCTATGGGTGATGGACAGGTTTGGTGGTCAAAATAGGCATGGGAAAGTAGCATCAATGCTTCGGGTTTCTCTCTAATTCCCACAGCCTATCTTCTGTTTTGACTGTAGTAGGCTGAGACCTCAATCATCCTATTTGTGCACCAGGCACCCTTATTCTGTGATCACACTAATTCCTGTCCCCCCAGGTGTAGTGTCTAGCCAGTGGTCACTGCTGTGACCTTCCATATGGCCCCCGGAAAAGGACCACAGTAGTGGCGGTTCCCTGTGGTGTGAGCACACAGAAGTCACCTGGGTTTACGGGTTTTGTTGTTGTCTGCTTTAATAATCCACCTCAGTTCCTATGCACCCCACTGTCAATGTCCCTACTCCAGAGGTACATTTGTCAAAACTGTTGGAGAGTAAACTTTGGTGTGTTAAAACTTCTAAAGGATGTGTTTGAAAAGTAGCTTGTGAGTAAGGCAGCTCCAAGATGTGAGTAGAGGCTTTTGTGGGGTGGATGGGAGTTGGTTACAGCTGAACTGTCTAGGTGGGGACAGTCAAGCCATGTAACTAAAGGCCCCTGGCTGTGTATGCTTGGCTGAGATAATTCCTGCAACCCCTGGTCCTTTTTCTTGTTTCCACAGTTCTTGCTTTTTCAGGATGTCTACGTTGGAGACCTCACAGCATGCAGCCTGTTCATACTGATGAACTTAGCAACAGGCTTTGAGGTTTCCTCCGTGCTGGCTGCCTGATGGTTAGGGCTGGGTAGTTCACTGTCCCTCTGCGCTGAGTTCCTCCTACGTCTGTAGGAGTGTCACACTGTTGTTTTAATTTGTAACTCACTAGTGACATGAAATCAAACAGCTGTATATCTTCTCTTGTGATATGTCTGTTTTTGTTTTTGTTTTTTTTTTTAAATTAGGTTGCTCCATTTTCTTACTAAGTTTCAAGAGTTCCCTGTATACTTTGGGTGGTGTTTCATATCAGAAATGTGCAGATACTGTCTCCCAGTCTTGGGCTTGTTTGCTCATTCCATTGAAGATGGCTCTCACACAGAAGATAGTTTTACTTTTAGAAGGTCATGAAGTTAGCTTGCCAGCAGTTTCTTATTTAATCTACTCTTAAATCTGTGCAGGTCACTTGTTGTATGAACCCTGAGTCTTGTTGTGAGATCCTGGTTGGCCCTTCAGCCATAAAAATGAAGACACCAAGACTTTTTAATATTTCAAAGCTTAGACCTTAGTTGGGCCGACTCTCAACTAGCTCATCTAAGTTAACCCAACCACCTAGCCCCATTCAGCGACATGGCTAGCTACACCTCCAAGCCTGTAGTCACTTCCACCTCCTCTCCCATCTCCTGGTGAGAAGGGCTTTCCTCTTTCTTCTTCCTGGGTTCCTTTCTCCCTCTCAGGAAGTCCCGCCTTCCACTTCTCTTTCTGCCCAACTGTAGGCTGTCAGCAACTTTTATTATCCAATCAGGGATAATTTGGGAGTCAAGGTTTACACAATGCCATTTTGGATACATGAGAATTTGCTCATAGGACAATAGGGCTCTTGGGGACATAAGCAATTAACATTTGAGCACATAGTAGTTCCAGATCAAGCCATTGGTTTTGGAGGTGACTGTTGACACAGTTGGATTGATGACCACTACCATGGTTGTTACTGTTTTCTCTGCATTTGTGGCTCTCTCTCCATTGTTTTATTCTCTCCTTTTCCACCTTTTGTAGCATGGTCTTCAGAGTTCATGACCACAGCCAGGTTTTTCTACTGCCATTCATCCCATGAAGGTTTCTACTCCAGTGAGTCATGAGTCTTCATATTGTCTCTCTCTCCAATTTTGGGGAGATCGATTTTGTCTTTGACCTCACTTCTTTGGAAGATCAGGAGTTGTTTGCCTAGATCAACTTTTTTGCTTAAGAGTTTTCACATGTGGAAGCCAGAAGTGCCACATTTATTTTTAAATGATTTCTGTCCTGTGAATTTCAAATGCCCATTATACTCTCTGCAACTGCCACATAAATTTAGCACTCTTGCTTTGCAGCATGCTCCATTATGAGCCTGTGCCCATCACACCACTCCTTAGTGCCATGCCACACTGACACTGTGCCTGAAAACCCCAGCTGTCCGATGCCTGTGTTGCAGCCATGCCAGCTCCCTGGAAAACCCAGAGCTAGAGAGGGAGGAGTCTCAGCCTATTGACCATACTCTTGAGGCCACTTGAAGTTCACATTCAGTCTGTATTTTCTGAGGCTCAACAGCGGTCCTGAATCATGGGGTTGAGAAGGGATGAGACACTAAATAAGGAAGGGTTCAGGTGCCAGGACCTACTAATGGCCCCTGTGTGGTCCAAGAATCTTTATAGCAATAAGAATTTGCAATCATAGCCACTCAAAGTGCTCACAGATTTAAGAACAACACAGGTTTGGTCACAGAGCATGTGAACAGAAAGTGTGCTTTTTATGACAATTCAAAAATACTATTGTTAAAATAACTTTTATTCATCTGATATAATGGTCATCTTGGAGGCCTTCTGCCCCCCTTCTGCTAACTTAGACCTAGTCGTAGAAGCTTCTAGCCTCCATATAAATTCCACAAAATGAACTGCCAGGAACTCAGCTCCATTGCACTGCCTTTCAACTCACTCTCAGCTGAACTGCCTGAACAGAACTGACTAGAACTCAGAGATCAGTGTGCCCCTGTCTTCTAAATCCTGAGATTAAAGGCGTGTCTGTATTCCAGCTGGATCACACATACCTAGAAGGTCTTTGGATGTGATCCCTTGCCAGAGCAGCTACGTTCTGAATTAAAATTATTTGATAGACTATCTCCTCTCGGTCATGACAGCCGTTTCCAGTTTCAGAGTCTGAGCTCCTGATGGCAGCACCAGTGCTGAACAGTGGGGGTTAAGACTTATAAAGGGGAGGAATTACCTCCTAGGGGAAAGTGTAGCACTGGGGGAGAGACGGGAAGAGCGGAAGGCAGTCTCTGTGCCCTTGGTGGCGATCGCGCTCAGTGCATGTGCTTGTGTTCTAGATCCTGATGCCTGTGAGTCCCAAGGCCTCTCGGGACAGCTTATCGATACAGCATGCAAGGTATGCCAGACCTACCTGGGGCAACTAGAGCATGAAGACATCGATGTATCGGAGACCAGCACTGAGGCCTTGTCTGACGAAGAATGGAATGAACTGATCCAGCAGTACTACTTACTGGTTCAGTAAGATGTCACCCCACTGCCTGGGCCCCAGAAGTATCACTGCGCACACACACTGGGATGCATGTCTGGGTGTTGGGCCACCTACTTGGGTGCTGAGGGCACTTGCTTTGAAGTTGGGGTGTCTGTCAGGTGTCTGAGCATTTGTCTGGGTATTAAGTTGCTTATCTAACTTTTCTGAAGCACCTGTCTGAGGTTGGGATGTCTCCTGAGTCTTGGGGTATCTTCTGATGTTAGAGCACCTGCCTTGGGTAATCATGAGTGCCTATTGGCTATTGGGGTACACTTCTGTTATTTGTCGAAAAGATGACACCTCCTATGGGTGTCTTTTGGGGATACCATCTCACTTTGTACCTTCCCAACTCTTTTCATGCCTAATCTCATTCAGACCCACAATAGCCCTGGTCAGTTTGCACAGCTCAGGGCCTGAAAGGCTCTGGGTAATGAGTGAGGGTGGGCAGAGGCACTTCCAGGCTGGTCACCCCTCATTGCCTAGGCCCACGTGCTACTGCTGCTTCCCTGCTTACCCCTGGCCTCCCACCAGCAAGAAAAGAGGGGTTGAAAGCTACCCAGGCACCCTAGGGGGACAAACTCAGGGAGGCAATGCTTGTTTCAAGAGCCTGTGGTGGCCCCCACATGCCATCCTGGGTGTTTCCACTCTCTGGCCCTTCCTTCCCTTGCTTTGATTATCATTTTCCTTGTCTTCTCTTCCTCCTCCTCCTCCTCTCCCATTTCCCCTTCTTTTCTGTTGAATTATACCTGTAATCCCAGCACTCAGGAGGCTGAGGCAGGAAGATCATGAACCCAAGCCAGACTGGGCTATGCACTGAGTCTGAGGCTAGCGTGGGGTATGTAGCAAGACTCTGTTTACTTTATAAGCTTCCCTTAAAAATTACAATATAGGTGGTGTTTTGTTTTTTTGTGTTTTGTTTTGTTTTTTTTGAGACAGGGTCTAGCATGAGTCACTGTACCCAGAACCTCCTTTATGTTTTAGTACTCATCTTTAACTAGAACTTTCACCACTTCCCAAATAAATCATGATCGCATGACTTGGCTTGCCTCTTCCCATTTCCTGACACTCTCGTCATTCGTTTCTGTCTTATCTCCGTTTTATTTTTGTGGATGTGTGTTTGTGCCTGAATGAGTGTGCACACAGCTGCCCACAGGTGATTGTGAACCACCTGGTGTGGGCGCTGAAAACTGAACCCGGGTCTTCTGCAAAAGCAGTAAGTGCTCTTAACCTCTGAGCCGTCTCTCCAAACCCTCAACCTTTGTTTTAAAAGGCGCATGATCATGTTTGCTGTTGGTTTAGACAGTCAGTTGCTATAAACAGTCCCCCTTTTTGTGTACAGCAGCCAATGTTTTTGTTCAGAGGGAAGAAAAACTCTCTTAATATATTTTCTAGTAATGGTCCGCTGATAGAAAACTTTCTCCATTTTTTTTTTTCAGTCTCCAAAAGCCTAAAACTTTCATTTTTGAAAGATGTTTTCTCCAGGATAGAATTCTCAGTTTGCAAAGATATGTTGGAATATTATTCGATTGTCTTCTAGATCATGCTATTTTGTTTAAATTTTTTCTGCTAGTGTTTTGGCTCTTCTGGAGGGAGGTAGTATCTTTTTCTCTGGATGCCTTAAGACTTTGTATTTCAATTTTAGCAACTTAGTTGTTATGTTTCTAGGAATGCTTGCCTTTGTGTTTATCCTTGTTTGAGTTTGGGTGACATCGTTTAGTTATGAGTTGACATTTTTTTTCTCCCAAATTTGGACTCTGATCATTATTTTTACATGAGTTGCTTCTGCTTCCTTTTCTCCTTTCTCTTTCTGGGACGCTGGGCACATGTGTGTAATGCTGGGTCTTGTGTCTCTCTTTCCCGGTCTTTTCCTTCCTGGCTCTCATGAGAGTCCTTCTGATAGAGTTGTCTGTCCCTGGCTGTGTGCTGTGTTCCACTGTTGTAACACTAGTCACTGCTTTAGTCACTGCATATTCATGACTTGCTCCATCAGAGGAGGAGCTTACTTTATTCACTTTCATTTTCAGGAATTGTTCTCATACTCCCCTGTAAGAACTGTTCTAAATGTAGTTCCTAATGAAGTTGGTTATATCTTCGTATTTATTAGCCACCAATGTGGGACATTATTAGCCATAATTAACAGGTGATGAAAATGCTTTGCACTGGCTTAAGAGCTGCGTTTCTCATAAAGCAAAAGGGGACAAAAATAGAAGCCACAAACTAGAGACAGATAGATCCACTGTCCACATGTCCAACAAAGGTTCAAATGTAGAAGCTGCAGAGTTAGCTACAGTCACTTAGGGGAAAGATGAACCAAATGAAATGCTCAGTTTGTAGAATGCATCTCTATCGCTTGAAGCCCTGAGTTCCACCTCCAGCACCACATAAACTGGACATGGTGGCCCGTGTCTGTGACCCCAAGCACTCAGGGTGCAGCAGGAGGATCAGAAGTTCAAGGTCATCTTCAGGTGCACAGCAAGTTCAAAGCTATCCTGGGCTTACATGAGACTGTCTCAAGGAGGGAAAAAAGTAATAGACACTTCATGGAATGTGAAACAGCTGTCTAATCAGACTAGACCCAGTGAACCCTAGGCGCTGGCTCTTGTAATCCCAGGAGGATCTTGTACCTCTGCGTACCGGTCCCCATGCAGGTTCAAGAAAGGCAGAGCCCGAAAGCAAGAATCATAACTCGCTACCATCGACAGGAACGTAACACCAGAGAACTTTCTGATCAGCCCAGGCTGTGTGTCTCTTGAGCTGGAGGTAATGACCCAAGAGTCCAAGCGAGCAAAAAGCAATCAAACTCCACCTTTCCCATTAGGGTTTTCTATACTCAGCCCCATTTTCTTACACCTTTACCAGCTAGAACCCCCGGGCCTCACCACTAGGTGGCAGCATTGGGCTCCGGTGTGGTGTGGAGTGACCTGTCAGGTGAGCAGGCTCTGTAGCACCGGGCTGTGCGCGGTAGCCCTGGGACCCGTTCGGTTCGATGCTTGTTGAGACTGGCAGGCTCCCACTTGGGTGTTTGTGTGGCAGGACCCAGAAGGCCAAGAGGCTACGCTTCCTGGGGCCCGCAGGCACCCTGTCTGTTCTTCGATAAGCATGGATATGTCTAGAATGGGGCACCTGTTGACGCGAGCCAGGCTCCTGCCCTGTTCCCAGAAATCTCGTGGCTTTGACAGCTTCCATCTTCTCTGTATGTGGCAGATATAAGGTGATGCGCGCAACCCGGCGTGGTGATACACAAGTCCAGCGCTGGCTCGACTTCAGGGGTGACTTCCGGGGTCCAGGCTCCAGGGTCAGCAAAACACTTGACCTTCTGAGCCATAGTGGTGAAAGCATTCGTGCCACCAGGCACTTGTTGATAACAACATCCCATTGAACTAGTCTGGCCTGTTTCCATGGACCCAATGTGGTAACGGGGACACTAGAGGAGGGGGGATCTGTACCTCTTTGCACCACATACTGCTTATGGCAGAGCTGTCCTATCATTGTGGAGTCGAATGACATGTAACATCTGCAGAGGAAGCTCACACCCAGTAGACCACGGGAGCAGGCTCTGCTTGGTATCTGGCCAGCAAGGGGCAAGATCACTGCATCACCTGCCGACCTGTTTCCTGCAACTGGGGGTGGGACCTGACCCTGGCAGGACTCTTGCTCCCTTGAAACTCTAACCCATGTAGCCAGGGAGTGCCTTTGTTTGCTTTCTCCTAAATGCTGCCATGTTTTCCCAGCACATGGACAGAACGCACATGTGTCCTGTCTCCAAACCCTTGCTCCCGCCTCAAGGGCTGCAGCCAGAATTTTGGCTCAGCAGCAGCCACAGGGAAGTACACAGGGAGCCTGCGTTGAGCATCCCCTGTTTTACCGGGTCAGCCTACCTACGGAGGGTCCCACAGAACCTGAGAAGGACTGTAGGTACTGTGGTGGGTATCTCTCTCCCAGGTGCCCTCAAATTCTGAAGTGTAAGTGTTCCCTCAAATTCTGAAAGCTGCTCAGACATCCTTACCAATCCCAGCCCTTATTTCCTGAGATTAGGATGGATTTCTAAGTCAGGCCCTTTTCTACAAGTCTGAACTCACCACAAGGACATGGGGTCAGGTTGACCGTCATAGTCGCAGGACAATAAGCTGGCTGCTACTGTGGGAGAGGTAGATCTGCATTGTAGTTTGGCCTCCTTTAGAAGGAACTTTCTGGCAACAATAGTGCAGGCAGTATCTTGGCTCAGGGACCCATCCATCTCTGGTTTTCTTTTTGTACAGGATTGGTGTCTTTGTCCATACAGACAATCCATGTGTCCAGGTTCTTGTCTGTTTCTTTGTTTTCTTTTTTTTCTTTCTTTCTTTTGACAGAGTCTATCTATTATGAAACTTGGCTGTCCTTGAACTTGCTACGTTAAACCTAGAACTCAGGAAACTCCTCCTGTGTCTGCCTCCTGAGTGTTGGGGTTAGAGGCATGCACCACCATGCCCAACTAGGGTCCTTAACTTCTTGACACACCCTGTCAGGGTACAACCTCTAAAGGCTATGACCCCACCCCCACCCCCAGGCATATGCCTCTGCTGCCTGTAACTCTTTCTTTCTAGACAGCCATTAGCCTGTCGTAAGCAGAGACACCTAGCAGTCACTGGGGCTGAAAGCTGTTTCTCAGAGCCTCATGCCCTTTCTGGATCTTGCTTTTTCAGTGGCAATGCTTTCATCATTGACTCGAGAAGTTACTTTTCGCAGTGCCAGACTCTGCTGAGTAAGATCAGCTCTGTGAACCCCCAGACAGAGATTGACGGGATACGGAACATCTGGATCATAAAGCCTGCAGCCAAGTCCCGGGGTCGAGGTGAGTTCACCGGGCAGAGGCACAACCTTGACAGCCACCTGCTCTGTGATGGAAGGAGATTCAAGAAGTGCCGCCAAGGTCAGACAGGGGTGCCCAGGCTGGGCTAGAGGAGAAGGTATAATATCATAGTGCCCTACTGGAGTTTGCTCATTTATCTCAGTTTTTCTCATTCGTATCTATCCATTAGTTAAGCAACCCCAGAGTGCTGAGGGGTTTTGTTTGTTTATTTGTTTGTTTGTTTGTTTGTTTTTTGTGATACCTTGATCTTAGCAACAGGCTTATTCTGGCCACTAAAAAGGTTGTGGAGGAACTTCATCTCAAACCCATGTACTTCCTATCCCCTGGCTCCCGTGTAAAATTCACCTGCTAGCACCCTCAGAGGCAAATTCTAAACACCTAAATTTGCCTGTGGGTTATTCACCTGTTCACACTGTGTGTGTGTGTGTGTGTGTGTGTGTGTGTGTGTGTGTGCATGTACACATACTCGTGTGTGTATGTTCATGTGTGTAGTAGTGTGTGCGTTTACATATGTGTATGCACATATGTGTACGCACATGTGTGGTGATGTGTGCACATATGCACATGTGCAATTTCCTAATCTTATTAGTGTTTCAGTGGTCTCAGTTTTCCTGTGAGAAATTTCCTCTTGTCTCTGCTTTCAATGCTAAGTTTATTTATTTCTAGGCTTTCCTGTGAAATAATAAGATCTTTAAGGCTATCAAATTTCCTCTGTCTGTGACATTAGCTGCATCCTCTTGTCTATGTTACAGAATGTTCTATTTTTCTGTAGTATTTAAACAGACTTTCTTTTTTTGTTTGTTTTGTTTTTCAATACAGGGTTTCTCTGTGTAGCCTTGGCTGTCCTGGAGCTCTTTGTAGACCAGGCTGATCTCAAACACACGTAGATCCACCTGCCTCTGCCTCCTGAGTGCTTAAATTTAATTTAAAGGTGTGCATCACTACTCCCAGCCTTTAAACAGATATTTTAGTTTGTATGTCCTGTTGGTCTTTTGACTTATTCTGAGGTTTTTTAATTCACAGGTTATTAATGTGATTTTTAAATATTTTTTTAGATTTATTTTATGCATATGAGTATTTTTTTCTTGCATGTATATATGTGAATCACATGTGTGCCTGGTGCCTGTGGAGGCCAGAAGAAGGTGTCAGAACCCTTGGAGTGACCGTAAGCCCCATGCGGGTAATTGAAATGGAATCCAGATCCCCTTAAGAGCCACAAGTACTCTTAATCGCTGAGACATCTCTCCAGCGATTGTGATATATGTGGTCTTTAAAATATTTTATTAATGTGTGTATTTTATCACATCCAGTCCTAGAGGCCTTTGATCCTGAATTCTTCTCTTTCCTGGGTGTGTGTGGTCAGTTCCTTTCTGGCATCCTGCAGGTGGTCAGGGCTTCCTCCATCCGTTTTCCTATGACGCTGCAGCCTTGATTTGCAGCATGTGCTGTATCCCTTCTCGGGCTCCATGCTAAGCCTACTCCCCTTCTTAAGAAGTCTGTCTCCTCTCACCCATCAGCTCATACCTTCTCCCCACTGAAGACGCCATCCCTAGGGTGGATTATTCAGGTGTGCTGGTCTCAACAAGTGCCCTTTTTCTGCTGGTCGCTGCTTACACCCTTGTCTGCTGCTGGTATTCCAAGATGAGTTGTAGCAGTTTGTTTCATTTTAGGCAAGGCCTCAACTTGCTGTGACCAAATAAATGGATGCCATGTGCTTTGTGAGAACTTACCTCATGCCCGCAGGACCCTGGGGATGGCAGTCCCTCTACCAGATGGTGCTGGGTAACAGCCCCTCAAATCTCAGCAGAAACTTGTGTTCTTTGACCTGGGCAGACTGCGAGGGTGCTCTGCCTATCCTGTGGCCTCAGTCTCATCCCACATTGTCATGGCAGAGAAGAGTGAGCTTTTCAGGCTCTGTCACTGGCATTAAACCCTACATAGCTCGCAATGAGGCATATCACTCCCTCTTGCGTGCCTCTCAAGTCGTGCAACTTTGGGGCCAGGGGTGAGAAATTGTAGTATTCCACAATGAGTAAAGGAAAGCCAGTGGGGAGAAATCAAATGCCTCCTACCGATCCCGTGGGGCTGATCACTCCTTTAGTATTAGCCCTCACTGGTCCCCAAGGGTCCTGCTCTGAGAACACATCAAACCCCAAAGCGTACTCTTGAATGGCCCCTCTGCTCTGTTTCTGTCTTGATGGCCATATGCTCGCTTGAGTGTGGGGTTGGCCCCATGGTGGGAGGGCTGGAAAAGTGGCCAGTACCAACTGTAGCTTTGTCCCCTGAGTGCACATCTGCCCTGCCCAACCAGTCCCGCAGACTGCCGGTGCTGGACCCAAGCCAGGGTGGGTGTTGGGGCCTCTGATGACTGCCGGGGGCGCTGTGCTGCACTGGGTCAAGGTTACTGCTTCTTGTTCTTGGAGATATTGTGTGCATGGACCGTGTGGAGAACATCCTGGAGCTGGTGGCCACAGACAACCAGACGGTGAAGGACAACAAGTGGGTGGTCCAGAAGTACATCGAGACTCCGCTGCTCATCTATGACACCAAGTTTGACATCAGACAGTGGTTCCTCGTCACAGACTGGAATCCCCTAACCATCTGGTTTTACAAGGAGAGCTACCTCCGGTTCTCCACACAGCGCTTCTCCCTGGACAAGCTGGACAGGTCAGCAGGGGGAACTCCATAGTCCTTAAGCACCTGGCAGGAGGCCCTTGGGTATGTGCAGATGAGAAGCCCTGGCTGTTTGCCCCCCTTGAATCCTCAAGGCTGCTCAGCACTGCCAAAGCATCATGGCATCAGGGCAACCAGGCTTAGATACTCAGGGGTTCCTGGAGTACCTGAGGAACAAACCGTATTCCAGTGAGGATAGGATGGTGAGAACCTACCTGAATCCTCAGGGATGAGCCAGGGCTTCCTCTCTGTGGGTTAGTGATTGTCACTTGGCAGGCAGTGCCAGGGACCTGGATGCCCTAGGGGACTTTGAAAGGGAGAGTCAGCTGAAATCCTGAGAGGCTAAGGGTTGCTCAATAGAAACTTTGCAGGTGAACTCTGCCCCCAGCACACCTGGAGCCACACCTGTTAGGTCACACCTGGAATGGGACTGTGCATAGCCGCAGTCAACCACCCCTATCTGTGTGTTGCTCTGGACAGGGAGTCTATAGCAGCATCTAGAAACTCAGTGAAAAATGGAGCCCTGGAGCTGCATGCAGCCTCTTCACATGGGCTCAGCTGAGTCATCAAGTTCCATGAACTCCTTGCCTGTCAATATCATATACCCTCCTTCAGCTTAGGCTGATGGGAGGGAGAGTCCCAGAAATAGTGTCTGAATGGGCATAGCCCAGCTGTACGAACAGAAAGTTAAGTAAGTGCTTTGAAAACTTCCATATGGCCGTATCTTTTAAATGTTCACCTTTCTTACATGTATGTGGCTGTGGGGCAGGCCCCATTCTGGGACTGGATGGAAATCCCCAGTGCGGGATGCCTGCCCCATAACTGAGGTTCAAATGAGAATGTCCTTGGCTCCAATATCTTAAGAGTTAAAAGTGCTGTTTGGTTTACGTCTGTGTAGAACCAGGCAGGAGTATAAAACTAATTCACTGGAAACTTTAGGTAGGTGACTCATGTGCTCCTAAGGAGTTGTGCATGTGAGGAAACTGAGGCATGGGCAAGATTTCTTTTTCCTAGTGGTTGGTTCTGCATTGGCGGGCCTCTGCTATGTCCTGGTACAATCTGTGCCATTCCCCCAGGCTGGTTGAGGGGTGCATGCTGCTACAGGGGAGCAAAACAATCCAACACACCAACCCAGGCCTCCTGCAGCCACCCTGCACCAAGCATGGGTGACTTCAGGGCAAGCTGGGAAGACTGCACTGGCTCCACGTGGTGGATTGCGTACAGCAATCTCACAAGGACATTGCCCACAGCGCCATCCACCTGTGTAACAACTCCATCCAGAAGCGCCTCAAGAATGACAAAGATCGCAGCCCACTGCTACCCGGCCATAACATGTGGACCAGCACCCGCTTCCAGGAGTACCTGCAGAAGAGGGGCCGAGGGGGAACGTGGGGCAGCATCATCTACCCGTCCATGAAAAGAGCCGTCACCAACGCTATGAAGATGGCCCAGGACCACGTAGAGGCTCGGAAAAATAGCTTCGAGCTCTACGGGGCTGACTTCATCCTGGGGCGGGACTTCAAACCCTGGCTCATTGAGATCAACTCCAGCCCTACCATGCACCCCTCCACTCCGGTCACGGCCCAGCTCTGTGCCCAGGTGCAGGAGGATACCATCAAGGTTGTGGTGGACCGCAAAATGGACCGCAACTGTGACGTCGGCAACTTTGAGCTTCTGTGGAGGCAGGTGAGGAGAGCAGTTACCCTGCCCCGGCTGCTAGTGTCTGTCCACGAGGTGGGTGGGCTTGGTCTCCTGTGCGACAGCCACCTCTTTTCCAGTCACTGGGGGGACACTAATCCTGTTTGTTTGACCCTGACTGTGTGCAGAACTATCAGGAGCCTATGTCTGCCTGATCTGCCCCAAACTCAGCCTCTTGTGCAAAAGCTTTAATTAAGACATGGAGCCTGGACAGCCCTGTTACTTGGGCCCTGTGGCTTTCACAATAGTCTTCCTACCTGTCCTTTCTCCATATCCCAACTTTATGTATAATGGCAGAGGCCCTTGCCTGAATAGATGGGAAGGTTCCACAGTCCCTGGGCCTTTCTAGACTGTTTCTTTCTAGATCTGTGTATCCTCTTTCTAAAATCTCTCTAGCATCCTCCCATAAGGTATCATCCATCAGGCTAGGCCACAAGGCTGAGGCTTTTGCCTTTGGGCTCCTGCCTGCCTTGTGTGTTTTCCCCCAGGACCTGGAGAAGGATTTTTTTTTTTCCTCTTTTTCTTTCTTTCTCTGCCTAAAAGAAGGGCCCAGTGGGCACCTGAGCCTTTAAGAAGCACAGCCAAAGCTTTGGAGGCCCAGCAGGTGGCTTGGCGCAGGAGCAGCTGGGTGACTCTGGGCTGCAGGCAGGGCCAGCTCCTGACCTACTGCCTCTTCTCACAGCCTGCCGTGGAGCTGCCGCCCTACAGCGGGTCTGACCTCTGTGTGGAAGGAATCAGTATGAAGAAAGCCAAGAAGCAAATGCCGCCCATTACCAGCGTCAGCTTCTCAGAAACTGTCTCAGAATCTCCCCTCAAAGCGCGCAGTCCCCGGACCCTGCCCGATTCAGCAGTCGGGCCGAGAATAGCCGTGCGGCAGGACTGGAAACGAGAAGAAGCAAAGGTACTTTCAAGCACCTGGTCTGTGCCCGTACTGGCTGCCGGGCCCAGGAGTCAAGCAAAGCCCACCTTTGCACTCCCGGTCAGTAACTACCAACGTGTAGACAGTAAGGCCCTTAAAAGCACATTTACCAGAACCCAATCCACCAAACCCTTGGATCTAAGCTTAGGAGGCCTACAGTGCCCCGCCCTGGTGCTACAGAACATGAAAAACATGGCAGGACACCTGTCTCCACCTCTCAAAGCACCAGGTAACCACAGGGAGACTGTGCCCTTTTGTCCCATCGTATTTGGCGAATTATGGCTCCATCCCAATCCTCGGAGAAGACCTTCGAGCTGCGTTCTCCAGAACAGGGTACAGGGCTGGATCAGGAGTGTCCCCTGAGAGAGGGCCTCCAGCCTGAACTCATGAGTAAAGGGGGTGGGGCGGGGGCACCCTGGCAGGAGCCAGGCACTATGATCTGCGGTATAATGCTATCCAAGGTGAACATAGAGGGGTCCTGATGCAATGGTCCCGGTGGGTTTTCCTCGGTAGTACCTGCTTCCTCTAAGGGGGAGCAGAGATCCAGGGATGGGTTGTAGTGTTCCAACAGCATCAAGTGGAAGAGGGTGGGGTAGCTGAGCTGTGTCTACACCCAGGATTTCCACGTCACCCATTACCTGGCATCAGATCAGGGAGTGTCAGGCCGGGCCCCCACATTTCTCTGTGTACTTGTCCCTCATACTGTATCCTGTATACTGGTCTAGTTAGTCTCTCCTTCTTACTGCCTCCCATCTACCTGGTCCTGTCCATAGATCTCCTTGCCTGCTTGCTATCAGGATGGGAAGGTCTGGAGCAGGGGGATCTCACTGCCACCGTTGCAATGGTACCCTAATGCCAAAGGTAGCGTGTGATGTGTGGCAGGTGCTTGGCACTTGCTGAACACAGGTGTGTGTTGCCTGTAGGGGCTTTGGGTGGGAGGAGCGTCTAGGCCAACTCTTACGTCTATGCCTTAGCCATCCTGTTTGGGTGTCTCCGGGAACCCTGGGGCTACACACCTACAGACCTCTTCCTGTGGAGAAATGTCAACAGAAACAACAGCTCTAGCTAACAAGTTGTAATAGTGTCTGCACCAGTTAGCCACACACTGGGAGCTAAAAAGGGAAATTTACCTCTGACCGCTAGGTCAGTATGGCCATACTTCTCAAGACCCTAGAGAGGGTCTCCCCTCCTACAGTTTCTGCTGTCCACCAGTGACCTCTGGCGACTGGTGACCACATCACTCCTGTGTCAATCTTCACACAGGCATATGCCTTCCAGGAGTCTGCTCAAAGTTTCCTTCCATAAGGATAGCAATCACTGGGTTAGGCTCCCACCCACACCTCATTCAGTGATTACATCAATATGACCTCATTCAGTGATTACATCAGCAAAAAGTCTATTTCCAGAAAAGAAAGGTTCCAGGTGGACATAAATTTGGAGAGATCCTTCACCCCATCTCGCCCCACGGGAGGGGTAGATTTGCTGATTCACACTGTGGGCGGCACCCCACAGGCAGCTGTCACTGCCGCTCTTGCCTCTTGTAAATTGTTTGCAGGCTTCTTGCACGTTTCCTCTTGATAGTGAAATGAAAAGCAGCTATTTGTCATCTATTTAGCAACCCATTTTGCTTTCTTCTGGAAACTTCTGGCTTGCATCTTTGGTCTACTGTGCAAAGGATCTTGGGTACCACTTTCTCTTATTTGTCATAGTTTCTGATACAGACACCCCTTTTCCATTGCTGTTTGTTGCACCTTATTTCCTACAGTGTGACTTGTCTGTTTCACTTTTTATGTAAACCATCTTCACTTTAATCAGTATATCTAAATTTGGTGATTTGTTTGTTCGTTGATGAAGGACTCAAGATCATAGTAATAACACCCCTGGGGTTTCTGTTAGAAACTCCATCTCCTGGAATTGGATCATCACTAGCCTAAGGCAAGGGCAAATAGATTCCCAACAGACCCCTCTGGCAGATCCTCCCCACTCCTGTGGTTACCTTTACCACATGGTCTATGTCCACGTATACAGGTCTGTCCTTGTGAGCCACTCTGGCTCACTGATCTACTTGTCTGTCTCAGGTCAAAGCCACAGCCTTCTCATGCTGTAGCCTTGTTGCTTTATGCAAATCACTCCATCTCGTTTCCTCGGAAATGGCTGAGCCGTCCTTTCATGTACGTTTCAATGACTGGCACATTCATAGACATTGCAGAATCAGATAATCAATATCAAGCAAACATCAACGGTAAAAAAAACGATTAGAATTTTTGGAGGGCATTAGGTTGGACTTGTGTATCAGTATGTACACATACATGTTTGTATGTACAGGGTAGAGCTGGCTTCTTACCACATTGAGCCTCACGACACATGAGTGTAGAATGTCTATGTATGTACTTGTCCTTTACTCTTTCTTTAAATGCCGATACCTTTTGAAAATATTAAAAGATGAGCATTTTACATATTTGTTTTATGTGTATGAGCGTTTTGCTTATATGTACGTATGTGCAGCGTGTGTGTGCAAGGCACCTGTGAAAGTCAGAAGACGTTGTCGGATCCCCTGCAACTAGAGTTATGGATGGTCATGAACTACCATATGAATGCTGGGGATAGAACCTGGGTCCTTTGCAAGAACAAGTATGCTTAACTGGTGAGCCATCTCTCCAGCCCTTAATCTCCTAAAGCTTTTAAATGACAGTTATTTATGGTGTGTGTGTGTGT
This sequence comes from Meriones unguiculatus, assembly GCF_030254825.1. Taxonomy (NCBI): domain Eukaryota; kingdom Metazoa; phylum Chordata; class Mammalia; order Rodentia; family Muridae; genus Meriones; species Meriones unguiculatus. The sequence continues at coordinate 13,455,393 of NC_083356.1, forward strand.
GTGTGTGTGTGTGTGTGTGTGTGTATGAAGGTCAAAGGACAACTTATGGGAGTCATTCTCTCTTGAGTGAATCAAACTCAATTCATTAGGCTTAATGGCAAGTGCCTTTACCCACTAAGACACCTCTCTGTACCCTACACTATAATTTTCTTTGTTCTTTTTTGGTAGATTTCTTCCTCTGTATATTTTCTTTGTAAATGGTGTCTTCTGATAGAATTTTATTGTATCTGCAAGTTATGCCCATGGTGTAGAACTATTGTAGTAGACTTTTAAAATTATCATCTGAATAAATTTTGTCAATTTTATTAATTTATTTAAAGATTCATTGGATTTTTGTTGTGAACGTGCTATGTGAGAAACACAGACCAACACAGTTGTCAGAATTTGCTGAATAACAAACAATTAGAGCATGGCTGTTTCATTGACTGTAACATGCCAGATACTTTCGCTTTCCTTGATAACCCTAATCAAGACAAACTTGTTCTTTTTTGTCCAATCTTAACTGCTGATGTTATTTCTTCTATTATGCATTACACAGCACACAGTAAATTAATCTCTGTGTGTGTGCGTGTATGTGAGAAGAGAGAGACAGAATGTCTGGAAAGGGTTCAGAGACACAGTTTTCCAAAGCCTGAAAGCAGAGGGGCATAAGCAAGGCAAAGAGAGTCTGTGTTGATATGAAAAGGAACCAGACAAAGCTGGAGGAGAAGCCGGAGTCTGGATACGGGGTGAGAGTTGAGATGCAGGACTGAGTCCAGCTGTAGAGGTGAAAGGGCAAAACTAGATCCAAACAGGAAAACTGGAAGATGAGCGGACGTTGGGCTGAGTAGGTCATGTCAGTAGTGGGGACAGAGCTAGGCTGAAGCCCCCCGAGATGGCTTTATCGGGTTGTAAGCATGGGTGGTACTGGACAGATGCTGTGGTTCGTATGTCCACTCGGGCTCAAAGTCATCCTCCACCCTCAAAATGGAATCAAAAGCCGATTGTGAAATGGAGTCTCTCAGAGTAAGACACAGCCTGAAATACCAGTTTTCTACAATATAGAGCAGGGCACAGCCTAATCAAAATAATTTTGTAAATAATTTAATTAGATCATTTAATAAATTTTATTTTTTCTTGAAATGATTATCATTCATTTTAAAAATTATTTTATTGCCCTGCCCAGGACTTTTGTTGTTGTTGTTGTCCACCTATTCGTTGATCTCAGGCACACAGAAACCAATTAATCATAATTCTTATTCTTGCACACCTTCTTGTATTTAGCCTCTTTTTTAAATAATTAATTGCTTGCTTGCTTGATTTTTTTTTTTCAAGACAGAGTTTCTCCGGATAGGCTTGCTGTCCTGGAACTCACTCTATAGACCAGGCTGGCCTTCAACCCACGGAGATCCACCTGCTTCTGCCTCCGAGTGCTGGGATTAAAGGTGTGGGCCACCAACCGCCAGGCTGGGCTCTATTTGAAAGTCGTGGTTTGGGGTGGACCTCACACATGCAAGGTGTTCTAGTTTGCCTCTCTGTCTCTGAGATAAAACAAAAGCAACCTGGGGAAGGAAAGGGGTTATTTGGCTTACAGGTTCCAGTCCATTATCAAGGGAAGCAGGAACTCAAGGCGGGAGCCTGGAGGCAGGAACTGAAGCAGAGGCCATGGATTCCTGCTTACTGGCTTGCCCTTCTTGGCGTGCTCAGCTATTTTTCTTATACAGCCCAGACCCACCTGCCCGGAGCTGGCACTGCCTGAAGAGGGCTGGAGCCTTACTACACGAGTTAGCAATTAGAAAAATGCATCCCCTATACACATGCCCACAGGCCAATCTCCACTTAGGATCTCTCTTTCCAGGTGTGTTAACTGATGCTCACTGTGAACCCAAGGCAAGCATGCTACCACGGAGCTATACCCTCAGCCATGGAGTTTTTATAGCTGTAAATGGTGAACTCCACCTCCTCTTGCCCTCCCATTTCCTGCCCCCGTATTCCTCAAGCTCGAATTTGTGCGTGCGTTCATGCTTTTGTGTGTGTGTGTGTGTGTGTGTGTGTGTGTGTAGCTGAGTTTTGTTTGAGAGAGGGGCATGCATGCCATGACAGTCAGAGAACAATTTGTAGGAAACATTTCTCTCTCTCCACTGTATGTATCCTGGGAACCCACATCAGGTTATCAGACTCAGCAGCAGCAAGTTCTTTGTGAATACTCGAAATGCTAGTTTGTGGGGATAATAAAACAAAACAGAAGGAAAGCAAAACAACAAAGAAAACCAACAGCTGTTTTCTATAGTGCTTAAAATAATGCACACTTCTCACCAAGAATTCATAGAAAGGTGGTGGTGAACATCTTTAATCCCAGCAGCAGAGGCAGGAGGATCTCTGTGACTTCAAAGCCAGCCTGGTCTACATAGCAAGTTCCAGGACAGCTAGAGCTACATAGTGAGGCCCTGTCTCAACAAACAAACAAACAAAAAACAGGGTATATGAAAGCTTATGACCTTATCGATTCACCAACTATTGCTTGTCACGTGGATTTAAGAAAATGTGGGCTTGTGAATGAATTTCACTGACCTATGGTGCCACATATCTCTTGCTCTCCTGCAAAATGTCACTGCAGAGATGCTTTGCATGTATTCCTATGCAGTGGTTTGTACTTATAGCACATACTGTGGATATCTTGATTCTTCTGCTTCTACTTTCCCAAGTGCTAGGATTACTACCTGTGCCATCATGCCCAATTCTCTATAGTGCATAGAGAGCACTTAGACCTTCATGAATGTTAGTCAAGCAAGCTACCAATTGAGCTACCCTAAGACTCCTAAAGAATGTCTCTTGGTAAACAAAGGTTATTAAGGATTTGTTTGGTTTTTTTTTTTTTGCTTGTTTGTTTTTGGTTTTGTTTGTTTATTTGTTGACAGGGTTTCTCTGTGTAGCCCTGGCTGTCCTGGGACTTGCTCTGTAGACCAGGCTAGCTTCAAACTCAGAGATTCACCTGCCTCTGCCTCCCAAGTGCTGGGATAAAGTCACATGCTACCAGCACCCAGCAAGCTGTTAATTTTTATACAAACACATCAACAATCTTTATTTTTATCTTTTTTAAAACATTTTTTCCTTGTCCCTGAGTTAAAAATAGTATTTTCTTACAGCAAGTATGAGAGTCCTCTGAAGGGAGCTAAAGAGATTAAGAGCACTTGTTACCCTTGCAGAAAACCCAAGTTCAGTTCCTAGCATCCATATCATTGGCCAGCTCCTAACAGTCTGTAACTCAAGGTCCAGGAAATCTGACGCCCTCTTCTGGCCTTGACAGGCACTTGTGCTCACTTGCTCACAGAGACACACAGGCACACTGACACACCAAACAAGCAAATAAATGTAAAATAAACCATCTTTAAAAAGAGTACATCCTGGTACATCTGGAGGTGGGTTTTTTTTGCATAAGGTGTGAGGCAAGGTTTACTTTTTATTTTTGCCTTGCCCTTGGGTTGATGGTCTACCTCTGGTCTGTTCCATTTTGTATACCCATGCACTAGGGCCATCTTTATTGTCTCCGCTTTATGCTGGTAGGGAGAGGTCTTTCTCTCTCTCTCTCTTTCTGGTTTTTCAAGACAGGGTTTCTCTGTGTAGTCTTGTCTTCCCTGGATTTGTTTTGTAGACCAGGCTGGCCTCGAACTCACAGAGATCCAACTGCCTCTGCCTCCCTGAGTGCTGGGATCACCCACAGATATGCGCCACCACACCAGGCTTCTAACTAGCTCCTTTATAACTGCCATATGGGCTTACCAAGTTTCACAGAAAGCCATATTGAGATGTCAACTGGGATTTCACTGTTTATATAGACCATTTTATAAATTTTTGAAATGTTTGTTCTGTCCATGCACATTATTATTATTATTATATACTTCTTCATTTGAGTTTTTTTATTCTTATTTATTTTTAAGACAGGGTCTTTCTATGTAGTCATGGCTGTCCCGGAGCTGGCTACATAGAACACACTGACCTTGAACTCATAGAGGCCCTCCTGCCTCTGCTGCCTGAGTGCTGGGATTAAAGGTATGAATCCTAACCCTTTTAACTCCTGGCCCCAGACTGTATTTTTTAAACAGCTTTTGTATCCACATAGTTATTACAAGGCTTTTCTCCTCTTAAATGGATGGATGCCATCATTTAATGTTTGTGTATGTTAAAGCAATTAATAATCTAGGGGAAAAAAACAAATTTGGTTTGATATTGGGTAGACATGTGGTTGGATTTGCCTTATTGCCTGTAGCTAGAAGCTTGTTCTTAACTACAGTTTGTTTATTCGTATCATTGTTAGTTGTTTCTACTTCAGATATTTGCAAATAGAGCTGCTCTGTGGATTCTTCTCTAGCAATGGGAATAGCATTGATGGGCTGTGCCCATCAGCGGTTAGTTCATCATGGTGCGATGTGTCCCATTTAGTCACATATGCTTCACAAGGGAGGTTCTCACTCTATTTTAGTTCTATTCAAAGTGCTGGCAGAGTCCCATTGTAGCTTCAATTTGCATTTCTCTGATGCTAATGAAGTTGAGTATTTCATAGCCCGTTTGAACATACTTTTGTAACGTGTTACTTTTTTAATGTTTGAAAATGTATTAATTTTGTTTTTATGTGTGTGTATATTTTGCCTGCATGAATGTCTGTACACAACACGCATGCCTGGTGCCTGCAGAGGCTCCTTACAGGCAGTTGTGAATCACAGGGCTTCTGGGAATTGAACTCAGGCTCTCTGGAAGAGCAGCCAATGCTCTTTCTTGCTGAGCCATCTCTCTAGCCCACCCCCATTGTTTTGGTTTGTTTGTTTGTTTGTTTGTTTGTTTGTTTGTTTGTTGAGAATGGGTCTCCCTTTGTAGCCCTGGCTAACCTGGAAGTTGCTAAATAGACCAGCTTGCTTTTCTGTCACCTAGAGCTGAATGCCTCTGTCTCCCAAGCACTTGGATTAAAGGTGTAGACCATCACACCTGGCTTTAAAAGTACAACTTTTTTTTTCTGAACACGTGTCCTGCTAACCCCCTCTTGCTGGTTTTTAGGAGTTCTTTACTTATTCTGGAAACAGGTTGTTTGGTGGCGGTACCTCCTATGATTTACTTTTTGCTGTTTTAATGTTCTGAGCCCCCACTTCCATCTTCTGTGTGTAGTGTATATGTATATGTTCTCTATGTACATGGACATATGTGCATGTTGGGTGTGTATGATGTAGAAGCCATAGGTTGACCTTGGATGTCTTCCTCTAGCCCTAGTGTATATGTATATGTTCTCTACGTACATGGACATATATGTGCATGTTGGGTATGTATGATGTAGGGGCCATAGGTTGACCTTGGATGTCTTCCTCTAGCCCTATCTTGAGACCAGGTATCTCCTTGAACACAGCACTCACTGATTGGCTAGACTGGACGGTCAAGAAGCACTGGAGAGCTGTCGATCTTTCCCTACCCAATTCCCAACCCCACTTTAAGGCTGTTGGCACATGCTACCATACCTGGATTTTTACCCAGCTTGGGGTCTGGTGGATGAAGATGTTGTCCATGAGATCTGAATTCAGGTCCTCACCCTCATCACCAGACACTTTACCGATGGAGTCATCTCCCGGCCTTAATGTTCCAGAGCACAGAAAATATTCATTTCTATACATTTCAATATCTACTTTTCTTATGACTACAATTTTTTCACTTTGAAAATGTTCATGTAATTCAAAGTTGTGAAGCCTTTCTGTTTTCTTCTTTAAATAGTTACATTGTTGCATTTTTCACACTTAGATCTGTGAAAAATGATTCTATTCTATATTCCGAGTGTCTGAGCGTAGAGTGCAATGTGGGGGTGAACATCCATTACTTATAATCCAGATCTAGTCTATGTAGATATCCACCTAATCCAGAGATGGGCTGCAGTGTGCGCTGTTTGTGTCAGTGCTCCGGGCTGCAATAAAGCCAGTAGCTGTGTGTAAAGGATTATGACTCCATAATGGGAGTCTGCTTTTCCATCTATTTTATTAGCCAGGTTTCTTTGGCGACTGTTTCTTACAGGCCAGTTGTGCCTCGTCTGGTCCTCTCCGAGAAGACTAAACTGGGTTCCAGGTGCAGGCTTGGCCCAGCTACTCTTGTCTTGAGTCTTTCTCCTAGACCCAGTGGCCCCAGGGCCATGCCACCACTTCTGCCATTTCTCCTGGTCGGCACTGCATGTTCAGGAAAAAGATGCTACCCACTCCCAGCTTCCACGTGAGGGGACTGAGCGTGAGATAAACAAAGGCCGGTGGAGCTGGATGTTTGGGGCAGGAGCCCAGGCTTCACACTCCAGGACCAAGCCAACCAGTCAGGGCAAACAGGTGGCTCCGTGGTTCCTGTACACGTTAGGAGATCACCTGGAGGAGGTGGGTGAGATGGCACCAAGCCTCTGAGGAACTCGTCCCAGCACCAAACAATGCTGGGAACCTTGAGTACCCTTGAAGACCTCAACTTCTGACCAATTCAGACTAGCTACGTGTTTTCAGGTGGTCTGTGATCTAAGAATGTCTCTTATGTTTTTTAAAGGGTTGGCAGCAAAACAAAACAAAATGTGTAACCGAGTCCACCCTGTGTCCCCCCCTCCCCCCGCAAGCCTAAACTAGCTGCCACCATTCTGGATTCGGACACTTGCTATGGTGAGCAGAGCTGGAGGCAACCCAGGTCAGTCTCAGCTCAGAGGTCCGTACAGAAGCCGCAGCTCCACAGCCAGAGGGCCTCCTGACCAGAGAGTGTCCACAGTGGAGCATCTCCCAGTCACCCTGAGAGGAGCCTGACCCCTGCGCTTGTTGGCAGAGCGCCACAGAGGTTGGGATAACATCAGGGCGCTGTGGCCTCCCTCTGGGCAAGGAATGCAGCCGGAGGCTTGCCTCCGTGGGCCACTGTTGTCTTCTGCAACAGAGACCTCTACTGAGTGCCAGGCTGTGCTGGGGGGGTGATCATCCTGTCTGAGCCAGGGACAGTCTGGTAGTGTGGTGACCCCTGAGTTGGCAGCCTTCTGAAAGGCAGGTTAGTGCCAACTGGGCCCAGCAGAGAGCCTGTCTCACCTTGAGCTTCCACCTGAGGTACCCAGACCGACATGAGTTGCCAAGATCTGTTTCCATCAGCCATAACCCCTCCAAACAGCAGTCTTCTTCGGGATGGTAAAGATGTAGCAATGGTCATGTGATCGTGTTTAGAATTCCCAGAGCTACTGGGACCACCGCACAGTCACTGCCAATAGCCAGTCCTGAGGTGGGACACTCAACTGATTAGATCCCAGACAAAGGTACTTTGAACCTGTGCTCTGGCAGGGAGTGTAGATAGTTTCTCTCAAAAGGGTGACTGTCCCAGAAGCTCATGTTCTTGACTGTGCTCGCCTGTTGGCAGCACGGCCTACTGGCCCTCAGCAGAGCTGACCCCAAAGCGGAGAAATTGTAGCAAGCCCAGTTGTAGATGAGGCTGGAAATCCAGCCTCCAACAGGTTGGTGGTTGCTTTAGTAGGTAGCGTGACCACCTGAAGGACTCAGCCCCGGAGCCTTGGAGTCTAACCAGTGTGTGGTTTCTCCTGCTGAGCCAGATGACAAGGAAACAAAATTGAGGGACAGTCTTTGGGTCCCAGAGTCCTCTCTCTGGAAGTAGCAACCCTAAATGTGAGACTGACGCCTGGGACCAGGGACTTCCAGTGAGGAAGTCCTGCCTGCACCCTCATGGGTAAGATGCAGCAGAGCCAGGCCTCTCAGCTCTGGGCCCAGAAGCCCCTGGACCTGCCCAACACCAGTCACTCAGCTCTGTGCTGCAGTTCTGCAGTTCTGACCTCTCACTGCCTCAGTGGGTGTGGCAGGGCACATGCCCAACAGAACTCTGAATCCAATGCTCCCAGCTCCAACAACCTACCAGCTCCAACACTAGTACCGGTGTTAATCCATGCAAAGCTCAGATCCAATCAGCAAGTCTTTGCTCCTATAATCATTTGTCTCGGCCTCTGGCTTATTTGGCCCAAGCCCAGACCTTGCCATAGCCATAGCCATAGCCATAGCCTGTCATCCAGAGTAGAGTAACATCATCCCTCAGAAAAGGACTGAGCCACAGACTAGGCCTGTCCACTGCCTGTTCATCCTACCTAAGGCTGCATAGTTCTAAACACAGGGTCACTTCTGCTGGCTAGAACACTGGGGGAGTTCTCTCACTAAAGGACCAGTGGTAAGAATCCCCTGGGGTCCTTCAGTCCCACAGCAGCAGGACTGGCATTTGCTTTTCCCATTTATATTTCCCAGCTGGCAGATGCCAACAGAAGACAAGGCCTCTGGGCCAAGAGGAAGGATTTTTGTGAGTCAGCGTAGCTCATGGGTAGCTTGGCATATGGGTCTGTGTCAGCCCTAGGGACAGGGATCACTAGTTTTTAGTAGCAGTGGCCTACTTCTTGTCCCAAGGGAAGATATTGCCTCCTTTGAAATTGCTTAAAACCAACAGGATGCTGGGAAATGGCAAAGAGAAGAACAGCCAGTCTGACATTTGGGATACCCATAGGAAGGTTTTTTCATCTAGGAGTGCATAGTACTCCAAAAACAGTCTCTCCTTGCCTATACAGGTTATCTGCATGAATACACATCATGAACACTGCCTACACTATCCCCCAACACACACATCATTTTGTCTTTTCCTGGACTGAGGCAAGTCCCCTTCGTGGGTTTTAGTTTTGCTATGCAGGTCATTTGGTTTGCTGCAGCTTTTGCCTACTCCCTTTGCCTCTTGTAGTGCCATGCCCCACAATGTTTGCCTCATTCTTCTGAAGCCTCAGCTGGAAGTCCAACTCACGGAGCTCTCTAGGCCCCTCCGAGCCTTCTTAAATGAGCACAGTTAGCCAGTTGAACAGCACCACAGTTTCACTGCTCAGCCATATTTGCCACCCCTGGACACTGTCATCGCCCAGATGTTTCTCTTGGGCCAAGGATGATTTCTGCTTGCTTGGAAGCCTTGTGCCCATAGAAGCTAATGTTCAAGCAGTGACTTCCCAGCCAAGACTGCAAAGGCCTTCAGACACATGCTCACTTTCAAGTCACACCACAATAAGGCCAGTCACGAGGCTCCGCAGGAGCGCCTTCAGTCTCCAGGGCTCCATGTCCAGCTCTTAGGAGGCTGTTTCGGCTGAGAGTAACACTGCCTGTCAGTCCTCCATGCTTGTCTTCACCAGGTACCAGACAGAGAGCTGGTCTGCCCAACTCTCTTATGGGTGGGACTGGTTTTCTTAACTTCTTCTCCAAATGTGTCAGTCAAGTTCACAGCATCCTGCCTCAAGCCCTTGTGGTCAGTACCGGGGCTCTACAGACCTTGTCAGGTCCCCCTCTTCCCTAGAGTTGGGGTTTCCTCACCACCTGTCATTCCGAAGCCAGTATACATCTAGGGATCAATTTTACATGTGAGTGAAGGTTTCAGCATCCTACATAATCCCTCTTCTTTGGAAGGGTGCCAATCAGGCATGTTTGTCCCTTAAGAATCCACCAAGCCAGTATCTTTAGACCCTTACAACAAAGTGCCCTGGGAGACAGTCACCTGGCTTTTCCCACCAGTGGGTGAGGAGTTGCATCCCACCAGCAGTTGCTCCTGATCCTTTGTGTTTCCAGATGCAACTCACAGTTGGCTTTTGGGGTTGAAACAACACACCATTGCGGTTTTAACTCCCATTCTTTTGAGCCTGCAGATCACCTTGAGATGGATGCATTGTTCTACTGCATTTAATCAGGTCTTGATCTCTGCCCCCCAGTAATGTGCTGTGTTTTCAAAAGCAGAGGCCAAGCATACCTTTCATGAGATCTTTTCTGAGGCAGCTGGTGATTTTTAATGCCTAGGAAATGGCTCTCTTTTTATAGTGCATTATGGAACAAAGTTCACGTGGTGAGAGCAGATCTCTATAGAGCTTGATAGGCTCTTTCACAGCGTGCCTCCTTGGCCAGGATCAACCTAAGTAGCATTTCTTTCCTATTCTTCATGTCTGGGAGATGGCTACCATTTGGCATAAGTCACCATAGATAGTTTTTGATTGCCCCTCACCTCTAAAGAAAGAAGTCACACAGCCAAGCTCGGCTGTGTCTGGCCTCAAGCTGATGTGTAGCAGGATAGCTCCTGTCTGGGTCACATGCTCCTCTTCACAGCCGAGCAGACGTTGTTTCAGTGACTAGGTTTGTAGTTTTTCTAGCCTGCCAATGGTGGAAGCTCTGGCCATCCCTCTAGGACTTCTCACGTGACCTATACAGACACTCCTTAGTCAGGTACTTGAGATCACAAGCAAGGCTCGTATTTTGTAGAAACCCAGTTTCCACAAAGTGGCTGCAACATTGCGCCTGCAGCCCTGAGCATTGCGGGACATGATGGGTTTTGCCCTTTGATAGCTATGTGTTGGTGTGTCATTGTGGCTGTATTTTGTGTTTCCTGATGTGTCTGTGAATTTATATCCCCACTATCAAACTCCTGAGATAAACAGCTTAAAGGAAAGTGCTGCTGAGTTTAGTTCAGGGCTTCACAGGCCATCATGGCAGAGATACTATGCATGGAGCAGAACCGCTAACACGATAGTCGACGGAAACAGAATAATCCATAACAGGGAGGGCAGGGGCAAACTGTAGCCCTTGAGGACAAGCTTCCATTGACCTACATTCTCCAGCCAAGCTCCACTTTCCATAGTTCCACTTCCCAATTTAATCTTCTTAACTTTAACCCTAGGCCGTGATACATCTCGTTGGTAAACCTTGCACAAGTTCCCTAGCTCTGCAGAAACCAGGAGCATGGTGGCACATGCCTCTATTCCTAGCACTGGAGTTTGAGGCTAGCCTGGAGTGCGTGAGATCTTACCTCAAAAAGGGGTTGACTCCAGGAATGAGTGAGTCATTTATCAGACCTGAGTCCTCATGACTTGTCTCTGGTGATAGCATCCCAGACACATCAAAGTCTGCTTCACCCCTGACAGCTCTTAATCCTAGCAAGTTGACAGTCAAGATAACCTCACCCTGGGTGAGGAACCATGCTCAGTGCCCCTTTCCCTGTGAAATGTTTCACTGTGTCTTCTCTCCATTTTTTTTTAATTTATTTACTTTATGTATATGAGTGTTGTATCTGCATTTACACCTGCCAGAAGAGGGAATCAGTTCACATTATAGATGGTTGTGAGCCACCATGTGGTTGCTGGGAATTGAACTCATGACCTTTGGAAGGGCAGACAGTGCTCTTAACCACTGAGCCATCTCTCCAGCCCCGCCTTCTCTCCATTCTTAAGTTACATTGTGGTTTTTGGCTTTTACCTTTATAGCGGTTTTTATACATTCCGTGTACTTTCTTGGCAGATGAGTCTGCTGGCAACTATCTTCCTAGTTTGTGGCTCACCTTTTCCCCTTCCTTCCTTCCTTCCTTCCTTCCTTCCTTCCTTCCTTCCTTCGTTTTTGGAGACCTAAGATGGGATCCAGGCAAATTCCTCTACCACAGATCCACTCCCCAGACCTTTGTGAAACACCCATTTGTTTGCCAGCTTCTCCCAGTGCCTTGATGTCCCTTCTAAAACAACTCTGCCTGCCCCGTAGACATGAGGACTCTCCCGTGCTTCTTCCTTGAAGCCTCTGGCATTGGCTTGCACACTGTTGCTTGTGGGGACATTGGGAGTGAGTGTGTGCAGGTCAGGGCTTGGACTCATATTTGTTCTCACGTGTCCATCCAGCACTCCCACACAGCCAGAGCCTTCCTCCAGTGGGCTGCGGCATCTCTGTCAAGAGCAGATCCTCTGCAGGGGTGGAGGTGCATATCTGTATTGCTGGCACCCGGGAAGTAAAAGGAAGAGGACTGCCAAGTGTTTCAGGCTGGCAGGGTTACAGAGGCCCTGCCTTGAGGAAAAGAAAAAAGAGTGGGTGGGCAAGGAGATGGTTCAGTGGGTCAAGTATTTGTTGTATGAGCATGAGGACATCATGCCACTTCCTCATGGTGCCCATGATGCCCAGCATTGGGTAAAAGCCAGGTGCAGTGGTGCAACATGCCTGTAACCATGAGGGCAGCAAATACAGGAGGATCCCTGGAGCTCTCTGGCCAGATGGTCTAGGAGAAATGGTGAGCCCCAGGTTCAGTCTCAAAAAAAAAAAAAAAAAAAAAAAAGATGGCACAGTAGAGAAAGAAACCCAACATCAACCTCTGTCCTGTGCACATACCCACATGGACACCTGTGTCACACACACATACACTCATACACATGAACACAAATACATATTACATACACACACACATACACTCATACACACACATGAACACACAACATATACAAACACAGACACAAATTCACATGCATACACACACGCAAACAAAGTAGACTCTTTAACTGGGCATGAATAGTGTATGTCTTTAATCCCAGCACCTGGGAAACTGAGAAAGAGGATTGCTGAGAGTTTGAGGCCAGGCTGAAATACAAAAGTGAACCCTGTCTCAAAAGAGAGAAGAAAAAAAAAGCCAAACTCTTGAACCAGTCCCGAATTTTGTCTCTTCTGCTCCTCAGCCCGCTTTCCAGTTTTTTGGGTTGTTGTTTTTTTGTTTTTTTTTTTTTTTTTTTTTTGTTACTTTTTACTATTAATTACACTTTATTCATTTTGCCCGCTTTCCAGTTTTGTGCCGATTCCACATTGCCTTAATTGCTGTCTTTTTAAAACAGATCTTGAAATGTGATCACTGTGTACGTTTCCCTACTTTGTTCCTTCCTTCTTCGATGAGTTTTGAGTTTTCATGTAAAGTTTGCAACCGGCCTGTCAGTTTCAGAAGGACCTTGGGATTTTTCCTGAGATTGTGTCAAATCCATAGACCCGTTGAGGAAGAACTGACCCCCATCATGGAAACGTCCGCTCTGTCTTGAGCTGTATCACAGCATCACTTGGTTTCCTTATATATGCAATATTCGGAGTTTAGGCATTTTTTTTCATTAAATATGTTCTTAGGTATTCAATGTAGATTGCTTCCTTTCTAAAAATAAATTTTGATGCTCAAAAGAATGATATTTGGAATTTCATTTTCCGGTTGTTTGTGGCTGTAACATAGTTAGTGCAGTTAGTTGGCTGCGTACGTTGGCACCGTGGTCCCCACGTACTGGCGAGTCCACGTCCTCGCGCTGGTACTTTCTAAATGTCTTTGCATTTCTAACTGCCGTGTTGCCTGCAGCTTGTCCTTTCTTGGTGCCCTCATGCCTCTGTGCATTACTGCAGCATCGTAAGAGTGGGCAGAGCCCCGCTATGTGCCAACCTGAGTAACAAGCGCGACTGTACAGAGATGATGAGACTTCCTGGAATGAGCACGGCAGAGAAAACATGCAGGCTGTGATAAAGCGTCACCAGGGAGGTCAGGGGAGACGGAGTTCCAAAGGAAAAGTGGGAAGTTATTTCAGGGCCAGTGATGGGTGCTGTCGGTTGAGAGGCTGGACAGCCGTGACATTGGCTGAACAAGGTCCCAGCAGTCTTCTGAGATGCCACTGTGTACGAGAACCCTCCTTCACAGCACCCCAGCTTGCTTGCTTGCTCCTTTTCTCCCTTCCTTATTGTAGTCCATTTTGACTCTGACAACTTTCACATGTAGTAATGGCTGTGGGGCACACGGGGTTGTTTCCTTTTATATGTCATTTGCCGAGAGCTGGCCTTTGGCTTTCGCTACGAGCATGTCTGAGTTTAGCCTCCTCTAATATTACTGTGTTTTCCACCCCATACCCCTTCTTGACCAGCTCACCCTGCCTAATTTAATTGTATCTGGAAAAAAAAAAAGTATCTTGGGTTATTTTTATCAATTCAAGTATTTCTGACTTTCATATAGTGGTTTCTTTGGTCTTGCTGTGACAAAAAAAAAAAAAAAACTGATCAAAAGCAAGTTCAGGGTGGAAAAGGGTTTATTTGGCTCACACTTCCAGGCCATAGTTCATCACTGAAGGAAATCAGGACAGAGACTCAAGCAGGAACGTGATGCGAAAACCATGGAGGAATACTGCTTGCTTTCTCACTCTGGCTCATAATTAACTAGCTTTCTTGTATGGACCAGGACCACTTGCCCAGGGAACAGTACGGCCAGCAGTGGGCTGCCCACCCCTGCATCAACTAGTAATCAAGACCATCTTCCTCAGACACACCCACAGGCAGACCTGATCTGCCCTCAATTGAGTTTCTCCCCACAAATGACTCGAGGCCGTCAAGCTGGCTAAGCTAACTATCTTCTGAACATGCACTAGCGTGGGGCTTCACTTCCTTTAGCTTGCTTGCTATTTGGCTGGTCAGAAACCAGTTGCCTGTGTGACTTCAAGATATGACCTTTGGTCTGAATTGCTTCATTTGACTTTTGTAAATATCCCATTTAGAGAAAATAACACGAAAGTCTGTGATGGCTGAGTGTCAGAAGTGGGGTCAGATTTGTCTATTGTATTTCAGGATTTTGGACTTTTTTTTGTCACCTCGCTCTGTCAATTACTAAGCATGGACTGCATCTCTGCGGACATGCCAGTTTCTTCCGACAAGCCTGTTTAGTCCCTCTTTATATTTGCTAGTTGTTTACTTACTTTGATTAGAATTTGTGTTTCTCTTTCATCATTCTCTAATCTCAACCATCCTAATGCTATGACCCATCAAGACAGTTCCTCATGTAATGATGACCCTCCCAATCATAAGATTATTTCACTGGAGCTAGGCAGTGCTGGCATACACCTTTAATCCCATGTTTGGGAGGCAGAGGCAGGCAGATGTCTGAATTCGAGGCCAGCCTGATCTACGTAGTCAGTTCCAGGACATCTAAGGGTATACAAAGAAACCCTGTCTTGGAAAAAAAAAAAAAAAAAGTTCCGTTGCTACTTCATAACTGTAATTTTGCTACTGTTATGGAACATAATGTAAAATCTGATATGTAGGATATCTGATATACAAGAACCACTACCTTAGACATTCCTCTGTGTAAAATAAATTCAAACTTTACAGTGTATTTCAATTTGTGCACTCAACACTTACATTCCATACATATAGCTGAGCTCTGTGGGAAGCCAATGCTGATGAACAGAGAGCTTGAATATAGTGTAGCCTCAAACCACACATGCTAACTTCTCCACAGGTCAGGGCCAGACAGGCCACCTGGCCATTGCTGCTGCTGAGCCTCCTGAGGTAGGCCATGAAAGTATAGAAATACCTGGGCACTGTGGCCTATTGGGACACCAACCCACAGCAACCACCATAGCAGTTGTTCCCATGTCCATCCTGAACCTGTGTCAGAGGAGAGCACACGCATGGCCAGGAGCCAGGCGGCAGGCCACCGGAGCCACTAGGGCAGGATGACCACAACACCCACCACTGATTTTACTTGTTTCCCCTCACCTTCCTGTCCTTGGTTCCTGTCTTTCTCTGATGTTTACTTTTTTTTTTTCTTTTTAAAAATAGGATCTCATGAACTAAACAAGGACCACCCTAGGGAAGAGGCTTAATCCTCGTTCAGAAGGGGAAACAGGATAGACATCGGAAGTAGGAAAAGACAGGGAACAGGACAGGAAGCTTCCACGGGGGACCTCCGAGAAATTCTTACCCTCCAGGGTATCAAAGCAGATACTGAGACTCAAAGCCAAACTTTGGGCAGAGTGCAGGGAGTCTTATGGAAGAAGGGGGAAAGACCTAGAGGGGACAGCGTTAGAGTTAGGGTCTCCACAAGGAAACTAACAGAGCAAAAAAAAACCTCTTGGCCCAAGGGGTCCTGCAGAGGCTGATGAAGCAACCAAGGACTATGTATGGAGAAGACCTAGACCCCTG
This sequence comes from Meriones unguiculatus, assembly GCF_030254825.1. Taxonomy (NCBI): domain Eukaryota; kingdom Metazoa; phylum Chordata; class Mammalia; order Rodentia; family Muridae; genus Meriones; species Meriones unguiculatus. The sequence goes on from NC_083356.1 coordinate 13,471,154, forward strand.
CTCAATGTAGCCCATGGGCAGCTCAGTCTCCATGTGGGTTCCCTAGTAAAGAGAGCAGGGGCTATCTCTGACATGAACTCAGTGGCCAACTCTTTGATCACTTTCCCCTAGCCTAACTAGGCCACAGAAAAAGAGGATCCAGACAGTTCTGGTGAGACCTGATAAGCTAGGGGAGGAGAACCTCCTTTATCAGTGGACTAAGGGAGGGACATGGAGTGGGGAAGAGGGAGGAGGATGGGACAGGGAGCAGAGAGGGAGGGGGCTACAGCAGGGATACAAAGTGAATAAATTGTAATTAATAATAAATTAATTAAAAAATAATAAAGAAAAATGTAAAACAGAAACAAAATAAAATGTGATCCACATCTGGCAAAAAAAAAAAAACTTCTGCTTAATTGTCAATATAGCCTTAGGATTAGTATTATGAGTATATAATACTCATATAACTAATATATAATAATATAACTAAATTGTACATTAATCTGTCATGAACTCATGAATGAAATACAGATGATATTTGTCTTGTTTATTAATTAGAAATAAATGATGGGCATAATCATTAAAAAAAAAAACAACGAGCTCTTATACAGCCTGGACTGGACTCAAACTCTCTAGATAGCAGACGGTAACCTTTGAGGTTCTGATCCCTCTGTCTTCTGGTGTGCTAGGACTGCAGGCATGCACAGCCATGTCCAGTTTCTGCAGAGCTGAGGACTGAACCCAGAGCTTTGTACATGCCTGGCAAGCACTCTGTCACAGTTCCACACTCTTCCCTTTTTCTCTCCACTCAGTGTTCCTCCTCCTGGTTTAGAGGTCGTGTGGTCTTTCGCTGATGTTTTAGCGGTTCCTGAAAAATGCTACTTGCCAAATTCCAAAGCAGAGAAAGTTGTCCTTTTACCTCCTGCCCATGTAGCTTGATAGCCCTGAGGCTTATAAAAGTTCCCTGACAGAGTTCTTGCTCCTCCTGTTGTCAACTGACTAGCACTTATTGGGGGTGGAGGTGTATGCGAAGACTTGGAACCCACAACTTCATGCAAATTGCCGAGTTACAGCCCAGCCCTGCAATGCCTCTTAAGCCAGGGAGACAGAGCTGTCATTACCCAGTATGTTTCCAAACTTGTCTATGTCCTTCGTTCCTTCTGCCGGTTCCTGTGTCTCGGGCTTTCCGAGTACGGTGCTTCTATTTGGCTCAAGCAGAATCTCTCAGTGAGGTTCCGGCATAATCAGGTGACGGTCCAGGCTCCAGTTGCTTTTATCACACTTGTGCCACAAAGGCAACAGCACCCTGCTCTCAGCACATGCTCAGCATCCTGAACGGGCAGAGCTCTGCCTGCTCTCAGAAAACCGGTATTTTCAGGGTAGGCAGGATGGCTCTGTGGGCCAAGGTCCTGCCAGCTAGTTGTGAGGACCTGAGTTCAATCTCTAGAACTCACACAGTATTAGGAGAAAATGGGCTCCTCCAAGTTCTCCTCTGCCATCCACGCATGTACCACGACCCTTGTGCCCACATGTGCACACATGTGCACACACTCAATGAAAAAGTTTTAAAGTAAAAGCCAGCATCACCACCATCACCCCTTCCTACAGCGATGTTCGAGTCATCCGTTCATCCAGGGATGTGGCTTACTCATTCATCCTGGATCCTTCGGGCTTCTTTAAACTGTGCGCTGAGCCAGATTGTGGTGGAACATTCCTTAATCTTAGCACTCAGAGGCAGAAGCAGTGGGGCTTTGTGAGTCGAGGATCAGCCTGGTCTACATAATGAGTCCCAGGCCAGCCAGAGCTACAAAGTGAGACCCTTACTACAAAACAAAACAAAACAAAACAAAACAAAACAAAACAAAACAAAAAACACAACAATCTCCAATGCTGCACTGTCACCACTGGCCAATTAAAAATCTCTTTAACTCTTGCCTCCAACTCTGCTCTCTCTCCTTCACTTTGACCTCAGGCTAGCCTATGCTAAACCTTTCGCAGGCACACAGTCCCGTTCTCCATTGTTTGAGCCGGGTTTCTGTGTTGCTTTTTGAAGGGTTTCTTGCTTCACTTCCGCTCCTTCCAGCCCTGGCAATGCTATGAATTCTGCTATTCTAATATCCACTTTTTGGAAGTTGTGCCTTTGGGGGCTGGGGTGTCCCTTAGTTGGTAGTTCTTGCTTAGTATGCATACAGTGCTAGGCTCAATCGCCAGCAACAGATAAATGCCAGGAGATTGAGGCAGCAGGATTAAGCGTTTACAGTCACCTTTGGCTTTGTGGAAAACTCAAGGACAGCCTAAGATACAGGAAACGTAGTCTCAAAAGAGTAGTAGCAGGACCTGTATTTAAATAAAATTACTGGGTTGTAGTTTGGGTTGTAGCTATAGAGGACTTACCTCTGTGGCATGCATGAAATCCTGAGTTCCATGTCTGACCGCACATATGCATTCCAACATAGTCATTACATACATACCCCTACCTTGTGGTCATCTTTATAGTTTATTTTACTCTCTTACTCTTTCAACATCACATTGAGAATAATGGGGCCTATGTCCTGTGTCTAATTGTCTGGCGATTCTAATTGTTTTACCCTGTTTGCTCTTTCAGCAATGACTACCTGAACTTGCTCATATCTTAGTGTGAACGGTTTCTTTAACAAATCATTAGTAGAGATCATTTGCACTCCTTCCTGGATGCCATCCACCCTCCAAAGGACAGAGCCTTCCCGTCCCACCCCATCTTGGTCATGCTAGGGCTCAGCATTCAGGTCCACCAGCCAGATAAGACTTTGTCTTTGTCATGCAAATCCATGGGCAGGTTGCCTTGGCATTTTAAGGATCTCTCCTTCAGGATCTCTCCTCTCAGGATCAAGGGTCAGGGTGGGGCATGGCAGAGAAGGTTTAACCCTTAGTGGTCTCTGCTTTACTGGGGCAGAGGTCTCTTTACTCCTGAGGTTGCTCTTCTGTCCCCAGCACCCCAGGAGGCCCTGTGGCTAGGTTCCTTTGGCAAAGCCTCAGAACAGAGACCTTAGGGTCCCTCCAATCTTGCTCTTTCTGCCTGCACGACCTTCCCTGCTTTCAGCTCTGTTGGCTCTCTCTTTTGGCTTTCCAGTGATGCTTCTTTTATCTTCTGCCCACATTCATTTGGTCTGGACCCCAGTAGCCACTTCCATGGATGCCTCCCTAAGGCTCGTGGGCACGGTTTCATGGTATTATGGGAGTGGTCTCAGGAGCCTGCCTTCTTAAGTGTATCTTCCCCAGCCTCTACTGGGGTCCTGTCTGGTAGTGGTGTTCCCCTTCACCACTCCCCGGAAGGCCCAGGCCCCTTGGGTTGCTCAGGCCGATTTGCCTTGCCATAGCTCCTTAGCTTGGAGCTAGGAAGCCTACCCTAGTCTTGTTTCCTGACCCTCTCTGTCCAAGAGGACACACACCTTACAAACTACAAAGCTTCTGCCACTAAGATGCCACCCTTGGCCTTGTTCCTGGTTACCTTATAGCCTGGTATCCTCAAGTCAATGTCTTGGGCCCAGCACGTGGAGCAAGGTTGTCCAAGCCCACCCCAGCTCCATGGTAGGGCCAGGCAGCTGCAAAATAAGAAAAGTTGGTTACCGTTGCCTTCATCTGTCAGTCCCCTGCGCCCACCCGCCCCAACCCCATCTTGGTCATGCCAGGGCTCAGCATGCAGGTCCACCTATTGCAAGAAGGTCTGCGGTTGTGTCTCCTGGGGCAGATTGGACACTAGGTTCCCCCTAGGTACCATCTCCAGGAAGGCAGGAGTTAGGCAAAGATCTGGAAGAAAGGCTAGAAGGAAAAGGCCAGTTTCAGAACCTCTGGAAGGTAAGCCTCTTGCACTCAGCAAGCCCTAGATTCCGCCCTCTGGGACCCCACTGTCTTTAGGACCCTGGTGGTGGTGTCTAGCTCCCTACAATGAAGCACAGGGACACAGCCCACTCACTCCTTCTGGCGGGCATTGTCCATGCCTCAGCAGTGTGGGGGGAGGGGAGCAGGTATAAAGGGGCAAAATAGGGTCATCCCCAGCCCTTATAGTCTTCACTCCAGACATGACATCCCTACTCCTCGGCCCCTGTTTTTGTGTTGGGAAGTCTGGGTTCTCTGGAAGCTAGTTAAAGGCAGCAGGTGGCATCCATGACGTGAGAATGGTTGGGAGCCTGCCGCCACTGAGCTTCCACTGTGCGAGTAGAGAAGGTGGGAAGTAGGTGTGTCTTGTTACAGTCCGCCCTAGGAACGCGGTCTCAGGACCCAGTCGTCTGATGTTTGGGCTGGTCGGCATGGTTTCATGGTATTAGGAGAATGGTCTCAGGGTTCAATGAGTGTAGTTGGCGAAACGGTGGTCCTGAATGTCAGACTCACCAGGGCTGGAGGGACTGGCGCAGGAGGCATAGTGTCCCACCGTCAGCACTGGTCAGCGCGCGTGGGGGGGTGTGTGTGGAGAGGTAGGGATGTACTTCAGGCAGCCCACTGGTGGAGTCAGTGGCTGTAGCGGTGGATGTTGGGGCGCTGGGGAGGGGAGAGTAACAGGGGCTGTAGGGCCGATAGATGGGGTTGCGGAGTGCGGATGGCAGTGAGTTGCAGGACTGATGGCCAAGAAGCCCAGAGGCCTTGGGATTGTGCTTTGGAGGCGTGTCAGTGGGCGGAGCAGTATGTTGTAGGAGAGGAAATGAGGCGGTGGATGATGACAGAGCGGTAGGAACAGTGCGATGGGGGAGTGGGGCGCCGCAAGGGGCGCAGCAGTGGGAAGGGCACCGAGGGGCTGCTCCCCATCGGGCCAGCGGGGTGGGTCTCAGAGCCCCTTTCCTCGCAGGGCTTCCGTGGGACCTGCAAGCGCCGGGCCTAGTTTGCTGTGGCTTCCACCCGCCTCGCCCTGCAAGCCTCTCACTACGCCTTGATACCGCAGGGCACCTTGATACCGTGGGCAACCCCGCAGCTGGAGGAGAGCGAGGACCAGGATGACGACGAAGAAGGACCGACCTGCTCCCAGATCTTGACGTCTCTGCGGGAATGGACACTTAGACGAAGGACCTTGTATACAGAGCTATTTTAGAGAAATTGCGATTGCCACCATGGTATTTCTTGTGGAGCCTCACCCTCTCCTGTGCCTGTACCCTCGTTGCCCTGCTTAGCCCCTGGGCAGACATTCATAAGCCTGTTACTTCTAACCCCACGGTGACTCTAGCCAAGAAACAGGAGACACAGCGGCCCTGTCACCCAGGACCACCCTCCTGAGGGTCCCCCTTTGCTTCAGGGTGTCTCTCACTCGGGAGAGGCCCTCATAGGACACCCATCCATTTATTCAACAGGTCTGGCCGTGCTGGTCCCCAGGCTTTTCGCTCAAGTACGGGTGCTGGGTAAGGGGATATGAAGAGTGTGCCCACCTTCGCATAAATGCCTCAGACTCTTTCACAGTGCAGTTTTGGAGCCCTCTGGTGTTCAAGGAACCAGATAGTCCATGGACACCCATGCATGGGAAAGGCCCTAAATCCTCCCTGGACTCAGGCTCAGGTGCCCAGGCTGAGGGGTCTTGACATGGTGAACAGGGCCAGCTCTTGGGGACCTTGGAGGTCTGCTATTGTGTGAATGTGTACCCCAAAAGTTCATGTCCTGGACACTTGGTGGTCCTCTCTAGGACAGCAGTATTGACAAGGGAGACTTCTGCCAGGGCCCTTGTGAACAGATTAATCCTTCCATGAATTTATGATAGGCTGGCTTGAGTGTGGCCTTGCCATGAAGGCAAGCTCCCTCAGGTGCTCTTGCTCAGACTGTATGTGACACCTCCACATTTCGTGACACAGCACAAAGCCATCTGACACACCAACCCCCAGCACCTCCAACTTCCCAGCCTCCAGAACCATGAGCCAAATAAAACTGTGTTCTCTACAAATTTCCTGGTGTGTGATATTTAGTTTTGACAAGAGGAAATGAGCTAAGAAGGGGGGAGCATGTCACTTTGGCCTTAAGCTGGAGAGAGGGTGGCAAGGGACAGAGATGAGGTGTCCTTGTGGCCAACACTAGTCTCTCTAGTGCTCTCTCTCTCTCTCTCTCTCTGGCCTATCCTTGCCTTAAGGTCCCCTTAGAGTCACTTGCAGCCCCTTCTTCATGGCACTTGGATGATGTGTCACCTGGCTGATAAGCCTGGTCTGAGCTGGCCATACAGGGCACAGTTTTGACAAGAGTGGACCCCAGGGGTCCTTTCTCTTTACTCCTGTGGGAATCCCCTGGAGATCAGTATAAGGGCTCTGATGAAGCCTCAGATCACACTGCTGCAGCCTGCAGCCCAGGGGATAGCAAGGTCTTTCAGAGCTGGCCCTTCTGATTCCTTCAGTCACACCCACTGCAAAACCACATTTCCATAGGAGGCTCTCTCAGGGAAGGTGGCCTCAGGCAATCGGGGCTGCTCCTTCCTTGTTTTCTTGTCTCAAAGGCAGTGCAGTGTGGTTCTAGCAGTGACCACAGAAATTCCCACCCACCAAGTACCAGTCTGGTGCAGGTGATGAATGGCCTAGTCATTTGGAGCTGTGCCGGCTGGAGGACACAGGTGAGATCAAACAGTGGGTCCCAGCTGTGGCTTCTGCTTCTGCCCCACAAGCCTATGCATCCCACCACCACTCGGCATGCTTCTTTGGTTCCTTCCTATCACAGTCTTTGTTCTCCCCTGGTTTGTGGAGGAGTGCTACCTTCCACCCTTAGGATGCCCATTGAACAACCATCAAGTGCTGAGACACGGCCAGGCCCGGCATCCTGAGATTCCCCAGGCACTTACCTTTCTCCATGTCTCCTATGGCCCGCTCGCATGGTACAGAGGCCTCCAAGGGTCAAAAGAGTCCCTGTCCTGCCCAGAAAGAAGCTGGACATAGGGATTTGGGTTGACAGGGCCTTCAGGGGAAGAAATGTAACAACTTAGTACCTGCTACCCAGATCCAAGGATGGGGCAGAACTCTTTTCTTTTCTTGTATCTTGTTTGTTTGTTACAGGGTTTCTCTATGTGGCCTTGACTGTCCTGAAACTCCCTCTGTAGACCAGCCTCTGCCTCCCAAGTGCACCTGGCCAGACCTGACTCTTATTTTTCCATGTGACTTGGTAACTAGCAGAAACCCAGGGCCTCCATCTTCTAGGGCGAGTCCATTTTAGTCTACGATCTGTTCCTTGTTGACCAAGTAGGCCAGTGCCCAGCACAGGGTCCCCCTGGATGTCAGATTTTCTTCCTGCCTCTGTGGGTATTCCCCAGTCATGTGGGAGCTGGCCCAGCTAAAAAGGGGTTCCTGCAGACTCACCTTCTCGAAACGCCTCTCTGGGCCACCCTGTGAGCTGACAGCTTCACACTTCTGACATCAGTGTTATTTCCCCATGTTGTTATCCAAGCAGAACCACTGGAAAACACAGTCACTGGTTTCTTAGACTGTCGGATTACTCGGCCTCTCTTCTGGAAGGATGAGTTCCTAAGAGGGCAATCCGGGTCTCTGCAGATGTCTAGTCACACAGCTTGACCCCTTAACAGCACAAAACAAATGTTCAATTGATTTCCACTGGTGGATAAACCTGCATGTGAATCAGCTGGGAAGTGGGTGGGGTCAGGGGTGGAGTCGGAAGGGGGGAAGAGGGGGAGCTGATTGCTAGGAAGAGCAAGGCATGGAGGCCACATGGAGAGAAAAGAACTGAAGTCCTCAGGGATTGTCATTGAGGCTGGGGCCTTGGGATTGACTTTCCTAAAGCTAGGACCCCTAGATGTCAGGAAGAAATGGAGTTGGGGGGGAGGGGAGAGTCAGAGGAGGAGGAGGAGGATGGTGGGGGGAGAGGGTCTGTCACTCTGAGAAGCTAGGTAAAGGGCTGGTCCGGGGGTCGCAGAACTCTCTGCCTCTCAGAGGCTCACACCCTCTCAGCCTTTGCGTTGTTTTATTTTCACGGTGAGGATTCTAGTAAGGGATAATCCCATAGAACAGACATATTCACAATTTAGGTTCTTAAAAGCTACATGGAGCCGGGTGTGGTGGCACACGTCTGTAATCCCAGCACTCGGAGAGGCAGAGGCAGGTGGATCTCTGTGAGTTTGATGCCAGCCTGGTCTACAAATCGAGTCTAGGACAGCCAAGGCTACACAGAGAAACTCTGCCTCAAAAAACCAAACCAAAAAAAAAAAAAAAGAAAAAAAATTGTATGTATGCACTGTCTATATGGGCTTGTTCTCCTTTTACATCATTTGCATGGTACCAAACTGGCTTTTAAGTAAGGGCTCATGTAAACTAAAGTTGTAACACTGGCCCGGCTCTTGTTTGGCTCACAGTAAAAACTAAAGTTTTAAGCAAAAAAAAAAAAAAGTCCTAATTCCAGCTGTCCCACAGACCGAGTTAGCTTAGCCACACGTCTAGAACACCAACTAAATTAGTGACAAAAGGGGATGCTGGTAAATCAATGTGACCACCGTGGGAAACAAATAGAGGTGGCTAGTGGTCATAGATCTTTCACTGGAGGAAGTAACAGGAGCTCTTTAAATTTTAATTTTAAAATCTTTTTTTTTTTAAAGATAAGATATACATAATTATACGGTTGTGGTCAAGACAGTCTCTCTTTGATCCTCGTCTGGATTCTGGTTCTACAAGATGATCCCTATTACCTGAGGCAATAAATTAATTTTAAGAATTGACCACTCCTGGTTCAGGCACAGTTTTAGCATAATCCCTGATTCACCCTGAGATGCTTACTCCCTATCCAGGGATGTTTATCTCTGCGCTTTTAGGTATATTTTGTATGTATAAATGTTTTAAAGGATTTGTAAGGACATTTTTAGCTACTGCAGCTTTTAAAAACAAAACAGGTTTTCAAGGCAATTACTCATCTCTGCTTTTAGCCAGTTAATGTAAGATACAATGACAAATATTTTTAAACAGTTCTCTCTCTCTCGCTCTCTCTCTCTCTCTTGCTCTCTTGCTCTCTCTCTCTGATTGGGTTTCTCTGTGTAGCCTTGGCTGTCCTGGACTCACTTTGTAGACCAGGCTGGCCTCAAACACAGCCATCTGCCTGCCTCTACATGAAAAAAAAAAAACAGTCTCATCTTGATAAGCTATGGTCAGATGGCAGGGGAATAGAACTCTTTCTTTCAGTGGACTAGGGGAAGAGGGAGGGAGGGTGGAACCAGGAGGACATGAGGGATGGGGCTACAATCAGGATATAAAATGAATAAATTGTAAAAAAGAAAAAACTGTCTCATTTAAAAAACAAAACAACGAAAAACCTGACTGCCCTGGAACTTACTTTTAGACCAGGCTGGCCTCCAACTGCTTCTGTGTGGGATTAAAGGCACATACCACCACTGCCCAGCTATACAGATAATTTTAATGTGTGACATTATATATATATTTATATATTATTACCTATATATATTACATATAATATGTTAGATTATATATATTACCATGTATACTTGAGGCAATTACTCATCTTTTTTGCTTTTAGTTTTTTTAAAAAAAGAGTTTAGGTGAAGTGTTTGTTAAATAATTAACATACTTACTACAAAGATAAAAAGGACTAATAATGTTTTACCTAAGTTTATAACTGTTAGATATTTAAGATGCCATTCATATGTTTTCTGGGTTCTAGTTACCCCCTCTTGGATTTTCATTTAAAATTCTTATTAAAAATATTTTCTAAGTTTTAGAAAAATAATAACAATAATAATGATAAGAAAAATTATCAAATAAAGAAAAATATAAATAAATATATATTTTGGGGGGGCTAAAAAAAAGTTTGACAAAAAAATGCTTTGGATAAAATAGGATTTTGTTTGGTAAGACAAAGACTATTCCAAAATGTAAATGAATGGGAATAATGTTAGAAGATGATAATATAAGTTATTGATGTTTAATATCTTACTTTTAAATACTTTTATTATTTATGTCTGTGTACATGTGTATGTCTATGTATGAGGAGGTCAGAGAATGTCAGGTCCCCTGCAGCTGGAATTTCCGGCAGTTGCAAGCTGCCTGATGTGGGTGCTGAAAACCAAATTCATGTCCTATGCCAGAACACTATGCTCTCTCCAGCCCTAAGTATTTTATTCTTTTTAATTGTGTAAATGTACTGTCTGTCCGTAGAGGGAGTGAAGTGTGTGTTGTTGACGTGAACACAGCCATGGCAAGGACCAAGGCATCAATCAACCCACGGGAATTTAGCAAAGCCATTCACCATATGGGCCAGGCTCTGAACACAAAGCCTTCCTCTCCTGGTCCAAGTCTCAGTAATATGGACAGTTAATTAGTGTGTACAGAAATGAGTACCTGTGGCTTCCTCCTGGATGTTTACAGCCTGAGAGTACTCCTACAGACACCTCCTGCCAGCTAGCTGGCCCGGCTGTGCTACACACGGTACCCACACTGAGGACCCAGGTGGGAGCAGACGCTGCTCCACCATGACCCCAGCTTTCCTGTGCTTGTATACATCCTTTCTTCCTCCCCTCCCCACCCTTCCAGGACTCAAGCTGGGCAGGCCATAAGCTTGTGAATGCAGCACGAGGAGGCCAGACCCATCAAATCTCCCTGGATTGACAGATAGTTAGGAGATACCCACTATGGATGCTGGGAACCGAATTCAGGCCCCCTGGAAGAGTAGTTCAAGCTCTTAACCAATGAACGATCTCTTTTGCTCCAGGTTATTAAAATCTTTATGATCAAAATCATTAGCCCACAGGTTGAGAAGCCCTGGATTTAAAGCTAGCACCAATACCTTCTTCAGCTTCTTTGTGGCTTCTTATTTTCCAGTGTATAGAGAAGTTGGGTTCAACAGAAATGGGTGCTGAAGCCGTTGGCCCACTACAGTGAGGGCTCAACTCTGGGTCTCTAAAGACGGAGGTGTGTGGGAAGAGTTAGTGCCGTGGACAGATGAGCAGCCTCTGAGGAAGACTCTGGCCTGTGTGATGGTGGCATGGGGCAGTGTTCTTTATAATGGGCAGACAGACCTGCAGGCTAGCTCTGAGTGAGGGAATGCTCATGCCAGGAATCTAGGGAAGGGGTCTTGCTAATGTGTAAGTTAGTGGGTATAAAGTAAATGAGGAGAGGCATGTTTAGTTAAGGTGTGCCTGTTATAAAGGTGATCAAGGTGCCACCGAGCCCTGTAATCTTTCTTTGGGAGAGAATTTGAGCACCTGTCATTCTCCAGGAATCCAGGCACCTGAGGGGTCTTTTGGAGGTTCATAGGTTCACAGACAGGTACCCCTTTCCTTTACAGTGTTTGTGACACTAGAGGGAGAAAGGCTGCTTCTAGTGGACATGTTCTGATTAACCCCTAGCCCCAAAGCCTGACAGCTCTGATGACAGGTCTGTCGCAGTCCTTGTCCAAGGGCCTTCCTGTGTGAAAGTACCTGTGACTCTTAACAACCGTCTGCAATGGGACACAGGCTGGAGACACAGCTCCACACTGCCTCCTGTAGCACGCCAAGGGGATCTGTTCAGAGACTCCAGAGAAGCCAGGATTCCTGCTTCTTTTGATGATAAAGGGGATTATAGTGGCTTCAGAAATGCTGCGCACAGGATTAGAAAGTGGTAAGATAAAAACCATTAATCGAAACCACAGAGTTGCACAAGAAAGTTTAGCTATGTCTTTCACAGAGATTAAGGTTTCTTGTGAAATTCCCAGAAAACTGCAGGTTTACGTCTGGGAAAGACCAAAGGCTGCATGAGCTTAGGCCTCAGTGTGATTCACTGCTATGCCAGCATTCTTGTATGAAACATCTCTATATTAAAGAAATACTCTATCTTCACAGCAATTGTTCAGCCAGGCTCAGAGGTTCTTTTCGGGTATTGGTGCACGCCTCTAATCCCAGTCTAAGTTTGAGGTCAGCCTGGTCTACAAAGTAAGTTCCAGGGCAGCCAGGGCTACACAGAAAAACCCTTTCTCAAGAAAGAAAAGAAAAAAGGGAAAGGAAAGAAGGGAAAAAAGAAAGAAACAAAAAAAAGAGGAAAGGAGGAGGAAGAGAAAGAGGAGGAGGAGGAAGAAGAAGAAGAAGAAGAAGAAGAAGAAGAAGAAGAAGAAGAAGAAGAAGAGGAAGAAGGAAAAAAAAATAAAGACACTCCCAAGGATGGAAATGGGCTAGTGAGCTGAGAAAAGCCCCAAAGCAACCATCTGGCTGCGAGCCAGCCTCCATTTTGCAGGCTTTGTCTCAAGCGTACTCTCTGTTGGATAGATGATGCTAGGGTTAGAAAGGGCCTCCAGGCTTACCCTGCAAGTTGACTTTTTTCACATATTGATTTTGATATGGTTTTTTGTTGTGTTGTTTTGTTTGAGGAGGGAGGGGATGAGCCTTGAGACAAGGGCACCCTATGTAGCCTTGGCTGTCCTGGAACTCGGTATGTAAACCAGGCTAGTCTCTAACAGTGATCCTCCTGTCTCCGCCTCCCAAGGGTTAGAAGTAATGGCCGGTGCCACCCCACCCCCTCACCCCCCAAACTGATGTAGCATTTTTTGCCCTCTTCAAGTTCAGTGAGAGGAAGAGAGGCCAGGGGAGAGAGCCCCCCCCCGCCTTTGATCAGAACATCTGGGAGACGACATCTCAACCCACTCTCGGAACAAAGTTCCCAAAGTACAGTAAAGAAGGCCCAGGAATCAGGTCTTGGCACCATGGTTAGACCTGCTGGGCGAAAAACCCCGGTGAGAGCTCCTGGCCCGGAGCCTCCAGCCCAGGAAGCCCAGGTTGACCAGGCCTGAGAGCAGAGAGCCGAAAAGCAAGGAACAGTCAGGCTGTGTCCTGGTGCTGACCAGCTATATTGGCAGGCAAGTGGAGTGGAGACAGAGCCTGCCAAGTGTAGCTGTAAAGAGGCCGCCTGGGGAGAACTGGGGAGGACTGCGGAGGGTGGAAAAGGCACAGAAACTAGGGGCTTTTTCCGGGAGTCCCAGGCTGTAGGCTGGCAGAAGGCAAGGATCTGTCCAGTCTTCAGGGGGATAGAGGCACTGTGTCCCTGCGAGCCTGCCCCTACCCAGCTCACAGTCTCTTCCAGAGTCATCCTGCATCAATACAGCTTCCAATTAGAATTCTGGTTATTTTAATGGTGGTTTTAAATTGCTCCTTAAATTATGTTGAAAATTAATAGATTGGATTGCTTTTTATTATTATTTTTTTTCCTGAAGCTCCGCTTGACGCCGTTTAAACGTTGCTTTGAAGGCTGGGGAATGTCTTGTTTGGCAGGAAGCCCTGGGTGGTATACGCAGCAAGCAACCCCTTCTCCCCTCCCTTCCCCTCCCCTCCACGCTAATAAGTGATAGTAAGCTTATTGTTGGTGCGTTCCGTTTACTCCAAGAAGAGCTATGTCAGAATAAGACACGAAGGTCGTGGAGCACACGTGGGCGTAGAAGGCAGTGAGGACATGAGGTGGAGAGGCAAACCCACGGACTGATTGAGCCTAGGAGACAGCAGAGAGGTGGGAGCTGCTTTGCCGCTGCGGGTGGAGTCACGAGTGGGTACCGCCCCCTGGAGGATGCATGCAGGACCTAAGAACTGCCTTTGTCGAGAAAGAAGAGGTGACGCAGGGAGGGTGGAGGCCACGGCAGTGTGGGAGAGGGAAGGTAGGTGAGGTACTTCTTGCCTGGGGTGAGGTGAAACGACCTTAAAAGAAGGGCGTCTGGATGGGAGTGGGTTGAACCACCGCCTCCCAATGAAAACCATGGTTGGCGTCTTGGGCAGGTGCATCCTGGCTCCAGGCAGAAGGGCACCCTGGGGGAACCAGCCGGGAGCTGGCACAAACATGTCTCTGGCCCCGCCCCCTCCCAACTGGCGGTCTGCTTTCCACAGTGTCCCTGTCCCCGAGGGCCAAATGGAGCAGGTTCACAGTTCCCTTGGGGCGACGCAGCGGTGCACAGGTGGGGAGCAGCAGCAGCTGCAGGGCGGTCCCGCGACCTGAGACTCATCCCCGGGGCACACAGAGGAGGCGGCTGTCGCGGGGGGGGGGGGGGGGGGGAGCAGACAGGGCTTGGCTCCTCAAGCCTTTCTGGGTCAGGGGAAGGGGTCACATCTGCTATGGGGGAAGGACAAAGTCTCTCCTGGGCCTCAGGCTGCGCAGATAAGGGAGGCAGCCAGGAACACAACCTCGGGGCTGGGGCCAGGTGAAGGTGGGAGGGGAGCCTGATTTCTGCCTCAGGTTCCCAGGCCCTGAGCAGCTGATAACGTGCTGCAGTTTCTTTCATTACCAGCAAGGCCAACCAACCTACTGCCGACTCAGACACCTGGGAAGCTGCCTAATCACCTCTCTTGTTGACTGTTTACTCTGCTTGTCTTGACAGGTGACCCCACCTGTGTGACCATGTGGCGCCTTACAGGCCTCGGAGCTTGAGTTTCTTGGCTGCTCACATCTGGGTTCTCTGGCCTCCACACTGAAGGAGCTAGGTCTCTAGCATCTGCGGGTGTGCAAGCTACTGAAGTCTGCTCCCAACAAGCTCACCTTGCTCTTCCCATTGCTGTGAAAACCACCACTGCCTCACTGGTGTGCCCTTGCCTCACTGGTGTGAAAGACCTAACTACATTCCCTCGGGTCTGTCTGCAGGCCACCCATCCTGTTCACCTGTCACTTTTCCATCAGCATACAGTGGCATGAACAAGTGTGAGACCCACACCACGACCAAGGTGACTCTTAGATAAAAGAAAGCGTTTAGTTGGGGCTTACAGTTTCAGAGGCTCAGTCCATTATCCTCATGATGGGGAACACGGCGGCATTTCAGGCACGCGTGGGAGCTGGGAGTCCCATATCTAGAGTGGCAGGCAAGCAGGAAGAGAGAGACACGGCAAGACTTGGGAGTAAAGGTGCTCACCAACGTGCCCAGCTCCTCCTTCCGTCTCTATGTGGGTTTGGGGAATGGATCTCAAGACACCAGGCTTGCCAGGCAAGGGCCTTTATCCACTAAGCCATCTTGCTAACACATCCAGCAGGATTTGTGATATGGGAACCCCCTCCCCAAGGGGGTCTCAAACCACAGGCTGAGAACCACTGCTCCAACAAAAAAAAAAACAAAAACAAAAACAAAAACAAAACAAAACGACAACCACTTCTCCATTTGTGATGCATAAGGAGAAATGACAGGAGGAGAACAGGCAGCTTCCTGGACCAGAGCAATTCACAAAGATCAACTGTGTTATCTAGATGCTAGGGTCAAAAATGAAACTGAGAAAACAAGTCCGTTTTCAACAGCATCACAAACAATACAACACAGAGGAGAAAGTGTAACTACAGTAGAGCAAGGGTGGCACACTTAGACACTTAAAGCCCAGTGGCAAGACTGGGGAGGTAGCTCAATTGGTAGAGTGTGCTTGCCTAGCCTGTATCAGGAAGCCGTGGGCTTGTTCCCAGCACAGCCTAAAAACACACAGTGGTGCGCTTCTGCTATCCAGAGACGTAGAGGATCTGAAGCTCAAGGTCATCTTCAGGTATCAAGTTGGAGGCCAGCTTGGGCTACACCAAATGCTATTTACTAATAAACAAACAAATAAATAAATGCCACAAAGCATTTCCAGGAGATGTTAGAGCTCTAACTCAATGTAGAAACACTCCAAGTACAGAGACTGAAAGACTCAAAATGTGGACCGGCAGAAATTAATAACCTAAATCATAAAATTCATATGAAAATGCAAAAAGTGGGTCCAGTATATCCAAAAACTGTTCAACAAAGCAAACAAGTTGGAGGACAGGCACTCAAATTTCAAAACTTTCCATAAGGCTGTAGCAGTAAGGACTGTAATGGCAT
This sequence comes from Meriones unguiculatus, assembly GCF_030254825.1. NCBI lineage: Eukaryota > Metazoa > Chordata > Mammalia > Rodentia > Muridae > Meriones > Meriones unguiculatus. The sequence continues at coordinate 13,486,862 of NC_083356.1, forward strand.
GAGGCTCAAACACTCTGATCCAGGAAGCATTTACAAAGGGGCCACTGATGTCTGACAAAGATGCCAAGCAGATCTCAGCCTGCTCTACAAAGCGAGTTCCAGGACAGCAAGGGATACACACAGAAACCCTGCTTTGAAGGGGGGCGGGGGAAATAAGAGGAATTTTAATCCAGCAATATGGCTAATTTGGCTGGAATACAAACACGGGTTGTAGAAGGTTTTCCTCTTAGCCGCAAGCTCCTGGAATAATGACTCATGAGCCTGTTAGGAATTATAAAAAAAGAGAGATGTAGAGGTTACAGAAGTTACACGCGGGTCCACAGATCACACCACGAGATTGGTTCCACGCGGGAGGTTTATTAGGTAGAGGGGGTTACAGAGAGGGAGGTAGATAGAGAGACAGAGAGAGAGAGAGAGAAGAAGGAAGGAGAAGGAGAGAAGATGCAGCGAGAAGGAGAGAGAGAAGAAGAGGGAGAAGCGAGAGAGAGAGCAAGGGCAGGGGCCCCAGTTCTTATAGCATGATCCAGAGCATGCGCAAGTGGTTCCAGGTGGTCAGCAGGTGGTCTGGGTGTCTTTCCAAATGCCTGATACCTGCCGGGTCTGCCAGGCCCCAGGGGCTGCCTGTAGAAATGCCTGCTTGCTGATCCCAACAGAGCCTCATTAAATATTATACCAATACCTAGTCAGTATAGCTAGACTCTTCTCTGACTGGCTCATAATTTAAAATAACCCATTATACAAAGACTTACGTTCTTCCATGTGGCTGGTTACCTGAGCTCAAGCACCATGTGTCCATCCTCCTCGCATCTTGGCCAGCTGAATCTCCCTTCTGTTCTATGAGCATCTCCTTTAAATTCCTGTCAGATCTCTCCATAATTGCTAGTCCTATAGGATTATTAATTATATCTGTAAAATTGCCTATATCAAAATGTCCAAAATACTGTTGTTATTCCAATGGATAAACATGCCGACAGCACCATCCACCCCAGTCTGCAAAGGAACCTCCCAGAGAGTCACCATCTCTAACAAATGTGTAGCCTTAGAATCACCCTCCCCAGAAATCAAGGCAAAAGCCCACTGAAATTCTAAATATGTATCAATAAGTAAAATCTGGATTTCTAGTTCAATATATTGTATCTCTAGGAGTTGCCATTCTAATCCTTGATAACTGTGGATTTCTTTCATCTGGAACTATCCTCTCTGATGTTATTGTAAGTTCCAGACTGGATTTCTCTGAAGGTTCCCTGTTGTGATTCAAAGAATTTTCCAATCTCTGTTCCATGGCCTCCAACCCAGCAATCCATTTCTCAGTCTCCTCCTTCTCCAAGTCTGTTTTAGTTGGATATTTCTTTAAATGGATATATATAGAACTATGCTTATTACTGAACAAACTGTTATTTGTATGTTGACAGTCAAAACAAACCTGTATGGGGTCCAAATGTCCTCCTCTACAGGGGTTTACATTTTTTTAAATATGGAAATATTTATCACTTAATATTTAAGTCTCTCTGTGGAGAGTTATTTTATCATTTAAACTATTTTTGACTGTCTATGTTCAGTTATTTATTTATTATTTATGTTTTAGCATCTACGTATGATCTTTAAACAATTTTTACCTGTTTAGAAGTTTGACTGAGTTTGGATTTCTTCTGTTTCTTTGGCTCCTGCAAATTTCAGGTAAAGAAAAGCTTAGGTCCAGGCATGGTGGTACGTGCCTTTAACCCCAGCACTCAGGAGACAGGGAATGCAGATCTCTGAGTTCTAGTCAGTTCTGTTCAGTCAGTTTGTGTCGGTGAGTGGAGAGGGAGTGAAGCAGACTTGAGTTTGTAGCAGTTCCGTTTGTGGAATTCGGAGGTGGCTTTACCAGGACAGCTTTACAGAAAGAGAGGTTTGAAGAGAGAACAAACTAGACACAGGTGAAGACAGAATGAACCAGAGAATGAGAAGAAGCCAGAGATTAGAACAGATTGCAAGAGTTAGAGGCCAAGCAGAGGAATTCAGTGAGAAAGTGGGAGAAGCCAGATTGGTTCATTCAGCTTGGGGAGAAGTTTGAGCCAGAACACCTGAGTTGAACCAGCCAGCCAGAGTTCAGAAAGAACAAGAAAGGGTAAGCTTCTTCAGCGGTTAAGTCTCAGAGGCTGAAAACATTCTAGGCCTAGATTAGAGGCTAGAAGCTTCCAGGACTAGACCTAGGTTAGCAGATAGAGGTAGTAAGCCTCCAAGGCAACAATTAAATCAGATGAATAAAAGTTACTTTTATAACATACTTTATGTTGACTTTTGGCTTCTACACATGCATGCATGTGTGACTTCATACGGTACACACACACTATACCATATACACATATATGCCACACACACACACACACACACACACACACCACTACACACACCAGACACAGGATCCAAGTAAAAACGTGAAACAGCTGTTCAGATACATAAGCGGAGAAGGGCATGGTGGTACATTTCTGAAATCCTCAGTGCTGACTCAGAAGGCTGAGGCAGGAAGATGAGAAATTTAAAGTTGTCCTTAGTTAAACCCTGAATTCAAGTCTGGTATGAGCTGCACAAAACCATGTCTCAAAACAATAGCAAGGATTTAAAAAAAGACACAAGTATCTCTACGCACAAAAAAGGGTGGTGATCTCACAGGCATTTGGCCATGAGGAATATTCAAATTGATACTCAGGAGATTACTCCAACCCACTAGGATGGTCCATCAAAAGGAGTATAGGAGCAAGTGCTGGCAGGATATGGGCACAACAGAGCCCTTATAGCTGACAGGAATGTAAAATAATGCGTAGCCAGTTTCTCCAGACGTTAATAAACTTGCCATGTAACTGGGCAATTTTTGCCTTTCGCCGTTGTTTCTTGCCTTTAGTATCTATCTACCTGAGAAGAATGCTGTGTCCACACAAAGACCAATGCACAAATATCTATCATAGCTGTGTTCATGACAGCCCAAGTGCAGAAACATCTGGAATATGCAACAGCTGATGAAGGGCCAATCAAAGGATGGTTTATCCCTTCAGGGGCACCTCCTTGTGAGGTACCACAAGGCAGGCAAAACTCAAAACAGCAGCCCCCGAGAACAGCTGGACCCTGAACTCAGTAAGTTGAGAGACTCCATTCAAATGAAAAGCCCAGAAAAAGCAGATCTATGAAGCGAACAAGTGTGCTGGTGGTTTGCCTGGGCTGACCGTGGGAAGAGGAAGTGACATCCGTTGGGCCTGAGCGCACGCTGAGGGGATAGAAATATTCTAAAACTGGAAGATGGTTTTGCAGGCATGCTAGATAAATTACTGAAAATCATAGAATTGTGGGCGGACTTCTGAAACTGCTTAAAGCCAGTGGATTTTTATAGAATGTAAATCACACCCTAACGAAGTTGCTTTAAAAATACCTTTTGCAGATCTTATTTGGTTTCTATTTAATTCGCTGAACTGTTTAAAGTGACTCAGAGTATTAGTTTAGAAAGAATTTGCTTTTTTAAAAAAGAAAAAAGTTAGCTAGCTGAAAGGAACAGAGCCTGCCCTGCCCCCCACCCCGGGGAGGGGAAGGAGGATGGCTGTCCTCCAACACGTCCTGAGCAGGCCTTAACAGCCTTGTGACCACTGCAACCGTGCTCATTCTGTGGCTGGGCAAAGCCCGTAGCCCTTGGCCTTCCGAACCACCTCCTGCCTCAGGCCCCCAAGCTGGAGCCTGGAGCTCTTTTTAACCTGGCTCTCTTTAAAGCTGCCTTTCCCGCGCATCTCGTGCTCCGCAAGGAAAAACCAAAGCACCTACAAGGGACAGAGTGACAGGATCCCTTGAGAAGCCTACAGAAGACTGGAGCTGAGGTCGCTTGTGGGTTGAGGGTAAAAAAACAAAACAAAACAAAACAAAACAACCTTCTGCCTACCCACAGTTCCTAGCCAGCAGGGGGCGCCGCGGCCAACAAGTCCGCGGTCTGTGTATGCGCCGTCCTGAGACTTGGGGTGGCTCCGTGGGAAGCAGGGTGGGCAAAGGCGCGAAGTGAGCTGGTGTCCTGACCACGTCCTAGTTCAGCCCTCTACTTTGCCTCAGACCGAGTCCCTGCACTCAGTGTTCTCACGGCTTCAGGCGTGAGACCACCTCACCTGGATGAAAGAAGATCAAAAGATCAACGCCACCCACCATCCAGGTACAGTATCTCCTGTGCCTGGCCAGCCTCAGGGTGGGGCAACCCGCAGACCCTGAAGGCAAAAGCTTTCAGCTCCTTTTTATCCATGAGGGCATCAGGTGCAAGAAAGGCTGGAGGTGAAAACCTGAACGGAGCCTGCAACCTGGAGTTTGCTGGCTGTCGTTATTGAGGAGCCAACCAACTAGGGCCAGGCTCGGTGTGTCCTGTACAGAAATTAGGACCTGTGGGTCCCTCATACCACGCCCACAGGTGTCCTGGTGCGACCAGGACAAAGGGTCACTTTTGTAGGTCCTCCTCCTTGGGGCGCATTCCTTCCTCAGGCCTCATAGCAGGCTCAGGGTGCTTGGCTAATCTGGCCAGCAGGGTCAGGTACCTGCCAAGGGAGGAGGCTGGGCTCAGCTGACCACCTAGTGAGGACAGAATGTCCCAAAGGTTGGAGGAAGGTAGAGGGGGAAGCAGGGGAAGGCCAGCGGACCAGAGCCGGAGTCCCCAGTCCCACCCAGGCCTAGAGGACTGCTGCCCCAGGAAAGGCAGAGTCCTCTGGCCCTAACCGGTCAGCACAGTCCGGGCCTGCTCCCTCCTGCTCCCACACATTTGTCCTCGGGTGCTTTCGGGAGGGGCCTCACGTGTGTGGGTATCGTGGGGCAGGATCTTTCCCAGTCTCTGCAGCCCGCTGGGTCAGAGTGACCTTCTAACTCCCAAACCATCTGAACCGAACCTCCTCCTCCCAGTCTTGGAGAACTATGACCACTCATCCCCTTCTCTCTTTGCCTGTGCCTGTCCCTGAGGCTGGCCCAGGTCAGTCCTGTCCTTTCCACCTGCCTATCTTCCTACCTTCCTTCTTTGACGGTCTGGCCTGGTGCCCACTCCAGTCCCATCTCCCAGGTTGACCCCAGTAATTGGTCTTTCTCTGTCTCCCAATCTCTCTGTCTCTCTCACTCACACACACCACCACCACCACCACCACCACCACCACCACCACCACAACCACACCCTCCTTGGGAAATATCCCCTAAATTTCCCTAACTTACTGTGGGTTCTCTGGAGGTAGGGCTACCAACTGTCCAGGTAGATGAAGTCCAGGAGGCAGGCCCCTGCGACATTCTTCAAACCTGCACCTCACGGGAAGAGGCTCAGTGGGTGAGAGAGCTTGCTGTCACATGTGATGACCTGAGTTGGAGCCCCAAGATCTTCTTCATGGTATCCAGAGACAACCAACATGTTGTCCTCTGACCCTCTGTATGTACACACACACACACACACACACACACACACACACACGTAAATGTAAGAAAATACACACTTTTATTTTAAAAATAAAATCTGCACTACAGACAGCCATCTGTGGCCCTACTGTCCATAAGGCCAGAGGTCCCACCCCACCAAGCAGCCTGGACAGGAGGACCAGGTGCACAGGACCTCCTGTGATAGCGGCCCCTCTGGGCCTGCCTGTCTTCCTCCTGGCTCCAGGTTGCTCCTCTGTGACCATCTTCTTCCTTTCCTTACCAGCTCCCTGACTAGTCCCTAAGGAACTGCCTCACAGGAGACTCCTCCACAAGCTACTTTGCCTTTGAGTGGGGGAGGGTGAGTCACTGTGGCAGCAGTGTCGTATGTGGGTGGGGGTGGGAAGAACACTCTAGTGTGGGCAGCAGGCTTCGCCTCGGCTAATTCTGCACAGATGGACACACACACCCCAATTCACATAGACGGCCATACTGGGGCGCGCACACACAAATATACTGAGGTACTCATGGAACCATACACACACAGACACTCACGGAGACACCCATTTTCAGAGACATATGGTCTCATGGGCACAAACACGTGCACACCCAAATACTCAGATAGGCATGCACTTGGCATTTCGCTCACCCAACTGACACACTCATTCTCAAATGCACACACTGTGCATGTACACATGACCTGGCCCATACAGAACACAGAATTACATGCATCCCTTTTGTGGGTGATAGATGCCGCTGGCCCTTTCACAGCAGGCTACTTCACCTTCTGGACTGGAGCAAGGCGGACACTGAGACCCAGGCGCTTTCAGGTCCAGGGTTTGTGCTTGAGGTAGGCACTGCAGGAGCCCTGATGTGTGTCCTCACTTGAGCTGTCTGTTCTTCTCCAATTAGATCTCTCAGCAGCAGGGCCCTGCTCAGCCTCTGCTGTGAGGTCAGCTTCCTGTCCTTGGACCCTTTCCTCAGCTCCCTGAGTAGAGCAGGCTAGTCTACTGGAGCATTAGACCAACCAGGAAAAGGATCCTAAGGTACGTGTGCTAGACTGGGACTTCATGGCCCTTTAGTACCTACCTGTCTTTTCCCTTCTCCCTCCTTAACACCTGAGCTATTCTTAGAGATTGTGTGTGTGTGTGTGTGTGAGAGAGAGAGAGAGAGAGAGAGAGAGAGTTAGTTTAGCAGACAAGGCTGGCCCTGAACTCACAGCAAACTCACACTCCGGCCTCCGCCTCCCATGCTAGGATTCCAGGCATGTATCATCACATAGAACTGGTCTATTGTGCCCACTGGTCTGCTGGTATCTAGATCTCAGCAGAGCTGCCTTGCATCTTCCAGGCCCCTGTCTGTCACCTATGAAAGTATGGCACCTATTTGTGTCTCAGTTGCTGTTTTTTTGGAGGGGTCAAGTACTAGAAGGGCTTGTTTCCCTCCCAAATGGAAAGGGGGAATGGATGGAGAGCAGACATGGGATGCAGGGAAGTGGATGGCGAGTGATGGTCAGTCAGTAGGTGGAACCCCCAGGGTGCCCTGCAAAGACCTGACTAGCAGTTGTTTAAATGGGCTGAGCACCACAGGACACCTCCAAGCCCTGGCCCTCTACATCACCCACCACAGGATGAGCAAAAGGCCCAGTGACAAAGACTTTGGGCAACATCCAGGGTCCAGGACCCTGTGGGTATCCTTGTTAGTTTTAATTGTCAGCTTGACATAGCTGAGAGTCATCTGAGGAAGCATCACTTGAGGGGTTGGCCAGTTCAGACTGGCCTGTGGTTATGTCTATGAGGAACAGTCTTGTTTGATGGTTGATGTGGGAGGGCTCAGCCCACTGTAGGCCGCACCATCCCTAGGGGAGGCAGATGTAGCTAGGCTGTAGACGAAAAGCTAGCTGACCTTGAGTCTCCGAGTAAGCTAGCAAGAACTAGCCAGCATGCAACAGACCTCCGTGGCTTCTGCTTTGAGTTCCTCCTGCAGCTCCTGCCCTGCCTTCCCTCCATAGATTGTGACCTGGAAGTGTAAGAAATAAAAGTTGCTTTTGGATAAGAATGTTTTAGAGGAAACTAGAACACTGGGTTCAAAGCAATTCCTACCAGGCCTGGTCTGTAGGTCCTAGGACCCAACACACCTGCCACTCTGAAAACTTGGAGCATCTTCCCAAGCCAGCCCAAAGCCTACAGTGAATGCTACAGACAACTGTTCTGCCTGATCTAGCCCAGGCCTTGTAGCCAGCACCTTCCTTCACCTGGCTCCTTGATTACTACTTGATTACTAGAGAGGCCAGTGAGGAGTATGGGGCATGGGTGGGGGGTGGGAAGTGGGGAGTCAACTGGCCACAATGATTAAAGGGGACACAGAGAAGCAGTAGCTCCTCTTAGGCAAACTTTGACAGCTGTTTTCTCTAGCCACATGCCTGTCTTTGAACCAGGGCCTCTGAATGAAGGCAAGCTTTCAGAGCTGCCTCAGTGGTGACCATAGGGTCTGTTGTAGCCTCCATCAAAGGTTGGGCCAAGGGTGTCCCTGTCTCCTCACTTCCCGTCCCTGACATCATGTTAATGGAGGACCTAGTGGGCGACTGGACTGGGCAGGGCTAGTGACTTTATGCTAGCATATTGGTCAGCAGGGGCCAGAGGCCAGGTCAGAGCCAGCTGGTATATTTGAGCCTTTTTCTGGGAAGGAGGGATCCAAACATACTGCCCTTGGGTTAGGCAGAGGCCCTGTGCTCAGGGTCCAGACCTGGGACTGCTTAGTTGTTCTGACCTTACATAGTTAAAACTTCCTGAAAGCCAGGCACTGTGGCACGTCTGTAATCCAGCCTTTGGGGAGGGAGGGGCAAGTGGATCTCTGTCAGTTTGAGATCTCTGTGGTCTACAAAGGTAATGCAGGACAGCCAAGGCTACACAGAGAAACCCTGTTTTGGAAAAAAAAAATCTTCTTGAGCCTCAGTTTCCCCACCTGGTTCATGCAGTGCTAGACGGAAGTGGCCCACTGCAGAAAAGGGGACCCATTTGGCTTATCCAGGAGGAAGCCTCTATTCTACCCTGGCTAACAGTAGGATCCTCCAATAACCGCCAAATAAACCCTTTTCTCACTTAAGTTGTATTTGGTTAGAGTGTTCTAACTCAGCAACAGAAATGGTCTGGTCTCTGGGTACTAGGATCTGATGTAGCTGCCACCCAGAGATGCTTTCCTGAAGGTGTATGGTCAGGAAGAGGGCAGTAGCCCCTGCCACAACCTGCCATGGGGCAACAGAAGTGGGTCAGTTGTGTAATCAAAGCTCAGAGTTTCACTAAGGCTGTCTGGCAGTCGTGTGTACCCACTCTAATAGAGGTTCTTGTAGAAAGAGCATCGGAGCTGCTGAGAAATCCAGGGCAGAGTTCAGGGATGAGCAAGGCCTCTGGTCTCCTATCTAAACCCTCTGTGCTCAGGAGCCAGGTCTGCTTCATACTACCCCTGGCACTCGCCCTGGACTTAGATCTGGCAACTTCTCTATACTGCCCTTCCCAAGCCCCTTCTGGGGCTGTGTCTAGACTCTGGCTACTCAATAGCACTCTGTGAAGAGCCCTCTTCTTCTGTCCAGCAAGGCCAGTAACCAACACCCTTTTCCTCAAATTCTCTCCTCCTGGGGCGCCAGGAGCGTACCACTGACAGGCCTAGGTAGCTTGCCAGATACTGAGGCTCTGGGGTCACTATAGACAGCAACTGCATCCTATGACTGCTGATCAAATGGTGAGTGACCAGATCCTCAACTCTTGCCTGCTCAGTCCTTGCTGCCTGCCTGGGGGTTCCCAGCCTCTGTCTCGGACAAACTTTTCCAGACCAGGTGTGAATGACACAGCTGTAATCCGGTGTGTCTCTCTAGAACCCCTTCTTTCCTGCTCAGGGCACTTGCAGGCTGAGGTCTGGGTTGATCAGGAGGAACAGGCAGGCTCTCAAAGCCTCCAGGGTTCACTTCCCTCTGCCACACAGCGTTGGTACCAAAGCCAGAGCAGGACTTTATTTCTGGAGTTGCCTTAGAGTCCATTCAGGTTCCAGCCTCCCTCTATGGGAAGTCATCCTAGCTTTGGGCCTAGCAGAAGGCAGAAGGGGCAGACCCACAAGGGATCAGGAAGAGAATTCTTCAGGCCAAACTTCACCTTCCTGGGGCACCATGGTCATTCTGTGAACTGGTTAGGGCCTAGTGATGTTCAAGCCAACCACCTTTCACAAGCTGCTAAGAATCACATAGGCTCAGCCTACAGAACCTGACAGGTCCTAAGGATGTCTTTTTTTGTTTGTTTCCAAGACAGGGTTTCTCTGTGCGTCTTGGCTGTCCTGAACTTGCTCTGTAGACCAGGCTGGCCTCGAACTGAGAGATCCACCTGCCTTTGCCTCCTGAATGCTGGGATTAAAGTTGTGCACCACCACTGCCACTAAAGACACTAAGGATGTCTTTAAGATAGTTGTGTTAGTTGAAAGTTTTAAGATATGTAGCTTTAAGAATCCAGCCCCAGCCAAGGCTACATAGAGAAACCCTGTTACAAAAACAAACAACAACAACAACAAAATAATCCAATCCCATAGATAATCATATGAGCCACCAGACAATGCTAGCTCAGAGCCTGGCAATTTTCCTAGGGGAAGAGAGGCAGGAGGTGGAGTGGAGAGGAAGAAAGCCAGGAAGCTGTAGCCTAGCAGGAGGCTTAGGGGGACATGTAAGGCAGTCAGCTCTGTTCCTGCTCCCATTGCCAACAATGCAGGAAAGATCAGGTCTAACCCTTAACTACAGTCCTGTGCTGGTCATGAGGAGATCACTGTACTAGGCCTTAGAGCCTGTAGATGAGTTCTGACTCAACAGGAGAGGATTCTATAAATAGCAGGAGCCTGAGTTGGCACTGACCTTCGTCCTCCACCGAGCCTCCTCCACTGAAGAAGAGTATGGCTGGGGAGGGTAGAGGCCTGCCTGCTAGCTCCAGATGACCACCTGATATGCCCTGCAGGTACAAGTGTAGTAGAAGCATACATACCATCTCTTGGCCCCAAGCAGAACAGGGGTTGTTGCTCTCTTGGAGGTTATCCAGGCTAAGTAGGAGGGGCCTCTGGGAAAAGGGGCTTGAACACGCACAGTCTGATTTCCAGGATCGTTGACATGAACTCTACTTTCTCCCCAGAGAGAAGCCAGACCTCACTCAGGGTCTCCATGGTCCAGAAAGCAGGGGCTCAAGTTCATTACAGCATTCAGGTCACAAAGGTCATGGTAGAGCCTAAGTATGGGAATGTGCTGGGGGCATCAGACAGAGAGCCCAGGGGTGGGCCGGGCTCTGAATCTTTCACTGTACCTTGTACCCCAAGTAGTCTATAGCAGCCAGAACTGCAGTAGGCCAGGCTTCCTGGACAGCAAGAGCAACAGTCTGGATCTGGAGTGTCTCCAAAGGCCCTTCTTTAAAGGCTTGGTCACTAGCCTTTAGTCCCACTGAGAGGTGATAGGGCTCCCAGGAGGTGGGGCTGTGTGAGGAAGTGAGATCACCAGGGACAGGCCCCTGAGGGGATTTTGTTGACTTCAGGCCCATCCTGTCTGTCTTGCTTCCTGGCTACCAGAGTAAACAGGAGCTACCTACTCCCCACCAATATGTACTGTGCCACCATGAACCCAAAAGTAGTGGGACAAATAATTAGTGATTACCAAAACCTCTGGCAGTCTGTACTGGAAGCCAAAACAAACCTTTCATCCTTTTGTTTATCAGGTATTTTGTCACTGTGATGGAAAGCTGACTAACATTCCTGGCATTCCAGCTCTGGAATTCTGGGAGTGAGCCCTGGAGACTTCTCAGAATTTCACTGTGGGTGTGGCCCCACGCCAGAAAAAGCCCTCAAGGCCCTGGACTCTGGGCCCCTTCTGGTTACTGTGTGGGGGTGCCTAGCCCCACAGGCAGGATAAAACAGACTCAGGGCTTACCAGGGCCCCCTTGGCCTGTCGTCTTTGTGCTGGAAAACCAGGACTTTGGCATCTCAGCCCAGAATCCTATGGACTGATACTGCCCTACTCCTCAGCAGCTCCCATAGCAAGGCAGTGGGGACTACAGTCCTAGTCGGCCGGCTACACAAGGTTCCTGCCCCTCTGGCCCTCAGTATCCCCAGGGGCCCCACACAGGCAAGTTCCAGCCTGACAGAGCTGAGGCTGGAATGACAATAGTGGCTAGCCTAGTAGTAGGTAGTCAGAAAGACTCCAGACTGAGCTGACAGGGTAGGGAAAAAGGCATTCCTGTGTCCCCCATCTCTACCCACTTGGTCACCTGTGCCCCCAGTTTCAGCATCTTTTGAACTTGCTAGTAGCCACTGTCTGTCCCCTGTGCCTGCTCCACCTCCATAGCATTTCTAGATAACCTGCTCCACGCTCTGTGGCTGCTGGTCTCTAAGGAGAACCTGGGGGTAGTGTTCCATGGATTTGCTGGCCTTGCTCCCCAGACCAGAGCTCAGATGTCCAGATTCAGACATTGGAACTCGGTGGAGGTCATGGATACATCGTAGTGGCATTGGGTATTTCAGGATTGCCATCTGCCTCTGCTCCCCAGCGTGGAGCCGGAAGACTCCTAGGACATGCTCTACCAGTGGTATTGGCATGTGCCAAGGTCAAAATGTTCTGCCGTGCACACCCACAAGGGGGCCTCCGTATGAAAGAGGTCTGCTCACCTCTAATCTCTGCAGTGCCCATCAGCACTGATGCTCCAGTGTGTGAGGGTTTCAGGTTTCCCTTCCTTAAAATGCCCTGGCTAAATGCAGAGGACCAATCTCCCTAGGGCTTAATTCAGGACCCCGCAGGATTCAGGGAGCCACGGTTGGTCAGGTGTGTGGACATATGGATAGACTGGACAGATGGGCCCAGTATCCTCAGGCAGCAAGTAGGAAAGCCAGTACCATAAGTGTAGACCTGCAGAGCCTGGAAGCTGTGGAGACACCAGCCTTCATTTGTGAGGTCGAGCTCAGTCCTTTGACCTCCAGAGTCAGACTACCAGCTTCATTTCTTCTGTTGCACTTTCCACAACTTCCTGCTTCTAGATCTCCTGGCCAGAGGCCTGTTATGCGCCTACCACCTGAAGCTCAACAGGTGGTAGGGCCACAAGGCACCCAGTAGCCTCACAAGGTTGGGCCCTGTCCACCACTGACCCACTTTCACACCTAGACACAGCTTATGGCTCCCTCCCACGTCACACCAGGGCTCAGTTGCTATGGACCAAACATCAGCACACCATCTTGCTTTAAGCCTTCCTACCTTTTCCCATACTGTCTGCTCTACCTCATCTACCCCCCCCACCTCCCTGGGAAATTTCTCTCTATGAATAGCCACCAGGCTTGGTGGGAGGCAGCATGGGAAACAGAGGGCACCCCTACCAGCCTTCTCTATTTCTGGTAGAAAAGAAGTGAAGAGGGACACTAGAAAACAGCCTCTGGCTAGCCACAGAGGATTGGGCTGGCCTCCTAAAAGCTTATCTCTAACCTCCCCCTCCCACACCACCCAGTTGACAGAGCTTCCATAGAAGGCTACTCGGTTCCCCCAATCCCTTTTCCGAGTCCCACCCTGGGTCCCAATCCAATAAACAGAAGATCTCCATTATATACCAAAACATTTAATTGAAATACCTGTATAAAAAATATTATCTCCAGACATCTCACACTTTTGAACTTAAACAACGCCCACCCCTGATGCCTACTCACACCAGGGTCACAGAAACACAGCTGCTAAAATAAATTAAGGGCTTGAGACTCTGTCCCCCACCCCAGCTTTCAGAGCCAGCAAGCAGACTGTACAAGGTCAATAATTTAAAACCCAACCCCCTCAGCGCAGAGTGCCCAGGGTGGCAGGGTCCCCCATTCCCCTTAAATTAGCCACTGTACAAGTTCTTCCTCCCACAGACACATGGGTTGGGGACCTACTCCAGGTGCAGGACTTAGGATGGGGTCTGGACTAAACAGTCACCCTTGACTTTCCTGTACACCCCAGGAGCCTGGAGGAGGTGGCTGCTTGGAGGAAGTAACCTCAGCAAATAAATTAAACAATAAATAGCCCCAGCAGGGCAGGGGCGCCCTCCAGGGTGGTCACACCATAAATAAGAGACCCTGGCACTGTCTTTAGTTGTGTGCCGGGGAGGCAGACAGGCCAGCAGTGGCCCAGCTGTTGCATTGCTTGTGCAGACATGCCCAGACGAACACCATGAGACTGGAGGGTGGGAGGTGGGCACCACAGGGCGCTCCATGTCAGACACAGTTGGTCAGGAAAGCTGCCTCCAAGATGGAGCAGCAGGGTAGGGGTCTCTGGTTCAAGTATCCACCCAGGGCAGACGGGACCTTGCATAGCCCGCAGCCATCTTTGGACAGAAGAGCTCAAGAAAACCCAGGCCCTGTGGAGCAGCGTTCAAAAAGGCACTCAAAGCAAAGGAAACAGGCCCGGTGCCAGGAGCAAAGGTCACCAGGGGTCAGAGGTCACTGCTTTTGCAGAAGACATCCCAGGCAGAAAATGTTCATTCTGGGAGAGGGCTGGCTAGGCTGAGCCCAGGCCCCCAGAGTGGAGTCCAGGCTCCTCCTCCTCATAAGCTCTCACTGCTGGAAGTGGTGCTCGCTCCGTCATCAGTGTCCAGGGCACAGAGCCGAAGGTCACAGTTCTCTGGAACGTTCCCCTCTGTCCCCAGCATCCATGGGTGGGCGGCAATTTGGTCCAGCGTCGGCCTCTCTGAGGGCCGCAGGGAGAGACACCACTCAATAAGCTGCTGGCACTCTGCAGAGAGACAACAGGGGTCAGAGTCCTGCTGCACTACGCAGCTCTCCTCCCAGCCCCGGGCTGTGTACACACACAACCCCCACACAACACACACCTGGAGAGACCCTCCTCCGGAAAAACAGCCTGCCCCGCAAGATCTCCTCATCCTGCTCGAAGGGAATGTCCCCGCACACCATGTCGTACAGCAGCACACCCAGGGACCACACAGTGGCAGAGCGCCCGTGATAGCGGTGATAGCGGATCCACTCTGGGGGGCTGTATACTCGGGTACCTGGGGGGAGAATCGGGATTAGGCACATACGCCAGGATATACAAGGGAAGCTTAGAGCCACGCTCACGAGGCAATGGGCCCTCATTAGCCCTCAGCCTGCCTCCACCGGGGCCTCAGAATCTTGCTTGTCATCACCCTGGAAAAACCCCAACACAGCAGCAGGCGGGGCGCAGGAAAGGAGGGACGTGGCGGGCAGGGGAGGGCCAGGAGTGAAGGGGAGGTGAAGGCCCACCCCTAACAGGCCCCACTGCAGAAGCGCGTCACATGAGCTCTGGCTCAGGTTTCACAACAAACAGATACAACGTAAGCTACAGGGAACCAGGCCGGGTATTCCGGCTCCTCCCGCCCCGGCTTGCCTGCTCAACTCTGCGTGGCCAGGGAAGGGGAGGAGAGGAGTTCGGGAAGAGGAGGGGCGGGAGAGATGGGAGGAGGGAGGAGAGGAGTGGGGGAGCCCCGGCTTCCCCGCGCTCCGCAATGCGGGGATTTCTACTGCGGCGCCCCCGCGCTCCGCACGCACGCTGGCACGCAAGGGAGGCCCGTGAGCGCCCTCCCCGGCACAGGGAGGGGCCAGGGCGGCCCAGGCGGCTGGCTGCGCCCTGCGTCATGCGCGCACCGCGGGTCTCCCCGGCTGCCGCCCACCGTCCCCAGACCCTGCGCCCTAACACCGAAGAGGACTACCCTGGTGTCCCCACCCACCCTCCCCCAACCCCCGCAAGCCCGGCGCGGCGCGTGGCCTCCAACAGTCGCCGGAACGCCGCACCACCTGCTCACCATCAAAGTCAGTGTAGACCGTGTCCTTGAGTAAGGCGCCCGAGCCGAAGTCGATGAGCTTCAGCTCCCCCGAGCGCAGGTCCACCAGCAGATTCTCGTCCTTGATGTCGCGGTGCACGACCCCACAATTGTGGCAGTGCCGCACGGCGGCGAGCACCTGCGCGAAGAAGCGGCGCGCTAGCGGCTCGTCCAGGGCGCCGCGTTCCGTGATGAAGTCGAAGAGGTCCTGTGCCGGCTCGGGCCGCTCCAACACCAGCAGGAAGCCGTCGGGCCGCTCGAACCAGTCCAGCAGGCGGATGACGCCGCGCGCGCCGCCCGCCGCGCCCACCTTGCGCAGCAGCACCACCTCCAGGGGCACGGCCACTCCGCCCTGGGGGACGAGGCGGTCAGCGGACAAAGCCAAGGCGGCCCGCGCCCGCCCGCCCGCCCCGAGCCCGCACACTCACCAGACTGCCCCACTCGGTCACCCGCTCCTTCACCACGTGCTTCACGGCCACCTGCGGGGAGGAGGGGGGCGACACGCGAGCGGTCAGCCGGGCGGCCGAGCGTGGCGGTCGACCACGCGGGTGCGCCCGGAGCCCAGACTCACCGGGAGTCCGTCGGCGATACGGCTGCCCGCATAGACCGTGCCGAAGCCGCCGCTGCCCAGCACGGCGCCCACCTGGTACACCTTCTCAAAGCTCTCCTTGTCCGCCTTGGCTGTGGGGGGACACGCAATCGTGTCGGTGATGGCCCAGACCCCCTCTGGCCGTCGCCCAGGCTCCCTCCCCCGGCCCGCGCACGTACCTGGCTGCAGGATCTTCACCGGGAGGTGGTCCACGCCGCCAGGCCCGCAGAGGTGCGCCAGGGAGCCAAACTTGGACAGCAGCATCGCGGGTGGCCTCGCGTGCGGTGCCGCCTCTGACCCGTCCGGCACGGACGCGGGAGGGCGGTCTTCCTGACCGCAGACAGCGCGGCGGATCCCGCGGCCCCGAGGCCGAGCGCTCAGCGGGGCGGCCGCGCGGCGCAGTTGCCCGGTGGCCGCGCGGAAGCGCGTAGACGGCAGCTGGCCGAGCGGCTCACACGCCCCGGCCGCCTCGCCCCGGGGTTTTGGACCGCGGAGACGCGTATCCCTCCGCGGAGGCGGGGCCGCTCGAGGCTCCGCCCCCTTCCGCCCGAGTCTCGCTTCGCAGGGTGGCTGTTGCGAGTCTCGCTAGGCGACGCTGGGAAAGCCGGACGCTCCCTGTCGGTTCGCCAAGGGCCCGTGGCGCGCGGGGACGGCGACCCGTCCGAACTAGCTTGCCGTAGTAGAGTCGCGGATGTGCACGGCGTACCGCGGCTTCCCACAGCGCGCTCACCGGCCCTGCGCACGCGCAGCTCCCGCGCGGGCGGCGGCCCCTAGGCCTCCGGCAGCGCGGGCGGGACCGCATCAGCCAATAAAATCCGAGGTTTTGAAAGGACACGGGGACTCAGCCAGTGGCGGCGCGGGGCGGGGCCTTCCGAGCCTCGCCCCCAGGCCGCGCCGAGGAAGGTCACTCTCCGGCTCTGCGAGTTACGCGTGTTGTTCCCTCGTTCTCCGTGGGCGTTCGTGGCGCGTGGAGTGCGAGGAGTCGGCTCCCCCCGATAGGCGGAAGTCAGGGAGGGCACTCGTGCGGCTCTGAGGCCTTCGATGACACCCGCGAGTGTGCGTCACCGGCTGCTCGCGCGCCACGGTGCGCACGTGGCTGGTTGAGGGAGAAAGCTCTGCCCTCAGACCTTAATGCCCAGCCCCAGCTCCCTGGAGCACACCTTGTGTGTTTGCCCATCAGCTGGGCCCAGTCAGATCTCATGCTCCTAGCTGGGTACCAAGGAGAGACTGCCTAACCCCTGCATCCTCTGCCCATCCCTCTCATTTACAACCCCTTGACAAAGTGTCCTTAAACTGCCTACAGTGGCTATCATGTCTGTAGTACGGTCCTGAGCAGCCCAGATAGTCTCGGCCTACGGCAGTTTCCCTATGACCTACACCGGGCGGTTGTGGCCCACACCCTTAATCCCAGCACTCGGGAGGCAGAGGCAGGGATATCTCTGAATTCAAGACCAACCTGGTCTACAGAGTAAGTACCAGGACAGCCAAGGCTACACAGAGAAACCCTGTCTCGAAAAACAACAATAACAAAAAGACATGGTGAACTTGGAACTCCATTATACTAGGTGGTGGTAGGTAGCACATGCCTTTAATCCTACCAGATCTGAGTTCGAAGGCCTGATCTACAGTGAGTTCCAGGACAGCCAGAGCTACACAGAGAAACTCAAAACAAAACAAAAAAACCTAATCAAAAAATTGGACTCTACTGTTGCAGCCCAGGACTTGGAGGTATGAGCTGTCATCTGGCCGACTTAGCTGGGAGAGAATGGGTTGAGAGGAGCAGGGAACTAAACATGTCCAGTTGCTCTCAGGGCTCTAAGCTGGAGGTCTATACCATTCAACATTCCTGGACTGCTACCACCCGCGGGATCTGGAGCCTGGCCTCTCATTCCTTCCCTTGTCATTGTCCTTCACCTCCTGCCGCCTTCCCTCTCTGGAACCCTTCTGAAGCTCCTGCTGCCTTGACCCCATCCAGGACCCACGTGCTTTCCTTTCCCCTTTCTGTCTGTGTGGCAAAATGGGCATGCTCACACGGTGCCCACTGGCTAGGTCTCAGGTTCTCGGAGCTCTTTCTGGCGTTTCTCCTGAAACGCTTTCCAGTCGCTAATTCTAGTCGCTAACCATGTCTGCCCAGAACAGAGCTCCCTGCTACACCTACCAGCGGGATTCACAGGGCACCTGCTCGGGTGTGTGTCTCTGTGTGGTGAGGTGTCGTCTGCCTGTGGGTGCTTTCAAAAGACCAGCTGAGAGTCCAGCAGGACCTGTCCTCCTGCAGGCCAAGACAGTTTGGTTTGTATTGAAGCCCAGATTTTGGGAGAGGGAGAGAGGAGTGTTTGAGAGCTGTCAAGGTCTAGGTCTACGTGGATAGTAAATTCAATGGTAAAGATTAGGGTTTCCCTGGTACCTGCCTAGTGACACCCACTTGACACGTGAACTTCTTTTGTTTTTGTTTTTTGTTTGTTTTGAGACAAGGTTTCTCTATCTATCCTTGTAGTGCAGGCTGGCCTTGAACTCACAGAGATCCACCTGCCTCTGCCTCCATGAGTGCTGGGATTACAGGCGTGGGCCACCACACCCAGCTTGTCTTTGTGTTTTTGAGACAGGGTTTCTATGTGTAGCCCTGGCCATCCTGAAACTCTCTTTGTAGACCAGGCTGGCCTCAAACTCACAGAGATCCACCTGTCTCTGCTCTCTCTGGGAGTGCTGGTGTTAAAGGCTTGTGCCACCACTGCCCAGACCAACTGGTTTTCTAAGCCAGTTCTCTCCAGATGCTGCTGGCCTTCGCCCTGGCTAGTTCCTCAGGAAGTCAGCCTAGGGAGACCAGGACCAGGGAGGATCATGTCATCCTTCCTCCCTAAACTTCTGAGGGGTGCTCCTTGAATCTCCCCACACTAACAACAATGAGGCTTGCTCCTCAATGGTGCTCAGTCACCCAAAGCTCCTCTCCCCTCACTTTGAAGGTAGGCTGAGACGCCTCCCAGTACTAGAGGGCTTGGGGAGGAGGAAGGGGTCCGTGGAACTTGAAAGAAGCCTCCTCCTCAGGTGGGGATTTCTCTTCATCATGTTGTAGGTCAATTACTCTATGGGCTTCTGTGTGTATTGAGAACCCCAAACCTGCTAAGCTCCATGGTGAGAATATACCTAGCTCCAGGATCAGAATAGACCCAGGAACCCGGGCCCAGGGAGAGGCTTGATGTGAACTGTTTTGGAGAGGCATTTAGAAATCCTTATGTCCCCAAATAATCCTGCCTCATCCTACTCCCTACCAGCAATGGACATGGCCCACCCTATTCTGAGGCTCTGATGGGCCCTGTCTGTGGAGCCTCTCATTCCTATTTGCATGAGAGTCTGGACTGAACCTGAGACTCAGGGTTTCTGGTCCTGTCCCTCCCCACCCCCATCCCCACCCCTATCCTCACCCCCATCCCCACCCCCATGGCTATTGGAAGTTGGACCTCAGGCCATCCTGGCTCCACAGGTTTCAACACCCCCAGCCAGTTCCTGTACTGGGTACCAGTTCCCCCGCCTGTTTTTTCCTGGTTCCTGGAAGGCCCATCCGGTAAGCCTTAAAAATAGCTCTGGGCCCCAACGGGTCAGTCGTTCCAAAGGCAGCGGAGCTGGAGTACTCCTATAGATGAGAAGGATCTCGCTGCAGATGCCTGAGCCCTGTTCCTTGCCCTTCCACCAGAGAGGGAAAGGGTGCCCTCAGATGGTGCCTTGGGTCCAGATCAGTGTGACACTGCAGAAGTGTCCATCAGCTGGCCTTCCTGTCTTACCCAGGTGTTACTCAAGGAGGGGGCTGGCGGAGCAGGATGGATTCCACCAGAGGTTCCGTACCTTCCGTCTCACTCAGCCACCCTGTCGTTGCCTGCATGCAGCCTTGGAAACAGCCATTCCTGTACTGCAGTGGGTACAGACAGAATGCACAGTCAGGCCCACCAGGTCACTCTGTCCTGCTGCTGGGAGGGGCTATGCTGTTGCTGTGGTGACAAGAGCCAGGCTGTCCTTCTTGGTAGAAAAGAAAAAGTGATGGACTGGAGGATGGTCAGGGCCTCAGTCTACACACACACACACACACACACACACACACGGTCATACATACTTACAAACCCAGTCACACACAAGCAATGGTCCTCAAAACAACATACACACCCAGGCACACAAAACCACACTTCAGATACTCCTCAGACCTTTGATATTACAGGGTAGGGCAGGGTAACACTCTCCCCAAGCTGCCCCACCCTGGTACCCTCAGGCTCCCTTGAGTCTTCACCTCCCTGCAGATCTCATCTACATCCAGTGTTCTCGCCAATGACAGAGCCTGTGTCCAACTTCCCCACAGATAGGCCCTGGGTCTTCTCAACCCCTGGCTGTCTTTGCTATCTCTCCAGCCTGAGAGTCTCCTCACTTGCCCTGTATTTACCACAGAGGCCCGTGGGACTATTCTACCTTACCTCCGTCCCATTAACCCCTTATCTCCTGTTCCCAGCCTCGACCCAGGCCAGGCCAAGTCCATGCCTCTTTGGCCATCAGAGTTAATCCTTTTGACAAGCAGTTCCTACTGGACCCTGAGCCCCTCCAACACACACCTGATTCCCACTGCAAGAGCTGATAACCCCAATGGAGCAGGCCCCTCCTCAGCCCCCATATCCCAGCCGGGCAGTATCCCGAATAGGCACACCTGGCTCCAGTCTCACACCCCTGGCCCTGGCCCCAGATCTAGGCCTGGTGTAGTGCCAGGCCAACCTCTCCCTGAGGCTGGCCCTGGCCAGCTGATTAGCCAACAGGCCCTGGCTGCCCACCCTGTCAGGCCTGTCCAGGGCCAGGCCCCCAGGCTGCCTAAAGGCAGAGTTCTCAGTTAAAGGCAGGCAAGGCCCTTTCCCCTCCTGCCTCCACACTCCTTGGCATACCTCTCCTGGATGGGGAGAGGAGCCAGAGGAGCCAGCCAGGATTTTGCAACATTTTGCCAAAGGCGTCCCTGGGTTGGGGAGGCCCAACAGGATCAGAAACATAACACCAGCCTTCATGAACTCTGGCCCAGCCACTGTGGCTGGCTCTTCCAACCTTGTCCCAGATGCTTAGAGACACAATCTCCCTGCCCAGGGGACCCTGGCCTGTCCGAAGCCCTCAGCTCAGGCCCATCTATTGTTGACAAACCCCTTGGCGTGGTTCTTGCTACCACGGAGGCGTATTTACTCACACTCTGCTATAGCCAGAGTACATACACAGGCATACCCAACTGGCCTCAGCCCCCTGGACTCAGCATTAAAAAAGACCCTGAAAAAACAAAGAAGATGCCTTGGGTACCTAGGCCTAAACCATGTCTTCATCTCTGAATGCTTTCTGTCCCCTACCCCCCCACGAAGTTCATACTCTCTCCTCTGGTAAGCCTTGAAGGTAATGATGAAGGTGGGTTTGGTGGCATCAGCTCACCCCATCCGGATCCACCTGCCTGGAGAACTTTGGCCACATTAACCCTGACAAAGTCAGTTTGAGCTGGGGGCCTTGGAACCATTGTAGCAGAGTGGTCTGGGCACGTCCGGGCAGACTAGGCTGGAGGTACTCCCTCTCACAAGGTCCTCGCCTGTGGTTAAACCTAGCTGCCTAGACCATCTGTACTGGACGAAATCTGCCCCCCCCCCCCACTAGCCTCAACCTCTTTCCAGCTCACCTCTGAGGACCACCTTCAGAATCCCAACCTATGTACCACAGCCCAGGTCCCACCCAGCCTTGCCTTGTCTTGCCACTGACTGACACACCCTTCAACTTTCAGGACCCCCTCCCCATATATAGAACGAGACTTTCGGTGACCAGCAAATACTGTCCACAGTATCCAGTGGATGCCTGGGGGGCACAAATCCTGGGATTTCATCAACAGAGTCTTGGAGCTTCCTACATGGGTTGGCTTATAGTGGTGGGACCTGTCATGCTTTCCAAAAGCCCTACGATACCAGGGATAACATCGGGCTAAGCCCAACTAGGTATGTAGGGTAGGGATAGAAGTAGCCACCGACACTCTCCTCCTCCTCCTATCTGATCCACACAGGTAGGCAAGTGCGCAGAACCCCCTAACTCCTAGTGGAAGACTCTTGTCCCCTAGGGATGCAGAGGGGTCAGGAGAAATGTCCATCTCCAGTATGATCATGATCTTGGTGGTCGGCACACATTTCCTGAGCACCTACTGCATGTCTCCCAGCTTGGCTCGCTCATATGCCCCAAGTCAGCTGAGGATGCTTTTGTCCTAGGCTCCTTCCTGCTCCCTCCAGCACGAGATCAAAGAGAACAGCGGTCTTTTCTGGGATGAAGATGTTGGGGTCCAGGACAAGCCTGTGGGCAGCAGCTGGCTCCGAGGAGCTCTCAGGAGTGTTTCTGCCAGGCATGACCTCTACCTGGGCTGGGAGAAAAACAAGACAGGATAGATGACTGCTCTGTCATGAGTCAACCCCTCTCCGACAGCCCTAGGCAGTACCCACACAGCATGGAGCTGGAAAGCCTGGGCACCCGGTCTCTGTGGACCACTTTTAATGGCTCAGGAATAGGGTCCCCCATAGCTGGGCCTGATGGGGAGCAGTCAGTGGCATGAGGAAGAAATATGGGCTCAAGTTCTGCTCGTAGAAAAAGAAGTAGAAAAGCAGCAGCGTGTGTGTCCTCACAGTGCTCAGTGCCTGCAGGTGGGCGTTGGTACACCCGATTGCCAGGAGCCTGCCCTCGCCGCCTTCTTCTTTCACACCTGCTGGATTGGACCCAGGCCTGCAGGCAGGGTCCAGATCCTGGAACCCACAGTATGGATACAGAGCCAGCCAGGCTGGGGCTGGGCTGCAGGACTAGTCCACAAAGCTGATGTTTCCCTCAGGCTGGATCCTATTGCCCTTTCCACCCCACCGTCAGTTGAAAGGACTCTGATCTGGCCCCTGGGTGTCCACTGAGGCAAGCCCTAACAGGCACCAGGAGCATTCAGGATGCAGCAGGAACAGAAGTGGGGGTGCCAGTGTCCACATCAGGAGGCCATGTCTACAGGATGATGAGCCTAAGCTGTGGCCCCTCTTCTGTAGTCCCTATGAGTCCTCCCAGGCCCTTCCTGCCTCCTCGGGCAGTTCTATATGAAGAGCCAGGAGGGCCAGGAGTGGCTAAAGCCGACAGGGCACAACTGCTGGAGCTCTGAGAGAGACAGTCTTGAGTCTACTCTGGAAGGAGAGTCCAGAGAGACCCAATGGGGCCAGAGAAAGACCTTGCCCTGTCCCTATCTCTGGGCAGGGCTTCACAAACCCTCTTGACCCCGGGGCTCTGAGGTGGCCTGGGCCGGGCATCCATTCAGAAATGGCTAGGCTTTGTTCCAACCACAAGACCACTTCCCTATTCCTAGGAAATGGCAGGGATGGCAGTGGGGGAAGGGGAATGCCCTGGTCTGTACAGAGGTTAAGTTGGCTTCTGCAAAGGGGACACCCCAACTCCTCACCCTGAATTCCCTGTGAGTGGTCTTGCTTCCCCCAAGAAAGTAGATTGAGCTGGGATATCCTGGAGCAAGTGGGGTGTCTAGTTCTCCAGAGCTAAGGCAGAGGAATCCAGTCTGGCCTGGAGGGCACCCCCAAATGCCCCAAAGGCTAGGCAGTTCAGATCAGAGCCCAAGAAGAAATGTACTTGGTGAACACACTGGGCTGTAGGTACTGAAGGCAGTCCCCCCATGTACTTTCACCGTTTGTGGGTTTTATGAATCTTCCATTTTTTGTTTTGTTTTGTTTTTCCTGAGCCCCCTCAAGCTAGATAGATCCACATATGACAACCACCTCAGGGGTACCAGCCCATGGTCACAGCCTTCTGGCTTTTAGCTCTGGCCCACCCCTCGGGAGGAAGATTAGAGAACCTCATCTAAGATTATCGAGAGCTGCTCATTGTCTGGGGGTTGGGGGGCAGAGGCCAGGGAGAGGCTGCTCTACCCACACCCCTAAACGCAGCAGCTGTGTCCTCTTGGGGTAAGGCCGGACGCCACTGTCACTCCCTAGGAGACACTCCCCACAGTGTTTGTTCAGGTCCCTGTCCCCTGGTCCTGTGCAAAGCTGTAGAGAAGAGCTGGCTCAAGGAGTGAGATAAGGTGGGATGGGCGCCGTGAGATAGAAAGCTGGGGTTGGAGGGTCCTGAGGCACAGCTCTGCTCCTTGCTCGCATCCTGACCCGCCCCTAGTAGCCAGAATGCACAAGTAACCCAGTGGCTGAGTCAGCACTCAGTATGGAAGGAATGAAAAGAATTCTACACTTTCACTCTTTGGCTGGGTTCCCACCCTGAGAACTTTCTCATCGCCCCCAACTCCACATCACCCCCGCCCCACCCAGCTTAGAAGACTTGGTAGCCTACAGGCCCCAGACCCTTTCCCCACCAGAACCCCCTCCAGCCCCCACCGCCTCTTCTGACCTTGGCGATAATTGAGCTCCCAATGTCTCCTTGGGGCTGTGGGTGCCAGGCTGTGGCCTGGCACTAGAAGACCTGCTGTCCACAGTCCATCTGCCTGTGTCAGCACTGCCCTCCCAGGCCTAGGCAGCCAACCTCACTGTCTACACAGGGCCTTTGCCTGGCTGCCTGGGCCTGAGCTGCAAAGCTGAGCTGTGTTGTGGGTACCTGGGAATCCATGCCCATTCTCTGGATCAGAGGCCCAGCGGTGCCAGCTGACCATACAGAGCTTTCCCATGCCTCCTGCCTCACACCTGACCGTCCTGCCCTCTGAACACACCTCCTTTTCTGAGTACATACTTCTGTCCCTGGACTAGAAAAAGGTCAGCCCCAGCCAGGCCTGCAGTCTAGTTGGGTGTGGGGTTGGGAGTGATGAAAGTTGGTGGGGATGGAGGCTGAAGTACAGGGAGGAAAGGGATGAACAGATGACCCACTAAGCCTTTCAGCCAACACCAAGTTAAAGCGCGAGTGTCACCCAAAAGTCTGTGGTCCAGTCCTTTTGAAAGATTTGGTGACAAGGTTATGGCTCTGAGTTACCCCAGCCAGGTTCAGGCCTGGGTTGTACCAGGAGGAAGGAGAAGAGACAAGCTCAGGGTTCCTCAGGTTCTATTGGGGCCAGGGGTATGAAATCTCTTGCCCATTGCCCTTTAAGTTTAGCCAGCCACTGTTGCTCACCCCAGGTCCCAACTTGGGCACAGGGATACCTCTACTAGGTAATGCTAGGGCAGTGGTCTAGTTGAGGGTAGGAGATGCCCTGCCCAGAGCAGGGGACCAGCTTTCTTACCCCTTGGGGAAAGAATTGACAGCCTAAGCAGGTAGCCCCAGGTCCACTATCCATTCCAAGGAGGAGACTAATGGACCGCAGGGAATACGGCTCCCTGACCTTCTCCTCTGTCTTTGCTCCCTGTAGGTCCCAGTCTCAGCCACACCCTTGCCTGGGTGTTCCCGGAGTGGCTTCAGCTTCCCTGGCGGCTGTGGGAGGAGAGCCGCTGACTCGCAGTTTCTGGGACGCAGTTTTGGGGTTTCGACCCGGCCCTGGTAATCCACCCAAGTGAACAAGCTGGCTGCTCTGGTGGTACCCTAGGCGGAGGCCTGCCCCACAGGCAGCAGCAGAAAGGTCATTCCCTTGGTGCCATCCAGCCTGCTGCATAGACTCTAGTTCTCAGCCAGCCCTCAGCTGATTCCCCTGCAGCCCTAGCCCAGAGGCTCCACTACTGCTCCACAAGCAAAGGTCCTCCTTAGCTTTCTCTCTCTGGAGGTTTCTGTGCGTGCAAGTCTCCTGCTCACAACCCTTCACCGAATCCCTGTTGCCTGGGGAGGAAAGGCAGAGGTTGGGCCTCAGTTTCCAGCAGTAGAATGGGTTTGCTGGGAGCTCCACCCACCTGGTAGGACTTTAAAAGAAACCTTCATCATCTATAAGCAGATCCTGACCTTCTCTGGTGTCTCAGCTCTTCCCAGCACCCAGAACTACCTTTCACCCCTAGGACCTAGCTTGATGTCTCTGCATGTCCTCAGGCCTTGGCCAGGCCTTTGTCTCCTCCAAGAGACCCTAAAGCCCAGCAAGGTGAGCTCCACCTGCTAGTGATAGCATGTATGACGGGTTAAAACGGTCTGGGGGTTACAGGAGTTGGCTCGGGCCTTGGTGGGGTCCTACCAGGCCTTGGTAGCCTGTCAAGGGAATAGGCTGACTGGCAGGAGAGGGGAAGGGACAGTAGCACCCATACATTCAGGACCTGCACACAGGTTGTTTTTCCCCGCCTTGACACCTTCTTCCTGATTATTGTTTATAGATGGGGAAACTGAGGCTTGAGTAAATAAAGTTGCTTGGCCTCACAATAGCCATAAGGGAGCCTGGGGGTGTACTTCACTGCATACTCTGGCTTAGTCCAAGGCCCACAGAGGCTGTGCTGCAAGAGCACGGGCCATGGCCCTCACAGTTCCCCCATGCCAGATGCTGCCGTTGATCAGGTAGGAGTGCCCCGAGGCTGGGGACAAGGACTGGTTGGGATGGTTGAGCTGGCTCTCGCAGGGGAAAGAGGACCTCAGCCAGGTCCCCTGGTTCTTGTGAAAATTTACATGGCTAGATACAGGTTCTCTGCAGAGGCGATTTAGTGACCAAGCGGGTATAGAGCCCTTTAGTGACAGCGGGCAAGGCCAGACTAAAGTCAACCTGCGCGCCGGGGGCAAAGGAATGAGGAGCAGGGCAGCTGTCAGAACAGCCCTGCTGCAGGTAGCTCAAGAGCTTAGAGTGTCTGCTGGCTGCTCAGGGCCTGAAGTTACGACGGGCACAGGCAGGGCTGGGGCTGGAGACTGAAGTCTTTCAACATCCAGGGACGCAGTCCAGGTTTGGCCTCCTGGTGAGGCTGCCTTTCCTCAGCTCTGCTGTGTCCTTTGTGCTTCTGACCTATGAAGATGGGTGGAGTGTGCATTTGGGTGCTGTCCAGCCCACCTAGTCCTCTCTCTCTCTCTATCTTCACCTTCAAGGCTCAACTGTACCTGCTCTGCCACTCCCAGCTGGGCCAACACCCCCAGCAGGTGGCCACCTGATGTAGGTAATGCCCATGACGCAGGCCAGGGCCTCTGTCCTGCCTACCTCCTGGCTGGGCCCCAGTGCACATGTCCACGTGAGCAAGCAAGCAAAAGTGCAAACACACACACACACACACACACACACACACACACACACACCAGTCAGACCGGTTCTGCACCATCAGCGTTTGGCCTCTGTAAAGTTCACATTGGTACAGGGCTCACACTGCAATCACACTGAGTCCCTATACTCACCACATCCCAGCCCCCAACACATGCCCCGGTGATGCCCAGCCTCAGTTTAGTTTTCTTGCTGTTGAGCCAGATAGTGCTGCTTAACCTAAGGATTTTGTGAGCCTTGGCATGAGGAAACACACTGCAGTTGAATACAGCATATCTCCAGCATGGAGTAGGGAGACACCCCACCAACACCACCACCACACACACACACACACACACGCACGCACGCACGCACTTCCCACAGTGTGGCTGAGCTGGCAGTGAAGCTAGGAAGTCCCACCTTCCCACCATCTCACAAACTACCTCCTCGTGAGGGGCCGTTGTGTTTGGAGTAGGCCGGAAGGGCAGCAGCCCCAGGTGACCCCTCAGCTAGCATCTGGCAGTTCATTCCTTAGCTCTGGGTTAGCCACTTGGAATGTTTGGTCACCAACCTAGTGTTTTCCCCCACTCCCACCCCCACCCCCAGACTAGATTCACAGCAGCCCTGCTTCTCTGTCCCTCAGGGCTGATATGATCACCGTCCCATCTGTCTCCGGGATCACCAAGTCACTCCGAGAGACTCTGGAGCTACAGAGCTGATGCATTTGTGCTGTGTGAGCCTGGGGTGAGCGCCTGGAAGTTCAAGGCTGGGAGGACTTGCTGCATGCGTCAGGACCTGTGTGGATTTGCGGCCACTGGACAGGAATGAGGATGGGAGGACAGTGGGCAGCACGGGAGGTGGGTGATGAGGAAAAGACATGAGGTATGGGGATGGGTGGGAGGCAAGGTTCATAGGGGGTCTCGGGACATTAAGTGTCAATAGAGACTTAGCACTGGAGAGACGACGTGGACCCACACTGAGGGGCGAGAGTGCTGCGGACAGTGGTGAGGGGGTCACAGGGCAGAGATGGAGGTGGGGCAGTGTGGATGAGCCAGTGGAGCAGGACTAGCCAGGATGGTTAGGGACACAATGGGCCCTTGTCCCATGCCGGGCTCCAGGCGCCCTGAGCAAATACACACCCTGTTCCCGCTGCACACTGTGTCCCCAACTGGCCGTGGCTTGGGGCCAGCAGGGAAAGTAGCCTGGCCAGGACACGTGCCGAGCTTGTCCCTGTGGCCTCCACAGAGTCCTCTAATAGCACCCAGGAGTCCCTCGTGCTGGATGCTCCACACAGACGCTCTCTGCTGCCTCACGGCACCCAGCCATTTCCGGAGCCCTAAGGAAGGGAGGCCTTGCACCTCCACTTTATCCTAGCTGTCCCCTCTGGCCCTGGGGACCCTGCTGGAGCCTTGTTCTTTCTCTCTCTGAATGCTGTGCTTGTGTCAGAGGCCAGACTTGTCAGGCCTGACTCCAGTCCTTGCGGAGGCCCCTCCTGGGCACTGGCCCTCTCTGGACAGTGACTGCTACAGCAACAGTCCTGCCAGACATCCTGCCCACACCCAAATCTCCCATGGCCTGGCCCAGATCTGCTCTATGACAGGGTGGCTGGGTCCCCAACATGCACTGGAAAGGGACCTGGCAAGGACTGGGAGTCAGGAAGGACAAGATGGAACCCTCCCACAGAGGCCTGTGCCAGGCATTAGGAGTGCCCCTTGCTGAGTTTCTAAATGGGGGCTGAAAGGGGTACAGTGCTGATGTGGCAAGTGGCAGGACTGTTTCCGGGTGCTGGAGCTAGAAGGTACGTTCCAGAATCCCCTATACTTCTTGTCACTTCTCTCACAGCAGTAGAAGCGACCTCCACACTGACAGACACCCCAAGACACATGCTGAGGGGCCTTTTGGGTCAGCATAGGCCTAGGAGCTACAAGGCACCCCCCAAGCATAGGGGGCCAGCTGTGGGAGTCCGGACACAGGGATGCTGCATGAGAGAAGGTCCATGTAGCCACATGTACTGGACAGCTCTGTGATTCGGGGTCCTAGAGCTGCTGTAGGGTAGGTGGGGGAGGGAGAGTATGTGGTGAGGTGAATATGTAGTTAAAAGTGCTTGCTGTGTAAGCATGGCGATCTAGTTTGGTAACTAAAGCCCACAATGGAAGGAGAAAACCATCTTCCAAAAGTTGTTCTCTAACTTCCACACATACGCCATGATATGTGTCGAATACACGTAACACACACACACACACACACACACACACACACACACGCACATGCACGCACATGCACACACATGCACACATGCACACATGCACACACACTACTAAATTAATTTAAAACAACAACAACAAAGAGGTTAAATGAGATGAGCTGGGCAGCTTCTCAAAGAGCCCGGTGCCTGGCCACCCCAGGATGCGTTTCTGGAAGGATGGACAGTTTAAAGCTTCTTGGGAGAGCATCCAGCACTTGCCCCTTCCCACACAGGGCACCTAGTTTCTTTTGAGGACACAACAGTGTGTGCTTGGTACTCTGCTGGGCCCACAGGACCTCAAGAGAGCCATCTGCTTGTCACCCAGTGAGTGTCCTAGTGCCCAGCCACCCTGGTCCTTACATGATACTTGGTTCAGAAGCTGAAGAGTGTCAGCACTAGGGCCCAAACTGGTCCTATATAGACAACCCAGTCGACTTGACCACCAAAGAGGGTGCCCCACTCCTGAAGGGTGAGTGGGAGGCCTAAGAGCTCTGCTCCCTCCCTCTTACTGTTAGCACACCATGTGCTCGTGCTGAGGGGTGGGATTGGTGGACTCTTGGTGTAGCAGGCCTGCACTCCACCTTGACCAAACAACAGTGACCTGGGAGAGGTTGGCAGGGTCGCAGGAGGCATGACAACAGGATTCCTAGGAAGTCTTTGTACACATTTATGTGGAAGTGAGGTGTATCGACAGGCCCACAGCACCTACCTGCATCTAGATCAGCCTGGATTTAGAGCCGAAATGAGCCTGGTCATTATCACCAAGTACCTCTGCCTGTCAGGCCTTACCCACATACTGCTGACCTCCAAACTTTCCACCCTGTCATTACGCATCTCCAGCTGAGGGTCAGCCATGTACCACAGTCAGGGTCTCGACTCTTCTGGGCTCCAGAGTGTCGCCTCACTTGCAGGTTACTTGAAAGGACCTGGTCCTGGCCCACTTTGAAGACAGGAGAGTCAACATCCCAGGCCCTGGGACATCACTGCAGAGATTCTTAGCTGGGAGTGGACTATAGAGTGGCAGGGAAGGACATGTCTTCTGATTGGGGCAGAACTCCTGGCAATAGTCCATCTTCTTTCCCATGGTCTTGGCCTTGAACTCACAGAGAGCCACATACACTTGCCTCCTGAGCACTGGGATTAAAGAGTTGTGCCATCATGCTTGGCCATGCCCTACCCTGTGGGCCTGGGACAAAGGGCGGGGGAGTAGACTCTGAGCAGGTCCTAGGCCTCCTCCTTCTGAGATGCAGAGGACAGGAGAGTGTGGACATTGGCCAACCTGAGGAGACTTTGGGCATCAGTCATGCTTGGAGACAGTGATCTGGAGAAATCCGCCTGCTTAGGGGTAACTGGTGAGGGCCAAGGTGAACCCAAGAAGATGTGTGGTAAATGAATCCCCGGGAGAGCTGGAACCCCCTGTCCTGGTGCCTGTTAGAAACCTTTGAGCTCCAAGTCCATGGCAACAGAGGTGGACAAAGATATCTTTAAGAATGTACACACTGGGGCTAGGGTGTTGCTAGGTGGCCGAGAGTTTGCTAGCACACACAAGGACATCGGTTCTAGTTGTAGCACCAAACAAACACATATGTTGTAATGCTTAAACTGTTCTGTGTCCCAGGTCATCAGGTAGAACTGGGGGCCTGAGATGCCTGCCCTACAGAACGGTAGGCGTTAAAGCATCCCTGGCTTTCTTCTGTGGTTCATGGCCTGTATCCACACACTCCTCAGGTCACCTGAGGCCACCCCTTCCTTGAGGGGCTGGGTTCAAGCCTGCAAAGGGCACCACAGGCAGCCCACCTCATCCCATTTCCCCTCACTCAGCCTCTAGCTTTACTTCCAAGCCCTATGTGGTCTAGTGAGCAATGGAAATTCACAGTCCCCAAATTCCATGTTCCTTGTTCAAGAATTAGGCAAAAGAGGTTCTGTAGGTCTTAAAATGCAAAGATTTTTCTTTTCAATAGTTTCAACTTGTGACAGTTTATGCCATATAACGTCATTCTAAATCGGCGGTTCTCAACCTTCGTAGTCCCGCGACCCTTTAACACAGCTCTTCGTGTTGTGGTGACGTCCACCATAACATTATTTTCATCGCTGCTTCCTAACTGTCATGTTGCTACTGTTGTGAATCATAATGCAAAATATATGATAAGCAGGACATCTGCTATGCAACCCCTGTGAAAGGGTGATTCAACCCCAGAAAGGGGTGGCGGCCCACAAGGTGAAGACCACCACTGAGATGAAGCTGGCCTTGAACTCACAAGAGGTCCTTACACTCACTGTGATCCCCCTGTCTTGGCCTCCTAAACTCTGGGATTAACAATGCATGTCACCACGCCTAATGCCTTCAACCTTAAAAATTTCGAGACAAGGTCTCACTAAGTTGCTGCCCCTGCCCCAGCCTCCTGAGGGAATGGCAGACTTTCAGTAGCTGTGCATGCGGGTTGCTGAGATCTTGCAGCTCCGTCTCTGTGTGTTTTGTCTTAACACACATGCGGGCTGCTGGAGGCTCTGCTTTTTCTGTCTTGACATGAGTAGCATAAAGGTTGCCTTTTAAACATCATTAATTCTACAGTCCATGTCACCAGACACATTCACAACGCAGCCATCACCGCCAGGAGCACTGAAGAACCTCAAATTCTGTGCCTACTACGTAACTCCTGGTCCCAACTCCAGCCTCTGTGAGTACCATCCTACTTTATGTTTCTATGCATATGACCGCTCCAGGGACCTCACTTGACTAAAACCCCACTATTCTCTTGCTTCCAGCTTCTCTGATCACGCCCAGATCCACGCACCATTTATCACAGACCTCTTCCTTCTCAAAGCTGAGTCATATTCAGCCCTGTGGGTGTGCCTTGCTTGGCTCATCCACCCATGTGCCCTGGACCCTGGGGCTACTTCCATGTCGTGACCGCAACAGATGGCACTGCCGTGTGCGAACCCAGCAGGGCAGCGAAAGGTCTGAGTATCCGTATATCTCTCCATATTATAGACCTAGAAGAGGAATGGCTGGGCCCCACACAGTACTGTGACCTGAATGTGTCCCTAACACTGGAATAGGGGAAGCTCAGTCCCCAACTGGGAGATGAAGCTTAAGGCATGGGCCCCAAGGATGGTTGGATGCCCTAATCATGGGGTTGGGTTTCTGGCAACTGGACTAATTTGGCTCCTCCTGCTTCTGCTCATTGGCTTCTGCCCCTTTCCTGGCCTTTTTTTTTACCCACTTCTCCTCTCCCCCCCCCTCTTATTTTGTCTCTTGGCTTCTTCTTCATTCTACCATACAATAACAGAAAGAAAGCCCTCACCAGATTCCCACACCTCCAGTCCAGACTCTCCCTGGCTTTTAGAGTTATGAGCCATTACACGGGGGGCCCATAGGCACCCGTGACTAGCCACCTGAATAATGGTGGCTGCCCCGTGCTTCATGCTCACCGTCACTTGCCATTCCCGTTTCCTCATAGCAGTCATCCCTGTGGGTACGACATAGCATCTGACTGTAGATTTAGAATGCAGCCCCCTAAGTCCTTCTAGACAGACACACCTTCCTGCCCGCACCCCAACTCAGACTGAGCTGATTCTCGTCTTGCATCTGGACGTGGCTGGAGAAACCCCACCCGCACCTTCTGTTCTGTTCTAGCCTTCCCTGCCCAAACTCTAGCATTCTACCCTGCCTGCCCCATCCTGCTTGAGCGTCCCCAGCAGGATCCCTCTCCAGGCTCTGCTTCCCCACCAGTGTTCCAAACCCACAATGTCTCCCATTCACAGGCCTCCATAGACAACCAGCTGTGGGACCCCAGGCAGAGCAGGCTCCCCCGAGAATGTGTGTCAGGCTAGCTCTCATATTGCCTCTGTGGCCAGCACACAGTTCCTGGCCCTGCCCTCCTGGCCCTCCTCCCTTGCTGGGTCCCCAGGCTAGGTCTCTATCCCATAGGAACCATCCGCCTTGTTTTTATAAGACAGGGTCTTTCACTGGGAAGGACTCAGGACCCGTTTAAGGTAGGCTGGGTGGCCCGTGAGCCCTAAGGACCCTCCTGTCTCTGCCTCCCCTGCTGGCATTAGAAGTATGCACCACCATGTTTTTTCAAACATGGGTGTTGGAAGGTTGAATTCAGATCCTCCTGCTTGCATACCAAGCATTTTACTACTGAGATACCTCCCAGGCCTCTCCCTGTTCCTTGTCATCCCCCCTCTTCTACCTCATCTATACAGTTAAGGTCAGTGTCCAGCCCTACTTCAACACCACACAAGTGACTTGCTTGACCCAACATTCACTCATAATCGCACAGTTTGTGTGGGTCTGAACCCCAGCTATGGTTGAGCTGCCTTCCTCCATCTTGAAGTGCCCACAAGGGCTGTGGTGGTCTGGAGGGTTACAGGACCCAGTATGGATTGGAAGGCAAATTGTCACAGCAGCTTTTGCCTCCAGGATCCTGGGACTCTGAGTGCCCGGTGGGCAGTGACACTTTTGAGTGGCTCATGAGTCCGTTTCCCAGGACAGCTCTGGGGGACTAGGCATTCTGCAACCTGCCTGCACACACACACCTTCTGTGTCCCTGTGGGGTACTGCTGGCTGTTGCTGTGAGGGCTGTGTGTCCTGGGCTCCTAGACGCTCACACGATAGAAGTCCCTGGGTCGAGGCCTAGTGTGCTGACAAGCCAGGACTCCTATATCCTCAGTTCTGTGAGGGGCTGCAATAGACTCCGGACGCTAGTGGGGAGAGTGAGGCAGAGCCTGGAGCATGGGACCAGAAAGCGTGGTAGGGGGAGGCTGAGGACCAAAGTGACTCATTCTCTCGCTCTCCCCTCCCCTCTCTCTCACACACACTGCCACCCTGCATGGGGCTCACTGTGGCCATGAACAGCTGCAGCTTTGTGTTTTCAGAAGCAGGAGGCGGTGGCCTCAGCCACTCCAGACACCCAGGCGCTGCCTGCAGCCCCAGAGTCAACGCGCTAGGCTTCCCCGGGGCCGTTTCTTGTTTCCCACACATGGCCTCTGCTGCCCGGGGGCTCCATGCAAGGGGCCTGGGGTTTGCAATGAGGAGCTGTGTATGTGTGGGGCACATTCATGTATGTGCAGCCATTCATTCACTCTCTCGGTCTCTCATTCACACTCATTCATTCACTCACTCTCATTCTCTCACACTCATTCATCATTTGTTTACTCATCATCCATTTGTTCATTCACTCACTCATTTATTCACTTACCCTCATTCACACACTCATAAACACATGCTTAACACATGTATTCGCTCTTTACTTCATTCATTCATTCATTCACTCACTCACTTGCTCACTCTTTCATTCATTCACTCATTCATCTTTCACTCGTTAACTAATCATTTACTATTCTCCCATTCATTTATTCACCACTCATCACTCACTCTACTCTCTCAGGAAGAGAGAAGTGAGTTCTCTCTTCCTGAGAGCTAACCATGAGTGAGTGTGTGTCCCCTTTCCTGCTGTTGTGATGGCCCAAATGACATTTCCAGAGTGGGCTCCAGGGTTCCCGATTGACAAACAGATGCCATAGAGGATGGCTCTGCCTTCCCTTCCTTTTCTCAAATACTGTAGCTTTGTTTACTGGCTTTTGCACTCTTTTCTGCATACAGATCCTTGGACTTTGGAAAGATCAGAAGGGATGGGCCCATGAGACCCCTGATGCCACACACCACCTGAGCACCTACTATATGTCTGGCCTAATGTGGCTAGTGAGTCTCCTTGACAAAAAAACGAGTGACACTAGCCTGAACAGGGCCTTGAATGATGGGGAGAAGGCTGTAGAACATTCAAAAACCACAGAGGACTAGACACGGAAACCATAACACAAGGCTGAGACCATGGAGGCTTGCATCTGGACCAGGGGAACAGGGCTGGACAAGAAACCTTGACCCAGGCAGCTGCAGTTTTCCTGCAGCCCCCAGCTCTCCCACCCCAAACAAAGGTGGTATTGCCTGAGCTGGCCTGTGCCAGGTGCTGTCAAGGTCAGTATGTCCAAGCTGTGTCCTTCACCCCCATCTGGCCTTTGCCTTGGACTCATCCTCTTCTTGTAGGCAGTCCCCACAGCTCCACTACTCTCGACCTTTAGCCTGAAGTAGCAGGTGGCTTCGGCCACCAGAAGGCTCCCTCCCTGATGGCCCAGAATTGAGGTGTGAAGTGAGAGTGTGGGGGCATCCAACCAGGCCTGGATGAACACCACCCCTGCCCCAGAGTAACACATCACCTCCTCACCAGTGATGTCGCCCAACCCTAACTAGACATGACACAAGAGGGGTGCAGAGGTGGCTGACAGAGTAAGGATGCCAGTGTGAGCAGAAGGGCCGCATCGGGGATCCTTTCTGGCCAGGTGGTCCAGCCATCCCATTGGCAGTAGGTTCACACAGCATTGCTGGCCCAGCTCCTGCAGTGCCAGGCACCACCCGGTGCCTCACAGTTGTCTGGGTAGGGCGACCCTGGCAGGGCAGCTGGGCTACAGAGCCCAGCTATCAGAGTCAGGGGGAGACCTGCAATGTCTTGCCTCCCTGGCACATAGCTAGGGTTAGGAGCAGATGGAGGAGGGACCACTGAGTGATGACAAATGACTTGTCTGTACTTCCGTGTTTGTGTGGATGTGTCTGTGTGCACACAAACAGGTCTGTGCTGTGTATGCGCAGAGGTGAAGATGCTAAACATGCCTGGGTTGATGTGCGGTGTTGGTACAGGGCCAACGTGGGAATGCCAGCTTGCTCAGGGCTGCAACGGGTTAACCACTGAACAGCAAGCAACATGTGAACTTTCACCCAATGTTGGTACAAGTAACAGGGAAACATGGCCTGAACCAGGACAGGACCTATCTGGCCTTCTGTGAGTGTGAGTGTGTGCGTGTGCATGTGGGAGTGTGTGTTCCTTAGGCTTTTGGCTGTTTTGGTCTCTTGGCTCCTGGATAGCTCACCTCTCCCTTCACTCTATTTTCCAGTCCTTCTTTGTGAGACTGCCCTAAGTTGGAGTATTACTCCTTGGTGTAGCTCATAGATTGCCCTTACGGGCACCCTTGGCTATGAGATCAAACAGGAACACACACACACACACACACACACACACACACACATTTCTCAGGCTTATGTCTGGTCTCTCAGTGGTCTTCCCTCAGGGATTGAAGGCCCATGGATGATGGCATTAAGAGGCTGGCTGCGCCTGTCAGGTTCAGAGCTGTGAGTAAGGTGGACAGCAGGGCTTCTGTGAGGTATCTGCCCCTCTGAAGGAGAGTCCTGTCTCCATGCTGGGAGCATTGGCAGACAGCTTTGCTTGAAAGCTGGAGGCCTGAGCTTCAGGCAGAGGGGTGGACCAAAAGGGGATAGACAAGAGAGCAGCTGATGACTGGCAGAAGCTATGAGAATTGGCGGAAGCTGGAGCAAGTGGCCTGCGAGTGGCCTGGCAGGTCCTGGAAATCCTGGCTTCCTGTTTTTCCAACAAAGGACCTCTGTCCCCCCCAGGAAGGCCACTGGCCGGAGGTAACTGACGGTCCTTTTCCGTAAACAGGGTTGTTTTCTTTTTTTCCTCTCTCCACAATACCAGCACCCCCAGCCCCCCCCCCCCCCCCCCAATGCCTGTCACCACCAGCCACCAGGCCCAAACAGTCCAAGAGGAGATATCTAGCAAGCAGTCTCCTAGGCCAAATCCCACCCTTTACCAGGGAACTAGGCAAGGGTTCATAGTTTGCCTGCCATGGCGAGGCCTTAGGAGGAGAGGAGGAACAGGAATTCAGAGGTATGTACTCTACAGGGCAGGTGGAGACTTGAACCAGTTTTGGGTAAGCCCAGATGGTTGAACCTATGCCGCTTAGGACTTGGTGGGACTCTGACCCTCATGGCCTGACTTAGCAGTTTCCAGAGCAGGAAGCCAGGCTTGGGTCCGTGTGGTGGGCAGTGCCCTGGGAAGGAGCAGCAGTCCAGGTCCCTCCTTCAGGCAGGGACCAGCTGTCAGTTGCTTCACAGTGGGGTCGAGAGCACCCCCACTAAGTCCCTGATGGAATAAACTTAGGGGCAAAGGCTCCAGGCCAGCTCCAGGCTCCAACATAGAGGTGAGGACAACACCCAGCCCCCTCCCCACCACGGCCAGGCTGTGGGTGGACCCTGAAGGGTGCAGGGAGAGAGTCTGGTCTTTCTGGAAGCCAGATGAGGTGGGGGTGCCCTCTCCATGTGCCTGGCCCTGGAGGAGCCAAGAGCAGGCAAGATGCCCAGTGGCCGATTCTGAGCTGCAGTGTGCAATGTGTGTGGGTGATTGTATGCATCCAGCGGCAGGCGCCTGAATGGGCCTGTGTGAGGGGCTGGGGGCTATTTATAGCGGCTCCTGCAGGGAGCGTGAACTATTAATAGTTAGGGCCAAGGGTGAGTGGAAAATGTGCCTGCCCCTGTGGACCAGGCGGTGGGGGCGGGGCCTTCTCTGCCGGAGACACCCGGGGCTGGTACTAGCCCCCACTCAAGCAGCCCAACAAGGGCCACTGTTATTTGGACAGCAGCTGAGCTAGGGATTCAGGGCTTACCTAGGGCTGCAGGCTAGAATGTCATCCCTTTCTCCTCCACCCTTCAACCGTGGGTTGCTGCTCTGGGGTAAGGGGGACCCAGGGAGGTAGAGAAAAGCTATGTCACAGAGATGTCACTCTCCTGCCCCCAACCCGTGTGGCAGGCTCCCTGCCACAGGCTGGACTTCTGGAAGCTCAAGCAGGTATCTTGGCAGTAAACAGGTGACCCTAAGAGGATGTCAGCAGCCCTGAACTGTAGGAGTGGCAGTCCTGGGCTGTCGGGGTTGGGTGGGGGTGGTAGCTTCCCTAGGCTTAGCCTCAGGCTCCATCCCTTTTTGAAACTTGAAGGAGAACAAGGGTGCAGAAAGACATTTAGATAAAAGAAGCCAGTAAGGCAAGATGGCTCGGTAGGTAAAGCACCTGGGTGAAGTCTGAAGAGCTGAGTTCAATCCTCAGGACCTACACGAGGGAAGGAGAGAACCAACTCCCCGACACGTGGTCCTCTGACTTCCACATACCCACCCCACCCCCACCAAATAAGTAAGAATAAAATAAAGAAGGAGGAGGAAGAGGAGAAGAAGCAGCAAATGGCAGAAAGACTGGTAACCCTTCCCTACTTGGGCCACAGCTAACAGAATAGAGGAAGAGCAAAGAAAAGCAGGGATCTAGGAAAGCGGGGGGGGGGGGGGGGGGGGGAAGGTGGATATGATGTTAACGGCCTATGAATGAAGGACTCTCCTGGCAGGAAGCCTTTGCGCCTTGGATCCGGCCCAGCACTTTAGCCCACTTCCACTTTCGGAAGTGCCTTTCTCATAATAAACTCTCTATCGCTATCCACGTGGTCCTGCTCCCAATGCTTTGTCCAGGGACACAAGGACCCGGGGAATCTCATCGGGTGCCCTCCGGGTTGCAGTCCAAACTCATTAACAGTACAACCGGTAAAAATATGGACTGGATCCCAAGGTCCTAGCAAGCCGCAGTGGGTGTGGTGCGACCCCGAACCCAGCAGTGCAGAGCGACCCCATTTCAAATGGAGGGCTCGCCACACTGTGTCTCAAAACGGCGGACCCACACACCCCAGCCTGAGCCTAGGCATACAAGAAAGGGCGTGCACGGTCTAGGGGTTCATCTTCTGCAGGAACCGTGGGTGCACAGTATGGCGAGGGGTGCCAGAGCCCGCCCACTGCCAGTTGTCGCCAAGTGCTTTCCAGGAAGGTCGTGGCCTTCGCCCTGAAAGAGCTGGTATGGAGCTGTTATTTGCTTCTGTGTTGGGGGCGGGGATTCCCGGTGCCTCTGCCTGAGCAGGGGAGGGGCAAGGGGCGGGACACGCGACTCTGAGATCCGCCCATCCCCTGAGCATCCCGCCCCTCCCCGTCACCCTTTACGGGAAACCCTCCAGGATTCCTCTCCTAGCTGCTCTGCTCCACACCCTTTCCAGGGCCCGAACCCGCTGTTAAGGGCAACGGACCTGGATCACTGGGGCTCCAAAAGGGCCTGGAGCGCTCTCGGGTTCATTGGCCCCTTGAGGGAGAGGGTCACTAAGGCCAGGCTGAGACACATCTCAAGGGGCGTGGCGAGCCTTGTCAGAAAGCCGGATGGGGTTGGTGGGTGAAGCTGGGTGCGGGGCCTTGGACAGAGGCAGGGAACCGGGCTTTTGGTTTGGGACAGCCGACCTGGCCCAGTCTAGTCATGTTGCCTGGGAACCTGTCTCCAAAGGAGCTGGCCTGGCGTCTGGAGCAGTCAGCCACAATGAGCTCTTTGAAAGAGAGAGAGAGAGAGAGAGACAGACAGAGAGAGAGACAGAGAGAGAGACAGAGAGAGAGACAGAGAGAGAGACAGAGAGGAGAGAAGGAGGGAGGGAGGGAGGGAGGGAGGGAGGGAGGGAGGGAGAGCAGAAGAAGGAAGAATCAAAGGAAGGATTGAGGGAGGGAGGGAAGAGGAGGGAGTGAGAGAGGGAGAGAGAGAGATTTTGAAGCTGGTCATTACCCTGCCCCCTCCTGAAGGTCAGTTCTGTCGCCTAGGGCTAATCAGGAGTGTGGCCAACTACCTGCTGTTCCCTGGGGATTTAACAACTTTAAAGGTTAACCTTGTCACAGGCCAGTGTCCCCAAATGACCTCACTATGACCACCCTGCCCCACTGGGCTAGACCACCGGTCCCAGATCTTCCTGTCTGTCTGCCTCCTTGGCCTCAAGATCAGTGGATGACAGTTCCGTGGAGCAGGGAGGGGGCAGAGGGAGGTGAGGGGAGGAGAGAGTGGCAGGCTCAGGGGTCTCCTAGGGCCAACCCTGGACCAGAACACCGCTGTGTTGTCTGTGTTGTTTAGGAAGGCACCCACAAGAGGGGCACTCAGCTTCTGCTGGAGGCTGGGGAGGGATGTCCTTGTGCTCATCTTGAGGGCTTGCTGGGGTAGTTTTCTGGCCTTCCTGAGAGCAGGTAGGCGTTGTCTGGTAAGGGCCAAGCTGTGCAGGACAAAGTGCCTGTTAGCGGTCAGGCACTGGTCATGGGATTCGGTTTAGGATTAAGTAGGCCTGGCTTGGTGAGAATAGGGGCCCAGCACTGGAGAAAATGGGGAGGCAGGAGCTACATCAGCCATTAGGAGCTCAACGGAAACCCTGGCAGATACAGACTTTCTGGAGAAAGCCACCTTCCCCAGGCTTTCCTTGTAAGGAGCCTATGTGCGTCACAGCTCCCTTGCCATAGCTCAGGACACCTCAAAGGGTTGTCGCAAGGGCTTCACGGCTGACCGCCCCCTTGGAGCTGGCTCTTACCAAACAGATAGGGGTTGCAGGGCCTGGGCTTCTGCCCAGCAGGTGTCCAGATGGTGGTGGTTTGAGAGTTGACAAGAAGGGACTGTTTGTTGGGCAGAATCCAAAACCATGTATAGGTCAGCTTTCTGTCACGGTTTTGGAAGTTTCAGTCTCTGTTGCTCGGCGTTGATGGAGGCAGAACAGCATGGTAGGAGTGGGAAGGTGTGCACAGTGCCTGAGTTCATAGCCAGGATGTGGATGAACAGAGGCAGCGGGCCAGAGTCAGGGTCCCACAAGACGCCCCCATCATCATCATCATCGGTTTATTTATTTATTTTTTATTTTTTTTGAGATAGGTGAAAGGTTCTTGGTGTGGCCCTGGCTGTCAAACTTACTTTGTAGACCAGGCTGGCCTCAGAACTCACAGAGATCCACCTGCCTCTGCCTTTCAAGTGCTGGGATTAAAGGCATGAGCCAGCACTGCCCAGCCCTTCCCCAACTTAAAAATTTTATTTTTTTATTTTATGTGTATGAGTATTTTGCCTGCAAGTGTGTATGTTTGTGTGCGCACCGCGTGCATGCCTGGTGCCAGATCTCTTTGAACTGGAGTTACAGGTGGTTGTGAACTGCCATGTGCACTCTAGGAATCTAACCTGGGTCCTCAGCAAGAGGAGAAAGTAGCCTCACCACTAAGCTATCTCTCCAGCCACCCTCGATCCCCTTTATCTTCTTTGCCGACAGGAGTCTGTTGACAGGGAGCACCACTGGACAACACCAGGGTCTTCATCAGCTGGCTGGCTAGCAGGCACACCGGCCGCAGTGCCCAGGCAGCAGCGGGAGGCTCTCCTTCAGCATATCCAGGCTGTCGGCTCTTTTCAAAAGGTCCAGAAGGGCATGCTGCCTGAACGCCGATGTGCTGCAGTCCACACACAGGCACCTAGAGATGGCCCCAGCAGAGCCAGGCTCAGGGGCAGGGCAGCCACAACAACAGCAGCAGACTTAGCAGCCATGGCAGGGACAAGGCCTTGGACATAGGGTGTGGGGGCATGGCCGAGGAGGGAGCCCGAGCTACAGGACTGACAGGTTGCAGAATGGCAACTCAGGAAGATAGCTATACAGTAAATTCCCTTTAAGAGCTCTTCACTAGTGGTCTGAAGGTTCCAAGTAGGACCCACTTCTTAAAGTCTTCCGGTCCTCCCAACAGCACTAAGCTGGGGACTAAAGCCCTCAACACACAGGCCTCTTGAGGGGACACTTGAGATGTACACTATAGGGGTTGGAGAGTTGGTTCTGTGGATAAGATCACTTACTGCGCTTACAAAGGACCCAGGTTCCGAGCTCACTGCCTACATGGTGGCTCACAACTGCCTGTAACTCTAGTTCACAAGTTTCAATACTTCATGGCACACACACACACACACACACACACACAACACACACCACACACACCAGCTGGGAAATACGCTGAGGAGCTGCCCACCTCTCTCCCCGACACTAAGCCCGTAGCTAGCATTAAGTTATAGTATATCTTGCCATGGACAAACTCACTTGAAAAAACCAAGAAGACTGTACCCCACCGGAACCTCAGGACCTACTGTGTGCTCCAGGCAAAAGCTGCCCTAGTGGGTGAGGGGATCTTAGTGGTCATGGAGCCCTTTCTTGAGGATATGGTGTGGATACAGTGTTGGGAGGCTCTCAGCAACACAGGAGACACAATACTTTTCTATGTTAGGACAGCCAAGGAGACAGACTACAAGGCTGCAGACACCGGAAGAGAAGCAGGCATCTTGCTCCCCCAGGGGGCTAGAGAACATACTATGTAGCCCACCCCAAGAAAAGAGAAGAAGCCATGGAGGAGTGCTGATGGAAGCTGTCACAGAGAGCTGTGACAATGACGTGAATGGTGCAGGCGGCTTGCTTTTGGCTGTCAGTAGTTGGAATGCGGCTGGCTGTTTGAGAAGCAGGTTGGCATGGGGCCAAAGGCCCAGCTAAGGTGAACAGAACACCATGTTCCTGGGGATAGATGGGCAGTCAACCAGAGAGCTTAGCCTGCAGGGCAGAAGAAAGCAAGGATGCATGACCGAAGGCCAGGACAGCCACTGGTAACGTTGTGACCCATTGCTCAGTTTCCAGATTCAAACCCCCCTCCCCCCAAGGAAGCTGGCTCCCTAACATTATTACAAGTCCCACCTAAAGGGCCGAGGACATTGACTTGGGGGACTGTACAGAGAGAGGGAGGCATTTAGCACGTAAAGAACCAGCCCTGTCCTGACACTGATGTCCTGAGGTGCCCTTCTGGCTACCCTAGTGTGGAACTGTAGCCACATCCCACCTGCCAATGGTGCGTCTGCACCCCTAGACACCCGGCAACACTTTCCCAGACCCAGAACAGAGCAGGGCACCAGCATGGATTCTGTCCTTGGTCACTCCAAGAAAGGCTGTCAGGGACACAATTTAAAGACCCAAAGGGACACAAGGGTGGTGCTTTCACAGCAGCTCCATTCATCCCACTAGTGCGTCTCCTACCGAGGCGCCTAGCAGGGGTGGTGGGGAGTAGATGTCGCAAGAGCTATCTGAGTAGGAGCCAGAGGTGGCATCTTTGCCACAGCAGGGCTCTCCGGCTCCAGGCTTGCATGGCCCTTGCAGGCACACATGCTTCACCACCTTGTTTAGCAGAGGATCCATACGCACTTGTGTTTGTGACATGTCATGGTTGTATGTACGTGCTTTTGCCCAAGGCTACAGTAACTCTGCTGTGATCAAGAGTGGCAAGGCCTGGTGGGCCCGGGAGGCTGGAGTAAGAGAACTCCAAAGCGGGTCTCTCAGCTGCAGCCTGTGCCCGCCTCTGGATGACACACACCTTGGGGAGTGTGGTGGGTGATCAAGTGGTGAGTCGGGGGTTCTACACTTGGGAAATCTTTAGCCCCATGCCAGGGACATGAAAGGGTAGTATTGACTAGAGAGCTCCCCCCCCCCCAGTGAGCCACATATAAGTGGCTTCCGCTGCCTTCCACAGACTGCCATCTGACTCCAGACTGAAAGGCTGGGTAGGAAATACAGGGTTCACGGCTGAGTGCCTGTGGTGGGCCTGTCACAGAAACTGTCAGGCTGCTGGGCCAGGCCGTTCACCCCCAGTGAGGGACTGTGTCTGCTGAGTTGGAGATAAAACAGCTGACCACAGACTATTCTGTGACCATGTTTTTAGACTCACCGCTAGCCCGATTCTTTCACGCCCTGTTATCAGGTCATCAAACCCAGGGACAGTGATCACCGCTGGGTGGTATGGTGCTTCTGGGATGGCAGGATACAGAGCTTGCCACATGCATGGACACTCACCAACCCACATGCCTTTGCTTGAGCCTGGACTCACACCATGGCCTGCTGGGAGCGTCTGTCACCGGCTATCATGGATCAGGGATGTCACCATGGTGTGTGGACACAAAGAGACCGTCAGCAATCGTGTGGCAGGTTAAGGAAAGAATTAGTGCTTTGTGGTGACTCTGGTCATTCGCTTGAACGGAGAAAGAAATGGACTCACAGACATGTGGTCTGTTTGGCTGGGTGGGTGCTGAGAGGAGAAAGATGGACATACCAGAGAGAAGGGGTCTGGTGTGGGACAGATGGAAGGACTAGGGTGTAGACACAGGGTCTGACAATGAAATCCCACCCAGCCTCCAAAGGATGAACCTGGAGATTATTCACCATGGAAGCACAGCCATGACTGTGAAGGTGGTGAAACTTAGCACGGAAGTAGGATTGTTGACAAATGCCAACCTTGGGTATGGCATGGTCATTCCCATCTTGAAATTGGAGCGGGTCTTGACTGTCTGCTTGAGACCCTCACAAGAGGAAGACTTTTAGCATTCCCTCATGGAGTGAGTTGTGGAAGGGTCTTCAGCTTTTTATTGAGATCTAGGCACTCCCTCCCTCCTGCCGTGGCTTCATGTGGTTTTTCAGTGGAATATTTAAAGACTATCTAGACTATATAGGAATATAAGACTATATAGGAGCTTAACGTCTAAGTAACAGGGAGGCTCCAGAAGATTCTATCTCTTTGGCTTTCAGGCTTCAGTCACCATGCTAAGGTGGGGGATTTGGGGTGATATAGCTGTCTTAGAGAGTCACCTATGCCTCTGTAATTATGTCCCTGTAATTAACTCTTTACCAATAAACTCATTGCTTGGCAAGCTGGGCTTGGATGGTATTGGCTTCTGCCAGGGCTGACCTTTTGGGGGTGAGGTTTATTCATGCGTCTCCAGGAATCAGCGACATGCAGCTAGCACAGAAGATGTTTTGGACAGTCGGGTAGACAGAATGACTTAGCTGGGTGACACCCGCCGCCCTGTCAGTGTCTGGGCTGTCACAACGAGCACACGGATGGAGGAAGGGCTGTGCTGGTTTAAGCAGAAGCTATGCCCTCGCTGGACAGCCAGGCTGCCCCAGTGTCCAGGGGTGCATCCGGGACACTGGCTGCTACCCTGTGGTGGCAGGAGGTTTATTCTCAGCCAGC
Organism: Meriones unguiculatus; assembly: GCF_030254825.1. Lineage (NCBI taxonomy): Eukaryota > Metazoa > Chordata > Mammalia > Rodentia > Muridae > Meriones > Meriones unguiculatus. Next base: position 13,531,728 of record NC_083356.1, read on the forward strand.
AGCCCATGTGTGCAGTGTAGCTCTCCTCTCCCCAGAGATCTTGGCTGGGATTCAGGCTGCCCGGCCAGATGCTCCTGTCAGCATTTCTCCTCTGCTGTGGATGCCTGGAACCAGCCATTGTGTGATGTTGTGTGTGTGTGTGTGTGTGTGTGTGTGTGTGTGTGTGTGCGTGCAAGTGTGCACATGCTGTAGTGCTATGCACCCAGAGTATAGACAACAGCTCTGGACCCACCCACTCCAGGCAGTCACTTTTGTCACTCAGCTGGGACACAGTATCCAGACATTGTACCCAATTGCGCCACAGTGGCTGCATACTGATAACCACTGCCTTGAAGAATGGCTTATCCTCCAGCATTCCCAGAAGGCCACACTGAGCTATACTTTTCTACAAAGTCAGTCTTGGAAAGAACTACTAGCCGAGTCCATAAGTTTCCGCTATGCATGCTAAAGGCAGGAGAAGGTCATGCCCGGCAAGGCTCCAGACCTGGGTGTATGCTAAGACCCAAAGACCCTGCTGGATCCAGAAAGGGTGAGATCCTTTTGAGCCTACAGACATACATGTGCACATGTGTGTATGTGGCAGAGGTGATTGGGCCAGAAAGCCAGCACAGGCCCCAGCTCAATGCCCCGGAGACTGTTGGACAGGAGAGGGTGTCATGGTGGGTGCTCTGAGGGAAGACAGCTGTGAGCAGAAGTACCCAGATTAGATGAGGGAACACAAGACTTCAGGCCACAGGTCAAGCATGAAGCCAAGATTTTTTTTTCCCCTTTCCATCCAATTTTGAAGATGCTCTCCAACAAACACTGGTGGGAGAGTAGGGCAAGGGCTTGCCAGGCTCCTGCCTTACTCCAGCCTGAAGTTGTAGGGCAGGGTCGCTGTAGTCAGGTCTGGCCCAACCCAGACACAGCATGGGACAGGCTGGGACATGGCCTTTGTACCCTGGAGTGTGAAGGTAGGCCTGGCTAGTGCAGGTCCACAGCGCCATCTGCCGGCCATGCGTCAGGCAGAACTGAAGTGGTTACTGCAAGCCATCCATCCTTCTGTAATTAAGGAGGAGAGCAACTCTGTCATTGGACATGGTGTCTGCTGGGAACCTGGGTATATAAGTTCCTTAGGTTCTCTGCCCCAACCCAGAAGGCAGAGTGCTGGCACAGGGGTGCCTACATTCAAACCCCAGGGTCCATGTTGCTGATCTCCAGCTTGTGAACTTCTGGCCACTGTGGTCAGGGACTCCACCTGTTCTATTTGCCTGCCAGATGGGGTCCTACTAGAGCCTGTCCACCTCTCTTGTCAAGTGATACCTGTCTAGTCCCCTCCTCCATCAAACAATGGACCTTCTGTATTGCAATATGGCCCTAGTTTCCTCCATCAGAAACATTTAAAGAGGAAAAAGCAAGCAGCCACCCTAGCCTGAAAAGAGATGCCAAGTCATCAAGTTGGTGAAATCCGTTCCAGGGCGCATCCAAGCAGCAGGAATACCTGGCCCAAGGCCACAACACCCGCAGGCCCCCACACCCAGGCCTTCTGTACCTGCAGCACCATCCATGGGAAGAGGTGTGCCCGGGTGACCCACTGGCCAGTGCCGCTTAGGGATCACTCTGCTCTCAGAGGATGGCTGGCTGTGGAGTCCGCCTTCGGTTACCTGAGAGCTGGCTGTGGAACAAACCCTGGCGAAGCAGCAGGGAAACCGGCCTGCACATCCAGGTCTGCGAGCGGCCTGTCGACCAGGTCAGTGTCCTGATGTGAACTCCCTATCCCAGTTGGATCAGAACAGCATCCAGCAGACAGAGCCAGGCAGGTAGGATGGAAGAGACGCCAAGCTGAAGCCTCAGCCTGCCAGAGACTCCATTCTAGTGTCCAGGTAGGAGCTGACCGTGGAGATGCCCAGCTGGCACAGTGACAGTTGTGGCATGGGTCTAACAGGTGTCCATTCCCTTCACATGTCTGCACAGGACTCCAGGGACACATGCAGGTCACAGCTTAGGGAGCACAGCAGGAAAGGGAGTGGAGTGGCGAGGCCAGACCAGGGGCGGGGGGACCTCCTCAAGAACCATGAGGTCCTAAAATCCCTAAAGAGCTGCAGCAGAAGGGCACCATGCTGGCAAGGCCAGGGCTCCTCCAGGGACCACAGACAACCCAGATCCTAATTTAAAATTGTCTTCATGCCCAGATGAACAGTCTGTCCAGCTCAGCTCCTGAAGCTGGTGTCTTCCTCTGTGAACGCTGTTGTCAACACTGCCATTGCAGGCTTACATGCTGAGTCCTTACATGCTTCCTGTTACTGAAACAATCAACTTCAACAGAGGAAAGGCTATGCCGGCTCAGTTTGGGGGTTCCAGTGCACGTTCACCTGGCCCCATTGCTTTGGCATGTGGTGAACCAGTGGTAGATTCGGGAGCATCATGGGAGATGACCATAGACAAGATTCCCTCATGGTCAAGAAAGGAAGAGCAAGCCAGGATCCCAACACCTCTCCCATGGAAGGCATGCCACCTCCCACTGGGCCCCACCTCCCAGACACTACGTAGCAGGAACCAGGCCTTTAGAAAATATCTCCAGCAGCCCCTAATGCTACACGTTACACAGTTTGCTTGCCTGAGGCAGATAGACCACGAGTCAGGGCAGGACAGGAGCCCTCCCCCAAGCCCCGTCCTCTACCACACTGGGCACATGCCCGGACAAGTTGCCAGGTGCCCTCCAAGGTCAGTAGATTCTGAGTCCCCATGGGAAGACACAGGTTCCCATCCATCTCCCAGCTCTGGCAGGACAGGTGCAATCTGAACAGTGTTGAGGGTCCACATTCTCAATGAAACAAACCAATACGTGCTGTTCCTGGTGACCTTCAATGATCAATTTTATTATAAAGAACAGTATCAAAATATACAAATCTGCTTAAGAACCACCAAGAAATGCAGCTTTTTAAAGGGCCAAGTGAATATCAGCTATTTCAGGGTAGACGGCTTCTCCCTCCGGAATCTTCCTGGAGAAATGGGGTTGATGTCCATGGACCACATTTTCTATAGATGATATCCTCTCAATAACTTAAAAGGGTGAGTCTGGCTTCGGAGCCCGGATGCCTGTCACAAATCTTCATGGAAGGGCGGCTGTGTGGGGCTTTCCCCTGCAACTTCTGTCAGAAGACATGCGGGGCACTGAGTGAGTACCCAGGGCTGAAGTGCCTTGAGGATGGGTGGGATGGATGGCAGCTGGCGGTACAGGTGCTGGTGTCCCAACACTCACTGGTTGGCTCACACCCCAGGAATAGCACCCTGGCTCCCTCCTGACCTAGCAGCTTTCTAAGGACAGCTCAGGGTGAGCCTCAGCACCCACTGTGGTGCCTAGGCAGGTACTTCAGAGCCTCGAGCAGAGGACAACAGTGTGTGGTGGAGGGCAGGCACTGACAGCAGGCAATCCTGTCCTCTGGCTGCCAAGTCCCTCTTATCCTTGGTAACTCACTGACTGCAACATGCCTAGGTGCAGATGCACAACAGTTTACCCTGATCAGAATGAGCTTCTGGGAAACTCCTGTCACTCTTAGCCTTTCTGACCACTGCCTGTTCTCACTTTCTACAACTCCTGTAGTTCTGTCAGATCAAACTGTCTCTCTCAAGGACAGAGGCTGACATTCTGGCTAGCACTATAAATGTGGCTTGATTTAGAAATAGGTTATTTTGCAGGTAATTAGTCATCAGGGTGGGACCCGATCCAGGATAACTTGTGGAGTCTTTATGAAACAGGAAGCTTGGACACATAGAGACCACGAAAGGACAAAAAACATTCTGGAAGGACTCTGACAGACCCTACTTCACAGCCTCAGAGATAGCCACAGACTCTGACCTTGGGCTGGGGTTGCACAACTCCATATTTTTCTTTTGGGAATCCTGGAGGGGCTGGTGCCTCAATGAGGCTGTTGCACTCAGCTCTTCTTCCCCCTCAGTGGGGCATCACACTTTCTTTTCCTCTCTTTCTCCACAGCAGACCCTATCTGAAGCCACTAACTGAATCCTCCCCTGTACTGGCATCTCTAGGCTCCTACTGAACACTCCTCCTCCTCTGTGACCCTGGGTGTGCACTGTGCAAACATTTCACCTGTCTTCTGTGTTGTCCAATGGAGCAACTCTGTGTTAATTTCTTACTTGGCAGTTTTCAAGTGTCTAGCTAGTCCCAGCCCTAGGCAGGGCAGGCCATACTGTTCCTCGCCTTCCGCCACTCACCGCTTTCTGCTGTCTGTACACAAGCATCTTCTGTCTCCTCAAAGCCTTCTGGACACACGCAGACAAAGCTCCCTGGAATATTGTAGCAGTTTTCATTTTTCCTCTTACATGCTTTTTCTTCTAGTGAGCATTCATCTATATCTGAAATAAAATTACTGCATTTCAATAAATGATTGCACGCACACATACCGCAGATTATGAAAACTGCGCATTCACAATTATCAATGAAAGCAATGGGATTATAAATGTCCATCAGATACAGATGTGAAGATCAAGAAGGCGTTCAGAGGAGAGCTTCCTGGGTCTCAGAGGCCTGGCCTCAACTGGCAGAGCAGAGATATCTCAGCAGTGAGGATGGGAAGCCCAGTGCCCCGGGCATTGCCCAAGAGAGTGGAGATGACAGCCAAGTCCCCTGGGAGCTGATGGTGACAAAGGGGCTCAGGTAAGCATGGCTCCAACGGGCACCATGATATTGTCTGTGCAGGGACAGACCCCAGGGGAAGCATCGGTCAGAGGTTGTGGGTCCCCACCCACAAGGCAAGTGATGTGCTCCTTCTAGAAAGTTCATGTTCTCCAGAAGACAGCTCACTCACCTTCACACTGTCCACTCTGCTTGGTGTAGCCAGAGATACACTCTTTACAGTTGGCTGGGCCTTTTCCTGTACAGCCCACACAGGTAGAATCACATTCTAGAGACAAGGAGGAAAGACATCAGACTACTTCCACTATAGTAAGGCAGGGCAAGAATAGCACACCATAGAACAGACCCTAGTGACACTGAGGAACTTAAAACAAAGCCACCTCAATCCCGGTGACAATTTGTTTCCCTAACCAAGACCTCACTAAGAACAGCCAAGCGTAGACTGCAGGCTTTATAGGCCTAGTGTCTCATTTCCCTGAGAGGACACTGTAGCCTGCTTGTACTACCCAGTACTACTGTAGACACCAGGTGGCAACCTCATCCCTGCTGCTCTCTGACTTGCGTAAGACCCGAAAATACAACCTTGACTGGCAAATTTGGAAAGCAAAAGAGTGTGGACAATTTGGGTGTGGTGGTGCACGCCTTTAATCCAGCACTTAGGAAGAGGAGGCAGAGGAATCTCTGAGAGTCTGAGGCCGGCGTGGTCTACATAGTGAGATCCAGGACAGCCAGGACTACACAGAAAGGTCCTGTTTAAGAGTGTGAAAAGTTTTCCCTATAAGAGAAAGGACTGGTGTGATTTAAATGAAGGAGCCTAAACAGCAGCATGGTCCAAGATTCCTGTGATGGACGAAACATTTGCTGCATCGAGATGTGCTGTTTTTCTGCAGTATGTCTACTGATGATGTTGCCACTTTCAAGTGTCTGAAGCCGACCACACAGAGGCCATTCTAGTCACACAAGTTGAAGAAGGGAGGGAAGCCCACAGAGGATGACAGGCCCCGACACTCTGGTCACCTTCACACGTGTACGAGCCGTTGACGTTCTCACAGTACTGGGCATCGCTGCAGGGAGGGGTCTCTGCGGCACACTCATCCACGTCTGGAACAAAAAAGTCTGTGAGCAGAGCCACAAGTTCAACCCATCCCTTCCTTCACCACCACCTCCCCCAAGGCCTGAAACCAGCTGGGGCTGAGCTCTGAATCTGCCTAAGGCCAAGCAGCTGCTGAGGGGTGAAACCAAAACTAGGACTGACAAGAGGGAGGAAGGGAGGCAGTGGCACCTGGGGCTACAGAAGATCAAGCCAGTGCCAGCTCCACTGATGGCCCCAGTACGGGGTTGGCAGCATCAAAGGGGGAAAGGCACAGCAATAGCAGGGCCATGGCAGGGCCACGTGCCCTGGTGCTGTGATGCTACCAGTTGTGGTGGGGACACCTGCTTAATCTAGATCTGAGTCCTTCTCAAAACCCACATGCAGGCCAGGCTTTCCTTTCAGAGCCCCGAGAGGGCAGAGACGAAAGGCATCAGACGGGAGTCAGACCTCACTGGGGGTCTCTCCTGCATGGAACCTTTCCCCGCCCACCCAGTGTCCTCACCAACACAGGCATCCTCCACACGTGCCCAGCCCACTTCGCACTTGATACAGTCTTTGTTGGTCGGACCTGAGCATGTCTTGCAAGACTCATCACAGACTGGAAAGCAAAGGCTGTGTTAGGAGGGCCCTTCTGGGAACAGGGTCCTATCGTCTCCCACACAGCGGGAAGGTTCCTTTAGGAATAGGGGTTTAAGATTGGCAGGAAAATGACAAAAAGTGATGAAAACAAGAAAATAAGCAGCCATTAATTCTGGGCAAGTTGTCACCATATGCAGCAGGCCTCTAGTCAATAACAAGGTACTGCTGACTACTTCCTTCATGGATTCATAAAACACCAAGTGTGTGAACTAAACCAAGGGTGCTGTCATGTGCAGGCAGCAACCACAGGGGCCGAGAAGGCTGGCAAGGCCTGTGCTCCCCTGACTGATTTGACAGGTAGAGCTGACCTAAGTCTCAGGAAGAACCTGCCCAGGTAACCTTGACAAGCCAGGTGACAACAAAGGAGCTATTGGGGCCAGTGCTCAGGAGCAGCCCCCAAGAGTCCTGGTTTCTATGTGCAGCTGGGTCTTGCGGGCCCGGAAAGTTCTAGTTCCCTCTGAGTTGTTCGACTGACTGCAGACACGTCCCAGCCTCTGTATCTTGCCTCCTCACTCCAAGAACACCTGGCAGGAAGCTGAAGGACCTGTCCATCCTTTAGGGACAGCCATAGGCTTTGAGCAAGCCTTTCATCAGTACATTTCAGGTGATCACATGGAATATGGCCCACTACTAAGTGCTAGGTCAAAAACAAACAAACAAACAAACAAACAAACAAACAACAGGTATAGGCAAGGCAAACGCTGTCACATAGGCACTGAACCTCCCAGAAAGGCTTCAAGAAGCAAGCACCCTTTCCTTCTGGGGTACTTTATCGATACTTCAAAAAGGCCACACCGCTAGGCCTCCTGCACTGCTCTGGACACCTGGGGCTAGGGGGTCAAGAGCCACTCTGTTCCCAGCCAAGCAGCTTCGGCAGAGGACTGCTCCCCATGGCCTCACCGTCAACCGAGCTGCCTAGACTACGGGTGCTGCTGCTTACCAGAGCAGATGCTGTGGGTCTCGTTCCTCAGCACGCTGAAATAGCCGTCCATGCAGTCGATACACAGTGGTCCCTTGTAGCCTACATGACACTGGCAGGACCCGTCACCCTCTCTGCTGCCATCTCCACTGCAGTAGCCATTACCGCTGCAAGGTCTTTCGGACCCACCCTGGCATGCTTGGAAGACATAAATCTTTGTTAGGCGCAATCCCTAGAGATCGACTGTGTCTTTCTCACATGCGGAGAAGCGCAACCTAATGTCCATTGGGATTTTTAATAAACTAAACCCGGCACCATTCCTGCCAGGGGGGAAACGGGCCTGAAAGCTGAAGGAAAGGGCTAGAGACAGACCCTGACTTCCTGAAACCTGCAGGATCAACACTGTAACGCCTGTGGGGAGCCAGCTAAGGGACAACGTGTTATGTGCTTGGAAGAGAAATCTGGTGTTGTATTCAACGTACAGGCAGGGAGAGACAAGCAGGAGGCGGCTCAGCCTCCGGGCATGCCTGAAACTGAAACTTCTGCCACCTGACCCAGCCCGAGCAACATGACTGGCTCCAGTCTCCAGGCTCACCTCATAGAAACCCCAGGGCCAGCTAAGCAGGCCCACCACCTGCAACTCCTCTCAACTTGTCTCTCCTGAAATACAGATGAGTTCCTGAGTCTGTGATCCCTACTCTAAAAACACATTAGGACTAGAAGCTCTACACAGCAAGGGAGAGAGAAGTGAGCAGTGATGCAGGAGCCTACATTCCAGGTTCACAGCCCTAGAGTAAGGGTGGATAGCTACCCAATTGAGGAGAGAGGCAGGGACACCAACTTCATAGAAAGATGGCATAGTGCGAGTGCCCTGTGCTTTTAAACACAGGGGAGTCAGAGAGGAAGAACAGGAAAAATGGAGAGTTGGGATTCCCCAAGGAAAACGTACCATGACAGTCTGGCCCATAGGTGCCCGGGAGACAGCAAGCTTTCAGTGTGTGTACACAAAACCATTCAAATAGGTTAGGATAGTCCTTCTTCCTGAGGATTTAGAAATGGTCATTAAATCCCATGAAATACTGGGCTGGGGGGCATGCAAGGCTCAGTGGTGGAATACACACAAGAACACCATGAGGGGATGTCTGAAGCCTTCGACAGTTTCAAGCCCTGAATATATGCTATGAGTGTGTTTACAAACATAGCGATGGGGAGGTTTAATTTATAAATCAGGCAGTAGGAGATCCATGACAAAATAGCAAAACACTGCAACGAGGCTCATCCCTGGAGTCTTCACTTCCTGTCTTCAGGCTGAAGTACCTGGAGGTAGGAGGCACTGTACAAGCCCTCAAAGCTATGTGGTGGGAGAAGCAAGAACGAGCGAGCTTCCTGACTCTTTAAGAGCTGTGCTCTAGTAAGAGACAACTGCGCGCAGGGGTAGAATGGGACAGGGAGGTACGGCATGGGAAGAGACTGCAAAGCCACAGATCAGAGCACAGGGCACTCACAGTGTCATCCACCAGGCCTCCAGCTGCTCCTCCTGCTCCTCCAAGACTTGGTTGCACTCAAAGTCGCTGCTGTCACACAGGCCCTCCAGGATCTCCAGAAGCCGGATCTCACTGAAACACAGCCCATCAGCACCCCAAAGCACCGGTAAAACCTCCACAACCATGGGCAGGGTTAGTCATTGAGGGGAGGCTAATCCTGGGTTATGCAGGAGACCCCCAAAGCTGGTTAGGTGCTTCATCACTACAGGATGAGGAGAGCTTACTCCATCAGCCAGGGAAGCTAGAAGTCTCTAGGAGAGCTGGCAGCTCCAGTTTGTGTTCTCAAAAAGCCTCCCTCTGTGGTGTGTGTGTACGCGTGAAAAAGTCTTTCAGTGTGTCTACGTACGAGCAGAAGTGGCTGTAGGGAGTGCTGAAACCACAGGCCAGCGAGTGGCCAGAGGCAGAGATGAACAATGACAAGGTATCCACCATCTAAGGGGTTTTTCCGTGTGCCGGTGGCCGTGGCCGCCAATCCGCGCAGTTGGGCACCCACCTAAATTCGTACTTGGACAGAGACTTCTCCTCCCACGCTGTGTTGCCGCCGCCGAAATTCTTTCTGGCCGTGTTGGCCATCCCCTGTGGAGGAGGTGGCACCGGCTCGGTGGTCCGCAGTGAACCCCGCCAGCCCCCGCCCGGCCCCGCTGCCCCGGGCTCGCCGCCCGCCCACCTGCTTGAACTTGTCCACAAGCGTCCGGCACTTATGGCACATGGTTGGCTTCCGGGAAGCTACAGTCCCGGGCGGCGGCAGCAGCAGCAGCAGCAGTAGCAGCCCAAATGCGGCTGCGAGTGGCAGGTGCATGGCGGGCGGGTTGCCGGCGACCGGCGGAGAACAGCAGCGGAGTCTCGGCCTCCGCCCACCGGCCCGCGCGCCAGCCGTTCCCTGGGCTACTTGACTGCGTCGCCGAGGCCCCGCCCATCTCTCACCCTGCGCGACGCCATTGGCTAGAGGAACTCGCCCTTGCCTGATGTGGACCAATTGGGGTTCGCCACGAAAATCCACCAATGAGAAGGCCCCGGGTCAGCATCCCGCGAGAGTGGGGCGGGACCGCGGTCTTCTAGCCTGCCCTCGTGTCCCGCCCTCCATTCATAGCCTGTGGCGGCCATCTTTACTCCGGGCCCAAAGAGCCCGCCTCTGTCGCTAGTCTGAGCTATGGCGGCCATGTTAAGCCCGGGCAAAAGACTTCGCTTCTGGACCGTGTTTCCGCAGCTCGCTTCCTGCTGAGGGCAGTCTGCTGAGTTCGGAGGGGTCATGCGGAGAGCGGAAGAGGTTAGCATTCGCCGCCGGGATTTGGGTACTCGGGAGGTGGCGGCCAGGCTGGGGCTTTTCCGAGCGGGCCGTCTTAGCGCGCGTGGTAGCCTTTGAGTTCCTCATCTAGGGGCTGAACAACTCACCTGGGGATCGGGCTTCTCACTTAGAGACTGAGCGTGTTCCTGGGGGCATCTCACCTGAGACCTGGACCTTTCCTCCGTTCCCCACCCTCCTCACCTGACGGCCGCAGCTGTCACCTGTGAACTGAGCTCTGCATGTTGGACCGGCTCGATGTGGTTGAGGGTCCACAAAGTAGCCAACATTTCCACGGGGGCCTCGGGCAGTGGGCTCACGTGACCTTCCGAACTTCAGATGGCTTGAGTGAGGAGCAGTATGCATTATCTGAATTTTTGGAGAACACCTGTTTGTACAAATAATACAGCTTCGTCTGGTCTTTGGTTGACAAGTAGGCCTCATTTGCACCAGCTCAGAGCCACAATGTGAACGAATGATTCGGACAGTTTCCGAGGAAGCCTTGGAATCCTAATTGACAGGGACAACAGTATCTTTGAAGCGTACTACCTAATCTGAGGTGCCCTCCTTCTCGAAACCACATTTGCTAAGAATATGGCTTTTTTGAGCTTGGCTGCTGGAAGGCGATTAGCCATATGTCTGGCCAACAGCTGCCCTGCAGCTTTCCCCCACTCCCGTGGTACGTGTTTTTTTATGTACTAGCCAATATCCACCTCGTGTTGTTTTTTGCTCTTCGTTGAGTATTCCAAACTCACCCTGGTCTCCTGTTGTCTTTGAAAATAGCTGCTGTTGGTCCTCAGCAGAAAACACACCCCTTTCTGCCTGTGAGGAAATGTCCTGACTGGGAGGGAGGAGGACTGGGTGAGTTCTATGGATAATATTCACCCTAAAGCTTGGTTTTCCTTCAAAGATGTGCAGAGCAGGTAGTTGGAACAGCTACGTCGGAATCTCTCAGACAGCACATCCCACGCTGCTGCCTCAATGGCTTGGCTCCTTCACCCTTCTTTCTGAGACAGGGGCTCACATAGCCAAAGCTGGCCTGGGACTCTGTATAACCAAGGATGACCTTGAACTTCTGATCCTTTTGTCTCTGCTTCCTAGGTGCTGGGAATACAGACACTACCAATGCACCAGTGTAGTTCTGGAGACTAAGCCCAGGGCTTTGTGTTAACAAGTTGCTCAGGTTGGCCTTGAACTCTTATTCCTCCTGTCTCAGTGTCCCAAGTGCTGGGATTATAGGGGTTCATCACTATGCCCCAGTCTGTTTTTGTGCCAGGTTGAGAACATAGCGTACACATTATTCCATAACCTGACCATTTTCTTTTAGTCAACAGTCACACTTTTCCAGGTCAGCGTGTTTTATTGTCTAACACAGCCGGCCAGGTGGGGTTGGGTGTTGGCCAGACTCACTGTAGCCTTGAAACCACACTTGGGAGAAGCAGTTGCCAGCCGTGTTTTATTACGCTCTGCTAAAGTCTCATGATTGCCTTCATGCGTGTGGGCCATTTTCTTGATTGATGATATGGGAGGTCACTGTGAGTGGTGACATCCTGGGCTGCTGGTCTTGGATGCTCTTACAAGGCAGACTGAGCAAACCACAAGGAGCAAACCAGTAAGCAGCGCTCCTTCTTGACATCTGCATCAGTTCCTGCCTCCAAGTTCCTGCCTTGATTTCCTTGCGTGGTAGGCTATAAGCTTTAAGATGAAACAAACCCTTTCTTCCCCAAGTTGCTCTTGGTCTGGTATTTTATCACAGAAATACAAACCCTAACTAAGACAATAATTATTATATTTTAAACGGTTGGGGCTGGTGAGAGGACTGTGGTTACAAGTGCTGACTGCTCTTTCAGAGGATCAGGATTCAGTTCCCAGCGCCTACACAGCACCTCACAACTGTCTGTAACTCCAGATCCAGGGGATTAGATGCCCAGATATACATGCAGGCAAAACACCCATACACATAAACATTAATTTAAAAAAGTTAAAAGCTGTAGTGGTCAGGGTTCTCTAGAGGAATAGATCTGATAGAATGAAATATATATATATATATATATACACACACACACACACACACACACACACATACACATACAGTATTTATTAGAGTAGCTTATAGGCTGTGCTCCTCTTTGCCCCACATCTTACCACTGTGACCTCAAGAAGAATTTTAAGGACTCTTTCTGTCTGAATGCATAAGGTAACAGTGTTAATTTCTTGTCTTTCGTCATGTGAAGGTACATGAAATCTAAAGTTCTACATGGCTGGCAAGAAGTCATCAGGCAGGCAGCCACTGCTGCTTCTGGGACTGTTGGTCACTGTAGCTACCGTCCATCTTGTTGCCTGTCCCTACACCAAGGTAGAGGAGAGTTTCAACCTACAGGCTACACATGACCTGCTGTACCACCAGATGGACATAGACAAGGTGAGGCACTGCAGGGAGCTGAGGTGTGCTGTACTTCCCCAGCCTCTGCACTGACCATTCTCTCTCCTTGCAGTACGACCACCTTGAGTTTCCTGGAGTTGTTCCCAGGACGTTCCTTGGGCCACTGTTGATTGCAGTATTCTCCAGCCCTGTGGTTTATGTGCTTTCATTGTTGGAAATATCCAAGTTTTATTCTCAGTTGACAGGTAAGGACCTCACAAGGGTGAGAACTGTGACATTACATGTGGGGTGGGGAGGGGAGAGTGGGAGATGTGAGGACTCACTGTAGCCTTGCAGCCAGACTTGGGACAAGCAAGCAGAAGCTATACCTTAGACTCGGCTGAAGTCCTCATGACATACTTTAGGTGCAGGGCTAGAAGACAGTGCCAACTGCTCCTGTCTCAGCTCGGGGCCTCAGTAACACACAGCCTCGACTGTTAAAGAGTCTGCACACTCTACAGGGAATGTGCGGCAGACTTCGAGGTCTGAGGTCATCGCGCTGGTCCTCATACAGAGCTCCTGAGCCCTTCTCTGTGCCCTTATGAGTACTTCCTAAAGTTTTTCATTGTTGCAGAAGATTTGACTGGTAGATAAGATCTACTGGTAGGAGAGAATACAGTATTTTAGCCAGATATATGATGTGATGATCAGACCAGAGCATTGAACGTTTTTGTATCTTCAGATATTTGTTTTGGGGTATTGAGAACACTGTGGCTCCTGTTTTTATTTATATTTGCTTATTTGTTTATTTGTTTGTTTTAGTTTAAGTTCAGGGTCTCACTGTGTAGCACAGGATGGCCTAGGACTCAGTTCTCCTGCCTCATCCTCTGACAGCTGGGATGGCAGGTGGATGACACCATACCTGGCTTCTCTGAGGTGTTCTAAAATGATTTCTGCATGGGTGACAGACCCAAGACACTGCTGTGCTGGAGATCGGAGCTCACTGCTTCTGTAGCTGATACCCTTACTTTTTTATTTTATTTTTTTTTTAATGTATGTATGTGTCTGGTACCCATCGTAGTTGGAAGAAGAGCCAGATCCCCTGGAACTGGAGGATTTTTATTTTATTTTATTTTTATTTTTTTTATTGTAGACATAGTCTCACTATGTAGCCTTGGCTGTCCTAAAACTCACTTTGTCGACCAGACTAGGCTGGTCTTGAACTCATAGAGCTCTGCCTGCCTCCGCCTTTCTAAGTGCTATGTCTAAAGGCGTGCACCATCATGCCTGATCTTATACTAAGTTAAGAACATTTGTGTGTACACATCCTGCCTGACGTTTTTAGCCGACAATCACACATTTCAAATTCAAAAAATTTGATTGTGTCTAACACAGCTGGCCATAGTTAGAGTTCAGTTTGTCTAGCCTATGTGGAAAGCTTTAAAAACTGAATTCCCAAGAGACATTCAGCCCACTTCTCAGAAAGGCTGATTAGGATAGGGAGCCCTGCCACTGCCCCGGCAGCTTGTAGGTCACAGCCTTGGTGTTGGCGATCATCAGGAAGCCCCAAATGTAGAGGCAGCTTGTAGGCCTCATTCCCTGAAGGAAATCTGTGGTAGTTTTGTTTGGGGCAGCTAGGTGTGCCCACTGCCTTTGCACAGTGACATTTTCCCCCTCGGCTGTTGTAAGCCTGGGATTTCTGATGATGCCAGCTCCTGCAAGAGGCCCAAAGATTCTTCTCAGGGTTATGGTAGCCATCCGAGAATGGAGGTTGTGTGACCAATTGTCTTTGTCCAGGGCTCTAACAGAAGTTTGGGAAGATGGAAAGCAGGAGGAGCCCTAGGATTCGGGTGCAGAGTGAGCAGATGGGACCTTGAGGAAGTAAAGAGCTTTGCCTGGGCACTGTAAACAGAAGTGCTAGACAGGCTCCCTGCTAGCATCGGGCAGAAACCAAACCCAGACCTTTGTGGACACAGCTCCCGAAGTGAAATATCTGTGCTTTGAATCCATGAGCATGCAGAAAAAGGGAAGCCTGGTGCTCACTCTGAATGCCTGGGTCGGCTTTTAGAAGTCTGCAGCTCCCGTCCTGCCATGACTGCCAGCTTCCTGTGCCGTCATTTTAGGACGTGGCACCCACTGGCTAGTAAGGCTCGTCTACTCTGAGAATATGTGGACTGGCCCTGTTCAGAGGTCCCTGACTCACCTATCTTCAGAAGATCACTTCCTTCAGGGACAATTCCCATTCATCTTCCCTGCCCCTGCCTCTGCCGCTGGTGTTTGCATGCATCAAGATCTGAATGCGTTATAAGTTGGATTTGAGTTCAGCCACGTCCTCTATATCCCCTTGCCAGAGGCCACTGCTTATCCTGCCCTTCCAACACTGCTCTCCAGCTTTGCCCAGCATTTGACAAACAGACAGCTAGTTCTGTGGGGCTCAAAGTCAGAAGCTTGGATGGTGCAGGTCTCAGTGCAGACACAGGCCCAGGTCCCTAATGGCCACTTCTGGTACCAAATGTGAGGTCCAGGTAGTATATTGGCACTGGCTGGCACTGTGGTTGACACCCAAAGAGCCCCTGGCTTCATCATCTGTGTGTGCTGTTGGGTAGCTCACATCAGTGACTTTGTTGCTCATTTGATTTAGTCAGAGGAGTCCTTGGGCTTGGTGTGATTTTTGGACTCTGGACGTTACAAAAAGAAGTGAGACGACAGTTCGGGGCCAAGGTGGCAGCCATGTTCTGCTGGATATCAGCCACACAGTTTCATCTCATGTTCTACTGTACGAGGACACTGCCCAACGTGCTGGCCCTGGCTGTGGGTATGTAGCTTCAGGATGTACCTTCTGACCCCTCACCTCAGCTAAGCACTGACCCCCACCTCATGGGCTCCTCATAAACTGCTCTGGGTCTCTGTTATCAAAGCAGGCTTACTTTCTAGAAAATCCTACCTGGAGCACCTGTGTTCATTCCAGAAGGCATTCTGTCTAGGCAAGTAGGCTTCTCTAGGGTTTGTCTGTGTGTAGTTTGGTTTTTGGTATTTGGGGGCATAGTCTCACTATGTAGTCCAGGCTGGCCTTTGAGTGCTAGATCCTTCTGCCTTAAGCTCTGCAGTGCTGAGCATTACAGCTTCTGTAGGGATTGTGTGTATGTGTGTTGAGTGTTCTGCTGTATGTTATTTAAGCGTATCATGTCCTTATGTACCTGCAGAGGCCAGAAGAGGGCATCAGGTCTTCTGGAACTGGATTTCCAGGCAACTGTGGGCTGCCATGTGGATGCTGGGAGTGGAACCTGGGTCTTCTGCAAGAGCAGCCAATTTTTAAATTGCTGAGCCAGCACTCCAGCCCCCATAGAGGGATTTGTGGGTGTGTGTTTTATAATAAGAAAGTGAGTCCCCCTTATCTGTGTGTTTTGTTTTACAGTTTTACCAGCCCTCACAGCCTGGCTGCAGCGTAGGTGGGCCCGCTTTATCTGGCTCTCAGCCTTTGTCATTATTGGCTTCAGAGCTGAGCTGTGCATGCTGCTGGGCCTTATGCTGCTGCTGACCTTGTACCAAAGAAGAATGTCTGTGGCCAGAGTGTTCCGGCATGCCATCCCAGCAGGGATTCTCTGTCTAGGCAAGTCAGCACCTCAGCTTTGTCTGTGTGTATTTCATGTTCAGTGTTTGCTATTTTGAGACAGAGTCCTACTATTTTAGTTGCTGTTCTTTTGTGACGAGACACCATGACCAACGCAGCTTATAAAAGAAAGCTCTTGATTGGGGCTTGCTCACAGTTTCAGAGGGTTAGTCCGTGCTCGTCATGGTGGCAGGCAGGCAGGCATGGCGTTGGAGCGGTAGCTGAGAGCTTACATCCTGTTCTACAGGCAGCAGGCAGAGACAGTGAGATTGAGCCCCAGCCTGGTGTGGGCTCATTTGAATCCTCAAAGCCCAGCTCCATTGACACACCTCCTCCAATAAAGCGACACCTCCTAGTCCTTCCTAAACTGTCCAACAACCAGAAACCAAACATTCAGATTTAGTAGACTATGCGGGCCTGTCTCATTCAAACCACCACACCCATTGTATAGCCCAAGCTGGCCTCAAATTTGAGCTCCTCCTGCTTGAGCCTCCACAGCACTAGCATTACAAGTGTATCAGTTTGAAACTTGGTGTGTGTGTGTGCATGTAGCATCCAGAGGTCAACCTCAGTGTCCACTTTGGTTTTTTTTTGTTTTTTTTTTAGGGTTTTTTTGTTTGTTTGTTTGTTTGTTTGTTTGTTTGTTTTTGAGATATATTTAATTCTATTTTATGGGTATGGGTATTTTGCCTGCATGTTTCTGTGTACTGTCTGTGTGCCTGGTGCCCATGGAGGCCAGAAGAGGGCATGAGATCCCTGGAACTGAAGTTACAGACAGTTGTTAGCCACCGTGTGGGTGCTAAGACATCTCTCCAGCCCCATACCTGGATGGATGTGTGTGTGTGTATGTATGTATATATATATATATATATATATATATATATATATATACACACATATATACATACATATATATCCATTTGTTTTTTTGAGACAGGGTCTCTATATAGCCTGGAACTCGCTTTGTAGACCAGTCTTCCTTGAACTCACAGAAATCCACCTGCCTCTGTCTCCCTAGTGCTTAGATTAAAGGCATATACCACCACGTCCAACTCATACCTGGCTTTTTATGTGGGTTCAAGGATACAACTCAGGCCTTCCTGCTTGCAAGGGAAGCTCTTTACTAAGCTGTTGCCTCAACCCTTGAGACTTGTTTTTTTTGTGTGTGTGTGTGTGTATTATATTTAGCTTGTCTGTGTGTATGTGTGCACGCGCGTGTGTTTTGTGTACATACATGGCCACACATGAGCCTGTGCACACCACAAGGCACTTTGGAGGTCAGAGCACAACTTGTGGGAGGGAGTTCTCTCCCTCTGCCATGTAGGTCTCAGGGGTTAAACTAGGTCATCAAGCTTGGCAGCAAGAGCCTTTACCCACTGAGCCATCTCACTGGCCCCCAAGAAAACTTTTTAAAGCTTTTATTTTTTATTTATGAACGCACACACACACACGTGTCTGTATATGGGAATATGTGTGTGTGATCGTAGGCACCTACAGAGTCCAGAAGACTGTTTTCTTGGTATGGAGTACAGGCAATTGTTTGCCTTCTCTGTGGTCCTGAGACCTGAACTTGGGTCCTCTGAAAGGGCAGTATGCACGCCTAACTACTGATTTATCTCTCTAGCCCTCTTTTTTAAAGATGTAAATAAGACGATCTGAACTGGCAGCACTAGAATATCCCAGTCCTGTCCATAGAGGTGGCTTCTACTCAGAAGCCTGCATGTACCCACTGTCCTTAAAGTTGCTTGGCCAGGCAGGAAGAGGGCAGTGTGTCCTGTGCTGGGGAAGACGCTTGATGATTAATGGTGTCACACACCACCAGCTTTTTTCATGGGAAGCTGCTGGCAGTTTTTGTGGCCATGCGGCCACTTTGTGAGGACAGTTAAGCACAAGGCATCTGTGGGTTGAGGCTTGAGTTTTATAGTTGGCCATATTCCTTACTGAGGACACTTCTGTTCTGTTATTAGGGCTGACGGTTGCTGTGGACTCCTATTTCTGGCAATACCTTGTATGGCCAGAAGGAATGGTGCTTTGGTACAATACTGTCCTGAATAAAAGTTCCAACTGGGGCGTATCCTTTCAGTATTAGAGTAAGAGAGCACGGGCTAGTCAGCGCCATGGTTCTGGCCTCCGTCTCCTGACTCCCTGTCAGCCAGCTGGTCCAGCACAGGTAGGGTGGCTGTCTGAGGGTCAGGGCAGGAGCTTTTGCTGTGGCTCACACCTGAGACTTGCTGCCCATGGGTGGTGCTGAGGCCCATGCTACCTTCTAGCTATCCTGTGGCAACATCTCCCTATGAATCACCTAGTCTAACCCATGGTCCACAGGGCAGTCTGCTTCTTAACACATTTATCCTGGAGTACTTCAGACAGACTCATGGTAAGGAAGGACAGCCTAGCTATGACTTGATGACATATTGGCTTTTTCTACTAATATTGTGAAGAAAGGAAGGAAAGCGGAAGGAACTTCCTTCCCATAGTGCTCAGGGGCCCTCACTTGTACTGTGGCTAGGAAGGGTATGCTGCACTCAAAATCAGTCATCCCCATACCTCCTAAGCAGGCCTCTGACGTGTCCTTTGGCATAACTTCCTTTGGGGCTACTTCAGCCTTTATGCTGTTACCGTCCTAGTTCCATTATGGACAGTGACTCTGTCTCTGACATACTTGTGCCTCCTTAACCCCAACCTGAAGACCTCCCCACTCCTGTGGTATTTCTACTCTGCCCTGCCCCGAGGCCTGGGTTGCAGCATTCTCTTCATACCCCTGGGTGCAGTGGACAGGAGGACCCATGCACTGTCCCTGCCAAGCCTGGGATTTGTGGCTTTATACTCACTCCTCCCACACAAGGAACTGCGGTTCATCATCTATACCTTCCCTGCCTTCAACATCATGGCTGCCAGAGGCTGCACCTACATGTGAGGGCTCCATCCTTGACATTCTTGTCTGCGTTTTCATTTTGACTGTGTTTTTTGGGTTGCTGATTGGAATTACCTGGTTGATTAGGTATTTTTACAGTTTCATTAGAAATAGGTTTGCTGTGCTGGGTAGCATATGCCTTAGGAGGCAGAAGTAAGTGGGTCTCTGGTTTTGATGCTAACGCGGTCTACATAGTGAGACCTTGTCTCAAAAAAAGAAAAAAAAAAGTAAGTTTGCAAGTTTAACATGAGTAGAGCTGTTTTGTTTTGGAATCAAATTTGAAATTTATTAAGTTAAAAAAAGATTATTTGGTTTATTAAGGAAAAAAAAGTTATGTGCTTAAATTCAAGGATTGTCATTGAGTGTCCTTGTCACTTGAGATTTTTGACAAATTGTATGTCTGTGGTCCTCAGAGCACCAGGAGGCCTCTGGGCAATGCTCAACGCCTCTTGCCCTGCTTTTGAGTCTTGCTTCTGTCTCTACCCAGCACCTTGCTAACTGTCCCAGAGCTGGTCTTGGGAGACATGGCCAAGGTAGGCCTTCAAGACTGAGGGAGATAGCTGGTCCTGGGATGGGTTCCAAGGCTCTGAATGATCCATCAATCAGGTAGAAGGTGTTGGTCATGGCTGGAGATGAGGTGGTGCTTTTGTTCATCGTGGGGCACAGAGAGGCTCCAGCTGTGTTTCCAGCCTCTTGGTTTCCAGAGGCTCCTGAAATAGCCCCACTCGCTAAGGGCCAAGTGTTGACACGTGAGTGTGAGGGGCCCTGTAGTGGTTTGAATTAGAACTGTCCCCATAGGCTCACCTATTTGAACACTGGTTCCCAGTTGTTGACACTGTTTTACTCTATTCCTTAGTTGGGGGGATAGAGTGGGCTAAATTGTGCTAAGAATCTATATTTAAAATTTGTTTGGTTTTAAAATTTGGTTAGTAGCCTATTTTTTTTTAAAGATTGTATTTATTTATGTATATGAATACTCTATCTGCATGTACACCTGCAGGGCCAATAAAGGGCATCAGATTCCAGTATAGGTGGTTGTGGGCCCCATGTGGTTGCTGGGAATTGAATTCAGGACCTCTGGAAGAGCAGACAAGGCTCTTAACTGCTAAGCCATCTCTACAGCCCCTGTAGACTATTTTTTAAAGGGTCAAAGAGCACACATTCTTCTCTCTGGGCTGCACAGTCTCTGTCACAGCTGCTAACACCATTGTTACCACCATTGTTGTTTAAAGTCAACCTCAGACCTTGAGCGCCATGTGAAAACAGACAGTGAGCGCCATGTCCCATCAATGCTTGTTTACAATATTTCCTTTAAAGACACTGAGGTAGAACAGAAGAGAATCCAGAGTTTATTTTGGATGACCTGAGCTACAGCTTGGATACAGGGGTTCAAGCTGAAGTGTGCTATGGTGTTATAGCCATAATCAGGTCTTAGAGGCACCCTCAGGGGTGGGAGGGTGGGGATGGTATTGTCTACAGCAATCTAGATGGAGCAGGTGTAGTGGAAGTTAAACACTTGGGAACACCAGCTTGTGCCATCCCTAGCTGGGATGGCTACAGAATGAGTTCCGGATCATGCTGAGCTATAGTCAGAGCCTTTCTCAAAAACAAAAATCAGCAAAAGGGCTGGGGATGAAGTTCAGTTTGCAGAGTACCTGCTCAGCGTGCATAGAGCTCTCTGTTCAGTCTCCAGCATAACATAAATTAGGTTCAGGTGTACAGGCCTGTAACCCCACCATTCAGGAGGTAGAGGTTCAAGGTCATCTTAGGCTATATAGCCATTTCAAGACTGGCCTGGACTACAGGAGACCCTTTCTAAATAAATAAATAAATGGCCCTTTATCAATAAATACATAAATAAGTTTAAAATCTACATCAGTGTAGGTGAGTAGCAAACTGACTTAGACAGAATGACTTAGAGAATACACGTAAAGCTGTTCCCTGAAAGTGACCAAGAAGACTAAAGATAAAGACATTTGGGCTGATGAGGTGGCTCAGCGGTTAACAACACTGGCTGCTCTTCCAGAAGTCCTGAATTCAATTCCCAGCAACCACATAGTGCCTCATGATCATCTATAACAAGATCTTATGCCCTTTTCTGGCATGTGGGTATACATACATTAAACACTCATACATTAAATTAAATAACATGCACATATACATACATACATATATGTATACACACATACACACATACATACATACACACACACACACCAGCACTGAAGGAGGCAGGGGCAGGTGAATCTCTGAGTTCAAGGCTAGTCTGGACTACAGCAAGTCCGGGACAGCCAAGGCTACATAGAGAAAACCTGTCTTAAAAAACAAAAACCATCAAACAAAAAGACATTCTTGGAGCTTGGGTATGATAGTACACACCTGTAATCCCAGTGTTCAGGAGGCCAAGGAATGGGTGGCATGGGTAAGAGAATGCTCGCTGTCCAAACATAAGGGCCTGCATTTGGGTCCTCAGCACCTCTTTAAAAAGCTAACTTCTAACTCCAGCGCTGTGGTAGTGGTGATGGGGGACAGAGACAGATGGATTGCTAAGACTCAGCCTAATTGAAAAACTGGCAGATTCCGTGTTCACTGAGATGCACTGTCTTAGAGCAATAAGATGGAGAGAGGTAGAGCAGGACACCTGATGTCCTTCTCTGGCATCCGCACAGCACACCTGGATGCCTGCATTTGTGCACCAAGGTGCACACATAGTTACTCATTCCCCAACCAAAGTCAGTCTTAGGAAGGTAAGGGGCCTGGGGCTAACCCAGGCCCCGGTGCAGGGTTGGGCTCGTCTCAGCAGGCAGCCACAGGGGGTGTGAGACTTGGCTGCTCATGTCGATCATGCTGAAAGCTATCTCAGTATAAGGCACCCTCTCGAACTCTGCGGAAGTCTTGAGTTGCTTTGTGGCATTTGTTTATACACAACAGAAGCAAGCAGTGACCTGGACTTCTACTCTAAGCAGTGATGTGGTGCCTTTTTAAACGTCCCTTGAAAAAGCTAATACAAACCTGAATTAGCATCTTGAGTGAAAATTTGTTTTTACTTATTTACTTTTAAATTTCTATGTATGTGCATTATTGGGTCCGTGTGCGCACATGCCGTGGCTTGAGTGTGGAGGTCACAGGACAAATCTTTGGAGTCATCCTTTCCAGGTTTATGTGGGTTCTGGGGACTCAGGTTACCAGGCTTACAAGGCAAGTGCCCTTTTAGTTGTTTTGAGACGGTCTTGCTATGCAATCCAGGCTGGCTTCAAATTTGCCATCATTCTTCAGCCTTCCCCGCACCAGGATTCTGGGCCTGTGCTCTTGCATACAACGTGAAGTTTTCAGATGGAATTTTGGTCATGTTGGTTACTTAAGTTTTTTAGGGCAAGTTTAGCCTAAGGTCAGGACCCCCAACAGTCTGCCTGTGCCCATATGACAATTAAGAGTTGAATGAGCACATTCAAAAGAACAGATGACAGAGCTTTAGGTTTAAGCAGAATTAGCTAGGGGCAAGAGGTATGCATAGTTAAGTAGCCGTGGTCACAGTGTGGTCTGGTTGATCATTGTCTCAGCTCTGGTTCTGCAAGGTGGTGAGATGACAGTCCAGTTGCTCTGAGATGAGCACTCTGCTGGGAGGGTGATCTCATCAGGGGGTCATCTGTCTGTGGGATTAGAGCAAGTGGAGACTTACGGCACCTTCTGTGGGTTTGGGGCAGGACATTGGCAAAGCTGACAGTAAGATGCCTCAGTTACTGTTTGTGCCTTTGGCCTTGAATGAACATGAAATGGGTTAGCTATCATCAGCTTGTAGATAGACTCCTTGAAGATTTGATCTGTCTTCACCCAGAATTGAACAGGTGAGGGACCCAGAGTCTTAAGAAGATGCAAGGCGGTGGTGCTGCACGCCTTCAACCCCAGCACTTGGGAGGCAGACGGATGTCTGTGTTCAAGGCCAGCCTGGTCTACAGAGTGAGCTTCAGGGCATCCAAGGCAACAATGAGAAGCCATGTCTCAAGAAAACGATCAACCAATCAATCAATGGGGCATTCAGAAAGGGCCCAGGAATGCCAGGCTTGTCTGCTTTTCCTTACTGTATGGTCCCACGTGAGCCGGATGCATGATGTGCATATGTCATCTGTATGATTAGCACTGTCACACTTCCACATGAATGTTCAGCATGGACTGGCAGAGCCAGTGGCCCCTACTAAGAAACCAGGGCAGAGACTGTCTCCAGAAGTAACCACAAATACCTTTTCTCAAAAGCAGTTTCACAGCTCTTGTTCTTTGGCTGATTCTCCAGATATAGCCTTGATTAATATAACTGCTTTTAATGACTTGGTGACCTTGGAGTGGGTTGATATTCCAGATGTGCGTGGATACATTGGTGTTCTTGCCACCATATGCTTTTCGTTTACTGTCATTCTTTTTTCAGCCTGAATAACTATAAAAAGTCTTGGCTGTACAAGGTGGGAACTCTGCTCGTGATAGGACACTTCATGGTGAACACAGCACATACAGCCACATCCCTCTATGTGTCCCATTTCAACTATCCTGGTGGTGTCGCGATGCGGCGGCTCCATGAACTGGTGCCTCCCCACACAGGTCGGTACAGGTGCTCCTAGGGAACCAGCCTGGACCTTCGTGAGGTGTCATGCCGGTGTCTAACTGAGATTTGCTTTTCTTAGATGTCCTTCTGCACATTGATGTGGCTGCTGCCCAGACAGGGGTGTCGCGGTTTCTACAGGTCAACAGAGACTGGAGGTTTGTTTCTGAAGCGCCGTAGCTGCAGGTGGAGTTGCTTCTCACAGAAGCCGCCTAGAAGGCACTCCAATGGCACCTAGGTGGTGGGGAGAGGTGGCATGAGGCCTAGGTGAAGACGAGTGCGTGCTTACAGCTGGCTTTTCTCTCCCAGGTATGACAAGAGGGAAGATCTCCAGCCTGGAGCCGTGGCCATGCAGGACTACACGCACATCCTCGTGGAGGCAGCGCCTGGTCACGTGGCCCTCTACAGGGACACGCACCGTGTCCTGGCTAGTATTGAGGGCACTACAGGTGTGAGCCTGAACCTGACAAAACTGCCCCCCTTTGATGTCAACCTGCAGACGAAGCTGGTGCTTCTGGAACGGCAGCCTAGGCCAGTCTAGAAGGATGAGCTCTCCGGGAGCATCAAGTATGGCCACCTACTTAGTGAAGACAATTCAGAAAAACAGCAAAGGGCCAAGGACTACAGCATGTCCTGGTGTCGACCTGCCATAGCCACACTTAGGACTCACGGCTGGGACCGTGGAGCCCAGGACAGTAGCCTCTGCAGACCTGTCTGCATGGTTAGGCTCATTTATATTCACAACTATTAAGAGTTGGGGAGGAAATGGGGAGCCAGGCTAGAACAACCTGCCACCCTAATTCTGCAGTGACTCTCGGTGTGTATGTCCTGTCCCTGAACCCACTGTTGCCCATGGCCTCAGGAGACTACAGTATAAACCCAGAGCTTCAGCACAGGGTAGACAAACACACACACACACACACACACACACACACACAGCACCCATTATTTCAGCTGTTATAGTCTAAGGCATGTCATCCTCATTTCAAATTAATCCTTAAAACATACACATGCTCATAAAGAACAAGAATAAAATTACGTTTTCTTATATTGTGTCTTGTTTTGTGGTTACTTCTGGAGACAGTCTCTGCCCTGGTTTCTTAGTAGGAGCCACTGGCTCTGCCAGTCCATGCTGAACATTCATGTGGAAGTGTGACAGTGCTAATCATACAGATGACATATGCACATCATGCATCCGATATGCAGGCACATACCACACAAGCTCATGTGTATACAGATACCACACATTCATAGCCTGGATAGCACATTCTGCTAAGATAGTACACAGCTATAAAGCTGTGTGTGTGTGTGTGTGTACACTCAGATGTATGCAGGTATATTACGGCTAGGGGGCAATCTTGAATTTTTTTTTAAATTTTTGTTTTATGTGTTTTTGTGTTTTATGTGGTGTTTAGCCTGCATGTATTCCTGTGTGAGAGTGTCAGCTGTTGGAGTATAGACAATTGTGAGCTGCCATGTGGGTGCTGGGAATTGAACTAGGGTCTTCTGGAAGAACAGTAAGTGCTCTAAACTACTGAGCCATCGCTCCAGTCCCGGTCTTGGGTTTTGTTCCTCAGGCACCATCTACTATTTTTCTGTTTTCCTGCAAGTGAGCCCAGGGACCTACCTTCCAAGTGCTGGAGTTATAAGCATGTTCCACAGGCATGCTTGGGTCCCACCCCACCACCAAGTAGTTCTATGGGTTGAATTCAGGTTACCATGCTTGCAAAGCAAGCTGTCTTCCAGCTGTTTATAAGTCTTTGAGAGCAGGTGGTTTGAAGCATAGCCTTTGGCCTGTCTTGCTTACCAGTGCACACAATCATGACATACACCACAGATGTTTCCTGATGCAGTCCTCCATGGTGGCGGAAGGGCAGGCTTCAGACTCCAGGCCACCTCCCTGACCCCCAGCCAGCATTCTGAATACCCACCCCCCAGCCACTTATTTCCCTGTTGTTACCTGTACATGTGTATGTGTGTATGTCTATGTGTATTGTCTTTTGTCTCTGTGTACATGTGGATTACTATGGTTTACTACTTAACTTCCACGGTCTGTAGGTCATCCTTAATGCTGACGGGTGAGATGTGCCCAGTGGGAGCCCTGTCACATGGTGCTTGCCTATGACATGGCCCCTTTGAGCATTTCCAGGTGTATGGTACTCTCAGGTGTGTGTCCTCCTGGGCCTGTGGGATTAGCCATGCCTCAAGTGTACTAGCTCCTTTTGGTGGAGCATGGCTTTAAGCCAGGATCTGAGGCTGGGTATCTTTGTTGCCCTTGGGGTGTCTTCTCTTAGACCCTTCCTCTTGACAGATTAGGAAATACAGGCATGGCTACATGTGCACACACGTAAACACATGACATGTATGAACAGTCATGGGGCCATATGGTAATTGTGTTGTGGGACCTGGGACTGAACCCAAAGCCTCATGCATGCTAGTCTGGCCTGTACCATTGAGCACCAGTACCCATTACAGTTCTTCCCACGCCACAACTGTGCAACTCCCTACGACAATGAAGATCCTGGCTCCTGGCAGTGTCCAAACATTTGGTACTTTGTTCAACAACAAAACATACATTACGAAGTTCTGGAATTGTGTGCTGCACAGAACAAACTCGCCAGACAGAGGTCAGATCTGTTTGCAGTTCACTCTCCTGCCCACGACTGGGTGTGCAAACACTTGCTAAATTTCTTGGGCTGGCCTTTGCCCTTCCTCAGTGTGGTTGTTTTCTACTTGAAATGCGGGTAATGTGTGTCTGTGTGTTTTGTAAGCCTTTGCACTTGCTTTCAGTGCTTACCACCCATCATTTTGAGTTTGTAGGACATGACTGTACTTGTAAGGATCAAGTCACTCCTAGAAGTAAGCACAGGGAGGTTTCTTTGCTTTCTTTTTTATCTTTTTGTTGTTGCTGGTGGTGTACTTTTAAAAAATTCCTTTATTTACATTTGTCTTTTTCTCCCTACTCCACCCTAATCCCTTCTAACACCCCAACACCAGGTAGGAGAGAGAAAGGGTTAGTGAGAGAGGAAGGCCAGTTTTCTTAGCTGCTTCACTACTGATTAGGGTCGTTGGGTTTCTTTGAGCCAGTCCAATCCTCGTTTCAGGAGATCTCCAACTTCTTGTCTCACAACAGCTACCAGGAGCAGCAAGGGAGAAGCAGGAACAGCATTGTTCCTTGAGCTCCACACTCTGGGCTCTGGCATTTATTTTGTCTCCAAAGTCCTCAGATTTAAACTATCTGCAGCTGGCAAAAAGCTCCTCCCAGGGCTGGAGAGATGGCTCAGAGGTTAAGAGCACTGACTGTTCCTCCAGAGGTCCTGAGTTCAATTCCCAGCAACCACATGGTGGCTCACAACCATCTATAATGAGATCTGGTGCCCTCTTCTGACATGCAGATGTACATGCAGGCACAATGTTGTATAAATAATAAATAAATAAAATCTTAAAAAAAAGCTCCTCCCAGAGCCAGCATGAGGCAAATAGTCTGCTGCTGTGGACCATCTGAATCAGTCTCACAACCCACACATGAAACCAAAAAAAAACCATGATTGTATCCACAACAGTTTTTGTGGGTTTTTTTGTTTTGTTTTGTTTTGTTTTTTGTTTTTTGTTTTTTGCTTTTTTTTTTGATGTTTGTTTTTTGAGACAGGGTTTCTCTGTGTAGCCCTGGCTGTCCTGGACTCCCTTTGTAAATCAGGCTGGCCTTAAACTCACAGTGATCTGCCTGCCTCTGACTCCCAGAGTGCTGGGATTAAATGCATACACCACCATACACCACCACACTTAGCTTCAGGGAGATTTCTTCTTGCACCTCCGTTTACTGCTCTAGAGGAGGTAGGACATGGGAGAATAAAGGTGATAAATGAGGTGGACTAAAGTCTCATGCAAAAGCCAACTTTATTCAGAGCATCAGACAGTTTATACCCTGAGGGTTAAGAGTCAAATGAATAAAGTGTACGCTCACAAGGACCAGTCACACGTGGTACAAACATGTTTTCCATTGAGGCATATGAACAAATAACAATATCCAGCTGCAATGAATAATCTAAAGTAAATTCACTCCTATCTGCTACACCTGTGAGGGGCATAAAAGCACATTCCAAGAACACATCCGTGTTGTTTTTTTTTTTAAGATTTATTTATTCATTATTATGTATACAGAGTTATGCCTGCACGACAGAATAGGAAACCAGATCTTATTATAGATGGTTGTGAGCCACCATGTGGTTGCTGGGAATTGAACTCAGGACCTTTGGAAGAGCAGTCAGTGCTCTTAACCTCTGAGCCATCTCTCCAACACCCAAACCCGTGTTTTTAAAGAGACTGGGTTCACAAGGCTCTGTCTTGTTTACTTGGAATTTTCTCACAAGCATCAGAATTTCCTTCCCATGGCTCCATCTTGTACTTTGTTCTGATACACCTCCTCCCCTCTTTTTGGTTATTAGTGTCATTTCTATCTTTGTAAAGACAGGCAGAGATGCACATTTTAGTCTTTCAGTGGATGGGTTTTGCCATGTACCAGTATCTCTGGAAATTCTGCTTCCATGAGTGGAACTCCACCTGGTAGGCTTGACATAGCTTATGTAGCTTGTCTCCTGGGTACTTGGTGTATTTCTGGCCTTTTGCAATTCAATGCCTCAAAGGATAACCTTGTGGGACATACTGTTTGAGGTATGTCTGCAGGTTGAGGTAGACATACCTGGGCTGAGAGAGATCACTGTGCTATGCATGTCCTACCATCACTCAATGGACAGGAACAGCCTTCGGTGTGGCTGTCATTTTGGTACTTCCACCTGCAAAGCAGATTGTGAGTTTCAGGAAGATTCTGTGAAATTGTCTGTTTGTACCTTTTGTTCATTTCTCTACTGGCTTTTAGGTTATTTTCTTCCACTTTATAAAATGATGTAATGATTAGAAGTACTTGTATCTTATTTCTCATGGTTAATGACCTCTTCACCCTGTCAGTCTAGTACCTTGTGAAGGGGTTGTCTTCTTCCTGGGTGTTTCTGCTGCTTGCCAGTGTCAGGATGTCACACCATCAGCTTTCTCCTGTATGCAGAGGGAGCCATGCTTCCTCCATACCCAGAATGCAGCTGTGCTTCCTGGGTACTCAGCTCTTCCTATGCAGTATTTTCCTGTCAGTTTTTGTCCCGGAAATAACATTTCTCTATGCAAGTATGATCCATGGAAAACTCACGTTTGCGCTGGGATTACTCTCAAATACACTTTGCATAGGAAGTAGGCACACCTTGATGCTGTTGAAGTTTCCCAGGGAAGACAGGGCAGTTCCTGTCCTGTGCCATATGTCCTATAAGTGTATCAGGATGTTTTATCCTTTTTTTTTTCCCATGACAGTTTGAATTTGTGTTATTAAACTTATTCCTAATGGAATTGTTTTGTGGCTATTATAAAGTTTTCTCATTCACCATGCCCTCCTACTGGGTTATTTCTATGTATAAACACTACTGGTTCTTACTGCCAACTTTGGCTGTATCTTAAGTCTGTGTGACACCACATACACTCCGTGGAGCTGTTCTTCAGGGTGACCTCCCTCACCCTGAACTTAAAAGGACATTACAGTGCCCTTTCTAGAATGGGACATAAACAGTATATGATGCATCATCTTTTGTGCTGCAGCTCTTTCTTTCATGTAATGTGTTCTAATTTGCCTTCTATTGCTGTGAAAAAGATCATTACCAAAAGCAACTCGGGGAGGACAGGGTTTGTTTCATCTTACAACACTAAGATCACTCCAAGAGAAGTCAGGGCAAGGCAGAAACCTGGAGGCAGGAACTGAAGCAGATGCCATGGAAGGAGCACTTGCTTACTGACCTGCTCCCCATGGCTTTCTTACACCACCCAGGACTACCTGCCCAAGGCTGGCACTGTCCCCAGTGATGTGGGTCCTCCAACATCAATCCTTAATCAAGAAAATGCCCTACAGACTTTGCCTACAGGCAATCTGATTGAGGCATTTTCTCAACTGCGGTTCCCCTTCCAAGATAACTCAAGCTTGTGTCAGGCTGAAAAACCAACCAGGCCAGTGATGTTTCTGAGATACCTCAGATGTAATCTGACCACACATCAGTATTTTGCTTCTCTTGCCTCTGAGATAGCTTCACCCTGGATACCGCAGTCGACCTGTCCACTGACCAGCTGATGTCTGAGTTGCTGTCAGTTCTGGCTATTAAAAATGTTTCCGTGAATGTGTGCATGTGTGTTCTCACATAGATGTGTTTCCATCTCTGCTAGGTAGATGCCTCATAGAATTGCTTAGCCAGGATCTATGTGTCTTAGAGTGGTACATCATTTCTTCAGATATAATTGCGCCAATTTATGAACACAACTTATGAATGTGCAGTGCATGATTCATTCAGAGTGGTATTTCTCTTAAACATTTAGTATTCCCACCAGTGGTGCAGAATATGTAGCTCAGTTTTGCATTTTGGCCTAAAGTGGTGGTGTGTTGGAACATAGTCCAGGAATGTAAGTCTTGTGAGGAGAATTCTGAGTCCTTGTGAGAACATTCCAAGAAAACAAGACGAAACCTTGTGACCTCAAAATACAGAATTGCTCTGGGAAAGTGTTTTTGTGCTCCTCCCAGGTGTGGTGGAAGGAGCGCGTTCACTTCAGATTACTCATTATTGCTTGCTGCTGTTATTCAATTAAATGTTTAATCTGTCCTTTATATACCTCTATGAAAAAACATTACCACATATTGCTCATCCTTGTGATTGTATACAGCCTGAACTCATGAGGACTTTACCCATGTGACCTTTCTTAACCCTCAGAGTATCACTTGTCTGAGGCTCTGAATAAAGTTGGCTGTAGCATGAGACTTTAGTCTGCCTCATGTATGGGCTTCATCCTCCTAGGTCCCTCCACCTCCAGATCAGTGACAGTGGTGGGGTCTTAGTTTTAGCCCCTGACTTCAGTGCAGTGGGGTGCCTCTGGGATCTGCATGACAATTACCTGATGACTGACAATGCTGACTATTTTGTATGTACACTGGTCATTGAAGTATATTTTTATGAAATATCTGTTCAAATACTTTGTAAAATGAGTTTGGAAGAGTTCTTTCCCTTTCTGCTTTCACTTCCTTAGTATATAATTTTCTACACATTCCCTTTGTGAGTCTTTGCCAGTAAAGTGAATTTTTCTTTTCTTTTTTTCTTATTTTTGGATTTTCAAGTCAGAGTTTCTCTGTGTAGCCCTGACTGTCCTGAACTCTGTGTGCACCCAGACACATAATATGTAGACCAGGTTGGTCTTGAACTCACAGAGATATCTACCTGCCTCTGCTTCCCAGAATGCTGGAATTACAGGCATGCATCACCACACCCAGTGTAAAATTTCTTATAGGCAATCAATATTTGGATCTTTTTTTTTTTTTTTAATCCCATCAGTTAATCTTGGGCTTGCATGTATCCCAGGCTGGCCTCACATTATGTAGCTGTAGGATGATGTGAATTTCTGCCTCTGCTTTCTATATACCTAGATTACATACATGCATCATACCAGATTTCTGCAGTGTTTGAACCCAAAGCATTGTATGTGCTAGGCAATTACCAACTGAGCGATATTCTCCAGCCCTAATCTATACTTTTAAATTGAAGATCTAAGTCCATTTATATTTATTGAGGTGTTTGGTGGTTTCTGGGATTTTTGTTGACTCTTTTTGTTTGAATTCTGATGTTCTTTTCCTTCTCCTTTATACATGTAGTGTTCTTCTGCTTACTGAAGTGGGCTTGATTCTTTTCTACTTCTCACTTATTTCTCTCATGAAATTTATTTTATCCTAAGCTCTACTGTTTGTGACCATCTTTCTTCTTCCACAGTGTATAGGACTCCTTTAATCATCTTCTTCAATCTTGGCTAGTAGCCATAAAAATTTTGTAACTTGTATTTATCTTGGAAGTTTTTCATTTCTCCGTTGATTTCAAAGATACAAGATATTGTTAGATACAGTAAGTCTTGCTTGCAAGTTATTTTTCCTCAAGAATTGAAATAAATCAACCGATATATTCTTGGCTTTTAGGATTTTTGTGGAAGTCTGATATTCTAATGACTTTGCCTTTGAGTTTTCCTCTTGCAACTTTTGCTGTTCTTTGCTGTAGTCTTAGAATTTAACTGTAAGCCAGGCAGTGGTGGCATATGCCTTTAATTCTAGCATTTGGGAGTCAGAGGAAGACAGATCTCTGAGTTCTACAGGTCTGCAAAGTGAGTTCTGCAAAGTTCTTGGTTTCTGCAAAGAAAGCAAGGCTACACAGGGAAATCCTGTCTCTAAAAACAAAAGCAAAAGAGACACAGAATTTTAAATGTAATGTTTCACTGAGAGGTGTTGTGTTTTTTTTGTTTTTGTTTTGGTCTAGTTGGGGTTCTAAATCCACTAGAACATCCCTAGATTTGGTGAACTCCTGGTATAATATTCTTTCATTTAGACTTCTTTTTTTTCTGGCATTTCGTTGACTAGGTTTCCCATGCCTATTGTTTTTATCTTTGTTCCTCCTTCTTCCAATTCTTAGGTTTAATCTCTTGACCCATGCCCCAAATTCTTTAAAGTTGTGGTGATGTTCACGTATGTCTAAATGTAGAATCTCCTCAGGTTTTAATCCTTGATATTTTTCTTCTTATTCTAGTTTATTAGTGATTTCCACTTTAAAAAATTATTTCCTGAATTCAACTTCAATATCTCTGCTTATTTCTCCAAACTGTCTCATTGCCAAAGTTCTCATTAATGTTGCTGACTTTTTTGTCCAGTTCTGAATTGGCTTAATTTGTCATTTCAAATACTGTTTTTGAATCATTTGTCTTGTACTTATATCTCCACATCTTTGGTCTTAGTTATTGAAGAGTTCTAAGCATTTGGAGGAGTCATGGTGCCTTGGTTTTTCATACTTCTCATGTTTATAAGCTACAGTTCATATCCCTTTGGGTAGATGGCTTTCTCTCTTCCAGTTTCGCTTGGGAGTCCTCCTCATTAGCAGCTTTCTCTTGAGGCTCAGTTGTCAGTAGCAAAACTGTAACAGCAACACTACCAAACCAAACCGGATACAAAAATCAATCAAAGAGCCAGGTGTGCATTCCACACCTTTAATCCCAGAACTCAGGGAGGCAGAGGCAAGCAGATACCTGTGAGTTTGAGGCCAGCCTGGTCTACAAAGCAAGTCCAGGACAGCCAAAGTTACACAGAGAAAACTTGTCTTGAAAAAAGAAAAAGCAACGCAAAACAAAACCAAAAAAAAAAAAAAAAAAAAAAAACCAAAGGCAAATTATACCAATAATCACAGGAATGAAAATGTTAAAAATAATGTAAAGGAAAAGTATAAAGAAAAGATCAAGATAAAAACTGATTATACGGGGCTGGAGAGATGATGGCTCAGCAGTTAAGAACACTGGCTGTTCTTCCAGAGATCCAGCACTCACATGGCTGCTCACAACTGTCCAACACCCTCACACAGACATATATTCAGGCAAAACACGAATGCACATTAAAAAAATTGTTTTTTAAAAACTTATTATAGAATGAAGGAAAATGTATTAGATAAAAGCAAGAATTGGATAAAAGCAAAAATAATAAAACAGCTTTATAAACACAAAAGAATAGAAACAGTATTGCAAACCAAAACCAAAAACAAAGACAAAAAAAGCAGATGCACACCTGTAATCCCAGCACTTAGGAGGCAGAAGCAGGCAGATCTCTGTGAGTTAGAAGCCAGCCTGGTCTACAAAGTGAGTCCAGGACAACCAGGGCTTGTTACAGAGAGAAACCCTGTCTTGAAAAACAAACTCCTGTGTGGCGGCACATGCTTTTAATCCCATCACTTGGGAGGCAGAGGCAGGGAGATCTTTGTGAGTTTGAGGCCAGCCTGGTCTAAAGTGAATCCAGGACAGCCAGAGCTACACAGAGAAACCTTGTATTGAAAAAAAAACAAAAACAAAAACAAAACAAAACAAAACAAAAACCAGAAAGACAGACAGAAAGAAAGAAAAAGAAATAGTATTATAATAGAGTAAAAATAAGAAAAATATTAAAAACCTGAAAAGAACAAGGCTTCTGAGTTCTCTAATATTGGAATATGCAGGGTGGAAAGGAAGGTTGAGTTGTAACTGAGTGTCATTCAGCCTGGTGCTGTGAATTGGCCATGGGTCAGGCCAGATGGAAGGACAGTTGTTCATCAAGTCTATTCAAGTTACAAGTTTCCCTTTGTGTACCATGAGCCAATGGTGGCCACATTCAGCTTTGTGGCCTGTGGAGTGGACAGGATCTCATTTATTTGAGTCTCCTGGGTGAACCAAGAATGTTAACCACACAGGGTTGTTCTTTCAAAGGAGGGGATGCATAACCTGTTATCCACCCAGAAGGCTACTAATAGCCAGGTGATTTTTGCATTACCTGTGGGCCACATCTCCCCCTTCTAGTCCAATAAAAGGTTCTTTTTCTTACAATAATAAACTATACAATAATAACTATGAAGCAGTCAGGTAAGATTTACATTCACAATGTCCAGTCTGTAAGTACTTTGCAACTTTGGAAGAAAGTATTCTATTATGTATCCTATCTTGTTGAGTTCAGTTTTGTACCTAAACAATTTTTTTTTATCCTAACTTGCATTACTAATCTAAAAACATCATCTTGAATTGTAAACAACTTAAGCTTAATAAGAGACTATAACTTAGTCTTCAACCCCATCAGAGACTTGAGAAGGAATATATATTGTTTCAATATAATTGTTATTATTGTATATAGCTTATTATTGTAAGAGAAAACAGCTTTTATTGGACTAAAATGGGAAGATATATATATATATTTGCCTGTATACTGTATGGATTCTTCACCTGTCAATAAACAGTTGATTGGCCTACAGCTGAGGCAGAAAATAGGAGGGAGGAGTAGACAGTGAATGCTGGGACAGAGTGAACTGTGCAATGAATTCATCCTGGGGATGTAGAGGACAGACACCTGAAACCTGAGCAGAGGTAAAAAGCCATGTGGCAAAACTTCAAATAGAAAAAAACCCATATTACTTATGAGCAAGTCGGAGAACATGCCTAGCTATATTGGCCTAGGCTCTTGTAAATATATTTACGTTTCAGGTGCTTTATTTCTGGGAATCAGGGCATGGGTGAAAAATATGGGTTGCAGAAACTCCCTTTAACATCAAACCCTTCCTCACCCTTACTGTGAGCCTGGCAATCTATAGAATCTTTGTATATGGAAAATGTCCATATGGTCAATCTATAGAACCATCTTTATGGACGATGTCACATGTACTTTACAAATTTCAATACAGTAATGTCTTGAGCTTTGTTGTGCACATGGGATTGTATTATTTATCACCAGTTTTTTTTTTTTTCACCAAATTATCCCTAAAATAGATTACTTGTGGTTAGACTCCCAAAGTTTGAACCAACAACAGCTATTTAATCATGTTGAACTGAACTGCCTTCCATGAATTATTAATCTGCTGGTGGTGGCTGCAGAGACCCCCACCCCACCCCTGCATGAGATATGCATGAGAAGGGGATAAATGACAGGCTGTAGAAATCAAGTCACCTACCTTAGACTGTCTACAGCAAACTACATGTGGCAAGAAGGCAGCTCTAGAGGCTCAGCTGTTTGTTAGCTACAGGGTTGGGGCTCAGGGTTGTTTTTGATGCCCTCAGGTGATAGGATTTGCTCCTCACCAACCACTGCACCCATCACAGCTTGGCTAGAATGTCAGTTAAGATTCTTATAGGAGACAATCTTTACCATTTCACCTATATAAATACTCTCTAATTTACAATGGCACAACTCATGATGGAGTGAAATTCAAGTCAAGAGAAATTGTACTTCAGACTTTGAATTTCTCTTTTCTTAAACTTATATGTAGTATGTACCATCTCTGGAGGTAGTTAATGACACTGAGCCACAACTTCTAGTTAGCTCAGCAATTACAAAGAAAACCATGATGCCCTTCGGTGCTCTGTGTTACTCTTATGTTCAGTAGACTATGTACTAAACACACCATCTTCTATCTCCCATTTATGACAGGTCAGGGCATAACCTCCCCTGCCTTTTTTTTTTTTTTTTAAGACAGAGTTTGTCAGCCCTGGCTGTCCTGGAGCTACCTTTGTAGACCAGGCTGGCTTTGAAAGCACAGAAATCCTCTGCCTCCCGAGTGCTGGGACTAAATGTGTGCACCATTACCACCTAGTTTAGGCATTAGTCATCTAAATTAAGGTGTCTGTATTACTGAACTAATTATGAGACCCACATGGAAAACAGTGCTTGGCTAAGTGTTTCTCTATAGTCTCTTATTATTATTACCTTTTAGAATTTGGTTGTTACTTTTATTTCAGTGGTATTTTTTAATGAGTCCAAGTATACAGATGTGAACCTGCAGATGCTCTGATTTTTTCATTTAAAAGAGGGCTGGAACCTCTTTAATCACTGCACACACTTTTAATCACTGAAGAGGCAGAGGCAGGCTATCTTTGTGAGTCTGAGGCCAGCCTGGTCCACAGAGTGAGTTTCAGGATAGCCAAACCCTATGTCAAAACAAACAAAAAAACAAAAGAAAAATAAAAAGGTGGGTTGGGCAAGTCATCCTGGTATAGCTATGGGTTGGTGACTCAAAGCACTCAAGGCTTGTGTAGTCTGCTCACCTTCACTGCCCTGAGGGTCTGACTCAACTGGAGTTTTTGGGGCTTCTGTGGCAGGCACTTGGGTATGGGTTTGTCCCCGTACATCAACTTGTCTCGTCAGCTTTTCTGGACCCTTGCTTTGGATTCTGGCTTGCTGTGGTGGTCTGAATTAGGTTTGGCCCCCATACACATATGTGTTTGAATGCCTGGCCCATAGGGAGTAGCACTATTAGGAGGTATAGCCTTGTTAGAGGAAGTGTGTCACTTTGGAATTGAGGTCTTAAATGCTCAAGGTAGGCCCAGTATGAAACACATCCCTTCTGCTGCCTTCAAATCAAGATGCGGAACTCTTGGCTCCTCTTTGTAAGAGTTGCCATGGTCATAGTCTCTTCACAACAACAAACCCTAACTAAAACACTGGTCCTGAATAGGAGTGGCCGGAGAGAAAGTAGCACCTGTCTCCTCAGGGGAAGGTGCACACAGAACATGTGACCCATATGGTTCTCTCTTCTTCAAGACCTTCCTCTCTGGTTGGCTAGATGATTCCACAGCTCTCAAGTACCAGTGGTTTTTATAGCCCAGGTCCCTCTGCCAGTTCTGATATCTCTTCTGTTGGGTCTCACATCCAGGCCACCAGCAAATGTTTCAAAAAGAAGAAAAGCTAGAAATTACATGATTTGCTTTTCTTCCCAGCTGCTTTACATTCCAGCAGCCTTGATCACTCTTTGATGTCTTTAGAAAACTTTGCTGTTACTTTTGTTTTTCTCAGCCACCTTATGGAGACTGGCTAGCTAGATAATTCAATGTACAGACCGGGCTGGCTTGAACTTACAGCAACCCTGTGGCTTCTGCTACCCAAGTGGGCAGGTGTACAGAAGATGCCCCGCTCTGAGTGTTTGCACCATGGCACATTACATGGAGATTGGAGACCTGAGGACAACTTTGGAAGTTCTCCCCATCTTCCATTATATGTTCTTGGAACAAACTCAGGCTGTATGGTTTAGTACAAAGTACCTTTCTTTACCCACTAAACCATTTCATCAGCCATGAAAGCTTGTTCTAATAATATGTAACTGATAGCTTTGTGGTGAGAGCTACTCTGATACCAGCTGCTGTCTTGTGATAAGAAGCAAAAGAGAAAACACTTTCAGCTTCAACTGAAGTCCAGTATTTGTCAGTTATGTTAACTCAAATGGAAGTTTAGTTGAGGCTTTTACAAAAGGCTTATTACTTACTGGGCTGGCTAGTTTTATGTCAATTTGACAAAAGCTGGAGTTATCTGGAAGGAGGGAAATTCAATGGAGAAAATGCCTCTATAAGATCAGTCTGTAAAAGCTAGCAATGGTGGCACACACCTTTAATCCCAGAACTTGGGAGGCACAGGCAGTTCAAAGCCAGCCTGGTCTACAAAGCAAGTCCTAGGTCAGCCAGGGCTACCCAGAGAAGCCCTGTCTCAAAAAGGTTCAGGCTGCAAGGCCTTTTCTTAGCGATTGAAAGGGGAGGCCCCAACCCATTGTGGGTGATGCGATCTTTGGGCTGGTAGTTCTGGGTTTTATAAAAAAAAGCAGGCCGAGCAAGCCATGAAGAACAAGCCAATATACCTACAATCTACCACACAAATGCCTGTCTATGCAAGCCTATGCCATGAGAACTGGTTACCAACACTGGGGCTTTTGCTGGGCTATTAGCAACTGAGGACAGAGATAGCTCAGTTAGGTCCTTAGTGCTAAGAGTGCCAGGTGTCAACACACATCCATCACCTGTCAATGTAATATTCAATATAGAGGTGCTTTCAGTGTCACATAAGCCATATTTCTGCTGAGACAGACAAGCATATTTTCCTGCAATCTCTTTTTTATCCTGTGACTTGAGCATTTAAACTAGAATATGGTACTGTGATGCTGGAAATTTACAGTAATAGAATGGCAGGTGAGGGGCTGGGGATGTAGCTCAGTTGCCTAGCATGTACAAAACTCTTGGCTCTGTTCTTAGCACTGCATAAAACCAAGCATGGTAACATACTCTGCCATCTCAGCAACTGGGAGGTAGAGGCAGAAGAACCAGAAGTTTAAGCTCATTCTCATCTTTGACTACACAGTGAATTAGAGGCCAGCCTGGTCTACATAAGATCCTGCCTCAAAAAAGTAAAAATGAAAGCAAAGGGAAGAAACAGGATGGTAATTGCTATAGGACAGGGCTTGGCAAGGTCTGCTGAATTATCACTTCCTTGCTTCTACCTACAACTAACCCTTTGTATGCTAGGAGTGCTGGCCTGAGACAGTGTAGTGGGTGGACTGTAGAAGCCATGTCCCAGATCAAGAGCTCCATGGCCCTCGGGAAATAGGCTGGTGTTCAGGGGGTAAAAGCACAGACATCAGGTAACGGTATGTGCAGAGGTGCGAGCAAGTCTAACCATTATTACCATCATCAAAAAAGCAACTGTTAGGAATACTGCCCCTATATCCCCAGTGCCCTACCTGTGACTACATTGACATTTCAAACATTGTTCAAATGCAGTTTGTATGTTTTAACATATAAAAGGCATCCCTGTTTTAGTATCCTAAAAATAAAAAGCCATCAGCAATCAGTAATAAAAAATTGCAAATAAAAAGTTTAATTTCAGAATCCAAGTTCATCATGTATAAATACACTAAAGCATAGTGCACGCAAATTTAGACTGAGCCTACATACAGTATTTTAACAAAACAGTTTTCTAAAAAGTCAGAGGCAAATGAGTGATTTGTTTCACTCATAATATTTAATTGATGTGAAATGAGAAAATGAAAAAAAGTTTCCATTTAGACATTAAAGCAAAAACTTTAGAATCTGATAAAAAAATCTGACAACTGATACTTCATTTTGATATCCTTGGGATTCTGTAATACCCCAGTGATGGTTGAATCTTCCCTATCATAGGAAAAAAACTAAACGCCTAAGGCTTTTTTTCTCATGACTGCAATAAACAAGCGCTTTCCCTGTTAATAAGCTACCTCCTCAAAGAAGAATCTGAGCCATAATCTGATCAAACTGAGGGGGCGTGGTCAGTGCACACTTCTTATGAGATAGCTTTATTGTACAGAGACAAAAACTAAATCAGAGGCATGGAGATTTGATCAACAGGCCATCTGCTGTAAACGTGTCATATCATGCACTGGTGAAGTCCTAAGCATGACTTTAAAACCTGGATCCAATTTCAAGGAGCTCATGATAAGTGGGAAATCTCTGAGTCAACTGACCATGTAAAACCTGAATGCAAACACCTGACACAGGAAAGTTCTCATGACCAACCAACCACGTGACTGATACTCCATGATATGGCTAAATTCAGTTTTGTTGAAATGTCTGCTTTCTGTTACAGTAAACAGCTTCCAGAATATTCTTTCCTTGACATACTTTGGAGTTTGTGGTTAAGAACTGTTCAGTCAGGATGGCTTAACCTCCACCTCTTATTTACAGGTTTCATCTGACAGCCACAAAAGCTGTGTTGTTGCAATTAAAATAATATTAATTAAAATACAGCACCTGATTTGTGGTTTTTACACACAACTGAATAAAAACCCTACACAATAAAATTGTTTACATCTTCCCTCCATTCTAGTAAAACAAAATTACTATCCCCTTAAAAACAAAACAAAAAAACCTTTAGTTTTAAACCTGATCATCCTATTTCATAATTGCCAAGATTTTGTTTCTAGTGGGCTTCTGAAAACGCACCTTGACACCTGGCCTAAAGGAGGAGTAAGGCACATGTGGGTATTATGGTGAAAGCTGGCAGGTGGCCCCAGATGCCTGGTCTGGTGTCCTACATGGCCCTGCCAGGCGAGTCAGCCCTGGTACAATAGCTAGCACTCTGAAGTACATTTCCAGTCTGGTGGCTCCATCTTGAGTTCAATACTGAAAGCATATCAAGGGGAGATTCACTTTTAAAAAGATGAGCTTTTCAAAATGCTCCATCATGAGCCTAGGCTGGCTAAAGCTGCCAGCCTCCATGGGTGTGCTGAACAGCTTTTCTGAGGGGACTGTACTTGGGGGACAACCCAGAAATCGGACTGCTAAGGTAGACAGCCCAGGCCAGGATGACCGCTTCAGGTTCCAGTAGGTAAGTGGGTCACAGCTGTGTTCCAGCACCTCTTCCTCCAAATATGCAAGCACCATGTCTTCAGGTAGCTTCTCTCTCTGATCTCTCTTCATTGGTGCAACGAGTGACCACAGGCTTTCCCCTGTGCCAGTGTCTTTAAGTGGGGACCCTGAGTCACAGCCATTGGAGGTGGCCGTGTCCTCTGAGGTAGAATTCAAAATTTCTAGCTCCCTGATTAAGTCTTGCCTATACTGCTCTGCCTCCTCCTCTGTGAACAAGGAAGCTTTGTAGCGAGGGTCCAGCAGTGTGGCAAAGATGTACCTGGGGTCATGGAGGGTGGCAGACAGGCGGCTAGCCATGGCTTCCTTCAGGGATTTAAGCATGGTGTCAATGCCCATTGTCTCCCCGAAGAGCATCTCAACTTTCCTGCTAAGGATGTGGATCATCGGGATGACCTGGCTCAGAGTAGACATGTGGGCACTCATCTCTCGGCTTGCAGCATCAAAGGGTCTCAGCACATGGCACACAGACTGCATGACCTCCCATTGGTCACAGCTGATCAATTCTCTGAAGTTACACTCAATGGACACTTCATTAACTGCCCTCTTCTGCTCAATTAGCCGTTCAAGCATGTGGAATGAGGTGCTCCACTTGGATGGTACATCCTGGATCAGCTGATGCTGTGGCAGTTCATATTCCTTCTGCAGTTCTGCTAACTTCTCTCTTGCCCTGGGTGACCGATGGACCCGCTCACATAGCTTTCGGGCAATGCTCAGTAAGTTCTGCACCATCCTCTGGCTCTTGATAGCCTCACTGACAATCAGATTCACCGTGTGGCTGAAGCACTGTACGCTTGAATGCTCACCTTCACTCAGCATCTTCCCTATGCTTGGATTGTCAGTGACAGTGATGCCAATCTGAAGGCCGATGGAGGTCACCCAGGCTTCCCACCAACACTCCAGCTGCTTCTGAATGCTGTTTCCACTATAGTCACAGTCGATCTGTGACACATCTAAAAGTGCTGAGCAATGGTGGTCCTCACAATGTGGTCGGACAGCAGATGCGAAGGTGACCCAGTGAGCTGTAAGGGTCAAGTACTCACGAGTCTGGCTACTCATCCATATTCCGGAGGTGAAGTGGACCACACCACTCTCAGCTTCCTTCAGATGTGACATAATTATCTGTTTCACATTGTCATACATACCTGGAATAGCTGTTCTAGAGAAGTAGGAAGGGGAGGGTAATGAGTACTGAGGTTTCAAGTATTCGAGCAGCCTGTTAAAGCCAACGCTGTCTACAAGGGAGTATGGCTGAAGGTCAAGTGCAATCATTTCAGC
Source organism: Meriones unguiculatus (assembly GCF_030254825.1). Lineage (NCBI taxonomy): Eukaryota > Metazoa > Chordata > Mammalia > Rodentia > Muridae > Meriones > Meriones unguiculatus. Next base: position 13,573,363 of record NC_083356.1, read on the forward strand.
TATGAGACTTGTGATTTTTTTGGCAACTGGGTGAGAGTCATAGAACTTCTCTGTGGAGTCACAGAAAGAGGAAGCCCCTGAAAGCTCCGTGCCCAGAGGCCTCGGGATGCCTGAAGAACGGGACAGAGTAGCCTCTGAGACATCATTCTTAAGTACATGACCATGGAACCGCTGCAGATGTCTCAAGAGGCAGCTGGTGCCCAGGTTGGTGGGCTTCTTGCCCCTGCTGATGGTCCGGCCACAGTGCAGGCACACCACCTTTGTGGAGTCTGCAGAGCAAATGGAAAAGTGATTCCATAGCTTTGAGGTCTTCTTGCTATTAGCAGGAAACACACCTTGATGGTTTTTTCTGACCACTGTTGGCAAGTCAGTTAATTTGGAGGAGCTTTCTGCAGAAGCCAAAGTGGCATATGGAGAGTTTGCCAAACCTGCACCCAGAAAATCCTTCTGATTCCCAACAACCTCAGGGTGGCGTCTGTATAGATGTCGCATCAAACAACTGGTGCCTACATCTCCTTTCTTCCCCCGACTAATAACACAGCTACAGTACCGGCACACTGCTTTGAGACTGTCCATGGGTGCCAGGGAAAAGTGATGCCAGACTTCTGACTTCAGTCTCCTCATGACCTTCTTATTTTGCTGGAAGACAGTGCCTGATTCAAACCTTGGACTTCCTGTGTCTGCCGGCTGCTTCTCTGGAGAGGACACTACAGAGGCCTCCCCTAAGTCATCAGAGGATGACAACATAGACAAATCTTCCCGGGACACATCCCCATGATTTGTGTGTGATGACAGGTCCTCAGGAAGCCTGTCTGGGGATGAGGAGGCAGAAGGGCACTCTTTGACTTGTTTGCTTGGAGACAATGATGCAGAGTTGAGATCTCCTTCTGGGGGCAGCAGGGCAGGCAGCAGAGTTGGGGGCATAGGGTACAGTGGTGGGATACCTGTGCTGCCCCCATTCTCCTGTAGGACGATGGATCGATGTGCTCTCCACATGTGCCTGATGAGGCAGCTTGTGCCCAGGTCCTTCCCGTTCTTCCCTCTGCTGAACTCATTCATACAGTGGACACACACAGCCTTAGAGCTATCAAGGGGTGACAGATAGAAGTGCTTCCAGACGGCTGACCTCCTCCTGGACCCAGATGTGCTTTTGGGAAGGGAAAGGTTTCTCTCTGCCATGGTTTCTGCAGTGTCATCAAAATGGAGCATGGAGAGGTTGGGGGATGAGCCTGCCAAGGCCTCTTCTCTGCTATACTTCTCAGTGACAGACACATCAGAGGACACCTCTTCAGAGGAGACCACAGTCACAGACTCGTCCATTATTTGGTCAGGGGATGGGATCTTGGGAGCCATTTTCTGGACAAGTCTGACAGGTGAGAGCACAGTGCTGAGGTCTCCCATATCTGCAGGCTGTGGTGGAAGCAGAAGAGAGGGAGAAGGAAAGGAGGACCCTGCTGATAGACTTCCATTTTCTTGAATGAGCTTGGCAGGGTGTGCCCGCCTCACATGTCTCATGAGACAACTTGTACTCAAGTCTTTTTCATTTTTGCCCCTACTGAACTCTTTCATACAGTATGTGCATATTGCTTTAGTGCTATCTCGAGGAGAGATAAAGAAATGCTTCCAGGCTGGAGACTTCTTCCTTGAGCTTAAGTGTCGGCTAGAAAGAAGGCTCTGAGTCACAGCTTCCATGGCTACGTTGTACAGTGTGCTACTATACTGGGAGAAGAGTGACCCATAGTCATCCTCACTCTCAGCAGGTAAGTATTTCCCAGAGGGCTGACAGGCACAGCTTGCTGCCCTGATTTCTGCCTGCTCATCACTACTGTCTGTCTGTCTCATATTCTCTGGCTCACTTTTAAAGTCCACTCTTTCCAAACGGTGACAAGGAATTTGATCATCATCTTCCTCCTCTAGTTTGAAATGTACTTTGTCAGAAACAAAATCACTGTCCCCCTTGGGACAAGTTTCCTGCTTATCTTCCATGACCAACCATAATTATCCTGGCTGCTTCATCATTCTGACATCTTAGGTTAATAAAAACTGATTATAATGCCCACTTGTAATCCCAAAAGTAGATTTCATTCACTTGTTCATAATCTCATCTTCGAGGATATTTAATATGGCTGACCACGGATGTCACTGGAAAGCAGAATATGAGGCTCACACAAGCACAATGTCACAGGGCATGGAGTGCTGTTCTGCAGGAGCTACAAGCAAATACTTCTTGCTGTGTACACCAATGCATGCAGTACAGACTTGTCTCTCTTCTCCAGGACAGGAGCCCCACCATCCTGAGGGCACACACAGCCCTTTTACATTTCCTGTAAGAGATGACATCAAATTAAGCAGAGAACTGAAATGTACATTCAAAATCCATATTGTCACAGGGTTCAGCCTAACTATATAGGAGACAATTTCCATGACAGAAAGCTAAAGTCAAAAATCTTGCTAGTGACATTTTACAGGACATGCACTTTAAAAAACAAAACAAAGGGGAAGGTGGGTGGGCCTGGGGGGAGAAATGGAAGCGGCCTATGATGGAGATGTAAATTGAATTAATGAATAAAAAAATGGAAAAAAAACCCAAAAAACCAAAAACCCCAACATTGTAAATTTAGCAAAAATATTCAAATTAAAATGTCGTATCACTAAAGAAGTAGCAAATATGAATGAAAAGCACTGATAACACTAAAAGAATTTTACAAGGAATTTATAGCCTTATTTCTTTTTAAGACTTGACTTATTTATTTATAGGCATCATGTAGCTCTGGCTGGTCTGTAAACTAGGCTTGCCTTGAATTCCAAGACATTCACTCACCTCTGCCTCCTGAGTGCTAAGATTAAATGTGTATGCCACCATGGCCAGGATAAAGAATTATTTATTTTTGCTGGGTATGGTGGCAGAAGCCCCTAATCCCATCATTAAGGAGGCAGGGACAAGAGAAACTCTTGAGTTTTGAGGCCTGCCTGATCTACAGAGTAAGTGTAGGGCTAGTCATAATACATTACTAAGACTCTGTTGAAAAACAAAAGATTATTTTTACAATTCAAGTATGAGTGTTCTGCATACATGTATGTCTGTATACCACACACATGTAGACCCTACAAAGACCATAAGAGCCCTTGGAATTGCAATATGTGAACTACCACGTGGATTCTAGGAACTGAACTCAGGTTTTCTTCAAGAGCAGCAAGTGCTCTTCATTGCTGATCCAGCTCTCCAGATCCAAGTCTCACCTTTCAGTCTACCAAAGGCACCACACAGTGTTACTTAAAACCTAAATACTTGAAATAATTCGTTCTATCTTCCTAGTAGAATATGTACAGAGTTAAAAAAAGAATCCCAAATAGAGCCAGGTGAGGTATCGACACCTGTAATTCTAGCACTTGGGAAGGCAAAGGCAGGTGGATCTCTGTGAGTTCAAGGCCAGCTTGGTCTACAATGCAAATCCAGGACAGCCAAGGCTACACAGAGAAACCCTGCCTCAAAAAAAACAAACAAAACAAAAATTCCAAATAATCTATGAAATAATCAATTCATAGAAAAAAATCAGACTGAAATCCAAAAAAGAATTTTTTCTTTTTTGTAGGTGTGTGGAACAATTTAAAAACCAAAAGGGCTGTCAAGATGGTTCAGTAGGCAAAGGCACTTGCTGCTGCCAAGCCTAATGACTTCAGTTAGATCCACATGGTAGAAAGAACCAACTCTTTCAAGTTGTCCTCTGATCTACACACACCTTTTGGCACACACACTGCCTCAAAACAAAATAAATGTAAAGCAAAGCAGCAAAAGCTAACATTGGCACAGGACCCCAGACCTTAGCACAACAGACTCCATGATGGAAGTACTATTCAGGTTGCAAACTTCAGCATGTAGACAATACCACCTGCCAAAACGAAAACAAAGGCCTAGTCTGGGAAAGTCTCTAAATGTACTAACTTTGTTTTTTGGCTTCTGTAGCTCTGCTCCTGGCTAACTGTTCTTGTTAACTGAAGTATGTCAACATAGGACATGTATTTGTGTGTGTGTGTGTGTGTGTGTGTGTGTGTGTGTGCTTAAAAGGTCACTCTGAGAAAGTCTGGGATCCCAAAAATCCAATGTAATCACTGGCTGGTTAATAAAAACTTTCTATTGGCTTAAACCCACCTCTAAACAGTTTTCTCTGGTAGGTACCCCACAACAGCACAAATGCCAGAACAAACATTATTATCTTAACAAACGTGCTTCATGAGGCACGCTGGGTACAGCTGCAGATGGGAAACCCTAGTGAAAGGCTCTTGAGCAGAGTGTCTGAATAGCTACTAAGACTGGTACTGAGCATGTCTGTGACAGGTCTAAGCAGATGGCTCTGAATTTGCAGCACTAACAGCTGTTACGTAGTTCCCTGACTTATCACTTCTTTTTCAAATCAGGGCAGTATTAAGAGTAAGACTTATACTGACAGTAAGCTTAAGCCAAACTTGTCTGGGGCAAAGTTAGGAAAAACTACTAGCTACATAAATATCAATACTAGCTACATAAGTATCAATGTTTCTGAAAGAAGACATTCTCAAAAACAGATGCCACAGACAAAGTTGATTGACATCCTTAGCACCACATTAAAAAAAAAAATTCAGCATACAGATTAACTACCAGGAGACATACAAGAGGCTAAAGAGATGCATGTGCAAACATTGAGAACTCAGGTTTAATATCCAGAACCCATAAAAAGCTGTGCTTCCTACCCAGGGTTGTAAGGCCAAGAACTCAAAAGGAAAATCTATGACCACCACTTCCCTAAACCAGTAGTCTACTTTCTAATGGCATCTTAACACTTATACCCATGGTAAGTGTAGCTCCACCCCTCACAAAGAAGCTTGTTTCTGCAACAGAGACCACAACAGAAAGAGAAAATTGGTTGAGACGCAAAGAATAACTGACCATGGGGTGCCCAACAACAACTGATACATCTATAATGCAACCCCTGCACTGAAGGCTCAAGAAACATTATGAAAGAGGAGGCAGAACGATTTTAAGAGCCAGAGGACCAGGGCTTCTTTCCTGCTGTACTACGCTTCAATATGGTTGCATAAGCAAGACCTCAACAATAACAGAACCTCACATACCAACATGGCTGGAGAGAAAAAAATCTCACAAGACCCCAGCTTCTGGATAAAGAATTATAGGCAATTATTGACTGCTGAAAGAGGGAAAAATCAGTCTACTCCAGGGACAAGCCTCAAATAGATGATCCACTCCCAAGTGGCCAGTTCTAAACCCACATACATATGGGCAACACTAAATGAACTTAGCAGGTTGCTTATAAGTTTGTGTGTGTGTTGAGTGTGTGCTTGTACACTATGCACATGCATGTGATGATAAGAAAAGGCTGGGCATGATGGTGTATGCCTGTAATTTTAGTGCTGAGGGGGCAAAATGGGCAGATCCCTGGGTTTATCGGCCAAACAGACTAGTCAACTCAGTAAGCTCCAAGTTCAATAACAAAATAAAACACACAGGATTCTGAGAAATGACACTTTTGTCCTCCATGTGGGGTGTGGGGGTGGGAGGTAAAACCTCCCTGGGAAGGGGAAATAGGTTTTGTAGGTATACTAGGGGCGAGTGAGGATGGGAACAGGAGGGATCAGGTAAAGGGAGGAATAGCTGGAATAGGGAGTGATTTACAAACAGTACAATGGAAACTTCTGAATTTACATGAAAATGACCCTATAGAGGACTCCGAGTAATGGAGGGTACAGAACAAAACCATCTTGAGTAACCTGCCAAGGCTCCCGGTGATGGAAACAGAACACCAACCCAAACTTTGGAACCACGCCTGTCCTTCCTGCAAGACGTGCTGGGGTAATGGTGGCTCAGAGCTTGTGTAATGGCCACCAATGACTGGCCTAATGAGACAAAGCCTCAAGAGGGAGAGAGCCCATGCCTGACACTGCCTGGATGGCCAGGAACTTGAAGCTAGATGACTTAGAGATGTCAGGTAGAACCAAACACAACTGAGAAAGAAAGAAAAGAAGAAAGAGAGAAAGAGAGAGAGAGAGAGAGAAGGAAGGAAAGAAAGAAAAAGAAAGAAAGAAAGAAAGAAAGAAAGAAAGAAAGAAAGAAAGAAAGTTATTCCTGAAGATGTTCTGCTATCCTCATATATCACTGCCTAACCCAATCATTATCAGAGAGGCTTCATCCAGAAACTGATAGGAGCAGATACAAGGACCCACAGCCAAACATTAGGAAGATCTCAGGGAACTCTGCCAAAGATGGGGAGAAAGAATTATTAGAGCCAGAGGGGTCAAGGACACCAGGAGAACACAGCCCACAGAATCAACTATGCAGGGCTCACAGGGGCTCAGAGACTGAAGCAGCAACCATGGAGCCAGCATGGGTCTGGGCTAGGTCCTTTGCATACACGCTGTGGTTGTTTAGCTTGGGGTGTTTGTGGGACTCCTAGCAATAGGAGAGAGGATTCTTTGACTCTTTTGCCTGCTGTTGGGACCCTTTTCCTTCTACTGGTTGCCTCACCGGATCTTGAGATGAAGGTTTGTATAGTCTTATTGCATTTTGTTATGCTGTGTTCCATAGATATCACTGGGAAGCCTGCTCTTTTCTGAAGGGAAAGGAAAGAGCAGTGGATCTGGGGCAGAGTGAAGGTTGGGGAGGCTGTGTCAAGACATTTTTTGAGAGAAGAATAAATAAAAATTAAAAAGAAAGAAAAAATACAATTCAAAACACAAATGTTCTCACCACATACGGCTGTACATGCACAATTGCATGCAGCTATACATAAAATAATATGTAGTCATACATAATTACACACACATTTTTAATATGGAAAACCAAACAAAGAAAAATAGAAGAGACTAAATGAGAGCTAGATTTGGAAAATTAAACACAACAATTAGAAAAGCATATGCGAACAAAACTTATGTATTAATAAACACAGTAGGATGGATGAAAAAGAAATTCAAGTCTCCATGAGGATGCAGAGCAACAAAACTCTCAAACACTGTTGGATAGAGAAGACAGGTAAGTACTCTGGAAAGCAGCCTGACAGTTCCTCAAAAGCTAAACAGACTCAGGATGTCATCCAGCAGATCCACTGCCAGATACTACCTATCTTAGTCACTTTTCTATTGCTGTGAAAAGACACTATGACCAAGGCAACTTAAAAAAAAAAAAAAAAAAAAAAAGCAGTTAATTAGGGGCTTGTGGTGGGGAACATGGCAGCAGGCAGGCATCTTGCTAAAAAAACTAGCTGAAATCTTACATCTGATCCACAATCATAAGGCAGATAGAGAACTTTTTGGAAATGACACGGGCTTTTGAAACCTTAAAGGCTGCCCCCAGTGAAACACTCCCTCCAACAAGCTCACCCCCCCTAATCTTTCCCAAATGGTTCCACTAACGCAGACCAAGCATTCAAATATATGAGCCTTTGGTGGCCATTTTCATTCACGCTACCATACTACCCAAGAGAAATGTTCATATAAAACTTTCACATCAGTATTCTATCAGCTAACAGAAGTATGGTCCTGGGCAATGAGAGCAAATATTCTCACAAGAAAGGGGCTCCAAGTAGATCAAAAGAGACAGCATCCAAGGTTCTTTACCTCAAGCTAGTACCACTTGACTTCAGGCACATTCCTGGGTTCACTCACCAAACTGCATGTAGCATCCTAATAGTCTTGGTTATCGTGTGCTCGAAAATGGTTTAGGAGAAAGCGCCAGGATCAGCCAGGCAACTGTGGCAATTTCCACTTAGGGAAACTGTGGTTAGGTCAGGTTGGAGTCTCAGAAAAAATGACCATATTTCAGCCTAGCGAGAGAACAATGATAATTTCTAGAGGCAGAAAAAGCACTTTAAATAATTCAGCACCCATTCATTTTGAAATGTCTCAAAAAATGAAAAAGAAAAGAGCCTCCATCATCTGCTAAAGGAATCTAAAATGAGCTCTAATATCTCCCATGTTTAAACAAACCCTCAACACTCCTCCTAAAATAGGGAACATCTCTAGGAGGTTGCTCTCATCACTTTCAATCAGAGTCACAATGGTGGGGGCCAGGAGTAAGATGAAAAGAAGAAATAATAGGAAAACAATTATATGTTTAAAAAAATGGGCCTTGTGACACATGCCTATACAGATCTATATATATATGTATATATATATATACACACACACATATATATACACATGTATATGAAGCCTGGTTACCAGAGTTGCCTGCAACTCTGGCAAAGTGTTGCCATCAATGACCACTTCATCAACCTCAACTACATGGTCTACATGTTCCAGTACGACTCTATCCATGGCAAGTTCAATGGCACAGTCAAGGCTGAGAACGGGAGGCTTGTTATCAACAGCAAGCCCATCACCATCTTCCTGGAGCAATATCCTGCTAACATCAAAAGGGGCAAGGTGCCACATATGTTGTGGAGTCTACCGGTGTCTTTACCACTATGGAGAAGGCCGGGGCCCACCTGAAGTGTGGGGCCAAAAGGGTTATCTCTGCTTCTGAAGATGACCCCATGTTTGTGAGGGGCTTGAACCCTAGAAGTATGGCAACTCACTCAAGACTGTCAGCAATGCTTCCTGTACCATCAATTGCTTAGCCCCCTGGCCAATGTCATCCATGACAACTTTGGCATCATGGAAGGACTCATGACCACAGTCCATGCCATCACTGTTACCCAGAAGACTGTGGATGGCCCCTCTGGAAAGCTGTGGCATGGTGGCCATGGGGCTGTCCAGAACATCATCCCTGCATTTACTGGTACTGCCAAAGCTGTGGGCAAGGTTATCCCAGAGATGAATGGAAAGCTCACTGGCATGGCCTTCCGTGTTCCTACCCCCAACGTGTCTGTTGTGGATCTGATATGCCAACTGGAGAAACCTGCCAAGCATGATGACATGAAGAAGGTGGTGAAGTAGGCATCTGAGGGCCCACTAAAGGGCATCCTGGGCTACACTGAGGACCAGGTTGTTTCCTGCAACTTCAATAGTGACCCCTACTATTCCACCTTTGATGCTGGGGCTGGCATTGTCCTCAATGACAACTTTGTAAAGCTCAATGCCTGGTATGACAATGAATTCAGCTACAGCAATAGGGTGGTGGACCTCATGGCCTATGTGGCCTCCAAGGAGTAAGAAGTCCTGGACCACCCACCCTAGCAAGAACACAAGAGAACAAGAGAGAGGCTCTCGGCTGCTGAGGAGTCCCTATTCCAACTCAGCCCCTAACACTGAACATCTCCCTCAGTTTCCATCCTAGACCACCAGAAGAGTGGGAGGGGCCCACAGAGCCCTATTCTCTTGAATACCATTAATAAAGCTCACTACACCCCCCCCCCAAAAAAAAAAATTCAGCACACAGGAGGCAGGCAGACCTTCCTGAGTTTGAAGACAGCCTAGTCTACATTGGTCTACAAAGAAAGTCCAAGACAGCCAGGGCTATTATACAGAGAAAAAAAAAAAAAAAAAAAGCATAAGCCCTACCCAGAGGGACACTGGACCAACGAGCACAAATAACAGCCCTAACTCAGGCAATGAAATGGAACAAAGGAAAGACAGTGAATATTTACACAGATAACCGATATGCTTTTGCCACAGCTCATGTTCACGAACAAACATACAAAGAGACCTACCTACTAACCTCAGAAAGAAAATCATTAAAAACAAACAAACAAACAAACAAACAAAAAATCACCCAACTCTTGGAGGCCATTTGGCTGTTATTATACAGCTGGGTCATCAAAACAACAACAGATGGGGCTAGAGAGATGGCTCAGTGGTTAAGAGCACTGTCTGCTCTTCCAAAGGACCCGGGTTCAATTCTCAGCACCCATATGGCAGCTCACAACTGTCTATACCACCAATTCCAAGGGATCTGACAGCTTCACACTAATGCACATAAAATAAAATAAATTATTAAAAAAAAAAAAATCAACAACAGACCCCAGGCCCAGGGGAACAATTTTGCAGATCAAGTACCTACGGAAGCAGTTTTTGAGGACCTTTGCCCCCAAACCATCTTGGAGCTTTTGGCCGCCCCTCAGCACCCACTCTGCCTCAATGAAAATGTCCCCACACACTTTCCAGAAGATCAAATTAGATTATACTTCAGCATAGGAGCCCATCAAAATCGCCAAGGATGATGAATCCTACTGGACAGAAAAATTTACATATCAAGTTACTGGGAAGGAATTGGCTGATTGCTCTCCACAAGTTAATGCATTTGTCACACCCCTCCCCCAATCTCAGAACTCATTTCCCCCCATGTTTGGTTTGTCTAGACATGAGGAGATACTTCAAAACATCTCAGATAAATGGCAAAAAGGTCATGCTCCCCCTAGGACACAGTACCTGGTGAATTCTGGGAACTGAACTTTACTGAAATCAAACAAGGGCCATAAGGATATAAATACATGGTCTTTATTGACACTGTCTCAGGCTGGATAGAGGCCTTTTTAACCCAAACAGAAATGGCCTAAAGAGTAGCAAAAAAGTTCACAGTGAAAAATCCCGGGCTGGAGAGATAGCTCAGAGGTTAAGAGAACTGGATATTCTTCCAAATGTTCTGAGTTCAATTCCCAGCAACTGGTGCCCTCTTCTGGCCTGCAGGCACACAAGTAGGCAGAATACTGTATAAATAGTAAGTAAATAAAACTTAAAAAAAATAAATAAATAAACCACAACACAATTATCTCACAATTTGGTCTTGCCTTAACCCTGGGGTCTAATGATGACCTGGCCTTCACAGCCAAGCTTTCTCAATTGATTTCAAAAAGCTCTCAATATAAACTGGAAACTACATTGTATGTTTCACCTTCAGAGTTCAGGAATGGTAGAAAGGATGAATAGGACTTTAAAGGAGGTTTTTTGTTTTTTTCAGGACAGGGTTTCTTTTCATAGTCCTGCCTGTCCTGAAGATTGCTCTGTAAGCCAGGCTGGCCTTGAACTCACAGAGATCTACCTGCCTCTGTTTTTGGAGTGCTGGGATTAAAGGCATGTGCCACCACTGCCCATTTTAAAAAAGGTCTAAACTAAATATACTCTTGAGACTGGTGGTAACTAGGTTAATCTCCTACCTTTTGCTTTACCATGAAAAATTCACCCCACATAAAATAGTCTATGGATGCTGCCCATCCTCACCACGATCTCCAGGTACATCAAGAGCTGGTAAAAAACAAAAACAATAACAAAAAACAAATCTTCCTTATTTCAGAATCCCTGAAGGGATTGCTTTAATTAACTCTATTAGAGAAGATCTTTCCTCAGTCAGTTCAACCTGTTGGTGACTCTGTGCTGATCTGCTACTTTAAAAGTGACTGCCTCAAACCATGTAGGATGGAAGGGATCCTACATCATGATTCTCTGGTTGTCCATGCCTGGATCCACCATTTACATCACAAAAAGGCAACAGAGAATTCTGTGGAATTGAGATGGGCCACTAAAGCTACAGTGACTGAATGGGATCTCCTCAAGTTTAAAGTTTTCCAAGGTTTAACGTTTTATTGTTAACCTGCTCTTGATCCCATTTTATACTACAAAAGTTGTAATATTAGCTTTGTCCTATTAGATTGTATCTATGCTTTTAACTTGATCTATAGTAACCTGCATAGACCCCAGACCTGGAAATGGGAACTTAGGCTAACAGACACTGGAAAAGTCTTAGACTTACAACTGATGAACAACCCCAGTTAAAAATAGATCTCTGCAGTCTTTCCCCCTTCATGGAGAAGGAGCTGAACCAGGATTGGAAACTTCATTTGGGTGCTTTGGGGGAAGACTGTGACACTTTAAAACTTGAGAAAAACTTATAAGGTACACCTGGCCCTAAATCCTGCCAGGGTGATGGTATTTACCACTGTGCCTCTTGGAACTGTGTAGAACTATTGCCCCTTGGGAAAAGTCCCACTAAGCTATTCTTACCCTCTTTCTCAACCCCACAGAGATTAATCCCAACTGTAAACAGGGATATTGCAACCCTATAACTTTCACACTTAAAACTCTGGAACCTTGAAGTTTTCCCCAGCCAAATAATTCTGGGACACAAAAAGGACCTGGGTAATTAGGTTATAGCTCTCCATGAAAGACCCAGGTACTTTGATTACATTCCAAAGAAAAGAGGTTCAGTCTGAGATACCTAAACCCACAGGTAACACATGTACCTTCTCCCAGTGCCTAAGGTTCCCCTGGTGTGCCCATGGCCCATAGATCTGCCAAATACTGCCTTGCCTATTCTAATCCCCTTAAACCACCCCTGCCCACCCTTCCAACAAGGGTGCCTCTTCTGACTATGCTAATGGCAACCTTTTCTTTCCTCAACTACTCTGTGTCCAACCTAACACAAAATTGCTGGCTTTATCTTAACCTAAAACATCCTTACTATGTCCAAATGCCTTACAACCTGCCACTCACAGCATTGCCATGAGCCACTAGTGATGCTTGCTCCTGGTTCCAACCCAAATTAGCCCTAGGTGATACACAGGGCAAGGGTTATTTGTCATGTCAAAGGTACCAAATAATTTGGTACCTTTGACAGTACTTCCAGACTAAATATTGGTACAAATGTGCTCAGCATACACTGAGACACACCTATTTCATTCAGTTTCAACATCCACACATCCACTTTAAAAAGGCTTAGGAACCTCTCAAGGAGGCAGAGGCAGGCAGATCTCTGTGTAGGCCAGCTTAGTCTACAAAGCAAGTCCAGAAGAGCCAAGGCTACACAGAGACACTCTGTCTCGAAAACAAAACAAAATCAAAACCAAAACAAGAGGCTTAGGGACATAAATATCTCTATATCTGTAATCCCAGTATTTAGAAAACTGAGGCACAAGGATTGCCATGAGTCTGAGGTCAACCTAGGCTAAAGGATTAAGACTTTATCTTAATAAAATAAAAATATACAGGAATGCAAATTAGCTTATCAGATAAAGGAACTTTCCACTAAGTCTGATGGTCTGAATTCGATGCCTGAAATCCACATGGCAGAAGCAGAGAACCAACTCATGCAGGTGTTCTCTGACTGCCACATGTGCACTGTGACACATCCACACCCACACATATAACAAATATTTAAAAAAAAATGCAAGCCGGGAGCAATGGTACACGCCTTTAACCTCAGCCTTTAGGGAGGCAGAGGCAGGTGGACCTCCGTGAGTTCGAGGCCAGTGAGTCTAGGACAGCAAAGACTACACAGAGAAACTGTCTTGAAAAACCAAAATAAATAAAATAATGCATATATAAAACCATATACAATAATGTATACATGTACATAATGTATACATGTATAATAATGAAACCACACACACACATACACACAAAGCAAGAGGACCCTGTGGCACCACAGCTAACAGACTGATGGTCTCAAGGGTAAGGTAGAAGAATAGACAGGATACACATGGCCTTCATTTCCATAAAGGCAATGCTGTAACTGTCCTGCCAGGAATAAAGTTATTCTAAAAGAAATCTGATTCCTTTCACTATCAGATTATTGAAATAAGCTACCAAGAAATTGGGGTTTCCCCTAGAAATCTCATGCTGGAGGAAGTAAAAAGCTGAAGCCTGGTGCCAACAAAGAAAAGCAAATCTGTCTCCAAGAAGATATGACTCAGTTCCAGCTTGCTGAACTACCTTGCAGGACACTGGAGTTTAGATAATGATGGGTCAGTGGTGGGCAGGTCTACACTTTGACTAGGACTGCTTAGTTATATTTATATCCTGTCTTCCACTTAAACCTTAGCCTCACGTCAGGAACCCAGCGATGGATTTGGAGGGTGTAGTCACTGGACCTCTGTTTGTTCCTTTCCCCAATGTGTCCACACTGAATAAATATTTCTCTGCTTTTTACTATTCTGTTTAGTTAGCCTATTATAGGCAGGTGCTAAGCTTAGGTTGTTAAGACTAACAGGGGCCAGGTTCTGACCCTAAAAACTCTAGTTACAATCTGAGCCATGGGCAGGAAAAAAAGACCTATTCTGCCTGTCAGCCACTCACAGCATGTGGACTCCCGAAAGGAGACCAGCAGTGCCGCACAGCTGTGGGGACACTAGTCTTGAACTCTCTTCCCACTTCAGCCAGCACTGAGTGCTGTCTACTTGCACTGTGTGGAGCAGAGAATGAGTACGTTCTTTCCAGATCAGTGACCTCAGATTTTGCCTTCCTGTTAGTTTAGGCTCCCTTGACCTGTCTGGGTTCTTTCAGAACCATCTTAGCAATTGCCACTTGGTGACTGGTCTTATCTTTTGGAGCTCCTTGGAGCCACTGAGGTTCTGTTGAATTATTTTGGCTGTTGTACCATTTCTATGTCAGGCCTTGTCAATTAGGAAGCTCCTGTGAGAAAATCTGCTGAATGATTTTTGTATCTGCCACATGGAAAGGAGGTTGAAATGCATTGGTCTTTTAAAGCTCTTTGAGCCATTGGGGTTCTGCTGAGCCATTTGGGACAGAGGAACAGAGTGTAGAAGAAATCTTTATTATGGTTTATATAACCATGAAAACAGTGTCTGTACTGTGTTGATGCCTCTAAGGAAAAATCTAGTTAACTAATCTCTTGTAACTTATTATGGGGAAAAACTTAATTGGCCCAAAGAGTTCCTGAAAATAAGTAAGCAGCAAACCCCTTGCCCACTTTCTTTTCCATTTTCGGAACTTATCACATACTAAAATTACTGTTCCTGGCACGCCTGATTTAAATTTTGTGCTACATTTAAATCATTTGGGAATGATTTCTGGACTATGTTTTCCTCTTCCTTTGAAAATAATTAAGAGCTAACTATAGATTTGGGGGTTGAAAAAAAAAAACAAAACCAAAACAAAACTGGCTATGTAGGGCTTTACCAGAGACAGGCATAATTAAAATGTTAACAGAAACTAGATGCACACACTTTGATCCCAGCACTCAGGAAGCAGAGACAAGCAGATCTTCATGAGTTCGAGGCCAGCCTTATCTACAAAGTGAGTCCAGGACAGCCAGGGCTATTACACAGAGAAACCCTGTCTTGGAAAAGAAAATAAAAAACAACCAACAAATGTTAACAGAAATGTTAACTTTCAGCTTTCTTCCAGGTGGAATGGTTTGGGTCTGGTGCTTTCAAATGTTACTTCTGGAAAATGAGGCTGAGAAAAAATAACCAAAAACAAAAAAACCTTGCTCCAATATTCAAAAGAAATAAATGCTCTTCTAAAACAATTATTTTAGAGTCAACAGACATCTAAGATACCTTACTGAAAGCATTTTATTTAAAAAAACATTCATTGGCACCAAGATAAAAGTTTTGTTAAGTTATAAAATTTAGTATTGGTTATAGTGTTTGACTACAATTTTCTTCCAAAACAGATTCTATGAAGAAACTGAAATTCATTCATTCATTCATTCATTCATTCACTTATTTATTTGTCTAGTTATTTGGTTTTCTGAGAAAGGGTTTCTCTTTGTAGCCCTGCCTGTCCCAGAACTCCCTTTGAAGACCAGACTGACCTCAACTCAGAGGTCTGCCTCTGCCTCCCAAGTGCTGGGATTAAAGGCATTCCCCACCACCCAGCCATTTTATTTACTTTTTTTTTTTTCTCCCCACAGGACAGCCAGAATTGAAAGTAGAAGAATGAACTCCAAGACAACCTAGCCTAAGAGCCACTCCTTCTAAATCTCCCAGTTGCTTCAAATTGGACACGGAGAATTTTACTGGCACTAACTCCTTGACATCAATCACTGAACTCCTTGCCCTACAACATGGGAACAGATCAGACTAAACAGGACAGGCCTCACCCTGGCAGTGAGGGGAAGATGAGATAAAATCACCAGATGCTTAAGCAGTGATGATTTTGGAGACAAGGCGGTGAAACTGTCAGAATAAACTAAAGTCTGCTGAGCATGATGGCGCTTGCCCATAATCTCAGCGCTCAGGAGGCTGAAGCAGAATCTCAAGTTTGAAGTCAGCCCAGGCCCCATATTTCAAAGCCAACAATAAAAAGAAACATTTCCAACAGTGACTAAAGCCAAGTTATGAAAAGCTGGGCATAGTGGTGCATGCCTTTAAAGCCAGCACCTGGGAAGTAGAGGCAGGTGGAATTCTAGACTAGCCAGGGCACAACAGGCATATTTTACCATGTGACTGTGGTATGAACACAAATCCTAAGGAAATGTAGTATCTTGGCAGGAAAGAAGATATTCTAAGAAGCACTTGTTGCCCTCCTTTTGGTTATGAAATTATTGAAACAACTGCACCCAAGAAACCAGTAGCAACACTGTAGAACACTGACATAGGTTCCTCTAAATAAGTGTAGTGGAGGACACTACGGTATCTTTTTAAAAATTTGTATTTTTAACCCACACATATATGTCAACATATATTTAACATATTTTAACTTGTGTGTATGTGTGTGTGTTAAGATTAAGTTGGGCATGGTGGCACATACATTTAATCCCAGGACTCAGGAGGTAGAAGCAGGTGGGTCTCTGTGAATTTGAGGCCAGGCTGGTCGGCACAGTGAGTTCCAGGACAGACAGGGCTACACGAAGAAAGACCCTGTCTCAAGGATAAAAAGAGGGATTATAATTATATTATTTTACCTCTTTCCTTCTTTCGAACCCCTCCCATGTACACCCCACGCTCTACATGATCTTGTTTAAATTCATGATCTTTTTATTTCTTAAAAGTTGTCATTAATAGATTGATTTTATGTGTATCTGTGCCTTGCCTGCATGTATGTCTGTGCACCATATGCCTGCTGTCCATGGAGGCCAGAAGAGGGTATCAGATACACTGGGACAGATTTCTTTGTGATTCCTGGGAGTTAAATCTGGGCCCTCTGCAAAAGCAATCAGTGCTCTTAGCCTCCTAGCCATCTCTCCAGCCTCTTGGCCCTTTTCTTTGTTGTTACATACATACAATGTATGTCTGTGTGTGTAGGTTCCTAAATGTATCAATACAAATGCTCAGTATATACAATGTCACTTGTATATATGTTCTGAGGGCTGACCATTTAGTATTAGATAACTAATCAGTGTGCTCTTCCCTGGGAAAGATTATTTATCCAGCTCTCAGCAGTTCTTAATTTTCTGTAGTTCTTTGTCTACAATTAAGGCCTTGTGAGCTTCCCCCTTCGATATTAGTGCTAGCATGTCTACTGGTGGTGTCCTTGTTCAGAACATGACTGCTCTATCTTGAATACACAGACATTCATGTTGAAATCTAATCCTCATTATGTTTAAGAAGTGAGACCAGGTGGTGCCTGAGAGGTGATGAGAACCCTGCACTCATGAATGGCTTAATAACATTCATGTGACTAATGGATTAATGGGTTGTCTGCAGCTGTCTGCTATAAGAGACAAGTCTGGCTATAACTCCATGGTACCATGCTCTAAGGGGCTCTGCCAGCAGAAGGCCATCACCAGACTTTGAAGCAGTGCTTGGAACCAAAGCAAACCTCTTGTCAGCGTGGTGACACACACTTATATCCCAGCTTCTGGGGAAAATGAAGCAGGAGGATTACTTCAGCCCCAGATTTTAGGAACAGCTTGTGAAATCCAGTAAGACTTTACCTCAGGGGGGGAAAAAGGTATGTGAACAAAGTTAGTCAATTAGATTGTTCTAGAAAACATGACCCATAGTTCATACCATTCTAGAACTTAAATCCATGTGAACAGCAGAGGCAAAACAACACAGTAAAGGATGTAATACAGGAATATCCTTACACACTGGAGTTAAAGCAAAACATATATAGCTACCATAAGGAGATAGATACAACAGGCCGCATTACAATTAAAAACAAAAAACAACCTTGAAGGGGGTATTGGAAGGAGAGGATGTAAAGTAAATAAAGTTAAAAACAAAACAAACAAACAAACAAAAAGCAACTTTGAAGCCAGGCTGTGGTGGCGCACATTTAATCCCAGCACTTGGGAGGTAGAGACAGGCAGATTGCTGTGTATTTGGGGCCAGCCTGGTCTACAGAGTTCCAGGACAGTCAAGGCCACACAAAGAAGCCCTGTCTTGAAAAACCAGCCAACAACAACAAGAACCTCCTAAATTTATAGTAGTTAGTTCAAAGGATCCTTTCCATAGTTTAGACAGCCTGGTATGGAATTGTCTCGATTTAAGCCATATGTTCTGATGTGGGAAAAAAAATGTTCCTTTCCATTTGAAGCTCTGCTACAGTATCCAGTGAGAATGGGAACCACTAAATGATTTCCCTACACAACCACCCACTTACTTGCATTCAGTTAACTCAAATGCTTTGTTGACTGGCCCCTGGGTGACACCAGGGCTTTTTGTTTCAGTTCTTAGACTCTCAGTGATGGAAATGGATTAGAGAGAAACAGATTCCTAGGGGTGAGGAGTCCTAACTTCTACAATTTCCTCCAAAAAGTTTATAAGCCCATGGAGAAAAACAGCTGGCAGCCCTTAGGGGTCTCATCTAGAGACAAGGCAACCAACTCTGCAGTTCAGAAACTTCACAACATAAATTAAGAAAGCAACCTTCTCTGTCCTCAACAGGGACTGTGCAAGCCCTTACAGACCTGTCTACAAGTAGGGGGTCTTTGTTTCCAAAGACCTTAATTAAGACCTGGCCTACACCTGAGGGCAACTTTAACCTACTAAGTGTTTTGCATAACTAACATGTTTTAGGGGAAGCAACAACACCAAGAGCCTTAACGCCACCGCCACGGAGATATGCCACAGAGTCACTGAGTCTTATAGATGATAACTGCTAGGGCTATTCCAAGATGGAAAGCCCAAGGCTAAACACCAAAGACAGCCACAAAGAGTTAAAATACAGAAATCTAGAACCAGAGTTATTTCCACCAGCTGTGGTCAGAAACCCCGATAAGGCTACCTTGGAAACAAAGCGCATTCCACAGTAAGCAAACAGCCCACATTAAGGTCACTTGGTCCCTGTTCAGTCCCTGATATGTTCTGGGTCACATACCACAAGCCTGGATTTTTCTGGTTGCTCTTTCTGTGTTTCCCCTGAACTTAACATCAACATCTTCACCAGCTACCCTTTCCTCTGTGGTCTAAGCAGTCACCAGTGACAGTCCTAAGCCACAGTTTCGGCTGAAAGTCGCTGGAAGTCTTTAAATGTCCTTTACAGGATGTGAGATGTGGCTTTCATGATACAGTGGCCAAACAGCCCCATGCCTGTGGCTGGCAGATGGAGCAGAGACAAGGTGAGCCTCAGTAAACAGCCATGATGGCTGCTTTAGTGAAATTCAGCTGCTCACAATAGCTGTCTGCAGAGGTAAGGCAGTTGAACCAAGCAAAATTTGGGGTTGCTAGTTCATCAGGCCAAGGGACCCCAGATCAGGGAGCAGGTGGCTACAGCAACCACATGACAGCATCCTTGTAGGGCAGCAGTGCAGGACAGTCCCATCCCAGCCTCACTGATACTGGCAGTGTAGACTCTGTACAAAAGAAAAAGAGAAACTTGGGCCACAGCTGAGAGTCCCTCACATGGTGGATGAGGGAAGCAGATCTCACACCGTGTTAGACTCTTGTTCCAGCATTTTCACACCAAATCATTTAAACTGTGTAGTCACTAACTTCCCAAAACATCACCCCAAAGATCTGGTGAGGAAGGTGCAGCAGACTGGCTCCAGACCCTTGAAGGCACATCGTATACTCTGTAACACCAGGACACTCAGAGCCTCAAGTGTGTCAGAAGCACACAACAAGTCCCTTAACTGCCTGTAATTTCCCTAAGAATACTACTTGGGAACTGGATTTCTATTTTATTTTAGAGACATCATCTCAGTATCTTGTACATGCTAGATTTGAGCTTCTGTGTTCAAGCAATCCTCTTGCCTTAGCCTACTCCTTCTATAGCCAGGAACAAAGGATGTATGCAGGTATAAGGAGGGCCCTTTTCTCTAGTTATATAGGTCCCTACCTATAAAACTCTATAAAACTCTCTGAGAACAGGAATTTATGAAAACACCACTATTACAGCAGATATATGAAAACACCACTATTACAGCAGATAGTGCAATTCCAGGTGCAGGAAGAGAGGGAAGAATGGCCCACCAGGCAGTGAAGGTCTTCTGTTTATCCAGCGTCCTTTCTTAGAAATAGGAAAGGTTTCACTATTTTAAAAATTATAGGTTTTGAGCCAGGTGTGGTAGCCCATGCCTTTAATCTCAGCACTCGGGAGGTAGAGGCAAGCAGATTGCTATGAGTTCGAGGCCAGCCTGATCTATCAAGTGAGTCCAGAATAGCCAGAGCTACACACAAAGAAACCCTGTCTCGAAAAACCAAAACAAAACCTATAGGTTTCCCCTAATGATACCTTCCAAAATTTGAAGTACTAAAACCATGCATCAAATAATTAGCAAAAAGACTGTGAGTTCTGCATGTAGCTCAGTGGTAGAGTATGTGCCTAGCATGTCTAAGGCCCAGGGATTGATTCCCAGTACTACAAGAAAATACAGAAATAAAATAAAACAAAAAAATATTAGAAATAACTAACAAGATGGTTTGCTGAAATGACTCAGTGGGCAAAGGTGTCCACCACAAAAACTTGACAATCAAAGTTTGAGCTCTGGAATGTACATAAAGGTGGAAGGAGAAAACTGACTCTACAGAGAACTATCATCAGAGAACTCTGGCATACACAGTAATAAATAAAATTTTAAAATATGATCATTAAGAAAATAATTTGCGATTAACAGGTATTTTGAAACACTTTTGCTAAAAAGCACCAACTCCTCCCCAGGGACCACACAGTAACTAAAAGCAGACAAAAGCATGGCATTTCCTGGGTTCTTTTTGCATGTCCCCTTTGTCATAAGACTCTGGGTCCCTCACCTGTTTAATTCTGGGTGAAGATAGATCAAATCTTCAAGGAGTCTGTCTACAAGCTGATGATAGCTAACCCATTTCATGTTCATTCAAGGCCAAAGGCACAAACAGTAACTGAGGCATCTTACTGTCAGCTTTGCCAATGTCCTGCCCCAAACCCACAGAAGGTGCCGTAAGTCTTCACTTGCTCTAATCCCATAGACAGATGACCCCCTGATGAGATCACCCTCCCAGCAGAGTGCTCATCTCAGGGTAACTGGACTGTCATCTCACCACCTTGCAGAACCAGAGCTGAGACAATGATCAACCAGACCACACTGTGACCACGGCTACTTAACTATGCATACCTCTTGCCCCTAGCTAATTCTGCTTAAACCTAAAGCTCATGTCAGTGCCCCAAAGTTGGACTTAAATGCTTACTTTTTATCTCCCCTAATTAGGGCCATTTTGATTATACTCCTTTCATGTCCTCCCATCCTTCTGAGAAATCCTGAAACTGGCTCTGCAGACCAGGCTGGCCTCGAATTCAGACACCTGCTTGCCTCTGCTTCCTGAGTGCTGGGATTAAAGGCTCAAAGGCATACACTACCATGCCTGGCTTGTTTGCTTTCTTAAGGGCCAAGCGGCTGTACCTAGTATGCTGAAACCTACAGTTGGTCCCTAGGACTCTGATTACAGGCATATTCCAGAATAAAGAAAAGCCTAGACACTAAAGAGTGGGGCTATAAATAACAGAAAGATTGGGGTGCAGAGCCTGGCAAGCTGCAACACTTCCCAGATCTAAGTGAAGGCCAGACTGAGAGACTCAGGAAGGGTAAGGGCATGCTGACAGTCTTGCAGCCTTTCAGTGACATACAAAACACCTGCAACAGTATCCTCAAGGGTAAAGAAAAGAATGACAGAGCTGACCCTGAACTGGTCTACTCCTTCTGCAGATGTTCAGAAAGAAACCACTCTGGTTGGAAGAGCCTCTGGTTAGTGGCTGGGTCTCTAACCCCTGTGGCTCCACCACAGGGCTAACCAAGTCAGTGGCGAGTAAAGAGTCACTTACTACTCCCTCCTCTCATCAGGTCAGGTCAACCTGAAAAGAAACTAAAGTATTTAAAGCCAGGCACACAGAAAACACAGATATGAAGTGAAGAGATAGACACAGTGACCATGGCCACTTATTGTCTCCAGGCCTCTAGAACTACTCTTCCCAGTTCTCTCTTGCCAAGCTACAGGCCCATCAGAGATCTGAAACACACACACACACACACTTCTTTCACTGAACAAATACTACACATCAGCGCATGTACACATACACATAATTCAACCAATTCCCCTCATAATTTCCTAAAAACCTTTTCAAAGATGTTAGGGACTCTGTGTATGTATTGTATCACCATCAAAGAGTTATTACTTATAAACACATCAACCACCAAAGTCTGGTTGGGGACACACTTAAGTAATCAATGTCAAATAAACTAAGAGCTTTCTTTTTTTTTTTTTAATCTTATTTTTACTTATGTTCATTGGTGTTTTGCCTGCATGTATGTCTGTTTATGAAGGTGTGAGAAGCCCTGGAGCTGGAGTTACAGACAAGTGTGAGCTGACATGTGGGTGCTAGGAATTGAACAGCCCAGTCTTACCCACTGAGCCATCTCTACAGCCTGTGCTTTCTTCCAAATAAGAGACTGTATACCTGCCTAAAAGACTGAGTGTCTTAAGCTTTCTATTGCTATAATAAACACCATGGCCAAGAGCAACTTGGGAAGGAAAAAGGGTTTATTCCATCTTATACTTCCTAGTAACAGTCTACCCCTGAGAGAGGGAACCTGGAGGCCAGGACTGAAGCAGAAGCCCTGGTGGAACACTGCCTAAGGGCTTGCTTCTCAGGGCTTGCTCAACCCAAGACCACCTGCCTAGGGATGGCATACCATACCACTCCCTGTCCCCTTGGGCTGGATTTGCCTACATAGACCATTAATCAAGAAAATGCCAATCAGACTTGCCTACTAGCCAATGTTATGGAGGCATTGTCTCAATTAAGAATCCTCCTCTTCTGGGGGCTGGAGAGATGACTCAGTGATTAAGAGCACTGTCTACTCTTTAAGGACCTGGGTTCAATTCCCAGCATCCACAAAACAGCTTACAACTGTCTGAAACTCCAGTTTCAGGGGACCCACACTCCCACAGAGACATACATATAGGCAAAACAGCAATGGACATAAAAAAATAATAAATAAAACGTTAAAAAATTTCCTCTTCCAAGATCTATCTAGATTTGTGTAAACTGACAAAACCAACCAGCACATTGAGACTTTGGAACTTGCTAAAGATTCACAAAATATTTTAATTTATCCTAGATCTTTCCCTGAAAATAAAAACACGAGAAAGTGAACATCACTGCCTTCATAAACAGGCCACTAAAACCCTCAAAGTGTAGAGTCAAACTTGTAGCTTCCTCTCAAGTCTGGTTAGCGTGGAATTAATTCATGCCTGAAACTATGCTAGTCATAAAACTTTCAAAAAAAAAAAAAAAAAACCCTCAACACTAAAATTTCCCTAGTCTTAATTTTATCACCACGATATAAGGGATTTTTTTTTCTTTCTTCCTACAAAGTCACAAGAATGCACTTGCCTTAGCGGACTGGTGTTACGAAGCCAAAAGCCAGAAGTATCTTTTTTTTTTTTAAACTGCACTTAATCTTATCCTAATTAACTTCAAAACAAATGACTTCCTTTTTTCACAAACGCCAGAACAGCGACAGCAGCTCCTCCGGAGGCTCCGAACTGCTGGGACTAGAAAGGACGCGCACGAGCCTCGTGAGAACCTCCCCACACACAGAGCGAGGACCCGCAGCCATCCCGGCCGAGGCGAGCGGGTCGCACCAAAAAGGACAAAAGGAACGAAAATGACGGCAGGTACTGCGACTGCGGAGCCAAGGCGTGAGTTAAGTTTGCGTTCGTTAAGCCTTGGCCGACAGACCCAGAAGCTCGCGCTGCAGCCAGGCACCCAGAAGCGTGACACCGACCCCATGTCACCGCCGCGCAGACTGCCGGCGCCCCTTCCCGGACACGCGCGCCGACCGGCACCGGCTTGGGGGCGCCACGACGTGGCGGGAGCAGCCGGGCACCTGACGAAATACCCCGCGGGGCATCCCGCCGCCGCTCCTCTCCGCGGCCTGGGCCCGCCGGCGGCGCGAGGCGCAGCTGTCAGAGGCCGGGCCGGGCGCACCCTCGGGACGCAGCCCCCGCCCGGCCCACCGCGCACGGACAATGGCGCGGTCCCCGACCCCTGCGCGGCGCCGGCCGTCGAGGACGCCACTCAAGCGTCCCGCGCGCACTCACCTGAGGCGCCGGCTCCGCGCGGCGCAGCGCGGGCCCGCGGGCTGCGGACAGCGCGACGGGCGCGCCCATTCATTAGCCGCTTTGTCTGCCCCCGCCGCCCCTCCCGCCGCCCCAGCCCCGCCGCCCGCGACGCCGCCGGACGCTGCGCCCCTCCCAGGGCCCCGCGCGGGTCGGGGGCGGGGCCCGGGGCGGGGCTGGGGCGCGCAAGCGCAGTCCGTGCGCACCTGCCCCTCCTGGGGCTGGGCCCAGAGGACCGCTGGAAGGGCCGGGGCAAGGCAAATGGGGCGGAGGCCGCCAAGGCGACGCAGGCGCAGTTTCCTCTCGCCCCCCACCTCCGGAGGTCAGGTTACGCCGGCGCAGGCTCACATTCTGGGCACTGTCGCCGGCCTCTGCGTCAAACCACGCAAGCGCGGTCCGGCGCACCTGACCCGTCAGGCTTTCGTCCGAAGACTACGCAGGCGCAGTCGCCGCGGCGGTTGCTTAGACTTGCTGCACGGTCGGGAGCGCGCGTCCATCGCGGTTTCTTCTCAGGGCTTGGCCGTTACTGGTGGTCCTGCGCTCTCCCAACGGCTGGCCGCGGGGTTTCCGGGCTGTGGTCGGGGCGTGCGCGCAGCTTCTTTCGGTAGACTGTGGGTGGAGGCTAGACGCAGCAGGTGGTAGCTGCGCAGAGCCTGGGGCCCTGTTTGGGTAGAAGAAATAAGGAGTTTCAAATTCCTGTGCGGACCAAGTTATCTCTGCAAGTGGGATTTGGCCCAGAGGGCTTTCTATGCAGACATTGTGGACCACTGCTTGTCATTTTATGCGGAAGTTCTGTCCCACACTCTGCTGTCTTCTGTCATGCTGTTTTGGACTACTTTCTTCTGTGATTTAGGATTATAAACCCAGATGAGGGTCACAGGTTGAAGCAACTTGCTTGCCCTGATTCACGGCCACTGGCCACTGAAGATGGTTTGGAATTCCGTGTCTAAGGTTCAAAGACAAGGCCTGAAGGGAAGGTGGTTGGGCTGCCAGAGCGCCTCAGATGGAACTTCTGGCCATCGTTGGTCTGGAACCCCGAGCCTATCTTACTTATGTCTTCTCTCTCTGCCTTTTATTCAGGGTATCTGATGCCTGTGGTTGATATCCGTCTAGATGGGGAGCACCCCAGACATGCTTGGGTGGAGGTTTTAGCTAGCAGGTTCCCTACTAATCTACCTCTCAATGTTGTCCCCCTCTTGCACATCACTCCACACCTCATGCAAAAGGTAACAGGGATCCATCTCTTCTTATAGCCGGAGGGACAGATGGGACAGATATTAGCTTCAGGAAGGATTTCAGAAGCCCCAGGAAAACAGTTCCAGAATAACAAGTGAAATAATTAGGAGAGAGTATGAACTTTTGCCCATGAGGGCTCAGCCCAGCAGGAGGTCTCAATTGGCTTGTTTGTACCGCTTCATACTAACCCACCCAACTAAACTCTTTCAGTCCTCCTAGCCCTGCCCAAGCTGTGCAGGGGAACAAAGAAAAGGGAAGTGGAAGAGAAATGAGGCTACTTGCCTGGCGTGCAAGGAACAAGCTTCCCCTTCTGTGTCTTGGGTAGTGTCAAGATGTCCAGGGTTTTGGAGGGCTAGGACACATTTGCATGTCCATAGGGACCCTAAGAGGCAAATACCAGACAAGAGTTGATGACATTTGAAATCTTACTTGGTTCTTATTTGTTAGAGTGAGGCAGTGGGCCCAGCAACGGGAAGGAGGATGCTATGGGCAGAGCGTCAGCCCTTTGAGAGTGACTGTCCCTGAGAAGGGGAAGAGCAAGCAGAGCACTGTTTGGTTAGCCAGAAACCGGCTCTGTTGCGACATGTGCCTGTATGCATACCCGATTTCCAAGAAGATTGGAACTTCAGCATAGGAACCCCCTTGGGTCCTGGGGGAAGGGTCTAGTCATGACCTCTTACATCTCTGCTCTCACAGAACCACCCAACAGAGAAGAGTCTGTTGCTCCAGGGTTCAGAAAGGAAGTGCCTGCTAGGCTTCCTGTATAAAGAAGTGTTTGCTTCTATATGATCAAGAGCAGAAGTCGAGGCCCTTGTTTCCAGGTATGAAGGAGCCCCAAGGGTGTTCATGCAGAAGTCCACAAGGGCCTTCACAGTCTGCTCCAGAATGGCTGTCTTGATCGCTAGGATCTTGGAGCTACACCAGTGGTCACTAAGTAGTCTGAATATATTGATGACTTAACAGGAGTTATATAGATGCTGTATCAGTTGCACTTCTCATTGCTGTTACCAAGTACTCTGACAAAAACAAGGCAGGAAGAATTTATTCTGGCTTACAGTACCAGGGTGCAGTCCATCTTGGCAGGATCTTGAGGCAGAAACCGGCTTTGTTGTGACATATGCTTGTGTTCATGCCCAATTTCCAAGAAGATTGGAACCTCAGCATAAGAACCCCCTCGGGTCCTGGGGGAAGGGTCTTGTCACTTTGCATCTGCAGTCAGGAAATAAAGACCAATGGATTCGAGTGTTTAGCTAGCTTCTTTCTTTTTACTTAGTCTGAGACCCAAACCCTGGGAATGTTGCCACCCTTTTTTAGGTAGGTCTTCCTACTCAATTAACCTAATCAAGATAATCTGTCACAGTCATGCCCAGAGGCTATCCTAAATTATTCTTCAGTGTTCCTGGAGGCTTTCTTCATGGGCAGGTGTAGGTCCTATCTAAGTTGACAACACTGACCATTACAGATTTTAACAGGTTTTGCAGGCACCAACCAAAACGTGAGCATTGAACTCTGGCCAGGATACTGACCTAAGTTGGGCAGGGGGTTCTAGTTTACTTGCTCCCTGTCCCAGTCCTCCTGCTGAGAGTCAGTGAGGCCTCTATTTCCCATCTGAGAAATGGAGCAGGCTGGGAAGAGCTGTATCCCTTACAGCTCCCTACCCTGACTGTACACCAACCCTGTCCGGGGGCACCACAGTGGTCAAACCACCTAAATGGCCAGCTTTTCTAAACGAAGCGGTTGAGAGGCCAGATAACAGGAAGGAGTGCAGGTCTTCTCGCTGGAGAGGTTCTTGGGCTAGATGTTTCAGGTTCCTGGCCCCTTGTTCAAGAGTGAACTAAAGAGGCTAGAGACCTCTTCCAGAAGTCGTGAATCCAATTCCCAGCAGCCACATGGTGGCTCACAACCATCTATAAAAGACCCTGATGCCCTCTTCTGGCATGTTGGTGTGCATGCAAATAGAGCACTCATATACGTAAAATGCATAAACATCCTAAAGAGTGAAATAAAAGAACATCCTGAGTGAGATATCCTAGAAGCAGAAAGACACATGGTATATACTCACTTATAAGTGGATATTAGACATATAATATACATATATAACATACATGTATAATATAGGATAAACATAACTAAAATCTGTACACCTAAAGAAGCTAAGCAGGAAGGAGGACCCTGGATAAAATGCTCAATCCTCATTCAGAAAGGTAAATGGGATGGACATCAGAGGAGGAAGAAAACAGGGAACAGGACAGGACCCTACCACAGAGGTAAGACTAAAAGACTCTACCCTACAGGCCTGCAGGGTATTAAAGCAGAGGCTGAGACTCATAACCAAACTTTGGGCAGAGTGCAGGGAAAGAAGGGAGAGATAAAAAGATCTGTAGAGGACAGGAGCACCAGAAAGAAAAAAAGATCTGGGCACAGGGGTTCTTGCTGAGACTGATACTCCAACCAAGGATCATTCATGGAAACAACCTAGAACCCCTGCACAGATGTAGCCCATGGCAGCTCAGTGTCCAAGTGGGTTCCCTAGTAATGGGAACAGGGACTGTCTCTGACATGAACTCAGTGGCCTCCTTTTCGATTACCTCCCTGTGAGGGGAGTGCAGCCTTACCAGGCCACAGAAGAAGACAGTGCAGCCAGTCCTGATGAGAACTGATAGACTAGGATCAGAGGGAAGGGGAGGTGGACCTCCCCTATAAGTGGACTTGGGGAGGGGCATGAGAGGAGATGAGGGCGGGAGGGAGGGGATTAGGGAGGAGGCTACTGCTTGGATACGTAGTACATAAACTAATAAAACAATAAATTTTATTTTATTTTTTTAATTTTATTTTTTATTATCAGTTACATTTTATTAACTCTGTATCCCAGCCGTGTCCCGATCCCTCATTCCCTCCCAGTCCCTCCCTCCCTCCCTCATCTCCACCGTGCCCCTTTCCAAGTCCACTGATAGGGGAGGTCCTCCTCCCCATTCATCTGATCCTGTTTTATCAGGTATCTTCAGGACTGGCTGCAAAGCCCTCCTCTGTGGCCTAACAGGACTGCTCCTCCCTTCGGGGGTGGGGAGACCAAAGAGCCAGTCATTGAGTTCCTGTTAGAAATAGTCCCTGTTCCCCTCACTTTGGGAAACCAATTGGTTACTGAGCTACCACAGGCTACATCTGAGTGGAGGTTCTAGGTTATATCCATACATGGTCCTTGGTTGAATGTCAGTCTCAGAAAAGACCCTGTGGCCAGATATATTTGGTCGTTGTGGAGCTCCTATCCTTTCCCCATCAGATTAACTCCCCTTCTTTCTTATGATTCCCTGTACTCTGCCAAAGGTTTGGTCATGAGTCTTTGCTTTGAAAACACTGCTAGTTAGAGTCTTTCAGATGCCCTCAGTAGACTCCTGTCATACGTTCAATGCACATCCCATCTGTCTTTCTAAACGAGGATTGATCATCTTACCCCATGTCCACTCTCTTGATTATCTTTTTTAGGTTATAGAGTTCATTATGTTTATCATATCTTATAGGTCTATATAAGTGAGTATGTACCGTGTTTGTCTTTCTCCTTCTGGGATATTTCACTCAGAATGATCTTTTCTAGATCCCACCATTTGCCTGAAAATTTCATGATTTCCTCCTTTTTGATTGCTGAGTAGTATTCCATTGTATAAAAATACCACAATTTCTGTACCCATTCCACCGTTGATGGACATCTGGGTTGTTTCCAGGTTCTGGCTATTACAAATAGAGGTGCTATAAACATGGTTGAGCAAGTGTCCTTTTTGTGTACTTGAACAAACTTTGGGTATATACCTAGCAGTGGTATAGCTGGGTCTGGAGGAAGCACTATTCCTATTTGTCTTAGAAAGCGCCAGATAGCTTTCCAGAGTGGTTGTACCAGTTTACATTCCCACCAGCAGTGGAGGAGGGTTCCCCTTTCTCCACAACCTCTCCAGCATGTGTGAGGATCAATGGAACCGCATAGAAGACCCAGAAATAAATCCACACACCTATGAATACTCGATATTCGACAAAGAAGCCAATTCCATTCAATGGAAAAAAGACAGTATCTTCAACAAATGGTGCTGGACCAACTGGATGTCTACATGCAGAAAAATGAAAATAGATCCATATTTATCACCCTGCACAAAACTAAAGTCAAAGTGGATCAAGGACCTCAACATAAAACCAGATACCCTAAATCAATTGGAAAAAAAAGTGGGGAACAGCCTAGAACTCATTGGCACAGGAGACAACTTCCTGAACAGAACACCAACAGCACAGGCTCTAAGAGCAACAATCAATAAATGGGACCTCATGAAACTGAAAAGTTTCTGTAAAGCAAAGGATACCGTCATCAAAACAAAACGACTGCCTACAGATTGGGAAAGAATCTTCACTAACCCTTTATCTGACAGAGGACTAATATCCAGTATATACAAAGAACTAAAGAAGCTGAAAAGCAGCAATCCAAGTAATCCAATTAAAAAATGGGGAACAGAGCTAAACAGAGAATTCTCGACAGAGGAATATCAAATGGCAGAAAAACACTTAAAGAAATGCTCATCCTCATTAGCCATCAGGGAAATGCAAATCAAAACGACCCTGAGACCCTTACACTCATCAGAATGGCCAAGATGAAAAACTCAAGTGAAAACAATAAATTTTAAAAAGAGTGAAAAGTCCACATAGATTGTAAAGTAGCAAAGAAAATATTCAAAAAAATAGAACAGTTCACAACACATTGCAAGAGAATAGTGGACCACATGAGTGAAGATACTCATTAAAAATGTATGAGTGTTTTGCCTGCATGTATGTCTATGCACCACCTCATAGAGGCCAGAAGACCTGAGATCCCTTACAACTGGATTACAGATGACTGTGAGCTTCCATGTGGATACAGGGAATCAAAATGGGGTCCTTTGCAAGAGCAGCAAAGTGCTCTTTGCTTCCAAGCCATCTGTCCAGCCACAGAGCTTCCTTTTATGGAGCTTAAGGAGTTTGGTTACTAGGGATCTGTAGCATTGTTCTTTATTTTGACAGACTGAGTCATAAATTTTAATGCTGTGCATATTCTTTCTCATAGTGCACCTGATTTTAATCATATGCACACCCAATTATGCATAGACTTTAGATAGTAAGTAGATTCTCCTTAAAAGTTCATTTAGAGGAGACACTATCTGTACCCACATATTGAGAATATGTTTGTCAATGATAGTCCTCAAGGGGAAGAGAAACATTCCATTGTTCAGAGTGGAGTATGTCTGTAGCTGAATACAAATGAGAGTCCTAGGTTGCTAACAAGTTGTTGGGTACAGTGCTCAGAAAAGAGTGTGTGTGTGTGTGCACATGCGATCCTAGTACATACAGGTGAGAGTCCTAAGCTGGCAAATTTCATTATTGAAGGGTTGTGTAGAAAGTCTAAACCAAGTAGAGTCCCAGGTTGCTAATCTATTCCCTATGGTTGCCTGTCTCAGTGGAATGCTGGCTGGGTCTGGAGCCCCTTTCTGGGGACAGGTGGCAAGGTATGTATGTATGTAGGCGATGGGGATATGTTTAGACAACCACTGGGATGTTATGGAGGCAGTGAGAAACCATCCACAGAGACCACTGAGATACCCTAAATGATAAAATGGGCACCACTTGGAGAACTACCTTGGGAGAAAGTTGGAGATCAGTGCCTAGAGAGGCTGCCAAGCTCAGGTGAGCTGGAACTTGTGGGATGAGAGCTTCCTGTAGGAGTTAGGGACATACATAGGTTATAACAGTGAGTAGCACCATTTGACAAATGGGTGGAATGCAAATACTTTTCCTAGCTGTAGCTTACCTTTTTAGACCCTTGTAGGGTCTTGTGTGGAGCAAAAGCTTTCAACTTTGGTAAAGGTCGCATTTATCAATGTTTCCTTTGAGATCATACTTTTCATATTCAGTTTAATAAGAAATTTTTGCTTAATTCTAGATCCCAGAGACTCTCTACTAGTGCTTTTTGGAAAGAATATAGACTTATATTTAAATCCTTGGTCCTAGGAGGTAGTGGTAGATGCCTTTAACCCTAGCATTTGGGAGGCAGATGGATCTCAGAGTTCGAAATGTTGCAGGATATTCCATGCTGTTGTGAACCCTGAGACTGTGAACTGTAAAAACCTGTTTCTAATTGTGGAATGGCTCAGTCTTTGATCCTAGAGCTTTCTGTTTACTGTAAACAGGTACTTGTGGTGTGGCTCAACCTAAGCACACACCTTTAATCCAAGCGCTTTCTGTAAACAGGATTAACCATCTACTAGCTCAGAGAAAGCAGGCATCTGATGTTCCTACTCAGCTGATGTCCCAGAAAAAAACAAAAACAAAAACGACTTCTTTTTTTTTTTTTTTTTTATCTAGACAGGATTTCTCTGTGTAGCCTTGGCTGACCTAGACTTCCTTTGTAGACCAGGCTAGCCTTGACCTCCCAGAGATCTACCTGCCTTTGCCTCTCTGCATGCTGGGATTACAGGCATGTGCCAGTGCGCCCAGTGGAAAGGCCCTTTTTACTCAGTTTATGTCCCAGAAGGAAAGAGCTCTTCCTATTCCTTCTTTTGGAGCCAGCCTGATCTACAGAGCAAGTTCTAGGACAGCCAGGACTACACAGAGAAATCCTGTCTCAGAATAATAAATAAAAGATCCTAGAACTTGGTAAATGATACAAGTGGTTGTTTGTATTTCTACAGCAAGATGGGCCATGGAGTGGGGAGAACCACCCAGAAACTCCTGGGCTAGACTAAGATCAGAAAGGAGAGGAGAACCTCCCCTATCAGTGGACTTGGGGAGTGGCATGCATGCAGAGGGAGGAGGGAGGGTGGGATCGAGAGGGGAGGAGGGAGGGGCTTATGGGGGGATACAGAATGAATAAAGTGTAATTGATGAAAAATTAAAAAAAAAAGTAAATAAGGAACTGTAAAAAAAAAAATTAAAAAAAAACCTTTCTTTAAAAAAAAAAAAAAGAAACTCCTGGGCAAGCTAACCTGGAGCATACAGTGGAGCACCAGCAACCTACAAGAGAGACCTTGCCTCAAGTTGTAAGGCAAGAACCAACTATAAAAAGTTGCCCTTTGACCTCCACACATATGCTAGCACTTACATATACATAAAATAAAGAACAAATTTGAAAGTCGCTTGTGTCTTGAGAACTTGCTGAGCTCACTTATTTCAAGAAGGTTTTAAAAAAAATTTTTTTAATATGTCTGTGAGTCTGTGTGTTTTGCACGTGTGTGGCTTCGCTGGAAGCAAGAAAAGGGTGTCAGGTTCCCAACTGCTGGTTACAAGCATTGTAAGCTGCCCAATGTGTGCCGGAATCTGTCTCAACAGTAAATGCTCTTAAACTTAGTGAATGAAAATAAGGACATGACTGCCCCCAGGTATCCAAAGTGGCCGGTGACATAAACGAGAAGGTGAGGGAAGGGAAGGGAAGCTTGGGGGCTGGAGAAGTTTACAGTGGGGGACAGGGTATGTCAGCAGCCAGGAGAACTCTTAACAGGTACTTGTGAGTAGGGACTGAGGAAGCTAAAGGTTAGCTAATAGGCACTGCAGGCATAAGTTAATGGAACTGTGGCTCCTCTTTTTGCCAGAGGTAAGGAAAATGACTCCTTTTAGCTAGTTGGAACTATCTTAAGCCCCTCCAGGAATCCTGGCTTTTGTCTAAATGCAGACTTTGGGAAATGAAATTTCTAGAGACCCAATACCAAGCCATTTCTCCAGCTCTTTGTTCCAGGAGGGTTTTGCTTAGTGGTGGTATTTTGTCCTGAGTGCTGGCACAAAAGGCACCAACCCCCAGCTCAGATATCTCTATTTCAGCTCCCTATATAGAGAAAATATTTGATTTAATGCTGGAAGCTGGGTCAGGGCCTTATACACTCAGCAGCATATACTATACCACTGAGTTATACTGCCAACCAGAAGGAGAATTTAAGGAATTGACCTATGCAATCATGGAGACTTGGTAAGTCAAAAATCCAGTGAGAGAGGCCAGTAGGCTGGAGTCTGAAGAAGGAGTTGAATAAAATTCCAGTCCAAAGGCTATCTGCTGTACAACCAGAAGGAGCTGATATTGCAGAATAAATTCAAAGGAAGCCTATTTGAGAGTTCCCTCTTGTTCTTGTCTTCAGTTGTGTTCAGGCCTACAGTGGATTGGCAGAGGCCTGCCCACATTATGGAGGACAATCTCCTTTACTCAAAGCTCAGTAATTAAAGTGTAAATCTCATTCAGAAACATATGAAATGATGTCTGACTGGGTATGGTGACCCAGTGTCTTAGTTACTGTTCTGTTGCTGTGAGAAGACATCATGACCAAAGCAACTCTCGGTATTGAATTGGGGGCATGCTTACAAGCCTCAGAGGTTTAGTCCATCATCAGGGTGGGGAGCATGCTGGCCTGAAGACAGGCACGGTGCCAGAGAAGTAGCTGAGAGCTTTAACCCTGATCCACAGGAGTCAAGGAGTGGGGGTGAGAAGAGAGGGAGAGAGAGGCTTTGGAACCTCATACCCCATTCCCAGCAACACACACCTCCTCCAAGGCCACACCCCCTCCAAGGCCACACCCCCATCCTTTCCAAACATTTTATCAACTGGGGACTAAGCCTGCAAATATATGAACCTATGGGAGGATTCTCATTCAAGCCACCACACCCAGGGACACTGATACCTATTAGCCATCGTAATTTCCTCCTGATTCACAACATCTGGGTGCTCCAGAATTTGACCTGTGTCTCCCCCATATCAGTACTATATTTGGTCTTTTCTTGACTGAATTTTATCAATTTTATTGATCATTTTTAAGAACCAACTTTTTGTTTCACTGATTTTTCTCATTTTTCAATTCCATTGGTTTCTACTTTATATTATTTCCTTCCATTGTTTTGGGTTTATTTTGCTCATCTTGGTCTAGGTTCTCAAGATGGGAGCTGTGATCTTGCATGATTACTTTAAGGTACTGCTTCTTTTTGAGACAAGTTCTTGCTATGTAACCCTAGCTAACCTGGAACTTACGATGTAGACCAGGCTGGTATGAACTTGGAATAACCCTCTTGCATCTGTCTCCTGGGTTCTGGGATTACAAGTATACACAACTAAACCTGGCCATGTTTCTTTCCTTCTAAGATATGAGTTTAACATGTAGATTTCCCTATGTTAAGAGTTTTTGATACATTGTATCTTTTTTCACTCAATTCAATATATTTCAATTTCCTAATGCCTCTTTTTTATTTTGGTTTTTAATTTTACGTGGTAGAGAGATGGCTCATATAAGAGCACTTGTTGCTCTTATAGAGGGCCTGAGTACAGTTCCCAGCACCCACATGGTGGCTCACAAATGTAACTCCAGTTCCAAGGAATCTGATTCTCCCTCCTCTGACTACCACAGGTACCACACATGGTACACAAACATACATTCAGACAGAACACTCATATACATAAAATACAAATTAAATAAAAATACAATATTTTAACATTTTAGTTTTAATGTCAATGTGCATGTTGGGTTCAGCTGTCCAGGGAGACCAGAAGAGAATTTCCTGGAAATGGAGTTCTAGGCAGTTGTGAACCATCTGACATAGGTGCTAGGAAACTCTTCCAGAGTCCTGTGCAACAAATGACACTCTTAACCACTGAGCCCCTATTGTCAAACAGGATCTCACTAAACAAACCAAACTAGCCTTGAACTCTTAGGCCTCCTGATTTCTGTATCCCAAATTCTGGGATTACAGGCATATACCACCATACCAGGCTTTGGTCATGTTTCTGTGTCATCTGTTTTATTGTTATTGTTGATTATTTGAAACAGTATCTATATGGCCTTAGTTGGCCTGGAACTTCTGTGTAGAACAGGCTGGACTCAAACTGGAAGAGATCTACCTGCCTAAACCTCCCAAGTGCTGGGATTAAAGGTGTGCACCACCCACCCATACTCAGTTTTGTTTTTTTGTTTTCCAAGATAGGTTTTCTCTGTGTAGCCCTGGCTGTCCTGGGACTCACTCTGGAGACCAGGATGGCTTCGAACTCACAGAGATTTGCCTGCCTCTGCCTGACAACTGCACTGCCATGGAAACCACAACCAAGAGGAGCATCCCAGGAAGTTCTCACCTACACAGAACAACTAACTCCCTGACTAAATGACAGGGAAGGCTTCAGGGAGGTGTCTCTCACTTACCTGTCTTGTCATTACTGCATTATTTTTTGTCCTTGCTGAAGTTGTCTTCTGTAATCATTGTTTCCTCCTCGAGAGCTTCCTTCAGCTGGTTTTTCTGTGTGTGATATATACAGGTACATGCATTGGCCTGCACACACACACACACACACACACACACACACACACGTGTGCATGCACACATGTACAAATGTATCTGTACACATGCACAGAGACCAGAAGAGTGTCTTAGTGTCCTCTACCAATCTCTATTTCTTTTTATTTATTTATTTTTTATTAATTACACTTTATTCACTTTGTATCCCCCCATAAGCCCCTCCCTCCTCCCCTCCTGATCCCACCCTCCCCCTTCTTCACGCATGCCCCTCCCCAAGTCCACTGATAGGGGAGGTCCTCCTCTCCTTCCTTCTGATCTTAGTCTATCAGATTTCATCAGGAATGGCTGCCTTGTCATCTTCTGTGGCCTGGTAAGGCTGCTCTCCCCTCAGGGGGAGGTGATCATAGAGCAGGCCAAACAGATTATCTCAGAGGCAGTCCCTCTTCCCATTACTATGTAACCCACTTGGACACTAAACTGCCATGGGTTACATCTGTGCAGGGGTTCTAGGTTATCTCCATGCATGGTACTTGGTTGGAGCGTGAGTCTCTGGGAAGACCCCTGTGTTCAAATTTTCTGGTTCTGTTGCTCTCCTTGGCGATCTCTATTTCTTAGAGACAGGGTTTTTCTGAGACATTATTTTTTGTCTTAACTTCTGAGTCATTGCTCTGGTTTGTGTCTAGTATAGTTCTGCTCATAGTGCATTGTTCTATTCTTCTCATTGTTCCTCTGTCATTAGAGAGTCCTTTTAGGTGTTTGCTTTCAATGTGAAAGAGTTTCATCAAGCAGAGTATTCGTGGTGGACAGTTCTTTTCTTGAGAAGCAGGTCTTCCTGCCCTCAATGGCTTCTGCTGAGAAGGACTGAGACTGTAGGCAGGGTGTCATCTCCCTGAGTCCACTTTGCAGATGTTTTGTCCCCAGTTCAGAAGTTTGCCCATGATGCATATATCAGGCTTCTTGGAGTTTATCTCAGTTGGACCTCGCTAACCTTGAATGTGCCAGTTCATGTCTTTTGCCATATTTGGGAAGTATCTGTTATTGGATCTTCAAATATTTTGTCAGCTGCATGCATCTTCTTGGACTCCAGTGACACAAAACCTAAAACAAAAAAAAACAACCCTAGTTTTATTTTTTAACAGTCCCACAGATCCCTGAGGTTATGTTCAATTTCTTTCAGTTTATTTTCTGTCTATTGTGCAGTTGGGCAACTTTTATGATGTTACCTTCCAGTTCAGATTCCACTCCTACGTCATTCTTAATTTGCTATTGAATCTATCCAGTACGTTTTTAAAAAATTTGGTTCATTGTATTTTTTAGTTCTATAGCTTCCCTTTGATTCTTTTGATAACTTTCTTTTTTGAGCTTTTCAATTTGTTCACTTATTTTAAGATAATTTGTAATGACTGTTGAAGTGTTTTTGTGATGGCTGCTTGACCGTCTCTGTCAGACAATTCCACATCTGATTCCTTTCTGTTGGCACTGATTGATGATCTCTTCCCATTCAAGTTGTGAGTTTTGATTTAAGTCATCTTTTAAACATGATTGGACAGTTTGGATTAGGGGTATGAGCCTGAATCATCCTTAAGCCTCCCCTGTCACGTAGTCGGGGAGTTAGTTGTTTTGTGTAGGTGAAGGCTTCCTGGGCTGTTTCTCTGGGTTGTGTTTTTTAGGGCAGCACGTGTTTCAGAGCCCTTGCCATCCTATTCTGGTCTGTTTTAGTCACCTGGTGTCATGGGGGCATCTGGTTAACTCTCTGGTGTTGCCTGTAGGGATAGAAGTGCTCGTGCTGCCCAGAGTTGTTGGGTGGGAGGAGAAGAGACCAACTGAGGTGGACTTGCTACTTAAAGGCTCCTGTCTCTGATGAATTTATGGAAGGCACTCCGGCTTCTCTCTCTATGGGGCAGGGGTCTAGGAAGACACAGATGTACCTAGGTACCTTTGCCACTTGACTGGAGGTTCAGAAATGGGCTCCCACTTCAGTGGGGGATGGGAGACTGCAGCTCTATGTTTTCTAGGGCCTTGGCCGGCTGCTTTCCTCCGCTTGTCATTGAGACTTTCATAATCATCTGCTGTGTCCCTTAAAAGTTGTGTTTGGCTGGAAGGAGCAGGAAGAAATTACTTTATACCATTAGGCCTGACTAGAAGCCTCTGGTTTTTTATTGGTTTGAGACATTTCAGTCTCTTGGGTGCTAGTACTGCAGGTGGGTACCCCATCCTAGGCTCCACAGTTACTTCTAGAGCAGTTTCATATCCATCCTCAGTCACTCTCAATTTCCTTCTCCCAAAGTCCTTGGAAACAAAATCTACTTTCTTCTTAAAAAAATATTTTATTCATGTACACGAGTGCTCTATTTGCACATATGCCTACATGACAGAAGAGGCATTAGACAGAAGAGCGCATGAAATCTCATTATAGATGGTGCTGGGAATTGAACTCAGGACCTCTGGAAGAGCAGCAGCAAGTACTCTTAAACCTCTGAGCCATCTCTCCAGCCCCTAAATCTACTTTCTGTCTTTGTAGATTTGTCTAGTCTGAACATTTTCTCTAAGTGGAGATATATAGCATGTGTCTTTTTTTTTTTTTTTTTTTCTTCAGACACGGTTTCTCTGGCTGTCCTGGAACTCACTCTGTAAACCAGGCTGGTCTCAAACTCAGGGATCCGCCTGCCTCTGTCTCCCAAGTGCTGGGATTAAAGGTGTGGGCCACCACTGCCTGATAACACCTGTCCTTTTGTGCCTGGCTTCCTTTGCTGAATTTGTTTTCCAGGTTTAACTACATTATAACATGTCAGTATTTCATCTTTTTTTTAAAATAATATTCTATTTACGGATATACATTTTATTTATCTATTCATCAGTAACTTTCCCCTTTTTTGCCTATCGTGAATAATCCTGGTTTTAATGTTCCATATAAGACATGTTTTTTCATTTCTTTGGGGCGTGAACTTAGAGTGGAAATGTAGTGACAGGTTAACTTATGCTCAGCATTTTGAGAGGTTTTCCAAAACGCTTGAGCATCAGTGTTTCTGTGTTCTTGTCAACACACCCTACAATGTTTGGGTTCTAGCCCAGTGGATATATAGTAGCAGCTTGCTGTATAGTGCATTTACAGTTCCTTGGTGGCTGATGGTGGAGTGTCTCCCTGTGCTCATTGGTATATCTTCTTTGCAGAAGTTTGTTCAAGTCCTTGGCCCATATTTGAACATTTTTGTTTGATCATTTTGAGTTGAGGACCTTAGCTTCCATTCTGGGGGAGATGGCATCCACGGTGTTCTCAGTTTGGGAGCGATGGAATCACTTGAAGTGCTGCATAGAGGTACAAGGTTTATCTAAGTGATGAGCCGGACACAGGGGTCATCCAGGCGAGGGATGCAGGTCTGCTCCTGGGTGCATTGTGAAGAGGAACTCTCAGAATTTGCTGACGGAATTTTTTTTTTAAAGACATGGTCTCACTTTGTAGCTCTGGCTGTCTTCGATCTTGCTGGGTAGACCAGGCTGAACTCAGAGAGAGGTCTGCTTACCTCTACCTTTTGAGTGCTGGAATTAAAGGTGTACACCACCATGTCCAGATGCTGAGGGATCTTATGTGCGCAGTTAAGGCTGCCTATCATTCAGAAGCACAAAGGTCCCAGTAATTGGGAATGCCTTCGTGTCATATAGCTTCTGGAACACAGAGTGGGCAGCTTCATTAAAGGAAATTTGTTGTCCCACAGTCTGGAGGCCAAAAGTCTGAAATGAGTGTCTGCAGGGTCACCTACCTCTCAAACCTACAGTGGAAGAGACCTACAGTTTCTTCTAGCTCCCGGCGGCTGTCAGCCCTTCAGCATCCTTGGCTTCGTGGTAACATCACTGCAGTCTTTGTCCCACTGCGCCTGTATCTAAATTTACCCCTTCCACAGGATATGAGGCACAGGAGTGGGGCCCGGCTCAACGACATGACCTTAATAACACATGAGGACTGTCTTTCCAAACCAGGTCATGGTTCAGTACTGTGACTGTGGACTTCAAAACAGCTTTCCAGAAGACATACCTCTCCCTATAGTGGAGGAAGACAACTGCAATTTGGGGATGAAGGCTGAAGCCAAGCCCCAGAAGGGTTATGTCTGAGAGGCCCATTAGGCTTCTTAGAGAAGATGCCAAGGAGGCTGCTGAAGAATGGTTTTCAAAATTAACAAACCTGACTCATACAACTCTAAAGCAAAGATGTGTCAGAGATTTATTTAATCATAAATGAGCAAAGCCAGCATGTTAGTGAGAGCATTTCATGAGACTGAAGAGAGACATTTGCAATGACTGGCACAGAGCTTGTCTGAGTAGGCTTGCTAGCCTAGATTACAAAATAAAACTGTAATGCTTTTCAGGGCCATCAAAAGGCCACTTTTTCTATCTTTTTCCCAGACAGAAGTAATTGTTCATTGTTCACTATTGAATTTATTTGCACTGTCTTCAGACAAGAAACATTTAACTTAACCATCTCTTTTCTACCTTTACTGACTAATGAAAGATCATAATTGATGTTCCAGCAAGATGTAGATCTTAGGAATCAGAAAATTCTCTCAGTGAGTCTGGTGGACTACACTCAGCCTGCTGCTGAAAAGATACATGCTATCCTTTTGTTTAATCCTAAATTTTGGGAAAGCTTTCTTAGTTCCCACTTGTGATGATAATCTTCAAGGATTGTTGTTGTCCCAGGACAGTCGCTTGTGTGTTGGCCTGATTCATGCACTCAGGCCCTGTAAGAAGGGGTAATTAACATGATGAACCTCCTTGTTAGGTGATATACCTAAGCCATGCATTACACAAGACCAAGGCCGGAAAATCAGCTCTGTCTGAAGATGTCATCATGAGGAATGTAGGAGTGAACCTTAATTTTGCCTAAGTTATATTCTGATTTGCCTTTCTATCCCTTGGTTAGGAAACTGAGCCAAACTAATCTTCAGGTTTGTTTACAGCCCTGTGAGTGTAGGTGAGTTCTTGTCTTCTCACTAGCCTTGGTGGCTACCATAGTTCCTGGATTTCCACTGTCTTTTTTTGTATAGGGCTGGGCCTTTGTATGCCAGAGCATGGGTGGATGGCCAGCATGGGTCTGAGGGTGGTGTGGAACAACATATGTATTCCAAACTTCGTTCCTTTATGGTGGTCATGCCATGTGGCTCATTAGAAATTTAATGCCTTAAAGGCCTTAATATAAGACCGTATATAAATTATTTCCCAGTGAAAAGGACAACTAATTTTTATTATAATTATATAAATTCAGGTTTTGTTAAGAGAGGAAAGGTTTATATAAGCCAGACATGGAAGCAAATACCTGTGATCTTGGCACTTTGGAGGTTGAGGCAGGAGGGCTGAGGTAAAGGCTACTCTGAGCTACATAGGGAGTTCTAAAATAACCTGGACAGCCAGAGTCTGTCAAAAAACAGAGTAAGCATCTGTTGTGGTCAGTATTATCAACTTTATAGGATCTATAATCACCTAGGAGACAAACCTCGGAATGTCAGTGAGTCTAGACCAGGGTAATTAAGGTGGGAAGACCGCCCCCCACCTGTAGGTGGCACCCTCCATTGGCTGAGGGACTGAATAACATGGAGAATTCATCTATACTTCTTGACGGTGGGTGTGAGATGAGCAGCCTCCCGCAGCTCCTGCTTTCCTAACATGATGCTCTGTACCGTTAAGCAGCAAGTGAGCCCGAGTAAATGCTGTCATCCTTCAGGTGCTTTTGTCACAGCAAGATGAAAAG
Organism: Meriones unguiculatus; assembly: GCF_030254825.1. Lineage (NCBI taxonomy): Eukaryota > Metazoa > Chordata > Mammalia > Rodentia > Muridae > Meriones > Meriones unguiculatus. The sequence continues at coordinate 13,614,754 of NC_083356.1, forward strand.
AAACTAATGCGATCCTCTAACAAATATTCCCCCAGATTCTAATGAAAAATACTATACTACTGCTTAAGGCATTTCTTTCATTTTGGGGGAACACAGCTAACTAAAGACTAGCTGGATGGGGGCAGGGAGAGAATAAAGAAAGAAAAAAAGACTATTTTATTTGTGCCATCAAACAGAGCTTGGAAAAATCCACTAATGCCCCGTTCCTTGTTTTTTGTTATGTCTGCATCTAGCAGGGGATAACATTCTGGGGATCAGTGATACCTCCAAAGCCACACTTTTGAATGGTGCATACATAGATGTAAGTGATGTGTTCTGCCTGAGAGAGGCCCAAACGCCCACAAAAGGGGTCTGAGATAAGTGATGTATAGAAGTTTCTCACAGTTAAGTTATAGAAAGGAGGAGGGAACGGAACAAACTATCTGCTAGACTAGAATGGGAGGTTAACACAGTTCCCAGCACACACATCCCATAACTCACAACTACCTGTTATCTCAGCTCTAGGGCATCCAAAGCCCTTTTCTGGTCTCTGTGGGCACTGGGCTCATATGTAAAAACAAACCCAAACATATATACCTAATTTAATATATTAAAAAGTTACTAGTTGTTGTAAGAAATAACATTAAAAAATTTAAAAGGAGATAGCACAAAAGAGTTGAACATGATCGCATATGCTTGTGATCTCTGCACACTTTGAAGGCTGAAGCAGGAGGATTTTGAGTTCAAGGCCAGCCTGTGCTATAGTCAGTTCATCTAGCCTGAGATAGATATTGGGACCTTATCTCAAAACCAAAAAGTAGACAATAACCAACCAACCAGATTAAAAGCTCTTTTTGATAGATGAATCTAACTCAATAATAATTCTTTAATTATTTATGCCATCTCTTGTCCCCCTGCCCCCCCCCCCCCAGACAAGGTCTACCTTTGTAGCTCAGGTTGGCCTGGAATTCACTTTGTAGCCTAGTTTGGTCCTAAATTCACAATATTTCTCCTTTAGCCACTATAGTGCTAGGATTATGTGCACATTACAGAATGCCTAGCTCATTTTATGATCCTTACTGACTATGATTCAGTCTTTTTTGTTGCTGCTGTTTTGTTTTGCTTTGAGACAAGGTTTCTCTGTGTAGCCCTAGCTGTAGAGGAACTTTAATTTGGAACATGGCTGCTCTGGCAAGAGATCACATCCATAAACCTTCTAGGTCTGTGTGATCCAGCTAGAATACAAATACAACTTTAATCCCAGGAGACAGATGGAGGCAGATCTCGGAGTTCAAGGCTATCCTGGTACAGAGCAAGTTCCAAATACACAAAAGCTTAAGTTCAGACATGGTGGTACAAGCCTTTAATCCCAGAATTTAGGAGACAAAGGCATGCAGATCTCTGAGCGCTCATCAATTCCTTTCCATACCCTGCCCTACCCAACCAGTGACCTCCCCTCATCAGTGAGTGGAGAGACAGTGCAGTGGAGTTGAGTTTGTAGAATTCAGTGGCAGTTTTTACTGGGAGAGTTTTACAAAGAGTGGTTGAAGAGAGAACAAGCTAGACACAGGTGAAGACAGAAAGAACCAGAGAATGAGAAGGAAGGAGCCAGAAGATTAGAACAGATTGTCAACGTTAGTATCAGGCCAAGCAAAGCAGTTCAGAGGCTGAAAGAGAAGCCACATTGAATCAGTCAGCTTGGAGAGGAGTTTGAGCCAGAACAGCTGAGTTGAACCAGCCAGTGAGAGTTCAGAAAGAACTAGTAAGGGTGAGCTTATTCAGCAGTAAGTCTCAGAGATTAAAAGCATTCTAGATTGTATGGAGGCTAGAAGCTTCAAGGACTATGCCTACGTTAACATAACATATGGAGGCAGTAGCCTCCAAGATGACAGTTACTCCAGGTGAATAAAAGTTACTCTTATACCTGGCTATCCTGGAACATGCTCTGTAGACCAGGCTGGCCTAGAAAGTGTGAGCCAATGCTGCCTGGCGCTTTAGTTTTTTACCTCTGTTCTTCTCTTTGCTACTGAATTAATTATTAATTTTGCTAATGTCTATCTTTTAGTGATTTTCAAAGAGATTTGTTTCAGTAAACTTGACTGTATAGGGGCAATGAGTTCATTTTTATTTTGCTGTCTCATTTGAACACCAGCTTCTATTGTATATGAATTCTAGGTTCAATTCATTTAGAATTTTGGTAATTCCTCCTATACATTATCTGAGTCACCATAAAGAAGGTTCTTCTGCTGGGCAATGGTGGCACATGACTTTAATCCCAGAACTCAGGAGGCAGAGACAGGTGGATCTCTGTGAGTTTGAGGCTAGCTTAGTAAACAGAGTGAGGTCCAGGACAGCCAGAGCTACAATGAAGCCCTGTCTTGAAGAAGAAGAAGAAGAAGAAGAAGAAGAAGAAGAAGAAGAAGAAGAAGAAGAAGAAGAAGAAGAAGAGGAGGAAGGTCCTTCCAGTTAATCCTTGAAGTTGCAGGATGTCTTGGTTTCATGCTTGAATGTGGGACTCCCCCAGCCTACTAAGCATTGCTTTCATTCTCTGAGAAGTCACATTCTCCCTCAGTCCTTCCTGCTCTGTGAAGGTTTCATGTCTTTTCATCTTTTGTTTTATGAGATTCTATCTTACTTTTGTTCTGTGTTGTGGGAGATCTGTGTTGTTGGTCTGCATATAGCTTTCCTAAGCTAGAGAGAAGGTTGAGGGCTCATCTTACTTATTCTTTATTGCTGGCTGTCCTGGCATGCTTGTACTCAGAAACGGGACATCTGTAGAGGCAAAATTCGCAGGCTTTGTGGCAAATGTGCTCAGGCCTTCCAGGGTTGCTCCAACCATGACAATGGAGTACTAGCTAAACACGGGACCTTGCTTGGGAGTGGCCACAGGATGACTTTGGCTCCAGAATTTACTCACCCTTGACTTTATTTTCCAGTTAGGTAGTGGACTTTAATTCCAGGACTCTGGAGGCAGAGACGGGCAAATCTCTGAGCCTGATCTACCAAGGAAGTTCAGGGCTATACTGAGAGACTCTACATTGAAAAACAAAACAATGACAACCCATAGTTTGGCTGCAATGAGGCCTGAGCGTTGGCCAGCCCCAGCCACCCTCTGGGATGCTTCAGCAAGCAAGGCTGTATTATTCCAATAACTGGTGCCATAGCCTGAGCAGTGGTCCTGCTCTGCCTACTATATGGAAGAAAGTCTCAGCAACTCAGGAGTTATGGGGGATTTGCTCTTGAGTGAAAGACCTGTTTGTTTACCTGAGGGACCTACCCTAATGTCACAGGCACACTGCTGGTGGCTCCTTTCATTACCACCATATCCATCATAAGCCTTCAAAGGAAACCGAAGAACCACCTGGTCTTCGCCCTCATTTCAAAACATTTAGAAATTAATCTCACAATGAAAAGTCTCAGGAAACAACTAACCTTTAGAGTTTCAAACTAAAGGCTAAAGTAGAAGTAACCAGCTGGAGGGTAAGACTGGGGGTCTCTGACCACCTACCCATAGGGCCCTGATCCTGCAACCTTTAAGGCTCTTCAGCAGTGCTTCTAAACCTGTGGGTCAGCAACCAGTATAGGGGTTGCATGCCAGTGTCCTGCGTATCAGACACTTACATTCTTAACAGTAGCAAAATTATAGTTACAAAACAGCAATGGAATAATTTTACAGCTGGAGGTCATCACAACTGTATTAAAGGGTCAGAGCATTAGGAAGGTTGAGAACCACTGCTCTACAGTGTTACCAGGTCCTAGGCAGAGACATCAACACTTAACTACCTCAAGTAGTACAATGCTTAAAAGCGGAAGGCCTGAGCCAGGTGTGGTGGCCCATATGCCTTTAAGGAAGCAGATCTGTCTACATAGAGTTCTGGGAGAGCCAGAATTACGGAGTGAGAACCTGTGTCAAAACAACAACCAAAACCAAAAACCAAAACCAACCAACCAAAAAAGACAGGAGTTGGGGGCATGCCCCCTAGACCTGGCTGTCCCATAGTTGTTGAGACCTCCATTGCTTGTTAAGGTCACAAGTCATCATCAATTCCTTTCCATACCCTGCCCTACCCAACCAGTGACCTCCCCTCGTGCTGTTTTTAGTGCCTTTCTAGTGCCACCTTAGGGTCCCCCAATCCTTATCCCCGAGACGGCTCTACTCTTGTCAGGTGACCCCCCCTCAGGACCCTTATTTCCATCCCCTCCTAACTCACCCTTCACGAACCACTGGTCACCTGACATTATTAGAACCCAACTTATCTCCCTGAGGATGCCTACTCTTGATTCCTTCATGAACCACCCCTTGGAAAACACTCTCAGGAAACCGCCACCTGGCTCATCAGGGTCAGCATGCTTGCTTTACTCAGTGCACCCCAAAGTAAACATCTGGTTACCCCACTCCTGTGGCAGTCCTTCACTCTTCACCTTTCAGGAGCCCCACCCTGTCCCCCTGAGAACCACCCTTCCCAGTCACCCCACTCTTGAGGCACTCTTCCCCTTCCTCACCCCAACTCGAGATCCCCACCCTAACTCCCCGAGAGCCACCCTTCCTGGTCACCCCACTGTCGCCTTCGCGTCCCGCCCCGCCCCCTCACCCCGGCTTGGCGCGGCGCGCGTCATGGCGGCGGCGGGCGGGGCGCGTCTCGCACGCAGCGCGCCGGGCGGAGCGCTCGCCGCATTGTTTGCTTCGCTGAGGAGCGAGCAGCGCCTCGGCAGGCGTCCGAGCAGCTCCGCGATCGCGTCCTCCGCCCGGCCGGGCCCCGAGCCGGCCTTAGCCGGCCGTGCCGGCGCCGCCGACCCCGCCTGAGCCGCGGCGCCCTGCGGGCCCGGAGCCGGCGGCCGAGCGCGCCCCGGAGCCCGGCGGGGCTCGGCTGCGCGGCCGTTGGCGGAGGAGCCGCGGCGCCATTAGCGCCGCCTCGGCCGCGCCGGCCCCCGCGCCCGCCCGCCCGCCGGGCTCCCGCGGCCGCGGCGCCCCGAAGGTGAGTGTCCGGCGGTCGCCGTTCGCCGCCCGCCTCGCCGGCCGGGGCGGAGGTGCGGGCGCCATGTTTGGCAGCGGCGGCGGCTCCGCATTGTCCGCGGGCGGGGAGGCCGGAGAGTCGGGGTGGCGAGGCCGGGAGGCCGTGAGGCCTGGCGGGCGCGGGGCCCGGAGCAGCCGAGAGGGCCGGTGCCTGCGTGTGCCGCCCTGAGCCGGCGCGGCCGGGGACGCGGAGATCGGGGCCGGCGGCTTGCCCAAGAGGCCGGGTTCGGGAGGCGAGGCGGCGGCGGGATCTCGGAGGCGGAGGCCGCAGCCGGGTGGGGGCGGAGAGGGACACGGAGGCCGCGGCGGGGTCGGGGAGACAGAGGAGTAGAAGGAGGCCGCCGCGGCGCGGGAGGCGCGGCCAAGAGAATGGAGCCGGCGGCACGGCTCGGGAGGCGGAGAAGCCGCCGGGCCGGGCGGGCTCCGGGCTGTCTTCGCGGCTGGGCCAACCGAGGGGCCGGGCATCGGACAGCGGAGGAGGCGGAAGGCCTGGGGTCTCCCGGCGCAGCTTTGGCGGTGCGGAGCGGGTCGCATTATGTAACAGATAGGTCCGATCTATTTTGCCAAGACAGGAAACTCCCTTGAAGAGGGACGGGCTCGGAAGATTTCCTAAGTCGTGCGCGGCCTGCTATCTCCGGAGCAAGCCTGCAGCTCCGCCAAACTCCGTGGATGTGTGCAGGAAACGCTGAGAAACGAACGCGCGTGCGCGGCTTTCTTGGGCCTTTAGGAGAGAAGCAACTTTCCTGTGCATAATTTGCAGAAAACACAGCTCCTCTTCCGTGCACTGCCTTTGGGACACGCTTACACACACCTAGGAAACCGCCCCTTTTTGGAGGACAGTCCCTTCACCCAGCTGCGACTGTTTTAGAGTTTCTGTCATCTGGTAACATAGAGTTACAGAACTTGGTTATTTAGTTACTGTTTTACCGCCTGCCGGGGCTAGCACTGTCCTGAGTCTGTGTTCACCTCCTCGGATGGTCACACCACCCTTAGAGGTGTGTCTCTTTCCTGTGTGCTTTTATAGAGAAGGGTAGAAGCGGCCGGAGGTGTTTCATTGGCTTGCCTGCAAACCAGGCAGGAAATGAACTGGGCCGACTTGGAGCATAGAGTTTTCCCCTCTTTTTGCCAGCAAAGCTTTTGAGGATGTGTTTAGCACAGTTATTTCTGGAGAAGCATGCTTTTTGCCTTTGCTGATGGAAATGCTTGTTTCTGCATAGAACCGGAGGGTCAAAGTGCTGGGTATAGGAAAACACGGAAGCCGCTGAGCTTGTCAGTCACTCTGTGCTGGGCAGTGCTGCTAAATGCTCTCTTTCCCCGGGTCACAATTACATTTTCAAATTACAGAGCGGCTGTGCCCATTAAGTATTAGGTTCAGTTCTTGTAGAAAAGTGGTTTGAAGACCTTCAGTGCTCACTAGAAGAATGTGGGGTTTGACAGGCTGGTTACAGTGCTTTACTGCAGAGGAGAAAATTACATGTTTGTCTTTTAATCTGGGAGCTGTTGCTTCTGCCCTGCCTCAGTAGTGATCTGTGAAGAGTCCGTGGGTGCATCATGGCTCACTGTGCAGAAGACGGTGCTGACACCTGGATGTGCACCCACCTCACCTAAGCGCTGCTGCTAGAGGCTCAGGGCTGGCTAGGGTGGCTTTGTGGACAGCTCCCGGAGAACTCAGGGTTGAGTAGGCACCTGGAGGCCCCTCAGATACAGGTGCATTGGGGTCTTTATGTCCTTGTTCATAGAGAGACAGTATCTATAAAATGTGGGTTTCTGCAACCTGTGAGGTCTGTCTTTAAAAATGCATATAAGATTTGCAGAGATTTCCTTTTTGGACTTGAGCATGAAGTCTGCTCTTTGAGGCCTTTTCCAGAAGAGGCGTTTGAGTGGTCCTTGTCCTTGTTGCACTGTGTGTTTGTCCTGCTTGATTGGTGGTCATCCAGAGTGGGCCTGTTTGCTCATAAGATACATAGACACCATGTCACATCAGGGAAAACTAAAGTAAACTGCAGTGAGTGTGAGTGGAGGCTGTTAGCTCCCTGGTTTTGTCCACACTGGAAGGGAGTAAATCTCTGCATGGATGTAGTCATGCACGTGAACCAGTGATAAGGACTCTCATTTGTTGGGGTGGAGGGGATGCAAGCTATTGGTGGTTAGAGGGAACCCATCCTTTCAGTGGAGCAAGAGCTGAGCATTTTCAAGTGCATCAGATGCCCTTTGACATCATGCCCACAGCTAGGCTTACCTGAAGAGTATGTGTCCCAGCACGTGGCCAGGACCTGGCCTGAGTGACAAGGAAAGGCTGATGCTGCCTGTGGGAGTTTCCAGGGTGGCCACTGCTAAGGCTTTTGTGAAAGCTACATTGGGCTCTTGGGTCAAAGATATCCCACGGCCCGGCTCAGGGTTCTCTTCTAAGTTGTGTGTATGATGTGTTCATGGTCCCCAGCAGCAAAATTCACAGGAGTACCCTGCTGGGCAGTAGTGGGAAAGAGAAAGGAGACCTAAGGGGATGTTAAGACTCAGTGGCCACTGAGCAGGGCTGCTTAGTGGCCACAGGCCATAACTCTGTGTGTTGTGAAGTCTTTCTGAAAAACAATCTATACTTGTAGATGAGAGGCCCAGGTCTCAACTCTGGAGGGTATGTTGCTGTTTTGTAGGTTACTTTTAGCTTGGTCTAAAAAGGTCACTTGTGGGTGCTGTGTGCCTGTGCCCTAGCTGTTCAATAGGAACTCTGAGGGCAGCTGCTTCCTGCTGCCTCCTTGCCTATCAGAACCTTTATTCGGTTGTGGTGAGGGAGGGGTGCTGTTGGAGGAGGCTTGTTGAAATGTGATCATGAGTCCTAGTAGTTGTTTGGAAGTCTTCGAGGTATTCCAACGCTGAGCTTCATTTGTGGGATGTTGAGTTGATTTATTAGTGCTACCCAAGCATATTTTGTGGTTTTCTGAAGTCCTCTGTCACCTGGCATGGAATTAACTTTTTCTTTGACTTTGTTTTAGGTAATCATTGCCAAATGAGGAGGAAAGGACGATGTCATCGAGGCTCTGCAGCGAGGCATCCTTCTTCCCCGTGCAGTATTAAACACTCCCCCACTCGAGAAACGCTGACATACGCACAAGCTCAAAGGATGGTGGAGATAGAAATTGAAGGGCGCTTGCATCGGATCAGTATTTTTGATCCCTTGGAGATCATACTAGAAGATGACCTCACTGCTCAAGAAATGAGCGAATGCAACAGTAATAAAGAAAATAGCGAGAGGCCGCCTGTTTGCTTAAGAACTAAGCGTCACAAAAACAACAGAGTCAAAAAGAAAAATGAAGTCCTCCCCAGCACCCATGGCACACCGGCTTCAGCCAATGCCCTTCCTGAGCCCAAGGTGCGGATTGTGGAGTATAGTCCCCCATCTGCACCCAGGCGGCCCCCTGTGTACTACAAGTTCATCGAGAAGTCAGCCGAGGAGCTGGACAATGAGGTGGAGTATGACATGGACGAGGAAGATTATGCCTGGCTAGAGATCATCAATGAGAAGCGGAAGGGCGACTGTGTCTCTGCTGTATCCCAGAACATGTTTGAGTTTCTGATGGATCGCTTTGAGAAGGAGTCTTATTGTGAGAACCAGAAGCAGGGTGAGCAGCAGTCCTTGATTGACGAGGATGCCGTTTGCTGCATCTGCATGGATGGGGAGTGTCAGAACAGCAATGTTATACTCTTTTGTGACATGTGCAACCTAGCTGTGCACCAGGAGTGCTATGGGGTGCCCTATATCCCCGAGGGCCAGTGGCTTTGCCGCCACTGCCTTCAGTCTCGGGCCCGCCCTGCGGATTGCGTGCTGTGCCCGAATAAGGGTGGTGCCTTCAAAAAGACAGATGATGACCGCTGGGGCCATGTGGTATGCGCCCTGTGGATCCCAGAGGTTGGCTTTGCCAACACGGTATTCATTGAGCCCATCGATGGTGTGAGGAACATACCTCCTGCCCGGTGGAAACTGACATGCTACCTCTGTAAGCAGAAAGGTGTGGGTGCCTGCATTCAGTGCCACAAAGCAAATTGCTACACAGCATTCCATGTGACATGTGCCCAGAAGGCTGGCCTGTACATGAAGATGGAGCCTGTGAAGGAGCTGACTGGAGGCAGCACCACGTTCTCTGTCAGAAAGACTGCTTACTGTGATGTCCACACACCTCCAGGCTGTACCCGGAGGCCTCTGAACATTTATGGAGACGTTGAGATGAAAAATGGTGTCTGTCGAAAAGAAAGCTCAGTCAAAACGGTCAGGTCTACGTCCAAGGTCAGGAAAAAAGCAAAAAAGGCTAAGAAAACACTGGCTGAGCCCTGTGCGGTCCTCCCGACCGTGTGTGCTCCGTATATTCCCCCTCAGAGGTAAGTGCATCTGAGCTTTGGCTCAGATGGTCCTGGAGTGGAAGACACAAATCAAGGGCCTGCAAGGAAGTCCTACCACATGTCTGTTGTACCTCCTGATAGTCTGTGTCCTAAGCTTTGGTTTCCGTTCATTTGCTACTGTCCAGTAAGGCATAAATGTACATGAAGTTATAGGTTGGGATAACTTACAGTTCTTTGTCACTGGTTGGCCTTGAGTATAAGGAAGGCATGGTTATGGGAACCACAGCCACACATGTATTCATTCAACCTCGGGTTTCTGGATTTCATACCATCCCAAGTTTTGTTTCCATCTAAAATGCAGTTAAACTCCCTAGGACCTTGCAGAAAAACATCTGTCTGGAAACGTGAACCACCACCCTCAGAAGGTGACCACTGATATGAGGTTAGAAACGGGAGCTACTGTCAGCAGGAAGTTGGTGGTCTTCTTGCTTGCCTTGAACTCAGGGAATTTCTGCCTCTGTCTCCCAGGTGCTATAAAGGGTGCTCACCATCACACCTGACTTTTTCTTCTTTTGCTGATGTCTCCTGTAATGCAAATGTTGCTTGATCTGCAGGACTGCTGTGCTAAGGCCCACAGTTTGTGTTGCTGGTGATAGGAGCTGTCCTGCTGGCTTTTCCATGCAATTTAGGGACTGCTTCAAATCCCCTTCATCTTCCCTGGTCTGCCCTCAATCCTTGTGTCTTCAGTGCCTTTTTTTGTTCAATTATTTCAAAAGTTTTCTTTTACTTCATAGCCTGTAGATGCCAAAGAAGTACTCCTTTTCTCTTACCCACTCCTTTTGCACCCATTTGAGCTCTTTTTTGAGCCTTGAAGTGAAGGGTGTGGGCTTTTAGTCTTGTCTGCACGTAAAGCCCAAGGTGATGAGGTTCTGGTGAGGCAGACAGCTGTCCTTAAGCAGCTCGCATGGGACATTGTTAACAGGGAACTGCTTTGTAAAAACACTCACTGAGCCAACAAGTGGACAATGGATTACAGCTTTTTTTTTTTTTTTTAAATGAGACAGGTTCTGTCTGGGTAGCCTTGGCTGTTCTGGAACTCTGTAGACCAGGCTCTCCTGCCTTCTGAGTGCTAGGATTAAAGTGTGCACCACCACCGCCCGACTCAGACGCTGCCTTTAATACAGTGAATATTAGGTGTTTTTTGTTTGTTTTCTATGTGTGATTTTCTTAGGAATGTCTGCTTTGAAGAAGTTACTCATTAGCATGTTGTGATTATAGAGTGGAGTTGGACACTATTGTGAGCTTACTGGCAGAGCTGGGAGCACAGTTTTAACCTAAAAAGAGCTAGCACTGACTGCCTTTGTATTAGCAGAGATTAAATTGGGTAAATGCTGTTTGTTTTTGTAGAGCTTTTGCTACTACTTACGGTCAGTGAATCAAAAGTAGAGAGCTCGTAGTCCCTTGTTCAGAGAAGACTCCTGTCAGAATCAACATGCCTGTAGAATTTTCAGCCTGACTTAAAAGATGTCTTCCTTGGGGTTTCTCTCTCTGTAGAGGCAGAAAGGATAGGGTTATATGAAGGACTTCTCTCAAGAGCCATGAATTTCAGCTTTACCAAAACTGAAGGAAGTGAAATAGTCTATCATTGCTCCTCTGGCCAGCGCCAAATATCAACTGTTCCAGGTGGTGGGTGCGATCCTCTGTCTTGTCCTGTGGTTCCTGATGTTCAGGTTTTGGAACGAGAGCTGCCAGGTGGGTGGGACTGCTGGAAGGAGGATCTGCAGGTGAGAACAAAGGCTCCTTGGCTTTCCGTGGTCAGACCTGTTGAGGAAAGAGCTTGAAGCTTCAGACTTAGGAATTTCAGGTGTAGAGCTCAGCAGATAAGAAGTGCAGCCTGGCTCCTATTCTTCTCTCCCAGACAAGGTTTTATCTGTAGGCTGAGACCACCTGGGACTTACTGAGCATGCCTGGTCAGCCTCAGGCTTTTGCGTCTCTTGCTTCGGCCTGTCAAGTGCCGACTGACCTGTCCTGTCTTGCCTTATTTTGTTTTGAGACGAGATCTCACTATTTAGCATGGGCAGGTCTCAAACTCACAGCTTCAGCCTCTTGAACAATGAAATTACAGGTGTGAGGCACAGTGTTTGGCTGCTGCTGCTTTTAAAAGATTTATTCATTTTATGTGTATGAATGTTTTGCCTGTGTGTATGTCATGTATGGATGTGCACCGTGTGTATAGCAGATTTCTTCTGTCAGAAGAGGGCTTCAGATCCCCTAGAACTAGAGTTATGGATGGTTTTTGGTGAGTTGCTGGGAATTGAACCCAGGTCCTTTGCAAGAGAAACAAGTGCTTTTGACCAGAGAGCCATCTCTCCAGTCCCCCTTTTTTCTTAATTTTGGAACAAACAAGTCAGCTTTGAATAGAGGTAAAAGGTGTACCTAAACTAGGTGCTTGTGTTGTACCCAGTCTCCAGGGTATTTTGATATTTTTGGCTACTGTGTCCCTGGACAAGCTCCCATGGCCCTCAGTCTGCTTGTTACATGGGACTGGACCTGCCTGGCAGGGTGTGAAGGGCAGAGCCTGTGCATAGTGTGGGCTGTAGTTGGAGGCTGAGGCTGCCGCTGCTCAAAGTTGAGAGCCAACTAGAGTGTCTGTCATATTGTGACATTCTAGGCTAGTTCAGGAGCAGGCAGGTCTCGCTGGAAGAGGGAGGGACAAGGGCCTGTTCAAACAGTTGTTTAAGGAGAACTTTAAAAAAGCGTATCCCTTGTATTTATGTTTTTATTATTTAACATTTGTAAACCATAAAGAATGCTTTTTATTTATCTAAGCCATGAACTGTGAAGAATGCAAATTTTGTCTGCCTGCTTAGGAACTTTCTGTGAACCTCTGATTGGACACACCCCTGCCACCGGCTGTAACCGGTAGACTGAGGGCAGGCATTGCTGGGTGTGGTGGCACCTACTTTTAATCCCAGCCTTTGGGAATCAGGCAGGAGGCTCTCTGTTCAGAGTTCAAGGCCATCCTGTCTACATGGTGAGCTCCAGGACACCCAGGGCTACCTAGAGAGACCCTGTCTCCAAGAGGAAAAGGGTTTCTCTTTGTAGTCCTGGCTGTCCTGGTGCTCACACTCTGTAGGCCAGGTTGGCCTTGAACTCAGAGATCCATCTGCTTCTGCCTTCCAAAGGTGTGCACTGCCAGTTTTTTTTTTTTTTTTTTTTTCTGAGAAAAACAGTATCTTTCTGTGTGTTCAGAGTAGTTCTTTTCTATGCTCTTCTGAGGCAGTTTGTTGTTACTTTGCTCATCCACCTCATTCTGTTTGCCAGAGGATAGAAGAGAAAGAGCAGGAAAGGGTGGAGTTTCTTCTTTCCTTTTGAGTCCCAAGCTACAAGTCCCCTTAAGTATCCAGCCTGGTAACTTTTTCTGCCCTGGCTGTACGGGGCCATGCTTTTTATCTCCAGAAGACGGACTGCTAGTGAGTGCGTAGCTGTTGTCTGCCTGGATCTGGATTTGGACTTAGGGCCTCTAGCCATTTGGATAATTGGTGTGCAGCTTATTCAGTACAGATGTCTAAGTGGTGAGCTGTTACTGGGTCAGCAGTGAGACTGAGGCTCCTTCTACTTGGTGGCAGTCCTTGAACTGGCTTTGGGAAAAAGACCAAATGGAGTGTGAAGATATTGCACTTCATTGGGTAGAGTAGGTCTTGCTTTTGAGTATAGTATTTAATTCTGGCTTTTGTATATTTTCCCTCCTCCATGCTTCTGGCAGTTATAACTGTGGAGTTAGTCCCTGACTTATGGTTTGATTTATCAGCTTTTTTGTTTTTTTCTTTTTTCTTTCTTTGTTAATGGCATAGCTTTATTTATTTGGTTGTTTATTTATTTTGAGTTTAAGAGACAGGCTCTCTGTGTAGTCCTAGCTGTAATAGAACTCACTCTGTATATCAGAGATCCATCTATCTCTGCCTTACAAGTGTTGGAATTAAAGGTGTGTACCACCATAACCAATTTATTTATTTAAAACACTTTTGAGACAGGGTCTTTCTATGTAACCTTGGTTGACCTGGAACTTCCTATATTGACCAGGCTAGCCTCATTCTCACAGAGATCCACACGCCTCTGTCTTCTGAGCATTGGGATAAAAGGTGTGTAGCAGCATACCTGACTGAGTTACCAGTTTTGAAAAACAGTGCATGCAGAAATACTATGCATTCAGTTAAAAAAAATAACAATTTTGCTCTTTCTGGGCCAGCAGTATGGATCCTAGCCCCCAGAGATGCTGGGCAGTGCACTGATATGAACCACAGCTTGCAGTGAGCTGCACAGAGAGGATGACAGCGAGCACGTGGTGGGGAGCTGTGTTGTTTAACTAGGCTGTTTGGTAGGATAGATGCAGCAGATGAGCTTTTGACTGGTTGTGTGAGGTTATTAGCATGTAGCCCCGTCCTATCAAAAGCATCTGTAGTTGATAAACATTTCCATCTGCCACAGGTTGGCTTCATTCCTCCCAAGTGGAAGCCCTGCCCTATGTGTTCTGAGAGCAGTGTAGGGGTTTACTGCTCTATGGGGGCCTTGGAAGCAGACAGATACATCTACAGTAGTGATACTGGGGAAGAAGCATTAAAACAACCAACTGAAAAGTGCAAATGACATACTGTGGTGTGGAAGGCACGGAGCCCACCCTGATAACTGGCAAGTGGAAAAGAGCTGAATCGTCTGGAGATCAGCGGTCTTTGTACTCATTGTAGTAGCATGCCTTCTAGTGTGTTATAGTCCCTTGCAAAGCTGTGTCATCATCAGTGTATACAGACCACCCATTTTACAGAGCGTTCCTACTATCTGGACACCTTACCTAGTGGGCTTGGGTCTTTTGTGCCCAGGCACTCAGCAGAGGGGCATCCCCACTATGGCTCATTTCCTCCTCTTAATTTTCATCATAGTTCCTCAGGCACAGGTAGAAGTAGATACTTCAGAAGTTTATTGCTGGGGGTAGGTTGTTCCTGTGGTCTCACTAGCTGCCAAGTGGGAGACCACTTGAAGCTAACAGTGGGATGGACTTGGTGCCAGAACTGCCCAGAATCTCTTCCCCTGGACTCTGAGGTCAGCAGGACACCCAAGTTTGACTATTGTTCTTTTTTTGGTGACAAGTTTTCAAAACCTAAAAATAAAAGGAACAAAAATGATCCCATTAGATCACCCAGTTACTTGTTGCTAGTGTTCTACTGTGAACTGTGTACATCCTTATACCTGGGTTCTAGGAGAGGCTTACACATGCCCTTTCATGGTCAGGTGCCCTTAGGACAGGTTCTAAGTTAGGCCTTTGCAATAGGGGAGGACACCAACATGTCTTCAGTCCTGAACACGCCCACCTTTAGAGGCGATCGAGATGCCTGGCTGTTACTTCATACCCTGTAACTCCAGTGCTACGCCACTAACCCAGCTTGTCTCACACAGTACTCAGGCCCTGTGAGTCATAGGAAGACCATTCTGATACCTGCTTTGTTCTGAGCTGATAGAGCATTGGGCCAAATGGAAGGGAAAGGGCCAGAGGGCCTGGAGGTAGGCAGGCAGGCCAGTCACTACCAGCGGGTCATAGTGCACTGAAGCCATTCCAGCTCCTGTATCTGTTGAATCTCTTCAGCCTTTCTGGGTTTGGATATTTTTAGTTTTTGTCTTCTGTGATACCTGGAAGATTATCTTTCTTTTGAGTTTGTCTGGATTTCCTTGTGGCTCACTGGTTACTGCCTGAATATGGAGTAAGTCTTCGTCCTGTGGTTGTGGAGAGCAGTGATTCTCAAGCTTCCTAATGCTGTGACTCTAATACAGATCCTCATGTTGTGGTGACCCCAGCCATAAAGTTATTTTTTGTTGCTACATGATAACTGTAGTTTTGCTACTGTTACGAATTGTAAATATTTTTGGAGATGGAGGTTTGGCCAAAAGGGTCATGACCCACAGACTGAGAACCACTGGTGTAGAGTGTTACTGGTCTTTTTGTTTGTTTGTTTGTTTGAGACAAGTCTGTGTTGACCAGGTTAGCCTAGCACTCACAGAGATCTTCTTGCTTCTGCCTCCCAACTGTTGGGATTAAAGGCACATACAGCCATACCTTGCTGTTGTAAGGTCTTTTTACTTCGTTGTTTCTGAGGGTAGTGTTTCCTGGTGTCTGGTATGACATCTTTGTGGAGACTTCAGAACACATCCATATTGAGGGTTGTATCTGCTCAGTCAGTCTTTCTCTGATGTTTCTTTCTCTGATGTGTTCATCCTCAGGTCCCCTTCTGTGTTTCTTCTCCACAGTGCTTTCATTCTTCTGTCTCTGTGCTGGTCTGTCGGTTACCTGAGTAGGCTGGGAAGTCACCCGCCACATAGGACTTGGGCATTGTGAGGAGGCCTGGAGTTTCTGAGGGCAGCCGTTTCTCACTACTTCATGTGCTATGAGTGGTCAGCCATATGTAGCTTTTATAATAAGATTATAAAATTGGTCTCTGCCACAGTTGATTTGTCACCTTTGCCACCTCTGAGATCTTGGCCCCTGGTCATTTCCTGTAGTGAATATCCTTTTATAGGCAGCCAGTGAGGAAGCCCAGCTTCCCATGTGCCTCTCTCTGTGACTGTAACCCTCCAGACATGGTTTCTGGCTGCCCTGGAGCTCACTCTATGGACCAGGCTGGCCTTGAACTACCTCTGTCTCCTGAATGCTAGGATGAAAGGTGTGTTGCCACCACCATCCACAGTGCCAGGCCTCACGTGGCCATCTATTGACCAGAGGGTGTGTGTATGCTATATGCCTAGCGGTAAATTCTAGGCTTTCGATTCCTTGGAGGCAAAAAAGCATGGTTTTAAAATGCACTTTTTTTTTAATAGCTTAATGATTCTACTCCTTGATACTGTAAAGTGAGAGACACTTGCCAGCCTGACCACAGAACTGTCCTGAACATGAAGAGTTCATTATAAGGATTTAGGATGTGTAGGAGATGTGTAGGTAAAAAAGGAGGTTGGTTTCTAAAATTTCAGTCTTCAGAGATGACTGTGTAGGCCATCTTCAGAGACGACCTGTGCACACACACAGTAGTGATGTCATTTTCCTACTTCTTAGACTGACTGTCTGAATTATCAAGCAGCAGGACCTTTGGAGTGCTGCAGTCCTTGGCCCCATTCTCATTCTTACAACAGCATTCACGTAAATCTGAGATGGATAGTTGTGTTACTGTATACACACCTTGAAGGGGATTATTTAGTGAAACTTCCTGCAGCTCTCCTCTTCCACCTGTGTGGTGTTTGCTGCCATCACTTTGGCCCTGCATATCCCTAGCTGAAGCTCAAGAATCTAGTGCAGAGGTGGCCATTCCTTGAGGGGCCACGTGGCATCAAACCTCTGCAGGAGCTGTTTTGATAGTATTTGGATATGGATGTATGTCCACACATTTGCTTACAGTGTGAGTGGCTGTAGGTAGGCAGGCTATCCTATTGCCTGGTACTGTCACCCTGACACCCTTCTCAGTGGGGTTTACATATGTGTCTTTTTGCATGTTCCTACTTATACTGGGTCATTGTGCACTAGTCATTGTGTCTCTCATCCTGGCAAGGCCTGCCTTCTCATTTTTAGTGATCGCTCTGATTTACAGAAAAAAAGAAAAAAGTGAGAAAGAAAAAAGCTTTAAAAAGTATAGGGAACCCATTTGTTCCTTCAAAAGTTCTTGTGTCTGGCCAGTCTTCCCCTGTACCTCCCTTGTTTAGAAACAAGTCACAACCATGTGACTCCATGACCCTGCAGTGTATAAAGATCCTGGGCAGTAGTGGTACACACCTTTATTCCCAGAACTTGGAGGCAGAGGCAGGAGAATTTTTGTGAGTTCAAGGTTAGCCTGGTCTACAGAATTAAAATTGCCATTTTGTGACTTTGCAAGGCTATGGGATTTTTGTTTTTACATTGACTTACTATAGATATTAGAATATTTTTGTGGATAATGTCTGTGAACATGATGCTTTGGGTGGGCTTTTCTGATCTTTCAGCTTCTTTACCCAAGCTCAGATAGGGCCTGCCTGTTGAGCTGCCCAGCAGGGCATTAATGCTGATGCTGTACAGTGTACTGTGCTATTTACGGAAGTTTTTTGTTTGTTTTTAAGCAGTCTCACTGTGTAGCCATTGCTGGTCTGGAACTTACTATGTAGACCAGGCTTACCTCCAACTCAGAGAGATCCACCTGCCTTTGCCTCCTTAGTGATAGAACTAGAGGTGTGTGCTACTGTGCCTGGCTTCTTGAGAATTCTTGACAATAAATGATACTTAATGTATACCTGAATCACTATAGTTCTAAAAAGACTAGTTATTATTTCCATGGATGAATATTAGTGTTAGAATGAGATGGATTTAGTTTTATTTTTCTTGCTGTTCTTTAGTTTTACTTTTGAGACAGTCTCTGTATGCAGTCTAGGTGGCCTTGAGCTCCCCATCCTTCTGCCTTAGACTCTTGGTGGGTTTGTGCTGCCATGCCCTGCTTTCTCTTGGGTTTTGTTTTTATTGACTGAGGTACTAGAAATCCTGGCCGTATCTATAAGTAGACTGTCTAAAAGCAGCTGTGCTGTAGCAGTGTGTGTAAGAAGTCACAAGCTGGCTATAATCAGCTGACTTCAGCTTTAGACCTAGAATTTTTCTAGCTAAAAGTGGGCAGATCCTAGGCCTCCAAAGGTTAGACTGACCTGACCGTGAGTCACTTGCCATCTTCAGTAAACATCTCTTCAGACTTTTCAGCAGAATGTTCCGGTTAAGTTTTCTCTTGCTTTTTTTTTTTTTTTTTTTTTTTTTTATTAACTGCATTTAGGAAGGCTTGAGAAACTCTTGAGTGTATTCTTGCCAGCGCTTAAAAAATTTAAGTAGAATATCCTCAAATTCACAGAACAGATATGTGGTTAATAAGTTACAGTGGAATAATAGCCATGGTTTGTGTTGGATGGGACTGTGCTTCTGGCAGCCCCTACATGGTCCCGTTCCCTTGCCAGGGATTCGATACTCCCACTTGGCTTGCTTGCACTTTTCCTCTAGATAACCCTGGCTTACTTGTGCTTTTGACCTGTATCGGTTTTTGGTTATAAAAATTAAATAGACATGGCTGGGCACTTTATAAAGAAAAATATTTTGAGTTCACAATTTGGGGAGCTGAAAGCGTAGAGTTGGACATCGCATCAGTTTATATATTCTCTGGCTGAATCATGTCAGAGCAGCGTCATCATGGCAGGGGTATGTGTGGGAAGTAGAAATGGTGTGGTGAAGTAGGGAGCTGGAGCACAGGGAGTGGCTAGCCTTTCATACCAGTGTCCCACCAGGGACCTGGGACAAGCTATATCCAGACTAGAACAGCACCTCTGTTTCCTTCTAGAGGCCTATCTTGGTCACGACTACTACTTCCAGGTTCCTGTGTGCAGTGCCTGTCATGCTGTGGTTTAGCCGGCTCTCCCTTGTGCTCCCTCTGAATTGGTAGCTGGCCTGAGGGTTTACTGAGTATGGGGTAAACTGGTGGCCATGCTTGCCTTTGGCTGGTCTGCTTATGAGAGCTTACTTACAGTATGGGTCCTGTTGTCCTGTTGTCCATCTTTCTCCAAGGCATGCAATTGCTCACCAAGAGGTGAATCAGGCTCTGTACATAGCGTTTGGAAACATACCTGTAGGACACATTTTAAATGTATTTTTAATGTAAGTTTGTTTATAGCTTGCTAGACACTTACATTTTCCCAAGTTCTTACACTGGAGAAGGGGTCACTTTTTTTTTTTTTTTTTTTTTTTTTTAATGAGATTGGAGTCTTGATTAAAGCAAACTGCTAACCATCATTTCTTTGGATTTTTCAATTGTTAAAAAATGTTGTATCACTGGGCAGTGGTAGCTCACGCCTTTTATCCCAGCACTGGGGAGGCAGAGGCAGGCAGATCTTTGTAGCCTCGTCTACAAAGTGGGTTTAGGACAGCCAGCCACTGCTATACTACACAGAGAAACCCTGTCTGGGGGAAAAAAATAATCTTGTATCTGACTGGGTGTCGGTTTCACACACCTTTAGGGTTTCACACACCTTTAATCCCAGCACCTGGGAGGCAGAGGCAGGCAGATCTGAGTTCCAGGCTAGCCTAGTCTACAAAGTTCCAGGACAGCCAGAGCTCTGTTACACATAGAAACCCTGTCTGGAAAAAACAAAACAAACAAAATCTTGTATCTGTTCTGCCTCATTTGGTCATTGAAATAACTATAAGTGTAGTGTTAAACATCTGATTGCATTTTAAAGCCCTCTTAGCTGCACATGTTGTTGAAATGTATAGTTTACTATACAGATACCATGCTTCAGTTAGAAGTGCTGAAAACAAAAGCTATACTCAAAATAGCAGCTAATGAAGTGGCCACACCTGACCTGTGGACAGTTTCTGGTGGGACTTTGGTTTATCAGGTGTCTCTTGATTGCCTTCTGTTGCAGTCTGCTTTCCTGCCTCCATCTGAGTGTCTTTTGGTAGGTTTGTCATTGGAGGTGTGTGGCATGCCTTGGTGTCTGACCCACCCACATTGACTGCAGAGCCACAGAGGGCAATGCATCATCTTAGCAGAGCTCAGGCAGGAGGCTGGCAGCCTCAAGGCTTGCAGCATTCTCAAGAGTGAGCCAGCTTTGGCAGATCTGGGCTTTCTACCTGGTACTGGTAGGTTTTCATTGTTCTGTAAAATTTAGGTTTGCATTCTTGAAAAAAAAAAGTGAAGTTGGAAAATTTTAATATTAAATTAATGTCTGTTCAGAAATTTTGATGTGTGGTGTTCAATGACGAAACACTGTTCTGCTGAAATTGTAGAATTTTGTGGAGTTTGTTTTTAGTGTCTGTGAGGCACACTGAGCTCTTCTTCGGTAGCCGTGGTGAAAAGAAACGGAGAAGTTCTCTGGCCAGCTTTCAAAGGCTTGAGGGTTTTAAGCCTCTCTTCTGCAGAGGCTTTTGTTTTGTAGCTTTGTATTTCTAGTCCCCCAAAGGATGAAGTTTCTCAGAAGATGATTGTCATTTACTAAGAGTAGACTGTATTTCCAGCCTGAGCTAAGCTGGTGGGCTGTTCTGCTTTGGGTTGTTCTCTCTTCAGGTTGAGTGGGACCAGGGCCAGTGGTGCCACCTGTGAGAGCAAGCTGTGACCTCAGAGTCCAGCCACCACCATCTCAGCTGACAGTGATCAACACGTGTGTGTGTCTAGATAAGACATGGCACAGAGTATCAAAAGTGTTTAAAGTCTTCTTCAACTCTGTTTCTTATTTAACCTGATGACTGTTTTGGTGGATGGAATCTTTAGCTAGCTGAAGGCTATGAGTTGTTTTCATAGTACCAGGGACAGTATGTCATGGCTCTGGGAGAGAACTGCCGGGTTATTGAAGGTAACTTTGTCTTGTCTAGTTTTCTAAATGCAAACACTTTTTAATATGCATTTTCAAAGCTAAACTCTCAGTTTTTCCATGTTTTAGATTAAATAGGATTGCGAATCAGGTGGCCATTCAGCGGAAGAAGCAGTTTGTGGAGCGAGCCCACAGCTACTGGTTGCTCAAAAGGCTGTCTAGGAATGGTGCTCCCCTGCTGCGGCGGCTCCAGTCCAGCCTGCAGTCCCAGAGAAACACGCAGCAGGTACGTGCACACACCTCATCCGCCTTCAGTGTTACTCGTCTCCAAACACACTGATCAGACACTGCCCCCTCAGGCTGGATGTGCTGCTGACACCTGACCCCTGGGCCTTGAGCTGCAGATTATGCAGGTGGCTGATGTATCCTCAAGGTCTGCTGTGACTTCAGTGTTGAGTTGTGCTTCCTTCTTTACTCTGACGAGTGTCTGCTCTGTACCCAGTTCTCAGCCAGTTCCAGGGGAAGAAGGGAATGAGCAGAGAAGCTAGTTAAACTTTGGCATGTGGATAATCAAGACTGGGAGGCCTGATGACAGCCTAGATCTTATGGGTGGGAACTTTGTGCTGGGCCTTGGGAGTGTCCTGCACAAGGGGTAATTTATTAGGCCTTGTTCTAATGGTTGTTTTAGTATTGACCATAGCAAGGAGGAGGAAAGGAGCTGAGGAAGTGACTTTTTAAAAGAACAAATTTAAACTGTCCATTATAGCAGTTAATTTGGGTTTATGGTGCCATCTAGTATAAGACTGTTCGGAGAGGGTGTCTTAAGGAGGAAAGAGGTGTTTTCAGTGGGCTGTCGCATATGCAGTTCCTTTGCACATTGCCCCAAAAGTACATATCTGGTGAACTCTATTGGTTCCAGTGGGAGATGCTAATCATTTCATCTATAAAATATCAACCAACTTTAATGAAACTTAAGTTTCTAGAATCCTGGTTGAGCCCCTATGGTTGTCATAGGCACGGCTGTGGAATGAGCTCAGGGCTCTCATCCTGCACCCTGGCTGTGCAGCTATGCAGTGGTACTGTGTGGATTAGACACCAGTATTTGCAAGTGACCAGGCGTCCCTCTTCTGGGATCTCAGAACTTGCTGGATTGTGGAATGGGCAATCCAGGGTCTTCCCAGTGTCAGCTTTTCTCTGTGGCATTCTGTAGGCTAACTGTGTATATTCACTGGGCATACATTCCTTCTTAGAGACACTGGGGTTGGTGAGGCAGTCTATCTGAGGAGTGTCATTATATCACCAGGCTTTGAGGTGCTTTGCACAGTAGAGACCGTTTTGATTGTTGAGTGAATCAGCAATGTTCTTTACCTCACATGTTGTGAGCTGCTGCCATTCTTTCTACCACCCTTAACTCTGAGAGCACAACCCAATTGGGGGTTCCCAGAGTGCCTGTTGGTCCTGGTACCAGAAGAGAAGAAGGTTTTAGTGCAAGAGAGTCTTAGGGATATCAGTCATGAAGTGGGAAGTATTTGGCAATGCCGGGCACTGGTAGAAACAATACTTTTGGTCTTTGCTTATGTGATGGAGGAAATGTTGGAAAGAAGATCTAGAGAGAAAAGTGGAGACTCCAGACCTTGGGCCAGAGTAGGAATGCTTTGGTAGATTGTCAGTAAGAATGGAATGCAATCAGTGCAGTACTGGAGCATTTGACTGTTCTGTTCTTCTCCTTTGTGTACATAGGAGCTTAGAACGGAGGTCATAGGATGTTGAATGGCCTTGTGGGTGCCTTGCCTAGAGATGGAGCTGGGAAGAAGAAGCATTAGGAAGGAAAGAGGGTAATAAGGCAAGGCAGCAAGGGGGATTTAACTCAGTGGTAGAGGACTTGCTAAGGCCCTGGGTTTGGTCCTCAGCTTTGGGAAAAATAAAAAAAGACAAGCAGCAAGGAAAGTCCACTGGGAGGGTCATAGCTCATCCTCTGGAAAAGCTGTCCAGTACTGCACTCATGAAGACTCATCCTATAAGAGGCAGGGCTCTGAGGAAGAGCATCTGCTGCTAGCTATCCCTTTCTGCAGAGAGCATTGAGGCCATTGGAGAGAGGGTGCAGACAGAATGTGAGGATGCAAGCCCTAGGGCATTCTAGAATTCCCAAAAAGGGAAGGAGAAGTCATGACCCATAGCAGAAGGGTCTGCTGTGCTATGTTGGTCCAGGCAGGACATGAAGCTGAAGGCTGTAAACTGTACCCACATTGTACAGTGACAGTAAGGGTTGATGTAGCTTTTTAAATTAAATGTAGCATCTCAGCCCGTGGCGAGTTTTTAAACTGGAAATACTGGATGATAGAATTTGATTTACCTTTGGCTTTGGCTGTCTCTGCTCAGCCTGGCTTTGGGAGAAGGGCTATGGAACCTCTTCTCCACTGTGGTTGAGCTTGTAGGCATGGGCCTGAGGGACAGCAGGACATGGTGGAGCTGTTTTGAGAGAGGAGATCACTGAGGTTGTTGGTGCTGTACCCCAATATGTAAGTGTGGTGCTTAGAGAGGTGTCCCAGCTGTGTACTGAGTCTCTGTAGGCCCTAGTCTGGTAGGAAGGCAGGCACATTGTCTTGTGCCATCTGCTGAGGTGGTGTTATGATAGGAGCTGGGTTGGTATGGCTCCTTAGAAGTAGTCAAACAGTTTGCTGTGTGCAGGTTCCCAGTCGTTGAAATTCTTGTTTCCCTTTCTCTGACTCACTCACTTCTCTGGGCCTCTACTTTTACCCTTTTGCCCATAGCATCCTGGAGGTCTGGGCTCTGACATGGCTGCACCTAGCTGCCCTTGTATGGTTGTAGCATACAGGAGCTCTTGCTGCTGAGCTGGTGTGTGCTTCACAGTTGAACTGACCTGTTCCCCATGTACTAGGGGTGGGGGGGAGGCGTTGGCCTGACTGCTGAACTGGTCCTTGTTGGGTTGGGTCTGGCCATCTTCCCTCATCCCAGTGTGTGTTGGGAATGGAAGTATTGGAGTACATGTGTTTCTTTTTGACAGTGTGTGATCACACAGGCCTGTTGGTAATCTGGAGATTTCCTTTGCTTCCCAGGGTTACTTAGCAGCCAGTGGGCAGAAAGTTGTCTAGATGTTGTTAGGGTATTTGGATTCTTTTTTGTTTGTTTTGAGACAGTGTTGACCTGGGGCTGCCCTTGCACTCACAGAGCTCTGTCTCTGCCTCCTGAGAGATGAAATTGAAGGTGTAGACCTGCCACACTTTGCAGGATTTGGTTTCTGAACTTACCTTTCTATGTATTTACTGACTTAGCATTTATGTGGATGATATTGTCATCAACCCCAATTAGATGCGTAAGAATTTTCAGTAATGCCAGGTACACCCTGCAGTCTGCACTGCTGTGGGCACTGAAGTGTGTGGATAAAGACAGATGATGCCACACCCATCTTGTGCTGTCGTTTTTATACTAGGAAGAGTGGCTGTCCATACAGTTTGGTCGGTGACACTTTGTCCTGAGACCCTACATCCTTGACCAGTGTGCTGGTACCTTGGTTTACAGAGTCCCTGCTGTGGTGTCCTCTGAGGATGGGCCATGACAGGTAAAGCTGTCTGTAGAAAGAAGGATCTCACTCACGTCTGTACTCTGCAGCTGGATGGCAGCACATCACTCGTGGCGGCAGATGTGGTACTTCTAGCAGTGCAGGATAGACTTCTAGATAGGCCATTCTCTATCCCCTTGTCATAGGGACAGGATATTTGGGTTACTCTGAGGAGGTAGTCCATACCTTTTCCATATAGCAGAGAGTAGGGGTTAGCTTTGGCTAATGAGCACTGTGGTGTTAGATGAGGACCTGGGGCCTTGGACAGACTCTGGGGTGGCAGAATGGGGAAGTAAGGGATGGCATGAAAGTGAGATCTGGGTTGGGGAGCAGAGCTCTTGAGGATCTTGCTTGAATAAGAAGATACTGAGAGTATGTGGCATGATGACTTACCTGGAAAGTGGGTGGAAAACCTGATTCTTTGTAGATGGGGCTCTGATCTTATTTGGAGTTCCTTGATGGCTGTTGAGGGATGTGTGCTGTCCCTGTGGCAGTGACTCTTGTCCCTTACCTTTGTGAGGTAGTAAGGGTACCCTTGGATACTTTTTGGCCTTGAGGGCCTCTGCTAGGCCTCAGGATGATTGTGGGTAGCTGTGGCTTTACCCTGCTTAGAGCAGCTCAAGGACTGGCCTTCCTGTGGCCAGGTAGAGCCAGCTGCTTTCCTGCCACTATCTTGAATCTCCTGGCTTTCCAGTGCTATACTTCAGTTTGGTGACTTGGGTAGAGAGGAGCTGGTGCAGGCTGCCGGCTAGGTTAGGAGATGTGCTATCTGGTATACTGCTCTGTCACCTGAGAAGACAGGTGTCTGGCAATTGCAGTGCCCATGCTGGTCTCTGAGGGGTTAGAAATGATCCCTACACCTTACCTGCTGAGCTCAGAACTGGGCCCGTGTGATTGATACTCCACAGCCAGTCAGGATAGCTCAGTCTTACACTGGTATACCTCCTTTCTCATACTCCCTGCATTCCCAGCTGCTGCAGATCAAGCCACTATGCTCCTGTTGGACCCTCCTGTTCCTCTGTCACAGCACATTCACAGGACTCTTAAAAGAGAATAGGTCACAGGTTCTGTAATCCTTTTAGTCTCACTTGTTGTATGAGCTTGTTAAACCCCTGGCAGGAAGAACATCTAGGTTTGACTGATGGGAAGTTTCATTTAATCTTCTCAGAGAGAAAATGATGAAGAGATGAAAGCTGCCAAAGAGAAGCTCAAGTACTGGCAGCGGCTTCGACACGACCTAGAACGCGCACGCCTGCTAATTGAGCTGCTGCGCAAGCGGGAGAAACTTAAGCGTGAGCAGGTGAGGCCCTTGGGTTCTGCCACCTTCCAGGGCTGTCTCTGGATGAACCTCCTGCTGCTGTATGGAATGTGGCTAGAGATGCTCTGGAGTGGCCCTGTGTACCTGCTGGCTTTATGCTGCTATCCCCACCCCACAGCATATCCCTACTTTCTAGTTGGTCCTGTGGTGTCATTTTTGGGTAGCCACCCCGGAATTTGTAAGGCCTTTAAAGGAGACTGCTGCCTTGGAAGAAGCACATGTCCTTGCATAGAGAAGGCTGCTTTGTGGTAGGATGCTAGCCTGTGTGTAGGCTGCTCTGTGCTGATGGTTGGAGTGTTACTTCTGTGACTGTGCGGTATGTGAGGTGCCATGGTTTCTAAGAGAGGTGTACCCACAGTCTTCTAGAGACAGTGTGTACTGTCGTTGCCAGGTGAAGGTGGAGCAGATGGCTATGGAGCTCCGGTTGACACCGCTGACTGTGCTGCTGCGTTCAGTCTTGGAGCAGCTACAGGAGAAGGACCCTGCAAAAATTTTTGCCCAGCCCGTGAGTCTAAAGGAGGTGCGTGTTGCTGTGTCTCACTGTTCTGTCTCTTGTGTGGCTCTGGATCTATATTGCTGTTTGATTAGTAAGCATGTAACTGGGAGAGCAGGCTACTTGCATTCTTAATTCTTATTACTATTTAATGAATATATTATTTAATATTTAATGAATGTTTAATGACTAATTTTAATTTTATAAAAGAGTATGAGTCTCATTGTAAAGCATTGAAATGCCTAGGTACAGAGAGATGGCTCTGAGGTTAAGAGCACTGGCAGCCCTTCCAGAGGTCATGAGTTCAATTCCCACGGTGGCTCACAACCATCTATAATGAGATCTGGTGCCCTCTTCTGGCTTGCAGGTTTGCATGCAGACAGAATGTTGTATACAGAATAAATAAATAAATCTTAAAACAAAACAAAACCCCCCCCCCCAGAAAAGGCCTCAGTGTAAATCTCTACTCAGAATTTAGCCACTGGTGATGTTAGCCTTGCTGGTACTCCATTTGATATATTTTTAGTTAAAGAAATTGCACCGGAAAGGTCCCTGCAAAGATTGGGCTTAGTTTGATTGGCTTACTGTTGCCACGTGAAATTAGTCTTGCTGGGTGGGAGGTGCGTCTCAGGTGTGATTGATTTTATAGATAGCATACAATAAATTTTGTTTTTTTCTTTGGTTTGTAAATGTTTATTTTTTTTCCTAAAATTAGGTACCAGATTATTTGGATCATATTAAACATCCCATGGACTTTGCCACAATGAGGAAGCGGCTAGAAGCTCAAGGGTATAAAAACCTCCATGCGTTTGAGGAGGATTTTAATCTCATTGTAGATAACTGCATGAAGTACAATGCCAAGGACACCGTGTTCTATAGAGCTGCAGTGAGGCTGCGGGATCAGGGAGGTGTTGTTTTGAGGCAGGCCCGGCGTGAGGTGGACAGCATTGGCCTGGAAGAGGCCTCGGGAATGCACCTGCCTGAGCGACCTGTCGCAGCCCCTCGGCGGCCTTTCTCCTGGGAAGAGGGTAAGAAGCCAGCACTGCATCCAGGAAGAGGGCAGATGCCTTTTCCCTCAGACTGCAGTGATTAAGATTCCAACATGTGGCCACCATAAGTGCTCCTGAGGATGCTCTTTCATTTTCTGCTTCCACGTGTGTTGTACACGCAGCACATCTTGGGCCTTGCTACAGTTCACATTCAACAGATGTCTAGTTGAGCCCAGATCTGGATGGCATAGGGCGAGAAGACAGTATAGCTGAGGATTTGTACCTGAAGGGCCTGACCTGGCTTTTCAGGAAGTCTTGCAGCGAGAAGACAGCTATTGGTAGTGTATTTCAGCTGAGAAACAAAAGCAGGCGCTAACATTGGCCTCACCTCTGACCTTCTCTCTTGGATGCTCGCAGGTGTTCATAGAGGGTCTGGCCTTAGCCTATCTCTAGGACTTGGCCTAACCCTCCAGGGTGAGCTTTTACTTTGGGCCCCGCCAATCACATGTTGTTTTGTTGCTTATCAATTTCCTCCAAGCAAGATGGTGTGTTTGTTTTTTTGTTTGTTTTTGTTTTTTGAGATAAAGTCTTGCTGGTTAGCCTTGGTTGGCCTGGAACTCAATATGTGGATCAGGCTGGCTTGGAACTGACAGAAAATCATCTGCTTCTGCCTCCTGAGTGCTGGGATTAAGGATGTGCACCACCACATCTGGCCTCCAGTTAGTTTTTGTAAACATCTTGCCCCTGTGGAAATTCAGTAGGTGAATGGGGGTTGGTGGTCCACCTTGGAGCAGGAAGTTTTCCTGTATTCACGGTTGTTTCCAAAACCTGAGATCCTGTTTTGACTGACCTACTTTTCTCCTGTTTCGCTGTGGGACTGTACTGATTTATGTCTCACTTCATACTTTGTTTTCTTCTGGATGACCAACTGGTCGCTGTGTCCTTACTCTTTGTTTTGCTTTTCCATTGGGCTACATTTGTGTCTTAGTGAGGAGTCAGGGCCTCAAAGGTCCCCTGACTTCTGGCCTAGAGAGACTGTCTGTTAGTACTCAGGCATCTGCAAGGCATACAGGATAGATAGAGTTCTTTTCAAGATAGGATGTAGTGCTACACATTTGTAGTCTCAGCACTCAGGAAGATTGTCAAAGTTCAGGGCCAGTCTGGACTATAGTGATTTCCAGCTAGTGTGAGTTACACATCCTGAGTCCCTGTCTAAAAAACACAAGTGATCCAAAAAATATAATTAGGAAGTAAACACAAGTAGGTTGGAGGGTATGGTTTGCTAGTGTTTTCCTGGCATGCCCATAGCCTGGGGTTTGATCTCAATACAGCATAAACTGGGCAAGGTGGTTTCAAGCATTATAATTTCAAAGTCATTTTGGCTACATAGTGAATTAAGGCCAGCCATGAGACCTTGTCTTGAAAAATAAGACACGCACGCATGCGATCTCATATGCACAGAGGTAACAGCTTCTAGAAGCCTAGATAGATCCAGTATTGTTAGATCAGAGCCATCTTGTGCTGAGATGTCTGTAGCAGTCTCTGCTGGAGCTGATGGCCACCGTGGATTATGGAGAGAGTCCTTTATGTACATCTACATTCTCTTCTCCAGGCTGTGTGGCAGGCAAGCGTGGTGCTCCATCCTTCTTGGTTGTGGACACGTGCCTGTGACTATACTCTGGATGGTCTTGGCTGTTAGAAGCAGAGGAGCCCAATGGCATACGGAGCCTTTTACCTCACAGCTTCTGATACTCATGCTCTCTAGATGGAAGGGACTTGGAGGTCTCAAAGTTGACACTTTGAGGAAACTGACTCTGCCATTGCTAAGTAAATTTCTATGCCAGGCTTTTTGCCAAAGAGGAAAGTAATAATGAAAAGTAGAAATTTGTATTTTCTTTAGTGATTGGACTAGAAAGAAAGGGGGTGGTCTGTGGCAAGCCTACCTTTGGGTACCTCTGCCACTGTTCTGAGCCCTCTGCCACTGTTCTGAGCCCTGCTATAATGAAGATACTGGTCCTTTTGAAAAAGAAGCAGACAAGAAGGGCATGGTAGCTCATGATTGCAATTCTAGCACTCAGAAGGTTGAGGAAGGAGGATTGAAAGTTTGAGGCGAGCCTGGGCTATGTAGTGAGGCTCAACAAAAAGAAATGAGCCTTGAAAAGTTGAGATGGGTTTTTTTTTGTTATTGTTGTTGATGATTATGTGTTTTGTTTATTTTGGTGCTTTAAATGAAAAGAACTTTGTTTAGTTTACTTGAATTCATTTGAGGGCTTAAGTTGAGATTTTGTTAGAAATAGTGTAACTGCAAGCCCACAGGGGGCTTTATTCACACCCTGTTGCTAGTTAGTGTTGTTCTTGTAAACAGGACACTTCACCTGGACTTGGGTTTCTGGGCTGGGCACCACATCTGGGCAGATCTCCTTTATGTTGTCCCTCTGTCATCCCTAGGGACTCTTCCTTTCTTTTAAAGAATTTCTTTGGCAATTTCACTAATTTAAGTTCTTTAGTCAGCATTTGGAAGACTTGTGGACTCTGCAGCCTAGTGTCCATGGACACAGTGGTTCACAAGCAAGTATTTCAACTAGGATGGCATTTGTGATGTGTAAACAGTCCATGTCAACATGTCGGCACACTGTCACTTCCTTTGGCAGTCCATATTGTGTCTGTGCTGATGCATAAGGTCTCCTGCATTTCTGATGGTCTTTGTGCCCCTCACTTGGAATGGACTGTTTATACAGCAAGACTGAGTTGGGTCCTGTTCCAGGAGAGGCCACACATGCTACCTGCATATCCTCTCCTGTGGCCACACTATTCTTTGTGTCATACTGACTGGAAGAGAAAGTCTTTTAGGAGTGTCTTTTTTCTCCTTTAGGCAACAGCCTTCCCATGGGTTCAAATGAGGGTAGAGGACACTGTATGGCATCAAATGGTGAAGCTGGAGCTTTGGCCAGGGGCGGGCTAAAGAATAGTTGGGACCAATGTGTTATTCTTAGAGGTGCCCAAGGATCAGGTGACTAATGATGCATGTTGTTTGGTTCAGTGGACAGGTTGCTGGACCCAGCCAACAGGGCCCACATGAGCTTGGAGGAGCAACTGAGAGAGCTACTGGACAAGTTGGACCTCACCTGCTCCATGAAGTCCAGCGGCTCACGGAGTAAACGGGCAAAGCTGCTCAAAAAAGAAATTGCTCTTCTCCGAAACAAGCTGAGCCAGCAGCACAGCCAGTCCCCACCCACAGGGGCAGGTACAGGAGGCTTCGAAGATGATGCAGCTCCACTGGGGCCGGACACAGGGGAGGAAGGTAAGCATGAAGGGGTGGGAGGGTCACACCCATGGACATGGGTGTTTCTTGTCAAGCTTGAGTGATGCTCTGTAGTAACCATGAATTTATAAGTTTTGAATGTCATAGAACACTGATCACTGCATATTCCACCAGGTTTTTGATGCCCTTTGAAAGGATGTTCTTCTGGTTGTTGTCTGCTGTATTTTGCCTTTTAGTTTACAAGCCTAAAGGCATGGAATGAGATTTTCTTTAACTTGAACCTGAAGTGCTTTTAAAAGGGTAGTTTAGAGCTGATGCTGTGTTGAAGGTGGCTTCTGCAGTAGGAGCAAGAAATGTCTTTGCTGTATTTTGTAAACTGAGGTGTAGAGTATTAGAGAATGAAACAGCCTAAAATTGTTTTGGCTTGGCGTGTGTAGGTTAGAGGAAAATTAGTGTGAGTTAGTGTCTCTCCTGGTACCTTACAGGAACTGGGGCTCAAACTCAGGTGGTCAGGACTTGAAAGCACCTCTCTCTGCTAAGCTCTTTTGCTGGCTTTGTGACAGCTTCCCGAGAGGAATAATTATTGCTAGAGCACACCCAGCCCTGGGCTGTAAGGGTGGGAAGGAAACTGCTGTGCTCCTAGGCAGAGGCCTGTTCCCAGATTGCTCAGAAGCCTCAGGCCTTTCCTGTCCACCTTCAGTGGACACCATCTTGTCCTAGCAGCATTGAGTGGCATCTGGGAAAGATCTGGACAGCTGAGATGTTAGGATGGGGAGGACGGAGAGGCAGAAGAGACTGTCTGCTCGTGGGGTACATGGATGAGGAGGCCTTTGTATGTGGTGAATCTAAGTGTGGAAAGTCTAGAGAATCAGCACACCCTTCAGTCCACTTGGCTCAGTCACCACATTTCAGTTCCATGAAATGGGAAGAAAAATAAGAGCTGCTCCTGCCACTGTTAGCAGTTTGGCTTATGATTTGCCTGTGTGTTTTTCCTGCCCCATCCAAACAAGAATAGGGAAAGAGTAAAACAAGGCAGATGTAGTTGCGATTTGCATTTTAATCTGTATGGCTATCTGTGCCAGATATGGCTCTGACCTACTCCTCATAGTGACATGGTTTCACTATGTTTGTGCCAGTCCTGTAGATTGTTGGTGACAATCTTCTAGTCCACTTTCTCCTTCTGGTTGCTTCTTTTATACGCTTATGCTAGGCAACCAGCAGAAGCTACGGCTAACGCCACTGAGTTCTCCTGGCCTTAGAATTTACTTCTAATATGTCCAGTTGTAAATTTCACATATTCCCTTGATTGGTCCACACAGTAAAGTTATTATTTTTCAGTGTGTGACATATTTCTTCCTCATTGTCTAAAAGCCTAATCACTAGCACATGGCAATCTTCTGCCATGGTTGAGGACTCTTATGTTTTCTTTAAGGAACATTTGTTCATGGGACTGTTGGCAGACAGATGCACCCAAAATACTGCTATTCTTTGCATTCTGTGGTGAATTCCACCTAGAGCTGTTTCCTGGTTCCCATGATAGCCCTTTGCAGGCGCCTCTTACTACTGCTACAACTGGCTGAGGAGGACCCTTGGCCTAGCCACCCAGTGATCTGTCACTGTTTGTGCCGAAGAGTCAGCTAGGGAGGAAGGGGATAGACAGGACAGCTCACTGGAACTGCAGTGGCTTGCTCTTGAAAGAGAAACCTGACTTCTGTCCTCACCACTATGTGCAGGTGTGCAGAATTTCATTTCCTCCCCAAAAGGTCTCTTGTAAAATGAGTGCTAGTTTTATAGGGTTGAGGTTTCTCTTTTCACCTAAGTCCCTCAACTCAAGGAAGAGCCAGCAGTGTCATTGGAAGAACTGATCTCGTGGGGTCACTTTGAAGGAAACATTGGTGATAGCTGAGACAAATGCCTAGAAAGTTGTTGGCCTGTGTTTAAAACTCAGGAAAAGAACATTTTCCTTTTAGCTGAGAGGATCAATGAATGGAGAAGGAAATAGCTTAGCAGTCCATTCTGAGGCAGAACTGTGGGGATGGAATTTAGGGCCCTTAAAGAGATTGAATATCAGACAGGCAACAGGGGAGTACATAAATGTTGGTGTGGATAACAGAAGCAGAACAGAAATTGCTATGTGTATGTTAGGATGGAACTCCAAATTCAACACAATACATAGGTAGTTCAGCATATTCTTCTCAAAGAGCATGTGTTGGTTAGGTGAGGTCACACATGCCGGAGGCAGAGGCAGGTAGAACTCTTTGAGTGTAGAGGCCAGCCTGGGCTACATAGCAGTAGCCCAGGAAAAAAAATTTCCATTCTTTTCTTGAGAATGACCATAGATTTTTTTTTTTTTTAAACCCAGGAAGGCATTTCTTAATGTAAAATAAGCAGTCTCACTTAAATAGTAATTAAATAATACTTTTGTATTTTGTGACATTTAGGTTGTTTACATTAGAGGAAACAGTATAGCTGTTGGCAGCAGGCCCTAAAGGCCACCATCTGAGGAAGGAAATGGGTTCTGGCTGTCTTGGGTGGTAGTCGTGCCCTGGCTGCTACTGCAAGCAGAAAGCTATTTTTCAGGAGGCTTTCCATGTTGACCTTAAGGTTGAAGAGCTCTGGTCAGTTGAAGGCTGAGAGAGGCATGGAATGGGGCCGTTAATAAGCCTGTGGGACAAGTTTGAGCTTGTAGACCTTTTTATTCATTAGGTTTTAGTGGATTAACTAGGACCTTTGGGGAAACCAGGGTCTATGTGCTGTTGAATGGGGCTTACATCTTGTCTATGGGTAGCTTGTAGGGGTGTGCATGCTGAAGATTCCAGGACATATTAACACTGCCAATGGGTTATCAGTGTTTACACAGCAGCCAGGTGTTGCTCCTGCTGTATGTGCCCCATGTTAAAACTCAGCAATGAGTACAGTGTAGACTCTGCTTCTTCAGGGCTGGCAGAGGAAGAGAGCAGGAGATAGATTGCTGGTGGAGATGGTACAGTTTCTAGCTATGTATTGGAATGTCTCCACACACTTTGCTGTGGTAGCCAGAGTTGTCTGTGGCTTTGGTGGAAGCATTAAATTGGCTTGGTGGCCTTGTAAGTGGAGAATCATGGTCAAACAGGGACTAGCTGGTCCTGAGTAGATGTCCGTATAATCAGCTTGTGATAATATGAGCAGCTTTTGCCTTACTGCTTTATGTTCTAAATCCTGGTTGGTGTTTATTTGAATATTGGCATTCATATTCATGAATATGAATATTGGAGTTGTGTGGTGTTGATTCTGGAAACTAATTGGAACATGCAGTTAAGTAATGTCCAATTGTTAGCAGACAGTGAGGTTTTGAAAATAAAAATGTTTTGCGTTTGTATATTAACTGCCAATAAGATTTCTGCCCGAGGGACCTGATGGGGTTGTTAGCTGTGGCGCTAGTGCTGCCCGGTGTGCTGGTGTGAGGGTTCACTCATCAAGGAACCTAATAATCTTAAGTGTTGCTGGGGGTCACAGAATTTTAGTGGTTCATGTGGCTCCATGGCTACTGGAGATGGCCTTTCACTTGGGCCTGTACATAGCCTCTTGTATCCAGTGTGATTCTTTTTGTAACACCCAGGAGTATGTCAGTTAACTATGTGGTGGTGGCTGGGAACCTGGTTTCCTACTCAGGGGTTACCACAGAGCCAGGGAGAACACAGATCAGTGTGCCTGGCCATGCAGTCCCGCATGGGCAGGCAGCTTTTGATTAGACATTGCTTAGGGAAAGTGGAATGTGGTGGAGTCCTTGTGCAAAGGGCCAGGCATGTTTAAATTAACTCTTGTCTTGGCAGTAGTGACTGAATCTAAAAGTTAAGTAATAGGCAGAAAGTGGGTCTTTGGTATCTCTTAGCCATGGAGAGAATGGATAGGATATCTGTAGTGTCTGGAGCCCTGGGCAGGAGGCCCCTCAGGTCCCATGTCTGCTGGTCTTGTACTGCTTGGGGATGCCTATTAGCCTTGGCCCTGAAGAGGCCATAGAGACTGGATTGGACATTTTGGGACCCTGAATTAGGATAAGGTGCTTGGACATTCAGGTAGGAGATGGAGGCAGGAGGCAAAGTCAAGAAGTGTGCAGTGAAAGTGAGCCTGATAGTGGTCACCTGCCTCAGCCATGTGCTCCTGTACCAGCCTACATACGATCTAGTGCCAGTGATTTCTGTTTCCACGTTTATATGCACCAAGAATGCCATGCATAGCTCTGCATTGTTCCTAATCCCATCTTTTCAGTGGCCCTGTGTGCTTTGCACACACTGTGGCTTCTAAAACTCTTAATGAACCCCTAACCAAAGTGGGCAGGAAGAATTTTGTCAGCAGCCAACATGCCAGTGATTCAAGATTCAGCATTTCCACTTCATTGAATTTTAATCTCCAAGCACAGATTTTTTTTTGGCCCTTGTGGCATGAGTTTATGCATTGTTATCTTCTAGATAAAGCTTTTCAACAAAAGACCTCTTAACGGGCTTTTTGTTGATGCTCTGCTTTCTCCCCTTGGTGGTAGACTTGCCTCTAATAGGCTCCACCTGCACATAGTCGGCCCAAAGCCAACTCACTTGCAAGGGCGGCTGTTTGAATCTCCTGTCACCCTCAGCCTTGCATTGCTGAGTGGAGGTGCTTAGGAGAACTTCTCTGGCCTAGAACATTTGTTCTGAGCTAATCAAGTGATCCAGAGGCATGAGTGGAGCTTCATATCATGTAGCTTTTCATTTTCAAAGGGACTTTTGAATTTAAAGTTTTGTGATGTGGTGTAAATGTTTTGTGGGCAGTTTGTAGTTTGAACAAAATAAAAACCATACCTAGTGATAATATATTCTACGTTGGCTTGTTTAAATTGATGCTCTTGGTTTTTCTGTCATGTCCTGGAGTGAGACTCTCAGAGTAAGTGTTATCCAGAAAGAACCCCTAGCTAGTTGCTTAGCCAAGCAGGGCCTAACCGCACACCATGAGCTTCACTGCCATTCTGTTGCTTGAGATTTTTATGTGTGAAGACAGGAATATAATACTCTCTGGGGTTGAATTTAAGTTAGGATATCAGGTCCATCTTGTCTTTATTTTTATTTTTTTATTTTATGTGTATCAGTGTTTTGCCTCTATGTAAGTGTACCAGGTGTGCATGCCTGGTGCCACAGAGGCCAGAAAAGGGCGTTTGATTTCCTGGAACTGGAGTTACAGACAGTTGTTGGCCGCCATGTGGATGCTGGGAACTGAACTTGGGTCCCTTGCAGGAGTAGTAAATGCTCTTAACCAGTAGATGCTCTGAGCCAGCTCTTAGCTCCCATGTTGGTAAATTATAAACACTTTTAAAGAGGTTGAAATGATTTTGTGGGTCTTTTTTATTTTTAAAGATAATGAGGTGGGAAAGTAGTGCCCGCAGGTCTGGATAGTCCAAGGGAGTGGAAGGTCATCCTGCCTCGTAAGAGTCTTCCTCAGCCCCCCCACTCCCAGAGCTTGGGCTTTGACTTCCAAAGCCCTGGTTAGACAACTTAACATTTGTTTTTCTTATCTTCACCACCTGGTGGTGCAGCATAAAGTGCTGTGGGGACCTTTTTAGGCTCCCTTAGTTCTGTGACTTTTCACCTTCCTCCAGGTAAGTGAATATTGATACAGAGATTGTCTTGAACTCAGATAAGATTTTTAATATTGCCGTGTGTTAAATGTTCTTTCACAGTTTTTTCCAGAAAGTAACTTGTGCACCTGGGCTTAGGACACGAGGCCCAAAATCTTTGGTTAGGGAAACACACACAGTGTTACCTGACGGCCCCGGGCTGCACGCTGCTCAGCAGACCATTGTGTGTGATGCTGTTTCCTTAGTTGAATTAGTGTTTTGGTGGACTTCACATTTATATAAGTTTTATAATAGATTTTATAATCTTCAGTTTTCAAAATCACTTTATTTATAATTTTTTCAGGAGATAAATCTCCCCCTAAACTTGAACCATCAGATGCATTACCTCTTCCTTCAAACTCGGAGACTAATTCAGAACCACCAACCCTCAAACCAGTAGAACTCAACCCCGAGCAGAGTAAACTATTCAAAAGAGTCACATTTGATAATGAATCACATAGCACTTGCACTCAGAGCGCACTGGTAAGCGGACACCCTCCAGAGCCCACCCTCGCCAGTAGTGGCGATGTGCCGGCGGCGGCGGCCTCCGCAGTGGCGGAGCCATCAAGCGATGTAAACAGACGCACTTCTGTTCTCTTCTGCAAATCGAAAAGTGTAAGCCCCCCAAAGTCTGCCAAGAACACTGAAACCCAGCCAACTTCTCCTCAGCTAGGGACCAAAACCTTTTTGTCTGTAGTCCTTCCGAGGTTGGAGACTCTACTGCAGCCAAGGAAAAGGTCGAGGAGCACATGTGGAGACTCCGAAGTGGAGGAGGAGTCCCCGGGAAAGCGCCTGGATACAGGTAAATGTCAGGGGCAGCGCTCTCCAGGGATCTGTTAATACAAAACCATGGTACTGAGCTCTTGTTTCTGCAGCATTCTCTTCATTTCTGGAGGTGAAGACAGACAACATGGATTTTCATTCTAAAGCTGAGAGCTGTTTGCAGGCAGTGGCCATTCAGCCCATTGGTAGCACAGCAGCTGGGTATGGCTGGCCCTGCCCGTCCTTTGTCCCCTTTCTCCTGTCCCTGTGGGTTTTTCACACATTAGCTTTGAATGTGGTTTGGTTGAGTATCTTGACTATCATGTTCATGGATGTGTGTAAACTGTGACCTGTGAATAGGGACACCTGGCACTTCCATAGACCCAAAGTGTATGTGTCTCCTGAGGTCAGTTCCCACAAACCCAGAGCCATAGATTTGAACCTGAACCTTTCTTTCTTGAAGACTACTTGTTCCCTGGGCTCATCTAAAAATAATCTATCATCTCATTACTTGTTACACTTTGCATAATTGGTTTAAGGAATATTTTACTGTTTCTTCAATGTTGTGTTTTTTTTTTTTTTTTTGTAGCTTGTTTTAGTATACATCCATCGTACTGCTAACACCTGCCCCCATCACACTAAAAAAATGTTTCTCATTTACTCCTAAGCTTTTTTTCCTTTTAATGGAGATAGTCCTTTTAAAAATAAAAGAAAGCTAGCCTGGCATGGTGGTGCATGCCTGTAATCCCAGCACTCGGGGAGGCAGAGGCAGGCGGATTGCTGTGAGGCCAGCCTGCTCTACAGTTCAAGTTTAGGACAGCCAAGGCTGCACAGAGAAACCCTGACTTAAAAAAGAACAGCAACAAAAAAATTCTAGTTAGTGGATTTTTTTATAATCCTATAGCTATTTTTTATAATACAGATTTTTTTATAATCCTATAGCTATTAGTAATCACTTATAGCTATATGACAGCTATTACTAATAGCTATATAAATATTAATTTATTCCTGTATGTTTTGTGCAGGTCTAGGCTACAGTGTGCACATATGAGGGAGGGAATAAATTTTAGGACACCTGTGGAGTTTGTTATCTCCTTTGATTATGTGGGGTTGAACTCAGGTCATTGGCTTGGCAGTAAGGGAATTCAGTTCCCACTGTACCATCACCTCGGCTCACTACTGAGCTGTGCTTCTTTTTCTGAGATGTCGCCACAGATACCTATATCTTTAGCATCTCCATGAAAATTCCCTGTGCTGTGCTTGAAGAACCTGGCTTGGCATTCCTCACAGCCTCCTATCTAAGTCCCATATAAAACAAAGTAGGGACAGGTGTATTTGTGTTCTTGAACAATGACTGCCAGCATCAGATTTTCAACATCTTTTTTTCTGTTTCAGACAGGTTTGTATTTTTGTTTTTGGTCCTTGATTAAAAGTTGGTTGTTATTCTCTGTTCTCCTGTCACACCTAGATAACCGTCTTAGTTACTTTTCTGTTGCTGTAAAGAAACACAATGACGGAGGCAACTTATAAAGGAAATCCTTGAACTTGTGGCTCATAATTCTAGAGGATTAGAGTCCATGGCCATCATGGCACTGAGCATGGTAGCAGGCAGGCATGGTGTTAGAGCCTGTATCTGATCTGCAAGCTTGGGGCTGTTGGGAAAGGGGAGAGCTCAAGCAAGCAGGAGAACGAACGCTAACTGGAAATGGCTCAGCTTTTGAAACCTTAAAACTTACCCCTGTGACATACCTTCTCCAAAAAGGTCATACCTCTTAATCTTTCCCAAACTGTTATCCCGACTGATCACCAAGCATTTAAATATATGATTCGGTAGGGACCATTTTCATTCAAACCCACATTCCATTTCCTGGGCCTCTATAGACTGTGCCCATATATCACAATGCAAAATTCATGTAGTCCTACTTCAGAACTCTCCATAGTCTCACAATTTCAACAGTTTAAAAGTCTAAAGTTGGGTTTGGAGACATGGCTCAGCAGTTAAGAGTATGACTGTTATTCCAGAGGACCAGAGTTCAATTCCCAGCACCCACATGGCAGCTCATAATTGTCTGTAACTCAAGTTCCAGTGAATCCAACTCCCTTTATGTAGACTTACATGTAGGCAGAACACCAAATTACAAAAAAATAGATTAATTTAAAAAGTCCAAAGTCTTCTGAGACTCACGATAGTCTCTTAATTTTAACCGCTTGTTAAATCAAACAACAACAAAAACCCAAACAAAAACCCAGATCACATACTTCTAACATACAATGGTACAGAAAATACATTAACATTCCAAAAGGGAAAGGGTGCATATATGGAAATACTAGACTAAAGTAAGACTTTAACCCAGTAGGGCAAACTCCAAATCATAGTATGTCTAAAACACACCTATGACTGCAAAACACACCTCTCTTGGGCTGGTTCCATGCTGTGTTTGCAGCTCTTCTTGGTAGACAACCATGACTTTGGCAGTTTGAACATCTTGAAGTCTCCAATGCAATCCAGGCTTTGCTTTCACAGTTTCACACAATATACTTTCTGGAGGTCCCCATGCAGGAATTCCCCTGCCACACAACTACTTGGTCTCCGTGGCTTTCCTTAGTGGAGGAAGAAGATCCCACAGCCCTTTTATTCTGGAATCCTTCAGAAGCACTAGGCTAAAGGGCTGTATCAGGCTTCCAGCTTGGGTAGAAACCTGCCCTTGCTTGAATTATGTTGGCATAAGCTTTGATTTGTTGTTGCTTTTCAGGAACAGATTGTTCCCCTAGGCCTTTCTTCACACAGATTGCAGGATTAGCTAAGTAGAGTCCCATCCTCAGGATACTGCTCCCTTCATTCATTTCTCCTTAATCTCTTTCAGCATAAGCCTTGGGTCCAAAATTAAATTTTGTGGTATTCTTTTTGTCCTTAAACTATGTATTTTGTGTTTTCTTTTTGTTCCACTTGCTCTTTTTCATTGTAGATACATGTAAGAGTGATTACTAATAGCTATATGACAGAGTTGTTATTAGGTAAAATCTTTACCCTCTCCCAAAGTTACAAATTCTAATTTAGTTTCAAATGGTTCTTTGTTTTAATTGTTGTTGTTTGTCCAAGACAGGCTTTCTCTGTGTAATCACAGTTGTCCTGGAACCTGCTCTTGAACTTGGAGATCTGCTTGCCTTTGCCTCCCAAGCACACTGGGATCAAAGGTATGGGCCACCACCTCCTGGCTTCTTGGGCTGATTCTTAGGAAAAGGACAAAACCAGCCACATTCTTTGCAGAAATATCACAAGAATGGTCTTTAGTCCAGTTGCTAATGTTGTTTGCTCTGAAATCTCTTGAATGGGGCTTTTGAGACTACTGTCTTCTAAGCTCCCATTAGAATGGCCCATTAAACCCCACTTAATAGTGTTCAACCACTTCTCTAGTCCAAAGTTCAAAGTCTTCCAAGATCCAGTATGGTCAGGCCTGTTACCCCAATATTTCCTGGTACCAGCTTCTGTCTTACTTTTTTTTTTTTTTTTTTTTTTTTTTGCTGTGAAGATTAACTTGTAAAAGTAAGCATCAAATTTATGCCTCGTGTTTCGAGAGAGAGTCCACCACCATCATGGTACTGGAGACTTAGCTGAGAGCTTGCAAGCATGAGGCAGAGAGAAGGATTGCTAACTGGGAATGGCGGGGGCTTTGAATCTGAAAACCCAACCCTAGTAACACAGCTTTTCAAACAAGGCCACACTTCAAACCTTCCCAAACAGTTCCACTAACTAGGGACCAAGTGTTCAAGTATATGATTTTATGGGACCCATTCTTATTCAAACCACCATTTTAAAAAATGCATTTCCTTTCAGGCATACTAGTGTTGGATGATTTCTCCTGCATGGGTCTTGCTGATGAGTGAATTCTGTTTTCTGGAACCTTGCCATGTGGTCTGGTCAGAGAGTTGGGTAGGCAAGGCTGGCCTGGTATTCTCAGTGGACTGTTGACATCTCTTCATTCTTTCCTTTCTCCATCTATTGGGTTACCTGGCCTGAAGCACCACACCCAGAAGAGCATTTCTTACCAAAGGCAATAAATTGTGATTTGTTTGTTATCAAAATAATTCCTTAAATTTTTATTTCTTTTGTGTGTGTAGGTATTGGAGAGTGAATCCAGGGCCCTGTGGCAAGTTGTTTTCCGTCCCTTTAAAGTAGTTTCTTTTATATTCATTCATTCATTCATTCATTCATTCATTCATTCATTCATTCATTCATGTGTGTGTATGTGTGTGCACTTGCATAAGCAAGCACATGTGCTTGCATGCCACAGCATGTTTGTAGATCAGAAGATTCTCTCAAGGGTCCCAGACATGTGTAGCAAGCACCTTTACACTGACCCATCTTGCTGACCCTTTTAAAAAAATTTTGAGACAGGCTGGTCTTTGAACCTTTTCCCTAATTTAAATAGGCCTTAACACTTTAGCCACCTACCTCAGCCTCTGAAGTAGCTGAGTATGTGTACCAACAGGCCCAACTAATTTCATTATTATTTTGCACTCAGTAATTTTATAGAAACTTCTCTCAAAGCCATCTTATTTTGATGAATTGATAATAGCACTTTAAATTTCTGTAACATTTGGTTTCTATGAAGCAATTTCAATGTGCCACAAGAAGTAGATTGAAACTGAAGTTGTTTCAATTCTTGGGAGTTTCTGTAACTTTTTCTAGCCATGTGAAGGACTTTAGAGGCTTTTTGAGTTCACTGAAAGACCTTTGTCACTGAAGTGGTTGGTCATGGTTTGCTGTGCTCTGGTCCTGGGAGATTGCCCAGTGAATGTCTCAGTACCGGGTGACGTGTGCACAGGATGGAATGGAAACAGCCTTCTGGCCCCTCAGGGTTCATATCTGTCAGCAACAAAAAGTCTGTTTTGACCCTGCAGGACACTGTAGGAAAAGCTCTCGCCATGTTGCTGCTGGCCAGACACCCTGCTGTGTACCTGGCAGCTTCTGCCAGGCAGCCCAGTTAGCCATATGGGCTCTGCTAGACCATTTGTCACCTGAGGGCTGACACCACAGAGTTCATGAAATGTCATGGGTGTTCACATATGACTAGAGTTCTTTTTGGGTTCTCAGTGATAACGGTGAGTCCCAAGCAGTCTTAACTATAGACCTGTAGTATGTGTGCTCCCCAGTGCCTTT
The DNA here is from genome assembly GCF_030254825.1 of Meriones unguiculatus. NCBI lineage: Eukaryota > Metazoa > Chordata > Mammalia > Rodentia > Muridae > Meriones > Meriones unguiculatus. Next base: position 13,656,610 of record NC_083356.1, read on the forward strand.
GATTCTGACTGAAATGGAGATTTCTGCTTTCTTATTCCAGAATGGCAGTAGATTTCAGTGGATGCATGGTGAATTCCTAATCGCACTCCTGAGCAGCCGGGAGCCTTATTAGCACTAAGATCTGACCCTCAGGAGCAGGAGGCGTCTACTGCTGCATCTGCCTGGCCCGTGGTGGGTCAGGCATGGGCTGAATGGGCCCATTCTACCATCGGTGCTGGCTGCGCCTCCACCTGAACCTTCTGGTGCTCTCTGCGCACCTGGATTTCTTGTTCCAAGTTGCAGTTCTTCGCTGTTTGAGGACTTGGAGTATTCAGAACCTTCTGATCTTTTCCAGGTTCATCTGGCACTGTGAACTTTTAGGGAATTCTCTGGTGCTCTTCAGTGCACTGCAAGATTCCAAGTTAGATTAAGTATGGACTGACTTATTCTAAAAACGCCCACCCACAGACCTCACTTGCTCATGCCTGCAGGACAGGCAGGACATGTGGGCAGTGCAGAGCATGGTGTCACTACTTTTATGGTTATATATATATATATATATTTTGGAGCTGGCTTCTGTGTTGTAGATTCTTTACTCTGCCTGTTTATTTCCATCAATGGACCATCAGGCCAGGACCTGTATCAACTCTTACTTTGATACTCGGTGCTGTGGAGATTCTCAATGAAGTGGGTGGTGTGGTGGTGGTGGTGAGCAAACAAAATTTCTTCCATGGCCGTTGACTGTTGAGGGAGGAGATGATTCCTGCCCCTTGCAGTCAGCCTAAATGGCTTCTTACTGTTTTCTAGGTTCTCAGTTAACTACTAATGTGCCTGGTTAACTCACTCTTTGGATCCTAATTCTTTTCTCTTAACCTCGACTTGGACTGGAGTTCTGCTAAATGGCCTCTTGGAATGCAAAGCCTTCGCTGCCTCCTTGCCTTGCTCCTAGTTCTTGAGGATCACATTGGAACCATCTGCTGAGCCATCCTCTAAACAGACACTCAGACATCTACCCCTGGAGGAGCTCTTTGTCTTGGGCCAGCCTACACCTCTCTAAGTGAGCCCAGCAGTTGAGAGGAGCCCTGGTGCCTGAGCAGACATCTTTGGCACCTCAGGTCTTCCGGTGCTGTGGCAAGAGCTGCTGTAGCTTGGACAACACAATCCAACAGTTTGAGCCTCATCCTGAGCATGTTCAAAACTGGCCTGTGATGACTGGGGGCTCTGGTTTTAGAGGAGCTTGGCCTAGGTGTCTGAAGGGACTGTACATGCGCACTGCCTAAAGCGGGGCCTGAATAGAGCTCCCTACTTGGTTGTTAGCGTCTTTTATTTCTTTGTTCTCTGCCTGATTGTCCTTTTCCTTTCTTCTCTTTTAATTTCTCTTGGATTATTAAGCATTGTGCTAGTCTTGTTGGTAGCTGTGCAAATGCCTGCTGAGCCAACTGAGAAGTCCTGCTGGAATGGCCCTTGAGGGGTCATTTTGGCCTGGCTTCTGGCCTGTCTTGGCTGTGTGCAGCAGTGTCTTCCTAGACCAAACTCATGAAAAGCAGGGTGGTAGGTGGGGTGGCATGGTTTGCTGTGCTTTCATTGAAAGGCTGAAAGATTGACCCAATGTGAAGTTCTTCTGGAGACAACAAAGTAAAGTGTCATCAGATGATAATAGATACTTCTGCCGCCACCCTAAAATGATTGCACTGAAATGATTGCATTCCTAGCCTGGGGCACAGTGTCCAGTATCGGACACAAGGTTGTTGATGTGCAACAGGTGGGAACAAGTTGGAGCTGTGGGCAGCATGGGCCTGTGTTGTTATGTTTCAGATGAACCAATGGATTCTGCTGACATAGCTCTCTGGTGGTAGGTATAGCAGCAAGGATAAGGATGCACACAGTGACCACACTCTCAGGCACATCTCATAGGCCATGTGGGATCTGTAGAGGGTGGAGAGCCTGGTTACCAGGCCCTGATAATCTCACTGGCTGCAGCCTTGTGAGTTCTTGGCATTGTGTGGGTTGGGAGCCCAGGATAGAAAGGACTGTGTTCCTATTTTACCTTCATGCCTCAGCTTTGCCAATAGAACACTTGGGACTTGTTCCTGGCCTGTGGATGTGAGTTGGAGACCTGAGCACCCCAGGGGCCCCTTTACTGGTAACTCTGTGTACCCAAGTTGTACCATAGAAAACCTGGCACAAGGAGGGAGCTTTTAGGGGTACTGTGGTAGTTAAAAGTCTGGGGCCGGCCCTACCTTGGGACATAGTTGCAGTGGTACTTTTGTGGATTCCTTTGAGCTGGAGGAAGGGGTTTGAGCTCTGCCTTGGTCTTTGGAGACCTCAGGACCCTTTGCAATGTGTGCTTGGGGTTGTCGGCTCTGTATAGGAGCCATTTCATCTTTTTATTTTGATTGTCAAGGGTGGCGGGTGTGTGTATGATCCTACACAGTAAGCCTCCTTGCTAGGTTCCCACCCTGCAAAGCTGATGGGAGAGTCAACATAGGAAGTGGATCACAAAGGAGGGAGGCAAAGACTCCAGGCTCATACCTGGCTTTGTGTCAAAGCCACATCTTGTCCATGCTATGGCTGCAAGAGCCTTTCAGGCTTGTGTCTGTGTGTGGCCCGCATTGCCTCTCAGGACATGCCCTTGGCCTTGGAAGACCAAAAGAATCTGGTTGGGCCATGAAAGCACCCTAGTCCTGTTTATGCTGCAGCACCCTCTGGAAAGCAGGCCTGAAGAACTCTTTCGCTCAGCAGTCCCCAGGGCTCTTTGCTGGAAGCTTCTCAGGTTTCACAGTGGCTGTGCCAGCTTCTTTTCCAGGTGCTTTGTGTTTTTCTATAAGGTGTGAAAAACTTTGTGTAAACTTAGGAGCCCAGATGCAGTATGCCTTGGTAATTAAACACTTGGGAAAACTAGAGAGAGGTATTTAGTCATATTTTCCTTCTCTGAATTATAAACCTCTTAGTTTTTCCTTTTTCTTCTAGGGGCTGTTTAGGCCCTGACAAGGCACTTTGTGATGGGTAAAGCTGTTGCCATCCTTGCTGGGCACACCAGTTGTACATGGATCCTATCCTGGGGCCTCTTCCTATGACAGAGATGCCAGTGATGACCTGCTTGTCCAAGACCTTCAGACTTGCAGACCTGCTTGCAGCTGCCTGCTCCACCTAGCAGTGGCAGATAATTCTGAGCTCATAGTCTGTAAGATCCTGGGTCCTGGAGCAAGGACTTTGCCCCTCTGTTCGTCCATCCAGTTTGGCAGGGATGCCTCTGTGGTGACTCTGCTGACCTAAGTCTGTATTGTGTGTTATAACCTCCAAGGCAGCAACATGTTCCGCCACTTCCTAAGGATTCTTGGGCCATGAGGCTTTTTAAGAATGGGTTGTGGCTTCTTCCTTGTCCTGTATCTTCTGCTTTGCCAGTGCGCAAACAAGAGGCTTTTCAGAAAGCCTTTTCAGTACAAGCAGGTCCTTTTCACAGGCATGTGGGAGCATGTAACGAAGACCTTGTAATCTAGACAGTCATCTCAAGTATTTCTAAGAAAATGTTTTTTAAAATAAGTGTTTTACTTTGAAAAGTAGTTTTTTCCCCCATTTTTAAAGTTATGGGGAAGATGGGCATGTATGAAAAAAAAATGTCAGTCTGCTCTTCCTGTCTCCCCTGTTTCAAGTGGGTACAGCCAGAAGGAGCAGGCAAGTGTGTACTCTGGGAGCGTGATCCTTCTGTTTCAGGGAGCTCTGTGCAGGGAGCATGGATGGATGTGCCTTTTCCTACTAACTTAAATTGAAGGTCAGACTTCCTTGGGAGGAATATGCTGGTTGCATTGACTCAGATCTGTCTTTATTAAAGTACTTTACAAATATCCAGATGATGTGGTTGTGTTTGTTCAGACATTATACCTCATTACCAGTATGGTTCAGCTCCCTTTGGGAGGTGTGTGTGTGTGGCTTGCCTCATTAGGGCCAAGCCCCATGGCTTTGGTGTTTGGGGCTTGAGATTGCTCAGATGAATTGGGCCTATACTTTCTAGTTTAAAGTGTTCTGTCCAACATCTGTAAAAAGTTCTTGTTAACATCTGTATTTGGAATTTTACTTTTTTTCTGATGCTGGTGGTAAGACCCAGCGCCTGCTTGCGTGCTAGGCAAGTGCTCTACCACTGTGCTTTATTGCCCTGTTTGTTTGTTTGTTTGTTTGTTTTTGTTTCTAAAACCTAATTTTCTACTTAATATTCCCTAGTTTGGTTTTGTGGAGTACTGTAGTGTTCCACCACTCTAGGGTACTGGAGGGCCTTTGTTTAGACAGTGCTCATTCCATGTAGAGTGGGCAGTCCAGTTTTTGTTGTAAGCTCACAGTCTATGTGATGTTAACTTGGGAGGTGCTAAGGATTTCTTTTTGCTTTGAATTCATGGAACTTGTGAAAATTACTTTTTGAATATGCGAAGAACTGCTTTGACTGTTTCTACTCTGATTTGCTGTGCTTATTTCTCTCACCAGTGCATCTGTGTCCACTAAGGTCATGGAAATGAGAAATAAGATTCTGGGTTTTGTGTACAAATATTCTTTGTGGGTCTGAAAATGTTGTTCAGGTTGTAGAGTGCTTAGCTAGCATACACAAAACCCTGGGTTTGATTCTCAGCACTACATGAACCAGATGTGATGGCTCATGACTAATCCTGGCATTCTGGAAGATAGAGGCAGGAAGATGAGGAATTTAAGAGCAGCCTGGGCTTGATGAGACCCTGCCTTACAAAAGCAAAGTTAATTGGAAAACATATTCTAACTTTAGATAGGACAGAAGTGTAGGAATAAGTTGGGCTAGAGCTGCTGCTTTGGTGTAGGTGACAGTGAATCTCTGCTTCCTGTGTTCCAGGTCTCACCAATGGCTTTGGGGGCACTAGAAGTGAGCAGGAGCCAGGCATTGCCCCGGGGAGGAAAGCTGCGCCCCGGCGGCGCTGTGCATCTGAATCCAGTATTTGCTCCAGCAACAGCCCACTCTGTGACTCAAGGTAGGCCCTGTCCCCTGGAGCAGGCTGAAGACCTGAGGAAGGCTGCCCTGGATTAGTTCATGTGCTCTGCCATTCAGGGACAGTTTCTCATGGGATAAATTGATCTGCTTGGTAGGTCCATCCCTCCCCCCCACTTGAAAACATCTTGGGCCAGGCTCAATGGCACACACCTTTACTCCTAACACATGGGGGCAGAGGTAGAGACAAGCAGATCTCTGTGAGTTCAAGGCCAGCCTGGTCTACAGAGGGAGTGCAGGACAGCCAGGGCTACACACAGAGAAACCCTGTCTTGAAAAACAAAACAAAACAAGAACCCTTTCATTGAAATTATGAAGCATTTTCGAGGGTACACAGCGGTGAAAAGAAGTAGCTTCCAAAGTTTCTCTCATACTCTAAACCTCTGGTTTTAATAAAAATAGCTCAGCTGTTATGGACACATACTTTCTTTTTTTTTCCTGCTCAGTAGAATTTAACTGGAAGTCAGAAGTAAAACACGGAAATGGTTAATCTAAGTTAGTATATAATTAAACTTGTACTTTGTACCTTTAACACCCAGTTTTTTTTCTTATTGAGAGTGTCATCTGCAGTGCTCTGCCTGTCTGTATTAAGGTGGCCTCTTTGTCAAGTGGGTAAGAATGATCCAAGTACCCTCACTGGGACAGGCTCACTTTCCTTGGGTCTCCACACCACATAGTCCCTTGGCAGCCCAGCACCTGATAAAAGATGAAGCCACAGGCAGGGGCCTCTTCACTGTAATCTCAGTTTGACTCATCTCTGCTTTTCCTCTTGAAGTTTTAGTACACCCAAGTGTGGGCGAGGGAAGCCTGCCCTTGTGCGAAGGCACACACTAGAAGACCGCAGTGAGCTGATATCTTGTATTGAAAATGGGAACTACGCTAAGGCGGCCAGGATTGCAGCTGGTGAGTTGAGATAGGCTTTTTTTGTGGGCATTTTGGAATATCGACAATGGATGGAGAGGCAGGGTCTCCCATAGCAAAGTCTTATCTTGGGCCTTTACAATTGAACTTGTCACAGCAGGGTGGTCATTCCTAGCTTCAGGCCACAGTGTAAGGTAGGGGAGCCTGCTAGGCTGACATTGTGTGGACTTTCCATGTCAGCTCCGAGGATAGAACTACCTGCTATGACTGAGGCTTGGGGCTTTGCTGGGGCAGCTCTCTGAAGGCATGTGCTCTAGGTGTCAGGCCAGAGACTACAGGGAATCTGGACTGCAGTGAGGTGTGATAGGAGCGCTGGAGGTTCTGAGTTACGGAGAAGCTAATACAGTTTGCTGCTGTGAGACAGGATCACAGGAACTGGTTGGACACTACTTACAAGAGTAGTCAGTGTGGGCTTCTGTGAGGTGGATTCCAGGGCCATGCCGGGGCTGCTGGATGCACTTAGTGAGGCCCAGAAGAGCAAAGGTGGTGGGAGCAAGCTAGGACTTGTATTTGGTTTTTTGGTTGTAGTAGGCATCTGATATATGCCAAGGACTTCATCTTTAGAATAGAGGTTCAAGTGTGCTGAGGTATTGGGGAACCTGGAGTCAGGCGTTAGAGTTGGAAATGATGGAGACCAAGAAGGCCTTAGATAGGCTTCTAGGCCTGACCTCCACAGGAAGAACATTGAGGTAATCTGTCTCTTCCAGGCTGAGGTGGTAATATGTCTTCCTGTTCCAGCAGCTAGGGAAGCTAGGGTCTGAGTATTGAGACTTTTGACAGCCAGCAGGCTTTGTGGCTGTGTTGGGAGTTCTCTTGATGGGCCTGACTATGGGATTCCTTCTTTCCTAGAGGTGGGACAGAACAGCATGTGGATTTCCACTGATGCTGCTGCCTCCGTCCTGGAGCCCCTGAAAGTGGTATGGGCCAAGTGTAGCGGCTATCCCTCCTACCCAGCACTGGTGAGTCTAGAGGCTGTGAGTAGGGTGTTCTGGTGGTACGTGGGGTGGGTTCCCAGTGCATGCTTTGTACTTGTACTTCCTGTGCTGCCAAAGGTGTACGGTTGTCAAGTCTCTGGAGGCAGGTGTGTGAGTGGCCGTGAGCTTGAAAGGCATGTGGCTCTGAGTCTGAGAATGCTCTGAGTCACTGGAGCATGTCCTTGGCAGATCATTGACCCCAAGATGCCACGAGTGCCTGGCCACCACAACGGTGTCACCATCCCCGCCCCACCCCTGGATGTGCTGAAGATTGGCGAGCACATGCAGACCAAGTCTGAGGAGAAGCTGTTCCTTGTTTTGTTTTTCGACAATAAGAGAAGCTGGTGAGTGTGATATCTGGGGCTGGCTCTGCAGTCCCAGGGCTTGGCTTGACCCATGCTGAGTCAGGGTGGCTCCAGGTAGTCTGTGTTCTGGTCCTGGTCTACTGAGAAGGGCACACCTGGGGTATGTGGAGTGGCGGTCACTCCAGAGCTATCTGGCAGCTTCTAACACTCCTTAGATCCACGAGTGCCTCAGGCTGTCTTCATCTCTTGCCCTAGGCTTTCTTGCAATGGACTTTCTGACCCTACTTCTCTGCCAGGACACAAGTTTCACTCCCTTCCAGGAGTTCCTTGTCTATCTCCCCTATCCCACCTCCACCCAGAGCTACGGGGAGCCTCTTAAGCCATGGTTCAGATCCTAAGACCCCCTGAGGGTGTAGTCTTGACCATACTTAATTGAATCCAGCCCTTTCCTGTTGGCCCGTTTTAGCTGGGTCCTTTATAGGCGTGGGTGGCAACTTTTGGGGGAGTTGTCAGATTTTCTATGGCCTTCTTTTCTCCCTGCCCTACCTCTCTGGCTTCTGGCAATGGAGTTCATCAATGAAGCTTCCACTGGCCTTGCCCACTTGATGGTCCTGATTGTAGAGTCTTCCCACCCATCCTAGGATCTGCTCCAGGGTTCACTGACATGTTATATGCACACATACATTTTGCTTTGTCCCTTGTGTGCGTATGTGTGTGTTCCTGGGTATATATATATATATATATATATATCATATATATATATGCTGTAGTAAATAAAAAAAGAGCGTTGGGCTTACAATGTTTATTACTAGCTCTAAGATTATCATGGCACTATTACTCAACTCACTGTCACAAATAATAAGACACAGTCATCTGTTAAATTTAGAATTGCCTTATTTACCTTGGGCCAGTCAAATATTGTACTTACACTGGCTCACTAACCTCACTGTCCATCTCCCAGCCCCCATTCAGTGCCATCCACCTTAATCATCCTCATCTGGTCTACCTTCCATACACAGTCTCATGGTACTTGTTCTCTCCAAGCCCAAGAAACCTTAGCCACGTTTACCCCATTCTGCCCTGCCTTGGTATAGGCTGTTTAATTAGCCCATCAGGTAGGTTTACACAACATGGATAGGTGTACCCAGATCTTGAGGGCTAGTAACATCTGTCAGACCAACCTCCAACATATGTGTATCCTTGGGCTTGTCCTGTGTGCACAGCTGTATGTTCCCAGGCATATCTCCATAGTCACTTGGATATGTTTGGGAAAGAGGGTGGTATCATGGTTTTCATGCCTTAACTGAGTCCAGAGAGACCTGGCTAGGTGGATGCCCTCTGCACCCCAGCCATCCTGTCTGAGGCCCAGCATATGGGGAGCTTGTATACTACCCGGTTTCTTCTTCTGCACAGGGCCATAGGTTACTGAGCCATACTGAGTATGGGCTGGTGGTTCATATGCTCTGTCTTCTCTCTAAAAGGCAGTGGCTTCCCAAGTCCAAGATGGTTCCTCTTGGTGTTGACGAGACCATTGACAAGCTGAAAATGATGGAAGGGAGGAACTCTAGCATCCGGAAGGCTGTGAGGATCGCATTTGATCGAGCCATGAATCATCTGAGCCGGGTCCATGGGGAGCCAGCCAGTGACCTCAGTGACATTGACTGAGGTGGCTTCCAGCAAAAGGCAGTGGCCAAGGCCACAGCCAGCCGGGAGTCCTGTCCATAGTGTTGATATAAGCTGTACATGTTTGTATATTGTTCAGAACTTAACTTATTCTGATTTTCTAGGTGTAGTTCTTTAATTCTTTTTCCCCGGGGAGGGGGAGGTTTCACTTCCAAGTTTTCTATGAAACCATCTCGTCTTGGCGCTTTGCAAGTGAGGCAGGCGGGTTCCGAGCAGTGTGGTGTGGGTGTCCCACTGGTGGTGCCGAGGCCTCACTTATTTTAATCTGTAGGTTTTTTTTTTTAAAGACTTTTGAATGTTTAATAATTTTGTAGATCATGCTCTTTACACAGAGTACCGCTTATTTAATAAGACGGATGTAAATTTACAATGACAAATGTGTATTTTAAGAAAGAAAATGACATTATTTTGAATGGTACTTTGTGCAAAGAGGGAATAAATTTATGCTGTGTGCATCACTTGCAAATCACCAAAAAATGTCCCGCCAGCTGCTGCCGGACAGGGCCGTTCTCATTGTTCTGTCTGCCCTGAGTCTCCTGCTCCGCCCTGACTCCTGCAGGCGTGCCTCCCAGCGGGTTATTTATTGTAGAAAGTGTACTCATTTGCTTTATAATGAAAAATAAATTTGCAAAGGTATATTGATATGCATTTTTATACAGGCACATAAAAATTCAACTTGGTGTGGGAGCAGAATGTGTTGCGTGGTTATATACATGACTGGCCTGTGTGTACTTTTGATTTTGTAACTTGTAATCTTTTGTTTACAATGAGGGGCTTTCTGTAACTTGTTTTAATTTAGAACACTTTGGTAGCAATAGACCTTTGGATACATTTTTGTATGGTACATGTGATGTATATAGAATTAGTAGTTTATTTTTATTTTTAAGAGGTAAAGCATTATGTTGGGGAAGGCAGGGTGGGTTTCCAAATTTGCATTTTTATATTAAAAATAAAGTGAAGATTTGGACAGTGTCGCCCTCTCATTCCTGCATCACTAGGAGGCTGGGTGAGCTGTAGCCTGAGGCACATGAAAGGGCCTTGAGTGGGTGGTGTGACCAGCTAGATGACACACTTGATCTTAACAGTTGACCTGGGATGGCATTATTTATTATTTTGCCTAATCATATTTTTATTTTAAAGCTCTAAATAGTTACTAAAAAAATTTTAAATGTTCTTTTAAGTCTACATGTTTGTAATATCTCCATAGAAACTTGAAAATAAAAAGTCTTCCTTTGGTAGTTCTTGTCCCTTGTTTGGCAGATGCTCATGTGCCCAGCATCCCTGTCCACCTCTGTGAGGAAGACTGGGGTGGCCCGAGGCCTTGGGGCTGCATGCCGACAGTGGGCAGACGCTGCTGTCTCTCCACCTGTTGTCTGCTGCTTCCCACCTGGCCTCCTGCTGTTGAGTCTGGTTTGAGCTGCCCTGGTTTGACTTGTGCCCTGGGTCAGCCTGTGGGATGCAGCTGGTACACGTGTGGGCTATGGGTGTGAGCTGCTGCAGGAGTATGGCCTAGTGGGTCTTGGAGACTGGCAGCTATCCTGGCATTGAAGCCTGTTGTCATCTATCATCCCTGGTTCCTGGGAAGCTAGGGCCAGGTGTCCACACCCAAGAGATTGTCTGAAATCTTCTAGAGCCAGCCTGGCATTTCCCAGCTTTCATTGCCTGTCTCTCCAGCCCCTTTTCCGGGTCTCACCCTGTACACACTGTGGGGTGGGGCCACTTGTTCCAGTCTGTCTAGAACTTCCCGACATCAGCACTTCATAGTAGGTACCAGATAGACGAGGTGACTGGTCACACTGGAGCCTGCTCGGTATCATCAGCCACGGAGGCAGGAATGTGAGCATCCTCCTGCCTGAGGCCTTTTGCTGGAATGGCCTGGTCACAGAGTATGACCTCAGCCTAGAGTGGAACCTTGTCTGGGCCATCATGGACCATGGGAGTGTGTTTTGTATCTCAGGAGGGCCTTACTTCACTGCCCTCTCAGATTCAAATCCTTAGTCCTGGGAGGCTGTATCCTCCAAACATGCCCATGCCCCTCCCCCAACTTCATGTTCTGTAACTCTTGCTGTATCCTCCCAACTTGATGAAATTTTTTTTCTACTAGCCCACCAGTTCCAGTTAATGCTGTCTGTATGGGTATGGGGCTATCTGTGGAGCTTGGAAACCCTACCAGTAGGAACACCCTCAAAACACCCCCTCCTCCAGAAGCTGTTAACTGCCAACATCTCGGTAAGGAGGGGCCCTGGAGATGATGGGCCTCACCTGTTGTGGGATTTTGCTGGCAGTGTGTTGGTTTTGTCAGGTAATCACAGCTGTCTGCTTTGAGTTCATGAACGTGAAGCGCTGTGTCCAGAACACAGTATGTCACGACACTCAGCCTCATCACCTAGCTCTTAACATTCTTTTACTCACCTCTTTCATGATGTTCCCTGAGCCCTGGCGTGTGAGGGTCTTGGTATCCTGTTGGGGCTGAGCATTCAGTTTCTTCTTCATGCTTTGACCAGCTGGTTGTGTATTTCTCTGTGGATGGCTGCCCACCACAAGAAGCGACTCTGATTAAGGTTGAGAACAGCCCAGGTCCCAGTCACATCTGGTCCCTGTGTTGGGTCTGAAATGAGTGGTTTGGGCATCTCTCTTGGATTTTGCCCTTTAGTGAAATAGAGCTGGTCCAAGCCAGTGCCTCCTCTTGAAGATGCAGGTCATCTTCCTCCATCGCTTTGGTAGACTTCCTTGATTCTGTGGAAGTGGGATCATGGCTCTCAGACAGCACTCAGTTGCCTTCTGAATTACTAACATTTCAGACCTAAGACATCAAAGTTGCTGTGTATTTATGAAAATTGCATAGTAGAGCTCACCATGTGTACTAACTTAAGAGAAAAAAAATATTTTGAGAGGTAAGGTAGACCAGAAGACATGAAGCCCATATAGCTCAGCTCACAGAGCCTTTAAAGGCACATGCCTTTAATCCTGGGCAGAGGCAGGCGAATTTATGTGTGACTTCCAGGACGGCCAAGGCTACACAAACCCTGTCGTGAAGTCCCCTCCCCCAAATATATATATTTACTACTTTCAGTGTATGTATGTGCACCATATGAGTGCCTGATACCTGTGGAGATCAGGAGAGGTTGTTTGATTCCAGGTTGTGAGCTGCCATGTGGTAGCTGGGAATCAAACCCAGGTCTTCTGCATGAGCAGCAATTGTTCTTAACCACTGTGCCACCTCTCTAGTCCCTTTTACTGTGAAAGTTGTTTGTTCTGTTTTGTTTTTTCAAGACAGGGTTTCTCTGTGTAGCTTTGGCTGTCCTGGAACTCTGTAGACCAGGCTGGTCTCGAACTCAAGAGATCCGCCTGCTTCTGCCTCCCTAGTACTGGGATTAAAAGTGTGCACCACTACTGCCTGGCTTACCATGATTTTTTTAAAAAAGCCTCGTGAGTGTTGGAATTAAAGGGCATAAAAATAACTTTTTAAAAATTGTGGTAAAAATGTAGAAACAGCATTAAAAAAAAATAAGGTGAGAGTGCCTATGAACAAAATCAAGTGGTGTGACTTTCTTTCCCCACCTGCCCTCACCTCAATAGCATACCCTGGTTGCAAAAGCCTCACCTGACCAAAGGATCTTCCCCATCCTTTTCCTTTGTGGCTGGAGGACAGCAAATCAAGATCAAGCAATCGGAGGAATGGGAGTGTGGCTTCAGGAAATGTCCAGGGGTTGAGCTGTGTTCCTGCTTTTCCTTTATGGCGATTTGGATGTGGATACGATAGATGGTCTAGAGCAGATGAGGCCTGTGGCTGCATCCTCTTGCAGAACTTCCCTGTGGGCCTGAACACTTGTTATGTGATAGAAACACTTATACTTTACACCCACAGTTATTTTTCTTTACAGTTGGTAAATTTCTAATGGTTCAAAAACAAGGGGGAAAAACCCCTAGCTATGTGGTTCTCTTGTGGCAAGAAGAACAATGGACACTGGGCCCAGGGTGGAATCCTTTGAGTTTAGTAACCTATGATCTGACCTAGTTCAGTTTTGTTTAAGTGGCTTTTGGTTGGTATTTTAGATATAGTTGATGGTGAAACAGAGCTTTGAGTTCTTGTGGCTCTGGGGACTTCCTCCCTCCATGCTGGTCAGTGGGCTTCTAGAAAGTGAACAAGGCAGCCACTGTGTCTTCATGGAAGTTCTCAAACCTTGCTATTTTATGAACTTAAGGACAGCAGCTTATGACTCGGTTACCCCAGTTACTCCTCCTCGCAGACTACTAGCCGGCTATAAAATAAGGTGTTTTTTTAAAAATATTTGTTTATTATTTTTACTGTATTCTGTCTGCATGAATTGCTTACTTGTCAAAAGAGGGCACCAGATCTCATTATAGATGGTTATGAGCCACCATGTGGTTGCTGGGAATTGAACTCAAGACCTTTGGAAGAAGAGCTAGTGCTTTTAACTTCTGAGCCATCTCTTCAGCCCCCTAGTTTGTTTGTTTGTTTTGTTTTTACTATTACCCACTGTAGCTCCCAAATAATAACACAGAACTATTACATTTATTAATAAGATTTAAAGCACTAAGCTGGGCAGGTACTCATTTATTCTAACCTGTCTACTTTGGTCTGGCCTACTTCCCATCCATGTGCCCTGTTACCTGTCCTCTAGTCTCTTCCTGGTTGTTCCTGCTCCATCTTTGTCCTCATGGTGACCTCCTCATGGCAATCTCATGGCCTTTTCCTCGACCTTTTGCTTCCTCCTACCTGGGCCCCCCCTCCCTGGAATCTGATGGAAGTCTGGCCCTAACTCTTCTGCCCAGCTCTTGGTTGTTCAGCTCTTTATTAACCAATCAGACATGGTGGAGAACAATTTTTGTACAACATTGAGATAGGGGACTCTTAATAGAAATGACAGTGCCCACATCTGGACTGCAACTAGATCTCAGGGCACAGACATCAGCATCTGAATACACAGTGCACAAGACCCCTTTCCCCCTCAGCCACTGGTCCCTGGATGATAGGTGGGCATTTGGGAGTACGAGGTGATAGGATGCTCAGTCTAGGGTGCTGGGCCTAGTGAGTGAGGAATCCCAGAGCAGTGAGAAGGGAAGGCTGCCACAGAGGAAGCCCGGCTGGGCCCAGGGTTAATGCTGCACTGGGCTCAACCACTTTACACTCCTAATGCCCACTTATGTCATTGCAGAAGTAATTCCTAATGGCTCCAGCAGAAATGCTCAGCCTTGGTCATAGAAATAGGAGTGAAGCCAGTGAAGGAGTTGCCTTTTAGTTTGTAGGTCTGGTAATGAGAAGGCATAGGGGGGTGTGAGTGGGGCGGTCGGGATGGTCACTGTCCTACCACAGAGAAAGCAAGCAGATTGCCTCATGAGGTCCTGAGAGCTGAGCCCAAGAGGATCACATATTACCATGCTGGGCATGGTTAGGTTGGAGAGGTCTGCCTGCTGGGCAGGGATGAGCTGGTAACCCTTGGCCTGTGATATCTCAGGGACAAAGGGACAGAAACCTGCCACGTCATTTAATCTACATGCCCCAAGCTGTCCTTACAATGGGATGCCAGTCCTCAGGCCCGGAGCCTCTTTTTGCCATGGGGCTCTCGGGAAAGAGCTGTGGCACTGAAGCAGCTGTATGCCATAAACCTTGCTCCAGGCCCTCCCCCAGAGGTACCTGGGTTCTGTGTTACTGCAGCTAAGTCCTGGGGAAGACTCACCTGACTCTGTCCACTTCTGAGTGCCCCAGCTGAGCCTGCCAAGCAGGGCTGGTGGGGAAGCAAGAGTATTGGGAGGTAAAGGTCAGCGAGTCCAGGCCTTGAGGCAGTGCTGAGTCTCCTTGTTGCTGGCTGCTGAGCTGCTGGGTTCCACCCAAGTCTGACCTATGAGAGACCTATGAGTAGCCCAGTGGCTTGGGTGGCGGTTTCAATAGGAAGGGCCTCCATAGACTCAGGAGTTTGAATGCTTGGCCGTAGGGAGTGCCACTATGAGGAGGTGTGGCCTTGTTGGAGGAAGTGTGTCACCGTGGAGGCAGGCTTTGAGGTCATATATGCTCAAGCTACACCCAGTGAGGCACACAGTTGCTTCTGCTGCCTGAGGTTCATTTCTCAGCTCCCTAGCATTCTGCCTGAATGCCACCATGATGATAATGGCCTAAACCTCTGAAACTGTAAGACAGCTCCAAATAAATGTTTTCCTTTATAAGAGCCGCCATGGTCATGATGTCTCTTCTCGGCAACAGAACACTAAGACAACTTGTCATTTGGGGCTGTAGAGTTAAGAATACTGTCTTACCTTCCAGAGATCCTGAGTTCAATTCCCAGCAACCATATGGTGTCTCTCAACCATCTATACTGGGATCTTATGCCCTCTTCCAGCATGCAGGTGTAGATGCAGATAGAGCACTCGTATACATAAAAAAATAAATCTTTAAAAGAAAAACTTGTCAATTAAATCATCAGAACTTGGGCTCAGGTTAGCCATAACCTCATCACCACATCTGCCCGTTTACCCAGGAGACTGATTCCCCAGCTGTGCCATCTGCAGCTCTGCTGATGCTATAAGGATGTCCCCTAGGTCAGAGTTTAATGAGCCAACCCATAGGATGAAGGCTTTATGTAGAGAGCTCAGGTGCAGGCAGGTACCTGGGTGAGCGTCAAGCTTGCCAGACCCTTCCCCTGCCAGTAGCACCAGCTATCTTTGGAGATCCATCAGATATTTTTATTTAGTCTAGTCATTCCGCAAGGGCTAGAAATCAGTGCTTTGCCCCCAGTTTCCGGTGAGAACAGTGGGGAGCTGGCTTGCCTCCCATTTTTTGAGCTCTTGTGCTTTGTTGTATGGCTAGTTGGCAAGGCCAGACAGTGATGCTGGCACAAGTGTAAGTACCTTCAGCTGGAGTGTTGCTGTGGAGGTCCAGGGGAGGGACAGGGATCCTCTGTGTCTTGCACCCTTGCCCCAGTGTCCCACGTTGCTCCCCAGCTTCCGGAAGATGAAACAGCCCCGTGTATGGCAGTGTGGGTAGGATAGAAAATCCGGGGCTCAGGGAGCTGGGCACTGACCAGGGAGGCAGAGCCGCTTGATCATGCTGGGAGAGGACAGGATGATGAGTCCTACCCTGGGCAATACCTGGGGCTTGGGCAGCAAGAGCAACGATTCTCTTTCAGATCCTTGGAAAAGGGTCTCCCATATCTACATCTTTCTGTTCCTTAGGGACATGATTAGGCCAGAAAAATTTGGGGGCTCAGACTTACAGCTCCCTCACTGTGCTTGGGAACAACTCACAGCATTGGCCCTGTGGTCCCTTCATACACTTGGCCTCTCTCTGAGGGAACCCTTGTTTCTGAGTCCCTCATTCTGATGAATCTCTAGTTTTTTTGTTTGATTGGTTTTTGGTTTTTCAAGACAGGGTTTTACTCTGTGTAGCCTCGGCTGTCTTAAGGCTTGCTTTTATAGACTAGGCTTCCCTCAAACTCTGTCTCCCTGAGTGTTGGGATTATAGGAGTGTGCCACCTCGCCCAGTTTGATGCATCTCTTGTTTTTGCCCCTGACTGGTGCCATGTGAATCCCTCTGGGTGCAACTGTTTTGGTTTCTGTGCAGACTGAGGGTGGGGTTGGCCTTTCTCCAGTGTGGGACCAGCATTTGCTCTGTCCTGGGTGTGTTGACTTAGCTGTGTTCTCCAAGCATGGTCCCCCTTCTGTGGCTGTCTGTGGAGGTTTTCTAGACCTGGCTCCTGGGCTCATCTTGTCCTGTGTAACTTGCTCAGCTATTCCTAGTTTTATGGTTACCTTTACATCCCTTCTTGATGCCAGTGTGCCCATCTTGTTTTGCGTTGGGGCTTAGCTTCATAACCCATACCATCTCAGGGGCCATAGGTGAGAGTCCCTCCCAAGCCCAGATAGATGACAGTATCTACCTTTGACAGTGTGGAAGGTTCTTGGTGAATGACCCTTGGCTGAGCATTCAGGAACTCTCCAAATGGCTCTCCAGGAAACCTGGTAATGTGAAGACAGCTGTGACAAAGTCCCCTGAAAGAACAGTATACACTCTTAACTGCTAAGTCATCTACCCTGGCCCTGTTTTCTTTTTCAGACAGGTTCTTACTATATACCCTTGGATAGCCTGGAACTTGCTATGTAGACCAGGTTGGCTTTGAACTTGGGGAGATCTGCCTACTTCCCATGTACTGGGAGTACATGGGAGTACAGGCAGGAGTACACTACTCCTGGCTTTAAAACATGTTTTAATTGGTCTGTGATGATTGGTGAAGTGGTTAAGGACACCGGCTTCTCAAGGACCCAAATTTGATTCCCAGCATCTACATGCTGGTGGCTTAGGACCATCTGAAACTCCAGTTCCAGGAAATCCAACACCCTCTTCTGACCTCCATAGGCCCTAAGGGCATGGGTGGTACATGTGCATACATATAGGCAAATACTTATAAACATAAAATGTTTTACTTCATTGCTCATGAAATAAACATTTGGACATGTGACTGGATTTTCTGCAGGTCACAAGAATAAGTTGTGCTTCATAAACAGGATATATGTTGAGGTTGTCGTAATTCCTGCAATGTATAATTGTAACCTGCCCCCACCTAAAAAAAAAACCCAAACCAAGAATGCAAAAACAAAACCCAAAAACATATCATGCAGGCGTTTGGCAAATGCTGAGCAGAAGTCTGCTAACAACTTGGGAGGGATTTTGGCCACGCCATTGTTTTGTTAGAGACAGGGTCTCATGGGCATCAAATGGTTTAGGGTATACCTGGTGCTTACCTGTACAAGGTGTTTACCTTGGCTGGCCTGGATCCACCTCTCTCTGCCACCCCAATGCTGGGATTGAGGGTATGTGCTGCCACACCTGGCTCACAGCGTGCTTTTGGAGGGACAGAGTTAAATGGAGTAAGGAAAAAGTCTCACTGAGAGGTCAGGCTCCTGTCTTCATGAGACTCTAAGCCAGGTGCAGGGCTGTGGGAAGTCCTGGCTGAACCCATCCTTGCCCACAGCTGTTGAGCTGATCTGATAGCCTCTGCATCTGGCTGCTTGGTTAAGGGGTCCCTGTTGACCAGGAACCTGATCACAAGTAGGTAGGGCTAGTAAACAGGCCAGGTTCCACCAGCCAGCATCTGTTGTCTGGGGAGAATCCCGTGGCGTGGTCTTAGTGAGTTCATGGAGATTTGGAGTATATGTGTCAAAGGCTGTGCGCCTGTCCCCAAGAGTCTACAAACGGTGGTTCCATCTCCCTGAAGCTCCTTGGCACCCCCAGCTTCTGCTTTGTGGTTCTTGGGGGGCTCTTCTCCTCTTGGCCACTGCCGACTTCGGGAAATATCTAAGTCGTGTTTCTGAGCAGCCCTTGCTGGGCCACCCAATGAATTCGGGTGGGGCTATCTCCTTGAGCTATGGCCCCCTCCAGGCAGTAGCCTTTGGGAAGAAATGCCAGGAGCCAGGGTTTTGACCCCTATTCGGGCAAAGCTGAGCATTTTCTAAAATGCCCAGCTCCCCTGGGGACCCAGACCTTCCTCTGGCAAAGATGATGGATGACAGGCCCCTAGCGCAGCTGTTCTCAACCGGTGTGTTATGATCCCCTCTGGGGGGTTGCATATCAGATATCCTGCATATCATATTCCATTACATATCACATTACAATTCATAACAGTAGCAGAATCACTGTTATGAAGTAGCAATGAGGTAATTTTATGGTCGGCGGTCACCACAACATGAGGAACTGTATTAAAGGGTGGCAGTGTTCGGAAAGTTGAGAATCCCTGAGAGGGAATGGCCTTGGGCACAGCTTAGAGATGCGCACCACAGAGCTCCTGGGAGAGAGGCTGGGCTGGATCAGCAGGAAGACCTCACCAGGGTCTTCAGTCCTCCTAGCCCACTTTCCCCTCTCTAGGTCCTTCAAGCTTTATTGAGGCAGCAGACACATGACAAAATTTATGTCCTCAACTTGCAAATAGATGGCTATGTACATTAGCTCACTGGGAATTGTTTTGTACCCCCTTCTTGGTAGGACTCTGTCCATAGAGGCCCCTCAGTAGGGCATAGGTGGCAGAGGGCTGGGGGAACCCTGTACAACACCAAGCTTATCTTGCTTTCAGGGGTAATAACTTTCCTAAGACCTTCCCCCCCTTACATTGCTTGGAATTAAAGAAAACCGCACCCTCTGCAGAGGCAGGCTCTGTGGTGCGCATCTCTGTGAGTTCGAGGCCAGCCTGGTCTACAGATGGAGTTCCAGGACAGCCCAGGATACACAGAGAAACCCTGTCTTGAAAAAAGAAAAGAAAAAAAAAAAAAAGGAAGAAAAGGTGTTTATTCATTCCATGGCAGAAACCTACTCTTTCCTAAGAGCAGCTGTGTCCAGTCACAGGCAGCATCAGGGGCTTGGGATACTGTCCAGGCGGCACGGGGTCAGGCCATCAGGACCATTCACCTGTTGCAGGGTCCTAGAGTCATTCATTCTTCTGGGATATGGAGGTGCTCAGAGGCCTCCCAGCCCCACTGGGTCCAAGTGGCAGGTGTAGGCTATACATTGTGGATGTGGTCCTTGCAGGCCTCGGGAGCTGCTTTAGGGGATGAAGCTGAAACTGTGCCCTAACCAGGTAGATCTATGAGGTTAACAGAACTCCACCATCACCTCCTGCCAAGGCCGGTGACTCTGAGCATCAGGCACTTAACGCCTAGGTGAGAAGTGGTGGAAGAGGCTGCATCTATGCATTGGCCTTCCTGGGTTTGGGGTACAGCAGCCCCAACTGGGCAGAGCTCTCTGGGTTCCCCAGCAAGAGACCACACCCACCCTGGGTCAGGAGTGGAACCCACAGGTAGAATACTTCCCTAGAGTCCACTTTGACCTCCAGCACTGAGAGGAGGAGAAAGAGAAGGAGGAGGAAGAGGAAGAAAAGGAGGGGAAGGAGAAGGAGGGAGGAGAAAGGGAGAAATTGGTTTGTGAATGATGAGGTACGTTTAGACTTTTCTCTTGATAGATTTCTTCAAGTTAATTGAAAATAAAATGCATGATCTTTTCTTTTATGAGAAAAGGCAGATTTAGCTGGAACTAATCAGCAACAGGGCCGGAGAAAACTCAGAGACCGTGCAAAGAGAATAAAAGTCTGAAGACATTTGAAAGATATTGTAATTCTCTCAAAACAATGTGCAGGGTGCTGCATTAATATTCCAAGCCTGGAGTTACCATGCACTCCTCTGGGCTACCGGAGCCATTATCCCAGCGCCGCTGCTCTCAATCTCGCTGTCATTATCTCTTAATTAAATCATGTTATTGATGGTGCCGGCTGTCACATTCATACTGTCTCTGACGGGCCACTGTGAGAGCCGGGGGCTGGAGTCCATAGGTATTTGCCTGGATTAAAGGATGCTCTTGGGTCCTGGCCCCTTGCCATTTCTTCCTGTTGAGATGGTCCCGCCTGTTTCTGTCCCCTTTTCCTTCCATGAGGAGTGCCATGGAAGGAATCTGGGTTTTGGTAGTGTGGGTGCTGAGTGGCTGGTCGTCTGCCTCCCCATGACCTTCAGTTATACTACCTTTTGGATTCAGCCAGAAGGCCTCCAAAGGACCCAGGGGTCTGAAGGAGCCTAGTAACAATGGCCACAGACATAGCCACTTTAAAACACTGGTCATCTCACCTCACAGTTTCCTGGAACAGAGGTCTGGATACAATGTGTTTGGGGGCCTGTCTTAGCTTTCTTTAACTGTCACTTTGTTACAATCTAGAAGTCACCTGAGAGGAGAGCCCCATTTGAGGAATTTTCTAGATCAGAATGGCCTGTGGACAAGACTGTGGGGGGATTGTCCTGATTGGTGATTGACACAGGGGGCTCCCACTGTCTTAGTTTGGGTTTCTGTTTGTTGTAAAGAGACACCATGGCTGTGGCAACTCTTACACAGGAAAACATTTAATTGGGACTGGCGTACAGTTCTGGGGTTTAGTCCATCATTGTCATGGCAGCACACAGGCAGACATGGCACTGGAGAAGGAGCTGAGAGTTCTACATTCAGATTGGCAAGCAGCAGGAAGGGAGAGAGAGACACTGGGCCTGGCTTAAGCATTTGAAACCTCAAAGCCTACTCCCATTTATACACTTCCTTCAGCAAGTCCATATCTCACTCCAGCAAGGCCACACCTCCCTATGAGCCTATGGGGGTCATTTTCATTCATACTACCACACCACCTACTATGGGCAACACTAATCCTTGGGCAGGTAGTCCTGGGCTATATAAGGAAGCTAGGTAAGCATGCGCTGTGAGTGAGTCAGCAAACACCATTCCTCCATGGTTTCTGCTGTATTTACAAGGCTGTGAATGAGTTCCCTGGTTAGAGGAGACACTGTGGGACAGCAAGCAGGGTTGCCTTCAAGTTACTGATTGAGTTCCTGCCTTGACTTCCTTCAATGAAGGATAGTGACTTGAAAATGTAGAGCTATAAGGAGCCATCAGTACAGATCTTAGAGACACTGGCAAGGTAAAAAGGAGACACAGCCCACTGACTACTTGGAAGACTTATGTGCATGGGATAAATATGTCACACCAGAGGCAGACAATCTGGAACGGGCCTGCATATATGAAAGAGATCAAGTCATTTACCTTCAAAACAGGATGCACAGGCCAGATGGTGAACACTACCAAACAATCATTTCAGTCCTCTACAGGCCACTTTAGAAATCCAAAACAACTATCCAAACAAGACCAACAAAAAACCTGAAGAGATACCTCATAATCTAATCTGAGGACAGTAGAACCCTAACCCCTAAAACCAGACAGAAGCATTAGAAAGAAAAAAAGAAAGAGAAAGAAAGAAAGAAAAAGAAAGAAAGAGAAACCAACCAATCAACCATGGAGGTGGGTGTGGTGACTCATTTTATATACAACACTGAGGAGGTAGAGGCAGGAAAATTGCCATAAGTTTAAAGCCAGCATGGACTTCAAAATGATTTCCAAGTCATTCTAGACCACAGAATAAAATCCCATCTCAAAAACAGAACAAGCCAATAAAACAACAAAGCAAAGAAAGAAAGGGGGGAAAAAGATTTAAGGAAACAAAATAATTTATTGGCTGTACATGGAAGTGTATGTCTTTAAACTCAGCATTCAAGAGGCAGAGTGTCTTAGTCACTGTCCTATTGCTGTGAGGAGACACCACGACCAAGGCAACTCTTATAAAAGAAAGCATTTATTTGGGGGGGGCTTGCTTACAGTTTCACAGTCTTGGTCCATTATCATCATGGCAGGGAGTGTGGCTCTGGAGCAGTGGCTGAGAGCTACATCCTGATCTTGCAGAAAGAGGCAGGAAGTCAGGGAGAGAGAGAGAAAGACTGGACCTGGCATGGGCTTTTGAAACCTCAAAGTCTGACTCCAGTTAGATACTTCCTCCAACAGGCCACACCTCCTAATCCTTCTAATCTTTTCAAATAGCTTTACCTCCTGCTGACTAAGTAAATATAAGAGCCTATGGGGCCACTTTTTTTTTTCTTTTTGGTTTTTCTAAACAGGGTTTCTCTGTGTAGCCCTGGCTGTCCTGGACTCACTTTGTAGACCAGGCTAGCCTTGAATTCACAGAGATCTGCCTGCCTCTGGCTCCCAAGTGCTGGGATTAAAGGCCATTCTTATTCAAACCACCACACAGAGACAAGAGATAGGTGGGTTTCCATGCATTTGAGGCCGGCCTCCTCTACAAAGTGATTTCCAAGCCAGCCAGGGCTACATAGTGAGACCTGGTCTCAATAAATAAATACGTTTCTAAATTTTTTTAAATTATCATATAATAATTGTATAAATTCATGTAATACAATGCAATGATAAAGTTGGGGTAATTATCAGCCCTTACTTCAAACATATTGTTTGGTTTCTTTGTTATGAAACTCAACAAGCTTTTCCTTCGTACTTATGAGCTTTCTCCTGAACCAAAGGTATAAAAAACTTTTCTTTGCATTCTGCCTCTTAAGCTATTACTTCTACACTCTCAATCATATTGTATTAGTCTTTTTTTGGGGGGGGCAAACATGACAGAGGCTGTTTTAGACATTTCTCTTTGCTCTATGTAGACTTGAGATTATGTTCAGTTAAGATGTTTTTTGCAATGTATTTATTCATTTTATTTTTCATATGATTAAAGTTGTTCGTTCACAATTGAAACAAGAAGGGGAGAGGAAAGAGAGAGGCTGGAGAGATGGCTCAGCAGTTAAGAGCACTGGCTACTCTTCCAAAGGACCTGGGTTAAACTCCCAGCACCCCCACAGCAGCTCCCAACTGTCTGCTACTCCAGTTCTAGGGGCATCCTACACACTCCCACAGACATACATGCGGGCAAAACAACAATGCACATAATTTTTTTTAAAGGAAAAAATGGAGAGGGAGGAGGGAGAGGCCATATCTCTCACAAACACAACCAGAATGCATTAAATACATGTATAAAATTGTCAAAGAACAAATTAAACCAGTAAAATTAAAAAAAAAAACAAACAAAACCCTTTTCACAAAACACTTAGAAATGAGTCCAACAATGAGCATAAAGAACTTACTTCTCATGACAGGTGGGATTTCTCCTAGGCGTGAACAGCTGGTTCAATGCTCAAAGTTCAGTTTTACAACCAATCACATCACCAAGCTGAAGAGGAAAACGACAAAGATCACGCCAATTAAAAAAAAAAAGATTTGACAAAAATCTAATTCCCATTCTGTTCTAAATTCTGAGTAAACTAGGAGCAAACCAGAACTCCCCTAATTTGAGTACCTACAAAAAACTTCAGTGAGCATCATAGTCGACAATGAGCAACTGGGTGTCTTTTCCTGTTCTTCGCTGAAGACTCAGCTCAGGGCACCTCCTCCGGGAAGCTTCCTGGATGTCATCTCCTTCCCACCCCAGAGGGAAGACTTCTCTGCGCGTCACAGTTTCCTGAGCAGCCTTAGCATGATATCTGTGTCTGTTGCTCCCTTGGGGGTGGGATGGGCGTCATTGTCTCCAAGCCTGACAGAGTAAATACTGGGAGGAACAATTTGCTGAAGAAAGGATGAGCACCAGGAGGAGGATCGAAAAGAGCGCTGCCGGGAGAGACCACTTCCTGGGGTTCTTGGAGGTGACCACTGAATGTGCAAAGGTGGGCCCCTAAGTGGCCTTCTAATCCACTGGCACCTGTTGTAATGAGTGCGCAGTGATGACCACATGTTAGGGAGCCGATGTTGCCCGTGGTTGAGTCTTCAGGAGAGTGAGCAGACCTCCTGTTGATGATAGGTTGTGTGATCCCTCCATCCCTCCATCCACACACCTACCCCTCTATCCTATCCGCGTATATGTCTCCCCTCATCCATCTGCTCAGCCACCTTGCTTCCATCCGTCATCCATCCCTACAACCATTCACCTATGTCTTCATCCATCACTCATCCCTCCATCCAGTCAGCTCTTCCACCCAGCATCCTTCTAACCACCCACCCACCTCTCTGTCTACTTACGCGTCCTTCCTACCTCCCACCCCTCCATGCATCTATGTACGCTTCCGTCCTCCCAATGAGCATCCATGTCTCCACCTACAGACCATGAATCTATGGATCCATCTGTTCAATGGATGTTATGAACTGAGTTTGGGGAACCGTCCTTGCCTGTAAGGGCTTGAAATCTAGATAGGAAGGTAGTTCTCACACATTAGATGCCAGCATGGGGGCCCAGTTATTTAAGCCCACCATGTGTTCCTCCCTTCCTCCTTCTATTCCTTCCTCCCTCCCTCTCTCCCTCCTTCCCTCCTGCTTTCCTCAAGTCCTTACATGAAGAATCTGGGATGTATCTCTCAAGGAGATGGTGTTCTAGGAATTAATTTGAAATAAAAAAAGCTCTAGTGCTAAATGAAGGATGGCCAAGGAAATGCCGTTTGCACAGGGCCCCAGGCTTCTTGGTCACTGAAGAAAGGTTTAGACTGAAATTTAAGAATGGCTTTGCAAGTGAACCTTCAAACATGGGCTACGTGTTTCTGAAGCCTGTGTCCCCCAGGACTAAGCATAGGCCAGGCTTAGAGTGTACATGATTGACAAGTGGGGTCTGAATGAGTGTCCACCAAGTTGCCACCTGCAGTTTGGGACCCATCCTTGGATTTGGTTCTGGTCCCTCCCTGGCCTGGTTCCTGGGCAGCTTTCTGTTCCTGAGTCCTTGCTTTAGCCCATGTCAATCTGTGTTCACCTCTTAGACTCTCTTATTTTGGGGTCATTCCCCTTCCCCTAGACCATACAGAAGAGTGGTTACTGTTTCAGTTTGCTTTGTTTATCCTTTTTACTTACTTTGGGATGATGTGGGCGGCATCCAGGCTTCTCCCTTGCTGAAGTGGAAATCTTGGAACTTGCTCTGTAG
This sequence comes from Meriones unguiculatus, assembly GCF_030254825.1. Classification (NCBI taxonomy): domain Eukaryota; kingdom Metazoa; phylum Chordata; class Mammalia; order Rodentia; family Muridae; genus Meriones; species Meriones unguiculatus. Next base: position 13,681,802 of record NC_083356.1, read on the forward strand.
ATCAGGCTGGCCTCGAACTCAGAGATCCACCTGCCTCTGCCTCACGAGCCCTGGGACAAAGGTGTGCGCCACCACTGCCTAATGCTGAAGCTGCTTTTAAGGTCAGACTTACGGAGGTAAAGCTTATAACTCACCTCTTCATCACAGCTCAGCAGGCTTTTGTAGGACGTAGTCAGTAAACACACGTTTTCTGGGAAGTTTGTCATCTCTTCAAGCTGGAGGTCTGATAGCCCCTGCGATTGACCTTGTGGTTTGACTTTTCTAGAAGGTCATATAGAGTGGAACCCGAGGATGCTGTCATGTGTGAGTCTGTGTGTTGTATGTACGTGTACAAGTATGCAAGTATGTATGTAAGCCGAGGTCAATGTTGGATGTCTTCCTCAGTGACCTTCTACCTCATTCCCACATTTTTAAGGGTCTCAGCAGATCTAGAGTTTACTTACTTGGCTAGACTGGCTGATGAATGAGGGAACACCAGGGACTTACCTGTCTCTGCCACCACGGCGCTGGCTTTTTTTTTTTTTTTTTTTGGATGCTGAGTTGCTGAACTCTGGCCCTCATGCTTGTAGAGCAAACACTTTACCCACTGAGCCAGCTCACTGACCCTACCCTGTTTTTACATCTTTATTTAATTAAATTAATTTATTTCTCATGTAGCTTAGAATGGCCTTGAACTAGCTACATAGCTGAGGATGACTTTGAACTTCTGACCCTCCTACAGGTGTGTGCTATCACACCTGCCATTCTCTTTCGCTGTTGAGAAGTATTCTAACTTGTCATACTGTAATTTATCTGCTCACTAGTGTGATATTTGGATATTTCTGGTATTTGGCTATTATAAACAAAATGTTTATATCAACTTACAAGTTATTGTATGAGACATATAATTTCATTTTTCTTGTCTAGATGCCATGATAGGTAAGGTTTGACTTCATAAAACCTGCCTACATTGGTGAATTATTTTATGAATTTGGTGCTTTATTTTGCATTCATAACAGCAATGTAACAGACTTCTTGGCCAGCATTTGGTATTTTTGGTTTTTAAGAAATAATACCCCTCCTCTGTTCTATCAGATTTGATGATTACAATAAACCCAAATTTCTAACAAGCTTAAGTTACGTGTGTGATGAAAATCACACCCACATGTTTATAAGCCAATTACAGCAAACTCGCACTAAAGAAAAGCAGAGAGAGGAACACAGACAAAATGACAACTGACTTCTCACACCTTCAAATGTTGTAAGGAAAAAGTATTGCCAACCTAGCACACCGTCTGTGAAAATATCTTAGAAAACTGAAGGCCAAATGCAAGCTTTTGGGGATACAAAAGCCAAAAGCTTCTATCTTAGTCTGTTTTCTGTCACCAATAATGATAATACAATACCATAGAGTGGATTATAACGGAGAGATGTGTATTTAGCTCATGGTTCTTGTTCACTGTCTCAGAGCTGAGACTGGTGTGGGCTTTCTTGTTGGCTGAGTCCCAAGAGAGTTCAAGGCATCACGGGGTGGGGGATGGGAGTTTCTGTTCTCTCTCCCGTCTACTTTTATGTAAAGCACCTGGACTCAATCCTGGGGTTGCACCCTAGTGACTGTGTCTGCTAATTACTTCCCAAAGGGTCAACCTCTAAACACCTTAGTCAGATTAAATTTCCACCCTCCTGACACCTCACAGAAGGAGTTAAACTTCAGACACGAAGCCTGGGGACACTCAGATCACCAAACCACGGGAGTGTTTGTTAGGAGACTCTGCAGAGGGTTTTGTGAACCTCGTGGCAGAGGGAAAAATGGTGCTCCAGGCATGGATTGGCCAAGCTTCTTAAAAAGAATGCCAGACAAGGCAATAATGTGAACAAGTTGGAATTTACTTAATGATTAAATAACAAGTTAGAATTATTTAGCGATATCTCTAAACTGTTAAAAATTAATTGAAATGTGACAGGGTGATTGTAACATATGTAGTGTGTGATGGTAGTAAACAGGTCAAATGGATGGCAGGGTAACTGTTTCAACATGTGTGAACTGGTGTAATATTGCTGGGAGGTAAACTGTATTTTTGCTTGAATGTAGAGCATCCATCTGGGTTTTCTCATAAAGGAACTCTAAGCTAAGAAATTTATAGCTAAATATAAAATAGAATAACAGAAATATATTGATATAAATGAAGGCAAGAGAGTGGAACTAAAGAAAAAGAATAGATGGGACAAACAGGTGGATACATTTAAACTCAGATGTGGCAATTATCACTCAAAAGGCACAGACTACAGGGTGTGGTACCACACACCTGTAAGCCCAGTGCTTGGGAAGCTGAGGCGAGAGATTTGAGAGTTTGAGAGTAGTCTGGACTAGACAGTGAGACAAGCAAAACAAAACACAAGGCAAAGACTATCAGATAATATAAAAAGGAAGACCAACTAAGTAAGTGCTTCTTACAAGAAACACATTTTAGCCAAAGGTGGTAGGGCACACACATGCCTTTAATTCCAGTCCTCAGGTGAATCTCTGTGAGTTCAAGGCCAGCCTGGTCTACAAAGTGAGTTCCAGGACAACCAGGGCTACACAGAAAAACCTTGTTTTGGAAAACCAAACCAACCAACCAAACCCTCCTCAAATTGTCCCCCTCCCATTTTAAAGGAGTCAGGAACCTTAAGAGAATGGAAAAAGATATATCTTAACACTAATCAAAATGAACTTGGGTGGTTACATTATTATCAGAAACAGATGTCTAAGTAAAGATTGTGTCTGGATGAAGAAGGTCATCTCATGATGACAAAGGGGTTAATTCACTTAAGAATGATGCTTACACTAAAGTAACAAGGGGAAGAACTGCAAGAAAAAAATGGGGAAATTCAGGACTATAGACAGACTCAGGACCCTGTTCTCATCAACTGATGGGACAAAGAGGCAGAGCCCAGATAGGCTCTGTATATGTTTCTATATATATATGTTTCTATATAAACATAGAAAGTGTTTATATAATAGCCACCCAATGTCAGAGAGATGCACACTCCTTCCAAGCAAATGGGGAGTACCTTAAAATGACAGTCTATATTATGGACATGAAACAAATCTATATCATTCTAAACAATTACAAATCAAACAGGATCTCTGCATACAACGGAATACAAACAATCTGAGACACAAACAAACATATAATTAAACAAAAGATGAATGATCTTGGGAAAATTTCGAAGTATTTGGAAATGACACAATGTGCTTTTAAGTAAAAAGTGGGTTAAAGAAGAAATTGATTCAAATATTTAAATTTATTTATTTTCTACTAATTAATTAATTAATTGTGTGTGCAGATGAACCTGATTAGGTTCTGGAAAGAGCACTGAATGTTCCTTTCTGCTGAGCTATCTCTTTAGCCTATCTACCTAATAATAACAACAACAATAATAATAACAACAACAACAACAATAATAATAATAAATTTTAGGCTTTCTCTGTGTGGCCTCTAACTCAAAGATCCTCCTGCCTCTGCCTCCCAAGTGCTGAATCAAAGGTTTGTGCCACCAACACCTGGCTTTCTTATTTATTTATGTATTTGAGACAGGGTCTCACCATATAACCCTGAGTGGCCTGGAATTTGCTTTGTAGAAATCTGCGTGCCTCTGTTTCCCAAATGCTAAGACAAAAGGCATGGGCCACCACCCCCAGCTTAATAAACTCCTTTCCTAAAATCCTATAGAGAACTAGGGACAGGCATGAATGTAAGTAATTTATCAAGAATATTAACATCCTTTTGCTTCTGAGAGAAAGATCAAGGGTAGATACCACTTTAAAACAGGGGATAGCTACACAGGCCGTTAGGCAGGGAGCTTGAATGACAGCAGCAGCTGGGAAGAGGAGAAGAGTCATCATGTTCATCCACAGACATCCTGGCTATCTACACAGATGGTGGGAAAAGCGCCCGAAAAAGATGTGTTTAGTCTGGTAGTGAATGAACCTAGTAGATAAATGCCCACCCTTTCTAAGGTTAGGAAATTCCCCTACCTTTGGTGTGTGCAGAAATTGATAGACTGATTCTAAGCCAAACATCTTTAACCAAAATACCTAGGAGTCACCTAGGAAGCACACCTCTGGCATATCTGTTGAGGGTGAGAGATTTAACTGAGGGAGAGGACCATCTTAGAGGCTGGGCTGACCATACAAGGGCGAAAAGGAAAAAGTGAGCACTGGCCTGTTGGTCTCTCCCAGAGGCTACCCCTGGCAGGAGCAGCCCACCTGGGGATCCTCGTCATCACCTCCCTCTGCCCAGTGCTCTTTGCCCATCCTCCCCAGATGCAGTAGTCAGAGCTTCTGTTCAGTTCATTTCCTCCTATCCCAACCAGCAAGGAAGAGGTGGGGTGGCAGCAGGGATCTGGGTCAGAGCAGTGTGGGCAGCGCAGGCATGGAGTTGTGGCCTTGGCTCAACACGCTTATTCTAATGTGAGCCAGAATCCCCCGCAGCCTAGCCCAGTGGGAGGAAGCGCACAGCCTACCAGGCATTCGTTAGATGTTGAAGCCCGCCACTCAACAGCTTCGAGTGTGATGAGGGTCTCTGAGCCAAGCCCTCCGTGACCAGCTAGTGATAGTGAGTTCTCTGCGGTGATGGCTTCTAAACCTCACAGACTGGAGCCTTTCAGGATGGGCTGGGCAGCTCTGCAACGCCCCAAAACCTTAGTTAAACGGCCTGCTGTGTGTTGGGAGAGGTCGTGTGGATGTGGCTGGAGCCTCCTCGCACTGTCTGTTCTCATTGGCACCTGAGCAGTGTCCTAGGTTACAGGAGCAGTTAGCATCCAGGCATAAGCTTTCCGGTGATACCGGAAACTGCCTAGCATCATTCAGACGCTTCGTAGTAGGCAAGCAGTGATTTTTATTAGTAGAATTTAAAAAGAAAGTGTGACTTTAGAAATACTCATCCTTGATTTTTTTTTTTCTTTTTTTCCAGCTCTGGTCTGAAAGTGACCAGGGAAAGCGGTGGGCTCCTCGCAGGGGAGCGCGTGCGTGCGTGTGCGTGCGCGTAGCTGTCCTCCTTCACTCTTTCACGCCACTGCTCCACTCGGCCCCCAGGCTCAGCCCTGCGTCACCTGAGTACACGACCCTTCTCTCCTACTCCCGGGGTCACCGTGGGCCTGGGGGACCTGCAGGGCAAAGGTATCTCACCGCAATTGGCAGATTCCCAACCCTTCGCCTTCCTGCTTCCTCCCTCTTCTCCCTCAGATCTCCCTCAACTCTTCCGCCCAACACCTCCTCCCCTGCTTTCCCCCTTTGCTCGGGTTCCCTTCTCCTCTCCTCTCATCTCTCCTCCTTCCCTTTCCCATCTCTTTTCCCCTTCTCCACCCCTGTCCTGCTTCCCTCCCTCTGTCCTCGCCCCCGCCCACTTTTCTAGCCCACCTCATCCCTCTCTGCCCCACCTCTAACCCTCCTCGTCCCTTCTCGCTGGCGGAGCTTCTTTCGGGGAAGTCCACGCAGTCCTGGGCCGCCAGGGGGCTCTGTTGCCCTCCGAGCGCGGAGGTGGGAAGCGTCCAAAACCAGAAAGTTCCTTAGTAATTTCAGGCAGAACCCAAAGGAGTCCTGGAACTGGAAATGGCTCTAAAGTTGTATGTGGGGACGCTATGGATTCTATTGTACAGGTCATGGCTGTTAGGAAGGACCTGGCTGTCAAGAAATCCGAGTCTGGGGGATTTCCTGGAGGGGTACGGGAAAACCCCTGTGGTGGATATCCTACTACAGCCTGGGGGTGAGTATGGGTGGAGGTTGAGGGACCCCACTTCTGGAGGGCATTACGTGCGGGCATAGGTCCTCAGGACACCCTGGTGTGCGCATGGAGGCCTGGAAAGTACACCGATCTGCCTCAGGTCCTGGCTCTGCCCTGTCTGACCCCTCTGGTGCTTGTCTGACTTACAGTCAGGGTGGGGACACAGGGACCTAATAGGTCATATGGATAGGTGACAGGGTTCCTGTGCTCTCATTTGTCTGCTTGTCTTAGAGAAAGTGCAGTTAAAAAAAAAAAAAAAGACAGATTTTTTTTCCCCCTGTGAGCAATGTATGAGATTCGAAAGTCAGATTTTAAAGAGGGAGGTTGTAATATAGCCTCACTGGGCTGCACATGGTCTTAGGGCTCCAGGATGACCCTTTCTGAGGTCAGTGGACTGTTTGACACCAGGTACACACTGTCCTGGCGCTGGCTGTTTTGTCTTGGCAGTCCACAGGAGGTGCGTTTGAGCTGCCGATCTTTCTGAGGGGAACAGCTGGCATTGAAGAATGGCTCCGCCCATGGCAGACACACAGCTTGGGCATGTGCCTCTCCTTGTCCTGCACCAGAGATGGAGAGGGCCTGGAACACCTGCCTGTACACTTCCGGGCTGGCTCTCACTCTGTACCTTGTACTCTCTCCTGACTCGGGTTCCTTATCCCCCCCACACCCTGTTCCCCCCATCCCCTCCCTGGACTTCCATTTCCATCCTGCTTCCCCATCTTCACTCTGCATCCTTGTTGTACAGGACCATCCTCTGAGCCAAACAGCCACCATCTTGGGGAGTTCAGGCCTGCTGCTTGCAAAACATCTTCCCAACTGGGCTGGTTGACTCTTTACATCCCCTCACAGAAAGGCAGGGAAACCCTCACCTCCATTGTAGGCAACTCTACCCTAATAGCAGGTGGCCTTGGGGAGGGGCTGGACCAGACAGACCAGGAAGACTAAGGGAGGAGGCTCCATTGTGCCTTCTGGTTAAAGACTTTCTCTCTAAAGGGGCACCCACACTCTGGTAAGTAACCCTCACCTGTGCTCTGTGAAGAAGCCCAATAAACCAGTTGATTCCCCAGAGTGAGCTTTGGTGTAATCCTACCTCAGTTTGTCGTCGGGCCCTTACCAGAAGAGACAGATTTCTTTGGATGCAAAGGGATTTTAGCAACAGCCCTAATCCTTCACCCTTGCCCTCCAGCTCCACCCTGGGTCCTCATCCTCATCCTGGCCTCCTAACCCTATTCTGGTCCTCCATCTCCCCCTGGTTTTCCATCCCCATACTGCCTCCCTTATTCTCACACTGATTCTCCACATTCAGCTCTGCCCTCCAGGGAGACTCCTGAGCCCTTTGTTCTGATTTTCTGATCAGGGAAGCGCTGGGAACTCTCCGCTGCTGTCAGAGTAAAATGGGGTGACTTGCGCATGTTTGTAATGGCCTGCATTTTGGGAGCTGTGGACGTTTTTTTGTTAAATGCCCCAGTCTGAAATTAAGAGCACCACTGGTTTGCGCTTAACTGGAGTCAAGAAATACCCACTGTGCTGTGTTCTGTGCTTTGGGAGATATGGGCTACCCTCACTGCGGAGGGGGCAACCCTGGAGCTCCAGATGCGGCAGTGGGTCAGACGCCCTCATTTCCCCAGGATGGGCAAAGCCTCAACCCATCCTCATCCTCCGACTACTTCCCCTTATGTTGGCTGCCCTTCTGAGGTAGTGTGTCCTTCTCTGCTTGCCTTTTTGAGGTGTGGATTGACCCATAAATCATATATAATATTGTTTTGCGTGCTATAAAAATTTGCATAAATGGGACCACATTGCCTGGTTCCTTCCTTACCTTCTTTCCCTCGGCGCAGTGTGATGATCAGGGATTCATCCGTGGTAATAAATGTGCCTCTAGTTTATTCATTAATGGTTGCGTGAGGAGGACGAGCTGTGGCTTATGTCTCCACTTGCATGTGGAGGCGATTTATGGGTGCACAAGTCCCAGCTAAGCTAAGGCCTGCCCTTGGGTGCTTTGTCCCACTGCTCTGCTCTCCCGGAGCACCCAGCTATTCACACTCTGCTCTTCAGCCAGCACTTTCAGGCCAGAAGTGGAACATATCCAGTTGTTCATATTTTTTGTCATTTGGTCAGGGAGGGACTCCCCACCTCACCCTCCAATGGGAGCGCTTTCCTGGGATATTTTTAGTGCAGGGCACCCACAGGTTCCAGGTGCATGCTAGGCTGAGAGGTGTCGGTGACTGTTGGAGGGTGGCATGGTCTGAGCTTGTGGTTTGAAGCATGGTCTACTCCTGGAGCTCAGCAGGGGTCAGGGAGGTGCACTGAGAGGCATTGCCAGCACCTCTTGGGCCTTCCTAAGTATGTGTGGGTGGAGTTAATGACCAGAGGTGACCCACAGACTGTGGGAGAGGTGGCAGGACCCTGACCCAGGACTCAGGGTGATGCTACATTCTGACGTGGCCTGACTGGTGAGTAGTGACATCATAACGTGGGGGAGCATGGCTGAGGTCGTGCTGGAGATATGGGGTCTCTCTTGGATTGTAAGTTTTAAGGAATGAATGGTGTACTTCAGGGTGGGGAGTGTCTGGGCTAGGAGAAAAAAATTCCTGTGGTGTTTGACACCACAGTCTGGTGTTTAACACCAGAGTCTCACTTACACTAGATAAGCATCCTAATGCCTCTGACCTGTACCCCTATTCCCAAGGGGCAGAGAATAACTAGAGACCCTCTTCTGAGATGGCTTTTCCATGTGGCCTCCGATAACTCCCATTGAGGCTGGCAAAACTATAAAAATCTCCAGAAGTCATCCTGGAATGACCCAGGGAAGTCTGTGAAAATTGAGGATAATGAGAGCTGGTGATACTGGAACTCACTTGTCGTCCTCACCATAACTCAGCTTATGGATTCTTCTTCCAGGGAGATGTGGCCCGGGGGACTGGACTAGTCCTCCCCTTGGCTTCCCTGTCTCAACGAGCACAGGTCTACAGCATCTCTTGTCTCTCTAACTGCCCTCGAGAAGCTTCAGAGTATTGAAACCATTCAGAATAAAACCACAGATTGTAATGAACTGAACTTTAAAGTCACAAAGGAGCTGGTGAGATAGCTCAGTGAGTAAAGGCTCTTGCTTCCAAGCCGGATGACATGCGTTCCATGCCAGGAACCTACATGGTGGAAGGAGAGAACTGACTTTCTGCAGGTTGACCTCTGATCTGAAAAACCAAATGGAGTAAAGAGAGCAGGAAGAAAACACCTGAGACAAGGGAAGATAAAGACAGAATGCCCAGACATACAGCATGAGGCCACAGTGGTGCTTCAGCTGAAGATGATGAAGATGAAGCAAAGACTAAACCCAAAGCAAACAGATGAAAAGAAAACAAAGTAAGGATCAGGAGGAAAGAAAACAGGAAGAAATACAAAAAGTTAACAGCCTAAAACTGGCTTTTTACAAGGCTCATAGAATCAACAAGCCTTTAGCCAGACTACTCAAGAAAAGAGCGGACTCAGATTCCTGCAATACGGAAATAAAGATGGGATTTATTAGGTATAAGTTCAGCAAAAGAAGCATGAAGTGTGTACTCTCAAAACTTCAAAACAGTGTTGAAAGAAATTAAATTCCACCTAGGCAGGTGGAAAGATGTCCTAAGGTCATGGATCAGAAGCTTAAATGTTGTCAGCATTGTTTGATACCTTCCCAGTAGGCCTGCACAGTCAGGGTAGTCCCTATCAAAACCAAAGCTTTGCTTTGCAGCCATAGGCAAAAAAGTCCATTCTGAAATTAATATGCGGGCTGGAGAGATTGCTCAGTGGTTAAAGCACTTTTCACCCAAGCATGAGGAATGAAATTCTGATCCCTAGAAATCCATGTAAATGCAAGATGGGCATGGCAGGCAGCCCACTGGCAATTCTGTCTTTGGGAGATGGAGACAAGAAACTCTCAGAGCAAGCTGGCTAAAGAGACTTGCCATATCAGTGAGCTCTGGGTTTGCCTGAGAGACCCTGCCTCAGTGAATGAGGTGGAAGAGTGTCTGAGAAAGAGTCCTGACATCAACCTCAGTCCTCCACATGCACACACACAGACACGCACTTGCACTCCCATGGACACATGCACGCTCATACATGTTGAAAACCTGCACACACACATGTATACCACACATACATATTCACACAAAATGGAAAAACAAAAAAATTAATACACAGCTTCAACTTGAGAGCTGAGGCAATCTTGAAAAAAAAAAGCTGAATTGAAGGCTTCACTGTTACAGTTATTTTTACAAAACTGTGTTTGTTGCTCTCTTCACCCAGCTGTCACACAAATTATTGAGACGCTGTTATATTCGTTTAACAATCAGCTTCACAACACAATAACTGAGCAGTTATTGCTCTATTCTTAACCCTCTAAGCTAGTTTGGCTTCCCCCCAGCATACATCCCAGAGATACTTTGTAGCTTTTCTGCTCCAGCTCCTCTCTGCTGATGTCACAGAACCTCTCCTGTGGCTGAATCCCTTACTTGCTCCTCTAACTATTCCTCCCCTGGTTGGCAGGAAGTCCAGCACTATTCTCTCCCCTGCTCAGCAATTGGCTGCAAGCTGCTTTATTGGCATCAGGGGACAATTGGGGAGCAGGGCTTATACAATATTGAGACAAGAGATTCTCAGAACAAGGATTGCACCCAGATTGGGGGGGGGGGCACAGAGAAAACAGCATTTGAATCACAATACCCTTATGCCTACAGTTCACGCTTTCTTATTTTGTAATGGGCTTCACGGAAGCACATGTCCATACATGCACTGGAAGAGGCTGGAGAATGACACTGGGCGTCTTGCTGCCTGTCTACCTATTCCCTTAAGATACGATCTTTCATGAATCTGAAATTGATGATGTCAATGATCCTCCTGTCTCCACTTCACTCAGCTCTGGGGTCACAGGCACAAGTGGCCATAGCAGAGCTTTTTACATGGGTGTCTGGGATCCAAACTCAGGTCCTTATGCTCATGCGGGAAGTGCTCTTACCTGTGGAGCCATCTCCTTAGACCCTTGGTTGCTTTTTTTTTTTCTTAAAATTTTATTGTTTGTGTATTTGATTTATATATATATATATATATATATGTACATTTGTGTGCTGTTCAGAGTTGGATTTTGGGTGTCTTCCTCAATTGCTTTCCACATTTTTACACACTTCGTGTGTTTGGGCATTTTTGCTTGCCTGCATGTCCACAGAGGCCAGAAGACAGAACTGGATCTTGGATCCACTGGAGCTGGAGTTATAGATACCTATGAGCCATCAGGTGGGTGCTGGGAATTGAACCTGGGTCTTCTGGAGGAACAGCTGGTGCACTTAATAACTGAGCCATCTCTCCAGCCCCTTGGCTGCTTTTTGACAAAGGTGCTAAGATCATTATTGGAGAGAAAAGAATTACTTTTCACCAGATACCATTGAGACAAATTGGATATTCACACACAAAAGAGCAAATTTGGATCTTTATCTCACAACAGATAAAAATTAAATCAAGGTAGATCAAGATATGACTAAAAGAAGTAAAACTGAATAATCATAGAAGAAGAAAACATAGATCTTCCCTACCTTGGATTAGGTAATGGTTTCTTAAATACAACATTTAAATCACAAGCAACAAATAGAAAAGAGAACATGGACTCATTTAAAGTAAAACCTTTTGCAAAGAAGAACACAAGCCACACAACAGAAACTGTTTGCACATTACTTATCTGAGAATGAGTTTATTTAAAAACACGGGGTGCAGAGATGATGGCTCAGGGGTTAAGAGGGCTTTGCCACTACACGACCATGAGCATCTGAGTTCAGATCCCAGCACCCATGAAAGGAGCTGGGCATCTAGCAGATGTCTGTAGAGTGGTGGAGGCAGGAGGATTGTGGGCTTGCTGGCTTCTAGCCTAGCCAAGAAAATAAGAGCCTCAGGTTCAGGGAGAGATCTTCCCTCTAAAGAATATATGGAGAGTGATAGAGACGGACAGTTCACATGCTCTTCTGGCCTCTCTGTGCGTGCACAGCTGAGTGCATCTGAACACACACACACACATACACACACACACACACCACACACACACACACAAACCTTTAAAACATGAGAATTATATAAAGTGCTATCTCATCTAATAATAGAAAGATCGATTCAACAATGAACAAAGGGGCTGAGTAGTGTTCTCTACAAACAAGATATATTAATAGCAAGTAAGGACACGAGGATACATTCAACACGACTGTCCACCAAAGGTGGGCAAATCAAAACCACAAAGAGACAGCACTTCAACCCTTCGGCTTCAATGTGGATGGCTGTCCTCCACTAGGCAGACAGAAACCGCTGCTTGAAGGATGTGGAGGAGGTCCAATGGTGCAGCCAGCTTTGGGACATTCTAGATGATCCTGAATGGCCAATGGCAGAATTACTAATTGATGGTTAATCCTTTATTCTTAAAGGCTTATTTAAATTTTATGTGTGTGGTTGCTTTGCCTGAATGTATGTACAATGTATGAAGTGTTTGCCGAGGCCAGGAGAGGGCAATGGTTCCTTGGAACTGGAGTTACAGACTGTTGTGAGCCATCATGTGCTAGGTATTGAACTTAGGTCCTCTGGAAGAGTATCCTGTTTTTGCTAGGGCTCTCTGGGAACTGATGGGCACAGGGCTTGCAATAAGATCTATAGCTCAGGACACAGTGACAGCAAGACATAGATCCTAGTATGGAAATAGGTGAGGGCGGGGGTGGCCTACAGGGTGGCTGCAGCAATCAGGATGACCAAGAAACACTTCAGGGAGGCCACGAACATAAAACAAAGTGACCTCTCAAGGTTGGAGAGGAAGGTGATCCAGGTAGAAGCCATAGGTACTGGTCTCCTCAGACATCTTGTAAGACAGAGGGTGGTGGATGTGAGGGTTCCAAGATCTAGTGAGGACCCAGGAAGGTTGAGGACAGAGGAGGTGGGTTACTGTTGCAGGATGTTTGATCACACTGTGAACCCTGAGTCTGGGTACTGGAACAACCTGTTTCTAGTTGTGGTGTGGCTCAGCCCTAGCACACACTTTTAATCCAAGAGTTTTCTGTAAACAGGATTAAATAAAGTTAACCTTACTAGGTCAAGAGGCAGAGCAAGCAATCAGTTGACAGGAAGTGAACATGGGGAAAAAAACATAGAGAGTAAGAGAAAGTCTGGTGGGTAGATAAATTAAACATACAGGAAGTTGAAAGGAGGGACATTCAGTTTGAAGCGTTTTTCAGACAGGGTGGAGAAGAAGAGGCTTTTTACTTCTGGGATGTCAGCTGAGTAGGAAGGATCAACTGGGTGCTTTCTCTGCCTCTCTGAGGTAGCAGGTTTTCACCCCAATATCGGGGGCCCTCAAGTCCTTATTGGTAAAAATCAAATGTTTGGGAGTTTGTTTAACAATAACATATCAGCAAGGAAATGTACTCCTAGCCTCTGAAGAATGGCTTGAGGCTTAAACAGAGGCAGGAAGGTGAATGGCAGAGTGCATTTTCCTAGAGGCTGAGGCTGGCTGCTGGGTTTTCAGGAGCCCAGGGGGTGGGCTAGGCTTTCTGTGGGAGCCTGCTCTGACCATGAACCCCACCCCATACATTCCAGCAGTGGTTTCTCAGAATTATGGCTGCTGCCTGCTTACTGTGACCTTGGGACCCACCTGAATCAGGCCTCAGGATTCGGGGATGTTCCAGGGAGAGGCAAGTGCTTCCTGCAGGTGGGTCCTCACCAAGAGTTGGAGGTGAAGAGATTTATCAACACACAGTGTCTTTTGACAAAACAAGGCATTTTCTCTAAGTGATGTTTGCAGCTGAAAGAGAACGAGACTTTTCAGATCTGTAATCTGAGTCTATTCAGAAACCCACCCCCACGTGGCCTCATCCTGTGTTTTATGAAATAAAGTCAAAATTGCCAACACACTTCCTTATATCTCTGTTTGGGAAGAGGATATGAATAGCTGGGCTTGGTGGAAGCTTCTTGCTGATAGAGACACACAGCTGTGCACTATTCCCAGCAGAATCAGCAGCAGCAGCAGACCCTAGATGCCAGCTTTAGCTTTGGGATCAGGATGAACGACCATGGAGCTGCAGAACTAGAGACCAGGCTTGCTCTGCAGGATCAAGAGACATGGTCTTCATCTCCAGTGTACTTGTATAAGGTCTTATATGTGTGTAACTGTCAGCCTGGGACAGGGAGAGAGAGAGAGAGAGAGAGGGAGAGGGAGAGCTTTCTGAATCACTGTTCACAGGAATGCCTGCTATTTACAGCAATTCCTGGGTCCAGGAAACGTTTCTCTCATGGGAGTCAGGCCTGCAGCATTCTGACCTTAGGCTACTGTCATGGATTTATCCTGCCACTGTTCTGAGGTGCTCACCTCACATCCTTCCACCCTCTTTCTATGAGGAGCTGGGACCCCACTCCTTAGAACGGCAGGCCTCTCCGTTCTGGTCCCCTCCAGCCTGTGTTGCTAATACCTGGAGCACTGTACTGAAGTAGGAAAACACCCAGGAGCCAGGAAGCGTGTTGGTCACTTAGTGAAAAAGGCCTCAAGTCCATTAGACCCCTGATCTCACTCTGACCCTATGGCCTTTGGACACCACAATGGTCAGAAGTCTATGTGATGGATGGTGCTGTAAGCCCTTTCCACCCACCTTTTCAGAATCCTGTGTTTCCAATCTTGCCATGCCCTCCACATCTAAGCCCACTGGGAGATGCCCCCAATATTACACTGAGAGCCCACCCGAGAATGAAAACAACTGTACAAGAAAAACAACTGTGACTATTCCCATCTTTGAATTAAAGTCAGAGGCACATAGCTCTTGAACGGCAGGATGAACTGCTCTGAGATAGCCTTGAATTGAAGCCAGAGACAGATAGCTCTCGAAGGGCAGGGTGAGTTGTTTTGAGAAAACTCACAAACAGCCAAAAACTGCAAACAATTAGCCGTAAACTATCTTCATGCTATTCTTGCTGACCAATCGATGTATAGAGCAAAAAATGGCCAGATTTTTAAGTATAAAAACCCTGTGCTTTGCATGCTTGGGGTCGTTTCCTGCCTTTGGAGGGGCGACCCTATCGCAACTGGAATAAAACAAAAACAAAAACAAAAACAAAAACCCTCTTGCTTTTGCATCGAGTTGTGGTCTGTGGGAGTTCCTGGGACGGGCGCCATCTTGAATTCCTGAGCTGTGAGAGCCCAGGTCTTACTACACTAGTGCTGAGTAAGTGCCTGTTGGGGTCTCCTACTCACACCTGAGCAGGGCTGGTCAGCACCCCGGACAGCGCCCACCCCGCCTCCTGATTCTAGAATAAGTTACTCGATTCTCACCGGTGCTGACCCCTTTCCATCTATCCTCCTTCCCTTGAGAACCCCAAGTCTGTATACTCTTTACCTAGATCTGCTCTGTGGAGGCCTGACCTGCCACAGGCAATGGGCCTGTCTTCATGTATTGCATTTGTTGCACTTACTTGTATTTTGAAATGAAATCATCAGGGGTGAGGTGGGCTGGGGGTGGTCTGGATGGCAGGCAGGGGAGGTTGGGCAAGGGTCAAGATTCCTATTTTCATACCTGGTGGCAGAAAGGGGATTGCCTCCAAGGAGTGCCAGCGGCATCACCATGGGGAGAATTCTCTTGTCTGAAATGCACACAGACCAGCAGAGGGCAGGCTTTTCTCAGCAATGAGCTGCGTTTCTCCAGTGTGGGCACAGCTTCTGAGGACTGCAAATGAGCATGTGCACCTGAAAGCTCACAGCTGGGTTATCGTTATGCAGGGAAGGCTGTGTGGGTGTTGGAAGGCAGAGCTGGGTGTGTGTGTGTGGACTCATAGACTCTTTAGGTCACTCTGACAGTAAGGACATCACTTGTGGGAGCTGCTTCTGAGACAGAGCAATGATGGAAATCATTGCATCTTCCTGACCAGCTCTGCAAGCTCCTTCCCTCAGCAGATCCTCCTCTACAGCCCAGCTACCCGTGGTGAAGATCTTTCCCTGTGGAGAAGCAGCTGCTAGGCTTTTTTGAGGCTTTGTGGGTCTCTCCACATCAGGTGTATACCCCACAGCCATTCACAGTAGGCAGGAGGATGGCACCAGGCCTGCGTTGGGGCCCACAAACTTTGAAATGAGTACCTGGCATTACCCTTGCTTCTTCCCAGATGCCAAGCTCCTCTCCTCCTGTTGCCCTTTCCTCAAGTAGGTTGCAGGATCTATTCTTCCCTGACAAATGTGTCCACCCACCCTGCCTGATTATCTTTGCTCCAGATAAATTTCTCTTTTGAGGTCTCGGGGGGGGGGGCTTCAGGAGCATCTAACCACCCTTCTCCCAACCCCCATGCCTGGCCCGAAGTCAGCAGTTAACTTTGCTTAGATTAGCTGAGAAGTTTCAGGTGGCTGATGTGCAGCTTGGCTGGGGGATCAGGGAGTTCCTGGAGGTTTTCAGGAAAGCTCAGTGCCACATTTGGGTGGAGAATGTGTGTGTGGTGGGGTCAGGAGGGAAGCCTCCCCGTTTCAGAGCTGCCTGGCTTCTGCTTCACTTCCTGCTGGGACCACTGGGCACAGGGAGGTTTTCTCCGCTGAGCAGATGCCCTGGCACCTGGACTGACTTCTGTCCTATCACTTCCCAACCTGACTCTCAGTGCTGATATTTCTCTCCTTTCTGCCTTGAGACTGTCACTCGGCCATGTAGGCAGGGTGCAAAAACATTCACTTTTTGAAAAAAAAAAAAAAAAGTATGTGTGTGTGTGTGTGTGTGTGTGTGTGTGTGTGATAGCCTTGCAATACTCTCCTCTGTGTGTGTCTCTGAAGGTAACACTGGGACTGAATTACTCTTTGAGAACAGAACTTACTGGCCAGTGTCCCTTTAGCTCTTGATATTGAAGAGTTGAGAGGCAGAGTCACTCAGGACATTTAAGCGCTCTTGTGAACAGGGCTCCAGCTGGGAAGGAGACAGACAGCTTCTCCATGCTAACACAGGACTCAATGTCTGGCTGAAAAACAGGTGAGCAGGTGTGTGGTTCTGTGGTTCTGGTCCTGTGCGAAGAGGGTGACAGTGCTGGGTGGGGTAATGGGGCCTAGGAGGACAGCAGCTCAGTCTCACAGGTTTGGAAGGAACACATCCTAAACTGAGGCTTCATACGTAAGAGCCATGTCGACCATGCGTGGAGGGATCAGGGTAGAGGGTTTCTGAAGGAGAGATTATTGTGTACCAGGTTCTGACTCCAAATGCATTGCTAATGCCAGTGACCATACAACAGAAACCTCCCACACCTCAGGTATGCACAATGTCAGAGCGCAAAGCAGGGCCTGGCTGTTCTTCCACTCATTATGAGTCAGGAACCCAGTTCCTTTTATCTGTGGTTCCTCTCTCTTCTACAAGGTTCTGAAGTTGCACTGAGATCTCCTCTGTCCAGACAGAGAGGAAACGGCCCAGGAGACTATGCACAGAGTTCAAGGACTAGTTGGAAGTGGTTCTCCTAATACCTATGAGGCCCCTTTGCCAGAACCCTAGACATCTCTATACCACAGGAGGCTGGGAGATGCCATGTGTCCTTGTCCAGGTATGATAGGAAGTGGTTTTGGGGACCTGCTGGCCTGTCCATGCCATACTGTACTCTCCTGACATGTTTCTCACTCATAGGACTCACCCCAAGGTCCCCATTATATCACACATGTCTCTAAGTCCTGGGTCCCTGAAATAGCTCTCTCTGATATACAAAAGCTGCAAAATGAAATTCTTCTTGCAATTATTCATAATTATGAATAGCTAAATTCATAAATGGAATAGAGGGAAGTTTTAAAAAATATAAATGGGAGGCTGACATAGAAAATCTAGCAGTGTGTTTAAAGAATTCCATATATCAGGACCTAGTGGAATTTATGCCTGAATGCAAGGATGGTTTGACATATAAACTTTGGTCAACGTGATAAACCCTATTAACAGAATGAAGGAAAGAAGCCAGATGATAAAGGAGAAGCCTTTAATAAAATACAAAATCTAATTAAAAAAACAAACGAACCCACAAACTAGGGGCAAAATGAAACTACCTCAGCACAATCAAAGCCATATATGAAAAGCCTACAGCAAACATCATACTTGGTGGTGAAAGATTGAGGGAGCTGGAGAGATGGCCCAGAGGCTAAGAGTACTGACTGCTCTTCCAAAGGACCGAGGTTCAATTCCCAGCACCCACATGGCAGCTCGCAACTGTCTGTAACTCCAAGATCTGACACCCTCACACAGACACAGATGCAAAAAAAAAAAAGCACCAATGCACATAAAAAAAAAATAAAAAAAAAAAAAGAAAGATTGAAAGCTTCCCCCTGTGGTCACATACTACATAGAAAAATTCAGAAACCTCTACAAAAATCTGTTAGAACTAACAAGTGAATAGAGCAAAACTGCACAACACAAGGTCAGCACTCAAAATCAGCTGCTTTCTGTACGGTGACAGTAGACAATAAGAAAACAAATTAGAAAAAAGCCTTTTTGTAATAACATGATTAAAAAATGAAATTCTTAGATTTTTAACTGTACCAAAGAAATGACAGATGTGTACATATGAAATACAAAGCACTTAAAAAAAAAGTAAGGGCTGGAAAGATGGCTCAGTGGTTAAAGGCTAGGCTCACAAGCAAGCCAGCAAGCCAGCAAACAAACAAACCCAGGAAGATAGTCCATGCTTCTTGACATCTTTACTGTTATGGGTGCAGTTAGTTAAGACAACAACAATGTCCAAGTCAATCTGCAGGTTCAATACCAATCTCTCTTAAAAATCTCAATGGATTATCTTTTACTGAGAAACCAAAACACCAAACCCTAACCAACCAACCGATCAACCAACCAACCAACCAACCAACCAACCAACCAACCAACCAACCAACCAAATGAACAAAAAAACCTAACCTAAGTAGAAAAAAGAAAAATCCAGTCTAAACTTTATTTGGATTCCCAAGGGATTCTGAAGAGCTGAAACACCCAATACAGAAGATAGTTGGATGACATGGACTTTCTGACCACAAGGACTTCATAGTGTATTGTGATCACAGAAGTGCAGTTTTTCTGTATCAGGAATGTCTTAAAAAACTTGTCCTCCAGCTTGGCATTATTGGGCGGAACCTGCTTAGAGGTGGCACTTGTTAGGAGGATTTCAGGCCACTGGGGTTCCTTGAAGGTGTCCTGGGTCCCTCTTGATCCTGCCTTGCTTCACAGCTGTCACAAGGAACTTCCTCCTTCATGTGTTCCTGCCATGACGGGCTGTTTTCTTACAGGCTCAAGAGCAGTGATGTCTGTGAAGCATGGACTGACCATTCAAAATGTTAATCAAAACAAACCCCATTTCAGGTAGTTTGTGACAGTAACAGAAAGCCGACTAACACATGCTAGACAAAGAGGCATAGACACCAAAGGAATAGAACAGAGAGCCCTGGGAGACAGATTCACATACCTTCAAAAGGCTTTTGACAGAGAGGTGCAGACAGGCCACTGAGAGGTGAAAGGGAAGTCTGTTCGATAGTCTGTTGTGGGGCAGTAGCTATCCACATGTGAAAGAATGAAATCCAGCCCTCATCTAGAGCCATATGTAAAAATTAACCAGAGTGAGTCACAGACCAAACATGAGAACCAAGACTCTTGGGAGGAAACAGAAGTGAAGAGCTGTGTGGTTTATTTGTACAACGTGTTTTTAGACGGGACACAAAAGGCAGCAGAAGGAAAAACAAGCAAATTGGACATCATTGAAAAAATTTTGTGTATCAAAGAACACTATTAAATGTGTGAGAAGGGGGAATCTATGTGCTGTGAGGTAGCTGATGGGAGATTAATGTTCTGAATATACAAAGAACTACAGCTCAACAACAGAAAAACCCACACAATTAAAGCACAGGCAAAGGAGTTGACCAAGCATTTCCTTGGAGAAGATGAAGAAGTGTCCAATAAATACTACAGAAGATGCTCAACATTATTACTCCCCCAGGGAAATGGAAACAAAAGCCAGAATGGAATTAGTGGTGGTGAGGAGATGGTGTGAACCCCTGTTCATCTCCCCAAACACACAGTGCACAACTGTTGTGGAAAACCTGCACGGAGGTCACCAGCATCACCAGGAAGTCCATTTCTGGTTTCACACTCTTCTCAAAATAATCGAAAGCAGAGACTTAAACAGTCGGTGGGTGCACTTGCCATCACAGCAGGAGAATTCACAGCCCATTGAGTGAGTGGAGAAAGTGGCATCACACGGTCTCGGGAGGGAAGGGAGTTCCTGCACGCTGCAACATGGACAGACCTGGGAGATGCGCCGAGTGAAATAAGCAGACACAGAGGAGCACACACAACACTGCTCCAAGTCTGAGGGTCCCTAGTGCCATCCAGCTTAGAGACAGGAAGTAAGGGGGACATCTCAGGCTAGAGTATGTGGAGTTGGTTCAACAGGGGCAGAGCTTCAGCTTGGAAGATGATACTGACCAGCACTGGTCCAGGGCAGCAGCATCTCAGTGGTTGCTGGGCCAGCAAGAGCTGGGGTGGACAGCAGAAGCTGGGTATTTACTATTGTCCACCACATAGTCCCAGGTGTGAAGAGGTAGTGCTGAGTTTCACATAGTTCTGAAGCCCACGAGCAAATAGCTATTTAACGTGGTAAAAGTACAATTGAAAAGTGCTTTAATCTTTTAGCTTTAAAAAAATTTTCTAGTCCCTCATCCTAAATTAGTGATGGTGGTATGCTTATATGTTCATGTGGGAGGCACATGTCTTGCACATGTGTATGGGGGCCAGAGGTCAGCCTCTGGTGCTGTTCCTCAGGCGCTGTGCACCACTGGCCAGGAATTCAACCAAGCAGGCTAGATTGTCTGGCACTAACCCCGGGGTCCACAACTCTAGAATTGAGGTTACATGTTCGGAGCCATGATGGCAGGTGTTTTAAATATGTGGGTTCGGGATCAAATTCAGGTCTTCAAGTACTTAACTGACTGAGCTATTTCCTGAGGCCCTGTTTGGACTTTTTAAAGAGTTGCTGTGTGTTTGTGGAGAGAGAGAGAGAGAGAGAGAGAGAGAGAGAGAGAGAGAGAGAGCTGGTGTGTACGTGTGTGTGTGTTCTAGGAGATCCAGTTCTTCTGACCTCTACAAGTACCAGATATGCTTGTGATGCACGTACATACAGGCAGGGAAGACACTCATAAAACAAAACAAAGTAAGTAAATCAAGGAAATTAAGAAAGAAGAATGTTAATTTCAAGAAAATTTGTACAAAACTTATTCTTTTCTGATTTAATTATGTGTGTATGTTATGCAGATATCTGTACATGTGTTCTAGTGCCCATGTATGCCAGTAATATCAGATTTCCCTGGAGCTGGAGTCATACGTGAGTGTCAGCCACCTGATGTGGGTGCTGGTAATTGAACCCGGGTCCTCTGGGAGAGTAACCAGTGCTCTTAAACACTGAGCCATGTCTCCAGTACCTATAACGTTCTTAAAGGCAACTTATATAACACATGTTGCAACTTTATTGCTTACTTATTTATTTTTGGAAACAGAGTCTCATGTGCTCATGCAGACCCTAGACTCATTATATAGTTGAAGATGGCTTTGAACTTCTGACCTTCCTTGTTCCTGCCACCTAAGTGCTGGAATCACAGGAGTGCACCACCATGCTGGGTAAACACTGAACTCTACCCGAAGGCCACGGTGATACAGAATGTGAGTTGTGTTTATTCATTCCTCCCTGTTCTTTGGAGGCATGTGGTATAGTGTTCAACAGGTTCAAGCAAATATTGAATTATTTTTTCTTTTTTTTTTTTCTCAGCAAGACTTTATAGTTTCTTCCTTTTCTCCCATATTGTCTTACGATTTTTATAATGAGCAATGTACTATTTTAAAAATTTAGGTAACCTATTTTTAAGAATTAGGGTAACTACTAGGAACTGGACGTATAACTTTCAAAATGGAAAAATAGAATAAAGAAAGCTCAACTCACCACTGGCAGGAAAAAGTCAGGTGGGCATTAGAAATTAGGGCGCGTGGAGAAGAGCTGAAGTGGCCTTAGGGTATCTGCCACTGTCACACATGGAAGCAGGTTAGACCTGGGTGGATTTGAGACTGAGTGTTGAAATTGCTGTAGCTGTGCTAGTGGTTTTTTTTTTTTTTTTGCCTTCTCATTTTTAAATTTTAGTTTTAGTTTTCATTTATGTGTCTGTGTGTGTCTTGACTCTGTGTATATTCCCACGTGTGTGCAGCGCCAGCAGAGGCCAGACCGGGGTGTCATGTCCTCTAGCGATTGAGGCATAGGAGGTTGTAATACCATCTGGCAAGGTACTAGGAAGTGAACTCAGTTCCTACGCAAGAGCAGCAGGCGCTTTTCACTGCTGAGCCAACTCCTCGGCCCCTTGGAGGCCAGCGGGAGGAGCAAGTTCTGAAGGGGGCAGGCAGTGTTTGTGGTGCTGCAGTGGGCGATAAAACAGCCGCAGGGATGGAAACGTGAGCTAGCTTAGCCCTTCCACAGCGAGGACTATCATCGCGGCACATAGTACCCATGTTTATACGCACCTGCTGCTTATCAGTGAGAAAGAATTCTGAGATCAGTATCAGATGAAATAAAATTCAGGACAAAAATCAGCAAAATGGGACAAACATGGTTTTTTTTTTTTTAGATTCCTCCTGATAATTTAAAAGTCCAGTCTATGAAGAACATGTAAATGAAGGCAGCGTGACAGTCTGTTTAGCATGCTTTCTCATGGTCCTGGCTCCCCCAAAGTTGCAAACAAAAGAAAAAAAAAAGTGATGAAGATTGTAAGATCTTCTCTTGCTGCTGCTACATCCACTCTGAGCAGAGTCTAGTACCTCTACTTTTAAAAATCAATTCATTAGTTATTTATTGACATAACATCTCACTATATAGCCATGGCTGGCCTAGAACTTGCTTTATATACCAGACTGGCCTCAAACTCATAGGGGATCCACCTGCCTCTCCCTCTGAATGCTGAAAAAAAATTAAATTGGTAAATATTAAGTTTACATGCTGACGTTTCGCTCACAGACTCTCATTTCTACTTCTATGTCATAGAGGAATCACCCTGGATGTCTTCCTCTATTGCTCTCCACCTCTTTTCCATGTTTTTATTTAACACTTTTAGAGTGTCAGGTCTTGCATTAAGGAGCTGGATCCATTTTGAATTGACTTTTGTGCAGGATGAGAAGTGGGGCTCCAGGTTTGCCTCTCTACATGTCTTCCCAGCACCGTTTGTTAGAGAAGTGGCCTTTTCTCCCATGCATGTTTTTGGAGATGGTTTAGTCGGTAAAGTTCTTGCCACACAAGCTGGAGGACCTGGATTTACATCCCTAGCGCTTTTTACCAAATAGCAGGTGGCTGTGCCTGTGTGAGCTTATTTCTGGGTCTTCTGTGCCATTGGCCTACTTGTCTGTTTTGGTGCCAGTACCAGGTATTTTCACTATGGTTCTATAGGATAACTGGATATTGGATGTGGTATAGTATTGCTTACTATTCTGAGTCTCTTGTGCTTCTACAAGAGTTTTAGAATTGTTTTCTTTTTCTACCTGTTTACAAAATGTCATTGGACTTTTGATGGGAATTGCATTGAATCTGGAGATTACTTTTGGTAACATAGCCATCCTTACAGCATTAATTTTAATTTTGTGTATCCATGAGGTCATCTTGAACTTCATTTCTTGTCACTTAAAATTTTTCATTGTAAAGTCTTTCATCCTCTTGATTAGGTTTATTTCAAGGTAGTATTTTCTTTTTTACTCTATTATGAAATAATTATTTTCCTGATTTTTTTCTCATCTTTATTGTTGGCATATAGGTTACTGATTTTTGTGTGTTGATATTGTGTCCTGCTGCTTTAGTGAAGGTTTATCACCACTCAAAGTTCCCGGGGCGGGGGAGTCTACAGGGTTTCTCTTCTCAAAAGATTTTAATCTTATTATTTTTTTTTCACGTGTATGAGTGTTTTGCTGCATATATGTCTTTGCACCATGTGCATGCCTGGTGCCTGTGGAGGTTAAAAGAAGGCATTGGGTTCCCTGGAAATGGGGGTTATGGATGGCTGTGAGCCGTCATGTGGGTGCTGGAAACTAAATCTGCAAGAGCATTCAGTGCTCTCAACGGCTGAGCCATCTCTCCCCTGCAGGGTCTCTTGTGTATAGGGTCATGTCTTCTACCATAGGAATTAGTGGCTTCTTCTTTCCCTTTCTCTCTTTCTCATCTTATTGCTCTAGTTAAGACTTCAAATACTATACTGAAGAAGGCTGGAGAAACTGGGTGCCCTTATCTTGTTCTTGATGTAGTGGGGGCGCTTTGAGTTTTCTCCCATGTAGTATGAATGTTGGATAGAAGTTTGTTGTGTGTAGCCCTGATTATGTTGAGGTATGTTCCTTCTGTTCTTAGCTTTTTTTTCAGAGATTTTATCATGAAGAGATGCTGGGCTTTGTTAAAGGACCTTTTCTGTCCTGTGATTTCTGTCCTAAGGCATATTTGTGATGTGTGATGTATGACAACCTTTGTTTTGCATATGTCGGACCATCCTTGCATTCCTGAAATGAAACCAACTTCATCACGGTGAATGAGCTTTTGGATGTGTTGTCAAGTTAGCTTTGCCATTTATTATTATTTTGTTTTTGAGAATTTGTTTTTGTGTGTGTTCATTCATGTGTATGAGAGGAGAGGGCCCTCAGAAACCCATTGAACTATGAAATTCCACAGCCTTCCAGAATACATGGTCATCATTAGAGAGCTGAAGTACGAATCTTCAGGAAACCTATACCTACATTCCTGAGCATGGGTTGTTGTTCTTTTTCTTCCTGCTTTACACTGGCTTAGCCTGAAATTTCTTTCTGTATCAAAGCAAAACAAAAAAAAATCACAGTTTTACCTGATTTTGGTCTTTTCAAAGAACTTCCAAGGCAGCTGCAGGGTGGGGGTGGGGGCAGCCTGGCATGAGCCTGGGTCCTCACCATATCTGACATCCCACCCAGGCTTCCACCAGGACAGGTTGGAGGACAGAGGCTCATGAAGATGACCAGGATCTTCAATCAAAGAAGATGCAGCCACTTATGTAGATTGTCCAGCTAACTGCAGACACTGGCCTGAGATGCCACACTGAGAACGGGTGAGCCGGTCCCTGTAGTCTGGACTCTGAAGCTCATTGGATACACCCAGGCCCAGTGTTACATTTGGTGACTGGAAGGACCTTCTACACATATGATCTTGGACCTGTGTGAGAACTTGGAGCACCCCACCTTGGTTATTTTGAAAACATTAGCCCGGGAAGCTTTGTGGAGCTTTCAAATGTCAACACACTTTACTGAACACTGTTGAAATGCACTTTGTGTCCACCCAAGGTCATAATAACTTTTCTTTTTTGCTCTTAGGGGTTAACAAGTGTTAACGCAGATCTTTGAAAGTGTTTTAAATCTTAGAGACTTGTTAAAGGGTTAATACAGATTCCCCGAACGTTTCCAATAAAAGCAAAGAGTGATTAGGATTGTAAGATCCTCTCCTGCTGCTGCTATACATGGTATGAGCAGAGTCCAGAAGAGAGCGTCAGATGCCCTGGCCCTGGAGTTACAGATCATTGTGAAGCCCACTGTGGGTGCCAGGAACTGAACCTGAATTTGAAAATTCAAATTTTGCCTTTGGTGATGATCCATCAGTGTTTTCCATGGGTGATGGCCACTTTGCACCCTTGGGGAAATGCCTGCCAGATACCTCAAAGCTGCAGAATGAGTTATGTCCATCTGTCCAGACAGAGGATGCCCTGGAAGGAAGGGACCAGCTGCTAGTTGTGAGGCAGTGCACATATTCCCTGAGGATGCTGCTGCTGCTCAGCATAGGAAGAGGGCCCCATACATGTCCCGTTTGCCATAGGTCCTATGAAGATGCATAACCGAATGCCATGTTCTAATACTTCAGGTGACAACTGGTAGAACTGATGTCCTCATCTTGAGCAGACTTCATAGTCACAGCCTTAGGGTGAAGGCCAGCTCAGTGCCAGTCAACGACAGGACGGTCTGTGCTGAGGAATCAGTGAGGACCAGTATGGACACGGGAGGAGACAAGACCATCTTTTGGGGAGGTGGGAAGGAGGTGGTAGACACAAAGGGTTTCCTGCCCTTGGGGAAGAAGGTAGTGGCTCTGAAGTTGGGGAAGTCTTTATGGATTCTGAGGACTCTGCTACCTATGGGCGTGGCCACTGGTACTTGCTGTGTGGCCAGATGACAAGACTGACATGGAGTGGGTGGGACTGGGGCATCTGGGGGTTGCAGGAATTCTCACACTCACACCCCCAAAAGCCAATATTCCCTGATCTCAATAGATGCTACAGCAGAGTAGTCAAGCCTTACTGTGGAGCAAGCGTGAGGACTGGCTCCTAGTTACACTGACTCTGGGATGTGGAGGCAGATGGTCCAGTAGACACATCAGAGCTCAGCGTGGGCAAGAATCATCCCCACTGGGGAAGCACTTTCACCGGGGATGGCTCAGTTTATGCCATTCTGAACGGGCAGGCTAAGTCCCCATACATTCAGTCAAGGGCTGTCTGGGTATGTCTGTGAGACAGATGAAGGAAAGCTACCATCTACAAAAGAAAAGTGTATTACAAAACCCAAACATTTGGCTAGACATAGAACAGAGCAGAAAAATTAAAAATTACACAGTAATTGGAATGATAGTTCAATAATTGGGTTAAGTGGGATTAATGCTGGCTGAAGGGAATTTGCATTCTAATGTTGAAAAATCAGTAAGAAAGAAACAAATGATGAAAGTCATTGTGTTCTGTGTTTGAGGTACTCATGTTCTGCATGTGTTTCTGATATCTTCCTGTGATGTGTGGACACCACGTTATTATGGCATCATACCTGTATTGGGCTTACAACTTACCCCTCTGAAACAGAGGAACTGTGTGGGCCTGGAAAGTCTCACTGAGAAAGTTTTAAATAGAAAATCCAATTTCTTCCTTCCTTCCCTCCTTCCTTCCTGCTTTCCTTCCTTCCTTCCTTCCTTGCTTCCTTTCTGTCTGTTTTTGGTTTGTCTGTGTTTTGAGACAGGGTTTCTTGGTTGTCCTGGACTCACTTTGTAGATCAGGCCTCGAACTCACAGAGATCTGCTTGTCTCTGCCTTCCAGAGTGCTGGGATCACAGGCGTGCACCGCCATGGCAAACTGCTGACGTGTTTGTCCGTGATGTCTACTTTTTTATTTTTTGTCAACTTGACACAGAGCTAGACCTACCTGAGAAGAAGGAATCTTATTTGAGGAACTGTCTTCTGTGGACATGTCTGTCAGGCATTTTCTTGATTGCTGATTGATGTGGGTGGGCCCAGTCCACCGTTCATGATGTTGGGCAGGTGGGCTGGGTGCTATAAGAAAGCAGGCCAAGCAAGGCATGGGGAACAAGCCAATATGCGGATTCCCTCTTGGCCTCTGCTTCAGTTCCCGACTCTAGGCTCCTGCCTTGAGTTCCTGCCCCAACTTTCGATCATGGCGGCCTTGTAAGCTGTCATGCGAAATGAACCCTTTCCTTTTCAAGCTGTTTTTGGTCGTGGTGTTTATCGCCCCACAGAAAGCAGCTTTTGCAGTCTAACAAACCGGTTCAAAATTACAACGAAGCAAAGGGCGACCGCTGCCCCAGGACTCATGGTTTTGTGGGTCAGACTTTGGGTTGTGGTTACCTGGCAGTTTCTGCTGGTGCCTGGGACAGTAGGGTGGCTGTGATCATGGGTCTGGTGTCATCTGGAGATAAACGTTCCTTCTAGACCAATGCTATGAAGTGTTCGGTCATCATGATTCTCTCAGAAGCTGTACCAGCTCCAGAAAATGCTTTAGCATCTTGGCAGCCAGACCAAGCCCTCCCTATAACTGTGCTGCCGCTCCTCCAGGCTGCCCAGCCCTCCAGCGTGAGAAGCCTTGCCGTTTTTATGCCTCTAGGTTCTGAAAATCCCTGACTGGAATGGGAAGACTGCTTCCCCTTCGAAGAGGTCCTGTTTCCATGAAAGCACCTTCACTTTGCTTTTGTGCTTAAGCCCCTGATGCTAAGCACACATTAAAAATATTTATTGGCTTTTAATAGAAGAGCCCTTAACTGTGCAGCCGAAGTGAATTTGTGGGTTAATTTAGCACACAGTCCTCCCAGAGGCTCGGTGTCGGCAGAAACGTTTGCTGGAGGGCGCGGCTGCTCTGGCTGTCTAGCTGAGTGCGGCTGATGAAAGGGGTTCTAATGCCTGCTGATTGGATCTGAGCTGGAAATTAAATTGAAGTGTAGGGTTTCTGATCACTTGTCAGAAGGAGGGGCTCACCTGTTCCCTGTAACACTGAGACTGTCCCGATTTACACTGTCGGGAGGCTTTGAAGGTCCCTCTGTGGATGGATCTGAGCCCAAATCGGCCATCCCTGTTCTTTGAGAGACATGATCTGCAGACCAATTTGCAGAGCGTGGAGGCCTTGATCCAGGAATATTTAGAAAGGCAGATCAGAGGATGCTGTGTTTGTTCCCCACTAGGCCGTTCTTCTGTCCTAGCTTTGGAGCCTCTTACTCAGTGGCTCCCCTCAGGTTGGGGAGCTGTCCACTAGCCAGCAGGCCAGGTGCACAGGTCTGGGGAGGAGGAAGACAGGTAGGAGCGGCGCTCTGATTCTGTGGGGGACGGTGAGGTTTTCTGGGATTTGTACTCTTTCTGCTCTGACTTGCTGTGGCCACACAGGACCCATCTCCTTGTTCTTCTGTGTCTTACTTTAGTCAGGAGATGCAGTGGCAACAGCCAAGTGCCGGCAGAGGTCTTGTGCATTTCTGCCCTCTCTCTGGCTGCTGACCAGCCTCCTGCAGGATAATATGGTAGACAGGGCAAAGAGGACTGTCCACCAGTATTGTCTAGGCTGCCCTAAAGGAGCCCATATCTAGCTCGTCTCTGA
Source organism: Meriones unguiculatus (assembly GCF_030254825.1). Taxonomy (NCBI): domain Eukaryota; kingdom Metazoa; phylum Chordata; class Mammalia; order Rodentia; family Muridae; genus Meriones; species Meriones unguiculatus. The sequence continues at coordinate 13,710,449 of NC_083356.1, forward strand.
GCATGGGGTTATCAGAGCAGGGTTCTGACTCAGACACCTTGAGTGAACCCAAACGAGACCAGGCTCCCTCAGCTGGCCCCATGTTCATAAGCAGATTCCAGGCTCATCGTTTTCGGTTGCTAGGTTTGGGATATTTGTCAAGCAGGGATAGCCGACTGACAAGACTGGGAGCCAGGGCTGCCTTGAAGTTCACCAGGAGTAGAACCAGAGAAGCAGAAGGAAAGGGTTGGAGTGCAGAGCTTGTCAGACTTGAGCTTCCAAACCACCTGTGGCTCCCTCCAGAGGGCGCTCCTGCCCCTGCGGGCACACACACACTAAGGAGAAGAGGAGAGAGGGAACCTCCCTACAGCCAGCTCGCTAGCTTGATAGCTTCCACCCACTGCCCGAAGAGGGGAGAGCCGGAAACGGCAATTTGGAAATTTAATTAGAGCTGCCGAAGAAATTTATGCTTCTTAGAATAATTTTATTTAAAAAGCCCTCAAAATATAGAGCCTATTTCCCCCCCTCTATCTTGTGATTAATTCAAACCAAATAAAAGGAACCTGTGAACTTGTATTGACACCCTACGGGGAGTTTTCATTTGCAATACCTGTAAACCTTGAAATCTCAATTTGTGTCAAATAAGCTCCTACAGGTACAGTCTCAGCTCTGGCAGTAGCGTGTCACATTCTGTTCCATTTAAATAAATTACATACTCTATCACGGCGGCATTATTCCGTCTTCTAATCAAATTGGCAATCTGGCGAGTCCTGGCTGACTGGGCCTGCTGGGGAGGGGCAGGCGTGCGGCACTGGGCAGGGAGCAATGTGAGTGCTGACGGCCTCTGATTAGGAATGAAATCAAGATGTAAATACAGCTATAAATTATGGTGAAGCAGCCACAGCCCCAGGGTGATGGTACTCCGCAGCCCCTCAGGGTTTCTTGGCTGTTTCTTCTCAGGTGCAGCAGGTTTTTCATTAGCTCTTTGACAAGCTGTTCTCATGGTCATGTGTGATGGTTGGAGGGGCAATGGTCACATGGAGACAAGAGTCCGTCAGCAGGAGTCCCCAGGTGTGTGGACTCACGCGTGCATTATGATTGTGCGTATGTGTGTAGTATGAATGTGTTCATACATGCACGTATGTGTCTTTGTGGCATACTTCTGTGTCTTCATGGGTACATGCTTGCATGTATAAGCTGTGTGCTTATGTGTGCACCTGCCTGGGCTTGGATGCTGTGCCGAATGCACAGGTGTGAAGGATTGGAGAGTCAAAAGACTTTAAGCTGAAGATGAAAGTATTGGTTGGGTTGGCCCCTTCAAGGCATCTCTTCCTAGCTTGCCTGTGCTATATGCTGCTTATATGTTCACATGGTTCATATTCATTCATTCTCTTCCCCCTCCACTTCCTCTTTTCCTTTCCTCCTCCCCTTTCTTTATTCTGATCTTCTTTTCTTTCCCTTTCCCTTACCCTTCTTCTCCTTTTCCTTTCCCTCTTCTTCTCCTCCTCTTCCTCCTTCTTCGACTGGGTTTCTTTGTGTAGCCCTGGCTATTCTGAAACCCACTCTGTAGATCAGGCTGGCCTCAAACTCAGAGATATGCCCGCCTCTGCACAACCACCGCTTTGCTCAGAATTCAGTATATTAAGTTGGTGGTCAGGGCACAGCTTAGCCATAGCACTTGGTATCAAAGTGAGAATCAATTATCCCTGCCCCTAGAGGTTAGTATAGGTCACACAGGCTGTCATCTGTCAGATTGTTTTCCATGTCTGTTGAGATGATAGATTTTTATTTTTTAATCTACCAACACAATGAATTGCAGCCACTGACTTTCAAATGTTAAAAGCTTTACCCCGTTGGGACTGGTTCCATTAGCTTATGCATTATTCCCCTCTTCAGATATTGTTGGAAATAATTTTTAACATTTTTGTTAAAAACTGTTGAATTTATGTTCACTAGACTATTTGTCAGGAGTTTTCTTGAAATGTCTTTTTCCATTAGAGCGATGTTAGCCTCTTGGGATGTTGGTGAATTAACTACTCATTCTTCAGTTTCCTAGAATTATTTGAGTAAAAATCAGTATTATTTCTGCCTTCAATGTTTGTTCTGAATTCACTAATAAATTCATATAATTTGGAAGTTGTCCTCAGGATATCTAATACAAATTAAATTTAACATCACATACACACACACACAACTATTCAGATTTTTTTTTTCTTTCTGGATAAGTTTTAGTATTTGGTTTATTTTCATTTTAGGAATTACATCATTTCACCCATTTTGGAGTCAAGATTACATGAGCAGAATTGTTCATTATATTTCTTCATATTTTTAGGATTCCCTATGGGATCATAAGGTTTCACCTCTCTTCTCAGGTTGGTTATTTCTTATTTTATTTCTTTGTTAGTTTGGTTAGAGGCTTTGAATTTTATTCATCTCTGAGAACCAGATCTTGGTTTTATTGACTTTTTTTTTAATGCTTTTATTTTTCTGCTTTATTGATGATTGCCTCTCTCACCTTTCACCTCTGGTTTTGTGAGACAGGACCTCCCTCTGTAGCTCAGACTGGCCTGAAAGTCTCTACATGGCCCAGATTGGCCTTGAGCTCACAGCAATCCTCCTGCCTCCTGAGTGCTTGGATTATAAGCACGAATGGCCACCTTCTACTCTTTTTGATCTTCATAATTTCTTTTTCTACTACACGTGTTTGGTTCAATACACTTGCTTCCACAACCCCTTCCTGTTTTTTAAGGTGAAAACTGAGGTCACTGCTTAAAGGCCTTTTATATATTCTAATATGGCTGCACATTGATGTCTGTAGAGGCTTGTTTCCTGGATGCCCTGCAGACAACAGACTCTGCCTGCGCTCTTACACGCTTTAAATCCTCCCTCAATTGCTAGTAAAGAGGGATGCAGTGTGAGTGCTATGCAAATATCTGGTTAAACACTAGCTGTTGTTTAGGAAACAATGAAGAGAAAAAAAATGTCTGCGTGTGTTTAGCATAGATGCGATTAAAAAGAAACAACCGACCGATGGCTGTCGGATCTGCTGATGTCCAACCCGGACGTGAGTGCAGACTGTCAGCACTCAGTGCTGCGAGTGTTTCCTCGGTTGCCCGAATTGTGCCACACAGAGTTTGCTATGCTGTATTCTCAGTTTTGATTAGTTAGCACCTGCCTTAGACTTCTAAGTTATGTGACTGAGAACTCCTGGAAAGAAGCTGTGTCTTTAAAGACTAACTGTCTAGCACTGCATGTAGTGTTGTAGAGATGGAGAGCTGAAATGTTGCAGGTCCAGAGGCTAATTACCTTATCTTTGGCTAGATCTAGCCTCTGGAACAGCCACCAACACCCTCTGACTAGCAGATAAAAACCTTTGCAATCTACGAACTTAGCAGAACAATAGCTTTCACCAACCCTGCCTGGCTTGGAATGTCTAAGAAATGTCAAAAGCTAAGAATGTCATCAGAGCCAGCATCTTAGGCCTATAGAAAAGCTTCCTCCATCTTGTATGAACCACCTCTGCGCTTTACTCGCCGGTGAATTGTAAATTTTATGATTTGTTTTGTTCTGTAAAACTATAAAACTTCATGAGACTGCTTCCATGTGGGAACATGAGATTTGGGGTGACCTAAATCTGTTTCTAGGCCATGGTTGCTCAAAATGGTTCCAGAATAAATTCTCTCTTATTCACTATAAGTTAAGAGCTGCTTTTGTGTGTATTAACAGTTATTTAGAAGTTGTTTCTTAATTCCCTAGTACTTAAACATTTCCAAAATAGTTTTTAGTTATTGATTTTTAATTTAATTCATGTTATTGAACATACTTGGTTATCTATCTATCTATCTATCTATCTATCATCTGCAATATATAATATGTGTATATATGTGTGTGTATTTAACACAGGATCTCACTTTGTATCTCTGACTGGCCTGGAATTCTCTACATAGACCACGCTGGACTTAAACTTACAGAGATCCACCTGCCTCTGCCTCAGAAGTGCTGGGGTTAACAATGTGTGTCACCATGCCCAGCTGTTTATATTTGCCCCACCACTTATATTTTAAAATTACGCTTTTATTTTTAGAGAATTTCATGCACTCATATAGTATGTTTTGATGGAACCTACTCTTCATTCACCCCTCTCTGATTCCTCCTCTTCTTCCCCCATCACTCTCCCTCCCAACTTCATGGACTCTGTTTTTAGGCTATGTCTTACTTAGTGCTGCCTGTCTATGCATGTGTGTGGGACTGTCTGCTGGAGCTTTGGTGGCCTGCCCCCAGCAGCTATCAGTTGGTCCCCAGCATTGTCTGCCTTGGTGATAGACACAGTCACCAGGGAGAACTTGTATTTTACACATATGTGTTGTGCTCTAGAGCTCTTGTTTGGGTCGAGTTGTATGGTAGAGTTGGCCAAATGTTTGGTAGCTCTACCCACTTTAAAACTTGATTATATATATATATATATATATATGTACATATATACATATATATATGTACATATATAATATGTATATTACACATACATGCTTGGGTAGATGTGGTCTCCCATGCATATGCATGTAGAGACCAGAGCAGGATGTCAGGGGCCTCCTGTTCTCTGCTGCCTTACTCTCTTTATTCGGGCTCTCTCCCTGGACCAGAAGCTTGTTTTAGCTGCGCGAGATCCACCTGTCTTTGTCCTCCCAATGTTGGGGTTGCAGGCACGTGCAGCCATGCCCAGATTTGTATGTGGGTGCTGGGGATTAGAACTGAAGCCCTCATGTTTACAGAGCATTGCTCCTCTTATTCACGGAGCCATCTCCCCAGCTCTAGATTTACTGATTTTTAAGTCCCTGACTCACTCAGTCAGGGTGAGGCATGTTGAAATGTGTACACTGTGACTTTTCACATTTAGATAATGTGAACTCATATCTGTGTCTCCTTCCAATATGTAACCCTACTGCTAAGAGCACAGCTGCCTCCTCGTGCCTTCCCTAGCTGCTTGTTATACCCCCCCTGAAGAGCTGGCTTCCTTAGTGTCATGAAAAGACCTTTGTCTCCTCCAGCGCCAGGTGGTACCCATGAGAGGAAGGTAGCAGAGATCCTGTTGGACTCAGTTTCTCTGGCCTCACACCTGCAGAATTGGCTGTGGGTGGAATTTTGAGATTTTCTTTCCGACTCCACTGGGTGGCGATAACGGGGTCTCTTTCCAGGATGGGATCATCAGGGAATGTTTCCACAGGAGTTCCCATGTGATGGAGGCACAGGGAGCATGGAGTCCAAGCACGCAGAAGTGGGAGGATACAGGATAGGTCAGTGGAGGGTCAGGGCCTCTTTACCAGGGAGCTCTTCATGGTGTTCAGGAGACCTACACCCCTCCCCCTCCCCTGACCTTTCAATCTACAACTCCAAACTTCAAAATGTAGCCAGTCGTGTACTCTGGTCCTGCAAGAGTCTTCAAATAAAGGAGGCTCTTACTGGTCACCTCATGGCTAGCAGGAACACTCTTCTGGGGAACCACGTTTCGCATTCCAGACACTTCTGCTTCCGAACAATGGAGTGTTTCTCTCTTCGAAAACAAATGGATTCCCAGTGTGAGAGTAGACAAGCGTGGACACTCAGTCCCCCAGCTGTGGCACTCATAGCTCTTAGTAACACTGGGCATCCCGTACCACCGTGCCCCTCAGGCTCAGACTGTCCGCATGGCTCCTGGTCTCCAGCATGGACTCTGCAATTGAAAACCCCCAAGAGCAGCAGCTCACAGGGAGGTGGAGGGAGGGTGGGAGGCCTCCTGGTCTGCAGAGGGATGTCAGCATGCCTGGGATGCTGCAGGGCCTGATAAGTGGGATTTATCCTCGGGAGCGTAATGAGAGTTGACACCTATTTCTGACATGACTGTATCATAGATTGCTGGGGGCAGGATAGCATCGCCATTCCGAGCAGGCAGAGATGTATTTGCTGAAGGTGAAAATGTCATTTAAACTGTTGATACCTTTCAAATTGTCTTGGCAAGATGCCACAACTAGCCCAGGCCTTTCCCAAATAAATGTGGACGGTCTGAAGCTCCTCGCTGAGAATGGTGGCAAGCGGTGGTCACATTACTTCTCTGCCTGTCTTCCTGGTAATTCACACTCTGTGCTGAGGGACTTTGATGAGCTGTGATAATGATGTACAATCAATGCCGCCACAGCCCCTGCTCCTCACACCCCCCTCAGCCCACAAGGCTGTTGTATGGTCCAGGCCTGGAGGACAGGAACTGGGAACCTGTGGCCTTATTTTTCTTGGTTCCTGAGAGGCCTGTCCCTGGGGCATGCATGAGGGGGAGGAAAATGACTACTCAGGTGCCCCATGGAGAGAAAAGAGAGTGTCACTAGAGTGGCTCTGGCTGTCTCTGGGAGGAGAGGCCCATCCTTGGGAAGACTTTGATCATGGCCGTAGGCAATGGACACATGGCTCGGATCTGCTGACTCTTCAGTATGGTGACAGTACGTTGCACCGTTGCTCAAATTCATGGGACTGTTTGGGGATGAAGCTGCATGGGACAGCCTTCCTTCCACAGTGTGTGTTAACTTTTATGTTGCTGTGAACAAGACGCCCCCTTCAGAGATGAATGTTTGCTTTGGCTCCCAGTTTCAGAGGGGTTTTAGCCCATCACGGCAGAGAAGGCAGGAAGGACAAAGAGTCTCAGTCTGTGGCTGTGGGGGGCATGTGAGGTAGTAGCTTGTCACATTGTAACAGAACAGGAAATAGAGTCCTGAGCCAGAACCAGCCCGCCTCTAGTGACCTACTTATGTCAGCAATAGCCTGCCTTCTAACCGTTACCTCAAGCTAGAGGCAGAACATCTAAAACATGAGCCCGTGGAGGCACATTTCAGATTCACACCATAATATGCCACCTGGCTAAAGCCCCACTCCAACCCCTTTCCTTCTGCATTTATTCACCTTCTGTTGTTGCCATCACAAATTACCTGAGCTGGGTTAGGTTGCACAGGCTGAGGAGGAAGGCTACAGTACAAGTTCATGGGTAGCATGGTCACTTAGTAAGATCATGTCTTAAAGAACAAGGCAAAAGAGAATGTAGCTTGTTGGTGTTTGTCTAGTATATATGAGGCCCTAGGTTCAGTCCCTCATACACCCAAGACAAATAAAAATTTGAGCTGTGTAGTACATAAAGAAAAGATACTTGTTTGGCTCATGATTCTGTGGTCTGGAGGGTCTGAACAACATGGTGCTGGCATCCTGGAGAGGCTCAGATGGCTGCAGCTCAGTGTGATGGCGGTGTGTGAGACCAGTGAGTCAAGACAGAGAGCCAGGCACTCTCCTGGATTGCTCTTCTTACAGGACTGGGCTCCTAGGAAAACTATATGAATCCCTTCTAGGGTAGCACCCTCATGATCCAGCATCCATTAGCAGCTGGAGGGTGAGGTTTGTAGCATAGGAGCCCTTGGGAGACAAAGTATGTTGAAGCCACAGATACTTTGATCCCACTGTTGAGCAGAGATTGCTTGTTTAAGGGTGCCAGGGATGGGCAAAGAGAATGCCTGAGTCCAGTTAGACCAGCCTGAGCCCTCTTGGGGAATAAAAGAATAATCCCTTTTTATTATGGAAAACTTCAAGCATACCTAACAGGGAAGAGAATTATAAACCCCTTTGTTTCTTGAGGGTCATGCTCTTTTTAATTAAAAAAAAATTTGTGTGTGTGTGTGTATGTGTGTGTATACATATGCAGAGGCCAGAGGAAGACTTTGGGTGTCCTGCTTTATCATTTTCTGCCTTATTTTTTTGATGCAAGGTCTCTCATGGAACTTGGGGTCAGACTGATGGCCAGTATGCCTCAATGATGCTCATACCTTCTTTCTGCTACAATTCTGGAGTACAGGTTGGCATGAGTACAACTTTTTTAATATGGGTCCTGGGGATTTGAATTCAGGTCTTTTGCTTGCACAGCAAGCATTCTTAGCTACTGAATCCTCTCTCCAGACCGAGTCCTCCTCTTATGGGCACTCTTCTCAGTGAAAGCCTCTTCCCTGAGCCCATGGGTGACCTGGTTTCCCAGCCTGGTCCCTAGGGGTCCAGTTATGCCATTTCTAGGCAGGAGCCAGGTCTATGGTCATTTAACACAGACTTGTTACATTTGTATCTCTAAAAGATGAAGCATCTTTTAACAACTACATTATTCTCACAACTGAAAGTTGTCTGCAATCGCTCTATGCAATGGAGGTGTATTGGGAGCCACATGTCCCGGGCTGATGCTTTCTGAGATAATTTGCTGCTCCACAGCCCTAGTTGGGTTGTTACATCTCACAGTCTCAGGCAAGTCATCACACTGCATGTCCTCCCATCCCCCACAGAGTCTATTGTCAAAGAAGCAGAGGGTCTTGGCTGGCTGACTTCCCGCCCTTTGGATCCTGCTGGCCACATCCTGCAGGGCTGCCTGCATGCTCTCCTGTCCCTAATTCCCTGTGAGCCGTAGATTGATGGGCTTCAGACTTACTGTTTGGGAAGGAACAACTCATGGGTGGTTCTGAGTTTCTTGTCGGGGGTGTGTGTGTGTATGTGTGTGTCGTGTGTGTATGTGTGTGTCGTGTGTGTGTGTGTGTGTATGTGATGCTCAGCTGTGTCCTGTTGTCATGCAACCGCTGTTAACGGTTAGGACCCAGAGCTGTTCTGGTTTAGGAGTTTGCAAGAAGGCCACACTCCACTTCTCTCCTCTTCTCCTCCTGCAGGACTGTAATTCTGTTAACGTTATCAGTCAGCTGCTTTGTCCAGGCAAACCTTGTGGGTGACTGGGGAGATGCTTTTCTGGGACTATCGTGTCCAAGGCCTAGGACCGGTTTCTAGCTGTGAACCCTGAGAGCTAGGAGCCTATTGCTCCAGGTGTTAGAAGCTGGAGACACTGGAGACACATGACTTTCTGACTTTCTGTGCTCAGGCCTGAGACTTATTGCTCGGGGCTTTAACAGGCAGCAGCCTCGTATTTTGAAGCTATTGCAATCATCTGCCAGCTGCAAAATGGGCCTTGTATACTGGGAATTTCAGTCCCACAGTGACCAGTATTATAGATCTTGGTGGCTAATGTTACCAGTCTCGGATCTAGACTGCCAGAACCCCCAGCCATTGACAATGGCTAGTGTTATAGTCCTCAGGCCTACTGTGTCTGAAACTCTTGGCCCTTGAGGTTTAGAGGCTCCCTGGAACTCTTCCAGGGTCGGCATCTGGATCTTTTATTGGATCTTCACAGCCTTATCTTTCTTTAGCCCCTGCTCTGTGCCTCACCCTACCTCCTCTTTACTTCTGCCATCCCTTCTTATCCTTGTCCCTGTGCTCTGTCATTTCTATGCTAGACCCTTTCTGAAGTGCTAGGACCTTTCTGCTGCCATCTGACAGAGGCTTTTTGGACCCCAGCGGACATGCATGCAGATGAAGGGCTGTACTTGCACCAATCAGAGCACTATCCCAACAAATGAAAGATTACATTTGTTTCATCTACAGCAGTAGCTCTTCTGCTGCAGCACCAGCGGTATTCTTCCTCCAGTCTAGGTGAGGTGGCTACAGGGTCATCTGGAGTTCAGAGGTGTGTCAGGGCAACAGGGTCTGGCACAAGTTGCCTGAAACAGTCACAGCTAAGGGAATTCTCTTTAAAGCTAAACTTGTGCTTTGACAGCAGGCAGCTGTGATTGCAACACAGTTTCCTCAAGCAATGAGGCTGACGCAGAGGCACTTTCACTGGCTATTTGGCCAATAATCCTTTGTTTAAAGCTACTGTGTACAAGGGAAGCCCCCACCAAAGTGTTTTGTTGGTGAGTTTCAGTCATTCATTGAAAACAATAAAAGGGAGCTTACAAAAGATCCAGTGGAGGCTAGCACACAAAAACCACTTCTCTTAGCATTCAGTAGCACTAACCAGTTTTTGTTTGTTTTGTTTTTTTGAGACAAGGTCTACCTATGTAACCCTGGCTGTCCTGGAACTTGCTATGTGGATCCAGGCTGGCCTCCGACATACAGAGATCCAGCTGCTTCTGCCTCCTTAGTGCTGGGTTGAAGGTGTGCACTACCATACCTGGCCAGTGAACAGCATTTAATAATCCGTGACAGGGCTGAATTCCTGCCACAGCATCCTATGAAAGACACATTCCTCTACCTGTCTCAGGAAGGCCCACTTTTCTTCATTCACAAGTTGAGAACTTCCAGATGTAATTTGTAAAGGTAAGTTGGGTATGAAATGCATTTCTTACTTACCTTTACCTCAGACCTGGAGGACAGGCTTTTATTTTTCATTTAAAAATATTAATTTGTAGTTTATATTCATTGGTGTTTTGCCTGCATGTCTGTCTGTATGAGGTTGTCAGATCCCCTGGAACAGGAGTTACAGACAGTTGTGAGCTGCTATGTGGGTGCTGGGAATTGAACCTGGGTCCTCTGAAAGATCAGCCAGTGCTCTTAACCGCTGAGCCATCTCATCTCCTTACTTTTCCTTTCTAAAGTGGTGCTGGGGATAGGTCCTAGCCTCAGACATGCTAGATGAGCATTCGCCACTGAGGTGCATCCGCAGCGTGTTTTGGCACTCTTGAACTCTCAGGTTTTATGTTTTTGTGTCAATGCACTGTACTATTTCCCTCGACGCTGTCTCTTCTGTGGTTAGGGTCATCAGTATTGGCTCTGGTTATTGAAATTAAGGTGGACCTGTGCTTAGACAAACAGAGAAATTTAGGAGTAGACACAGGAGTAGGTAAAACAGACAAGACCCTTCGGGGGGGTACAAGCTCCCCTAGAGTATGGAAACCACACCCATAGGGCTGAAGCTCCCACAAGTGTATAGGTTTTTGGATTCTCTACCATTTCAGCGCTCCTCTGGGTTTGTTGGAGGAAGCTGCCCTTCTCTGGTCTTTCTTGAGCCCCTCCTATCCCCCCCTCTTTTAGGGCCCCTTCCCTCTTCCTGGGTAGACTGAGACCCCGAGTGATTTGATTTTAGCTTCATTGGGATTCTAGGCTGAGACCCTCCCCAGGGTTAGATTTTAGCTGCCGGAGCTGGGGGATGAACCTGCTCTCAGGAAGGAGGGTGAAGCTCGCCTTCTCCACAGCCTTTAGGGTCTTTGTTGAGTATGTGCTGCCCAGTGTCCGCATGGCCTGAGCCTTTTTCCTAGATGGGGCATGTTAGAGCTTGGGACCCTTCAGGCTTCTCCTCCAGCGTGGGTTCTGCCCTCTCGTGAGCTCCCGGGTGGTCCCCAAGCCAGTCCTCCTGAGGCAGCGGTGGGGAGAGCACACCCCTCCCATCAGCTGCTCTTCTTGCCCTGGGAAGGCCGACACGGTGGAAGCCAGGCTGGGAGGGAGCAGCTGCGCTTGTTGATTAGTTTCCTTCAAACCCTCCTCTGGTCTCAGGCACCTGCTGGAAATAAGGCTGGGCTGGGCAGCAGCCGTGAAGAGGAGATAATCAAGACAAATGAGCCGTCTGGAAGCTCATGGACATGGCTGCGCTCACGCCTGGTACTGCTTCTAGGCTGGATGGCCATCAGGAAGGGTCTCCTAGCTGCTCTATTGCCTAGAGACTACGGTGGGTGCAGTCTTGGCCATCCCTTCCCGTCCAGCTGAAGGGGGCTGAAGGTTCCGTTCATGTTTGGTGTTGCCATAGCTCTTGCGCTTGGCACCTGGCCCACACATTCCTGGCTGAGCCTGAATCTCTGGATGCTCTGTAGCTGTTTTGCAATTGTTTTCTCCTGCTTTCAGATTGAAGACTGGAGATAATTTTGACAGACTGCTCATCCATTGGGCTGGCTGTACAGGCTGTCCCAAGGTGCTGGGGGTCTGACAGGACGTGGCTCATGGGCTCTGGCTGGGTCTCAGCAAGACATAAAATGGTGTTCCTGGGTTCTACATAGTACATACTGCCTGAAGTGTACTACAAAGGCTACATGGCCTGTCTGGAGAGAACACTGCTATGGCCATGGGCTTTGGATGAGCCATTTGTGTGGGTGTAGGGGGCTTGTCTGTAATTAGTGATTTCCTAAAGAGGAGAGGCAGGACTAGTTGGACAAGGAAGAGGACTTTGGGATGAAGGCTGGGCAGGAGCAGGAAGGAGTTCTTTGAATCTGAGATAGACAGGTGATACACAGGACATTTGGGATGGTCAGTCCTGGGCCAGAGGTGTTTTTCTTGGAAGGGGGAGGTTTTAGGGATAATGGTTAATGAACTCCTCATGTCCTTCACATTCCACCAGTTTCTGTACTTGAACCAACCAAAGCTTGGAAAATTCAGGACCCCCCAAAGACCTGATCACCCACCATTAATTAATTAATTTGTTCATTTATGCCATGTGCCTGGAGTTGCTGTCTTGCCTCCTGGGCTCAGTGGTGGCTGGGGCTCTCCTCTTAGGGACAAGTGCTGGACAGAAATGAGTGTGCTTCGTCCTGTGGCATCATGATGGGTCCTGGGGCCTCACACACAGGCTTGCAAAAGAAGCTAGCTGCCTGGACTCCAGGGCATGTCCATGGGTTCCTAAACTCTTTTGTTTATCACACCCTTGTCTAGAATGATTAATCCTATCAATTTGAGATTAAGAAATGTCTAGGAGATTAGTAAAGCATTTCTTTGGGTGTAAGATCAAGAGGGCTCTGACCAAATCAACTGATGGACTCAGGCAGCATTGTGGGGAGGTGATGAAAAGTAGGAGGGGCTTAGTAGGAGAAACTAGGTCACAAGGAGGAAATACATTTTGTGCTACACTTTTCCTGAATTCCCATTTCTCACAGCAGCTCAGAGTACTTTTTTTTTTCTACAGACAAAAAAGACCACCCATGGCTTTCTCGTAATTCTGTGTTTCCTTCACATGGCTGCGCCAACGGTCCACGTGATTCCCTCATATGTCTTTCTCAGGTCTGTGTGGCTACACTGTGTGTTGGAAATTCTCCTAGTGATTCCTATTTGTATTAGATTTTTAAGGCTAGTGCTTCTTGGTTTTCATCTTAATTTGTGTGACTGTATAGGGTAGCCACGTGGTTCAGAAGTGAAGACTAGACAGAAACATGTGTTCAGTGACCTGTCCCTGTCCTTACACATCTTCCTTGCTCCGTTCCTCCATTACTCCCTTCCTCCCTGCCGACACATCAATAAACATGTGTTAGGAGGAAGAGGAGGGAGGCCCCGTCCTGATGCTGGGTGAGCTGCTTTAAGGCAGGTGTTCCAGTGAACACGAAGAAACCTCCCTCTTGCCTGTCTTCCTGGATCCCAACCCTGTGGCTGGCCAGCTGCTTAGGGAGGACGCATGGTGATCCACCTTGCCTCAGCTTTCAGCTTAAAGGTGGGGCAATGAGTGGGAAGTGTGCTTCATTTGACCTTCAGTGATGGTCTGGGTCTGGAATGGCCCTGTTGGTGCCTCGGACGGAGTAAGAGGGAGGATGGTAGTCTTAGTGAATGCGTGGTCTCCTACTATCCCCTTTCCTAGGTGTCTGGTCTCTGAAGGCCCCAGAGCGGGTGCAGGGTTTACAACACGAATGGGTGCTAAAGATAGTGGTCTCTTTGGGCAACTCCCCTTTGCTCCCATCACCGACTGCCGCAGCAGCTGAACAGGAGCGCTCCTGCGGCTGCCCTTCCCATCCACAGCTTCACTGGTTAAAAAAACGACTTGGAAGATTTTCCCCATTTCACTCTTGGTTTCATCTCCCCGGTTGGAAGAGGGGCTGGCTGTCTTTTAGGGGAAAAAAAAAGTATTTTCTATAAGTAATTGATATGTTTGTTAAAAACTGTATCTTGTTACACTCCAAACAGAGATCACAATTCTCTGTAGAAATACATTTCGTGCATAAACAAAATAAATCACGGTCTGCAACGAGAGTCGCTGGAGGGGAGTTGAGTTGAGCTGTGTGCCGTGATGACATAATGAGCGCCTAATTACTGCGTGGTGATTTCATTATTCCAGTAAGAAGTTGTGACAGATTATTTGTGAATGCCGACACAGTGACTAATAAAAGGGGCTGCATTTCTGAGTTATTGGTGACACTGATTTATGGGATGACAATTTGCCGATGAGGAGAATTCAGATGCGCTGGTGTCTGGGCCCAGGTGACGGAGGTGAGGCTGGTTTGGCAGTCTCTGCAAACCCGCCCTGAAGATGCTCTGCTCTCTGCACCGTGTATGTGGGGCAATCTGGTCGGATGGGGCGAGATCCTGAAGGGAGATAACGTTATCTCTGTATGCTGATTGTGCAGTGCCCCAGACCGAGGGCTGCAGCCTCCACCGGTGCCCCTCACAGCTATCCTGAGTCCCTTGCTGGTCGCTCAGGCTGCCTACTCCATGGCAATCCCAATCCCAAGTAACTTGTCTTCAGAAATCTCTCTGCTGTGTCTTCAGGGCTGAGCTTGAGACGGAGCTGAACGAGTGGCTGAGCCACCGCCTCACTGCACTGTTGCCACTTACTTTCATCTCCAGGCTGGAGTCTAGTCTGGGAGGTTTTAAGATCTCAGGGACTTTCTCACTTCCACTGGGTTCAGTCCAGAAGAGCCCAGCTCTCCCTAGCACCTACACCCTGTGAACTAAGCTGGTTTCAGACAAACTACAAAGCAAGAGCCCAGCCAACCCTGGGCTTGCCCCTCAGCAGCCCAGCCTGCCCCAGAGCACTGAGGTGTTTTGTGGAGTCTCTGCATCAGCTGCCCCCAGTGAGACAGGCCTCTGTGCTAGGCAGCCATGTCATTTTCACCAACCCTCGTTACACTTCTCAGCTGTGAAGCAATGCTGTCTGAACCAAGCAGATGAAAACCCAGCCAGTTAGGACAAGGAGCTGCTATCTCCCCACAGTACTTAATCTTTTTTTTTTCCTTCCCTGAATTTGGGGTCTCAGGCCACCAGGAGGCAGCCTCAGGGCTGAGTACCAAGATTAGAGCAGAGAGCGGGTATAATAGACTTCTCAGTTGAAATACCCTTCTCGGCAGGTGCTGTATGCGAGCTAACGTGGCCCAGCTAACATTTTTCCCCCTGTCAGTTTTCTGCAACCATCGGACTGTTTCTTAGGATCTAGACAGTTTCTCAGCCCGTCCCCCCTTCCGCAGTCTCAACCTGCCACAGGATAGCTTTTAAGGAAGATAAGCTCTCTTCAAGTTGTTTTCTTAAAGGGCCGATTTCCCTTACGCAGCATCTTATGAGACGAATGCAAACGAGGCTTGGAGTATAGATTGAGACAGGCTACAAGATAATTGCTAACGATGAAAACATGCAGCGTTGCTGCCGAGCCCTCAGATTCTAATTTTATATGGGAATTAGTTCACAAACGTGTAATCCCAACTGCTTCGGCTGTCATTTTTATGCCCGTGCAGCTTAGACTTCACCCCAAAGTGATTTCCAATCTGTCTTGAGAGAATGTTTACTATGAGTTTGGCAGTGGCGTTTCCGTGCTCTCCCGTGGGGTGTTTGTCAAGCTGCCATGCAGATGCAGTGTGTGTAATTTGCTGGGGTTCATTATTGCAGATATCAGCAGTCAATATTTTTTCCCCCCTCTAAAAGGACATTAGTTGGCTTTTAGTAACTCACAGAGAGATTTGCTCCATCTGAGTGTTCATGGGGCGGGCTGGTGGTGAGTGTTCTGGGGACAGAGGACAATCAAGTTCTTAGATGTTGGGAGTGAAAGGATCCTGAGGGGCAGAGAGTCACAGAGAAAGATAGACAGATGGAGAGATAGGTAGATAGGTAGACAAGAAGACAGACAGACAGAAAGACAAGAGAAATGGAGAGAATGAGTTGGAAACACTGATGGAAACAGATGGAGAGAGGAGGAGGAAAGTCATTAAGTCACAAAGGGCAGTTCAACTGGGTGGAAGGGAGGCCCATCCTTGGAGGGTCCTGTATGTGTCAGGAATGAACACTATGGGAGTAGAGGCTCTCCCCAAGAAGTATATCAGGCAGGGGCTGCAAGATAGCTCAGCTGGCAAAGCGCTTACTGCGAACGAGGGCTTGAGTTTCATCCCTTGACGCCATCTTAAAAATCTTGACATGGTGGTGCCACTTTTAAGTCTAGTGCTGGAAGGCATAGATAGGAGGGCCCTTGTGGTTTGCCGGCCCGCCAGCCTGGTATATTTGATGAGTTCCAGTCCAAGGCTCGGGACCTCCCGGGAATCACCTTCAGATCTGTTTAGGGGTGTGTTTCCTAGGTGAGTCTAAATTCAGTCAAGTTGACAATGGAGAATGACCATGAATAAGGAGCGAGGGAGAAACCATCAGCATAACATAAAGTGTTGATTCTGCTATGCTTTGCTATCCAAGTCTGCAAAGGAGCGTCAGAGACTGCAAATGTTCACCTGGCATCCAGCACTCTATCTGAACCAAGTAAGCAAGGGAGTACTGTAGGGTTCCAAGGCCCCCCGTGGGATACCCCCCATTTCACTCCTCTTCCACACTCCTCTGGAAGTGCCATCTAAATTTTGAGTTTTCTGCGACCTTTAAGAAAATAACATTTCCAGCTTGCCAGTTGGTGGCACTTCGGAGGCAGAGGCGGAGGCAGGCGGATCTCTGAGCCTGGTTTACAGAGTGAGTTCCAGGATAGCTAGGGGTACACAGAGAAATCCTACCTCTAAAAAACTAACCAGCCAACCCAACCCAACCCAACCCAACCCAACCCAACCAACCAACCAACCAGCCAAAAAAAAAAAAAACCAAAACCAAAACCAAAACCAAAACCAAACAACAACAACAAAACAAAACACCCCAAACCCCAAAAGACAAAAAACAACAACAAAAATAAAACAAAAAATTTCCACATTAGCAGGAACCACTACATTTTGGTCTGCATAACACTAAGACCTTCAATAGAACCTCATGCTGAATGCACACTGGGATCTGAATGTTCCACAATTGGTGTCCTCACACTCCTATTGTCATGGATTTGGGTTTTTTTTCTATGTCTTGTAAAATTAATAAAACTGTCCTAATGAACATTTTTTTTTTTTTTTTTTTGAGACTGAGTTTTTCTGCATATCCCTGGAACTTGCTCTGTAGACCAGGCTGGCCTGAAACTCAGACATCCACCCACATCCGCCTCCCAAGTGCTGGGATTAAAGGCCTGCACCACCGCCACCAGGCCTAATGAACGTTCTTGACCAGGTCCAGAGAGGGAGCCACACAGAAGTTCCTTGGAACTCCAGTGTCTAGCCTGTGACCCTCACGGTGGCCCAGAGAAGCCTGGTGGAGTTCTACCAGTGCTCTCGTGTGCTGCTTGCATTTTGCTCCCTGATGTTGTGGTGGGAAGACCCTGAAAGCTGCTTATGGGAGCATAACCCCCCAGGCAACTGTAGGGGCACATGCCCCAGCCCACCCCCATCAGTTTCACGTAGCTCTCTGAAAGTTTCCAAGGCTGTCTGCCCACTCCAGAGGTCAGTGTGCTCACATCCTCACCGATGCCTCAGATTTTTTTGGACTGCTGACGGATTAGCAAGAGTATTTTTAAACGAGATTTAAAATGCGTTCGCCTAGATATGGATGCTTCTGAGCTCACCGGCTCCACTCCTTGTGCCTGTTCAGATCTGATGCGCATTTTTAACACAAGTGATTTGTCTGTTTCTCGATGCTTTGGTGGAGTTATTTATACATTCCGGACACTAATCCGTTGTCAGCCGAGCTCGGTACAAATATCTTCTCCCAGTTGGTGCCCTGCTCCCTCCGCTTGTTTATGCTGTTTGATGAATTTCAATGCCCCAGAATGTGTCTCTTCCTCCAGTGTTTGCGATTCTGGGGTTTTAAGACAGCATTCCTTGCCCTGCAGCCATGGGATACTCCCCTGTGTTGACTTTTAAAGCTCTATAAATGTTTGTTATCGTTAAGCCCTTAGGCCATTTGGGACTGGATTTAGCAATGTGGTAAGAACCTGTTTTCTTTCATTCTTCAATTTTTTTATTCTTAGATAGTAACCAGTTCCCCCAGGATTAACAGTTGCTGCCCTCACACCCACAATTTGCTATTGCTCTGTGGCTCAGGCCAGTCTTGAACGCCAAGTCCTCCTGTCTCCCTCTCCCGTGAGCTGGGATAACAGCTGGGCAACACCACGTTTGGCTCTTCTCTTTAACTGGCAATGCAAAATTTTATTGAGTATATTGATACTTATATATGCACCTCCTACTTTTTAAAAAAAAGATTAAAAAATAATTTAAAAAATTATTTATTTTTATTAATTACAGTTTATTCATTTTATATCCCAGCTGTAGTCCCTTCCCTCATCCCCTCCCAGTCCCATCCTCCCTCCCTCATCTCCTCCCATGCCCCTTCCTCAGTCCACTGATAGGGGAGGTCCTCCTCCCCTTCCATCTGACCCTAGCCTTATCAGGTCTCATTAAGACTAATTGCATTGTCTTCCTCTGTGGCCTGGTAAGGCTGTTCTCCCCTCAGGGGGAGGTGATCAAATAGCCAGCCACTGAGTTCATGTCAGAGACAGACCCTGTTCCCCTTACTAGGGAACCCACTTGGACCCTGAGCTGCCATCTGTGCAGGGGTTCTAGGTTATCTCCATGCATGGTCCTTGGTTGGAGTATGAGTCTCTGGGAAGACCCCTGTGTCCAGAATTTTTGGTTCTGTTGCTCACCTTGTGAAGCTCCTGTCTTCTCCAGGTCTTACTATCTCCCTCTTGCCCCTCCTACTTTTGCACACAGATAACCATGTGGGAGTGTACTTATGTGTATACACAGATAGCATTCACATGTACACATTTGTGCAAGGAGTCTGTACATAGCTTCCTTTGATTTCTACACTGAGAGGACTTGAGCTCACAGGGGTTGACCTGAGCCCTTGGTGGCTTCAGGAGGAAGCCTGTGGCCAGTGTAAATCCAGTCTCCAGAATGCCCACCTGCCCTCTCACACTGGTCAGTGATGTTTTTAGGGCTTTCTATAGGCAGGTAGACATTCAAGACCTCTGACCTAGCTCAAACATGCTGTGCTTATGGTGTACGTGTGGTCCAGTCTTGGGCCATGCCCAAATGTCCTCTGTTTCAGCTTTGAGCTCTGGGCCAAAGTTTCCACCCCGAAGTGGCTTTGTTTTTAGAGCCCTCGGGTGTTCTTTCTTTGCCACCTGCCCATCTTCCTGATGTTGTATTACAGCTGGCATGTCTATATGCCCAGACGAGAGAATTAGACAGGTAAACTTGGCATAGGTTGAGCCATAGACATTAATCCTAACCTTCCTCTGGCTATCGCCGGAAACTTTCCTGCCCCACACCCCTTCTTTGCACCTCCCTGAGCTGACTCCCTTGGATACTGCCTGGATGGATAGACCTTCTCTCTCTGCGTTTCTCTCTCTCTCTTCTCTGCTGGGTAGCTTCAGATATACCCACAGAGTCCTTTTGTGTTTCCAGGCTGGTGGTGACCGCTGCAGGGGCTGCCACACACACGTGCTGGGCATCCCCTGCTCATCAGGCTGTGGAAGTGTCCCAGGCTCAAGGCAAACCAGTGACTGGCCAGGCTTCTGAGGGTGGTGGGTGCCAACCTGCCTTGTTTGCTCCTACTTTACCCACTTTGAGACTCCCAGAGGCACGGGCACACATTGACACAATGGAGAAGGGAGCTGTGTGTAGGTGAGGGTCCGTCTTCTTGAGAGTAACAGCAGCAAGGCCCAGAAGGACCGCACCTTCTCACTTGCCTGAGTCCTTGGTACCCTGAACCCAGCTGTCCTGTTGTTAAAGGTGACCATGGCTGTGGGCACTGTGAGGCTATGGGCCCAATGCTGTGAACTAGGATTTCTGCAGGGACAGTGGCAATAGGATATTCCATCACCCTTGGGAACAGGAGCATCAGAGGGCTTTAGAGGGCTTCAGGTTAGCTCTCAAACTCACATGCCCCTTTTGCAAGCCAGGACATCAGTGTGGAAAACCACAAAACACTTTCTGAGTGTAGAAGGGAAATCCATCAGGCAGAAGTACCCTGGACAGGCTGTGAGGCCAGGATCCCTCTGTCTCATTGCTGTGGCAGACAGGATATCTCCTCACTCAGCTGTGTGTCCCCAGGTGGGGGACCTGAGGGTCTGGTTGCTTCAAACCCATCCCTGCTGCTCTGTTTTGCCTGTCATCTCTAGCTGCCCAGGGTAGGGTGGGGGTGAGGGTGGGGGCCCCTGACTGGGGACAGGTGTCACGTTGCACCCATTGTGAAGATTCTGCCTCTCTGTCAGGGGCTCAGTCCAAGTGGAGCCTGACCTCTGTAAAATTTCATGATTAAAATTATAATCCTTCAAGTATTTCGGGATCGAGGCTACAGTTTCCACGCCGAAGTGGCTTTGTGTTTAGAGCCCTTGGGTGTTCTTCCTCACTAACAGATCTTTCTGTTTGTCATGTCCCTCTTGGTCTGGCCCTTGGTGGCAGCCTCCCCTGGCAAGTACCTCCCCCACTTCCCCAAGCTCCGATGCAGCTGGGCAGTTCGTGGCTTTAGAACCTAGCGATTTCACCTCCAGGATGATCCTCTGATCTCATTATGTTCTCACTCTGCTGTGCAGAGTTAATGCGGCTTCATCTCTAATCTTCCCAAAGATGGCTTATGGTTCGTTACTGCAGACAGTGCGGGGCTGAGCCACGAGGTTGCGTGTGTGTGTGTGTGTGTGTGTGTGTGTGTAGTAAGGGGGGAGAGGTGTGGCTTAGCTGCTTGCAAAGCTTCGAGGGCTCCCTAGTTAGGGGCTCACTGGACAGTTTCTGGGTGGCTGGGAGCAGCTTGCCTGCCCTGTCAGAAGCGGGCCCCACCCTGTTCTGTGCATTTCTACTGCACAGGCATAAGCTTACCATGCGTGGAGAAGAGACGCTCATGGGTGTCTCTTGGTGGCATGGGACAACACGAGGATAGTAACAGACTATAGGACAAGTAATAGACTCTAGGACAGGTGACTGTCTTGATTTTCAAGTAACTTCCTCCTTACTGCTGTGCCGTGCTGGAGAACTTGATTGGCTTCTTAATTCTCAGTTTCTCTTCTACAGCCCAGGCCTAAAATAGTACAAGACGGGTGTGAATGTACCGCAGCCGGTGTTCAGGAATCTCTGATAGCAGTTGGCTTATTCATGTCATCTTCTAAAGAGATAGTTTTGACTGTTTTTAGATATCGGAATTGTGTGCAGACATTTATCTCACGTGCATTCTGTCACAGGATCACATCACAGGATTCTGCAGCAGCAAGATTCTCCATTTCCTCCCCCCAGGCTAAGAACTCCTTTGGCATAAGCGGTTCAAATGGCCAGGGCATATGGGATAGTGAAAACACACCTCTATCACCACAACACAGTTGCCTTCTGACCCCAACTGTGGTCTGCTCTCATTTCTGGAAGTTTGAAACTGGAGTCTGGAGGCCCAGGTCATCATCTCTGGGTCTGTCCCCCTCTGGGTCCTTGAGCTTCATTCAGTCTACACTATATAGCAAGATCCAAGGGCATTAAAGCTGCTGTGACTGAGAAAGTAAGGAGGGTAGCTTTATTCCCCAGTGGATTTCGAAAATTAAGCTTAAAATTACAACCGAGAGTCAAATTTGCAATATCTTTGATGGGAACTCAAAAACGTGTACATGTGGGCTTGAGAGATGGCTCAGAGGTTAAGAGCACTGCCTGCTCTTCCAGAGGTCCTGAGTTCAATTCCCAGCAACCACATGGTGGCTCACAACCATCTTTAATGAGATCTGGTGTCCTCTTCTGGTATGCAGGTGTACATGCAGACAGAACACTGTATACATAATAAATAAATCTTAAAAAAAAGTACATGTAACATATACAATGATCTCAGCAGAGGGTGGGATGGGGTCAGGGACAGACAGGGTTCCATATCCCACGGAAGTATAAAATACCGACTCTGTGTAGACTCATGAGTAGGAGACTAGGAAAATAGAATGGACTCTATCTGGGGATTCTCAGAAGCACAGTGGAGAAATTCAAAACTGAAAATCTTATCTCCATCTGCAACTGTAACCAGAGACTTTGCCCAGGGTTGGCTCTCTGTCAGTTGGGACCGTCCTTATTTGCACATAACTGTACAGCAAACCATACCACATTTCCAGTGTTAGACGCTGGCTGATCTAGAATGGCAGCGTAGTTCATATAGGGGTGAACTACACATCCGGCCATTATACACAAAGTAACTTACCCAATCGGGTACATCTTTAAATTGCAGATGTGCTCACCTCAGCCTGCCTGCAGCACATCTGCATGTTACAGTTACTTACAGCCAGCCTGCTGTCTGCTTGCAGTGTTCCCAATAATCTCTTCTTTTCACTCTGGCCTGAGGGGCGAATTCACTCACTGTCAGTAGCTTTCCTCCTCTGCCATGGTGGCCAGCCCACTATGGATGGGAAGCACTGTGTGTTTATTCTTTGATATCTCTGGGGCTGTCACTAAAAAGCTACGCAAAGGAACACAGCAGCCTGGCAGTCAAGCAAAGTATGAAATGTCTGTAAGGGTCAGAAACAGAAAGAAAGGAGAAACAGGAAATGCAGAGGAAGCAGATAGAATGGCAGACACAAATTCGTCACATGAACTCTACAGTAAATGCCAGTGGTCTGTATCTACAAGGTGCCAAAGGTAGGAACAATTGGAGTGTCTGTCAACAGATACAGGAAAGATATGTGGATGTTTATACATAACGGAATATTATTTGAGTATAAAAGGCATGATGTTTCAATACATGAGAGGGTGGTTGCTATTCATGTGCACAGGTTTTGGGTGGAGATGGTGGGATCACATATCATTAAAATGTTAAGTAGCACAGTAGGTGTCCTTTACTACAGGTCTTTATTTATTTATTTATTTATTTAATTTTGAAAAAAACTTTTTTCCTCTTATTTTTCATTAATTACAATTTACTTACTTTGTATCTCAGCTGTAGCCCCCCTCCCTCATCTCCTTCCAATCCCATCCTCTTTCCCTCTTCTCCCATTTCCCTCCCCCAGTCCACTGATAGAAGAGGTCCTCCTCCCTTTCCCTATGACCCTAGATTATCAGGTCTCATCAGGACTGGCTGCATTGTCTTCCTCTGTGACCTGGTAAGGCTGCTCCCCTCTTAGGGGGAGGTGATCAAAGAGCCAGCCACTGAGTTCATGTCAGAGCCAGCCCCTGTTCCCCTTACTAGGAAACCCACTTGAATACTGAGCTGCCATGGGCTACATCTGAGCAGGTGTTCTAGGTTATCTCCAAGCATGGTCCTTGGTTGGAGTATCAGTCTCAGAAAAGACCCCTGAGATTAGTCTCAGAAAAGACCTCTGAGCTGCTTGTGGACCTCCTGTCCCCTCCAGGTCTTTGTATCTCACTGTTCTTTCATAAGATTCCCTGAACTCTGCCCGAAGTTTGGCTATGAGTCTCAGTATCTGCTTTGATACTACTCAGCAATTAAAAACAAGGAAATCATGACATTGCAGGCAAATGGATGGAACTAGAAA
Source organism: Meriones unguiculatus (assembly GCF_030254825.1). Classification (NCBI taxonomy): domain Eukaryota; kingdom Metazoa; phylum Chordata; class Mammalia; order Rodentia; family Muridae; genus Meriones; species Meriones unguiculatus. Next base: position 13,733,766 of record NC_083356.1, read on the forward strand.
AGATCATCCTGAGTGAGGTATCCCAGGAGCAGAAAGACACACATGGTACATATTCACTTGTAAGTGGATATTAGACACATAATATAGGATAAACATACTAAAATCTGTACACCTAAAGAAGCTAAGCAAGAAAGAGGACCCTGGGTAAGATGCTTAATCCTCATTCAGAAAGGCAAATGGGATAGACATCGGAAGAGGGAGAAAACAGGGAACAGGACAGGAGCCTACCACAAAGGGCCTCTGAAAGACTCTACTACATGTCTTTAATCCCAGCACTTGGGAGACAGAGGCACTTGAGTTAGAGGCCAGCCTCATTTACATAGCCAGCCCTGGCTACACAGAGTGATCCTGTCTCCAAACAAACTAAAATTGATTGGAAAGGAAGAGTCAAGTGTCAGGGAAGTGGAAGCAGGCACCAATGTGTGGAAGAGGTTGACAAACTCTAGCAGCTGCTAGTCCCTTGAAAACCATGGCTTGGTGTTGTAGCAGGATGAGGCTTCAAGGAAATTCTGGGGCCATCTGGGAGCTAGCTTTGTTTTTCAGACAGTCACAAACATACTAGCCCAGACAGTATGTCCCCCTTTAGAATCTATAATCATGTCACCAAGACTGCTCTGAGCTGTTTTGCAAACAACACCATGAACAGCAAGAGAACGATTATAATACCATCCATGGGACACAGATACGTACTTACACAGTTTTAAACTTGGACAACTGACCTCAGCAGTCATATTTAGTCTAGACATTTGCCAGTGATAAAGTGAGTCATACAAATTCTCATCATGTGGTAAAGATGAAATGGTTATTTCTATTAGACCTCTGTCCTGACTTCTTACTCAGGCATCCCACATGCAAGAAATGCTACAGTTTTGACAAACAGTCAGCAGTTTAGTCAAAGAACAGATGTCAGACTGAGGGCTGGGAGATGGCTCAGTGGTTAAAGCGTTTACCGAGTAAGTGTGAAGACTGGAGTTGGGGGTCCCCAGAACCCAAGTAAATGCCAAGTGGATGTGGCAGCCCCCTTGTAACTTCAGCCTTGGAAGGTAGACAAAAGGGCTCTCTAGTCAGCTGGCTAGTGAGATGAGCCATATCAGTGAGCTCTGGGTTCGACTGAGAGACACTGGCTCAATGAATTCAATTAAACAACAATCGAGGATATAATTCTTGACACCGGTCTTGGGCCTCTAGCTGCTGGTGCACACACATGTGCTCACACACATCCAAAAACATGCAAACACCCACCTTCATAACACATACGAAAAGCTGCTAGACTAATAAGAAAACATGAACAATCATGAACAATCTACTGGATGTTCCATCTATATTCTAATATAGATGGAATCAGAATAAAGTATAAAGAAATATGCACAATGGACAAAGGGAGAGCTGGAGTCGCCATGGAAAAAATTAGACAGAGTTGTGTTCAGAGCAGAGATGATTAAGAGACAAAGGAGGTTATACACAGATCAGTTCTCAGCCCTCAGAGGAGATGATCATCTTAGATGGACGGTTAACAACTGAGGTTAAGATGTACAAAGGAAAAGAAAGAGAGATGAAACCAGAAACAGATTCACCCACACTTGTTAGGGGTTTCAGTGTCTACTGGTAGTTGATGGGATGGAAATAAAGCCAGAAAGGGTATAAAATAATTCCCCTTCATCATTGCCCAGCCAGGCTCAACTCAACATTTTCAAGAGTGCATGGAGCATTCATTAAGACAGGCCATATCCTACCTCATGCTTTAAGGCCTGTAAAATGGTTGGAATCAAACCGTGCCCATTCTTTGAATACAATGAAATTGAGCTAGGAGGCAGCGGAAAGATCAGAGAGAGAACTCCATGTATTAGAAAATTAAACTTGACACATCTAGATAATCCACAGTCAAAGATGTCTCATGGAAAATTAAAAAAAAAATACTTTAAATTGAGGAGAATGTGTAGCTTAAGTGTATCCAAAGAGAGGAAGGACTCAAATCAACCATCTAAGGCTCCAACTTAAAACGCCAACTTTCCATGGGGCTGCAGAGGGGCCCAGTGGTCGCGACTGCATAGAGCTCCTGCAGAGCACTGGAGTTCAGCTCCCAGCACCCAACATTGCGGCTCACACTTGTAACTCAGCTCCAGGGATCCAACACTCTCTTCTGGCTTCCATGGTCACCTGTACTCTAGTGCATATGCTCCTCAACAGCCACACATAACTAAAAACCAAACCATTAAAAACCGGCTTTCCTGGGCTGGGGAGATGATTTACAGGGTAAATTGTTTGTTGTGCAAATGCTGGGGCTGAAGTTTGGGTCCCTGCTACCTGTTTAAATGCTGGACAGATGTTCTCACTTACCTGTAATCCTAGCACTCAGGAGCCAGGGACAAGCTGGCTAGCCAGAGCAGATGACTCGGCAAGCTCTGGATTCAATCAAGACATTCTGCCTCAATATATAAGGTGGAGAGTGATTGAAAAAGACATCTGACGTGAACCTTGGGTCTCCACATGCATGCACACACAAATACATTTCTATATACCCTCAACACATAAACATGTTCATGTACACACATGCACTCCCCCACATTCCCATAGGAACAAGATAAACTTAGTTTGTGCAAAGAAGGGAAAAATTAAAAATCAATGGAATTGAAACAGAAAACGGGTAGAAGAATTAAAAATCATAATTGAGGCTTTGAACAGATAAACAAAAAGGCTAAAGTTCTATTAAAAACTGACAAATAGAAAAAAAAAAGACACAAATTGTAAATATCGGGAGTGGAAATATGGGCAACTGTTCCAGATCTAGATGACACAGGGAATGCAAACGTCACAGCCCGAGTCCGCCACTGGGGAGAAAGAAAGCTACAAGCCCTGACTCACCCAGGCCAAAGCTGGTGGGAGTGAGTGTTCTGTGACCACTGAAAAGCTGAGCTGGAGCTGGAGAGATGACTCAGTGGTTAGGAGCACTCGCTGTGCAAACGTGAGGGCCTGAGTTCAACCCCCCAGCACCCACATAAAAGCCCAGGTGTGGAGATGCACATGTGTTAGCCTAGTACCAGATACTGAGCGTGTGTGGGATGAAGGTGGTGCCAGAGACAGATGGATCCTGGGGCCTCTCTGGCCAGCCAGGCTAGCCAAAGAATGAATTCCAGGTTTAATGAGAGGCACTGCCGAAAAAAAATACTGTGAAGAATAAGAGAAGAAAGAGGAACAGTATCCCCTACCCCTTCCGTGGGAGATAAAAATGAAAGAAAAAGCCGAATTTATGGTTAGGAGTCCTTCTGAGAAAGACTGTGAAATGCCAGCAAATGTTAAAGCAGCAGCAGCAGCAGCAGCAGCAGCAGCAGCAGCAGCAGCAGCAGCAGCAGCAGCAGCAGCAGCAGCAGCAATGGTGATGAGCGTGCAGGTTGTTTAGGAAAACAGAAAAGCAGAGAACATTTCCCACACGTTTACTGAAGACAGCGCTACCTTGATACCAAACCCAGCTATTCTATCTGGGCTTAGCAACGTCTCTCCTGAGTGTGAAGCCTGTCAGTCACTGTCCGGCTGCTGTGACTGCAGTGCCTGAAAGCGTCATTCCATGGGAGGAAGGATGATTAGCCTTGGCTCATGGTCTCAATTCGTCATGGCTCCGAAGGCCTTGCGGAGCCTCCCCCAGCCACAGCAGACCAGGAGGCGTAGAAGGCAGTGGATCTGGGGGCAGCCATACCCTGCAGAAGCCCCCTCCTTGTGCTTTTGCTGGCCAGGCCCCTCATCCTACAGATTTCAGCCTCCCCAAATAGCACTCCCAGCTGGGAAAGGAGTGCTCCAAATCAGATCCTGTGGGGGACAGTACAGACCAAAATTCTCAGCTAAATATTACCAAATTGCATAGTGACCCAGAATTGCATATGCACACACACACACACACACACACACACACGCAAGTGACATTAAGCCTAAGAATGCAGGATCAGTTTAAATATTTAAAAGTATACACAGTCACTCTATAACTGTCCAAAGAAGAGAAAATAGTTGGTGATACCATGTGACACAGAAAAAGTAACTTTGTGCTCATGTGTGCATGCATTTGGGCAACAGTAGTTGTACATAAAGTTGGGAGGGAGATGGGGGAGGGTGTTCTAGGGGATCAGGGGGAAAGTATTGGTGACTGCTTGTTTTTGTACAGGACCTGGGCTTGGTTCCGGGTACCCACACGGTGGCTCACAGCCATTTGTAATGCCCAGGGTATCTGTTGACTTTTTCTGACTCTGTGGGCACCAGGCATGCATATGGTGCACATGAGTACAGGTAGGCAAAACACTCATGCTCGTAAAATAAAATAAAATAGACCTATAAAACATAATACATGAAATCAAAACCCAAAAGGAGACGGAAAATAAAAATAAACTGTGTTGGGGGTTTGCTAAGATCAGCTGCAAGTTGTAATTTCATTACTGTGTCTAGTTTATAAAGATAAAGTTAGAAGTTAATAGAGCAATATTTAAAAAAATATTTAACTGGCAATTGTATATTCTCATAGGGCAAAATATGATGACATAATGCATTATGCAACCTTTAAATCATGCTAATTAGAATATCTATCATCTCACAAATTTATCATTTAGTGTGGCAGGACCTGTAAAAATGTAATCTTTTAGCAATTTGCAGGCGTATAGGATGCCATCACTAACTATGACCGTGGTAGCTTGCAGTGGTCACCTGGGCTTCCTTGTGCCTAATGGGAGCTCGGAACACTGACCAGGATCTGCTTTTCCCAGCATCTCATAAGCGCTTGACCAAAGCACAGAAAGGAGGAACAAGATTCCAGGACCCCATCGAAACAAAAAGCGTTGAATGGAAAGACAAGCTAGAGACAGCAGAATATTTTCAAGTAGTACACGGGGTGTGAGAAACAAGAGAATTCAAGAGACTAGTGGAAGCAAGCATTTTTATTTAGTTTTTTTTTAATTCTGTAAAGAAGGATGCCAGCCTAGAGAAAAGGTAAAATTAGCTGGTGCTCGTGGTAGTTTGAATGAGAATGTCCCCAGAGGGATTTGAACACTTGGTCCCCAGTTGGTGGCAATGTTTGGGAAAGGCTCAGAAGGTGTGTCCTTACGTGAGGACGCTGAGGTTGGGCTTCTGGAGCTTAAGGACTGCTGCTTGCTGCCATGCTTCGTCCCCCTCCCCCCCACGATGGACTCCTATTCCCCGGGGCACCATACACCAAATAAACTTTTCCTTCTATTAGTTGCCTTGGTCATGGTTATTACCACAGCAATAGAGAAGTAATTAGTACCTAGAGAGAGAGGTTCCAGACTGTGAAATTCCTGTCCTCTCTTTCCCACAGGCTGGTATTTCAGAGAGTTACAATCTTTACACTTGTCTACCACAGCCTATTGGCTTGGGACACAAACGTATCTAGCCGATAGCCTGGGGCTGGATGCCTTCCCTTTCTGAGATGTGGGCTCAGTCACATGGCAGAGTGCCTGCAACTTTTCAACCCTAGGATAAACTGAGATAGACAAGAGGTTGGCAGAGGCCAGCTCCAGAAGACAGGGGTCTAGTGCCCCCTGCCTACCATGACCTCTCTGAGGAGCTCTCAGTGCACCTCACACAGAAAACGGACCGTAACGATTTATTTCTTATATGGGGTAAGGGGCTTGTATCTAGAAAAACTCCACCCAACTTTTCCTTAGCTGGGCAGCCTTGTCTGGCTGGTCTCAGGGGAAGAAGATTCACTTAGTCCTGATTCTACTTGATGGGGTAGGTTGGTACAGGAAGAATGGGATGGAGGGGCTACCCTTTACTGAGGAGAAGGGGAGGGGGGAAACGGGGAAAAGGTTGGGAGGGTGGGACTTGGAGGAGAGGAGGGAGGGGGCTTCGATTGGGATGTAAAGTGAATGAATAAATAAAATTAATAAAAGAATAGGCAAAGACTTGAACATACACTTCACAGGAAAAGATGTGGAGAGGATTCCTTTCAGACAAGACAACATTGATGCAGGAAGTCCTGAGGACACGAGAGAAACGAAACACAAACACCTTCCAAGAGGAAGGCTGTGAGCTGCACAGGTGGCTGAGCACAGGGAGAGGCTCGGGGGTGGTCACCTGAAAGTGTGGTGAGGGAGCCCCACACCTCATCCACAGGTGGCTGAACACAGGGAGAGGCTCGGGGGGTGGTCACCTGAAAGTGTGGTGATGGAGCCCCACACCTCATCCACAGGTGGCTGAACACAGGGAGAGACTCGGGGGTGGTCACCTGAAAGTGTGGTGAGGGAGCCCCACACCTCTGAGGTAAACAGCAGCACACCAGGCTGTGGAGAAGACTCAGTAGCTTAGCTGTTGTCAGTTTCCCCTTAAGCCCAGCAAGATCCTTCCTTCTTCTCTTCCCCCTTCCCTGACTCTTTCCTTCTCCTCCTTTTCTCTCCCACTTGGCGACACTTAATTTAAAATTTTTACCTATTGTATTATTACTGCTGTTGTTATTGTTACCACTACCTTGAGCCAGAGTCTCTATATTTTGTAGCCCTGGCTCTCCTCGAACCCACTATGTAGACCTCAAGAGATCCACCTGTCTCTGCCTCCCAAGTGCTGAGATTAAAGGGGTGGCCTGCCACATTCAGTGATTAGCTGTCTTTTTCTTGCTTGCTGGGACTTTCTTTCTAACAAAATTTAAAGATTATTTTATGTGTATGAGTGTTTTGCTCACAGGTAGGTGTGTGTATCATATGCATCCCAGAACTGGGGAGTTATGGACAGCTGTGAACTGCCATGTGGATGATGGGAATCGAACCCACGTCCTTGGCAAGAATGAGAGCTCTTAACCACTGAGCGATCTTTTCAGCCCCACTTTTATTTATTATGGTGTGTGTGTGTGTGTGTGTGTGTGTGTGTGTGGGTATGCACACATATGAGCACAGGTGCATGCATGTCATAGTGGACACGTGCAAGTCAGGGACAGCCTTTTAGCAGTGGGTCCTCTCCTTGTATGTTATTGAGGTGGAGTTTCTCCTGCACTGCAGACTCTGGGTCCACACACTTCTACTTCTGTGCAATTTTCTTGTCTCTACTTCCTGTTTCAACTAGGATTACAGATGTGAGCCATTGTGTAACCAGCTTCTTAAGGAGGTTTCAGGAACTGAACTTGGATCATCAGGTTTCCCCCCCCACAACAATTTTAGGTTCAAAGCGAAACTGAGCAGAAGGCACAGAGGTGTCTAGTTCAGCCCCACCCCTGCACGCTATCAAAATTCTCTGTGGATTTCTTTACTTACCTAAACTTAGAAAGCTTACTCTAAAGTGTAAATGAAAAAAAAAAAAGTAAAAGAATACACGTTTGGAAGGAAAGTCGGAGGGACCATCCCTCTTGATGCTACGGCAGCGACAGCCAATAACTCGGATGGAGGACTGTCTGCAGAGGGACAGAAACAGGCACCAGAGAGATGCCTGAGAAACCAGAAACAGACTGTACCAGGTCTGAGTCAATCTGATATTGTGTCAAAGTGGGAGAGAGACAGCCCATCAGCTCACAGGCTGGAGAGTCTGAACTCACAGAGGCCATGGCGAGCCTTGGTTCAACTTTAACTACCTTGTAAAAACCACAGAGAAATAACCAAGAAACCAACTAGAAAACAGGCAAAAGTCAAGTGTCTCTTCTCTGAAGAGGTTTCCGGATGGAAAGCAGGCACAGGGAAGGAGGCTTGCCCTCGTTAGCCAGTAGAGAATGAAAACAAAGGACAACCGCATGAGTAATCGCCACATGTCTGCAAGAACGGAAATGCCTGGTGTTATCACCAAAGGCTGAGAGGGTATGGAAAAGACACATCCCTCATCCCTGAGGGCTTCCACATGTGGTGTGAATAACACAGGAAACAGGCACTGCAGGATTTAAATAGGTCCCATACTGTGACCAGCGAGTACAGCCTTGGGTGTTGATGCCAGAGAAATGGAAATGTACAAACATACAACCTCCATAGAGTGTCCATAGCAGCTTCATTCCTAACAGGTCCAAACTGGACAAACACTGCGGCAGATTCATACCACTGATCATACTTCTCGATCAATAAAAACGCAGGCAAAACAGGTGAATCTTTAAGATGATACAATGAATAAATAATTAAAAAACCCTTGAGAGATGGCATGCTGCATAACTCCACTTGTGTTGTGTTTTTGAAATGACAAAACCACAGAGATGTAAAGTCTTAGTGCTTGCTCAGGTGAAGGCAGGGAGGGACACCTATGAAAGGGCAGGTCTGTGCTGTGGTGATGCTGGATGCATGAGACTTTATGGAGTTACATAAAGTTACACATCTGCACCATGGTGACATCTGCTCAGGGTTGGTAGGTGGCACCCATATAGACCTCCTGGTGTTGGTATGGCACCTCGGTTATGGAAGGTGTCCTGTGGTGGCAGAGCAGGTATACTGGCTGGTTTCATGTCAACTTGACACAAGCTAGAGTCATCAAGAGAGGAACTTAATGGAGAAAAATGCCTCCCTAAGGTCCAACTGTCAGGCATTTTCTTAATTGGCGATCAACGGGGGGGGGCATTGTGGTTGGTGCCACCTCTAAGCTGGTGGTCCTATTCTGTGGGAAAGCAGGCTGATCAAGCCATGGAAAGGAAGCCAGGAAACAGCACCTTCCCATGGCCTCTGCATCAGCTCCTGCCTCCAGGTACCTGCCCTGCTTGAGTTCCTGTCCTGATTTCCTTTGGTGATGAATAGCGATACGGAAGTGTATGCTGAATAAACCCTTTCATTCCCAACTTGTTTTTATGGTCACAGTATTTCCTTGTAGCAATAGAAACCCTAAGACAATAGGTTAAGGCACTAGGACTTCCTGTAATGTCTTACTGCTACAGGGGACCTTCAAACCTTTACCTTAAACCCGAAGTTACAGGGAGTGACTTCTGCTTTCTGTCCTAAGGAACCTCTGGCCAGTCTTGCACCACTTGATCAAAAAGTGTAACCCCTCAGTAATTTCTCATGCCTAGTGGGATCTGGAGTGAACTGTGAATAGATAAAGCCAATGACAATCAAAGTCGAGCCACCAAGATGGCTCATCAGGTAAAGGTACTTGCCATCATGCCCCATAATCTCATCATCCACAGGGTAGAAGAGAACTGACTCTCACAAGCTTAGCATGTGTGTTCCCACCAAGTAAGTAAATACATGTAACAAAAAGATCTTTAAAAAAAAAGTGTTCCCACCAAATAAGTAAATAAATGTAACAAAAAGATTTAAAAAGAGGAAAGCTAGGGCGTATTGATAAACCACAAAGCAAAGACCTTAATTAAAATCAAATCCAACAGTAGGAAAACGAAACCACTAGACCAAATCCACCATTACAGTGGAACTGGACTTGTGAGGAATGCAAAGACTGTTCAGAACCAGGTGAAGCCCCTTCAGCTCGCTGCAGAAGGCAGCCTATCACCTTGCGATTGCATTAGTACAGTCAGCATTAAACAAGGGCAGTCGCCAACTCAGGTCACTCATTCATAGTCAGATGCCTTTAATTGCTTTCCGTCTGACAGCATGGCAGAGCCATAAGGGGCCACAGAGCACTTTCCTCAGGGTTTCTCCGACAGCTGGCTTTCTTGTCCTGTTTTATTTTTATTTTTATTTTTTTCACAAGAAGATCTGAAGTATATTACTTTTTACTCTGCCATGCTGCTCCTTCAGGGAGCTGGCTTGTTCAGGTTTGTGTCGCTCTGGACACTTGTGAGTGACTCAGGCCATATTTGGTACTCATTCCCTTTGTGATGTTCCGGGGAATGAAAAGGACTGAGCCAGGCCAGGGAGACGTGGGTGCCACAAACGGCCTTCATGTTCGCCCACTTGGACTTTCTGCCCTGTGAGTTCGAGTTCAGGTACAGTAGCTCATTTGTGGTTTTGCCTGTGTAGATGGCGAACATCTGGCTCCCGAGCATCACCAGTGCTAAGAGGAAGCCCATCAATGCCACCAGGAAGAGGAAGAGGATGGGGCTAGGTGGGGACACGGTGCTGCTCATATTCCACTTGCCCTGGGCATGGCTGCGCAGGATAGGGATGGCCAGCAGGAGCAGCACTTGGATGGAGATAAGCGCAATGTAGAGCGTAAAGAGCAGGAAGTACTTTTGGTTGTCCTCACCCACGCAGTTGTTGACCCAGGGGCAGTGGTGGTCACTTTTGCGGATGCAGCGTCCGCACACTGTACAATGGTATGTCCTCTCCGGTATGGCAGAGAGGCAGAAGTAACAGAAAGTCACTGTGTCAGGCCCGGGTGGATTTCCCAGGGGAATGGAGCCTGGGTCGGTCAGCATAGTCCGTAGGTGTGACACGAGTGCCAAGGAGGCCAGCAGATGGAAGGCCACACCGTTGGCCACAGCGTAGAACATGTCGTTAGAAGGGATGAGCACGTCCCGGACCAGGACCCACGAAGCGCTCAGCACCAACACCCACGTGGCTATGGCAAATATGATGCCCAGGGGCTCAAATACAAACCAGCACCTTTGCTTGGGGTCCTGAGGTGGGGTTTCACGTCTGAGCTCAGACGTGCCATGTTTTTGGACCCATGAGAACATTTTGAGAGTCCTCAGGCCTGCTCAGGAGCCAGCATCCTGATGGTAGAGCCAGGCCCAGGAGGACCCCCCAGAGAAGAGAGGGTCCTCCAGAGAGAGGAAGGTCCCTGTGCCCTGGCCCTCCTTTTCCACCCAGCTTGTCTGGAATTGGTGTCTGACTCCCTGGGCGGAGCCAGAGAGGGGCTGAGAGAGCTCCCCGACAGGTTGATCCTTGCAGCATTCTAGAATGTTCCCTCAAATGGGTTTATGAACACAGAAAGGGACCAGTCTCCCCCAAGGCCTGGGGGAAGGCTGGAAGGAGATGGCATCCATGGGTGCTGGCCATTTGGCTTTGATTTCTTCACTCTGAACTGACCTTTTGGAGTCTCCCTGCTTTGGGGAAATGGAGGCAAGAGGACGTTAAACAAATTGCCAGAAGAGACCAGGTGGGAACTGCATGCCCGCTGTGTGGTCCGGAGACCACAGGTCCAGAGGCTCTGCCTGCCCATGACCAGGTCCCCTTAGGGAACATACGGTACGGAAAGGTGGAAGTACAGTGTCAGCATCAGCAGCCCTCAAAGAGCATCTGTCCAGCAGGAAGGTCCACCCGGATTAGTGCGGCAACAATATGGTCCATGTCATCACAGAAGAAAAGCGCTTTCGGCTCGCTTAGGGACATGTGGGGAGCATGGAGAGAGTGCTCTCTAACAAGCCACCTCTTGGGCAAAGCTTCAGGGAAGACCTGGTCTGACTGCCTTCTCCTTCCACAGCTGGAATCCAGTGGTGTGGAGGGCAAATCTGGGTGGCTGGGCTTCTGGCAGCACCACCAGGTAGATGGATCTGTTCGGCTGTGAACACAGCAGAGACAAGCTTGGAGTGTGAGCGCTTTTTGTTGGGTTGGACTCCAGGACTTGTCTATACAGAGGCCAGGGTGCTTTGGGCTCCCCAGCATCCTGTGCCGTTAAAACAAAACCAACCAACCAACCAACCAACCAACCAACCAACCAACCAACCAACCAAAACCCCTTGTGTTAGTCTGTGGAGATGGAGTGTGTGTGTGTGTGTGTGTGTGTGTGTGTGTGTGACAACAGAAAGGCCTCGTGGATCTGCATTAGTCACTGCTGACGCACCTGACAGAGGTGGGCATGCAGAGGCTAGGAAATGAACTTCAGCTTGCAGGTGAAAGGTCATTATTGTCTGTATCTCCTCAACAGATCTCTTTGCTATATGGGGTGACCTTGCTCTGGGCAGTTGAATTTGTGGGGTGCTGAGGCCTCTGTGAACACGTGTCACACCTCTCAGTGGTGCAGGACATTAGACTCCTCAGCAATGCAAGCCCCATGTCTTCTGTCCATCATGTTGAGGGGAATGATTTTGTATTAAGCCAGTCTGACTCCATGACAGGTTTCAAAAGTGGCCTCAGACTGAACAGGCCTGAGTTTTTATTTCTCAGAACAAAAAACTATAGTCCATGGAAACCAGATATAACAACTCAGTAACATCCCTGAAAACTGGAAACAATAACTTAGGTAAACCCCCAAGTACTTGGCAGAGCAAATTAAAGGTCATTTTAAAAGGCTTTGTTTAGCTATTCAAAATGGTACTTTGTTACCTGGGCACTCTGTTAACTGGATACTCCATGAAGTCCCCCAACTGTGCAACCAGTCATGAGGTCCCCCATCTCCCCTAGACCAGCACCAACCAGTCAAAGTAAAGGTTATCTAGCCACACTGGGAAATTAAGCCTTCTTGCTCACGTCAGGTGGCCATCCTATGGAATGGTGGCCCCAACATGTTGGAAGTTTCTGCAGAATAAATGCTCCTTGCTTTTGCATGCTACCTGAGTCTGAGGTCTTCTTTAATCGGATTCCCAGACCTAACAATGGTTTGGGCTGCAGGATGCTGGGAACCTCCAGCCCCTCCTCACATACCTTGCCCTTTTTTGATGTCTGCTGGAAGCCATTAGGCAAGCGTTTGAGTCTGAGTGGTGAAACCAGAAAGAGCTGTTCATCTACTTTTTCGTTCCCCACATATGGTGACTCACGGCTCTCAGGGGACTCTTGGAGAAGTGGTGGAGCTCGGGCACGAGCCTCTTGTCTATTCTAGGCACTGACATTCCTGTGTCTACCTTCCAGATGTCCCATTCAGGCTGCCTCGGTGCCCTGGTTGCTGTTCCTTCCATTTCCATATGTAAGCATATGTAGTTGCTGTCTCCCCTCAAAGCTCAGTGGTGGCAGTGTTTTCTTCCTGTTTTCTTCGTGGGTGGTACCTAAGCGTCTTCTGCCCTCATTGGGGTTTGTGTTTGAGCCTGGCAGGGGCTGCCATCTTGCAAGGTGGTGCCACATCTTAAATATTTGCTCTCCGTGGTGTATTGTCAGCACTGTAGGAATATAACGGGATTCCCCTGAGAACCCCTGCAGGGTGGACCTGGTGGCTTAGGTTCCTTGACTGAGCCCCAGTTAGGTTCTCAGTATAGACCGCCAGGGGTGGGCTGAGGATTCACCTCTATTGATACCAGCTGAGTGACACCATCAGGAAGGAAGTGTGTGGAAGGCTCCTGGAAAGGCTGGGGGTGGGGAAGAATGGAGACCTCAGGGTTTGGCTATACCTGCAGGATGCTGGGAACTTTCGTCTACCTGGCTTAGTTTATCTCCAGCCAAGATGTTCTGCTCTGGGACGGGAGTATCACACAGCATGGCATTGATGCCCCTGGTATCCAGTGCAAGGGGAGCTGGGTCTGGATGGCGTGCCTCCCTCTACAGTTTGTTTTCTACTGTTGAAAGCTGTGTCCAAAGGTAGCCCATCCACTTCTGGGATGTCTGCCTCCTATCCAGCCTGGATACCTAGCCTGGTTTGCTTTTTGCTGCTGTGATAAAGCACTGGCCAAAAGGAAGTTGAGGAGGAAAGGGTTTTTTTCTGCTTATAGTGATGAGCCAGCCTGACTCCATCTTAGGGTCAGACGCCATCTTGTTATAAGGTGAAAGTAAATTTGTTTCTGTTTTCTGTAAAACTTGTTTCTTCATCTTACAATTTGACCTCTCATTGACTCTTCCTGGAATTCCGCTTGGTCCACACACTGGCCAAGTCTTGACCTACACCTACCCTCATAAGATAAGGTGTTCTAACAAATTATTTTGAGATGTTCTGCCAAGCTCCTACTGTTTCTGTAAATAAAAAAATGAGTGTTGGACTGTTTAATGTTTACTATTAGCCTCAATATTACCAAGGCAGTATTATTTAACCCGATAAGACACAGCTACCTGTTAGATTTTATAAATGCTTATGTACTTTAGGCTGGGCAGATGCTATACCTATCTGGCTCACCAACCCCACCATCCATTTCCCAGCCCCCATCCAGTGCCATCCTCCTTAATCCTCGTCTGGTTTACCTTCCATCCATAATTCCATGGTTCTTTCTTGTATTCTTCATCTGTGCCTTTTCATGCCATAATTGGAGTCCTTTCTCTTGCTGCATGTGTTTTTTTTAGTCCATACTAACCTTTCCTCCTTTCTTTCCTTCCATCTGTCCCATGATTCCCCTGTTCTCTCTAAGCCCAGGAATCTTAGCCATGCTTACCCCATTCTGCCCTGGCCAGGTATAGTCTGTTTAATCAACCAATCAGGTATATCTTAGGTAGGTTTACAAAATAAGCATAGATGTAACAAGATCTTGAGGGCCAGTAACACACATCAGGCCAACCTCCAACACCCTATGTCACCAGAATTTCTCTGTAAATCCTCCAACCCTTGGAAACTCCCTAGCTGTGCCGTTATTTTGGGTATAGAAATCTCACTTCTCCTATGTTTGAGGCTGACCCCTCAAATCCATGTTTAGGGAGAGGCAGTCTCTGGATCAGCTATATTGTTCACTATAATAAAACTTGCTTAATTCGACTAAAAAAATTTGGGTCAGTGGTCTTTACTCTCATTCAGTGGGATTAATAATAGGTTACCATTCGTTATCAAGGAAAGCCAGGGCAGTAACTGAACACAGGAACCTGGAGGCAGGAACTGAAGTAGAGCCCGTGGAAGGATGCTATGTATTGGCTTGCTCAGTCGCCTTTCTTACAGCCCTCTGTCTTAGTTGGGGTTTCTAGTACTGCGACAAAACACCACGACCGAAATGCAATTTGGGGAGGAAGGGTTTACTTGATGTACACATCCACAGCATAGTCCATCATTGAAGGAAGTCAGGACAGGAACTCAGGCAGGGCTGGAACTTGGAGGCAGGAGCTGATGCAGAGGCTGTGTGGAGGGGTGCTGCTTAGTGGCTTGCTTCCCATGGCTTGCTCAGCCTGCTTTCTTACAGAACCCAGGAAAACCGCCCCAGGGGTGGCACCACCCACCATTGGCTAAATGAGAAAAATGCTTTACAGCCGGATCTCATGGAGGCATTTTCTCAACTGAGGCTCCTTCCTCTCTGATGAGCTTGTGTCAGGTTGACAGACAAAATCAGCGAGTACACCCTGTTACAGCAATCATTAATCAGGAAAATGCCCCACAGGACAGTCTAATGGGGGCAGTTCCACGATCAAGGCTCGCTGTCTCCCCAGGTATGTTGAGTTGAGCCAAGATTAACCATGGGCTCCCTGGGTCCCCAGCTCTTATGGTTCCTCTTAAGCCCTGCTTCTCCCTGGGTGAAGCCAATGTATACTCTGGAAGGACACTGTCACTTGGGCTGCAGGTCCCAGAGGTCTGCTCTTACCTGGGGACTGCTGGCCAAGCTGGGCCCTGGCACCTTGAAGAGCTGTATGCGCGCTCTGGGTTTGTCTGCCCGGTGGTACAGTTGCATCAAATGAGGTTGTGCTCTTATTGCGTTATCTCTACCAGGGTTTGAAATGAGATTATTCTTGGCTTCGGGTGAAGGGGCTTGCTTCCTGTTTAATGCTTTAGGTAGGGGTGAGGGATGTTTCTTGTTTCTATGCTTTAGAGGGTACACTTCCTGTTTCCATGCTTTGTCCTTGTCAGGTCCTAAAGAAACCTGGGATGAGTCTCACTCAGTACCTGTGGATCCTCCCAACAGTTCTCCCTAGGCCTCCTACCCTAAACCTCTCCAGCCCAGGAGCTGGACTTCAGTTCCCTATCCCCAGCTTCTGATCCTACATAACTCAGCCATTTTGGCTATGCACTCTCTTGGTCCTGTTGGTACTCCTTCTCTCTCAGCTCCCTCCTCCCAGCCCACCCCTCCTATGACACCCTAGTTCAGTCTGCTGGCCATGTTCAGTCAGGATCCTTCCAGATGCCTCTGGCTATGCTCTCCCTCATAGTCACAATAAAACCTTTCTCCACAAACATACCTAGAAGCAGTCATGCCTTCATTTTCGTCAGTCCTGTTATTTGCCCAATCAGGTTTCCTTCGTCCCCCACCCCCTTCCTCAGAATCTGTGCAATTCCCTGTAATTTTCATGCATTCTCTGAGGCACAAAGGGTATCCTAGGATTCCATGTGCACACTGTACGGAACATTCTGTCGTATGTCAGCATTTTAACAAATTTCGTGGTGTTCGTCTGCAGTTAAGTTGGTGCTGTAGCTGCATCAGCCTAATTTCCTTTGTTGTTAGATCTCAGAGGTTCTGAACATTCACTGCTGCATCCAAAGATGTTGGGGCAAAAGTTCTAGTTTTCCAGTTATTGACAAGAACCCGTTCTTTCCCAGATCCTGCTTCTCCTTGCAACTGCAGCAGATTGGCTTCTGGAGTCTCCTCTGCTTTTTTTCTTTTTCCTTTTCTCTCCCCCCCCCCCCTCGTCTTTCTTTTCTGAGACAGGGTTTCTCTGTGTAGCGCCAACTGTCCTGGAGCTCATTCTGTTTACCAGGCTGGCTTCAAACTCAGAGATCCACCCACCTTTGCCTCCTGAGTGCTGGGATTAAAGCACCACCACTGCTTGGCTTCCTTTGCTTTTCTTATTTGACAATGTGACGTTGAGACCTGGGGCATCCTTCAGCCCTACCCTTGATGTTTCACTCACTGGACTTGTCTTTGTTCTAGAATAAGAAGAGCCACCCACACCACTCAGACTCTGGTCTCCGTTAGATAGGGATGGCTTATTGGAACGTCTTTTCCAAGCTGATAAATCAGGGTCATAGTAAGGACTCAGGATCCTAAGGACATCTACAAGTTCTCACGGCAGCATTTTTATAGAAAGAACCAAATGCAGAAGACACGGGGAGGACAGTCACACATTTTGGCTAACTGTACAAAGCACTATTACGTTTTCAGCTAACTAGACAAGGTATTATCAGCCAACCTTTAAGCTGATTGGTCCTAAGTGAGGTCAGGGAGGCAGGGCTTAGGGTCTTCTAGAGTCCATCCAAAGTGTAGCCAGGTGTGTAGATAAGAAGGGCACAACCAGAGTGTAAGCCAAGTGAAGAGATACCAAAGTATGAGTTATGACACTATTGAATTCTAAGGTCAGCTATGAACAACCACTTTCAAGGAAGCAGCGTTGAAAAGTTGAAAATTTTGAAGTTAATTTCACCTTAGAAACAAAATGGAAGCTGAATATAAAGATGGCTGTAGCTTTGTCTCAATTAGCAGGCTGCAACAGTCTTCTGTTTTCCTGCCTAACATTTTGATTTCCTTATTTTCACACGTGTCTTTGAAGTAAACAAAACTGAATGTTTTAAAGGTTATTTTTTTTCTACATGGACAGTAGAACATGCAGTTCATCTCTTCTGAATTATTTATTTTTGTTTGTTTGTTTTTGTTTTTTTGTGTGTGTTTTTCAGACAGGGTTTTTCTGTTTAGCCTTGGGTGGCCTGCAGCTCACTCTGTAGACCAGGCTGGCCTTGAACTCACAGAGATCTGCCTGTTTCTCCCTTCCGAGTGCTGGGATTAAAGGTGTGTGCTACCACTGCTCATCTTATTGTGCTTTTTATCCTGCCAACTTATTTGAGATTGATGTTTGTAAATTCTTTGTGAATTTTGGAGGAGGGACCACGTGCTGTGTCTGCACCTGTTTATAACCAACCTTATTAACCATCTGATTTGTTTCTACAGTTTCTTCTATTTTGTCCATCTCAAGACTGAGTTGTGCGATAATTCTTTCACTGCGTTGTGGTTGCTTCATTGTCAAATTTCAAAGTTTTTATTCGCCTGGCATTAACCTGTGTGGGTTGTTACTCAGCCCATGTGAGCTCACTGAAGTGAGCTCAGTATCTGGGTTGTACCTTCTGTTCATGTGACATCCTGTCTCCTGTCCCCCACACCACTGCTGTTTTCGCTTGTGTTGTGTATCACGTCCTCTCTGTGGCCACTTGTGTTAGCTACTTTTCTCATCAACGTTACCAAATACCTGATGAGAAGCCACTTAAGAGAGGAAGTACAGACCTTAGCTCATAATTTGTAAGTGTAATTCCTCACAGTGAGGGAGTTGTTGATGTGTGAATAGGGGGTAGAGGCTTGTGAAGACAGATTCCAGTGTGGAAGAGGTAGCACGGTTTTATAGTTACAGGATAAAAGAAAGTCATAAAAGCAGGCATTTTCAGACACTGATGGGAACAGCATGGTGGGAAAGTCTTTCATAGGCCTCAGATGCTATCTGAAGGCATTTTTAAACTTCTGGCTGGTGGAGGCCTGTGTTTTGCTCAATTAGTGCCTTCTGAAATGTTTTAGCTAAAGCTCACAAGGATGTTAGGTCCAACACAGAGGTGAACAATAAATGACTATGAAGGAGGCGAAAGAGAGCCCAGGATAGTTGGCTTTGATCTGCCATGTTTGAGTGCGGGAACGTGCATAGCCATGAAGCCTGGCCAAGTACAGTTGGCGCTGCTCAAGGACACGTCTGGGATCTAAGTACGTGCTTTTGAGAAAGGATGTTCTCATAAATCACTTATAAATAATTCGTCAGGAATGAAAATACCCAGGGATTAGGTTTCTTGAAGGTCTCCAAGCATTGGGAAGCTACCCACTGTGTGCAGATGGTAAAATATTTATGCCTTGATGCACTGTGGGGCTCCGGCTACTTTGTTTGATTTATTTGGGAAGCATCTGACGCAGGAAGCTGGACGTCGGTCTCCAATGATGAGTGAGTTGGGCAGTTGTAAGGAGGTGGCATGACCCATGACTGCAGAGGGGGAGCTAAAGCCAGGCAGGATGGGTGCCGCTTCTAGGGGGACCTCAAAGGAGTAAGAGTAGCTTTTAAGGACTGAGAGGAGAGCTTGTGTCTTAGGAGCATCACTCACACCATAGAATGGCCAACAATCCAGCTGGATACTAGCAGTTACCCTTGCTCTGCCTGGGCTTTCTCATTTCCTACAAGATTCCTTACAGCAGTCCTGCCTACCTGTGACCTCTTCTTTGGCTCTCTCCCGTTCTTGCTTCATTTCCCTCTACTGCCTAGGGTACCACTTCTGAGATGACCTTCTTGGGTTGGTTCCCTGTATACTCACGTTCCTGTTCCAGGATGTGTATAGCTCCTGAAGGGATGTGGATGCCCTCCCCATGAGGACAGGGCAGCTGAGGCACTGGGGCATGTATAACAAAGGCCCGTGTTTTGATAACCCCTTTAACAACACAGGGACTGAAACACTGGAGGCTCGGGGGTATGGTCCAACTTTCTCTGAGAAATTGGCTGTTGTACCTGTATGAGAGAATGTTCTGAGCAAGAGATGATGGTTGCCAGACAGGAGGTCCAGCCAGGATCTGGACAAAAGGAGGTGAGAGGTAGGCATGAGACTGGGTCAGACTGGGCACAGGGCTGGGGTGTCTTGAAGGACACACATGGAGGAAAGGGAGAACCAACCCATGCTAGTTGTCCTCTAACCTTCACATGCCCACTGAGGCACACATGCTTGCACACATACACACAGATACAATAAATACATGTAATACAAATTTATTGTTCATTTTATCTCTAAGCAGCCCTTCCCTTAGTACCCAGGCATTTGTAAGCATGTGCTCTTCCCCAAAGTGGCCCAGACTGGATAAGTCTTCATGGTTTTTTTGGGTTCATTTGGCTGGAATTCAGAGCTTCCTGTCCTTGCCTCTCTGGCTGGTTCTGGTGATGCCAAACATTCCATGTGTTTTGGCTAGTTGAAGGTGCCTGTCCTGTGGAGAGCAGGTCAGCACTGTTTCCTTATAGGCTCATGGGTTTTCCTGCAGGAGTGAGGGTCAACGCTGTTTTGGGCAGCAGGGAGGTCTTCCTTCAGGTTGCGGGTGCTCACCTCTGTTCTGCTCATTTGGCTCTGTTGCCGGTGTTTGATGATCACTTCCTGTGACTGCCTGACCACCTTACCCAGGGTGTGATGGTTGCGGTTCTCCTATTTTCCGATTTTTGTCTTAGAGTCTAATGTCGTACTTCCCTGACACCCACAAATGTTGTCCTGAGTTTTCTGGGCTCCTTCTGTTGCTGCTGTTCTGCCTGTGTTCTCCCGAGACATCCAGGATAAGGACGAGAGTGGCAGAGGAGTGGGGAGGCTGAACGTCCCTTTTGTCCCCGGCCTGGAGGGCTAGAATGTCCTTGCCTTCTTGTTAGTCGCTTGGAAAGTCGTTCAGCTTACACAGGAGAGGATCTTTGAATTCAATAAATACAGACAAAGTAGAAAAACAAGAGATGCAAACATCCCAGAGGCTTAAGCGACCTGTTCACATAAAGCAGACAGATGGGGACTTGAAGAGAGAGGACACTCCAATTAATCAAGAGACAAACCAGCTTTAAGTGAGTATTTTGGGAGAACTGACCTCCCTCTGTGGCTCTGTGGATTCCCTCGCTGGATGCAGAGAATATACATTAAGAGTGTATGCACTTGATTATACAGTCTGGGGCACACTCATATATACTGACCAATAAATCGCACTGCTCATCAACACACACACACACACACACACACACACACACACACACACACAGCCCATCACATGTATATGCAAGCATTCACTCACTATTCAATAACACACATACACACACACACTACACAGTAACAAACTGTCCAGAATGCATTTACACACACACACACACACACACACACACACACACACACAGCTCAGCCTATATTCACATAAACATACAAAAACACTTTCATGTTGCCCCACTAATAGGTGCATGCATGCTTAGCCCACTGCTCAGCATACAAATGCATGTACAATTACACATATGCACGCTCACACACCCCAACATACACTGAGACCCCACTTCCCTTAAAACCTCTTTCCTCCTCCTCGTGGTTCTCTTTCTGGCAAGGGAGCCTGTATTTTCAGGTTACTGTGTTAAAAGCCTCCATTTGCTCACGGGCGATTTTCGTGCCAACTGTGTAAAGTCCTGACACAATGAGATGAGCCCCCTTGGAACGGGGGGGGGGGGGGCAGGATGGATGCTGGCCAACCACTCTCAGCTGGGTGTCGGAAACAAAACCACAATAACAGGAAACACAAGTTGGGGTTTTCACAAAGCCATTTCATTTTCTGACAAGAAACTTCAATTAGTGAGCACTCAACCAAATCCAGCCGCTCGGGTATTATGGTTTTGAACTTAAACTTGACACTGGTAATGAGATGGCAATCTCTAAATGCTGAGTTGGCCACGGTGCTTACGTACCCTCCAGTTGAGGCCACTGAGCAGATTTCAGGTAACAGGAATAGGAAGATAATTTTCACGACTTTGGTGACTTTTCCCTGTCTGGTTTGCTTTGTTTCTCTTCCTTCCTTCCTTCCTTCCTTCCTTCCTTCCTTCCTTCCTTCCTTCCTTCCTCCCTCCCTCCCTCCCTCCCTCCCTCCCTCCCTCCCTCTCTCTCTCTCTCTCTCTTTCCCTCCCTCCCTCCCTCCCTCCCTCCCTTCCTTCCTTCCTTCCTTCCTTCCTTCCTTCCTTCCTTCCTTCCTTCCTTCCTCTTTCTGTCTGTCTGTCTTTCTTTCTTTCCATTCCTTCCTTTCCTCTTTCTTTTGTTTTTTTGTCTTTTTTTTTTTCTGGGGTGTGTGTGTTTGTGTGTGTGTTTATGTGTATGTACATATGTGTGCAGGCAGAAGTCAGAGGTCAATTACAGGTGTCTTTCTTGATCATTAACTTTTTAACTCATTTTTTCAAAAAGATTTAAAAATTATTTTAAAGTATGTATGTATGTATGTATGTATGTATGTATGTGTGTATGTATGTGTGTCCATGTGTAGAAATGTGCATATGAATAAGATGCCAGAGGAGGGTGTTGGATCCCCTGGATCTGGAGTTACAGGCAGCTGTGAGCCTCCTCACAACTGGGTTTTCTGCGAGAATGAGACACACTTCTTAAGATCTGAGCCACCTTTTTTTTTATTAATTACACTTTATACATTTTGTATCCTCCCATAAGCCCCTCCCTCCTCCCCTCCCGATCCTACCCTCCCTCCCCCTTCTTCACACATGCCCCTCCCCAAGTCCACTGATAGGGGAGGTCCTCCTCTCCTTCCTTCTGATCTTAGTCTATCAGTTCTCATCAGGAGTGGCTGCATTGTCATCTTCTGTGGCCTGGTAAGGCTGCTCCCCCCTCAGGGGGAGGTGATCAAAAATCAGGCCATGATTTTTGTCAGAGGCAGTCCCTCTTCCCATTACTATGTAACCCACTTGGACACTAAACTGCCATGGGCTACATCTGTGCAGGGGTTCTAGGTTATCTCCATGAATAGTCCTTGGTTGGAGTATGAGTCTCTGGGAAGTTCCCTGTGTTCAAATTTTCTTGTTGTGTTGCTCTCCTTGTGGAGTTCCTGTTCTCTCCAGCTCTTGCTATTTCGCACTTCTTACATAAGATTCCGTGCATTCTGCCCAGCAGTTGGTAATCAGGCTCAGCATCTGTTTTGATAGTCTGCAGGGCAGAGCCTTTCAGAGGCCCTCTGTGGCAGGTTCTTAGGTTGTTTCCTGTTTTCTTCTTCTTCTGTTGTCCATCCTCTTTCTGAGCCACCTTTTAAACCCTTCCTATCTATCTATCTATCTATCTATCTATCTATCTATCTATCTATCTATCTATCTATCTATCTACATGCTTACATACCGAGGCAGTGCCTCTTACTGAGGCTGGCCAGTCAGCTTCAGGGACATTCCTGTCTCTTGTCCCCTAGTTCAGCGGTTACAGATGTGTGCTGCCACCTCTAGCTTTTACTTGGATGTGTGGGACCTGAACTAAGGTTCTCACACTTGTGTGGCAGGCACTTTACTGGCTGAGCCATACCGAGAGTCCCCTTACTATTTTTCATACTATTTTTCCTTTTGGTCCCTGTGACCTTTCTGAATTCTGAAGAACCTCCAAAGGGCGTCTGTCTTCCCCGTTCATGTCTATTTTGGGAAGTGAGGCAAAGCCACCGGAGAGCAGGAGCACTCTGATTTACATTTTGTATCCTGCCATCTTCTCTTTTCACCCTGCCTGGACAGCCACCTGTGAGAAAAGGCATTGGGCAGACAGCCAGATTGACACAGTGGATCCTACCTGTCCTGGCTAAAAGGACAGATGTACTGCTGGGTGGTGTTTTGGATGAAGCTCCCTTTAACTGTATTCCACCCCTTAGGGGGAAGGCCCATGACTCATTGGGCTGAGCAAGGGTTAGCATCACTCCCTGGGAGACTGTTAGCTTGTCTGTTTTGACTGCCCTGCTCCTTCTGTATTAGAAAATGTGCCAATTTTCCACCCAGAGTTGCTGTCTTCACTCGGTGGGTGAGTGGGTGTTTTCTGTATTCCCTGTCAGATACGCTTGTAAACACAGGAGCGGGGAGGCTGCCTGTCACTGGGGGCAGCACTGTGGCTGTGCTGACTGTGGTAGCTGGGTGGCAGATAGGACTCACCTCTGTTACACAGGGTCTCTGTGGCAGGACAGGGCCCCTAACCCTGCTTCTGTAGGCTTCAGGGCCCAACAAGTGTGCCTTTTTCACCTGGTTCCCTTCCCAGAACCCATGCTGTATCAGCCTTTCTCCTCCAGACTGCCATTTGGTGAGCACAGAACAGTGTCTGAGGAGACAGTCCTCTCCAGGATCCCCAGGAGTTTGACTGCAGCAGACCCAACAAAACAGATTTAGCTGTGTGCCAGACATGAGGCAGCCGATGCCTGCATGTGGGTGAGAGGTCCTTTGTGTTCCAATTCTCATTTCCTCCTCTCTGAGTCACTACATCCAACTCATCTGAAAGCAATCTGGACAGTGGGCCAGGTCACTTGACAAGAAGTCACACTTGCAGAGGAGCGACAAAAGTCATGTACGAATGTTTTGGCTTGGAGAATGGAACGAGGTTAGCTGATACCTAGCACTCCAGATGAAAGAGAATGTCTGCCTTCTCATGTAGTTCCAGCTCTTGGAAGTTTGCGTCTGTCTGAAATGCTTTCTTTACAGTGTTTTCTGTAATGTTCACACTCCGTCCTGCAATGGTGTCCTTTGACCCCAGGCTTCTCAGTGGGATTACTTGTTGGCCTTGGTGCTCATACCAGCCAATTCTGCATCCACAAGAGCCAGGAAAGGACCAGGAGGGTGAGTGGAAGGACCCTGGATATTCCCAAGGTGCCAGGTACACCTGCCACTGGCTCCGGAGCAGGTTCCCTGGGGTATTGTGAAATTACTACCACCAGGGACATAAATCTACAATCATATCACCTCTCACAGCTAAAGCAGAAATCTAAGATGGAGGAGTAGCAGGGGCTGAAGGTATGAGAGGGTCCTTCCTGCTTCTTTACTTCCGGTGGCTTCAGGAAGGGTTACTCCACGTGGCTGCACATGGCTACCCGAGTCTTCTCTCCTGCTTGAGGTCACCTGCTATTCAAAGATCTAAAAAGTCCTGATTTCAAGTGTCTAAGGTAATGTTCAATTGCTGTGACGAGATGCCAAGACCAGTGCAACTTTTATGAAATGAAGTGATTACTTGGGGGCTTGCCTACAGCTTCAGAGATTTAGCCCATTTTCATCATGGCGGGGAGCATGGCAGGTGCTGGTGTAGTAGCTGAGAGCTACATCCTGATCTATAGGCAGAGAGGAGAAAGGAAGAAGAGGAGGAGAAAGAGGAGGAGAAGGAGGAAGAGGAAGAGGATGAGGGGGAGGAGAAGGAGGAGGAGGAGGAAGAAGGAGAAGGAGAAGGAGAAGGAGAAGGAGAAGGAGAAGGAGAAGGAGAAGAAGAAGAAGAAGAAGAAGAAGAAGAAGAAGAAGAAGAAGAAGAAGAAGAAGAAGAAGAAGAAGAAGAGCGTAGCAGGAGGAAGGAGGAGGAAGAAGAGGAGACAGAGAGAGAGACTGGACCTGGCATGGGCTTTTGAAAGCTCAAAGTCCACCCCTAGTGACACAGTTCCTCCAACAAGGCCACACCTTCTAACCATTCTAATCCTTCTTAGATAGCACTGTTCCCTGATGACCAAGCAATCAAATACATGAGCCTATGGGGTGCAATTTCATTCAGGTCACCACATCAAGTAAGTGTTTAGAGGTGCGAGTGACCACTGGGATGTGAACAGCCTCTGCCATGTGTTCTAATCATGAACTCAAGTGCTTTGCTGTGCCCTCCCCACCGGGGTGGTCTGAAACCGTGAGCTCAAATCAGTCATTCCTCCAGTCAGATGTTTAAGAAGCAGAGTGAGGAATCAGGGGTAGGAATTACCTTCAGTGTTTTGCCCTTGGTGGCTTTCTGTTTCTAGCAAGATTCATCTTGTAAGATGAATCTGGAATTTCCTAAAATATGCCACCAAACATTCAAAGCATGAGCTAGTAGGGGGAGGCATTTCAAATTTAAATCATAATGCCAACCCAATACTACCTATTTTCTTCAGGCTCCCAACTGTATGCATGCTTCAAATACTTTTGGGAGGACTCAGCTTTTTGCAGACAGGGTCTCCTGTATCCCAGGCTGGCCTTAAATTCCCTAAGTGGTGGAAGATGTCCTTGAACTTCTGATCTTCCTGCCTCCATTTCTCAAGGGATGACAAGTGTGTGCTGCTGTGCTTGGCTCACACAGTGCTGGAGGTTGAGCCCAGAGGTCTGTGCTCTCTACTGACTGAGCTACGTCTCCAACCGATGGTAGGTGTTCATTTTTTAACACCAGAAACCATATGTAAACACGAACGCTTGTAGTTCAGAAAATTTGTCCTTGCTTACCTCTCCTGGTTTCTTAGGCGAGCCTGAGCCTCTTCCCAAACAGGCAATAATCCACTCGGACAGACGTGAGGCACCGGGACTTGAGAGTAATTAGTGGAGAGTGTTAACCAGCAGTGCTGCCAAAACATTTTGCTCCAGGTCCAAGATGAGCGGCTGCACACAGGATGGGCCTGTTTCCTGTGGTGAATTCCCATCACGATGCCCCCGATTTCCTGTCCAGATAATGATCAGAAAGTGACAGGCCAAGAGCTGACAGGCTGCCTCTTGCTTCTCAGCCTGCCCAGGATGCTGGTTTCAGGGGTAGTTTGTCATGCCAGAATGCCTAATGATACCATCTCCCGACACCTGCTGTCCTAATAATCACCAGAGTGGGACATTTTGGGGCGACATGTTTCCAAAGAATTTAAGAAGTACCTGGCACTTGGGAAATGGGTTAGCTGGTAAAGCACTTACCTTGCCAACACAAGGGCCCAAGCCTGATTCTCAGAACTTCAGTACACAAAAGCCATGTGTGCCTCCAGCTTGTCACAGAGAGGTCCCTGCCCCAAATTTCTCTTCTCTCTGCAAGCCCTCTGCCTTTCTGCCCCCGCTTTCCCCAGGTCTGATATTGACCCTCATTTCTCTCCTTCTACTTAGCTTCTTTGGGTCTGTGAGTTGTAGTATGGTTATCCCATACTTATATGGCTAAAATCCACTCTTTTGTTTCATTTAACATTTTTTATTATTATCATTTATTACAATTTATTCAATTTGTATCCTGGCTGTGGCCCCTTCCCTTGTTTCCTCCCAATCCCACCCTCCTCCTTCTATACCCCTCCCCTAGCCCACTGATAGAGGAGGTCCCTCTATTTGACTCTAGCCTATCAGGTCTCATCAGGACTGGTTACACTGTCTTCCTCTGTGGCCTGGCAAGGATGCACTCCCCAGGGGCGGTGATCAGAGAGCCTGCCACTGAGTTCATGCCAAAGAAAGGTTCTGGTTCTCTTTACTAGGGAACCCACTTGGAGACTGAGTCTATGGGCTACATCTGAGCAGGGGTTTTAGGTCCTCTCCATATTGTCCTTGGTAGGGGTGTCATTTTCTTCAGGGCCCCCAGGGCTCTTTTTTTTTTTTTTGGGCTCTGTTGGTCTCCTTTTGGAACTTCTGTACCCTCCAGGTCTTTCTATCTCCCCCTTCTTTCCTAAGATTCCCTGCACTCTGCCCAAAGTTTGGCTATGAGACTTAGCCTCTGCTTTGATACCTCCATCAATAGAGTTTTTTCAGAGGCTGTCTGTGTTAGGCTCCTGTCCTGTTCCCTGTCTTCTGCTTCCAATGTCTATAGCATTTGTCCTTCTGAATGAAGATTGAGCATCTTCCCTAGGGTCTTCCTTGTTGTTTAGCTTCTTTAGGAGTATAGATTTTAGTATGTTTATCCTATATTATATGGCTAATACCACTTATGAGTGAGTATATAACATATGTGTCTTTTGTTTCTGGGATACCTCACTCAAGATGATCTTTTCTAGTTCCCACCAATTGCCTGCAATTTTCATGGTTTCCTTGTTTTTAATAGCTGAGTAGTATTCCATTGTATAAATGTACCACAATTTCTGTATCCATTCCTCTGGGAGGGACATCTGAGTTGTTTCCAGATTCTGGCTATTACGAATAGAGCTGCTATGAACATGGTTGAGCAAATGTCCTTGTTGTATAGTTGAGCATCTTTTGGATATATGCCTTGGAATGGTATAGCTGGATCTTGAGGTAGCACTATTCCCAATTTTCTCCAGATTGATTTCCAAAGTGGTTGTACAAGTTTACATTCCCACCAGCAATGGGGGAGGGTTCCCCTTTCTCCACATCTTCTCCAGCATGTGTTGTCACTTGAGTTTTTGATCTTAGCCATTCTGATGGGTGTAAGGTGAAATCTCAGGGTTGTTTTGATTTGCATTTCTCTGATGGCTCAGGATGTTGAACATTTAAAGTGTTTTTCTGCCATTCGGTGTTCCTCTATGGAGAATTCTTTGTTTAGCTCTGTATCCCATTTTTTAATTGGATTACTTCTTAAGTTCTTTATATATTCTTGATAATAGCCTAAGACTCACTTCTAAGTGAGTAGATCCCACATGTGTCTTTCTGGGTCTGGGTTACCTCACTGTGGATGATCTTTTCTAGTCCATCCATTTGCCTGCAAATGTTATGATTTCCTTGTTTTTGATAGCTGAGTAATTTCCATGGTGTAAGTGTACCACAACTTGCTTATCCATTCTTTGGGTTGAGGGGCACCTATGAGGGTGACTCTAGCTGAGACTCTTAGTAACAGGGGTCATGGAGACTGAAGAGGCCACCCTCTAACTAGACACAACTCCTAGTGGAGGTAGGGGAACACCAACCCACCCCCAAAACTTCAACCCACAATTTACCCTGCCTACAAGATGGGCAGGCACAGAAATAAAGCAGAGTTTGGCCCAACCTGAGACCCACCCCATGGGGAACAGCCAACCCTTGACATGTTTAATGATACTATGCTTTGCTTACTGATGGGAGCCTAGCATAGCTGTCCTCTGAGTGGCTCCACCCAGCAGCTGATGGAAACAGATGCAGAGACCCACAAAGAATTGTTGGTTGGAGCAGAGGGAGTCTTGTGGAAGAGTGGGGGTAAGGACAGAAGGACCCAGAGGTGATAGGAGACCACAAGAAGACCAACAGAGCCAAATAACCAGGGCCCAGGGGTACCTGTGGAGCTGAAGCACCAAGCAAGGACCATGCATGGACTGGACCTAGGCCTCCTGCACAGATGTAGCCGATGAGCGGCTCGGTCCTCATATAGGTTCCCTAGTAAGGGGAATGGGGGCTAACTCTGACATGAACTCTGTTGCCTGCTTTTTGATTACTTTCCACTGGCGAGGCTACCTTGCCAGATCACAGGGGAAGAGGATGCCCTCTGTCCTGATGCAACTAGATATGATGGGGTGGGTGGGTAGAGGGGCTCCCCTTCACTGAAGAGGAGGGGAGGAGGGGTAGAGGAAACAGGGAGGAAGGATAGGACCAGGAGGAGAAGGGGGGAGGTCTATGACTGGGATGCAAAATGAATAAATAAAAATCTTTAAAAAGCCATGTACATTGGGATGCACTTTTAATCCTAGAGCTGGGGAGTTTTCTGGTACTCAGTGGCCGGTTGTCTGGTCTAGCCTACTTGGTAAGTTCCAGGCTAGTAAGAGACTATCAGAAAACAAGGTGGACGGTACCTGAGGAATGACACTGAGGTTGTACATATATGTGTGTACATGCGTGTATACGTTATATATGTGTACACACGTGTTTGTGTACTGTGTCATATTTGTAACATATACACAGTACAGAAACACATGCACACACACGTTTACACATACATATACACCACACATACACACATACACACAGTACACAGATACACACAGTGCACACACATTACACACACAGCACACAAACACACATGTAAACACATACACACAGCACACAAACACACACCTGTACACATGCATACACAAACACTCACACACAAGCACAGAAACATATACAGTATACATACACACACACATTTATGTACAGCAGTCCTTAAACCAAGGCTAAAAGGTTAAGTTTGGCATCTGAGTAGTTTTTGACTCACTTGTGGGCAGCTATCAGGAGACAGAGCGTGTCTTGGTTTCATACCCACCCATATTACTTATCACAAGTTCAGGTCATTAAAAGAATGGCGTGTGTAGATACACTGATACCACAATGAGACAAACAGCATATCACTAATATGCAGTAACAGCAGTAAGGGGATTGAAGAGCAACTAGCCAACTCTCTGGTCTCCTTGTGTGCTGACCTGCAGGTGGGATTCTCATTCCTAGTCAAGTTCACTACATCCAGCTTCTGCTGGAGGCCAAGGTCTTTTTAGTTGCTTCTCTTTGTGGAGGCTTTGGAGGACCTCTGTCTTGTCTCCTGCTCCCTGCTCACCTGTTTTATTCCTCTTCCCACCATCCCTTTCTGCTCTCACTGAATGCTGGAGTCATGTGACCTATGAGGGGAGGGCAGGAGATGAGCTGTGGATGAGCTGAGGTCACCGGGAGGGAGAAGAGTAGGGAGTGACCTTGGGGAGACTGCACCTCAAGTCCCAGCCTGCTGGAGCAGGTGGTGGCCTCTGGCTCCACCCCTGTATTGGCATCAGAATGTAGAGTTCACCTGGTCCATTTGCCAGGCCACTTGGTACCTGAGAACCAGGGCTGGGAATGAGCCAAGGTTCTATGGGCAATTTTGATTCAAGTCTGAGGACATGGCTGGCCAGGTGCCCATTTGGTTCCAGGGCCTGGCTGGGATGGCAGTTTACATCTGAAGTCCTTGGTGGCTCTGTCAATGGGCTTGTATGCAGTGGGCAAGGCTGAAAGCAAGGCAGAGGGTGTGTGTGTGTGTGTGTGTGTGTGTGTGTGTGTGTGTGTGTGTACTGGTAGAGGAGGGATGTTCAGAATGATGGCAAAGGTGCTGGGCACCCGAGAGAGCCTTGGGGTTGTCTCTGAATTATCAGATGAACTTCACTGTAGAACTCATGGGCAGAGGGAAGATGGATGTTAGTGAGGACCACGTTCAGGTGAGCAGATACACTGCAACCTTGTGCTGACCCCTCTCCTCTTCTGGGATGACCCTCTGTCCTGGCCCCCAGAGACTCCTGCTCTGAGCTGTAGGTAGTATGTGGCTCCTCTGGGAAGCTACTTGGATTTCTTTCTGAGTGGTTTCAGACCTGGATTCCTTTCTCAAGACTTCTTGGCCTGATGCCCTGTGCTCTCATCCCTTGGCTCTGCTTTGGCACCTGGGGCTAGAGGGATGATCTAGCACCACCTCTATCCACTACAGCACCCAGCATGGGATCTCACTTCCTTAGGGCCTGCCAAGAGTGTGGAAGGGAGAAGACGAGGCCCGGATTGGGGGGTGATGCCAGCTTTCTTGCCCATTCTCTGCAGGATGGTGGTCCTGTCCACGTCTCAGCTATCTGTGGTGGGACCCACCTTTCTTGTTTCCTCCTTTCTGGCTCACAAGAACCTAGCTGAGAGGCGATAGTAATTGGTGTGGCAGTCTTGAGCCGTGTGGATGGTCCAGTGGGCGGTAGAGTGGCTTTACCGTGGCCCTGCTCTGTGACATTGTCCCTTTGGGCCTTCTTGTGAAATTCCTAATCTTTCCCATTGTGTTTTGAAGCTTTTTTTTTTCATATAAAAATTGATTTGTGAGGCTCTGTGTGTGATGTGGATATTGGTTTTCTTTGTATAATGTTTTGGGTGAATGTAAGTTCTCACAGTTTGGTAGTTGCAGTCAGCAATAGTTTCCCTGTGTAGGGAAAGCTTTTCCTGCTGCCTTGGAGAACGGTTTCATTTCTATGTCATTCCTTGAAAACGTTAGCTACAGAATTTTAGCTACACAACAACAATCTTTAAAGCCTAGGTCTGTAATTCATGAAGTTTTTGCTGTGTGGTAGGTATTCTGTGCTTGCCAGTGAGGTCTCGGTGGTGGGATACAGCCCTGCCTGCCTTCTGCATATGGTTTTTGCATGTGGGCGTAACTGAATGCTGTCCCTATCTGTAGTTTTCAAAACCCAAAGAATTTACCGTTTGACATGTGTAAGGAGGTTAGTGAGGCCTGGGGTGTGGCCAGAGCTGGGGCCAGACAGTCCTCTTCTGGGCCTGTCACACTCTGGACAGCTGCAGAACCACACTGTCTGACCACTTCATGCTCCTCCTGGATCTGCTCATCTGTCTGGAGTGGCCACTGAAGTGTTCTTCAATTGTCCTTGTTACCTAGAGCACCGCTGTCCTCAATGCTTTTCTCTCTCATGCGAGCTGGAGGCTCCACCTTCCAGATTCTGCAAATCTTCTGTTTCCTGGTTCATGGATGAGGATAGTCACTCTGTCACGTTGCTCAATAATGCTTCTTAGGAAGTTTCAGAAATCTGTCCGGGGTCATCTGGCCTAGAGTCGATGTACTTCTAAATCTCATCTATGTTAAAATGTTATTCTAAGTGGTTTCTTTTAGAATGGTCATTTTGTAGCAGCTTATGTAGAAAGAATTGATTTTGTTGTATTGATTTTGTCTTCTGCAGTCTTGCTTAACTTTCTTATTAATTCCTGCACTTTATCTATAGATAATTTGATCTTATCATCTATGAATAGACAGTTTATCGTTTGTTTTCCTTTTTAATCCCTTTCCCCCTATTTGTAGGCAGCATCTAGCACACAGTGGTTGGGTCTGATAGAAACAGAGTCATTGCATTTCTCTTCCCACCAAGGGCACCTTCTGTGACTCCCTTCCTTCCTTCTTCCTTTCCTTCCCCCTTCTTCCCTTTTTCTTCCCTTTCTTTCATCCTTTCCTCCTCTCCTTCCTTTGTTCTTTCTCTCCTCCCTTCATTTCCCTTTCTTCATCCATTCTTTCCTTCTCTCCTCCTTTCTTCCCTTCCTGTTTTCCCTTTCTTCTATTCTCCCATTCTTTCTCCCTCCCTTCTTTCCTTCCTTCCTTTCTCTCTTCCTCACTTCTTCTCTTCTTCTTTTCCTTCCTCCTTTCATTTCTCTTTCTTTGAGATGCTAAGAATAGAGCCTAGTGTCTTGCACCTGCTAGGCAAGTACCCCACCACAACACTGTATCCCCAGACTTTTTGAAATTCCCTTGGTAAACTCTTCAGAATTCACCCCTCCCCTTTTCTCAGGCTACACTGCTTGGTGTCTCTGCTGGGTTTTATCCCTGACTGCTTCTGTAATATTTTATGAGCTCTGTGTGGCTTGTCTTTAGCAGCATATGACACTATGATAGCCTCTGGCTCCAACTGTGTTTCTCTACCTTTTCTTCTTGGGTCCTTATGAGGTCCCATTGGGAGCCCAATGGTAGTGAGTGCTCAGTCTATCTAGTATTGCTTTTCTTTCTTTTCACCCTGAAAGTCATCCTGGTACCTGGCTCAGGATTCTAGTCATGGCTGTTTTATCTTGGTACACTGACGTCTGTTCATGGGGTCCAGAATCCTGTGCTGCTGTTGAAGATTTCTGAGGTTATTGGCTGTCCTGACTGGTGCCATTGGCTTGCTGTCATGGGATTGGTGATGTCCCTATTTGTCCCAATTCATATTTAATCAATTCTTCAACTTTGTAGGCTGAGTTTTACAAAAGAGGGAACACCCTCAGTTGGTCTCTTTGATATTTCTTCAGCCCATGTCCTCTCTTTCCTCTTTTGAAGAGGGCCAGCATCTGAGACCCTGTCATCTATGCCTGTGCTAACGCTCATTTTGCTTCTCCATCCTCCCCTTCCACCTCTCCACCCACTCACTCACTCTAGCCACCTCCAATTTACTGACAAGCATCTACTGACTTGTAATTTTGGTTTCTGGGTTTCAGGTCTAGATATTCCACTTAAACGTGTTTCTAATTGGTAAGGTTCTGTGGTGGTTCGAATGAAAATGGCCCCTAGAGGTCCACAGAGAGCAGCACGACTAGGAGGTGTGGCCTTGTTGGAGTAGGTGTGCTATTGGGGGTGGGCTTTGAGGTTCTTCTGTCTTCACTTTTCCCACTGCCTGATCAGGATGTGGAACTTGAAGCTATCTCTGCAGCACCATGTCTGCCTGCACGTCACCAAGCTTCCTGCCGCAATAACAATGGACTAAACCTATGAACTGTAAGCCAGCCCCAGTTAAATGTTTCCTTATAAGAGTTGCTGTGGTCATGCTGTCTCTTCACAGCAATAGAAACCTAAACTAAGAAAGGCTCTTTTTTTTTTTAACTGCTTCTTATATACTGCTATATGCATTTTCAAGTTGGACCTTAAATGTTTTTTTGCTTGTTGTCCGTTTTGTATTGATATAAACAAGTACCCAAGGTAGAAGATTTTCAAGTTGGAAATTAAAATTTTTTTTTATTTGTTGTCCATTTTGTGTTGCTATAGCCAAATGTCCAAGGTAGAGCAATTTACAAAGGGAAGAGGTTTATTTTCCTGTTGAGGTCCAGGGGCACCATGCTGGCCTTAGGGTTGGGAAAGTACATATGGGGATGATAAGCTGTCCACGAAGAAGAGCTGAGGGGCAGAACCACCCCTCCCCCATTATAATCCATTCTTGAGAGAGCTAACTCAACCTCAACACCACCATATTGGGAGCGAAGTCCCCGGAGCTTGCATCCTTGGGACACATCCAAACCACAGCCTTCTGGCATTTCAAAACCCCTTCTGGCTGCTGAGGCCTGGGGTCTGCTTTTTGCTTCTGTTTCTGTTGACTTTTTCTCAGGAGGCATCTTCTTCCCTTGGGTCTGGTCCACTGTTTTTTTTTTTTTTTTTTCTTTGCCAATAATTAGCTTATAGTTTGACAGTTTTATATATGTATGTAACATATCTTGATCATGCTCACCCCATTATTATCTCTTGCTAGCTTTCTGCTCCCTTTGAACATTGAGGAGGAAGCAGGAGGCATGCTGATTTGTCTGGGCCATATGCATCCTTCTCCTGGGGAACGGCAGCAGCTCTGCCTCATACCTTGGTCTTGGCAGACCAGGACAGTGCAGCGGCTTTGAGTCTCCACCTGCATAGACTCCTGGTTCTATGGTGCAGATCCACTTCACCTCATACAATATTCTCTGTCTCTCCTTCCTTTTCCCCAGTGTTGTGGTTTGGATACGAAGGTACATGTGTCAAAGGCTCCATCTCCAGCTGGTAGATTTGATACTTAGAGGTGATGTTATCATGAGGACCTCTTCTCATGAGTGGCTTGATTAATGCATGGCTTTTCCATTTGATGGCATTATTGGGAGATGAAGCTCATGACTTAGAAAGACATTCTTTTCTTTTAGCTACTTTATACATCTCCACTTTCTGGCCACCATGAAGCTTTGTTCTACCATGTTGCGCAGCCATTTTGTAATTCACCATGGCCTGAAACACAGAGCCTAGGGACATTGAATGCTCTGAAATCATCAGCCAGAGTAAGCCCTTTCACAGTAACAAATCTGACTGATGCCTCCTCCGCTTGAGGGAAGGGGGCATCTGAATGGGGTAGTTTGGCCAATGGCTATCTTTGAGAAGGGAAGCTCATGACAGTGGCTTCCCAAAAGACGCCCTCCCCTCTGGTGCCTGTGTTGTTTCTGCCTCTTCAGTCTTCTCTAAGCTCAGGTGGGTTCTGAGTAGTTCTTCCACTGAGTGGTACTATGTGGTCCTGGAGTTTCCATCCCTTGAGAGGCTTATGTTTCCACGTATTCTAAAGGACCCATGTTGAGATGACCCTTCACCATTTTTACTTTATCTTCTTCATCCCCACTTGTTGAAACCTGGATTACTCTGGGTTGATCTCAGTCAGACAGACACCAGGAATGAGGGCCTTGGGGTCACTTGAGAATACTATTCAGCTACAAAGTGTGGAGAACTGGCTCTTTAGGTATGGTGGAAGGATGTCAAGAGGAGATCTGTCTGAACCATGAAGCTCAGAAGGCAGTTCCCAAGCTGGAACCATCAAGTCCATTGCCAAGAGGGAGGCAGTCCTCTGAGTCTATCTGAGAACACTGGCCCAGTTGCCGGCCACCTGTCAGTCACCACTCAAGCATCAGGGAGCAGGAAAGGACAAAGTGGGTGTTATGAAGGGCTTTTCCAACTTGTGACGCAATATAGGGAACACCTGAGAAAAGAGGGATTGTTGCCATTGGGTTGGTCCTTGGCATGTTTTGGGGGATTGTCTTATGTAAACAGACATAGGAAGACCTAGCTCATCGTAGCTGGGGAAAGGTGCCACCCACAGTTAGTTTTAATTGTCGACCACAATCGAGATTTATCGGAGAGAGTCCCAGTGAGAGACACAGCCCATCGTGGGTGGCACCATTCCCTGGGCTTGGGTCTTGAACTGTGTAAGCATGGAGAAATGAGGCTGAGCACCAACAGTCACAAGTGCATTAATTCTCCCTGCTCCCGGAGGTGGATGTGATGATGTGACCAGTTGTCTCAAGGTCCTGCTACCATGCATGTGGTAGGCTGTAAACTCAATTTGTGGGCTAAAATAAAACCTTATTCCCTAAGTTTCTTTGGCCAGGATATTTTTATCACAGTAACAGGAATGAAACTACAACAGCGAGGCTTCCCTTGCTGATGTCCAGCAAGCCCTGGCTCTCCTCCTTCCCATTTACACTGATCACTTGCTTGTTGCCCAGGCCCTAAGCTAGTCAGGCTTTTGAGGCTGCCTGAGCCTCATCTTCCTGCACCCGGATCTCCGGACACAGCTTAGTCATCTTGGCTGACCTTCCAGGCCCTGTGAACCCTGCAATCCTGCCCAGTTCCTGCATGGCTCAGTGTAGACTGGCCTGGTCCAGAGATGTACTGTAGAGCTCTATCCATCAGCTTCTGTGCAGCCTCTGAGGATAACCGGGCAGGTAGGGAGCAGCTGTTACACAGACAAATTGCTCCCCGGGGCCACTCTGGGTTCCTCCTGGGATGGCTGACACTGCAGGCCAGATTTCTGCCATCGTGGCCATTAAGTGAAAGAGTGAGCAGACACTGCTAGTTCCGGGCACTCCTTGAGCTTGGCCTGAGCTGTGACACCATGCAGGGAACTAGAGACATGGACCCATGGGTTTCTACTTGTCTTGTTAGCAAAAACAGCCCTTCCGACTACAAAGCAGCACGAACACCTCAGGGGCAGAACAAAGTGGGATCTGAAGGACAAGGGCCCTGTTCTGGGACCCCCTCCCTCGAGACTGCTAATTTTAACATAATATTCACATCCAACAAAGACGCCGACAGCTTGCGCAGCCTGCCTGCAGAGGAGTGTTACAAAGGGAGCAGCTTACCCGGCCGTCCTCCTTTCTGGATCACTGGTTTCCTCATCACCAGTGCTAACAGGCTGGTGCTGCCACGTCAGGCTCAATACATCACGGTTTAATCAGACGTGGCAGCTGCCGGGCAGCCCAGCCCAGTGACAGCTTGCAGCCGAAAAGGCTCTGATCCGACCAAAACAACTTAATGCTGCAAATGAGCCTCGGGCTGAGTCCACCTCAAACAGAAGACCTGATGACAGGTTCCACCCTCCTCGGACCCCTGATGGTGTCTCTCCGTGTCCTCCCGGAGACCACCATCTGGAGGTTAGACGCTGCTGCATGAGGCACAAAGAGCAGAATCGTGTGTACAATGAGGAAGCCCGGATCGTGTGGTGGAGAAGGAAGGAGGGCATTGTTGTCTGTCAGAGTTCTTGTCTGGAGATGAAAGCACACATAAAGGGGGATGGGTCAGGACACCCTCCTGGCTTTGCTCCTGGTTCATCTTCTGTGGTTTAGCCCTTTGCCCAAAGCTAGACTCAGTGTCTGACATCTTACTTTTAGCACTGACCCCTTATCAGCAGTCCTAATAGACTCAGTGACTTCTGGTGGGCGTGATCTGGAAACACTGTTTAGCTTGACTCTTTGTGGGAAATTGCTCAACTGAGGACCCCCTGGCTGAGGCCTTACTTGAGTTTGGGAGAAGCAGCAGGCAGAAAGCTCTTGCCCTGTGAAATTTCTTTCTGGTGCTTCCAGGAACCCCGGAGGTTTCATTGTAAGGCCTGCTGGATTAGTGGGGGAGTGGTGAGATCAGGCAAAAATATCTTAATTATACCCACACAGTCTCTTTGACTCCTTCAATGCACCATACAGTCCCCTCTTTTTATAACTCAAAGAGTCCAATCAGTGCTGCTCTATGTGACTGGGTATGGGGTCGCCCCCTGGGGCATAGTCCACCTTCTGGTGGACACCCCTTCCCAGAGAAAAGTGACCTGTAATAGTTATCAGCTCCTCATAGCTCTCAGAGAGGGGTGGGTCTCGTAAGCCCTTCCCTCTCCATGCTGGAAATTTGGCTGGCTTCGTCCTGTGCAGGTCACCACAGGTTCTGGGAGTTCCTGAGTGCAGCGGCTGTTGCCAGGTGCTGAGGACAACATCTCAAAGCCCTCCTCCCCCTCGTACTCCTCCTACAGCTACACTCCTTTTGCCTCCTTTTCCACAGTGCTCCCTGAACCTTGTAGGGGAGGGTTGATGTAAATGTCTCATTTATGGCTAAGTGTTCACAGTCATTTATTCTCAGCACTTCGAACAGTTATGAGTCTCTGTATTAGGCACTGCCCTGTGGAGGGAGAAGTTTCTTTGATCAAGGCTGAGAGCTGCATAAATCTATGGGTATAAACACAAGTATTTAGAAGGCAGTTTCACACTATGGCCAATTAGCAGGACGTCAGTGGGGCAGGCTGTGCATTGCCCTCCACGCACTGTAGGTACAGTCCACTTGAGAGAGCCCCGGCTCTCTTCAGCTGTTGTAAAATCCCAGTGCGGACAGGCTTCTGGGCTGGGAGCGACTCCACAGATATAGAGTAGCCAGTGCATGCATCCTTTTGGGGAAGCTGCAAGTTAAGAACTACTCCTGCCACCGGAAGAGGTGGCCAGGGTTCCTGTGGTCTTCGCCCTGGGACTCCCTTCTCCCCTGACTCACTTGGGTGACACACTCTCTAACCACTCAGCAATCCACTCACATAGCTGCACACTCCCACCCGCATGTCCGGTTAGGTGTGGTTTCCTCCCGCTGAGGCTGGCGTCGGATTTTGTCTGGGGTTGCAGCGTTTTTCATTTCTGCGTGGGTGTTGGCAGAGTGGCCAGGCAGTGCCATCGTATACAGGCCTAATGAGGGCCTCCGATCTTGTTTCCTGTGCTGTTCTGAAGGATTTCATTCGAAACTGAGCTGGAAATATGGGGTCGTCCTGATAATTGCAGCATGTGTTTGAACAGACCCCCCTGGGACTTCAGGTTTGAATGGTTAAGAAACTCTTTCCATTTGGGAGAGAAAGGTAATCAATCGCCTTGTGGGCAGAAGGTAAACGCCACCAGACCACAGTGGAACCCGAGATTGCAGGCTCTGGTCCCCCAGCTCACTGCTCTGCCAAACTTGAAGGTGCATTGTGGGTGCACTGAGAGTGTGGGCTCAGCTTGTCCCTCTTGTCTTAAGCTGGCAAACTTCAGAGAACCACTGCACCAGATTTGAAAGCCCTGTTGTTCTCACAGTGTCCTCTCCGACATGGATGGTTGGGCTGAGGTGGTAGCCCTTACAGGCCAGGTAGCGGTGCTAGTCAAGTCCCGGCTTCCTCCCTCTTTCTATTCAGAAGGCAGTTTTACACTGCCAAGCTGTGCACGGCCCTGTAACACACACTGTGAAGGTACAGTCCACTTGAGAGGGCCCCCGACCTTCAACTGCTTGTAAAATCCCAGCGCAGATGGGTCTTCGAGTTGGGAGCCTCCTCCAAAGACAGAGGCTTCTGAGCTGTTTCTTGGCTGTTCAAGGATGTAAATTCACACCAGGGCCTCAGTGGCTTGAGCCATTCTCTCTAGGCCTTTTGAATCCAAAGCCTGGGATGATGCCAGCAGAGCCCCATGACAGGCCAGTGTAGACGGGTTGCTTGGTGCAGGAATGTCATTATAGCAGTCTTTAGGAAACTGTGACTGAGGCTCATAGCCTTGATGGGTGGTGCCACTTCCCGGGACAACAGCTCCAGCTGGGTGCAGGGCCAAGTCTCAGCACAGCCCCTCGGTGGTCTAAGTGTTGACACTTAGGTTTGGGACACACTAATCCCTTTGGCTGAGACTAGGTGTCCATAGCATGCTGGGGACCAGCTCCTGGGTGAAAAACGTGGAGACAGAGTCCACAGTTTAGGTTCACCTAAACGCTTCACCTGTCGCTTCTGCCCGGAGTGCAGAATGCTCATTCTGGCTTGTCCAACCTGAGCAGTGCAAAGCACAGAGTTAGTTGTTCTGTCTGTGAACTCAGATCCCCAAGTGTCCCCAGAACATCCCCAAACAGTTCACGCTGGGGAGGTTTGTAGGAAGTTTGCCTACAAATCGCCCTGTGTCACCCTACTTGTATGAAAATGTAAGAAAGTATGAAGTGAGTCTTGAGGGGGAGACCACCCCAGGGCATGGGAGGCTGGGTGGCATGTCTCTTCTGAGGCCCGCAGTAGGGCCTGGGTGGAAGAGTCAGTGAGTTGTTGAAAGCCTGCTTTGCTCTCAAGGCCTCTTGACCTTTAACTGCAGAGGTAAAAGATGTCCATGGGTCTGTCCTCATTCTGATGGCTTAGAGCATGTCTGACTCCTGTTATCCTAAGTTGTGGGCACAACCAGGGCAGGGAGATGATGGAAACCTCGTTCTATCCCAACGTTCCAAGTCACAATGTGTACACTGGGCAGTGGGTATTGAAGAGGATGTGAGTGGACATATAAGATCCAGGGCCACATGCCTAGGTGTTGGAACCTGTCAGCCAGTGGTATGCTATGGACTCAGCTGCAGTGAGGTCTTCCCCTGGTGGCTGACTGTTTAAGTAAGGTGCCCATAGCTAACGGAGGCTGGCCCCTATGCAGGGTCATCTGGAGCAGCTCTGGCTGTCACCTCCTAGGTGCTCTGTGGACTACAGTCCTCCTGCTAAGGCTTTGGGAGCCCTCTGCCTAGAGTTCACACTCTGTTGTTTCTGAAAAAACTCTTGGGCTCTGCCTGGGGCACCAGCCTTGGGGGCTTCGAGGTGACCAGCTGAAGGGGTCTGGCTACGGCTCAGTGTCCCGGGGTGAGGAACAGGCTCCCTTTGTCATGGGGCCTAATTAAGTGAGATTGCTTTT
This sequence comes from Meriones unguiculatus, assembly GCF_030254825.1. Classification (NCBI taxonomy): domain Eukaryota; kingdom Metazoa; phylum Chordata; class Mammalia; order Rodentia; family Muridae; genus Meriones; species Meriones unguiculatus. The sequence continues at coordinate 13,773,902 of NC_083356.1, forward strand.
CCTGCTCCTACTTAAAGTTCCCACGTGAATGCAAAGATCAGCATTCTCCCAGGATGGCAGCAATGGTTTCTGTCACTTCTGCTCCAGGGTTTTAAATTAAGCTGGCTGGGATAAGGGCGTCTGCTCATTTATCCAGCCGGAGCTCTTCCTGGGACCCGACGCTCCTAATGAGCGCTGGAGCTGACTTAGCAATTTCTTCCTACCTGTGGCTTACAAATGACCTTATCATGCTGCCACTGGCTTGGCAGCACTCTGCCCACACACTCTGTCCTGCAGCCAGGACTCTGCGGGTGCTGGCTGCTGTTGAACCTCCCCCTCCCCAAAGACCTGTCACAGTCCGAGCCTCAATACCTGAGAATGTGATCTTACTACAAATAGGCACAGGTGTCATCAAGCTACGGATCTTGGGATGAGATCACTTTGGTTCAGGGGACCTGAAATTCCAACACTTGTCTTTGTGTAGAGAGGAGTGAGGCACAGGAAGAGGCCACGCGGAGATGGAACCAAACAGACAAAAGAGTGTTGTCCAAGAGCTCTCAAAAAGGGCATAGCTCTCCCCGCATCTCCATTCCAGTTTTCTGGCCTCAACACAGGGAGGATAAGCTTCTGCAACTCAATGCACTCAGCCGATGTCACCCTGTTACTTTGGCCCCAGGACTAGCAGACAGACCGGCTCTTCTCTCGAGGGTACACATTGATTTAAGATGGACACACCTGTGTAAACACTTCGGGGGCTCCTCCTTCCAGCCTCTGCCTGTTGCCATGCTCATTGACTTTTCCGGCCACCTGGAGGAAAGGCAGGTTAGTTGGGTGAACCCTGAGGAATAAATGGAAGGTGCTGCAGAGGTCTTCAGCCAATGCCAGGAAGCCAGGAGAGAATGGCCAGGCTGGGCATCACATATGTTCTTCTACACAAGTGACGATTTGGCAAGTGTTAAGCGCATCCTCATTAGCTCAAATGGTCATATTTTTTGGACATTTTAGATCATACCACTTAAAATATCAGGGCTTCTGATTTTCTTCCCTCAAGAAAAAAAAAATGTGTTTCTGAGAAGCGGTGCTGGGACACGGCAGGCTTTGAAAATGACTTTCAAGAGTTTGATCTTTCCAGAACTTCCTTATGGTTTAAGCCAGCAGGCATGGCATTAAGGACACAATGAACTCTTTGCAATTATAATTACAATATTCCTTGTTTCGTTATTAGCTGGAAAATGAAAACCCAGAGAAATATAAATGACTAGATAGAAATCTGATGTGTTCAACTCTGGTCTTTCTGTTATCTTTTTTTTTTTTTTTTGCCTTTTAAAAAAATAATTTATTCATTTTCCATCTCCATCATAGGCCCCTTCCTCATCTCCTCCCAGTTCCACCCTCCCTTCCTCTTTCCCTCATCCCTTCCCCTACTCCTCAGAAAGGGAGAACCCTCCTCCCTTACCATTTGATCCCAGACCATCAAGTCTCTTCAGGACTGCCTGCAACCTCTCCCTCTGTGGCCTGGCAAGGCTGCCTCGCCTTAATGTAAGTATTCACACATGCCTCCTCCTCCTCTTCCCGATGTCTCTGGTTCCCAGCTCAGGAGTGTCCCCATTGTTTCTATGTGGCCAGTGCTGACTGGCCCACCCCTGTGTGAATGCTGTTTGACCATCTATAACAGGTGGCAGCCTGTTTCAAGGTCTGCAAAGACACTGGACATGGGTCTAACTTGACACGATTTACCATGACACGATATTAACATGCCAGCTTAGCCCCCTTTCCACTGGATAGTAGATGATTCTCTGTTTTTCTCAGCTGCACAAGAGTTAGAATGGTTTCTCTCAACCTTCCTAAATGCTGCCACCCTTTAATTACAGTTCTTCATGTTATGGTAACCTCCCCAACTGTAGAATTATTTTTGTTGCTACTTCATAACTGTAATATTGCTACTGTTATGAATCATAATGTAAATATCTGTGTTTTCTGATGGTCTAAGGTGACCCCTATGAAAGGGTCATTTGACCACGCCCCCCAAAGAGGTGGCTACCCATAGGTTGAGAACCACTGAGTTAGTTAGAGTGTCAGTCTCTTCAAACTCACCAGTAAGGTCTTCTGTGGGTGGGGCCTTGGCTGTCACAGGGTCTACAGACCTTGTTAAAATGTAAGTTATGATGGAGCAGGGCTGGTGAGGGGTGGGGGAGACTACATTTTCCATGTGACCCTGCTGCTGTTGGCCCATCAACTCTGCCTTGCCCAGAAAGCTCTAGGGCAGTGGTTTCCAACCTTTCTTTCTTTCTTTTTTTTTTTTTTAATTTTATTTTTTTCTTATCAGTTACATTTTATTAACTCTGTATCTCAGCTGTGTCCCGCTCTGTCATTCCCTCCCAGTCCCTCCCTCTGTCCCTCATCTCCGCCGTGACCCTTTTCAAGTTCACTGATTGGGGGACCTCCTTCCCATTCATCTGATCCTGTTTTATCAGGTATCTTCAGGACTGGCTGCAAAGCCCTCCTCTGTGGCCTAACAGGACTGCTCCTCCCTTCGGGGGTGGGGAGGCCAAAGAGCCAGTCATTGAGTTCCTGTTAGAAATAGTCCTTGTTCCCCTTACTTTGGGAAACCAATTGGTTATTGAGCTACCACAGGCTACGTCTGAGTGGAGGTTCTAGGTTATATCCATACATGGTCCTTGGTTGAATGTCAGTCTCAGAAAAGACCCTGTGCCCAGATATATTTGGTCCTTGTGGAGCTCCTCTCCTTTCCCCATCAGACTAACTCCCCATCTTTCTTATGATTCCCTGTACTCTGTCAAAGGTTTGGTCATGAGTCTTTGCTTTGAAAACACTGCTAGTTAGAGTCTTTCAGATGTGCTTAGTAGACTCCTGTCATACGTTCAAAGCACATCCCATCTGTCTTTCTAAACGAGGATTGATCATCTTACCCCATGTCCACTCTCTTGATTATCTTTTTTAGGTGTATAGAGTTCATTATGTTTATCATATCTTATAGGTCTATATAAATGAGTATGTACCGTGTTTGTCTTTCTCCTTCTGGGATATTTCACTCAGAATGATCTTTTCTAGATCCCACCATTTGCCTGCAAATTTCATGATTTCCTCCCTTTTGATTGCTGAGTAGTATTCCATTGTGTAAAAATACCACAATTTCTGTACCCATTCCTCCATTGATGGACATCTGGGTTGTTTCCAGGTTCTGGCTATTACAAATAGAGGTGCTATAAACATGGTTGAGCAAGTATCCTTTTTGTGTACTTGAGCAAACTTTGGGTATATACCTAGCAGTGGTATAGCTGGGTCTTGAGGAAGCACTATTCCTAATTGTCTTAGAAAGCGCCAGATAGATTTCCAGAGTGGTTGTACCAGTTTACATTCCCACCAGCAGTGGAGGAGGGTTCCCCTTTCTCCACAACCTCTCCAGCATGTGTTGTCACTTGAGTTTTTCATCTTGGCCATTCTGATGGGTGTAAGGTGATATCTCAGGGTTGTTTTGATTTGCTTTTCCCTGATGGCTAATGAGGTTGAGCATTTCTTTAAGTGTTTCTCTGCCATTCAATATTCCTCTGTCGAGAATTCTCTGTTTAGCTCTGTTCCCCATTTTTTAATTGGATTACTTGGTTTGCTGCTTTTCAGCTTCTTTAGTTCTTTTATATACTGGATATTAGTCCTCTGTCAGATAAAGGGTTAGTGAAGATTCTTTCCCAATCTGTAGGCAGTCGTTTTGTTTTGATGATGGTATCCTTTGCTTTACAGAAGCTTTTCAGTTTCATGAGGTCCCATTTATTGATTGTTGCTCTTAGAGCCTGTGTTGATGGTGTTCTGTTCAGGAAGTTGTCTCCTGTGCCAATGAGTTCTAGGCTGTTCCCTACTTTTTCTTCTAACAGATTTAGAGTATCTGGTTTTATGCTGAGGTCTTTGATCCACTTGGACTTTAGTTTTGTGCAGGGTGATAAATGTAGATCTATTTTCATTTTTCTGCATGTGGACATCCAGTTGGACTAGCACCATTTGTTGAAGATGCTGTCTTTTTTCCATTGAATGGTTTTGGCTTCTTTGTCAAAAATCGAGTATTCATAGGTGTGTGGGTTTATTTCTGGGTCTTCTATTCGGTTCCATTGATCCTCCTTTCTGATTCTATGCCAATACCATGCAGTTTTTATTACTATTGCTCTGTAGTACAACTTGAGATCGGGGATGGAGATACCTCCAGATGATCTGTTGTTGTATAGGATTGTTTTGGAGATTCTGGGTTTTTTGTTTCTCCATATGAAGCTGAGAATCTTTTTTTCAAGGTCTGTAAAGAATTGAGTTGGTATTTTGATGGGAATTGCATTGGGTTTCCAACCTTTCTAATGATGTAAACCTTTAACACAGTTCCTCATGTTGTGGTGACCCCCGGCCGTAACATTGTTTTCACTGCTACTTCCTAACTGTGATTTTGCTACTGTTAGGATTTGTAATGTAAATGTCTGATGTGCAACCAGTGTGAGAGGGCCGCTAGGGTGTCTGTGTAGAAGCAGAGTTCCCACGCCGTAGTCTTGTAGATGCTGCTGTGTCTGCCCAGTCCTTCTCCAAACAGGCCATGTGACAATCACCAGATTATCCGTACCCCTAGACCCGCTGTGAGAGTTTCCCTTGCTTGGCCTCTCTTGGCAGTTTGATTGGGGTTTCAGCCTCACAGCTAGGCTGAGCCCTTATTTTCTGATGCTTGTTTCATTTGCTACCCACCCTTCTCTGGTGTTAGGGTGGTTTTATGTTTTTGTTTTTGGGTTTTTTTTTAAAGAATTTTTTAAAGAATCCAATACTTTTAGGGCTACTAAGTCTTTTTATGTTGTATGCATTGAATTTTTTTTTATTACCATCAATGGCTTGTCTTTTAAAGTTGATATGGCTGTCTTGATTTGAGAAATATTCAAATATGGGTGTTACAGGTATGGCGTCTCTGTTGATTTATTTGTGGTCTCTTCTTAAACGCTTTAATAGGGTTGCTTTGTGTTTGGGGGGCAGGTGGTGATGCACCTTTTAACCACACTCTCTGAGGAGCCAAGTGCCTCAGCCCTGGCTTCCACATCTCCATAGGGCTGCTAAGTCACCTCCTCTGCCTTGGGCTGTGCTGAGCCTGGCTCCCTGGTTTTCATGGCCTCATCTAGGGTTGTCATTTCCATTAATTTGTCCAATAATTCTAAAACCACTTCACAGACCTATCCAGCTCTGTTATCATCATCATCACCACCACCATCATTATTAATGCTGTTATTATTATTCACTCTGTCCTTCTCTGTGATTTCTGTTGAGCTAGACTAGGCTTATGATTCTTTTCCTTGGCCTCCTCCAAACTCCAGAGAGGCTGCCTGGAATAGTTCTTTTTAGTTACCATGGCTACCAGTTCTGGATTGCCCACATGCTCTCATTTCTATTCCTTTGTTATTTATTATCTGTTTTTTTTTTCCACTGAGATGTTTTCCTTCACTTAACCATGAACATTTTGTTTTAATTCTTTGCCTATATTCCACATGAGTTTTTGAACATATTTGTATTAGTTGCTTTGACGTCATTTGCTATGTCTGATGTTTTAGTCTAGTTGGTGTCAGCTTATATCAACTTTGCTTTCTCTTGATAATGCTCAAAACTCCTTGTTTCTTTGCAAACCTGCCTTCTTGATTAAGAACCGGACTTCACAGGTAGGATGCTGCAGTATCTCTGGAGTTCTTTTTGCCCTTCTGAAGACTTTCTTTACCACATCGTTTTCCTTTCAGGATCCAGGCATTTATGTCTCCTTTGTTTTTGTGGCTTCTTGTAGATGCCATTTCCCCATCTTGGCCTCTTAAGTTTCATTTTCAGATCAACCAAGGCTGGAGGCAGAGGTGGGCACTGCTTAGGATCTGTGGCTCCTTTACTTCTAGAAATTTCCTCACAGCCCCCATTGTGGCTCGGACACTCCACAGATGACAGCTTCCTCTGGCTTAGTGCTGGCTCTGGGGCAGGTATTCAGTCACAATCACAACAGAGATTCATAGGGCTGGCCACACAGGGCTTCTCAGAGAGGGTGTCTCTGGCCTCACCAGCCTCCTGCCAGCTCCTTGGCATCTCCAGCGTGTTCGAGTGTGTGTGTGTGTGTGTGTGTGTGTGTGTGTGGTATAGCTGTAGCCACGGGCAGGGCAGCAGCATGCTGCTTGTTTCTCTTGGGGCTCTTGCTACTAAAGCTCCCTCTTGTATCCCGGCTGCTTCCCTCCTTGGGATCTGGAGTCAGCAAGGATTTTCCTCCATTTCCTGCAGACAGAGCCAGGAGTAGAGATGTCTGGGAAACCACAGGCCAGACTTATGCTTCGTAGCCAGGACTGGTGGAGGTTGATCCTCCCAGAACCTCTGTGCGTGCTGGATGCTTTCCTGAGTCTTTAGTGTTGTCTGGTTGATTCCCCATCTTTTACGGTTGCCATCTGCGGGCAGAGCCCTGCACCAGGCTGCCTCCCGACATCATTTCATACTGTCTCAGTCTTCACCTCGTCCCATGTGAATTGTGGTGGGGGGTCCGTTCTACATCAGTGACTTCTTTCTAAATAGTCTTCATTCTTTCACTGTGTAGAAATTTTTTGGGTTCTGGTTCATTCATGACTGGAGCCACTTCTAGGGTAGAAGTGCTGGCACCGGACATACTCTTCCTAGCGCGTGGCTTGGGCAGCGGGATTGTGTGGATTTCCCCTGTGTGTCCCATGGAACGCTGTCGACTTCTGAGAACCGGCTTCTCCGATGAGGTGGGCAGTGCCGCCCTGCAGTGCGTCAGTAGGGAGAAGACGGTTTGCTCCGAGTTTTGTTTAAGTTATTCTTCGGTTGAACCTTATAAGCACATTTCCCATCACATTATCTAAGACGATTGCCGAGGAGCCCGACTCTAGGATCACTTTTATCCTGCAGTGGCAGCCACTTAACACCAGGAGCCCTGGGCTTTTAGTTGAATAAAGGCCAGACAATCAGAAGTCTGGACAGACAGCTCATTTATCAAGCTGAGACAAACAGGCCGAGCTCACGTCTCTAGCGCTTGGAGTGGGGCCGGCGCGGTGGAAAGGTTAGGGATGCGAAGAGCCAGATTCGTCTCAGCGGCGTGTGAAGATGCCTCAGAGCAGATGCTTCCATTTCCGCTCAGCGCAGTGGGCGGGGGCTTGTGATTTTCAGTGCTAATTACTCCATTTAGGAGTCATGCCTGGGAGACACTGTCTTGCAAGGGTCAAGGCTGCCCTTTGCAGGAAATCTCTGACTGTAAGAGCACAGAAAACGTCCCTGATGAGGCAAGGACGGTAAATTAACAGATAGCAGATCCCTTTCCAATAAACTCCAGTGAGTCCGTGCATTTTAATTAGCCCTCCTCCGCGGTAAGGCTGGGGGAGGGAAGGCGATGTGTGGCGCCCCCTGGCTGTACCTGAAATAATACCAGCGACACTGTTCTTGGCTGTAACCCACTTCACAGCAGGGCTGGACAGGTCAGCATGATAGCAAGGTTGCTGAGAGCGTACAGGCAGGCGCATTCCCCAGGAGCATGTACGTCCACGAGGGAAGCCTGGCGTCATCGTCAAGGGGACCAGCTTAGTTCTAGAGTCACCTCAGCTACATGCAATGAACTGCTTTGTCCAGGAATGTGGGAAGCTCGGACTCCATGGATGAGGGGACGCATTGGTACCCTCACATCTACAGAGCGGATTGGTTGCTGCTCCTGAGAATGAGCCCCAACTCTGCAGACACTGCTGTGGGGCTGATGGTCTCTACACTGCCAGGTCGGGTGTGAACTTAGGGGACACAGCTTGTTTCTCACCTCTGCCTGGCTTTGGTTGTGTGGAGTCTGGTGTCTCTGTAGGTCTATAGAGGACTGATAAGATGTGTGTCCCCAGTGCGCCCTTCCTCTGAAGCGCCAGTTGTTTGGTATATGAGTGGCCACCCCTCCTACAAGAATCACTGAATCTCCCCTTGACCCAGCCATTAAGAAAAGGTCTATCCCTGACAGATTTCCCACCCAGGTTTACTTGGGGCTTTGTCCCAGTGACGGCTGTTTATATGGCACAGCTGGTAGCCCTCACCCAGAAACAAGATTCAGTGCAGAAGGACACCCCGGACACCACTACATAGCAGAGAGCCCCCTCCCGTCTCCCCCACCTGGCAGTGCTATGAGGAGTGGCTGAGGCCCAGGGAGAGGTATTGTAGGCTCCAGCACCCACCTCTTGCTGCTGGGATGGCAATCAAAACCTTTCCATTTCTCTGTTTAAAAAGAAAACCTAGATTAATTAGGAGTTTCACTGGATAGTGAATAAATGTCAAACAGCTGTTAGAAGCATGTGGAAGACAAACTGCTCTTGTGTGGAAAATAAATTTATTTCTCATTATCAGGCTTTAAAAATAGCCCAAGAAGATGAACCTAATGTGTGAGGTGTGTCTCTGAGGCTTTCTAGGAAGCCTAGTCAGCTGCACCCCTGACTGAAGGGACCATGCCCTACCCTTCCTTATGGCAGGGTCCCCTCCCGATCCTCCAGTGTAGACTTTTCTCTGTGGGTACCAGGAATGGACATTCTCCAGGCAGGGTGCTCAAATGAGCAGGGGCATCTAGACAACTCAGCATTGAAGCCTGGAGGTTCTGCTGTGTGTGAGCCTTGGCACAACCCTTCAATCTGCTGGAGAGGTTGTGAGACCCCAGCAGGAAGTGATGGTGAGGTCTGTGTGAAGACAGACTCAAGCTGTGAGAACGTGAAGAGGAGGACGCCAGAGCCCATGTGTCCTGGATCTGAGTACAGTGGGCATCTCTGCTTAGCTGATTTTGGGAGACAATTGCCCCTCTGTGATCCAGGCACTGGCCACCATGGAGGAGGGGCAGCCTCTCCTGAACACCTGGAATGATACTGAGTTCTGGCGTTCCTTGGAAGTGTGGGGATGTAGCTTCATAGACCAGGGCAGTGGTTGGTGGAGGCTGCAAGAAGCCGAGTCCCTTGTGGATGGACACCTCTGGGCACACATGGAGCAAGGAGGCACCCTGACCTCAGCATCCATTGGCTGACCATTGAAGGTGTTTAGGGACAGGGAGACCCATGGAGGATGCAGCGCAGTGAGGAACATAGTGCCTAGTTCCAACCTTCCTTGTGGAATTTGGGGCATTTCTATGTGATCACATTTCCATCTAGGGTTTCAGACCCTATTTAGTGGGTACAACTGTCTTCTCATGAGTGAGTAGTTCTTTGGGATTGAGACATCTTTCCTACGACTCCATGGAGCCCTCTGAGGAGACCATGGGCAATTCTTGGGCTGCTGCTGATGGCCCCTTACCACTTGGATCCACAGCTCATCCCTACCATGTCTCAGACAGCAACTCACTGTGGTCCCTACTCATCCCCAGCTTCTGCCTACTCCTTGTTTGCACAGACAACCCCACAGCTAGGACCCAGAAGGCTGGCCTCACTCTTGTTACAGAGGCTCTTTCCCTAGTGAGATGTAAACTTTATGCCTGCTGATGTCTTATTGGTCTCTGATGAAAAGCCAAGTATAAGCCATCCCAAGGAGTGGCTGAGGTTATCGGGTTTACTCACAGACCACAGGTGAGGGGTTGCTTATAGAAATGTGGGTGACCCCAAAGCAGTGGGAAGTCTCACCTCAATGTATAGCTGAAAGACAGATGGAGTCCCCTCCTTCAGTTAACCTTCTGCACTTGTGGTGGCTTTAATAAGAATGGCTCCTATATTTGAATGCTTAGTCATCAGGGAGTGGAACTGTTTGAAAGGATCGCAAGAATTAAGAGGCGTGGCCTTGCTGGGAGGAAGTGTCATTGGGGGTGGGCTTTGAGGTTTCAAAAGCTCATAGCAGGCCCAGGATCTTTCTGTGCCTGTGGATGAAGATGTAGAAATCTCAGGTGCTTCTCCAGCACCATGTCTGCCTGTGTGCTGCTGTGATGATAATAGACTAACCTTTGAAACTGTAAATGGCAATAGTCAATAGGCCCAATCTTGAGGCTCTTGTAAGCCATCACACGGGTCTAATGAAGATGGTGGCTGTTAATGCTTGGAGGATAGCACTGTATAGTACCCTCAATGCCTCTGTGGCTGTTCCAGGAGAGTTATGGCTGCCGGGCCCACGTTCCTTGTGCTTCCCTTCACCATGCTTTTGTCTAGCTCTCCCAATGCAGAGTGCATTCACGGTGCCACAGATTACCTGTATAAGCTGATGACGTGACCACTCCAAGGTATGGTTTAAGGGAAGTTTGGTTTGTATTGCAGATGAGGGAGGGAATAGCCAGAGGCATCTGGAGGAGTCCAGAATAGAGAGAGAAAGTAGTAGACTGAACATAGCTAGTAGATTGGGCTTGGTTATGAGAGGAGAGAGAGAGAGAGATGGGAGAGTGAGAAGGGGAGAGAAAGAGAGGACCAAGAAGAAGTATGGGCAAAAGATATGGGCAAAAGAGCGAGCATAGCTGAAACATCAGGGTCGCAAGGACAACGAGAAGCTGCAACGAGAAGAGCCTGTGAGTTGGAGGAGTTAGGGTTAGGGTGAGAAGAGCTAGGATGCCAACATGGACTCCGAAATGTGTAACAGGTACTTGTGACACCGAGGAAGCCTGGAGGTCAGAATATGCTAATACCACAGATGGTCATTTGTACAGAGGGGGAACTGCCTTCACAGGTTCCTGAGAAATGCTGTGGGTGGCAACCATGGCGGGGTGGGGTGGGGGGTCTACCCAGGTATTCCCTTTAGTGCACAACAAAGCAGCCTTGTCTCCCTGATATGACCACTCTGCTCCCAGTCACGCTGCCCCAGGGTTGTGCCTACTCCCTTCCTGCCTAAGGTCAGAGCCTCTGAAATGATAACGTTTGGATTTGTTAAGCTAAATGAGATGTGCAGTTAATTCCACATTGCTCCTTGTGAGCACCTAACTGAAAACCCACCGAGGTCATTTTACCCTCACTATGGTCTCTGCATTTGTGCATCTCACCAGTGGGCTCCCAAAGGAGCACGCGCCCATAGGTGTTTGCAGGGGAGAAAGGCTTTTTCTTCTTTGACCAATTCATCATTAAACCCTTGGCTCAGTGTCTCTGAGAGGAGCCTGTCAGCTTGTTCATTTGCGGACACATGCCGAGCCTCACATAGACCCTTTTCTCCGAAGCGTAAGGATCCCGTCCCATCACTGCCCGGGGACAGTGGGATATTCCTTCTTCACAGGGTGAGCCATGCAGGTCACTGTGCTGTCTTGGTGGAGGACAATGGGGTCTCTGGGCCCCTGATGACAAGGATGAGGAAGCAGCGGGGGGCTCACAGAGCAGGGATTTGGAACGGGGCAGTGAGGAGGTATAAGTGCTGCGAGGCCACGTGGGGCTGGGAAGGGCTCCCTTCAACTGCTCCTGTGGGTAAGACGTGGCCTGGCAAGGCCATTCCTTACCCAGAGGTGGACCATGGCCACTCAGGAAGCCACTGAGGCCTCCAAGACTTGGTTGTTGCTGCCTCTGGAAAGGACGTGAAGTTTGCTCCGAACCTGATGCTGGTGACAGAACCTGGGAATTTGCGCGGAGGTGCAGGTGAGCCCCAAGGGGCCACAGGCTGCTTCAGCAATACTTACTTCCCTGCAGGTCTACCCAGGATGCGGTGCCACTCCCAACACAGTGACCTTCTATCACCAGATGCTCGCACCATGCAGCTTCTTGCTCAGAATGCTTGAACACACAAGGCCGGCGGTGAACTGATGGAGTCTGGTAAATAATCAATAGGAAATTTTGAGTGAGGGCACAGAATGGTGGCTCAGCAAAGGATTTGGGCTCATCCAGCCTTTGATTAAAGACTGAAATAATGGCTCACAGATCACACCTGTCTGAAAAAATATGAATGAGAGAGGTGAGCACCTAAAAGCCCCAAGCCTACTAGAAGAGAGAGGCGCTCATTTGTGTGAAAAGGGCCTCCCAGACAAGACCTTGTTCAGGGCCCCACAAGGAAACAGTGAAGACATTCAAATGCATTAGACACAATAGATGCCAGCGGGAAGTCTGCACAGACAGCAGTATAGACCAAGAGGAAGGGCTCAGAGTGGGGCGTCTCAGTGATAGAATGACTGCCCAGCACCCGAGGAAGCTGGGGTGTGTACACAAATTTCACAACAGACAGAAAAGAAAAAGAAACAGAGGAGGGGAATGTTTACAGACATACAAGAAATTAACCTCCGAAGTTTATGAAGCAATCCTACTTTATAAGACAATGACCTCACAAGAGCAAGGGTAACTTGGCATGTAAGGCAAATCATAAAACGGAAACACAAATGGTGGAAAACAGGGAGACAGGCATTCAGAAGAAATGGAAGTCAAGTGGGGGTTTGTTTGTCTGCCGTATTGTCAGAAATGTTAAACATTTGGAAAAGCTCGTTTTAGTGGGTGTTGTTGGCAAGGGCTAGCATTGGAGCAGGGATGGGGGTGATCTTGACAGGACAGGAGCCAAGGGTACAGAGCAGCTGCAAATGGTGAAGGAGTTTATAGTCAGTATAATACCACATTAAAATAGAATACACACAGACAACATGTTTTTAGTAAAAAAAAAAAAATCCAGAAAACCTTGAGAATATATCTGTTGATATATATCTGTTGAGAATATATCAGGTTTCTGAATGTGTATGTGTGTGAAATAGGAGCTGGTGTCTTGTGTGGATTCCCGAGTCTGTCTTTGTAAATCCGAATATATCAACAGATCATCTTGCAAAGATCCTGCTGTGCCTGCGTGTCCACGAGTTCACCAGGAGAGGGCACTGTTCAGTTTGTAATTTACCCAAGTGAAGTTCACAGCTTCAATCCAGGCCCACCACTCGCAGCATCTGGAGACGCAGGAATACAAATGAGACTCATTTGTACAAACTATCGGGCGAAGCTGCAATGTCCTGTGCAGTGTGGTGACATTTGCATAACATTTAAAAAAAACATGCAAATATAGCAAGTTTTCAGGCACAGACATGGAATGAAATCTGTGTGTGTGTGTGTGTGTGTGTGTGTGTGTGCGCGTGTGCTTTTAAATTTACTGGGTCCCCTGATCCCTGCCTTGGCCCTTAGTGGCAGCTAGTGTAAAAAAATGAGTTTAGTGAGCAAACTGTGCAGTTCATAGATTTGCCACTAAAGCTGAAGAACAGTAGGAAAACTGACGGGACCCATGGTGGCATCTGCCCAAAGTGTCTTTCCAGAAGGCCCCCATGGCTGCCTGCTTCTGCAAAATTCTAGCCTCCAGGCCTGGCTCTTGCAGCTTTCTGCCACTTCCTGTGATTTCTGGAGGTGCAGAGCCTCCTCATAGTGTACAGTTAGTGTCCCGGATGGGGATTGGATGGGTAAGGGTCTCAGATGCTCATAGGCTGAGTCTTAGGGTTCAAGTGAGGGTGGGGTTGCTTGTCTTCTTTGGTTTTGGGAAAGAGCCACCTTGGAGATGCCTTTCCATGGTGTGGTGTTTGAGTTCTGTGCCTCTTGGAGACTGTGACGGGATCCTCTCAAAGCTCTCATTCTGCAGCTTTGCACCAGTGCTGGGAGCGGGGACCCTCTGGACCTGGAGGATCAAGAATGTGTAATTGCCATGGTGGTAGTCTTGGCAGCTGTCTCAGCCCTTGACTCAAACTCCCAGTTCGAGCCCCTGGCTTGCCCTTATCTGTGGGCAGGAACTTGGTGATTGTGGCAATGTATGCAACCCTATAACGCTCCCATAGTCCACTGCTTCTGTGTGATGAATTTGTTAAATTCATTAGGCTATCACAGTCATGCTGCCTCCCTGCTAAGCCTTACCACAATTTTTCTTTTTTTTTTTTTTTTTTTTTTTTTTTTTTTTGGTGCGTGTGTTTAGGGGGAACCAGAGGGCTGTCATGTATACAGGGAATCATGTGGTCCAGGTTGGCCTCCAACTTGCCACGTCTCCAAGGATGACTTTGAACTCCCAATCCTTCGGCATCTACATCTGGAGTGCTGCGATTAGGGGCATGTGCCACGCCACTAGGATCTGCTGTGAACTTCTTGAAGTCTCGGGTGTGGGTGGGTGGGGGCCAAGGCTGCACATAAGTGTTGATTGCTGCACTGCCTGCTCCCCGCCTGTGGCCCTGGGCCTGCTCCCCGCCTGTGGCCCTGGGCCTGCTCCCCGCCTGTGGCCCTGGGCCTGTCCACCCCTCGCTTGTGGGATTCCTAAACCTGCCCACCCCTCGCCTGTGGGATTGCTACTCCTGTTCCATCACCCACCTTGGGATTGCTACATCTGCCCATCTCTCACCTGTGGGGCTTCTGTTTCTTCCCATCCCACACTGTGGGGAACTAGTACCCAAGCTGTCATCTGTCAGGGCTTCAGACCCCATCTCTGAATGAGGGAGACAGGTCGGCCAGGCAGGAGAGGGATATATCTCTTATCTGAAAGCTGGTGAATGTCCTTACATGCTTTCAATGTTCTCTTCTGCATTTTGAAGATGCTCTGAGTTGTCAGGTCCATGTGGGTTGTGAATCCAAGCTTGGCTTCTGCTCCTTCCTGTCTCATGTGATCAGGTACAGAGCTGGGGCCAACTGAGGGACTCTAGGGGTGTGTGGCACCTCTTAGGTCTGCACTGAGAGTCGTGACACAGGCCCCAGAGACACTTCGGCACTTACGGATTTGGCCTCACAAACTCCCAGCACCCTGGGCTGAGTTTCAAGTGCTATGGGATAGACAGAGAAGGACTCTTTGGAGTGGGTTGGGCTCAACCTCTGAGGCTCCTCTGAGACAGGAGCCTTCAAGCCATTCTTGAGGCAGTAGCAGCAACAGCTTCTCTGGCTGTGGGCCTTCGGGCAGCTGTCTGTTTAGATGAGAGTGCAGCTGGGTGGGGCCTGGCTGGGTGAGGAGCACTCGTGCCTCACAGTGCTGTGACAGCTCTGACGAATTTGGAGAAGTTGGTACCCTGCTCCCCCGACAGGCAACCTTTTCTTCCTGCTGTGGTCATCCCCAGGGTTGGGACAGGAGTGACACCCTCAGGTTGTCCCTACTTGTGGTTTTCACACAGTGAAGGGACGGTCCCGTGAACACTGTTGTTGAAGGTGTGGGTTTATTCCCCACATCAGATGGAGGAAGCCTCGTGTGTACCCACCTGCCCCATCCCGCTTGAGATAAACATCTGCAGTGTTTTTCTAAGCGGGACCTTCCAGCAGCCGGCAGAGCGAGGCCACTCCAGGTTCATTATCACTGCATCCCATCCAGGCACCCCTCACACACACACCTCGGCGCTATTGATTTATTTTCCATTGCTTTCACATTTGTGTGCATCACCTGTTACTCGGGTGTGATTCATAGCGCTGCAGAGAGGGCCATCTGTTCCTTCCCAGGCTAGCACAGCAACCTCGTCTACCACGGGCAGCACTGCAGGTCCCAGCAACAACCAGGAGAATCTTGTGCTGCTTTCCCCTTTCCTCCCGACATGTTTTAAAAGGCTCTCACCACCTTGTCTTTTCTGCCAGGCACGTGGGTTCGAAACCTGGCAAATCCTGATCTTCCAGGCCTTCGGCGGTAGGTGACTGTAAGGTCGTGTCAGCCATATGTTGCTTCCTGGTCTCCTAAGTAGCACGCTCTGCACCTTTTACTAATCCTGAGGGACACTACCTGCCACCCATCTATTATCCACCGGTCCCTGTCCACCACCCATCCACCCATCCATTTGTCCATCTGTCTATCCACCTATCCACTGTCCATTTATCCACCCACATATCTGCCCACTTGCCTCCCATCTATCCATCTCACCATGACCTGGGTTAGAGAGTGGGTCAGGCTGAGTAGCCATTCCCGTAGTGAGGGGGAGTAAGGCACCTGCTTCTGGCTTTTATCTGATTTGTATTTAGCGGGTTTTAATGAAAGGTTTTCCTGTTGCTGGGAGTCTTTGAGAATGGTTATAGCGTGGCCCTGGTCAAGTCAATTCTAGGCTGGCTCTTAGAAAGTCGGTTCCTGTTTCCCAGCTCTGGGAATGTGAATGTAAGCATGGAACTCAGGACAAGCTGTCCAGACAGCCCTGGAGCAGGCTCTGCTCCTCATAGGCCTGGTAGCATGGGCCCTGAAGCAAAGATTCTAGAAGTTTCCTGGAGGCTAGAAGTGGCCTTCGGATGTATCAGAAGGAGGGGCCAGTGTGTGGCATGGCAGCTCTGCAGGCTGCTCTCCCCGGCCCATGCTGACCCTGCTCAGCCCTGCACTGAGTGTTCCTGCAGGTTCTTGGTGCAACACTTGGTCTTTCGGATGCCTCAGGGCCATGCTTGGGGCAGCACTGGCTCTTTCAGGAGTGTTGGGGAAAAGGTGTGGGCCTGGGAGAGGGTCATCGGGAGTGAGAGCTTTATATCACACCTGGATCACATCTTGACTCCCTTGGATTTCTCCAAACCTGCATGTTTCCTCGGTCCCTCCTGGCAGAGACTCCTGCTAGTTCCCATCTCCAAGCTCATGGTCACAATCCATCTCTGAAGAGGAGGATGGATTAGATACCCAGGGTGGAGTTACAGGGTGCTCTCGACATGGAGCGGCTTGGCCCTTGCCTACACCTTACATCACACCTCCCTGAGAGCTGTCTGAAGGGCAGTGGCTCCTTTGGAGAGACCCTTTCCCCTGAGGTGATGCTCGCCCCCCTCCATTTTCCAAGAGGTTAGAAGAGAGTCTGAAAAGAATCTGGGGTGAGTCCCACAGGGCAGAACAGATGATTAATTAATGACTTTCATTTTTGATGCACACAGTATTTGTCTGTGTTTTGGGAGTACAGCGCAATGTTCCGACTCCTGTATGGTTAAATAATCCACCACCCAAGCCTTTATCATCTCTCTGTGGCACCAAGCGTGGTGGCAGGAGGAGGAAGTTGAAGACATCACATCTACCACAAACATAAAGAAGAGTCAGAGAACATGTGAACTGGAGTGAGGCTATACCCTCTCAAATCCTTCCTGCCGGAGCACATTTTAGAAACAAAGCAAAGCTGGGTGTGGCCGCGCATTTCTGTAGTCCCAGGGCTCGGGAAGTTGAAGTAGGAGGACTGAGAGTCAAGACAAAACTGGGATATAGGGTAAGAATCTCTCTAAAACAACCAACCAAACAACAAACATTCAAAAGCAGCAGAGGCATAGGGGTCCTGTGCTGTGAGTGGCTCAGGCTGCCTTGAACTGTGTGCTGTGCTGCCCAAGGGTAGGCTGGACACTGACACCCTTGGCTGAGGCAATACTGAATGGCCTGCCAGAGCATGGGGCTTGAGTAGGGAAACTAGACAGCCTTATGGGCGAGGGAGTGGCCAGAGTCCATCTTTGAACCATGAGGTCCCAGGAGACAGGCACCTTTCCAGGCAAGGCTGGTGTAGGCTAGCTCTCCCAAACCTGCAAACTGGCCCTCACAGGCTTGCCTGGCCTGGGTTGCCTAGGAGGCTGACAAGGCAAAGGGTAAGACTTAACCAAGATTGAAACTTTGTGTGGATTCCGTGTGGGTGCTGGGTGCTCTTGGGTGCAGTTCTTCCGTAGTGCCCATTTCTTGCAGAGGCTCTGAGCATGGGATACCATGAGCCAACTTTTCTTTAGGCGTCTTACAATTTTCAGAGCTTTTTTTTTTTCTCTCTCTTACGAAGGGCTGGAACCTCTTAAGGATAAATGATTAGGGTACACAGTTCTGGGCAGTGTGACCCCAAACCTGGCTGCTGTGTGGCCTCCCTGTCATGGTTCTCTTGGTGAGTGGCTCATGGGCACAGGAGGCTGGTGCAGGGATTTGGCTCTGACACTTATCTTGTGGCTTCAGGCTGGTACTCCTGCAGCAGCAGAACCCTAATTTTTTGTGCCCCTACCTGATGAGTGGGTCTTCCTTTGTCCCTCGTCTCCAGGGTCCTCTCCTTACCTAGTACCCACTGGCACTCTGTACCTTCACCCTAAGCCCTGCTGGTGACAGAAGCTGTGGAGGTGAGCCGGAATGTCCCCTGTACAGCCACACACCACATCTCATTTAGCTGAGAATCAGCTCAATTTGAGCAAAGCCATTGGCGAGGAATTCATATTTTCCCCATAAAGCATGGACCCTGGCAGATGTCAATACGGCTGGGATTGAGGTGCCATTCAGATGTCTGGATGGCTTAGATGAAAATGTCTAATCAGAAAAACATTGGGGCTTAGCAGAGATGGCCCGAGCAATTCCAAAACAATTTATCTTAGAAATTAATTCCCAGGAAAAGTTACCCAGGGGGCTGGGGCTTAAAGTTTTGTTTTTCCATTTATTAAAACTCCGAGCCTTATTGTGTCTGAGCCTTAGATTGGTTCATGCTCTAGCTCAGAGTTGGCAGCCCCAGCCAGGTTCTCCACCTAGGGCCACTCAGGCGTGCTCTAGAATTGAATCTGGCACCATACTATGTCACTTTTGCCTTTGACTCACGCCCAGTTACTTTTGGTGGTTCATGGAGACGAGCCCCATTTTCTCCTGGCCACCACAGTAAAAGTGAGTACTCTCCTTCACGTTTTTGTCAGGCTCTGTCTCTTACAGGATGAGTCTAGGTCCTGGGGCCACTCGATCCACACTCCCCACCCAGAGCCCTGTTGTGTGCTTGGCCCTTGAGATCACTGTAGACAGACCCATTGCTCTTGATCCTCATCCCATAGCTGAGCTTGCTCTCTAGGGGCTGGTGGTCCTGGAGTCAAGTTGTTCCTAAAGAGCTATGTGGTATTGGGTAATGCCCAAAGCTTTGCTTTCTCCGTGTTGGCTGCCAAGTGGGGGTGGCAGCAGTAGTGCTGGCTGGCACAGCTGTGGTGCACATCAGATGTGGTAGGGTGTGAATTAAACTGCTCAGCTGGAAAGAAACTCAGGGCTGATGCTGTCACGCCCACAGGTTCAGTCAGATGTGGTCTTGTGGTAGGCACAGGCTTCCCTATTCCTCTGGGCTGGAAACTCACTTGGTGTGAGGCCCTGGGGAGAGGAGGTCCATCCTATCTAACCGCATCCTCAGATGGGAAGGAGAATGCCATGCCTGTTCTGATCACTGGTCATCCACACCTGGTGGTTATGTCCTGGGAGTCTGGGACTCCTCACCCCCAGTCTTCCTCTCCTTGGATCTTCCCTGCTCTGAGTCTTTCCCTCTCTAGGTCTCCCCTGCCTTGTTGGGTCTCCCCAACCTTGAGTTTTCCCTGTCCCAGATCACCCCTCCCTGGGTCTTCCCTGCCTTGAGTCTTCACTGTTGTAGGTCTCCCCTCCCCAGATCTCTCCTGACTTGGATTTCCTCTGCCCTGGCTCTCCTTACCCACACTTCTGCAGGCCCAGCTGTGAGTAATAGAGAAAATCAACTCTTGCCCCAATTGTGTAGCTATGAACTGCTCTAGTTAGGAATTGAGTTTCTCCATAAAGAGGAAAATGGAAAAAAAAAACAAAACAACTTTTGAACCACTAGAGTCAAATGAATTCTCAGCAGGTAATAAATGGAGCCATTTGGAAGCAGGGAGAGAACTTGCTCCATCCTCCATCTGCCAATAGCCTCATACCTCCAACGTCTAGAGCTGCTTTTCTCTCCCAGCTACTTTCACTCAAGACCACAGCTGAGGGGCATCAGGATGGGGAGGTCATCCTCCTTGAGGCTGGGGTATCACATTGGGTGTAGGGCCTGGAAAGGATAGGGAGACTGTCAAGGGAGGGAGACATGCTTAACATTAGATAGCTCCCCAGACACCAGACAGGCCAGACTTCATTGCTATATGGCTGGGAAGACTCCACTGAAGCCTGTGATGGCTGCAGAAGGTCAGATGCATGAAGATAGAAGGTGGGAGTGTCCAGCCAGGTCAGCTATGTCATCTGTTCTATTTTTGGGACAGCTCATGAATATCCTGAGCCACCCCAAGCTTCATGGCCCAGACTCTGGAGGCATCTTTGACAATGCTAGGCACAGAGGCCTCAGAAGAGAGATGGAAGAACCCTAAGCATGGCCAGTCATATTCAGAAACTGGTGGAACACCCAGACAGGAGGCAAAACCCTGAGAGGAAGTAGTCTGAGCCCCATGATCAACCCAGTGCCTATAGAGTTCCTTGGCTTCAGCTGTCCATGTTGGGTGATAAGGATGATGACAGGTCTTGTCATTCTGAAGCCCTGTGACTCAGAGAGAGGGCCTGAGAGTAGAGAGTGGAGCACAATGGGCCAAGCCCTGCTCCTGGCATCTGTATTCTACATCCTTACTTTTTTCTTGTGCAGCGCTCAGGGATCATGCCCTGGCACAAAGCCCAGCTGGGCTGGACTGCCCTTTGGCTGAGGAATTCAAGGCATCTGGGGAGAGAGAGAACACACAAATTAGCTGCTTTTCCTTGCCCCCAACCCAGAACTAGGTACCCAAGAGGGGCCCAACCAATTTCCTCAAAACCTAACTTCCATGATTGAGGTGGAGGCAATACTTGCGGGAACACGTTACCCTGTCACTGCCTGTCCGGTGTTGGGCAGCAGGGAGGGGCTTATCCACACCAGTTCCTCTGTCTCAACTGTTTCTTATCTGATCTGGGCTGAGTATGGCTGTACAGCCCACTGAGGATGGGTGTCTTAAGTTTTTTGAGGAGATAGGTTAAGTTTTTGCCTATATTTCCAGGGCATAGTCTATGGTGGTTTGAATGAGAATGGCCCCAGAAGGCTCATGTATTTGAGGGCTCAGTCCCTGTTGGTGGAACTGTTTAAGAGGTATTAGGAGGTGTGGCCTTGTTGGAGGAGGTGTTTCACTGAGGGTGGCCTTTGAGGTTTCAAAAGCCCACATCATTCCCAGTGTTTCTCTCATTCTCACTTTGCCTTTCCCTCTGCCTTGTGCTTGTGGCTCAGGAAGTAAACTCTCAGCTCCAGTACCATGTCTGCCCACCTGCCGCTGTGTTCCCTGCCATGATGGTTTTGGAGTTTAACTCTGAAATCATGAGCAAGCCCCCATAAACAGCTCTGTCTTCTGTAAGTTGCCTTGGTCATGGTGTATCATCACACTAATAGAAAAGAAACTAAGACACAGTCTATCACGGCAGGAAGCCACAGGTAGCAGGGGCTCCATAGAGGTAGTAACACTATATCCCCAGTCAAGAAATAGTAATGAGTGCTATGTTCAGTCTTCCTTTTCATTCATTCTGGGGCTCTGCCTACGAAATGGTGCCACCTATATTTAGGGTGAGTTTTTTTTTTCCTCAGTTTACCAACTAAGAAAATCCCCAGAGGCTTGCCCATGCACAGGCAACCTAATCTAGACAATCCTTTACTGAGATTCCCTTCCTATTTGATTCTAGATTACATCAAGTTGATAGCTAACAGTAACCATCACAATGGGGACAGTTCCCTTGGCATGAGGTGGGGTGGAGGGCCAGCAGGGAACAGGGAGAGTTGGCTGGTCTTCTTTTCCATGGCCCTGTGGCTGGCAGGTCCCCAGGACCAGTGGGCTGTGTTTCTGTCCCTGTACTCTGTCACCTGTGGTGGCCAGAGGAGCCTAGAATACCATCAGGGTACCCATACATAGTGTTTAGATTGGGAAGGGACTGTTGTGGAATGAAGTATTCAGGGTAACAGAGGGAGGCCAGCAGGGCCGAGAGCTCTCTGGGTGGGGTCTCTTTAAGTACTCAGCAAATCTCAGGCGATTAGCAGAGCTCCGAGGGAGTGCGGCGGGCAGAGAGGACACTTCTGGGTAAGAGTGCTTGATGTTTTCCGCTCTTCCCCCAGGTTCAATTCTGGCCAAACACAGCACCTGAGGATTTGAACGAGCCCTTGGATCCCCAGTCACGTAGTGAAAGTACAGGCAGAAGCGGGAGCTAGGCTGCTAGGGGAGGCCAGATTTCAGGGCAGACAGTAAGGGTTGGTTGCAGGGACAGAGCCCGTGGGAACCTTCCTAAGGTCTTCCCACACATGGGCGCCGGGTCTTCAGGAGCTAGCTGCAAGTCTGGGAGCACTTACGTGGGTGTTCCTCACAGCCAGAGGCTGGATCCAAACTCTGCATCTGGTAGGTCCTACTCTGCAGGGCCTCCACCCAGCATCAGTTCTGGAGTTGGGGAGAAGGGGTACAGCTCAAAGGCTGGGCCATGGCATTCACAGTATGTTGCTTTATTGGGGTTCTTCCCAGCCAGCACTCTAGAACTCTCTCTTTGCCTTCTTCTCAGCTGTTGGAGTGCTACATGGAGCTTAGACAATTTCTTTAAATCTTTAGGCAACTGAAAAAGTTCAAACAAAGGGGTTAAACAAAACAAAAAACAAAACCAACCAAACAAACAAAAATCCAAACCAAAACAACAAAACGAATCAATATTATTTTTATCCTTGCTGTACTGTTATACTTGTAGCAAGGTGATATTTATTGTGTAAGGGTAAGTAGCACATTTGCTTTGTGCTAAAAAATTGTAAAAAGCGCATATCAGGAGATTCAGCATCTTCCCCATTTTAAAGTGCACAGCCAGGTGGCCTCACAGGCACTGACAGTTCTGTGTCATCGTCTCCACTGTCACTCCCAGAGCCTTTGCCATCCACACAAAAAACTATGCCCTGTGCCCCCTCCACCCTTGTCCCCCTGACTGCCAATCTGCCGCCTGCCTCTCTGAATTTGATGCTTAGCTTTTATCTAGGTTTTGGGGACCTGAATTTGATCCCCAGGCTTGTGCAGCAAGCCTCAGCCCCACCTTCCTTTCATAGATAGACCATTACGTGGTGGTCAGCCCAGCATTCATAGGTGGACACTCGGGTTGCAAACGTTTGGCTCTTGTGGCCATTTTGATTCTTTTTAGTGTATGCCCAGAATCGGAATTGCTGGGTCACATGGTAGTTCTATTTTTAACTTTCTGAGAGCCACCATGCTGTTTCCACAGCCGTCCGTGCCATTTGTCACTCCTCTAACAGTGTCAGGGTTTTAATTTCTCCACAGCCTCACCAGAATTTGCTGTGTTCTGGTTTATTTTATTTTCGTAGGAAAACAGCACCTCAATGGATCGTGGGTGCTGCCTCACGGTGGTCGGGCCGGCATGTTGCCTGTACTCTTGTGCTTCATGGCTATCGATGTATTTTCTTTGGAGAAATTATTGCTGGGGTCTGCCAAAGTCTTCTTTGGGCCTCGGTAACAAAGCATTACACACAGGCTTAAACTACAGGTTTTCCTCATGGCTCCGGCGGCCTGAACTCTGAGGTCAGGCCCCAGTACACCATTGCTGCCTGGCTGTAGCTGGCTGCCTTTGCACAGAGTCTTCACATGGCTGAGAGACAGGGAGGGCAAATATCTGAGCATCTCTCCTTCCAAGGCCTGGTTCTCATGTGTTTGTCATACCTGAGTCACTTTCCAAAGGCCTATCTCCAAAAACTGTC
The DNA here is from genome assembly GCF_030254825.1 of Meriones unguiculatus. Lineage (NCBI taxonomy): Eukaryota > Metazoa > Chordata > Mammalia > Rodentia > Muridae > Meriones > Meriones unguiculatus. Next base: position 13,797,150 of record NC_083356.1, read on the forward strand.
CTGTGGGGGCAGTGGCACAGGGGTTTGAGTCTGCAGCAAGGCCCCCTGCACGTTTCTGAATCTGGATGTCTGCCGTTCTACTGCTGGGTTCCCAGTGTGCTCAGCATGTGAACCTCAGGAGACACACGCATGACTTAACCTTTCGTCTTTCACCCTGTTGGCAGTGTTCTTTGATGCACAAAAGAGTCTGAATTTTGGTGAAGCTTAATTTAACTGATTTTAATTTTCTTTTGGATTTTTCGTGTTTGAAGCAAGAAACCATGGCCTGTTTAGTTGTCGTAGAGCTATTCTTCCAGTTCACGTCTGAGTTTTGAGCTTGGGGCTCTTCAAATCTGGATCATTGGTCCCTCTGAGTTAATGTTGGCGTGATACCAGTCGGAAGGGTTTTGAGGCAAACAGAGGGAAGACTAAGAATCTTTTGTAGAGGCATTTCATCCCAGGAGTGCAGCCAGGGCAGGGCTGTGGCTACCTTTGTCTGAGATCCAGGGGACATGGTGGTCTTTGGGAATGCAGGAGCCATGCTGCTGTGAGAATGACAGTTTCCCTTAAAGGCAGGGGTCCTGTAGACCATGGCTGCTCCAGGGTGACCACCTCAGAGGGTAGCTAGAGCCAGGTGGGACTTGGGCCTGGATTCTCTCAGGACCTTCAGTGCAGCAAAAGACCCAGCACCTCTAATGGGAGCAGGCCCCGGAAGTAACTGCTGCCACCCTTGGAGATCTTATTTCCCAGGAGCCTGATCTCCAATTTTAGCCCAAGTGTTGATGTGATTCATTTATTCATTATTTCATTTGTTTATAAGCCTATAAGCAGATATCTGGAATGCTACAATTGCTGAGAAAGAAAGATTTCTCTTCCCTACTCTTGCCACAGAAAATTGTCATATAAACTTTTAACACTCAATCTGTAGCCAGATCTGGTGGTTCATTAGTCCCAGGACTTAGCAGAATAAGGTAGGAGGATTGCCATGGTTTCCAGCTAAACCTGGAAGTACGTTTGTGGTTGTTTCTTCATTTTTGAGACGAAGTCTCCTTGTGTTTCTCAAGCTGCTTTTCAGCCCTTGGATCAAGCTACCCTCTTCTTATATTTTTGGTTGTGAGCCTAGCCTTTAACGGCTGAGCCATCTCCAGCCCAAGCTACCCTCTTCTACAGCCCTACCCCTTCTCATGATAGAAACTTTGTAAACAGATTTTCAACCATGGATCCTCCCACATGAGGAAGCCAGAAGGTCTGCCTGGGGCCTACACAGACCTTGAGCACAACCTTTCATACCCTTGTACCTGGAATGAGGGCATGGTCACTGTGTACTAGCCTCAGGCTGGCCACAAAGCAGCATGAAGAAAAAAAAAATCTGAGCTGACCCCCCAGGGAGAAATCTGGGTTATATGAGGCCCAAGGCATGGTCACAGGTCTCAGGTTTTCAGATATTGGATGAGGGGTGGGGCTTGCTGCGATCCCAGGCTGGGGCTCTGAACCTGTGGAAGGAATGATGCTGGCCTGTTGCTGGGCATGCTTAGTGAAGCACGGCCAGGATAATCTCCCTTTCCCCCCTATCTGCCTCCACTTCCAGGCGCTGTTTCCCCAGGGAAGGTTCTCACTCTTGTTCTACCGAGAGTGAGAAGGCAGACCCCCAGGAAAACAGCTGGCTTACATGACAGCTCTGGGTGCCTTTGGTTCTTGGAGGTACCTAGTTTCCCTAGTCCGGAACTCTAGCCACCTACTTCCCACATTCAAACAGCTCGGGGCCAGAGAAATGAAGCAGAAAGCCCATCATTACCTTGACCGGTGTGTGTGTTTGGGGGAGGGGCAAGGTTGCTTGGCTGTTTTCTCCTGGGTAGATCCTTCACCACTTCCTGGTGTTCAACGCCACACATGTGGTGGCTGCTCTTATCTGTCATCGGCAGCCCCATCTTTAAGGCTTCTCTGCTTCACTGAGGGTCCTGGATGAGGTGCATGTGTCATGGAGAATAGCACAGCCCATCAAGAGGCCATACTGCTACAGCTGCCTTGTAATTCTTGGTCTTTCTTCTTTGGTCAGGGCACTTGGTTTTACAGGCAGGTTTAGGCAAGAGGTCGTGGGCAGTCTCTCAGAAGACGGTGTTCAGCCTGGGTGTTGGGAATTTTGTCATCTTCTTATCTAACTGCACTTATGCTGGACAGAGAAACATGGCCAGAATGAGAATAGGGGAAAGAAATCAGGAAGTACATGAGAATGAGTCCTGGGCATGACCCCTCCAGAGACAGTACCTCTCTCAGCTCAGCCCGGACCCAGGTCTATACCATCTCCTAGACAATTACCATGGATACTTAGAAGTGAGTTTCCCCACTGTCCATTTAGTGTCAAGGACTTTAGGGCTCAAGGAATTTAGGTCGCCTGTTCAAGGTCACCTCTGTGACAGTTTGAAATTGGATTACTTACACTGGGTCTGGAAATTCTAATCACACCCCAGCAGGACCATAAATACAGGGTAGTCTTGAGTTTCATTGTCATTCCACACTCATGCTCTGCCTAAGGGTGCTACCGTGGTGAGCGCTGTTCTGAAATCAATACGAGGATGGATATGAGGATGGATGGATGATTAAGCTGAGTTAGGGTGAAATGAATTTTTAGATAGATGGAGGAACAGATAGGTGAGTGGATGGAAAGATGGATGGGTGGAAGAATGAAAGGTTTGGGTTCATGGGATGATAGATGGATTAACCAAGGGATTGGTAGAATAGAAGAAAAGAGCAGAAAGATAGAAGGATGGAGGGGTATTGTGAATGGTTGGGTGATGGATGGATGGGTGGAAGGATGAAGAAGTGGGGTGAATGGGTGGTGTGTGGATGGAGGGCAGGATGGAGTAGATGGAGGGATGGTATGTGGCGGGATGGGTGAGTGTGTAAATGTTGGAGAGTGGAGAAAAGTGGTGGGTGGAGGGGTGGATGGGTGTATGGGTGGCATGATGAAGGGATGTGATGAATAGATTAATGAGTAGATCAAGGATAGGGTGGAGTGGGTGCCTGATAGAGTGGATATTGGGATGGGTGGGTAGATGGTGGCAGAATTGAGGGATTGGGTAGATGGAGCAATGGCAGAATTGAAGGATTGGGTGGGTAGAGGGATGGCAGAATTGAGTGGTTAGGTAGATGGAGAGATGGGCATAATGATGCCCGAGTTCCTCTGTGCTTAGTGCTGGCACTGGCCTTGCCCTTAAGGACCTGCAGAGCACCTTCCTTGTGAAGCTGTGCCGGCCACCATCCTGCCACTATTTTACATGAGGGCATGGAGGGTTATTTACTGGACTTAATGAAGGCTGAGCAGCAAGGGCTGGCATTAAGGTTTGAAAAAGGCATGGAAGAGGGAGGATTCCAGTTATGTGTTATCTTTTCCTTTAGGTGTGGCCCAGTGACACTCAAGAACCCATTAAAATTGAAGACTTGGCCTTTAGGGTGGTGGGCTATTCTGGGTCCTTTGGAAGAAGAAGCCTAATGAGCAGGTAGGTTACTGGGGGTCATTCTCTCACTTGGGAGGTGCTACCAGAATCTCTGTGGGGGCCAAGATTGCCTCTACCTTCTCCTCTTCCTGGATCAAGATGAGTCACCTGTTTCCACCACATGCCTCCCCCACTGCCACCTGCTTTGTGTCATGAGCTAATGAGGTGGTGGTGGGCCTCAAACCTTCTACAGTGAGAGGGAATGACTCCTTTCTCTTTATAACTTGGGTCCTCCACTGTCTTTGGTTGTGAAGAACCAAACACTCCACTTCCTCACACCTTGGAAGACTGTGGCTTGCCTTCATGGGACTTCTGTCCAGAGCACATCACAGGTGAGGGTAGATGCCACCACCATGAGCATTGCTTACTCCATTGCTCTGTGTCCCTGGACTTCCCAGCTCCCTGCTGGCATGTGCTGTTTGTTCACAGGGAACAAGGACAAGAAAGAGAAAGAAAAGTAAGCAGAGAGAAGCTAAGGATAGAAGAGGGAAGAGTCAGTCACTAAGTTTGCATACAGGCTCAGGCTCTTAAGATGGAAAGTAACATTAGTGGCCAAGCGACAGGACGGAAATACATTTGATCAACCACAGGCCCTGAAGGTTGTGTTTAGAAACTACAAAACACATGGCTGGGAGAAGGAGAAAGGAACCTTTGGGCCAATGCCTTTATTTGGTCCAGGACAATATCTAACCAGGTTTACAGTGGGCAGGTTTTGTTTTGTTTTTGAGAAGAGTCTTGAAGCTGATACGTAGTTGAAGATAACCTTGAACTTCTGATCTTCTTGCTTCCACCTCTGAGTGCTGGGATCACAGCATGTGCCACTCTGCTTTGTCAATGTGTGCTGGAGACTGAACCCAGGGCCTTATGTGCTTTAGGCAATCACTCTTCCAATGGAGTCACATCCTGTGTCCATGTTTGTTTGTTTGAGATAGTCTTGCCAACCTTGAACTCAAAATTGCTCAAATTTCCTTAGTGCTGGGATTACATGCCTAGCTTCTATGGATACTTTAAACTGGTGGGTCTGGATCAGGCAGGCAGAGTTCCAGGAGATCATGAAGGAACAAGAGGTTGGCACTCTTGCTCATCTGTGTAGTCTGTGCAGTCGTGAGGGTCAGCAGGGCCAGCCAAGCAGACTGCGGCACACGGTCACTAGCTGTGTCACAGGGAGATGGTCCCTGGGGAGCAGCTGGATAAGACAGTGATCTGGATAGACCGTGGGAAGAGCTGAGACCTGGAAGCTGCTGAGGGCAGAGCCCTGATTCTGCTGTGAGAAGGTCCATCTTGTATTCCGATGGATGCGGAGATGGAGGAGAACCATGAGAGCACAGTACAGTCAGACTCTTGGTACCATAGTCTTAACTGTCGGTGGCCACACTCTGGAGGTGGTGATCTAGTGACTAGAGGTAGGGCTGGTAGGATTCACGGGTGTGAGGTGAGAGGTTGGACTAGAACCTGGAGATGTCAGAGTGGAGTGGTTACCCTGCTAGGGGCTGGTTGATAGGCAAGTACCTTCTGGGAAGGCAGTTTTCTCTACTGACTTTGAAAGGCTGTTTCCCATCAGGTGTAATGTGTGGGGTGTATTCTTTATCAGAAAGCAGGGAGAATACCAACCTGAGCCTACCAGATTTCAAGTTCAGGAGGAAAAGCAGGCTGAGTTTTATACTATTGTGCCCGAGGAAGGTGTTCATGAAGAACATTGATGGAAGTCAAGTGTCAGAGGGAGTGGCCTGTGGCCCTGGAGGAGGTCACTTCCAAGGTCAAGGGCTTGCATCGGGATTCCAAGGCCTGTGCTTCCTCAGGCAAATTAGAATCTTTGAAAGTTGGCAGGGATTGGGAAGGGACAGCCAGGAAAGCCATCAGGGCCTGCACATGTCTCCCAGGATGGAAGCTTCCAGATCTGACAGGAATGGTTGCAGCTTCGGCTTGGGGAAGGCCAGGTGCTAGGACTCAACTTCCATGCTACCCCTTTGAACACAGCTCTTTGACCTGTCCTCACCAGCTACTGAGACTGGATTCTTCCAAACGAAGAAGCAGCCATTCTCAGAGGAGATTCTCACTGGTAAGTCCTTTTTCAGGTCCTCACATTTGTGTGAGAGCGTGGGAACAATTGTGGTTCTGCCCTGTTCTGAAGGCTCCAGGCAGTGATCGCTGCTGGGGACTTAGCTGTTGCAGTTGTGTCCCTGCAGGTGGCGCTGAGCCACTGCCTTTCTCACAGGCCTCTCCCTGACCTGTGCTCTCGCTCTGCTTTCTCCTCTTCCACAAGAACCCACTGTTGATTTAGGGATCTTGGAAGCCTAACTTAAAATTAAGTAAATATGAAAACTTGGGAGTCATTGTCTTTCAGATACGAGTCGTTCTCTGTGACAAGTGGATTGATAGCATCTGGATTTTAGCCGCTGCTCAGTGATTAATTTATAATGTTTCATCTCATTTAGGAAGAGCAGGTTTGCATCCCGTCCCTGGCCTGGGCTAGGGAAGATGGACTGGGCAGCCAGCAGCCAGAGCTCTCCCCAGATTGTCCCTACTGTGTTGCTGTGCCTGGACATGCCATCCGGAGGTCGAGGACACACGTGCCTTGTGCTTTTTGCTTTCTGGAATATGCTGGAAGGCCTGCTGTGTATAGAGCCTGATGCATGAGGGTGCATGAGAGTTGGCTGTGCATCTGGCTGGGGCATGCTGCTCTGACATAGGGTCCCTATGAAACAGCTCGGGACAAAGCGTGTTTTCTCACCATGCCTCCCCAGTTTTGCACTGACCCCTGGGACACATGGCTTTGACATGGTGCCAAGCTTCTGAGAGACTTTATCTGGGCACATATGCCAGCTCTCAATAGAAAAGCAGGCACAGAGTCTGACAAAATGCACAATTTAGCTTATTTATGTTCTAGAATGGCTAATGACATGGGTGTTACAAAGGTGTTTTGGCATGCGAAGTAGTTTATGTTTTGAAATTAGGATGCCCTAGAGACCCCAAGCCTTTGTCAGGACAGTGGGCCTGACTCTAGGCTAAGAGAGGTGATAGTCTAACTGGGCACTGTTCAGACCCACAGCCAGACCACAGCCCATAGAGATAAGAATAACGCGTTGCCTGTCAGGGGGCTGTACCTTACCTCAGAGTGGCTGTAAAGGGGTCAGAGTGGGGAGGGGGTGAGCCATGGAGGTTATGGACCTAAGAGATATAGATCCTGGACTCCTAGACCTGCTCCCTCCTCAGAGCTGTGCCAGGACATAGAGGTGCCTCTCACCCTACTTCCCAGAGCACTCTGGGAAGAAAAAACAAACAAATAACAAAGGGCAGGGTTAGACCCCACCTAGCTTCTCTCTGAGATGGAGCCTTCACGCCGCAGACTCATAGCCACAAAACGTGGAGCTGAGGGAGTGCCAGGCATTTGGGAGATGTCAAACTATGGCCCTTCCTTGACAGTCATCTTCAGGAGCCTGGAATGTGATGTCCTGAGATGGGTCCAGAACCCTATCCAAGGAAGCCTGAAATACTCAGGACCTCTCTTACTATTACTTGCCCAATGTTCTCTCTTTTTCCCCTCCAAGATGGTATTTTCTTCCTTGGGCTGTGTTCTCTTCTCCTGCACCAGCCATTCCAGAGGGTGGTGTTCAGTGGCTGCTGATTCCTGGGCCGAACTCAACTCTCCCTACAGCCCTCCTCATGGTAAGGTTCCCTGTGCACTTTTATTCTGCCTGGACTTTCTGGCCTTGCCTCATGGGCTTCTCCTGTAGGGCTGAGCAGCCATCTAGACTGGAACCTTCAGCCTCCTTGTAGGTCCCAGACACAGGTGAGCCTGCCCAGGCTCCTCCATTTCTCTATGCAGTCATCAGTGATGTCTAGGGCTTGGTTTGGCCCTGGCCTTATGGTCAGTGGGTTACAGTGGCCTCAGAAAGATGTTTGTGTGTGTCCCAGGTGGGACTGACCTGTGCTTGGCCATTTTTGCACTACCTGCCACCTCTGTCTCTGTTTTTCTTAGCTGTAGTGAGGAGACCATCAGTGAGATTTCTTTACACACCAGGAGCCAGCTATAAAGTCCTGGTGATGTAGTTGGGGTCCAGGATGTGGTTGCTGGGGAGTCCTTAGGCTTTTTCTGGACACGTGTCCTTTTGTTTCATGTTCTTCTCTGTGGAACACAAACATAGTGACACCCCAGGTCCAGTGTCTACCCTATGTTCTGAAAATGTGCAGCTGTGTGGCTCTCCCTGAGGGAAGGACCCCCTCCCCCCGCCCATGGCTCCAGCTGTGTGATGTGGTCAGCTCTCTGTCTTGCTCTCATATCCAAGTCTGAAATCTGCTCAGGGGAAACCCAGGAGTTGTATCTTGCAAGGCGCTGTCTGCAAGCAGGACAGAAGCCAGGGCATCTAGAGGCTGCTTTCGTCTACCCTCCCTGTCCCCAGGGCCTCGGTTCCATCCTTCCAGGCCAGGCAGGTATAGGAGACATGTCTCTGTGACTCTGCTATGCTGGATACAATCTTGATCTTGCCTAAGTGGGGCCATCTGTTACCAGGCTGAAGGGGAGGAGGTAAAAAAAGAAAGTATGGGCCATCATCATCACTGGGACCAACATCTTGGATATGGCTGCCTCCAGGAATCTGCCTGGCCTGGACCGATGGCTCTCCAAGATGAGGGCAAAGGGTTTGCTTGAGCATGTCTCCAGGATACTCAGCAGCCTTGGTGCTGTAGGGGAAGGCCTTTCTGTGCTGTGCAGCCTTCGTGGATTCATCTGACAGCACCGCAGCCCTTGCTTATTGCTCTGTGGAACCCTCATTTTCTCTTCCCTTCTCATTTTTGATTGAGCCACCAAGACAAGGTTGAGGGACACTGGCACAGACAGAGGCTTCTACTCAATGGGCAGGACTCTGCCGGAAGATGCACAGGGCTCCCTTTTCTTCTTAAGGGTAGAGAAATCCCTGCATTCTTGTCTCTCAAAACATTTCTGATCTGTCAGATGGTAATGAAGATGCAATTACTTATTTATGAATGAAATTAAAAAAGGCACATTAATAAATTATGTGAATCCATTTTTCTAAAAATACGATGGCAAAAATTAGTTGACATATTAGAAATGCTGTGGTTTTTATATTGTGATTGCTTGTTCTTTTAAAGCAGAATGCATTTTAAATAGCCCAATGGATTGTCTAATTAACCACTTTGTTTACATAGAGATCATGCCTTGGAGAGCGGGGAGGGCCCCTCCACAATCAATGGGAAAGTTCTTCTTGTCTACGGAAGTGATTCCTGGCAATGGGAGCCTCCAGTTACAACTGGGTTCAGCATGAGTGTGGAGTGCAGCTGCAGTCACACCAGGTGCTCAAGGGCCTGGGACGGGGACCAGATTTTGGGGATGTTTTCATTCTCCTTTGGGAAAAATTGTAGACCATTGCTACAGCTCCTACAGTGAGAAGTGTACTGCCAGGAGGCTTCATTGTCTAGTTCCTTGACTCTCATGACTTATCTATCATCTGTCTGTCTGTCTTCTGTCTGTCTGTCTATGTGTCTGTCTATGTGAGTTTCCCATCCTACTATGAAGCCTGAAGTCTGCATGCTGTGGGGTCACTCTTCACACTCCCAACACAACCAGTAAGGGGCCAAGAGGCCACTCTTCAGAGAAGGTGAGCAATCTGTCAACATGTCACAGTACCAAGAGATTTCCAGCAATCCCGCTGGCTTGTCCACAGATGGATGAAGGAAGGACACCGCATACGCACAGTGGAAAACTACACAGCCCCCCAAAGAAGGGACTCTTGCTGTGTGTGACAGTGTGGATGGAGCTGGAGGCCTTTGAGCTCTGTGACCTAAGCTGGCGGGGAGAGATGAACGAAGTGCAGTCCTGCTTATCCAAGGAAGCAGGACAGCTGGATACGAGCCTGCAGAGCGCAGAAGGATGGCTCTCAGAGCTGAGGAGGGGCTGGGTGATGCTGGCTAAAGGTACAGGGATTGGTCACATGTGGGTGAGTGCCAGGGACAAGCTCTGCAGCATGCTGACCGCGGTTAGGAGTAACTCCCTGCAGCTTGGACTTCACGGAGAGAGCAGGTCTCATTACACACAGAGCACAGCCATGTGGCATCAGGTGTGTTAATTACTTCTCTGTGAACACTTAACAGTTACTTGTGTAAAAACCCCAGACCTACACCCCTTGAACAGAAGCAATTTCACTTTGCTAACAATACCTGGGTGAAACCTTCTCCTCTATGAACACTTGCTGCTGTTTGTTTGAAGGAAGGTGATCCGAAAGCCTTTCTACTTGGCTCTTTATTGTTCTATGAGGAGGACCTAAACAGGCTGTGGAGGTTTGTATGGCCTGTCCTTCCATCTGCCCCTATTCCTCTGTGCTCGTTACGTCAGCTAGGCTGTGCTCTACATCAAGGGGAGTTGGCATTGGGAACGTCTTTCTCTCTCTCCACTTGCCAGGCTGGGCAGAAGCCACATAGGATGTGACCATGGGCTTGCCACCCTTATGTAGCCACACTTGAGATCCAGGCTCAGCCTCCACAGAGCCAGGGGATAGTTCCCGAGATTCAGCATGCAGTGGTTGTATGTCTTGCAACTGCTCAGATTCCGAATGAGTGCCCAGGGTTCCAGGCAGAGACCCCTCCACCTTTGACAGCCCTGAAGGATGTGCATGGGACAGCAGCTAGCCTCACTGGGCGCAGGGCATTTCAATTAATGGACTTCAACTGTGACGTAGTCTCTAGTTTAAAACATGGCTTTATTGTAAAGCAAAAACTTGTTCATAGCAGAGGGCTTGCAAGAAAAAAAAAAGAATTGAAACACACAAAGAAGAAAACTAAATCCAAGTCATCCATCATGACTGCTCAGAGACAATCCTGTTAATTTTTTTGATGGATTTCCTTCCTGAATTTCTGCCTTTTTGGGATTGTTATGTGGCAAACAGGACTCACGTCCAGGTCCCTTCTGGATCTGAAAATAGAACGGTAGACTCCCAATTAAAAGTTTGTTCATCATGAGAAGTAATAAATTTTAAGCAGGTTGCACGTGTGGGTTGTCTGTTCCGTTCTCTCCTTACTGAATTATTGATGCCACGAATACAAATGCACTGCACGCTCGCTCCTCCATTGTCCCCTAATTAAAACAGAACCACAAAGCAGGTCCAATGTGCTGAGTGGTGGGACTTGTAAATTTAACTTTTGAAGGATGAGAAGGAGGAGCCAAAGAGCCCCTGGGGAAGGTGGGATGCTACAGTGAGTATTTAATAAGGATCTCCCGTGTGCTGAGAGATCCTGGTGGATGCTGGGAAGCCTTTTGGAAGAGGTGCATTAATTATTTAAGTGCAAGCCCAGAGCTACAGGGCTGCCTTAGCAGGAGGGCAATTAGAGAGGCCTGGCTCATAAGGCCCATTCCAAGATCCTTCTGGCTTCTTTTTTTTTTTTTTTTTCCTAAATGAGGCCACCTACCAGGGGTCAGTCCAGCTCTGGTTGCTGGGGTGAGCTCTCACTCTTGGCTATGTATTCCCATGGGGGCTAGGAGCCCTGCCACTTGGGAGAGGCTTAAGAGCTGAGGCTCCATCTGCCCTGAGGTCCTCCTGTTCCCCTTCTTCCCAGCTTTGATAATTGCCTCTCATCAGCTGTCCACAGAGGGCTCACCTGGAGAAGAGTTGCTACATCCTCGTCTGATCCGGGCTGACTTCTGTGCAGCCACACCTCTGTGGCCAAGCCTGATGTTGAGAAACTGACGAACTCTGGGTCAGTTGGAGCATGGCATGCTCATAGCTGGGGTGACTGTCAGCACTCATCAGCAACACATATCTAATGTGATCTTAGTTAAGCGAGTTGTAGGTGCGACAGTGGCCTTGGTAAATGGGACATTTCATGATGAAGAAAAAAAGGCATCAATTCTAACTTCGAAAGTCTCCATTGTCTTTTCAAAACCCAATGCTGTTTAAATTCAAAGTCTTTTTTGAGATTCAAGGCATTCTCTTCACTATGAGCCCCTATAAAAGTAAAAGCAAATCACCTGTTTCTGACATGTGATGGTGCCAAATAAGCATCTCTATTAAAAACAAAAACAAAAACAAAAAAGACAGGACATAGCAATGAATTATCTCACTAAAGCAAGACCAACACCCATCAGGGAAAACACCTGCTCCATGTTCAGCATCTGAGACTCATGATGGAATCATCTGGGCTCCAAGAGCTCAGGTGGCCCCTCTTCCCTAGCTCTGTCGCCTGCAGCACACATAACCTTCCCTTAGGCTGGCTCCGTACTGTGCTTGCAGCTTTTCTCCATGGACATCCCCATGGTCCTGGCATTTCCAACATTCTAGAAGCTCCACCACACTTAGGCTTTATCTTTGTAGCTCCAACATAATACCCTCTCAGGGCCTTCTTGTGGGGACTCCAATTCTGCTGCACGTAGCCGGAGCTCAGCTGCTGTTTGCAACTATGGAGCAAGCTTCCATGACCCCTTCAGTCTTGCACCTTTTACATCCTAAAAACCAGCACCACAGGAATGCTGCTGCCAAGTTCTGCTGACAGCTCGGGGTATCTCCTGGTCCCCTTGATCCACAGATACATCAGCTTCTGTGTGCAGACCCTGAGGAAACACCTGCCTGGGCAGTTGCTTTTGAGGAGCAGGGCTCCACTCCCAGCTGCATTCTCATCTGATGCTCTCTCCCTTCAAATAAATTTAGATCCTCACAAAATTGGGGTAAGAGTTGGAGTTTTGCCCTCAAGATAACTTTCCTGTTGTTTCAGTGTAGCACATGAGGTTTCTCTCCAGTGGTTCTGACTTCTCTTACAATCACAGTTGCTTTCTCAGTACCTATATGCTTTTCTGACTTGAAACTTTCACCACCAAAAAAAAAAAAATTAGTTCATTATTTTAAAACTCAACTTCATTGACGTTTTTAGGATTTGGAAGGAATGATGCCATGAATGTTCCCCATTCTAATTCTAAATACTCTTATTCTTCTTTGAAACCTTATGTATCGTTTTAAAGAAAGAAAATCCTAATATTTGATTTTACCAATGAAGACTCAGGAGCCAGATGCTGGGGTGAAAGCCTACTAGCTCAAAGAGGCAGAGAAAGCACATAACTGACCTTCATACTTCAACAACATCCCAAAAAGAAAAAGCCCCTTCTTCTCCACACTGTCTTAAATACCCTTCGAACTGAACATCCCTTCTTTCCATTCCTGTTTGTCTCTCCATCTATCCTCTGGATTTCCTCTCATTTTCTATGATTTTTTTTCCATGTTCACTTCCTGTCAACTGGTTGCTTGCTCCACCTCTTGACCTAGGGTTAACTTTATTTAATCCTGTTTACAGAAAGTTCTTGGATTAAAGGTGTGTGCTAGGGCAAAGCCATACTACAATAAGAAACAGTTTTTTTTTTTTCAGTTCATAATCTCAGGGTTCACAATGGGATCAAATATTCTGCAACACTTATGAACCAGGCCCCCACTGTCCACTTTTCTGTCATCATTCTTGTTTTATAAGCTCTCATCAGAATTGTCTATTAAGATTGGCTTGGGGTTTTCTAGCCCAAAGTACCAGACTTCCACATCTAGTCACAAAACAGTTCCAAAGGACTAAGGAGTGCATGGTAAGGGGTCAACCCCACTTCTGATGCCAATTTTTCTGTCTCTCTTCTTTTTCCTGCTGCCAGTAGTACCCTAACAAGAGCCACTTAATGGAGAAAGGTTTATTTTGGCTCACAGCTTTAGGAGATAATCCATTATGGCAGGGAAGTAAAAATGGCAGGAACTTGAAGCAGTTGGCCACATCATATTCATTATCAGGATGCAGATGATGAATAAATGTGCTCAGCTCACTTTCTTCTGTTTATACAGTCTAGGATTCCAGCCTAAAGAATAGTGCTATCCATGGTGTTCCTCCTACCTCAGTTAACCTTACCAAGATAATCTCTCTTAAGTATGCACAAAGGCCCATTTCTTCTATGCATTTAGATTTCATCAAGTTGACAACTGAGAGTAAATATCATACAGCGAAATCTATAGTTAGCAAACCAGCATGGCACTGATGTCAGGACAGACATGCTGAAGGAACAAACAGAGACTCTACAGCAATTAGGCCTAAATCTATGTGTGGAGAGAAAATGAAATTAAATTTTTTTTTCATATTACATATAAACATTGACTGAAGATAGACCATAGATCTAAATGGAAAAGTAAAGGGATAAACATTCCAAAAGAATATATATATATATAATCCTGTGACCTCAGAGAAAGCAAAAACTTTGTAAGACAAAAATACACGAAAAGTTTAATAATTTGCATTTGATCAAAAATTCAGTTGAACAGATGCTTCATAAAAGTATCTATACTACATAAATGTAACGAACGTATGAGAGGTTCAGCATCACTATTTGAGAAAACAATTGAACATTGATGGTATTTTATTTCATTATACACCCTTAGGATGGGTGAAATCTCTAAGCCTGAGAGAAACCAAAAATGTGTCAAGAATGCACAACCACCGGTTCATGCGTTGTTGGTGCAATAGAAATTATCACAACTATGGAAAACAATTCAGGGTTTTCTTGCGAAGACGAGCGTGCACTCAAAATACGACTCCCACATATATTCCTGGGTATTTATACTCAAGGAGAAAATGGAAGGCTGGAGAGGTGGCTCAGCAGGCAGCATTTTCCAGCACCCATGTCAGTCAGCTCACGAATGCCTGTAACTCCAGCTCCAGGGGCTCTGATGCCAACTTCTGGCCTGGGGCACTGGTGTACAATGGCATACATAGACTCACATAGACACAGATATGTAAATAAGAATGAAAACAAATGAAATGTTCAAAGAAGAAAGAAGACCCCCTCCCCCACAGACTTCTGTCTTAGGGTTTCACTGATGGGAAGAGAGCAGGATCACAGCCATTCTCTTTTTTTATGACAACTCTTATAAAGGAAAACATTTTATTGGGGACTGGCTTGTAGTGCATAGGTCTGGTCCCTTATCATCATGGTGAGAAACATGGCAGACAGGGTGCTGGGGGGGGGGAACCAGGAGTTCCACATGTGGATTTCCAGGCAACAGGAAGAGTCCCCGGGCCTGGCTTGAGTACCTGAAACCCCAAAGTCCATCCCCAGTGACACACTTCTTTCAATGAGGCCACACCTCTTCTAGTGCCACTCCCTGTGGGCCTATGGGGACCATTTTCATTCAAACCATCATCACATCTTACTTATAAAGGCGCATATTGCAAACAACCACCACAGCCACGCACTGATGAATAAGCCTCCTTGGATTATGAGGAAGCCGAGCACTAGGAGATCGACACTGGGAGATTTGTTTATGTTTAATGTTACATGATGCTTAATGTGATTATAATAGAAGGAAAAGCATGCGTGTGTCAAAGCTCTCCAAGGAGAGACTGGAAGGATCACACCACAGTGCTTTTGCTTAGGGACTGATGACTTTCATGTTATCCTGTGATTTCTCTTCCTATGCAGTCAATTGCCTATGAACATTATCTGTTCTTTCCATAAAAAGGAAAATGCCATTTGAAAGCCTTGGGTTCTGGATCGAGTTTCCCAGCCAATCAGCAACCACTTTCAGAGGCTTCCCCATCTTGGCATCGGTACTCTCACGGAAGCCGGGACCACACACGATGCTGGCCTGTCCAGCGAGGAGGAGATGTGCGTATGGGTCACACAAAACCCTAGGCTGGCTGGCTGCTGGAGTATCGGGTGACTCTGTTTTAAGCCGAGTTGAAGAGCAGTTGCTCACCTCGAGGGAAGTTTGACGGTTCCATGCTATCCATCCAGAGGCCAGACCTGACCTGAAGAGAGAAAGAACCACCTCTCCAGCCCCAGTCTCACCTGCCCCTGTCCTGGGAATTCTCACCTGTCTGCAAGGGCAGCAGGTGGTAGAGGTTGTCAGCCCTTGCGGCTGTGCCTAGAAGCATCACGGGCCATGGGCTAGTCTGAGTCACACCACGGAGACAACACTGAACAGATAAACAGTCATATTCCCCTGTGTGGCACTAGAGACCACTAATGTTTAATGTTATTATAATAGAAAGAAAAGCGTGTGTGTATGTGTGTGCTCGTGTTGCTTGTGTCTTCACGGTCCATTTGTGCTTGCCAGATGTCCCTTTGTGATATAAATAAAAATAACTTGCAAGTGCCGTACCCTAGAGCATAGAGGTCTATGAATCATATCCGGGGTCCCTTACTACCTCACTTCTCACCACTTTTTGGAATGTTGCTGCAAACGACTCCGTGTGGTGAATTTTGCATCCACTTCGCTTCTTTTAAAAAAAGTTGTTTTCTTCTTCTCTCATACATTAAAAGTCCAAATGCAGGTTCCCCTTTCTCCACGACTCCCAGTCTTCTTAAAGTGAGCTTCCGGGAATGTGGCTGACACACTGAAAACACATCCAAATCCTCCATGGATTTGGATAAACATTCCCGTACTTGTGAAAATCCCTGAAGGAAAAATAGAGTTGTTGAGTCCAACAAAGTAAGGAGGGTTGGAAGGTCAGGAGGGCAGGGAACACATGCATGAGGGCCGGTCACAAGGGCCATCACAGGGACTCTGGTGGACCATAGCCTGCAGAGAGCCCACTGAGAGCTTCCTCAGCAAGCAGGCCACCTGCCCAGGGACTTACTGTCTTATCTTGGACAGATGTCCTATTTTTATTCCGTTGCTGTGACAAAACATTCTGACTGATAGCAGCCTGAGGAGGAAAGGGTTTGTTCAGCCTATATTTCCAGGCCACAGTTCATCACTGAGGGAAGTCAGGGCAGGAGCTCAGGCAGGAACTCAAAGCAGAACCCTTGGATGAATGTTACTTCCCGGTGTGCTCACGGGCTGGTGTTCAGCTTTCATACAGCTCCGCCCATCCCCCTAGGGCTGGTGCTGTCCACAGTGCTCTGGGCCCTCCCACATCAATCACCAATCAAGACAATTCTCCAGAGACATGGCCACAGGCCATTTTGATCAGGGCAGTCCTTCAGCTGAGACTCCCTCAGATGATTCTAGGCTGTGTAAGTTGGCTGCTGAAGGTAAATAGGAGAGATGCCTCTTTTGTGTCCATCGTTGTTACCAGGGGTTACTTCTTGAAACGCCTAATGCAATCCTCTTCACTTACGCTCAAAACCTCTGCACTGCTTTGGCCTCTTGGAACATTTCTTAGAGTATATGGCACATGCGTCTTCATCACAGTGCCCACTCCAAAGCAAGCTTGCTCATCTCTGACGACAGTCTCTGCTGTTTAGCTGCATCCCAGCACCTTGAGTCCACGCTTTCACCACGTGTAATGCTTCTCCCACCCCCGGATGCTGGTTCTTTAAGCCACCTTTCAGTTTAGTACAGAGCTAGCATCCTTCCTCTAAGAGCTGAGGGTTTCTCCAGTGATGTGGGTCCCTATGTCTATATGGCTGAATGTCTGTCCATGCCGCCTACCCATCTCTGTGGACTGAGAATGCTCAGAATCATGCTATACCATGGCTGCCATAGCTAACTCACTCTTACTTTTTTTTTTTTTTCTTTTTGTGCTTGCCTTTTCACTTTTGTTTTGGTGGGTTGATGGGTATTTTCCCACATAAAATCTGCAGTCTTTTAAAGTTTTCCCATAATTTTCTTTCCTTTCTTACACATCTATTTCTGCCTGAAAAGGACACTTGGTGACAGAATGAGAAATAAAAACAGCAGCCATCCTCATGGGATTAGAGAAATGTTCAGTCCTACGAGGAACTGGTTTTGGGAATGGGGGGCATCTAGAACAGTGGTTCTCAACCTTCCTTGAAAACAGTTCCTCATGTTGTGGTGTCCCCTGACCACAAAATTATTTTGTTGCCACTTTGTAACTGTAACTTTGCTACTGTTATGAATTGTAATGTAAATATCTGATATAATCCCCCTGTGGGGGCCGTGACCCACACAGTTTGGGAACCACTGATCTAGAGGACTTGCTTTTCGTCTCCGCCGTCAGTTCAAGGCTGTCAGGGGCATGGCCATCCTTTCTCCTACTTAGAGTCCCCATTTATCACAGGACAAGTGATTGCACATCTGTCCACCTGATATCAGCTTGCCTCCCATATTTGTTATTTCCAGAACCCCCTTCTCCCCCAATACAAACCATCCTAGCCTGTGATTTGAGCGTCTGGTAGCACAACTGTCATTTATTATCCTCATTTCCACCTCTCTTTTCCTTCTTAACTTCAGTTATGAAAATGCTGATCATTTTGGCTTAGGGTAGATGAGGGGGTGGTATGGCCATAGATATTTTAAAACAGTTCCCCCTTAATTCCACTGCTGATGTCGTGGAAGTTGCGTGAGATTTATAGGTGAACAAGGAGCCATCACGGCAAGTCTTTAGGCAGAATTAGGGTGAGTGGAGCCTGGAGGGCAGAGCCTGGGGCATCACCTCAGCTGGCAAAATAGTCAAGGACCTCAAGCCTCTCCCCCACGTGGTTGGCTAGGCACATTCCTCTGCTGTGTATTCATATTTTTGTTGGACTAACAAGTGGAGCCTTTCTGTGCCATCTTTCCCCAGCTCTTTCTGAACATAGTTGGTGGGTGACAGGAAGCTGGCCATTTGCTTTGCGACAGCATCATGAGGGGATTAGGGGACTCTCTTGCCAATGGCAGCTTCCCTGACTAGCAGTGTTTTTACTTATTTATTCATCCTGTTTAACATCTTCATACCTTCTGCGGATATGTTATCATGTGGAAGCTCTTTCTGGTTTCAATGAGGGCACATTGGTATCCTGAGCACATCAGGAGCAGGGGCAACTAGGACAGAGTTGAGGAACAGTTGGGCCAGGCTCTAGGAACCCAGGACCATCTGCTTTTCCCCCATGTTCCTAGATAGCAAAACCATGAGAGAGAGAGAGAGAGAGAGAGAAAGAGAGAGAGAGAGAGAGAGAGAGAGAGAGAGAGAGAGAGAGAGAGAGAGAGAGAAGCAGTGTCCAGAGAGAGAGGGTTTGAAGGTCCTGGTCCTTGTGACCCTGGTCACTGGGGATCTGCTGCTTGCAATCGCTACAGGGCATAGGAAGTTGCTGAAGCAGAAGGAGCTGACCCACAGCCAGCGCTCCTTATGCGCTGATGGCATCGGTACCCATCCCATCCACAGTCCTATTCCAGGACCCGTGTCAGAGCTGACACGGAGCAATTTCTACTGAGACGCTCCACCGCAGTAGAGAGAATGCTCATCTTGCAGGGTGCCCAAGAGGCCAGGATGGGTTGTGTAGCCTTGAATATCTCCCCATGGAGCAGAGGGGAAACTGTGGGCATTTGACCTGTGCCAAGAAGACCAGCACAAGAGCCTGGTGGCAACATGAACATGGTGAATGGTGGGTAAGAGGCAGCAGGACACTCGAGGACTCTCTGCTCCCTTAACACATTCTTCAGCCCTCCATCATCCAGGTCAGAACACTCAGGGCTGTGTCCCTGGCACCACAGGCAGTCATGGGTGGTGAGCTCTCAGAGTTCCTAGCCTGTATGCCTGGGAGGTCAGGTGAAGGATGGAGGAGTGCAGAGTGGATCTCACCTGGTCTACCCAAGCCCTGTGTCAGCTCTGAAGCCCTGGGGACTCACTGTGCTGACTTTTGCTTCCTCTTGCCTGTCTGGTCTGGTTGTGGACTTCCTCTGACAGCTGCACACGCTTGAGTCTGCCTTGGCTTGGCACCTATAGGAACAGATGCCTGCCTCCCTTCTTTGGCCATTATGGGTGGCTCTCACTTTATCCTCACACTTCCAGGCTGCAGGTTCCAGCAGGAAGCACAGAGCTGTCACCTCCTGCTTCTCCAGTGGCTGTTGCGGTAGGGACCACTGTGGTAGGTGCCACCAATTGCTTATTCTTTCATACACTCTGCAAGGTGGGACACCCTGAGACCTGCAGAGGCTGGACGACAGGCAGCCAGGAGACAGATGCCGATGTCCTGTCTCCGGGACAAATCAAGCCTGCGCTTGATTTGCTGATGTCGATGTTAGAATTTAGGGAGCTTGGGACGCGCTGCCCACTGACCACTTCAGCTCGATAGATCTCCTTAATTTAACCTGCTCTATCTGAGGGGTGTCAAATGAAATGTCAGTTTGTGAGCCTGGGATCAATGCACCAGTCTGAGATCAATTAGCTGGCCTGGGGCTAATTAGCCAATATAGGATCAATCTTACAGCCTGAGATCAATATGCCAGGTAGGATGAGGTCAGAGGCAGATGGTCAAGTTCCAGGAGTCAGCATCAGGCGGTGTCCCTGGGGCAGGGCCTGCGTGACTGGACATCTCATCTGAGGGTCTCATCTAGGCCACCTTGCAGTGTTTGTGAAACCAACTTCATGTTCCCTCCACAAGCTTCCGCTCCCCTGAACTTGGCTGGTAAGGAAGATCCACTAGGAGCCTTTAAGAAGGGGTGTGTGGGTAAGCCACAGGTCAGAAAGAGGGGCACATCAGGACTGACGAGGGGGCTTGATGGGAGACGCAGATTTGCCGTGGAAACCAGGTTGTCAAGTCAGGGAAGGTTCCCAGGAGGGGAGGCACTGGACAGAGCCACAAGCACTCAGAGATGGGGGTCTCTGCCACAGGGGTGGGTTTGTGTGAACAGATGTGTGGAGGTGGGGACTGCCTGCCTGAAGGACTGTAGGAGAGGCTGGGACTCACTCTGACCCACTGAGAACGCATCTAACTTCTAAGAAATTCCCGCAATGAGAAACTCATGATACATTTTCTAAAATAAGGAGCAAGAAGCACCATGAACAGCTGGCACGCAAAAAGCTCGAGGGGCTGATATGTAGGCGTGTGCACATGCACATGTGTGTGAGTGTACATATGTATGTATGCAAGTATGTATGCTTCTGCGTGCATATATATCTTTGTGCATGCATGTCTGTGAATGTATGCTTATTTATAGAAACATGCATATGTGTCTATATGTGTGTGTTTGGGAGTGTGTGTGCATAACACACGTGTCTTTGAGTATGTGCAGGTGTATGTGTGTGTGTATGTACTGAGAAAATTTATGTTCTCTCTCAGGCCTGGGAGGGTAGGATGTTAGATGGTGCCAGCTTTAGCCTGGCAGTTGGGGCGGCTGTCTCTATCACATCTTCTCCTGTGTGCCTCTGGGGATTTGTATAGCTGGCTCTGTTGTCTCATCCATCTTCATGAAGGTACAGGTACCCATGAGGAGAAAAGATCAGCTGGTCACCATGGTGACTACCAAGGCCTCCTAGCCAAGCCCTTCAAGGCTGTGTATTCTCTATGGCTATGGTCTGCTTTCTCATGCAGATCAACCCCAAAGGGCAAATTGTATCAAGGACTCTGAGGACAAGAATCATCTGTTTCTAGATTGATGGAGTCCTAATGCCGGCCTGGCTGGGGCCTTGAGGAGCCTAATTTTGACAGGGATAGAGGGCTTGCACAGGTTCACCTCAGACCATACTGGGGGGGCATTTGCATACAATGGGCAAATTTTTTTCTCTGGGGCCAGACTCCTCCAGAGGTTGAGATGCCCAAGAAAGGCACGTACCTTGTCCTTGACTCCTGGCAGGGATGAGGGGCTTTTCATAGCCCCACAACCTTCCAAAGACCCTGTTTCAGGAAAGGTGATGCATTTTAGTTTTTCACTGAACAGTTTCCTTGTAAGAATGTGACTCACTTTTCTCACATATCCAAAAGTAACCTCATTCATTCAGGAATAAGGGGAGGTGCACCCTGTCCCTCCACAGGTGGAAATGTGGTGATAGTGACCACCTGAGGGCCAGGTACTTCAACTGCTGTGTTGAATGAGGCCTGTCCCTATGTACTGGGACACCAGCTGTCCTGCTCGGCACGTGATGCAGGGTTTCTATGTACCTGCTGCTTACAAAGATGGCTTGGCTTAACAGGACCTGATAAGAGACTCAGCCTGAAGTTCCCACCTCTCAGCAAAGCAGCTGAGGGGCCGCCCCATCCATCTCCAAGGAGGTCTGTCTCTACAGGGCCATTCTAAGTAGATCTGACAGGTGTCTAGAATGGGGCTTGTTAGACATCAGTGTACTTCCTAAGTACTCTTCGGTTCAATCTTCCAGATTTACATCCTTTTTTTTTTGGAAGTAGCTGTGCAGTATCTCACGAAGTCTCGTCACAATCCTGAAACGGGAACCCACACAAGCCATCAGCAGTGTGCGTGTGATCCAGATATTGTACTGTTCTTGAGGAATGGACAAGTTCTCCAAGGGGTCACAGGATACATCACTCTGTGCACACAGCCCCGGGTAGCTGTCACTGTTGACAACTTTTTAGTTAGGGCATCTATCTCCTCACCTACCAGGGAAAAGGCGAGCTATCCGCATATGTCGAAAGATGCCCAGAGCACCAGATTTGGGAACACCAGCCAGGCGCATAATTGCTCTTGGAGTGAACCGGGGTGATAAGCTTGCCTCTATCTCCACATATCAAAGACAGACATGGATTCCCCCAGCATGTCGCTATAAAATATGCATTTAATTATGCTGGGGAAAGCTCCTTTACAGGCATCTTATGATATGCTGTTTACTCTCAGCTCTCACACGTACAGAGGTGGCGGTGGGCCTGCCCCTGGGGGACCTGGAGATAGCAGTGGAACCACATTCTCTGTCAGTGTTATTTGTTTATGTGCCATCCATCAGAACATCGCCAGAAGAACAGCAGGACAGGACGCCACCACGTTGGTTCCAGGAGGCCATGGCACAGCAGACGATGACGTGGGTGTTACAGGAGTTTCCCGTGAGACCTGGATGCGCACAGTCCTTGGAGTGAGGGTCAGCAGAATATGGTGGCTCCCGGGCAGGTGCACTGTTCCCCAGTGTTGTTCTGGGTTTGGTCTCTGCAATAGCAGAAGGAAACAAGCAGTTTGGAGTTTGTGTGCTTCTGTCAGAAGGTGTGTTGTTAATGGATAAGTCAGAAAGAGAGAGAGAGTACAGGGTGCTGAATAGACAGGGTCCCGAAGAACACCAGCCACAGAAAAGGAAGACAAACAGAGGCCAAACCCAAGCCCTGCCAACCTAACACATCACACTGAATGGACAGAATTGTGCAGTTTGCTTTTCTTTCTTTCTTTCTTTCTTTCTTTCTTTCTTTCTTTCTTTCTTTCTTTCTTTCTTTCTTTCTTTCTTTCTTTCTTCCTTCCCTCCCTCCCTCCCTCCCTCCCTCCCTCCCTCCCTCCTTTCTTTCTTTCTTCCTTTCTTTCTTTCTTTCTCTCTCTCTTTCCCTCCTTTGCCACACTCTGGGTAAAACCCATTCTAAATTAGCTAGCGATCAGGTCTATCTGCGCAGCAGCCCACAGGCGAGTCGCCACACCTAACATCATCTCTGCCTGTCTCAGGGACTCTACGAATCCCAGGACTCAAGTGTCCCTCAGCCACCCCCTATCACCCTGCATGCCCCCTGATGCCACTTCTCACGTCTCTGTCATGTCTCTGTCCAACAGCCCACTCATCTGCGGGACGTGAAAGAGATAAATGACTCAGACCCAAGACTCTCTCTGATAAGCCCCCGGGTGTGAGCCATTCCGCATTCATTAATCAGGAAATGTGTGTGCAAACTACGTGTGTGCTGGTGAGGAGATGGATGGATAGGGGTCCCCTGGGCTTTCATTATTTTCTCATTTACTGACGGAAGCAGATTTTAATTCCGATGCTTTCTTCTCTTTGCAGTTTTTATGACCTACGAGCCTCCGACTGGCCAAGGATAGGAAAGGCCGGTAGGGAGCATGTGTGATTGACACCCGAATGCCTTATTGTTATGCATCCATTGGCCACTCCAAGTCAAGTTTAACACTACTTCAGGAGCCAGAAAAGATCTGAGCACAGAGCAGGCAGGCAGCATATTGTGCAGATTTAGGGTGCTCTGGACTTCCTGCTCTGTAGTAGGCTCTTAATGGGGGTAGCCCACTGTTCCATTCCGCTATGTTCCTCCTCAGAACCTCTGTCCTGCAGGACCACACCATCCCCAGGTGATCCTCTGTGCTCTCTTCACTTGGCTTTTCCCTTCAAAAAGATTTATTTATTTATTTACGTATCATATGTATATGGACATTTTGTCTGCATGTCCATGTACGCACCAGAAGAGGGCATTGGATCCCATGGAACTACAGGTATAGATTAGTCCTGGACTGCCACGTGGGTACTGGGACTTGAACTCAGAACCTCTGGAAAAACTCGCAGTGTTCTTAGCCGCTGAGCCCTTTCTCCAACCCCTTGACTATATTTCTGATTCGCCTCTGCCCTGGTGTGCAGATGCCGACATGCAGCTGCCAGGTTCACAGACACCACACAACAGACAGGATCGTGTGTGTGTGTGTGTGTGTGTGTGTGTGTGTGTGCATGTGAACCATGCATTCTGCTGCTGGAAACCCTGTGTCTTGAGACAGCAGGCACGGGTGGACACTCCTGAGGACATGCTGTCTGCACTCTCACTTTCTGACCATGGTGTGTATGCCATGTCATATGGCTGGTCCTACTCATGTGTATGGTATAACTCTACTTTCCATTTTTAGACAGGGTATTGTGTCACCAAGGCTGTCATCAACTTGCCCTACCCCAAGAATGACCTTGAATTTCTGACCCTCCTTGCCTCTGCCTCTCAGGAGCTGGGATTACAGGCAAGCCTGGTTTGTATAGCGCTAGGTCAGGCCGATGACTTGCTGGGCAAATGTTCTGCCAGGTAATCTAACTCTGCTCAGGTCTGGTGTAACTTTTGTTGTATTTATTCTCCCTTGTAGTTTGGCTTAATATCCTGGAAGTTACTTCTTATAAACCTTAAATCTTTTTGTTGCTGGGAATCAAGAAGAGAAAACTCTGTGGTCAGAACTGGCTTTCAAAAAAACTACAATAAGAAAACTTTCTAATTCTGGCCATTTTTAAGTCCATTTTCCAATGCTGGGATGCAGGGCACATTGGCATTTGGCCTGTCAATGACAATCAACCTGGCATGTACCCGATGGAGCCAGGCTGCATCACCGAAGCTCCGAATCTTCCACACCTCACTGGGTCCTGTTCATTGAGGTCTTCCTGTGGCTTAGCCTGCCCAAAGATCCCCATCTTGCTCATTTTCAGTGAGTGGCATCAAGCACACTTACACTCTAGCCTCCTCCACCTATCTTCTAGAGGGACATGTTGCCCTCATCAACCCTCAAGTCCTCTGTCTTTCTCTCCATCCAGCAGTTACTACTCCTTGTCTGTAGAGTTGGGTTAAGGTTATTTAGTTATTTATTGTGGTGTGTGTGTGTGTGTGTGTGTGTGTGTGTGTGTATGTGTGTGTGTGTAGATCCTAGAGGAGGACGTCAGCCTGGCCTTCTCTATCACTTTCCACTTTATTCCCCTGAGACAGAGTTTCTCACTGGACCTGGAGCTAGGTTGTCATCCATCAAGTCATAGAAATTCTCCTGCTTCTGCCCCTCCCAGCACTGGGGTTACAAGCAGCACGGCCACACCTGGCCTTTTACCTGGATATTTGGGGTTTTAATTCAGGTCTTATTGCTTGCATACTTAAGTCATCTTCCAAGCCTTATGCTTCCGATGTATTGTGTATGAGCAAGCGCTACATATTTTCAAATTATTTGTCTGTTGTGGCAGTTGTCATGGATGTGCATTTTTTTGTGTTATTGATTTCTTATTTATTGATTGTTTTGTGGAGGTGAGAATCAATCACAGGGCATTTGTATGCCAGGCAAGTGTTTTACTCCTGAGCTAGCTTTTTAAATCTCATTCTCTACTCTGCAAGTTTCTGTGTTTTCTTGGAGTCCATTCTGCTCTGTGTGCCGTTTCCTTTACTGGATGTAAGTAAAGGTGCTTTATTTTCACACAGCTTGTGTTCAAAGCATCCAAGGCTGCAGCTGTCCCACGAGATGGCACTTGTAGCACACTCCTTAAGTGTCTATGCGCGCAGGTGATCACAGGTCAGCTGAAATATGCTTGCATTTCTCTTCTATTTGGGAAGAACTAGGCCTGTTTCCAGCAACTGCTTTTACCCAGAGGCCCCTTGAGACTAGAAGGTAACAGGTTGCCCACTCTTCCATGTTTAGTTTTTTTGCTTTTTTTTTAAAAAAAAACTTGGTGGTTTGACTAGGAATGGCCCCCATAGACTCATGCGTTTTACTGCTTGGTCTGTGGAGAGTGGCACTATCAGGAGGCGTGGCCTTGTTGGGGTCGGTGTGACCTCATTGGAGGAAGTGTGTCACTTGGGACAGGCTGTGAGGTTTCAAATGTGAGTGCAGGCTTTGAGGTCTCCTATGCTCAAGCTCCACCCAGTATAGAACACCATCCCCTTCTGCTTCCTTCAGATCAAGATGTAGAATTCTCAGCCCCTTCTCCAGCACCATGTCTGTGATGACAATGGACTAAACCTCTCTACTGTAAGCCAGACCCAATTAAATGTTTTCCTTTATAAGAATTGCCTTGGTCATGGTGTCTCTTCACAGCAATGAAACCCTAATGAAGACAAGACAGGATCTCGTGTAACCCGGCACTAGCCTCAAACTTACAGAGATAGGCCTGCCCCTGCCTCCCAAGTGGCTGGCATTCATGCTCGGGTTTGATGGTTTGAGTTACGACTAGCCACTCCAGAGAAGCTGGAGCGCTCATGTTGCCTGGAGGGGGTGCTTTCTTACTTTGCTTTTGGTCTGGGTTGTGAATTTACTTTGAGCCAGTGTCACAAAATTGTTTTGTTGTGGCCACATGATAATGTGTTTTAAAATGACTTTTAAAGAGACTATAAAAACAGAGCAATTTTGTGATAGGAATTCAGACAATATTCAAGTGTGTGAAAGTGCAAGCGGACAGCTTCCTTTTCATTGTTCTATTGTACCCCTCTTCCTGATAAACAAGCTAACAGAAATCCTTCCCCATGTAGATGCCACAGTTAAACACGGCGGACACGAACATTTTAAACAGAAATAAAGCTGCATGTTGAGAGATGGTCCAGCGGGCAAAATAATACCATGAAAGTGTGAGGCCTAGATGAGACATTCCTCAGAAGCTTCCAGGCCTGATGTAGGCAGCAGTAAGTAACCTGCACTCACAGTTCAGAGGCATGGCTGACCACAGTGAGGAAGGCTTGGCAGCTGAAGAGCGAGGCAGCTTTTGTAGTGCCTGAAAGCTCTCTGCAGGCTGCACAGGGAGAAAGGACAATGTTGGATTTAATCTGTGCTGGACCCTGCATGCTTCAGTGTGGAGCTTCCAGGTAAGCTGTGCCCACTGGTACAGTAGTGGCATGGCTGTTGTGAGGTGACCAACGGCTTTCTGATTGGAATTAAGATCTGCTCTAGAGGAGGGACTTTCCTGCCTGATACTATAATCCTGGCTGAAAGCCCAAGGGTGGGGAGGTCCACAGGCCCTAGGGTAGAAGCAGTTATTGCTGTTTAGCAAAGCTAAATGGTTATGCCATCAGATTGCATTCTAAATATTTATGCTTATACCCACAGGCCTCTGATGCTCACAGTCTTGGTCAGAGAAGTTTCTTTTTGCAATGAGCAGCATTAATGAGAGATGCAGAAGTAATCAAAGTGCTGAGAAAAAAAAAGATTTTGTGCTCAGCCCTAAGTGTGACATTTGTTTTGACTGCCTAAACTCAGGGAACATGGAAGACGAGGACGTAGAAAGAATGTAAGAGCCAAAGGATGGAGAAGACTGCTATGAAATACTGTCTTCTGTATGTTATGGACATGGGATTGTCATTGGAACGGTGAGCTCACAGCATCTCTATCTACCTGAGCGAGACCTACACAAGTTCAAGCTGGCCAACATTCTGACATAGAGGAGATAGATGATTTCCAGGTTCCACCCCTTACTGAGGAGCTGTTGGCAGTGGACAGCTGCCAGGAAAGGGAGAATTGTTCTTTCTGAGGATGTGGCCTGACTGTATAATCTCAAGGCCCACCCAGTGATCTCTTTCCTTCCATGAGGCTCCACCTCCTAAAAGTTCTACCACCTTCCCAAACAGCATCACCAGGTGGGAGCAAGTGTTCAAACACTTAAGCTTATGGGGAACAGATTTCACATTCAAACCACAGCAGTTACCTGTCCAGGAAAGAGGCACAGTGGCTTTCCAGCAGCCAGGCCCATGGAGTTCTCTGAAGCACTCAATGCTTTCTTGACATCAAACTTCAATCTTTCTTCCTTTCCTGGTCTTCTGCATGACTATCCTTGGGTGTCCCACTGAGGGGCCAGTGAGAACACTGATTTGACAGTCCCTCTGTCCAGGAAAACACTAAATACTGGCTCTGTGTACCTCCTCACCCTCATGGAGTTCACTGGCTCCATACTGAACAGAGGGAGTCACATCTCACTGCAGCCTGGGCCTGTGAGTTATCTAAGAAAAGAGTGGGTGCCATGGATAGCAGGGTCCCACACCCCACTGTCCTGCTGTCTCTGTAGAGCTTGAAGAAAGAAATTATTTGAAAAACGCCATGTTATAAAGTATTTAAAGAACTGTAGCATTCCTCATATTTTATTTTTTTCCTTTTGGAGCTTATGACAAATAACTCAGAATTCATGAAATATATATTTTAAATGTCTTTCCCCACCAAAAGAGCAGTTCTCTGGCATGTTAATTAGACTGGAGAGATGAAACTCAATGCACACGAGATTATTTATAATGTGCTGTATTAATCATCGATGGTTTCCAAGAAAATAATTATGTTGGACAAATGATAATATTTTGCTCTTGTAACTGTGTCTCCACATTTACTCAAAGCTCTTGGTGCTTCCCATGCGGCATCGATTAATTATTCTTCTTGGGGAGATGAATTGTTGTTCACTTCTGTTGTTGACAGTTTTTATTGGTTTGTCTCCCTGAAATCCAGTGAAGGGAGGGTGTTGTATGGGAGCAACAAGGAACACTTGACATAGTTTGTGGCTCCTCGAGGACAGATGTATGGTCAGTTGCATGGGAACATAGGGTCCCAGGGTCCCTCTTGCCACCTCTGATGGGATGTGTGGAGATAAGGAGCTGTAGGAAATGGGCTGGGTAGAGTTAGGTCCCTTACACCCAGCTTATGCTGGCTTTGGTCCCTTGGTCCAGGCATTCCAGGAGACCAGTGATTCTTAGATCTAGGTGCAGAAGTTGGATGTCATTCACCAACTTGGGGCCATGTTCCTGAGCTAGTGCTGTGTGAATCTCTCCTGGGAGATGAACAAACAATCCCTTAACCCCAGACAGGATATCAACAACATATCAAAGCAAAGATGCATATTGATTTTGAGGGGGGGTTATTTCGATTATTACTTGATGTAAGGGAGCCTCGCCACTATGGGTGGCACCATTCCCTAGGCAGTTGATCCTGAACTTTATGACAAAGCTAGGTGAGCATGAGCCTACGAACAAGCCAGAGAGCAATGTTCCTTCATGGTTTCTGCTTCAAGTTCCTGCCCTGACCTCCTCAGGGATGGACTCTGGCCATCATAAGCCAAATGAAATCTCTTCTCTACTATGCTGCTCTTGGTTAGAGTGTTTTATCACAGCAGCATAGAGGGAATGGGCATTGTGACCCAATGGTTTTAATTAGGGTTACTCACAGTAGCATAACTTACCAGTGGTGATACCACTGAAGAACATGCCTCTCACTTTCTCAGAAGCTGTCGCCTACCTCTCAACCCTTGGAGGGGTGGCCCTTATAAACTCCTCCTCTGCTCCATGATAGCACATTAATGGGCCCAATATTGTACAGGTCTGTGAGTAATCACAGCCACTAGGGTGGAATAGGCCATGTCATGCTCAGAGGACAGTATCTCACAACAGGGCATTTCCAGGTCTGCACCTGTAATTCCCCCCTCTTTCTTGTTCCCCTACCATTATCCAAGTCTTTCATTTGCAGAACGTTTCCTCCCTCCTGGCCCTTGTCCATCTCCATTGCCTTCAGGCCCTGCAGCCAACATGGATTCTTTGCCCAAGGTTCCTCTGTTACATGTTGGGTGAGGAGCAGTCTCTCAGTACTTTCTGGTCTCCAAGTCTCCATACTTCAGTAGCTTTTCAATCATTCAATGAGGCTGAATAGCCACTGTCTCCTGCAGCCTGTCCAGGAAGTGGAAGACCCTGGCCATCAAACTGAGGGGACAGCTGGTATTGGGTTCTGGAGACTGGTTGAGTATTGAGTCTGTAGGATGAAGATCAAAATAGCTTTGCTCTTCTAAGTATATATGTATGTATATATGTATGTACATATGTATGTATTTTTATGTGAATGGGTGCTCTGCCTGCATGACAGAATAGAGCGTCAGATCCCGTTATAGATTGTAAGCCATGTGTTTGATGGGAATTGAACTCAGGACCTCTGGAAGAGCATCTAGTGCTCTTAACCACTGAGCCACCTCCCTGGCCCAGCTTTGGTCTTCTGAACAAGGCCACAGCCGAGGTAAGGACCAGTGAGGGAGATGGCATAAGATGGGGGCTATCCTGAGAGGCTGAAAGCTCCTGAGGAAGGCAGTAAAATTCTTGACTCCAGCATGGAGTAGAGACCATCTATCTATGGGTGGACCTATTATCTTTCAGAGTGGGGATGGCTGCCCTCTTTGACAAACTCCTTGGGAGGTTTGCTACTGAGCTGAAAGACACATGGAGCCAGCAGGTCTTCCACATCCTACTGAAAGAGACCTCTTAGGCTCTATGTTCCTGGAAGAGCAGCCCCTCATCCCCTGAGAACCGTGCACCATTGTGTGGGGATTGTCTAGATGACCTTGAGCTCCTGCCCCACCTGATCTACTTTCCTCCTTATAGGAAAGATCTGAATGTGCTCAATAGAGATCACGGCCTTCTTGGAAGACTGGAGGCTTCTGGTACCCTCTTAATGAGAGAAAAAGAAAGTCACTCCCACAGTGACTTTCCTAGGAGATTTCTGAACATGATTGGATATTGAGGTGGAAGCCCCTAAACTATCTTTGAAGTGGTGGCACATGGCTACCGCCTGGCCTCTTTGTCAGGTCAGCTTGGGCTGGGTCCAGGGAAGTGGACTTTGTTGGTCTCACGTCAGCTGAGTAGACACAGTGGCGTCATGCTGCTGTTCTAAGTATGCACTTTCTGTTTACACAGTGAAGACAGTAACCACGCAGGGCGATACAGATGGAGAGCACAGCAGCCGTAGCGCTTTTGGAGGCTGTGCACTAAGTCCTGAGTAAATACAGAGTAATAACATGGTCTGTTGTGCGCTTTGAAATGAGAACTTCCCTGAATAGGGAGGCCGGCATCTCTGTCTGCGATGGCTGGCAATCAGCATTGCCTCTTGCCTGGCTGGGCCTCAGTCAACCCTGGCTGAGGGATGCCATGGAGATGGGAAGAGCTTTGCCAAGGAGAACCTACTAGTTTATTCTCAAGAAAACACCCTCAGAGCTGGTGGAATGGCTCAGTGGGTAGAAGTGCTTGGGTACAGACCTGAGGATGCATGTTTGGTCCTCAGTTCTCACACAGTGGCAGGAAAGAACTGACTCCTTGGGATTGTCCCCTGACCTCCACACAGGTGCCATGGCTCTGTTCGAGAATATACAAAAGAAACAAGGATATCAATTAATAGGCATTACTGGGTGTCCCCGAGGACTGTGATTGGCTGGGGGTCTGTAGAGGGGACATACAGTCACACACTATGAAATGCTGATATCAAGAGGGTCCTCGGCCTTGTTTTCAGAGGAGGGCCCTTGGTCACTCAGTCAGGATTTATCTCCTCTCTAGTTCGGCAGTTACCTGCTCTACAAAGTTCTCTTGTTGGCAGCTGGCTGTTTGTCTCTGGTCATTCGGTCAGTGGGAGATGCCCAGTCACTTTGGACCTGGCTGATGTCCCTGATGTTGTGAGGCATCCTTACGGGAATCACACCTGGGAGCTGGCAGCCTTTCCTCAAGGGTGTCTTACACAGGCAGTCCCTCCCACCCTGTCCTGCCCTCCTGAATGCCCTGGTTCCTGGCAGAGGCTGAAAGGGACCTCAAACCCAAGGACCCTGCCTGTTACTACTTGCCCAGCTCAAGAAGCTCCAGGTGTGAAAGGAGACTGGGGCCCAGTCTGCACCAGCTCCATGAAGTCTTCTTGGCATGAGCATTGGTAACAGAGGACACCTGCCCTGCTTTCTTCTTTTAAAAGCCAGGAGGGCCCCAGGCAAGGATACCTTCTCTGTCCCAAAGGGATAAGAGCTTGTCATCCCAGACCCTGAAGAAGAGGTCCTCTGCAGACCTCTGTCCCTGCTCCTTCCTCCCAAGAGTCTTTGGAAACTTGTTGCTTCTTGACCCGTGCTGTCCTTTCTCTACTTTAGCATTCTGGCTGGAGTTACTTTGACACAGCTGCTCCTCCTGCGGTCAGTGTTCCCCAAGCACCCCTGCTGGGCAGCTCACAACCACCTGTAACTGTAGCTCCAGGGAATAGGCTGCCCTCTTCTGGACTCTGCAGCCACTGCGCTCACATGTGGACTCCCCTCATAGAAACACAGTTATAAAACGAAGACTTCGCCATTGGGTTTTCCCTCCCGGCTCCACCTGAGCAGAAGCCTTGGGCATGGTCTTGTATGGGACAGTATCATTGCTGCTCTTCCAGTGCTTCCCAGGAGGGTGGTGAGGGAATGCCTAGCACATAGCCCTCGAACCATTGTCCATGGGCCAGTAGATCTCAGAGACCGACAGGGCTTGCTGTAAAGGGTCCTGGAGGCTATGGAAGTGGGGTGGTGTAAGGAGCACCAGGTTATGAAATTGCAGGAACCCTTCTTGAAAGCTTGCTGGTGATCCACTGATGTTGTGATGGGAGTATTGTACCCTTCTCTTGTACAAGGATCAGTGGAATAGTTTTATCTTTGTTACATAGCCTGTATTGACTGGATTCTATAAGAAAACAAAACTTGCTATATTTTGGATTTTTTTTTTTTTTTTTGGTTTTTTGAGACACAATTTTTCTTTTCTGTGTAGCCTTGGCTATCATGGACTTGATTTGTAGACCAGACTGGCCTTGAACTCACAGAGATCCGCCTGCTTCTGCCACCCTGGGTGCTGGGATTACAGATATGCACCACCCACCTAGCGAAATGGCTATATTTTGGCCTGAAATTTTGTGTAGGTAACTTTTTCTGTTTTGTTTCTGAATTTCCTTTAAAAGTTGGTGTAATTTCTGGAAGGCTGTTTAACAAAATGTAATTGTTTAATTAACCTGGTAAAATAATTTGATGGAGAAAACAAGAAAAAAAATGAAGGGAAGAAGGAAGGAAAGAAAGAAGGAAGGAAAAAAGAGGAAGAAAGGGAGGAAGAAAGGATATAAAGAAGAGAGGAAGAAAAGGAGAAAGAAAGGAAGGGGGAAGGAAGGGAGAAGGAGGGAATTTTTTTGGAGATAGGGTCTCGGTAAGTAGACCTGCATGGCCTTGAACTCACAGAGATTCACCTGCTTCTGCCTCTGGTCACCACTCTTGGCTAAGGACATTTTAAATGGCATGTAGTTGCTGTCGAGGCTGCTAGCGAGTATGTAGTCCTCTTCTTCCCAGCCTTGCCCCCAGAACTCTGAGCATAGACTCCTCAGATCCTGAGTCCACCAGCTTCAGAACCCCCATTGCTTCTCAGAAAAGAATGGTGAAATTAGACGTAGCAGAAGGCTTACCAGGTCCTGACAAGGTCGGTTGGTTGCTGTGCTTCCTGTCCCCCACACAGCTGAAAACAGAGGTTGAAGTTATGGCTCAGTGGTAGTGCGGCTTGCCCAGCATGCCCTGAGGATGTGTGAGAGGTACTCAATACTTGTTCAAAAACCTAGAACAAACACCGTAGATGCTCAGAAGCCAGCAATGGTCCAGAAAAGGGGAAAGAAAGAAGAAATAACTAAATTATGATCAATGATACATTTTAAGACATTTCTGGAACAGGAGTACTGCTCAAACCACTTAGTATGAGTTGAGTATACGGACTGACCACGGGTGACATGGTGTGTTGATGACAGTGGCCAGGTAGTGCAGGTGCTTCTGGAGACCCATGGTCTCTTTGAACTTGGGTGATTCTTAAGTAGGCGTTCTGATCACCATGGGATTGGATGAGAGGCTTGTGTGCTGCTACCCCCATAGTCCAGGCCTATTGGAATTCAAGTCCACCTGCCCTCTGCTGCTCCCTCTGCCCAGGGGGCGGGTGTCTGAATAGATTTAGATACTCCTGAAGGCTTCCTTGCACTGTGGGAGGCTTCAGAGAGAAGCTCTTGGTGTTTAATCTCCCGATACCTAAATCTCACTGTGTTAGCCAGAGCTCTGCAAAGGAACAGAACTGACAATGAATATATAGCAAAAGGGGATTTATTAGACTGGCTCGCGCCCTACAGTCTGGGGAGTTCAACAATGCCTGTCTCACACCAGGGAAGCAGAGAATCAATCCGGTAGTTGTTCAGTTCACGAGCCTGGGTGCCCCAGCAGTCCCAACCTGAGGATGGAGTCCTGGAGGAGGCCTGGAGAGCCGCTGGTCTGCTTTGAAATCCTATAGAAGTTGATTTCAGCATTAGTGAAGAAATCCTCAGCAAAAGGATGAATGGGCTTGTCAGCAAGAGTGAGCAAAAAGTGGGCAAAAAGCTAAGTCTCCTTCTCCGTTGTCCTTCCTCTGGCCTATAATCAGAAGGTGTCATCCAGATTTAGGGACAATCTTCCTCCTCCAAATAATATGATCAAGAGAAACCCACACAGGAGTGCTCAGCAGCTCGTGTTTTCGTTGAATCCTGATTCAGCCAAGTTGCTAAACAAGGTTAGCTGTCACACTGAGAAAACAATTATCTAGAGCAGTGGGTCTCAACCTCCTAAAAGGGCAACACATATCAGATATCCCGCATATCAGATGTTTACATCACGATTAATAACAGTATCAAAATCACAGTTAGGAAGTAGCAATGCAATTATTTTATGGTTGGGGGGTCACCACAACACGAGGAACTGTATTAAAGGGTTGCAGCATTAGAAAGGTTGAGAACTGCTGATCTGGAGCTATTTATGGACATTTTTCTTTTTATTTCATTTGGGTGTAAGAAATGTTTTCACATGCCCCAGAGAGCAAAGTCAAGAGTGCTGCCTGAGGGAAGCAGGCGTGTGTAGCCTTGACCTACTGCTGGTTCTCCTCGAGGGCCAGTTGGACCACACGGGGATCCACTCTACGGGATGTGCCAACTGTAGTGTCTGAGGACCAGCTGGGGTATTCATCTGGCCAGAAAGGTGGAGGGAGGTCTACCTCAGGCTACATAACATACCAGTGAGTGCCTGCACGCATGCGTGTAGTGTGTGTCAGACAAAGACACAGAGTGCCTGGGTTTTCCAGTCAGACAGATCTTGCCAGAGTATCCTTGGTGCTCCTAGGCTGGGGAATTTCTCCCTGTGAGTTACTGTAGGTTCTCAACTGCTTTGCTGCAGAGGAAGTTTTCACATAAACGAAGATAGTTAGTCACCGGTGTGGCTGAGACACTGGAGCCTGCAAAGCTTGGAAAGGACCAGGAGGATTTCAAAGTGCTCTCCCCAATAGCTGTCAAACAATGGCCCTTTGTATCACCACGGTGTGTGGTGTGTGTGTACATTATCAAGTGTGTGTGCATGCGTGTGTGTAGGGTGTGACTGCATGGTATGTATACATACAGGGGCTGATGTCTATGTACAAAAGAGGGGTCACTGGAATTCAAATGGCATCATTAGCTAATGTAACTGATCACACAGAGAGCCCTTGGCCATCTCAGTGGATGCTGAGAAAGCATTTGACAAATTTCAAACTCGGTATAATTAGAACTTGTATAAGTTTTGTGTAACTAAAACAAAACAAAGAAATTGCACCAAACTTAAGTCTGGAGGATCATAGTC
The DNA here is from genome assembly GCF_030254825.1 of Meriones unguiculatus. NCBI lineage: Eukaryota > Metazoa > Chordata > Mammalia > Rodentia > Muridae > Meriones > Meriones unguiculatus. Next base: position 13,832,336 of record NC_083356.1, read on the forward strand.
AGGGTGAGGAAAGGACAGGTTTCTGGAGGGGACCTGCTCCCTGCTTAGAGATGGCTGTCTTCATGTCACACCCTCACATGGCCTCTCTTCTGTGTGTGAATGAGAGGGGGAAGGGAGAGGGAGAGTTCTCATTTTGATATTTCCTGCCCTATCTGTCCAAGCTTCCTCCACCCTCCTGACCCTCATGACCTCATTATGTATGTAACCTCTTTAAAGCATCCATTCTAAATAGTCACATTGGAGGTGAAGGATCCAATATGTGGGCTAGGGGGATGCCATTCAACCCTTAACTAGTATTTGTGGAAAAATCTTGTTATTGTTATAGCCGAGACACAAGGCAAAGAAAGCCTCAGTCACAACTGCCACAGCTGTCCCACAGCTTCCTGGAAACACAGCTAACACAACGGGAGAGAGGAAACTGAAAATGGACAATCTAGAGAGTAAGGGATGAAACTGTCTTTATCCTGAGAAATGATTGGCTTTCGACTAATAAGACAGTTAGGCAAAGCTGCAACATACGAATTCGATTTTCATACTTTGCTGTATGGGAAATACATAGTTGCAAATCAAAAATTAAGAAAAAAAACCCCTATGCTGTTATTTACTGAGACATGCCAAAGAAATGCCCACAAATCTAGCAAAGCGCGCGCAGAGCCTGAAGGATGAGAGCTACAAACACCCCTGAAAAGACAAGAAAACCTGCACAGGAGGGACTGGCTGAGGAGTCAGAGACACGTGCCTGCTGGGGGTGCCCTTCTGCTGTGCACAGCCTGGTAACACTTTGCGTGATGAAAATTACAAAAAAAAAAAAAAAAATTAGCTTTTGTTACAAGCTCTGAGGACATCATTAACCAAATCACACACTTGTATGCGAGGCTCACTGTCCCCTGCCTCCCACTCGGAGCGGATGGTGGCTGCGCTCGCCATATGGGTGAGGTGAGTTTGCGGCAGGGCTGCTTCCGGTTTCGTTCTGCTGTTGCCCTGGGAGTCTGGAGTCCCTGATGCTTCTGGTAGTTCAGACTTGAAGCAAGATCACTACTCAGGGGAGAAGATAAGCCAGGGCACGGTGGCAATGTAGGCCCAGTGGGAGCCTAGCTGGAACCCTACCTGTTCCTGGGAGCAAAGGGGGAAAATGGCCAACAATGGCCCAAAGGGGCCAAACATCACTGTGCAGATCTTTCCCCCTCTTTTTTCTTTATTTGTTCATTCTCTCATATATTACATCCTGACCACTGTTTCCCCTCCCTCCTCTCTTCCAAGTCCCTCCTCCTCTCCCTCCCCATTCACTCCTCTGTTTCTCTTTGGCAGGCCTCCCAGGGATATCGTTCAAATGTGGCCTATTAAGTTGCAACAAGGCTAGGCACCTCCCCTCAGTGGCAAGGCAGTGGGAGGACAAGGTTCCAAAAGTAGGCAAAATTGTCAGGAACAGTCCCTGCTCCCTCTGCTAGGAGTCCCACAAAACCACCATGCCACACCACTATTAACACTTGTGCACAGGGCCTAGGCTAGACCCATGCAGGCTTCCTGACTGTCGATTCCGTCTCAGGGAGCCCCTGAGTCCAGGCTTACTGATTTTGTGGGTTTTTTTTTTTTTTTTTTTTGTGGTGTCCTTGACCCTTCTGGCTCCTACCTTTCCTCTCTGTCAGCAGGATTTCCCGAACTCTGTCTAAAGTTTGGCTGTGGGTCTCTGCATCTGTTTCCATCAGTTGCTGGATGGATGCTCTCTCATGGTGAGTATGCCAGTCTCCTGTCTTGTGTAGATGTTTTAACCTGTTAGTGACAGTTGTCCTAGGATAACGCAGTATCCTAGGAGCCTCCTCTTCCTGCTGGCTGCTAGCTGTTCAGTGAGGCCAACTCCTGAGTTTGAGAAGTCAGTTGAGCCTAGGGCTGGAATGTGTGGGTGCTGTCCAGGCTCCTGGGCACCCCCTGGAATGTCCTAGAATGGCTTCTTTCAGAATATGTTCTGAAAACAAAGGGAGACTATTCTATCTCCCATTGGCATTGACTCTGGGGTGAGACTGACTGTGTCTTGAAGGCTACAGATCCTGCCTGATTCTCAGAGACTACTGACAGCTGATCCTAGTGTCAGCTCAGTCACGTATATATGTATGTATGTATGTATGTATGTATGTAAGTATGCATGCATGCATTTTTTTCAGTACTGGGAACTGAATCCATTGCATTCTGGACAACTGCTCTGTCACTGAGCTCAATGCTTTGGTTGTTTTTATTTTGATTCTTACTAAGTTTTCCAAGTTGGCCTTAAACTAACCCTGTAGCACAGACAGGCCTTCCATTTGTGCTGTCCACCCCTCCAACCCCAGGGCTCTGCCCTGGGCTCCTGAATTGGCCATTGCTTTACACTATAATTCTGTGATAAGCCTCAGCATGTGTCTGAGGGGATGACTAGAGATCAGTACCCACTGTGGATAGGTCCGTGTCCCTTGACTGATAATTTCACTGGGGTGTCCTGGGCATCACTGGGCCCAGGGCATCACTGTGTAGAGTGAAAAAGAAATGAGTGGAAGGGGCATAGGGACACTTCGTGCCCTCTGTTTGCCCCAAAACAGAAGCAATACAGCCGGGTCTCCGTCACTTTCTGTGGCCTGTGGAGATACATCTCTAGGTGTCGAATGGCTGCTGGGCCGGGAAGGGGCCGCCCACAGCCTCCCCTCTGTCACATCCACAATCACCTTGCCTGGGTCTGCTGTTCCAGCTTCCAAATACCACCGCCCTGGCACTAATTATAGCCCAGATTGTGCGGGGAATTCTCAGCCCGCACCGTGGCAGTCCAGATTAAGCAATTAACCTTGGTGTCACTGCAATTATCGAGACACGCTAGCAAAACGAGCTAATTTCCCCCCAGGATGTTGAACTGAAATCAACTTCCACTCTCTTTAAGATGCCAAAATAGGAAATGTTAATGGAAAATTACGTTTGGATGTTTAATAAATCTCTTGGGCCGGTGGCTCCTCGTCAGTCTGGGCTGCGGCACATCACGGAGGCATTCATTGGTTGGACAGAGGAGGAATGGTCTGGAGCTGGCACCCTGTTGACTGTACACATGGCTTGAGTGACAGTAAGAGAACCTATCAAAGCTCAAGCCAGTTTCTTGGCCCGGGAGTGTTGGAGAAGGCTTGGCCTGGCTCTGAAGTCTCCATAGTGCTTGGTAGGTGCATTTCTGCAAAACACCAACATTTGTCTTGTGGGCAGCAGCAGCTGCTGTTCCCACACAGATTCATAGCGCCTCTTGTGACTCGCTAACACAGCTTAGGGTGCAGGGGGCCATCAATGTTGCTTCAATGCTTCCCAGGGTTCCATCAGCCCTACCCTTTGAGGTGCAGTCTTTGCTCTTGCTTCTGGGGAGTCACAGGTCACCTGGAGCCCTGGCCACACCCTTCTTGTAGAGGTACCAGGTTTGACCTAGGTGGGCCTTCCTCTTTCAGCTGCGCAGAACGGAGCAAGCTGTGTGCCCTCCTTGTCTGAAAGGGCAGGTGTCACAATAGACTGCTAGCTACTGCTGTGTAGAGCCAAGAATGACCTGTTAGAATGCCCTTGGGGTCTTTTCCTACCTAGCCTGGCTTTCCTGAGGAGGCCTTGCCACAGTCATCATGTCCAAGCTCAATTCTTGGACCACTCCGGTTTGGCAGGAAAGTGTGTCATAGGAACGGCTATTTCTCTCTCTGGCTTTCAGAAGTGCATGCAAGTGGATCCCGAGGTGTGTTTCGGGTTTCTTACACCTCAGCAATCACCTAGACCTCAGGGTAGAAGAACCAACCCTGTCATACTTGAGGTCAAAATATACTGTAAGATCTGCAGATGGATAGACTGCGAGAGGCCTGGCTGGGCAGGGCGGTGAGCATGGCTCAGCAGGCAGGGTTGTTCTCTAGGTATCAGGCTGCAGCTGTGGACCAGCTGATGGCCTCTCATCTTGGGGTCAACACCCTGCATGCTTAAAACCACAGGTCAACATGCCAAACTAGTACCCACTCCTGGACCAGAACTCTAAGGTCAAGGAGGCAGACATGCAATCTCATGTTTCCTTTTCAGCCATGAGGTCACCTCCGCTTTGGCATTTGCCCCTTGGGCTCAGGTCCTTTCCTGTTAGTAGACTTGAGTTCCTGGACAGCCAGATTATGGCCACTGTCTGGTTTCCAGCAACTTCGTTGATTTTTTTTTCTGCTAAGACTCTATCTTGAAATCCTCCACAGTGTGGAAAACAATAACGTGAGAAAAGCATTTCATTAAATTCAGAAGGGAAATACTTCATTTTAACTCAACAGCAAGCAAGTTTCATAGATTAAAAAAAAAAAAAAATCCGTAGGTCAAACGGTCAAATGTTTGTGTACATATAGGACAGTGATGTGGAGTGAATCAAGATGTATGCAGATCAAAGATTCAAAGAAGGCTCAGGGGTCATGGCCTGCTCCCTCTTTGGCCATTTATTTTCCCAGGGGTTTGCTCCCTATAGGGTTCTCAGTAGCGCTGTGCTCATCAACACCCAGAAGCAAAGCTTCAGAGAGTAGCATTTCCTCCACGTCAGAAGGTAGAATGGTTTGAAAAACGAGCCACCAGTCAGCCCATGACAGACCGTCCAGGGAGATGCTGAGGTTTCAGGTCCTGCGGGTCACCTTGGTGTCACAGAATTTAGATTTTGTGACAGATGGCAAGAACCCAGCCAGGAGTGGGCCATGATGGCCCATCTGGCTCTTTCAGATGAAGGAGACTCCTAGGGCAGGGGAGGAGCTAGGCAGCCAGTAGAGGAGCCTGGCAAGGGGCTCCTAGGAGTATGTGGGCCCCATAACCTGAAGCTCCCATCTCTCTAGGGAAATCTCATACAGGTTGCCCTCTCCCTGCCTCAGTGTCCCCTTTGAGTCATACAGGAGATTCTGCCATCCTGCCTGGAGATGAAAAGATCCACATAATCATGGACATTAGAATATTAGTTGTCACACAAGCTACAACTAAACACTCACATCCGCTTACTATCTCACTCGAGTCCCCCGACTCCACAGTTCAGACTCTTGTCCACGTATGGGGGTTTTGCCCTCTGGAAGAAATGCTGTGCAAACCAGGTTTCATTCACTCCTACTGAGGTATGTTTTAGGATAGTCCTGGGCCAGATGCTGTCCTAATTTGCCTCCCATTGCTGGGATAAGCATCATGACTGAAAGCAACTTGGTGGAGAAAGGGCTTGTTTGGCATTCCTGTCCCCATCACAGTCCGTCATTGGGGGATGCCAAGGCAGGAGCTAAAGCAGAGGCCACAGAGAAGTGCCATTCAGTGTCTTGCTCAGTTTGCTTTCTCATACCACCCAGGATCACCCACTTAGGGAAGGTTCCACCCACAGTGGGCGGGGTCCTTTCACATCAGTCACGAATTACGAAAATGTTTGCCCACATTCTAGTCTTGTGTGTGTGTGTGTGTGTGTGTGTGTGTGTGTGTGTGACTTTTCATGTTGAAGGTCTCTCTTTCCTCAAGCCTGACTCTAGTTTGGGTCAAGTTGACAAAAACTAGCACCGGTGGGTACTGAGTTATCAGGGAACACTCAGCACCCCAGATAAAGGCCCTAGGCAGAATGGCTTGCTGTGAACTTAGGCCTGGGGTTTCCGCTCACAGTAGACCCACAGTAGTACCTTGGTGAATGTTCTGCAAGGCATAGGTTCTCCCTCGATGCTGCTCACCTTGAATCCCTCTAGGTTGGGTAGCCAGGTGGCTTTCAGGGCAGTGCGGGAGCCTGGGCTGAGGCTGGTCAGGTTTGCATCAGGAGGAGGAGCCCGGACAGTCTCCTCTCTGCTTGTGTAAGTCATAGTGGCCTAGAGAACAGAACCTGCAGCATGTGTATATGTGTGTACAAACCATATCTGTCTGTCTGTGTTTGGGTGTTTAAAGGAACTACTTTGGGTGATTGTGGGGATCCCAGCATTTTCAGCCAGGCAGCAGGCAGGAGAGCTGCATTGGTTCCCCTAAGCCCCTGCTGGTACAGTCCCACCCACTCTGTCTGTTCTCCTTTGCTTCTGTGAGGCCCACTGGCACCATGGCACCTCTGGCTCTGTGGAAACACCTCAGATACAAATTCTGATTCCAGTCAGAAACATACCCTCACAGAAACATTTAGAATCATGTTTGACTCAGTATCTGGGCACATGGCCCAGCTGGGTTGACTCATGATTCATCCATCACATTACCCTCACTGGGGGAGGGAATAACCTTCCCCCACAAGGCAGTGGCTCACCAGGGAGGAATCCAGGAGGAGGAGGAGGAGGAGGAGGAGGAGGAGGAGGAGGAGGAGGAGGAGGAGGATCTGTCCCTTTAGAGACATTTCCTGCTTTTCAGGTAGCCTCAACAAGTCCAACTGTTAGATGAGAATCAGCTCAAGGGAATGGTTCTTTAGCCAACAGAGTGGACTCCTAGGACATATAGGTTCTATTTCAGTTCTTCCGCTGTGAGTACTGTTGTTGTCTCCCAGCCACTGAAGCCACTTGCATTTCTTTTTCATTTCATGGCCTATGCATGCTGTCACTTCAGCTTTGATTGGCAATAACACCATTCCTCATTAAAGAACTTCCATATTTCAAAATTACATTCATTCTCCATTTTAAATGGTATCCTTAAGAAGTGGATAGTTTCAGGAATTCACCCCATTCCTCTGGCTGTGACTGCTGGGATCCAGCCACAGGGAGTCTGTTATCTTCATGATGAGAGCTTAGTTGGCCAGTGGCCACTGTGCTGGTCACTGGGAGCAGCCTCTAGTACCCTTGAGTAGAAGATGGTCCAGGGTGGGCCCACCGGTCTCCCTTTGTCTAATACATTAGGAAAATATTCCCGGAGCCCTTAAGGCCAGAAGAGGACCCCTGCTTCTCTTTCCCTAGAGAGAGCCAGGCCTAACAAACAGATCAGAGAATGTGACCTTCATTGGAAAAAGGATCTTTGAGCAGGTAATTATGTTAAGGGACTTGTGATGAGATCATCATGGATGTGGGTGAGGCCTAAATCAATGACAAATATCTTTCTTTACATGAGCTGTAGGGGGAAGGCCACGTGAAGGCTGACACATAGATTGGAGTGCCATGGCCAGAAGCCAAGGAACCATAATCAGAGGAGAGAGGTAGGGAAGGAGTGGATCATCGGCTTCCCCAGCTTTCAGGAGGAAGTGGGCCATATCTCTTTCAGGGTTTCCAGCTTCCTGCATGGTGAGAATAGATACCTGTTGTGGGCATAGCTGAAGACATTGCACGGAAGCTCAGGAAGGTTGACTGGACAACCTTCCTGGTACAGGGAAAACATTGCCATCCCCTCAGAGTTGGGAATAGCACAAGGACATGCTACAAACCTTCCCTGAGTTCCACCAAACAGCCTCCTAGGGAGGCTGGTCTAGGGTTCACTTGCCTTTTCCCTGTTGCTTTGTGGAAAATGCCTAGTATAGTGGTTTGAATGAGAATGGCCCTCATAGGTTTGAATACTTGGTCTCCAGTTGGTGGAACTGTTTTGGAAAGATTAGTCGGTGTGTCCTTGTTGGAGGAGGTGTGTCACCCAAGATGGGTTTTGAAGACTTGTCCATTGCTAGTGTGCTCTCTGCCTCCCAGTTGAGATTATGATGTGAACTCTCAGCAGCTCCTGCAGCCATGTCTTCGCTCTGCCATCATGGACTCCAACTATCTGAAACCAGAAGCCACAAATTAAATGCTTGTTTCATAAGTAGCCTCGGTCATAGCATTTTATCACAGCAATGGGAAAGTAAGTAAGATATCTACAAAGCCCCGATCTTGCCACCTTAAGCAACTTAAAACTTGTCAGCTTGTCAGAAGAGCAAAAGATGGCATATTGCTATTTTTTTTTTTCAGACAGGGTCTCAAGTAGCCCAGGCTGGGCCTTGGACTTTCTATGTAGATTTTTTTTTTTGAGACAGGGTTTTTCTGTGTAGCTTTGGTTGTCCTGGATGCGATTTGTAGACCAGGGTGGCCTCAAACTCCCAGAGATCTGCCTGCCTCTTCTTCCCCAAGTGCCAGGATTAAAGGCGAGAACTACCATGCCCAGCTAACCTCGGCTGAACTTTGGATTCCTGCCTCTCCCTCCTGAGTGCTGAAATTGTAGTTGTGCACCACCATATCTGGTATATAAGTTGCTGGGGATTTAACCCAGGGCTTCATAAATGCTACACAGGAACTACACCAGCTGAGCTATAGCTTTAATGCTCCAACCCATTCATAAATTCACAAATTGGTTTTCAGCCAGGAAGTGTGGCTGCTGAGTCACTGGCCCCATGATCCAAGTCTGCACGTCCTTCTGCTGTTCCCCAAGTTCTGTCTCACCCCAGCACATTCTCAAGTTTCTAGGAGGCACTGGGGCATTAGAAGTCAGGACGGGGTGTCCTCCACACAGACCCCTCGACCAGGCTCCTCAGACGTCTATCACCCTTTTGGGTGAACACGAGCCATTCTGCTATTCATTTGATCACAGGTGGTTCGTTCAGCAGTTGGTCCATTTCAGGGCGGAAATGGAGGCTGAGACTCTAAGAACTTGCTCCAATTAACTAGCTCTCATATAGCTCTGCTCAGGACCAGTCAGACTGGGGTTTTCCTCCATTATCTCCCCAGGATGGGGGATGCATGTCCTTGTGTCAGGATGGGTCACATATCCCTCTGTCCAGGATCAATTCGCACACACTTCCGTGTGGGAGCCTTCACTTCCATGCTCAAAGGGCCGTAAGAGGAAGTTCAATGCCTATGAAGGGGCCCAGACGTGTGTCTTCTCGATTCTTCCAGATCTTGCCAATTTGACGATATTAAGCACCACACCACCCTGTCCGGGTCTCTTGTGCTCACTGAAGAGGAGCACACATTGTGAGTGTTACCTGCGTCTGGCCCTGAGGACACAGCCATCCCACAGCCACAGCTTCCATCACTAGCTGATGTATCCGTGGGCCTCTTTGCATCCCTTGGCAGTTGCCTCCCTCCCCATTGCTTTGTCAGGGCACCAGTGCTCCTGGAGGCTGCCGATGCTCTGAGAAACCCATACACTTTAGCTCATGCAGTTTCCACAAGAACTCGGCATAGGAGAGGTCAGAACAAGTTAAATGCTGTGGTTTACCTGTTTTTCTTGCCATCAGGGTGGGATGACGTCTCCTCAGTCTGCATTTATCCCAGGGGGAAGCAGTACTGAACTGTTTATCCCAGGTGGAAGCAGTACTGAAAGTGGTCTTTAGTGCAAAGCTCCCAGATCCGCCAGGATGGCGCTAAATCCAAGCAGTCGGCTCCACCCGGCAGAGCTCCTGGATTCTTGTTGCCATCTTGAAGCCCCAAGCCCTGAAAATAGGCTATGCAGTATAGAAGAGACAAAGAAGGTAGGAAAATGGCATCAATTCCCAGCCATAGCTCAAGCCTGTCATGCAGTTAGACCAAAAGGTGGAGGTGATGTGGCGGCGGGGGGGGGGAACTTCATCAGCAAGAGACCCCTGAAAGATGTACAGCGATGTCTTCAGGAAGAATAAGTTAATAATAATAAAACTGAGAAAGCTAGGAAGAAATAAGATGGACACAGAGCAAACATACTCTTCTATTTTGTTTTGCATAAGCTTTTTGACAAAAGAACCAACTTATCAGTTCTGGGTAGAGCCAGATGGCCGGCCTATGCTCATACCGGTGGGACTGCAAGCATTGTGGGGCCCTTTTCCGTAAGCCTCGGTGAAGCGAGTGCTGACGTAATCATCCGAGGGATAAGGAAAGCAGGTGACAGGGCAATAATCAGTCATCCTGTGGTCTCTTGGCTGAGTGGCTTGTGATCCATCCCTGAGTTCTAGCTGGCTATGACCCCCACGGTGGCACATGTGGATACACATGTCAGTGTATCCAGAACCAGGCTCCCCGCTTCACTCCACGCCCCACATCTCTGTTTGTAGTGTTTGAAGTTGCACAGCTGCTGATTTGCATTTTACTTCTGAAAACCTGCTTTATTTGCTTGTGTACTTCCCAGACAACTGGCTGAGAGTCAAGGGGGAGCCATTGCCACCTGGCCCTGTATTTGTCACACATGGTGACTTTAAGTGTCTGCGTCAGCAGTGGGACACAGGGTCAGAAAACTCCCTACAGTACTGGGTTGCACCAGAGGGATCAGTGAGGAGAGCAGAGGTCTGTGTGTGCAAGGCTCACAAGAGCAGTGTATGCTGCATCTAGACGCTCGCAAGTGACTTTCCAGGTGTGGTGACTCCCTGGACAGGCTGAGGCCTCCCTGAAAGGTGACCCTTCTGCCTCACTTAGCCTAGAATCTGTCCACAATGGGCACTGTTGTCCACACTCAGGGTTAATAGTCATACACTGCAAAATCTGACATGGTTCTGCTGGTCCTGTGATGGCCTGATGGCGATGATGGCGATGAGGTGATAATGGCGGCGATGAGGCCATCAGTGGCATCAGTGAGGTTAAACTCAGTGATAATGGTGGTGTGATACCTTTGAGAAATCCAGAGCCTCAAAGGGCCATAGAGACTCGTCTATATTCCCCCAAATTATCAGTAACAATGGGCTCCCAACACCTCACTTTTGAGACTAATTAAATGTAAAAACACGCTTGTGATCAGATTAAAGTCACCCACATATCTTACTGTGTATTAACAGGGTGTCCTGGTCCCCTTCCTGGACACTGGTTGACCTCTGTAACCATTCTGTTCCCGTCATGCCTGTGTCTCCGCAGACATGTGTCTGTCTTCTGGTGCTCTGCAGCAGGAGAAGCACCATGCAGTGGCTAGGGCACCCTCCTCTGACTCAGCTGTGACATGGCACCCATTGTTCATGTCCTGATTCCTTAACGGTTTCTCTGCTACAGCTGAAGATGTAAACATTTGCACGGGAACCTACTTTATGAGACACATAAACATTTATCTAAAGAGAAATGAAAATAAGAGCTTAGAGAATAGCGGCTCCCCGACTTTAAGCTGCCCTCACCATGAGACTGGGGCTGTGTAATTATGCTTGCACAGATTTTGTGGCTACTGTCAAATGCTTCTATGGAGATGCCATTTTAAAAGACTTTATAAAGTAGCAATAAAAGTTCCGCTCCAAGCTAACCTACTATAGAAAGTATCATCCCGGGAGCAAATGTGATAGCTTTCAATTAATGTCTCTAGGCTGAAGTTGTGAGTGGAGAATTAATACAAGGGAAGGGGGCTCAGGAGCCCTGGCAAATCCCTCTGTCCCTAAATTTGGTGTTGCATCAGTGAAGACATTTCAAAGCGTGCCAGGTGACACTGTCATCTGAACACAAGCATTTCCTTTCGCAGACCTGTTGCCTGTCTGTCTCCTGTCATGACTTCTGCTAACCTTGAAGTCATTGGGTACAGCCCTCTTCTCTTGCCAGCTTCACCCAGCCATGATGACCTTCTTCTGCCCTCCCCGCTGAGCCTGTGCTGACTGTGGGATCTTCACAGGTCTGCCAGGCCATGCCACAGTCTGCACATCACACCCTAAAGAGCCTCCCTATGCCGCACATGCACAGCTCTTCTCCTACTGTTCCTGCCAGTCACAGCCCAATTTCAGGAAGTCCCACCTTTGGCTGTGCTTTACTTTCCTCACCTGGATGTGTCCTGTCTTCTTCAAGTCAACACCAGCCTGTTGTAGTCGGTTATATGCTGCTGTAGAAAGCACATTAGACTGTGTGTTGTGCAGGAAGTAAGAATTTACTTCACACAGTTTTGCCACTGAAAGTCCAAGGCCAAGGTGCCAGCAGGTTCAGGGTATGGTGAAGGCCATACCCTGTTTGCACAGAAGGTTACGTCTTCTTGCCATACTTTGCAGGGAGGATACCACAGCCTCGAGAGACAGAAAGAGGACGGGGCTTCTCTATGTGTACAAACATAATAACAGGCATTTAAAATGCAAAAAAGCAAAAGCAGAATCAAAGAAGAAATAGAAAAACCTAAAATCAAGGTTGGGAATTTTAGGGTCCTTTAAAAATAATTAATAGAGTATACTGATACAACAGAGACACAATGAGTACAGACCCTACAGTAGGCCCTGAGAAGTGCAATATAGCTGAAGCAGAAAACAAGGACCTAAAAACAGCTATTATGAATATTTTCAAGAATCTTTAAGAGGAACTGAAACAAATCCATTAATGAAATCCATGAAAACATAAACAGTGGAATGAAGCGAATAAAATAGTTCAAGCCATGAAAGTAGAATTAGAACCACTAAAGAAAACCCAAACTGAGGGAAAATTGGAAATGAAAAATTTAGAAAGTCAAACAGAAACCTCAGAGGCAAGCAAGCCTCACCAACAGACTATAAGAGATAGAAGAGAGAATCTTAGGCATTGAATACAAGATAGAAATGGTTACTTGAGTCAAAGAAAATGTAAAATCTAAAAAAAAAATGCAATTATAAAACATACAGGAAATTTGGGACACATGAAGAGACCAAATCTATTAGGAACAGAGGAAGTAGATGAATACCAGCCCAAAAGCCCCCCAAATATATATTTTATAATTTATTTAATTTTAATTTTATGTGCATTAGTGTAAAGGTGTCAGATCCCTTGGAATTGGCATTATAGATAGTTGTGAGCTGCCATGTGGGTGCTGGGAATTGAACCCAGTTCCTTTGGAAGAGCAGACAGTAATCTTAACCACTGAGCCATCTCTCCAGCCCTCCAAAAGTATTTTTAATAAAATCATAGAAGAAAAAGAAAGAGGTTTCCATTAAGGTACAAGTATCCAGAACACCAAATAGACTGGACCAGAAAAGAAATTTCCCATGATACATAATAATCAAAATACTAAACATAAAGAACAAAGAAAGAATATTAAAAGCTAAAAGGGAAAAAGACCAAATAACATATGAAGGCAGAGCTATTGGAACAACACCTGATTTTTCAATGGAAACCCTAAAAGACAGAAGGGCCTGGATAGATATTTTACAAACTGTAAAAGACCACAGAGGCCAACCCAGAGTACTATATCTAACAAAACTTTCAATCACCAAAGATAGAGAAAGAAACACATTTTATGATAAAACCAAATTTAAGCAGTATCTATCTACAAATCCAGCTCTACTGAATGTGCTAAAAAGAAAATTTCAACCTAAAGAAGGTAACCACCCCCAAGAAAATACAAGGAATAAAAAAATCCCAGAACAGCAAGTCAAAATAGGGGAAAAAACAAAAAATCAAATCAAATCAAATAAAAACAAAACCCTCCACATCACCATAGCAGAACAGGAGAAATCAGTGAACACTTCTCACTGATAACTCTTAACATCAATGATCTCAGTTGCCCAACAAGACACAAACTAACAGATTGGATTTGAAAACGGGACCTATCCTTCAGTCTATCCAAGAAACACACCTCAACATCAAGGACAGCTATCACCTCCAAGATAAAAAGATGGTCCAAGCAAAAGGGCCCAAGAAGCAAGCCAGTGTAGTCATTTAAACATAAGACAAAGTAGACTCCAAACCAAAACTAAGCAGAACAGAGATGGAAGGACATTACATACTCATCAAAGGAAAAGTCCACCAAGAGGATGGCGCAATTTTAAATATCTATGCCCCAACACAAGGGCACCTTGTTCATAAAGGAAACACTACTACAGCTCAAAGCACATACTGAGTCTCACTCACTGAGAGTGGGAGACTTCAGTACTCAACTCTCACCACTAGACAGGTCATCCAGACAAAACTTAAACAAATCCTGAAGCTAACTGGCGTCATAAACTAAATGGGCATAACGTATTTACAGAACACATCACCCAAACACAAAAAAATATACCTTGTTCTCAGCAACTCAGGGAACTTTCTCCCAAAGTGACCACATCTCAGACACAGAGCAGGTCTCAACAGATACAAGAAAACTGAAATAACATCGTGCATCTTATCAGACCGCCATGGATTAAAGGTGAATATTAACAACAACAGAAAAAAAAAAAAAAAGAATTTACGAACTCATGGAAACCGAACAACTCAGTACTGAATTAAAAAAATAGGTCAAGACATAAATTCAAAGAAATTAAAAACTTTTTAGAATAGAATAAAAATAAAAACAACTTGTAGAAACTTATGGGACACAATGAAGGCACTTATAAGAGGCAAATTCATAGCACTAAATGCCTACATGAAAAAAATGGAAAGAGTGCATATTAGTAACTTGGTGCATAATGGAACACCTGGGAACAAAAGAAGCTGTAACACCCAAGAAGAGGAGACAGTGAGAAATAATCAAACCCAGGGCTGAAATCAATAAAATAGAAACAGACAAAATAACAACGAATCAGTGCAACAGAGTAGGTTCTTTGAGAAAATCAGTAAGAATTGACAAAGCTAAATTAACTAAAAGGTGGAGAGAGATCCAAATTAACAAACTTAGAGATGCAAAGCAGCCCATATTAACAGACAAAGGGAAAATTCAGAGAATCATACAGACATCCTTGAAAAAATCCCATCCTACACTAGATTGAAAAAAAAATCTAAAAGAAATGCACACACACACACACACACACACACACACACACACACACCACTTATCAAAGTTAAAGCAAGATTGGATAAGCAATTTAAACAAACCTAAAACTCCTACTGAAAAAGAAGCAGTAATTAGAAGTCTACCAACCTCCCCCACCCCCAACCCCTGCAAAAAAAAAAAAAAAAAAAAAGCTGAGGGTCTGATGGTTTTAGTGCAGAACTCAGAATTCTACCATACCCACACTACATAAGGACCCAACAAAGAAAGAGAATTATAGATCTATCTATATAAACATAGATGCAAAAAGTCTCAACAAAATACTTTCGAACCAAATACAAGAACACATCAAAAAGATCACCCTCCATGATCAAGTAGGCTTCATTCCAGAGATGCTAGGATGGCTCAACATATGTAAATCAATAATGTAACCTAGCATATAAACAGACTGAAAGACAAAAATCATATAATCGTCTTATTAGATGTAGAAAATATCTTGACAAAATCCAACACCCCTTCATGATAAAAGTCCTTGAGAGACTAGTGGGTGATATAAGGGTCATGCCTCAACATAATAACGGTGATTTACAGCAAGTCCACAACCAACAACTTATATGGAGAGAAATTCAAAGCATTTCCACTAAAATCAGAAACAAGACAAGATTGTCTACTCTCTCCTAACTTGTTCAATTTAGTACTTGAAATCTTAGGTAGAACAATAGGATACCTAAAGGATCAAGGAGATACAGATAGGGAAGGAAGAATTCAAAGTATACTTATTTGCAGATAATATGACTTTATACATAAAAGTCCCTTAAAAAGCCACCTGCAAACTTCTACAGCAGATAAACACTTTCAGCAAAGTAGCAGGATACTAAATTAAACACACAAGATTAGTAGCCCCCAGATATACAAATAACAAATGGACTGAAAAAGATATCAGGGAAACAACACCTTTCACAACAGCCCCCAAAATATAAAATATGCAGAATAACTCTAAACAAAAAGTAAAAAAAAAAAACCTTATATGATAAAATCTTTAAGACATTAAAAAAAGAAGTTGAAGATGATATCAGAGGATGTATAGATGGTTCATGATCATGGATTAGTAGAATTAATACAATAAAAATGACTATCTTACCAAGGGTAATCAATCTGCAGATTCAATGTAATTCCATCAGAATTCCAGTACAATTCTTCACAGAGCTTGAAGTGACAATTTTTAGCTTCATATGGAAACACACACAAAAAACTATGATAGCTAAAAGAATCTGGAGCAATAAAAGAGCTGCAGGAGGTATACCAACCTGAATGTCAAATTTTATTTACAGAGCTATAGCAATCAAAACAGCATGGTATTGTCATAAAACCAGACAGAGAATAAAATTAAAGACTCAGACATAAATCACACACTCATGGACACCTGATTTTTGACAAAGAAGCCAGAAATGCACAGTGGGAAAAAAAAAAGACAGCATCATGAATAAATTGTCAAATTGGATGGCTGCATATAGAAAAATCCAAATAGATCAATACGTATCACCCTGCACAAGACTCAATTCCAGACTCAACAAGACTCAACTCAACATAAAACCAGACATACTGAATCTGATAGAAGAGAAAGTGAGGAAGAGCCTTGACCTCATTGACACAGGAAATCACTTTCATAACAGAACGCCAATAGCACAGGCACTAAGATCAACAATTAATAAATGAAACTGAAAAGCTTTTGTATGGGAAAGGATATCATCATTCAGATAAAAGCATCAGGCTACAGAATCGAAAAAGATTTTTACCAACTACATATCCAATAGAGGGCTAATATGTACTATATAAAAGGAACTAAAAAAAATTGGGCATCAAGAAAACAAAGCCAATTAAAAATGAGGTGTAGATCTAAACAGAGAATTCTCAAATGATGAAACACAAATGGCTGAAAATTACTCTAAAAATGTTTAACATTTTTAGTCATCAGGGAAATGCAGGTCTCAAACTTTGAGACTTCATCTTACACCAGCCAAGAATGGCCAAGATCAATAAAACAAATGTCAGCTCATGCTGGCGAGGATGTAGAGTAAGGGGAACACTCATCCATTGCTGGTGGGTATGTAAACTAGTACAGCCACTGTGGTGGTTCTTCAGGAAGAGACAAATAAATCTACCTCAAAATCCAGCTATATCACTCTTGGGGCATATGCCCACAGGGCTGTGCATCCTACTCCAGAGACACTTTCTCAACTACATACATTGTTGCTCAGTTAATAATAACCAGAAATTGAAGACATCCTAGTCATCAGTGGAAGGATGGATAAAGAAAATGTACGTTTACCCAATGGACTATTACTCAGCTGTTAAAAAAGCTAAGTCATGAAATTCACAGGTAAATGTATGGAGGTAAAAATCATTCAGAATGAGGTAGCCCAGATTCAAAAAGACACATATGTTATGTATTTTGTTATTTGTTGATGTTAGCTGTTAAGAAATCCATGGGTGAGAAAAAGTCCAGCTAAACAGCATTCATAACTAAATGAAACCCCCAGTCTTGGGAATGGGTCACTTCTAATTGAGTTCTTGGCCAAAGGTGCTCCAAGGACACCCCCAAACAACCCAGGCTATTGGTGGCTCTCCAGCAACGATGGCCCTGTTGCTGAGAAAACGTCTACACAACTCATTGAACACAGAGAAATTGAGCTGGCATCTAAATAGAGCTTTTACCTCTACTGACAATGATTCATGGTACTGGAAGGTACTCTGCATGCTGCCAGAGGGAAAAGGCAAACACCAACCCAGCTTTAAACCCTTCAGTCTACAGTGGTGACCTGCCTGCAAGATATGCTAGTGCAATAGCTACACAAAGCTTGTGGGAGGAACCAACCAATATTATATTGGACTTAAGACCCACTCCATGAGATGGGACCCATGCTTGTGTGGCCAAGAACCTGAGATTAGATAGACCAAGGACCTAGGGGAAATCTAAATACTGCTGTTCTGCTAAAGGAACTCAACAATAAAATGCTTCCGAATGTCATTCTGCTAACACTCACAGATCAGTACCTTGCTCAGCCATCATCAGAGAGGCTTAGATGGGAGCATAAAGAGAGACCCACAACAGGACAATATTACAGAGAGTGAGAGGACTTGGAACACTCAGCCCCAAATGGAATGTCCCCTGACCCCAACCGAAGGCTCATGAGACCTTTAAGAAGAAGAGGCAGAAAGATTGCAAGAGCCAGTAGTGATGGAGAACACCAAGGAAAAAAGGCCTTCTAAACACAGCAAGACTGAGGCACATGTGACCTCAAAGAGATGGTGGCAGCATGCACAGGACCTTCACAGGTCCAAGTAAGATGGGGTCCCAGAGCTAAAAGGGGAAGTGGACACAAGCCCTTATCCATAAGCTAGAAGTTTTGTCTAATTGATAACCACTTGGAAAGGATTCAATGGATTCTCGCTGGGTATACAAACCACTCTTAAGGCCAGACTCTTATCCCACCAGTAGATAGCCAACACAAAACAAACACAATGGCACTTTTGGATGTCCCATGCTCATAATGCTTTGTCTAGACATTATTTCTTTTCTTTACAGGTTTTTTTTCATATATATTATGGTTTCTCGTGTTGTGCTTTTATGGAATTTCTCTTTGTGTGTCTCTGCATCATCTTGTGCTTTTTCTTCAGCTCTTTTTTCTTCTGTGTGCTTTGTCTCATTCTGTTTTATTTTATTTTTAGTATTTTAAAAAGATGCCTGAATTCTAATGAGAGAGAGAGAGAGAGAGAGAAAGAAAGAAAAAGTGTGAGTTTAGGTGGATGGCGAATTAGGCAGTATCTGAGAGGAGTTGGAGGAGGATATATTGTATGACAAAAACTATTTTCAGTAATAAATAAGTTATAGTTAAAAATAGAAATAAAAAGAAGGCTGAGGTTAAAGACTAGTGGTAAACCCACCTACAAGAAGTGCAGAGATAAAGACAGTGCAGAGATTGAGGGAGTATCCAACTGAAGCCTGGCCCAACCTGAGTCCCATACCAAGGGAGAGAGTCAGCCCTTGACACTACTAATGATACTCTGCTGTGCTTGCAGACAGGAGCCGAGCCATAACTGTCATCTGAGAGGCTCCACCCTGAAGTGATGCTGAGACTTGCAGCCAAACATTGGGAGCAGTGCAGGGAGCCTTGTGGAAGAGTGGATAGAAGGACCTAGAGGGAGTAGAAACTCCACAAGAAGACCAACAGAATCAACTAACCTAGGTTCAGGGGGCTTACAGAGACTGAAACATCAAGCAAAAACCATGCATGGACTGGACCTAGGCCCCCTACACATATGTACCCAATGGGTAGCTTGGTCTTCATGGGGTACCCTAGTAAGGGGAACAGGGGCTTTCTCTGACGAGGACTCTGTTGCATTCTTTTCGATCACTTCCCCTTGGCAGGGCTGTCTTGCCAGGCCACAGAGGAAGAGGAAGTGCTCAGTCTTGATGTGACTTGATGTGCCAGGCTGAGGTGTTGAGGGGGGGTACCCTTTTCTGAGGAGTAGGGGAGGGGGATAGGGTAAAGAGTGAGGGAGGGTGGGGCTGGGAGAAGAAGAAGGAGGGGCCTATGATTGGGATGCAAAGTGAATAAATAAAGAAATTAATTGAAAAAATGATTAGTGGTAGTGTACTTGTCCAGCATTTGGAAGGCTCCATTTTAAAACAAATAAATGAACACACAAATAAACATTAAAAGGATGAGGTCCATCTTTTATGTCTAATTTGAAGTTTCATAAAACAAAAATTTTAAAAATAGCCTCTCATAAACATAAAATAAAAATACTCACAATAGTATGTAAATTATTGTTACATTTAATCAAAAGGTAAAAAAGAGAAAACAAAAATTCCAGCTAAAGGAAAGTGATAAATCCTCTCATCAAAACATACCAAGAGTATTTCTCCCATTAAATCCCAAGATTGAGATGTAATAGGCAGGCTTTTGAAAAACACATATTATTCAAATTCGTAAGGCAAAAGTAGCAAGTTTAAATAATGCTCTTTTGATGAACAAAATAGAATTCCTAAAAATAAAGATAAAATATTTGTAAGGGGAAAAAAAATCAGTCCCAGGTGGCTGCTAGAACATTTTATCTAATATTTAAGGAAGAAATAATGTCGGCAATACACAATGTCTTTCGGAAGACAAAAAGGGGATCTGGGGCTCTCTTTAAGGCCAACATATCAGCAGTCACAACACAGGAGAAGCACATTTGAAATGGCAGAGACCAGCATGTCCAGTGAGCACAGAAGGGCCCAACAAAATTCTAACCAATTGGACCCTCTCATGACAATAAATTATAAACAAGTGGTCTTATCTTAGGAAGTAATCTTGCTTTACCATTCAAAATCAGTGTCATCTGCCACCATAAGGAAATAAAGTAGAAAGAGACAACACATTACCCCAGTAGACACGATTTGATGCTTGGTAGAGATAGATACTTAGGAAACTGGGACAGTCAGGGGCTGTCCAGGAAGACCAGCTGATATCCAGTGCAAACTGCAGAGCACACTCTGCTGAGGTTGGGGTTGGAGCCAGGATTTCTGCTTTGGATAACTGTTCTACATTCTGCTGGAGATTCACACACTTCGGTGTGTGATGTTGGCTGGTCAGGGCTTGGATCTGATGGAGGAAGTGAGGGTCAGGGTCTCAATCTGCCTCTCTGGAACATTTGACTCGATAGGGGAACTATGCTGGTTTCCAAGGCTTACAGCAGCAGTGGTCAGTCATGACCCCATTGGGTGTGGTACTGGGATCTCTCCTGCCACATTCGAGCTTTGGTGTTCTGCATGACTTGGCTCTTGCTGAGGGTTAGGAAGAGTTAAAGCAATTGAAGAGAGTCAGGTCATTTTACTCATAGCCTCGTGGAGAGTAAGATGATGGTGATAATAATGGTAATGATGGTGAGGATGGTAATTATGGAAATGATGCCAATGAAGACTATGATAATGGTGGTGATGATGGTAATAGTGACAATGGCGATGATGATGATGATGGTAATAGTGAAGATGGTGATGGTGGTAATGGCGACAATGGCAGTGGTGATGGTGGCTAAGATGGAGGTGATGGTGAGGGCTTTTGGCTAGGCAGTTGTAAGTTTCTGGAAGCATGTCAGTCGGAAGCAGCTGATTAAAGTGACAGTTGGTGGCTTCAATACCATAGCCCTGTGTTAGACTCCCTGCTGAACCAGTGGACTTTCCCAGATTGGCACTGGACTTGCCTCTCCCATCCCAGGCTTGTCTGTCCTAGGGACCTTACTGAGTGGTTGGCTTCCAAGATGCTTTTCAGGGTAGGCTGTGCCAGGAAGTCTGCTGGTTTATTGGGCTCTCTCTTGGCAGTGGTTGATTTCCACCCCATAGTCTTCTTTTCTGGCTTTGCCATCACTATCATCACCTCCATCTTAGTCACCATTACCACCACCATTGTCACCATTACCATCATCACCATTTTTACTATTATCATTATTGTCACCATTGTCACTATTACCATCATCACCCTTATCACCATCATCAGCACCATTATCATATCTAGACTTACAGAGATCTCTAGAAGACAGAGATGCTGGAGATCTGAGCTGATCCAGCATCCCTGTCAGCTAGGGCGCAGTCTTCCATGCTAAGGACCACCTGTTGGCTGATGGCTGAAAGGCAAAGAGAGTCAGTGACTATATTTTTTAATCCAACACAATATTTTTATTGGTTATTTTGAAATTTCAGTTAATTTACCCTTATCACACTCACTTCCCAGTCCTTTCAGGTTCAACCCTCTTTGTGACCCCCTTCCCAAATAAAAAAGAAAGAAGATAGATGCCAAGTCCAATTTATGTTGCCCATATACTCACGGGAACATGGTCAAATGCCCAGTGGCTAGCCCCTTAAAGAAAATACTGGAAGCCCGCAACTGTGAAGTCATTGTAGGGGTAGGTGATGCTACACTTCAGCATCCTTATCACAATTCTTAAGAGTTCTCTTCTCTGTCTTCCCAGCACTGGGGAAGACAGATAACATTGCAAAAGAAGCTTCTTTCCCCTTTATAGTCAGCTGCAGCACGGATCATGAACTTCCATTTGGTTTCTGGTGACAGCACAGATCACAGACATTCGCATGGCCTCCAATGTCAGCATGGACCATGACCTCAGCAGGGACCGTTGACACTATCATGGCCCTTGGCAGCAGCATGGGCCACGGACATCAACATGGCCTCTGGTATTAACACAGACCATAGACATCAACATGGCTTCCTGTGGGAACACAGACCAAGGACATCCACACAGCCTGGCCACAGCAGGAACAAGAATATCAACATGGTCCTTGGAGGCAGCAGGGACCATGGACATCAACCTGGCCTTAGGTGGCAGCACAGACCACAATCATTAACATGGAAGCAGTACAGATTATGGCCATCTACAAGGACCTCAGGCATCTATATGGACTCAGAGAAACATGAGTCGTGGAAGGCCCAATCTAGAAAATGAACTGTTCTCCACGTCAGACATCTGTTACTCAGAGTCAGGCCCATTATGCAGCTGGACAAAAAGTTGGGAGCAGAGCCTGCAAGAGCTCCAGGCAGCTACATACCATCCTACTGGCCCTACTCAATGACTTGCCTCAACTACCCCTGCCATGATTTCCTCCTCAGTCCACCACAGCCTTCTCCCACACCTGTCACTGCCTTTGCATCTCTAGTCTGCCTCTCTCCATTTTTTTCCTACTCGTCCATTGCATATTTGTTCTTCAGAATGGCATCACAAACTGCAGCATACTCTGCAGTTCCACAGTATACTCTTTTGCCTAGACAGCTTTACATGCAAATGCTCATTGCAGTGAGTCATTGCTTTAGTTCAAGGTTTCTGGTTTCTGAAGCACCATAAACACTGGGCCATGTTTGAGGCTTGGATATTCTTCTGTTGCCCACCACAGTCAGGGTGGTTTTGTGGCTAGGCAGGGCATCCAGGGGCAGGACCCACATGAGCTCCAGTCAACTGAACACCTCTCTGCGCTTGATGCAGGCTGCCTCGAGGTTCACTGGGCACCATTTTTCTTGTAGCCTGAGGGCAGCGCTGTAGCCCCATGTGCTCCTTCTCCCAGCAGGGTGAGCAGTGGTGGCAGCTCCATTCGGTGATGCCATGTTCTTTGCCTGCTGAGACAGTGTTCCCATATTGCTCCCATGCCATGTGTTGTCATATCTGTAGTCTTGCTGTTCTCCCCGACACAGCTCTGCTCTGCCATCTTTCGTTCAAATTTCATGAAACCACTTTTTTGAAAGCATCTTCCTGTAGGATCTGCCTGTTTTTGAGTTGTTCAGGGAATGCTGATGACTCTGCAGACTTCTCCTCCAATCTTTGGTCCCAAGGTGGGTGCTGGAAGCTGCTGCCATCTTCGATCACAGCCATGCTTCAGGTTTTCGTCTTCGGTGGTGATGATGTGCTCTCTGATCTCAGTCTGCAAGCACTGCCTCCTCCACACACTTCAGCAGCTTGTTGATGAACAAGATGTTGGGAGTGGACCAGCTAAAATGATGGATCTCAGGCACCAGGTTGTGTTGCGCTCGTTTTTAAAACTCTATTTTATTTGGAGTTCCTTAAAACCTCTCCCTTCCAAACCCCCAGTCCCAGGTAGGAGAGAGAAGGCTAGTTATTTCTCCCAGCTCTTTAGGGTCAGTGGGTTACTTTTGATGCTATACCAGTATCTGTCAACAGCAAATGCAGCAAGCAGTGTTCACTGTCTGTCTCCTCCAACCAGCTGTGCCATGAAGCATCTCTCCAAACCACCACACAGTCCATCTCTGGTCCCTCCAAACTGCCACCCTTTCTCTTTCTGGGCTCTCATATGTCTACCCTAGACCACACCCCTTTCCGTGCTTCACAAGGCAGGCCGTTACAAGCTGTCAAAGACCGCACGCACCCCGCAGGAGGGGATTATCAGCTGTGGACACACTAAAACCCAAACTAAAACTCCACACTTGGGATTAAAATGAAAACATATCTACTTAACATAACTGAGTTTTTAAAGAAACCAAAACCTCCGTTACAAAGTTGGCCATCTGCTGCTGGTAGTTCATGGTGGCACCACACTTCGCCCATCGAGTCAGTGACTGTTGATTTGATGCGTGAGAACATTTCTCCACGGGATCTGCTGC
The DNA here is from genome assembly GCF_030254825.1 of Meriones unguiculatus. Taxonomy (NCBI): domain Eukaryota; kingdom Metazoa; phylum Chordata; class Mammalia; order Rodentia; family Muridae; genus Meriones; species Meriones unguiculatus. Next base: position 13,855,945 of record NC_083356.1, read on the forward strand.
CACATGCTGGGAGCGCTCAGGAGAGAGCAGCAGGCCAGAACGGGCAGTTTCCTGCCACCAAGCCCTTTTCCTCATCTGTGCATCTACCAGCTCTTCCCTCAGGGACAGCACTGTGGCTCTCTGGATGTCACTGTGATGAGCCCTGTGCCCCCCCCCCCCAGGCCCTGAGGTTTCGGACTGTCCTCTTCTGCTTCTATTTAAAATACTACTCTTTCTGAGAGGCTCCTTCATACCTGCCTTCAAGGCCATGCCTTGTTCTCTTCTGCTAGACTTGAACACGTTTTTCTCCATGTTTATGGCATAGTTCAGAATTCCTAGAAAATGGTGGTTTTAGAAGAGGGCCCCTGCTCACTGTCTGGGCCTTGTTTGCACTGGTCCAAGTGGGGGCAGGTTAATTCTCAGGCTCGAGACAGGGTGAATGTCAAGTGTATTGGATCTTGAGCAAAAAAAAAAACCTATATGTGGAGGAAGCTGTGGACTGTGTTTGTCTGGTGTCTTGAAAAGCCATGCCCAAACACACTGTGGTGATCATCCCTCCCTGCCTCTGAGCTAGGCTTCTGTGCTATCCTGCCTCAGGAAGGAAGAGGGCTGTGGGGAGGCTGCTTGCATAGGAAGCCATGCTAGAGTTTGTTTACCCCTCTCTCTGTCTCTCTGTCTCTTTTTAAATCTCTCATGTCACACAGAAACAGTTTCACAAACTAATTACTTTGTGTCAGTCACAGGGGAGGTGGCCTCCTGCCTCCTCAACTGGACGTGAGTGATCAGGGGCTTTGAGGTACAGCAATTTGCAGCGGAGTCCCAGAGCCGTGAAGACAAATTACTCCAGTGAGCTCAGGCAGAAGAAGAGGTCAGGGTCACCATGGGTTATTGTTGTTATTGTTTCAAGTGAAAAGAAGCAAAGATTTGTCCCTTAATAAGGTAAAAAAAGAGAAGGCTTTAGATTTTAAACAGAAGCTAAATTATGTGAAAGAGAAAGTAATGGAGCATCATGCGCTTGTGTTTCAAAGCCAAGTCTTTCTTCAAGGTCATTAAACCTTCAGCTGCTGGCATCCTCTTTGGGACAAGGAGAGGGGGCTGTACCCATTCTGCCTGAGGCCCAACATCCCTAATAATGGTGGACACAGAGAAGCAGTCCCATCTCCAGGACACATGGGGTCCACCCAGACACACTAGGCTGGATAAACCCATGTACTCTCCAGCTTCCCATGTCTTTGGATGTGTGTTGAGATCTCCCTTGTTCTCATGAGGTTGGATCCAGAGTGTATCAAGATTTTACAGGTGATGTCATGCTGACCATAGTTTGCCTTCACTGGGAAAACTATGAGACTTCTGAGACACTGAGCCCAAATGCCACAGGGAGCCTGGCACTTTCCAGGCTGCAGCGATAAACTCATCGGTCTAGGTAACTATTGCCCCGGGCAGTAGGTCTAGGTAACAATTGCTCTGGGAGAAAATGGGCAGGTGAATTGTCTCTGAGCAGCGAGACATGAGAAAAGCCTACTTTAGGATTTCCAGAAATTCTCTTCATTCCTACGAAAGAACCACAAGAGAGCTTGATACCACGAGGGCTGATACTGACCCAGATATCGGAGTGCAGAGCGAAACATTCCATGGCCATCAGAGCTGAGGTGGACTCCCTCACCTGTCATTCCACATCCTGCAGCTGTAGTCTTGGTGGTCCCAAGGCAGGATGGAAAGAGTCATGCATGTTTCTCCCACAGGTCAGGCCAGACGGGAACCCGGGGATCAAAGATCCTGTTTCTCTTAGGAATGGCTAGAGTGTTTTAGGGCAAGTGTGCTAGGATGAGGCAAGGTTCCTGGTCTCATGGAGGGGAGGGGGGGAGTGGAAATGAGTTTCCCACTGGGTGTTACACTTAACTCTTTTGAAATAAGATTGCTGGTACCAGGCAGTAGTGGAAACTTGGAGGTTCCAAAAGCCTGTGATGATACTGAAGTGTTAGAGCCCTTTGGACGAGCCGCTGTATTAATGGCAAGAGTGTGGGAGAAATCCTGTGCCTGCTCAGCTTGGCAGGCTGGAAGGTAGGTCCGGTGAGGCTCAGGCCCAGTGGGCTGGAAAGTCAGTGCAAGCTCAGCGGGTGCTTTCCCAGCAGGGTGATCTACACAGGGCTTGTGGTCGTCGGGCAGGCTCCAGCAGTGACCAAGGCAGTTGTGGCTGGCCTTGTCAGCAGCCAACCCCCGGGAGTTCAGTGATGAATTTCCAGGGAGGAGAGGAGCCCTTCGTTCCCCAGAATAAATGATGAGTCTCAGGCAGTCATGGTGGAGAAGCAGAGGGAGAGAGATTTATTTTGTGAATCAGGGAAGTGGGAGTGGGAGGAGTTTTGAGGGTGAATGTGTTTGCTTCTCTGGGGCTAGGGGTACCAGGGATACTTGATTTGCATGTAACAACACAGCCCAATCATAAGAGGGGAAAGAAGAACTTAATTATCCTGTGGGTGGTGGGGGCGGGGGGAGAATCTTCAGTTAGAGTTAAAGGTCATTGGTGGAAAAAGACACCAAGATGTTTTATTAGCATAGGGTAGAATCCATAGGTGCTTGCTGAACAGATTTCTTATCAGGAAAGGGTCAGCCCTTGAGGGCTATGTGATGCTCCTTTGGTGATCCAGGGTTTCCCAGGTCAGGCAAAGAGGGGACCCTGCTGAGAGAAAGGGAGTCTGTCGTCATGGCTGGATTTCAGAGGCTATCTGGAAATGACAGACTTAGAACTCAACCAGGGAATTGTCACATAAATGGTGAGGTGCCTGGGGGCATGAAGATCAAACTTCTGGATTCAGGAGGGGACGGGGAGGAGTTTTGCTTATTCACCATGGCTCTGTGCTGTGGATCTGCCTTCCTCAACACTGGAGGGTGATGGGTGCTTCCCTTAGCTGTGGTCAGACCAGAGCCCTGCAGTGCCTGAGACACCACTTGCACCTTTTCCTTCCAAAGGGGACAGGGGAAGTTCTTTCTGCTCATCACAGGTCCCTCTAGGCTGATCGCTATATTTCAGATCCACAGGCTGCCCGAGTTAGGCAGGCCACACTCTTGATAGAGTCGATTTTTAGCACTATCAGTGTTTTACCGATAGAGTGGCAAACTGAAAGTGTAGCTTTAACTTCAGTGTATCCTCAGCTGTCATCACTGAGCAGAAAAGTCAGAGGTCGTGTGTGCACATGAGGCTTGTGTGCATGCATAAGCATGTGTGCCAGAGGGTGCTCATGGGTACCTGTGTGTGTGTATGTGTGTGCATGTGGGGTAGATGTCTGAAAGGAGCCTGACCCCCTCTGGCCATTAGAATGGAGTGCTTGTTTTACAGTGTATTTACTGAGGCTTATTTCAAATGCTGCTTTCAAGTTGTAAGGAACAGTGGAAAGCCTCTGGCCATGGTGTTGTTGAGAGCTATGCACACTTCAGCTCAGTTCTCCATCTGTCACCGTCTGCAGGACCACTTTCTGTTCTTGACATGCATAGCTAGGGCAGGGCAGTGGGGAATGATCCATACTTCCTCCACTGGAAACATGATGAGGTGGGAGCTTTGGGAACTGAGCTGTGCCCACGGTTGCATGTTGGAACACCAACCACCAGTATGATGGCATTTGGGGTCTATGCCCTAGGAGGAGATGAACAAGCTCCCATGAGGTCATCATACAGGGCCTGATCAGAGATGCATGCATGCTGTCTTCACATGCACGCAGAAAGGGCAACAGGCATGGGGGTGTCCCGTAGAGAGGAGGGGCCTAGTGAGGACACAGTGAGAAGATGGCTTTCTTCAAATCAGCAAGAGGATTCAGGGGAAGGGGCCTGCTCACACCTCTATCCCTTGTTTGCAGCCACCAAGCCCGGGAGATAGATTTTTATGGCTAAACCACCAAATGCCACACTCTGCAGTGGCAGGCCCCACACATTAATACAAAAATAACTATGGGGCTAAAGAGAGGTTGGATTGGGCTGAGTCTTCACTCTGACTCAGACACAAGGAACAGAGGAGTATTGCAGTGCTGGGCACGTGTTCTCTTGTGCTGCCTTGAAGGAAGCAGCAGTCTTAAAAGTCTAGTTTGCCACAGCTGCCACAGCTGACCTTGGGGGCTGTGTTTGTATGGCGTTTGTATTCTCAAGACTCTGCTGGTTTAAGGTCCCCTCAGAGACCCCAGCTGCATCTTGCCTCATCAAGTGGGGAATGGCTAACTGGTATTACAGCCATTCCTATGCTTCATGACAAATGGCTCTGATTACATGTCTCTTCCTCCCCCCCCCCCAGGACTGTTGAGACTCTCAGAATCCATTGAGGAGACCCCTCCCTGCCTTTTGTCCCCTGTCACCCCGGGGCCTGGCTGCTGATTCTCCTGCTGGGACCGACCCACATCACTAACTGTCAAATTGCCTAAAACTAATTGGCTTAATTATCAATTTGCTTAATGGTATGTTTAACTGAAATCTATATTTATCAAATTTACATTTCTCACATGGCAGAGTGATTCCAGCTCTGTCTGAGGCTCTCCATTGATTCGATTGTCTTTTCTGTATCTGCCTGCTCTTGAGGATGTCAAAAATTTTTTAGTTAGCGTAAGGATGTGCCAATCTTACTTTACTGTTTCCAATGAGAGTCAGCTGGATCTGTATTCAACTCACAAGCTTATGAGAAGCTCTGTGCTCCTCCATCTCCATCATCAACTGTGTAGTCAGTCATGTGCAAACGTGAACGCCTCATTCTGTTAATGACTGCCCCTGGTTGTTGCCACCCTAAGTGCTTATCCCAGGCGGTGGATGTGGGGATGAGGGTCTGGGAGGTTTCAGGCACAGTGGACCTTTCACCCTGCTTCTAGCAGCTTCTGATATGGATGGCATTGGCTTCTGTGTACAATCACCCTTCCTTACAGCCCCAGGTTCTGTTTCCACAGCAGACCCCCAAATTTCCCAAGATGCTGATGCCCTTATAATGAAATGAGGCAGTGTTCATATCTTGCTTATGTTTGCCTCAAGTACCAAACATCTTTAGACACCCTGTCATACTAGTATGGTGCCAATGCCGGGCACACAGTGTTGTCCTCTGTGACTTAACAGAATGAGAAGAAGCAAGATTTCTTCTTAGCGTTTGAGATGGGGTTGGTAGATTCCATGTCAGTTGATTCATTTCTGTTGTAAAATATTAGAGAAAAACAAGCTAGGGCCATCTGGGAAGAGGGAAACCCTGGGCGCAAGTATTTATTTGTATGTATATCTATTTAATCACTTTACAGCCTGATCCCAGCCTCCTCCCTCCTCTCCCCCCAGTCTCACCCTCACACCTCTTCTCCCCATTCCCCTCAGAGAAGAGGGGTCTTCTTCTCAAGGGGTACCAGCCCACCCTGGAACCTCAGGTCCCAACAGGTCTAAGTGAATCCTCTCCCACTGAGGCTGGACAAGGCAGCCTAGCTAGGAGAAAGATATCCAAAGGCAGGCAACAGAGTCAGAGACAGCCCCTACTTCCATTGTTAGGGGACCCACATGTTGACCAAGCTGCACACCTGCTACCTATGTGTTAGGAAGCGTAGGTCCAGTCCATGCATGATCTTTGGTTGGTGGTTTGGTCTCTGTGAGCCCCATGGTGGGCCCAGATTTTATAAGAATGCAGGCTGAGCAAGCTATGGGGAGCAAGTGAGTAAGTAGCTCTTCTCCATGGCCTCTGCCTCAGGTCTTGCCTCCAGCTTCCTGCTTGTGCCCGTTCCCTGACTTCCCCTTCAAGATGGGCCTAAGGGTGATACCACCCACAGTGAGCTAGACATTCCTATGTCAATCATTAAATCAAGACAAATACCCCCACATACTTGCTTATGGGCCAATCTAACGGAGACATTTTTCTCAGCTGAGGTTCCCTCTTCCCAGATGACCCCAGCTTATGTCAAGTTGACAAAAAAAAAAAAAATGAGCCATTGTAGCAATAAAATTCAGGTGGTCAAATCCATGTATTAAATGTAGTGTTTTCCCTTTAAAATTTCTATTTTCTCTTTGAAAGTTCCGTCTATTTGTACAATGTATTTTGATCATATCTATCGCATCACTTCCCTCTGACTCTCCTAGTGCTCCTCACCCCATTTCCTTCCCAATTTAATGCTCTCCTTTCTTGTTATTAATACCCCCCTAGAATGCAGCTAATATTGTACATGTGTGTATGGGTGTGGGGCTATCCGCCAGGACAGAGGCCTTGTTCCCAAAGGAGACTGAGTCTCTCAGCAATCGTCAACTGCCAATAACAACTCCTTCGTCCAGGGGCGTGGCCTCTTGGGACCCCTCCCCAATTCGTGCTGGAAGTTAGACTAGCTTGATCTTGTGCATGTACCCACAGCTGCTGTGTGTCGACGGACATGTGACAGCCATGATGTCCTACTCCCCAGATGTCAGCATCTCACAGCTTTCCAACTTCTGGCTCTTCCATCCCTTCTGACTTCTTTTCTGAGTTTTTCTCTGGCTGTTGGATGAGGGCCAGCTTGTGAAGGGTAGTGTTTTTACGTATCCCATGCACGTCCCCTCTGTGTGTTTTAAGTCACCTTTGACCTCTTTGTAAGGCTAAGTACAACCGTGCACCTTGTCAACAGCTTCCAGACAATGCTGTTTAGGCAAGATCACAAGAAAAAGTTCAAAGTTCTTGTTCAGCGCAGAACAGCAACAACAAAATGTTTGAAGTGTTCTCAGCCCACAGCTCATTGACTCTCTGGTGGCAACACTTGCATGCAAAATGTGACCAGGCTCTTTGTGGTCAGGTGAGGATGACCTGAGCCTCTCTCTGCTTAAGAGTTCCCCAGTGTGCTCCCATTAAAGGTTAGTTCCAGTTAAGTTTCTTTAGATCTGAGATCTGCCCCAAATGTGCCCACAGTCTTTAGGAGACCAGGTCAAAATGCTATGGAGGGGAAAAAAAAAAGCAGAACAAAAACCTAAAAGTGATGGATGGAGCTTGCGTGGCCTGTGCTCTGTAGTCACTGCTGTCCTGGCTACAGAGCAGCTCCAGGGATTGTGATGGTCAGGCTTATATCTGTTACTACCACCAAGCACCCAGTACCTGGTTAATGTCTCAAGCTATAATAAACATTTCCGTTTGAAGTTCATTCGGTTCTGCAGTTTGGTGGCAACAGCACACAGGACTAGATGACTGACACAAAGCCAAGTGTCCCTCCTCCTCCCCACCCCCTCCCAGGTTCCGTCCTGAAGCGGGATTGCAATGGCTTGTTTCCAGTGGCTTGCGTTGATGGGCTCTATCAAACAGCACACGTCCTTAGCAGAGAGGAATGTTCTCGCCTGAGAAGGTCCAGCAGGGTGATTGATTGCTCCTGCTTGCCCGGGAACCTCACGGAAATCAGAACAGAAGGAAAAGGGAAGAAAGGAGCCATATTTGTTTTTCTGCTCTGCTCCTCCCTGCTGCAGGTGGAGGGCCAGTGAAGCCTGCCTTTCTACAGGGGTTTCATCTGCAATCCCTGGATTGTCACAGACACACTGATGTCCCATCTAGTGCTCAACTCTTCCTTCTGATGCCAGTGCCCTGTACCCTCCACTGATGGCAAGACTCTGTGAGCATGTGTGCCTAAATATATCTAACTTGGTTCCTGCCTAATGTGTATAGATTAAGTCCCCCAGAGCTCCCCATCTGGACTTTGTCCTTTACATGTCATGCTGTTTAGGGTGACAGGAGTGCCAGGGGTTGTGTGGTCACACTGGGTCTTCTGTGGGAATGGGTTAGCTGTGTCCAGTTGCAGAGCAGCCAGAAGCCTTCTGCACATGATAACCAGGATTCTTTCAGAGATATCAGGGTCTCTGGGGACAGGACACTTGGAGAAAGTGGAGGAGATTTTTTTTTTCTTAAGAAAATATTTACCATGGCAGGAATAAAACTGTTATCACACATAAAGCAACAGGAGAAGCCGGGAAAATGCTGACTGTGAAGTAGATAGAGAAATGTAGGGTTTTATTTCTGGATGAAAAGAACATAAGTGAACACTTTAAGAAGAGAAGGAGTTGGGCACGGTGGTGTATGCCTTTAATCCTAGCACTCAGGAGGCAGAAGGAGGCAGGTCTCTTTGAGTTTGAGGCTAGCCTGGTCTACATAGCAAGTTTCAGGACAGCTAGGGCTACACAGAAAGACTTTGTCTCAAAAAACAAAACAACCCCCCAAAATGCATTGTTCACTGTGTCCAGCAGACACAGATTCAGGGTACACTCTACTTGAAGGTGCTTGAGCCTGGGCTAGGTTTTCAGGGATCCATACCTGGTAAGGAAACAGTGTTGAGAGAACACCAGTGCTCTTAGCATCCTTCACCCTCTTCTTCCAGGGTGTTATTGCCAGGGTGTTGTTGAGGTCTGGGGAAGGGGGTAAGGATGCTCCCCTTCTCAGCTTTACCTTCAAAACTCTCACCTATCCTCCACTTGCTGGCCAGAGGCAGGAGGGCCCAGCATTGGACTCCAAGATTAAGGGAAAGACAGGATCTTTTAGATACGATATCTGGACACTACAGGACCCCTGGACACCAATCACGGTTCCTTCAGGAAAGTTCTATGATGGAGATGGGTACACTGGGAAGGAGTCTGTAGACTTCTCACAGCTACTTGCAGGCTTGGCCTCAATGGACTACCCTTTGCCTCAGACTCCATTTCCAAAGCAGCTGCTGGTGATGTGCAAGGCCACGGGGAGAGCTTCAGCTCAGTGTGCTGCAGCAACAAATTAACCACAGACCGGAGCCATGAGACGCCTCGGAATACAAATCCCCAGAACGCAGGGTCTTTCTCATCTGTGTGTGAAGGACAGAGTTTTAAGTTTTCAAGAGATGGAATTAGAGGTTGATTTCTCAGGACCCACAGGGGACTGGATCTAGAAACTCTAGAGGACAATAAAATCAGTGACTCCTAGCTGTAAACTGGCATAGTGTTTCAACATGGTCTGGGCAGCCCTCCCATGAACCTTGTCTCCTTTGGATGAGGTGTGTTATGGCATCCATGTGAATGCTGAATATATAGTCATTGTAGTATAATATTCAGGGAATAGGCTAGAAAAGATTAAAATGGACATTTTTCAGCAGATTTTTGTTTTTGGAGTGATTTTGATCTTTGGGTGAATCCATGGACACGAAATCTACAAGGGGTAGAGGGCCAAATATATAGACATTCAACTTATCTCCCGGGTGACATTAATTGCCATGAGGGGTGCCATGTAATATTTTAGAGGGATTGACATTGATTGACACCTCTGTGCATGCAGTGAAAGACTGCACAGGAGAGCAAGAGTGGAAGGGCACATGGCGGGCATCATGCCCTAGAAAGTCTATGGTCATATCAAGAAAGTGAGGTCAAGTTCGAATATACAAGGAAACATACTGGACCCCCAACAGAGGCAGGCCTGTAATGGGGCTTTCTCAGAAAATACTGCTGGCCGGGAGTTTGCACATTTGCCACTCTGGGGTGAGCTGCTGACACAGGGAGTTTGGTTGGCTTTTATTTGACACAGCTCTGGATCCTGTGGGGCAGAGTCAGTGCCTCTTTCTTTCAGATACTGTGAAGATCCAGGAAGCTGGTTGTCTTTCTGACTCTGGTGGCAGAGCTGCACTCAGCACCAACTACACTTGAGGCCCAGCCACACCCTCTGCTCGGGATGGCTGCGAGTCTCAGAGAGTCTGAGCCGTGACTGGAGAAAAATTTCTGTGGTCTCGGGAGACTGACTATCCAAGTGTCCCTGGCTTTCTCTGCCCTTCCTCACTAACATGAACTGGGACAGTTCACAAAGTACTCGGGTGTTTGTGTATGAATCACTACCAGGGAGGCCCTGGCCAGGCTGACGTGGACTCTGCAAATCATCTGTGTGTGTGTGTGTGTGTGTGTGTGTGTGTGTGTGTGTGTGGTCCTGTGGACGCCATAGCTGTGGGCACACCAGCCCAGCCCTTGCTCCTTGGCTCTGTGTTGGGTGCTTGGGTGAGTGACCTACTGTCAGCTTGATTGGACTGAGAGTTGATCCAGTGTCCGGTGAGGACACTTTGCGGTGTACCAGATGTTTAGATCTTGACAGCTCCAGTCTGGCGAGTGAATCAGTCCCTGGACACAGATGCAGTATGAGTCTGTCATTATTTGTAGACAGGGAGTGCAGCCTTGAGGGAGAAAATAGGTCTTTGGGGGGCATACCCTACATCTTGTCCTAGGCCTTTCTTATGTTCCCTCCTCTCTGCTTCCTGTCAGAAGTGAAGACACCTCTACTGCACCTCGCTACTGCCACCATGAGGTTCTGCTCGAGTACACAGGAGCAGGTGTTCAAAGACTAAATCCTATGAGGCCATGAACCCAAGGAAAGTCTTCCCCCCTTCAGTTGCTTCTGCCTCGTGTTTGGCCACAGCGAAGCAGAAGTAATGAAACAGGCGTTAAAATAAGGACACAGATATTAGCATCACAATGACCTTTACTCTAAGAGCAGCAGCATTCCCCGATGAGGGCTTTAGCCTGGTCCTGCAGAGGCCACACAAGGTTCTACAGAGGTTGTGATTGTCTCCGTGCGCTCACAGGGACATGCACATGCCTGTGTGTATATGCATGCCTGTGCATGCACGTGAAGATGTCCCCAGGCAGCACGGGCTCCCTTGGAAGCTGCCACTGTGGCAATCCCAGAGCCCAGTGCATTAACCATCACTCAACCATCACAAACACTTGTACATCTACAGGGTAGAGCCACATGTCCTGAAATCATGTCGTTACCTGACTCTGTCTGTCTGGATCAACTCCGAGATACAGAGAGAATTTGTTGTTGAATTTTAATGCCAGTCACTATTATTTAATTTATACCAAGTAATTCCGGAAAGAAAAAAAAAGATGCCTGTCCAAAGAAGTGTAAATCTGGTACTTGACTGGTCTTTCCAGAGGCAATAAATACGAACATCCTTACCTTTGGCATTTATAAATTATTTGCTTCATTAGGACAAAGAGTGTTTGACATTTTGGAGCTATGTGATGTCTGCCCAGTGTCAGGGTACACGGCCAATAATTAGGTGAGGTATGGGGTAGATGAGCAAATATGGTGGCTTGCATGACAGGAAATGCCACACACACACACACACACACACACACACACACGAAGAACAGAACCATCAAGCTCCTCTCATTCAAGGTTACCTGGCTGTGCGTGCTGTGAGAAGTCGGAGCTGTGAATGACACTTGAGTGACTTAGAAACTTCCCAAAAGTCTCAAAGCTGGCCTCCTACAAACCCAGAGCAGACAAGAGTGGCACACCTGTGCATCGCAGCACGCATCCACATATAAGCTTCGCTGTGCACAGACGCCTCAAGGCTCTTCCGTCCCACACCTACCTTCTACACAAATCATAACATGCACAATCTACCGTGTCCGACCACGTTCACGCCAAGGACGTAACACGATCCAAACACACGTGCCCCATGTCCCTCTCCACCCCGACATGCATAAGCCTCAGGCCTCATTCTGTCTTATTAATAAGCTTCATTTTAGGTTAAGCGCCTTGGAAAGTTTTCAAAAGTAATATTAACTCCAAGCGCAGGATTCTTGTGTCGGTACCTTCTGGAGGCGGCGAGGCTGGCGAGGCCCAAACTTTGTCTCCTGATGTTTTTGCATCAGGCCCCAGTTCCCATGCTGCCCTTCTTTGGCTGGAAGATGCCTTTGGCCTTGGGCAGCAAGGATCACAAAGTTGTCTCTACCTATCCTGCTTCTGAAAGAGAAAGGTGTCAACAAAAGTCACCCAGAAGAACAGATTCTGTTGAGTTTGTAGACTTAGGGGTGAGCATTACATGAGGGGGCATTTTCTTTCAAAGGACAGGTAAGTCAGTAGGTTGGGAATTCTTGTCTTCTCAGGGCTACGTTGAGGTCTCACCCCAGGGAGAGATGACTAAGACCCTATCAGCAGCGTTGGCTGGGGAGTCAGATGCAACTTCATTAAAGGTCTGATGTGTTCGCTACCGTTTCTGCTCCTTCAGGTTTGCTCAGCTGGGGTGGCTGTAAACGAAGAAACTGAAATGAAAACAGCGGCTGGTGAGACGGTTGGTGGTGCCTGCCACCAAGCCTGGCCGCCTGAGTTCTGTCCTCAGCACCCCCATGACTGAAGAAGAGAACTTCCCCTTCAAGCTGTCTCTGACTTCAGCGTACACTGTGATGCTCGTGCCGCAAACAAACAACAAGCAGACATAAGTAAACAATAAAAATAAACTACTTTCCCAGCCCTTTGTCTCTGCCGGGGTCAGGCCTTTTGCAGCCCTTCGTTGGTCTTTGTTTCTAGGTTTTACTAGCAATGGTGTAGTGTAGTGCTGTGGAGTAGCATGGTGGTGTCATGTAGAGCAGAAGTTGCTCTGGGGCTTGGGGGGGGGGGGAGCTTACGAGCTCTCCAAGTCTTCTCTGAACTTCAAACTGCCCTGGACATGACAATGCGCACAGGTACACTCTAATTCCCCCCAGAGAAACTCTCTTTTCCTCCCGGAATTCGGGGCTCATTTTTGTAATCCTGTGCCCACACTAAAGACTGTTGTTTGTGTCATCTGTGTTTTTGACAAATTCCCTCCACTTTTTTTTTTTTTTTTTTTTTTTTTTTTTTTTCAAAACTTAGGCCAAACACAAGCAGCCTAGAGCAGTCCTTCGGGCAACCTGGGTAGGTGAGTCAGGCACCGCATCTGTCCCTGCTTCTCCTCTGCTCCCTCAGGGTTCAAGAGCAAAGGCCGCGTGCAGCCAGCTGAGGCTGCATCTCTAGGCTGGACCAAAGGAGTTCCCCAGGCTTTTCTCAGCTTTGGTTCACAAAGCCTGATTGAAAATGTGTTTGTGTTTCAGGGCTTAGAAGTTGGTTCACTGGTTTGTTTGATTTTTTTTAAATTTTTTTATTTTACAGTGTTTCAGAGAGATGGGTTCTTATGGTGTCTACCCCGGCATTAACCAGGTGATCTAAGCCATGAAGCAGCCTACATCCTCAGAAAGCTACTCATTCTCGGTGGACACACCCCTTCTCTGCTCCTATCCAGGCCGTAAACTAATGTCTGGCGTCAGACTCCACACTACAGGCAGGAACTGAATGTGTCAGGGACAGCTGTTAGGGGCTGGGTTTCACGGTCAGTTTAGGCTCTGCCCCTGGCGGCTGTCAGCACACACCTAATGCTGGGACTATCTTCATGGGACAGAGCATGTGAAGAACGGAGGGAGGCTGGGCAGGTTTGGCCCCGGCTACCCCTCTGTTCCCTTGTGTCTCCGGTTCTTCCTCCCTTAGGTCAGCTTGAGCTGCCTCCCATGCTCAATGGGTACTGGGAATTAGAAGTAAGTGCAAGAGAGGCTGGGCAGGGTGCCATGCCAGCACTGCCCCTTTTGGGAACCATGCATGGTTCAGTCATTTTATGATGTGAGCCTCAGAAGCAAAACTACCAGAGGCAGCTCCTTCCAGGGGCCAGGGGTGGGTCCAAGCTCTGCTAAGAGCAGGGAGACAGCTGATGGCTGTCGCCAGCTTTGCTGCGTCGTTGGCAGGTGCATGTGTGTTTTAAGCCAGTGTGGTGTGTCCTTACCAGCTGTGCATGCTTGTACCCACACCTGTGTGCGTGTGTGCTTTTGTGTGTGTGTGTGTGTGTGTGTGTGTGTGTGCTACAACAGCACAGTCCTTACCTTTGCTGTGTGCATTCAACCCAGGAGCCCTTTTCTTCAGTGAGAAATGATCTTAGAAAAAAAAAATAGATGAAAATAAAACCCTTAAACTGTCTCTCCTTCGCTTTTCTTTTTAGCATGCTAATCTACCTGAGAGGCTTAGCGGGACCCCAGGCATAATCAAACCTTTAGCCCAGCGAGAGCTCTGCGCCACAGAGCCAGAACAAAGTGATTTATTTAAGTGAATGACCACAGCTTTTGGGCGTCGATGATGTCTGTTTTTAAGCCCAGTCTGCAATGAATTGAGGTCTACGAGGGAAATCGAAAGCTTTTATGCCGGGTTGAGAGGGGCTTGCTCTCACCTTGTTAAGCTCGTCTCTCTAAAAGCACATAACTTACTTTCAATATTGTCCAATCGCCTTCCTCTGCAAGTGGAGAGATTTCCATTCTGTCCCTATGACACGTCCAAATAAAACCCTGCTTCGGCCATTAAGGCAGTTGATTTTGCTGAACCAGAAAGAAGAAGGCAGAATAAGAATGAGTTACGTGAGTGTCCTGTGTTCTCGTGTATTGATGTCTTTGTTTGTTTCCAATCAGTCCCTCTCTGCATGTCCCTGGGGGCTTTGCCTGAGCCCGAGTGGGCAGTTGGGAGCCTGTAGCACTGCAGCTGCATCTCCTAAACCATTCTGCTCCACTTCTGGGGGCCACCAGGGACCTGGGATCACAGGGACAGGCCTGCTGACCAAGCACCCACCCTCCTAGTTCTTCTGTAGGGTTGATCCCAGCTCAAGGCTGGTGGGCCAGTGTATCTTGTTGTAAAAAAAAAAAAGCCTTTTTGCAAAGAAGAAAAACCACACATGAGGCAAGCTGTAAGTCTTGGCAGCTACCTGGAGGAAGAAGATGGAGAAGAGAAGGAGAAAACGCCATGTCTTTTGAATTAGAGCATGGAGTTTAACTGTATAGCAACAAGCAGCCACCCCAAGGGGGAGGAGCTTTGGAGAAGGAAGCAGAAAGCATTCTTAGAAAAGAGGTAGAAAGAAGAAAGGAAAACTTAATGCTTCTCCGAGTCCTTCAGAAAAGTGGGGTGACTTACAAGTTTGCATGTCTGAGGCTCTGTAAGTTAGTATCCTAGGGGGACAGGCGCTAGGAATTCTGGGACGGAAGAGTACATCAGCTCATTAAAGGGATAATTATTCCTTCCTGCTCCTTAGCACGGTTTAAGATGAACCTGCCTTCCTGAGGAGTGGTCTTTCGGCCAGGTGATTGAATTGTCCAACTGGATTGATTTTGTTATGTTTTGTGTATCTTGGAATGTTAGGTTTCTCTCAGGTCAGAGAAAACGGCTTTGTCTAATGGGTCTCCTCAGAGCCCTGATCAAGGGGGGATACTGCTCTTCCCTTTTAAGAGGTAACCCTAAAATCATTTAGAGGTACCCTAAAATCAGAGTTCCCAAACACTTCTGCCACTTCTGGACTGCAGCCAGGACCAGGACAAGGGCATTTTCAGCTTAAGGCCCTAACACTAATTGAGTCCTCATCCTTGAACGACCTGTCCCATCTCTATCTCTTGTCCTCATCATTCACCTCCCAGAGGATAACCCTAACGTCTGCTTAGGGAATTGGGGTGATGACTGAATCTAGTACCTTGTCTTTGAATTCTTGATGTGTATGGGCTGTGGGAGTATAAGGGTTTCTTGCTGTCCCCTTAGCTTGGTGTGGGCCTCTGAGAGAGATAGGCAGGTACTAGTCAAGAGAACCTTTGAAGGGTAGGCACTGATGCACGATGAACTGACTGAGGGCCCTGGGAAGTTTCTACATCCACGAGGAATCAGAATGGCAGCAGGCAAATGACTTCAGGACCTTAGAAGTTAACTAAAACCTTGTAGCCATCAAGACATATTTATTCCAGAATAGCTGAGTCATGGTAAGAGACCCAGCTGAGACACGCCACAGGGCCCCTACCTGGTGAAGTGGCCAATGGATGAACACACCCTTGACGGCAGCGTCTGAGGCTTTGACTCTCAGGCAGCACTGATCCTTGGTGATGATCTTCAAGTTCTAATGGTTACTCAGGGAAAATGGAGACAGTTGCTCTCAGCCTGAGAATATCCAGGGCCTGGAGCCTGTGACAGGCGTGGCCTACCTCTGCGCCTCTGCTGCAGAGACCCCTCATCCTGAAGGAAACATCTCTGCCTGAGGAGCCTCCCGAGACCCCATTCCAGGAGAGGTGGTTCTGACAGTGCCCTTGAATTGGGAGTCCACGTCCTGACAACCACAGATGCCTCCTAGTGAAACATAGTAAAGCCATTTACTGTCCCGAGAGCTTTGATTTCTAGGATGCCCATATTCAAATAAAACTTTTATATATCTCAATAATTATATCGCTAGATCTTAATCTGGGTAATTAAAATTCAATAGGACGCTCCCAAGAATCTAACAAATGCCCACAAACCATTTTAATGGCCACAAGCTGTTCCCTGCAGGGAGACACCTCAGCAGGAGCTGTGAGAGAAATTCTTCAGGGAGCACCCAAGCACCTGCATGCTTCTGCAGGAAACATCCAGGCTGCCAAGGGCAGTGAGATGACAGGGTGTCAGCAGAGAAGACAGCCTAGGTTGGGATCATCGGTCCTGTCACCGATAAGCCTGTGTCAGTGTTGGACAGAGGTAGATGGGCACAGAGTCACGGAAGGCGCTCACAGCAGGGCAGAGGAGTCAGAGGGAGTGGACCGGCTCAGAGCCAAAATGATGCCGTGACACCTGCAGTCAGACCCAGGTGTGGGCTGGGAGTGCAGCCTAGATAGGAGAGGTTCCTCACGAGGACTCAGGAGCACAGGGTAGGGAGGAATGAAAAGCCTGCCTGGGTAGGACTTGGGCCAAGGGTTAGCAGCACTCAAGGTCATCCAGAGGTGGATTCACTCACCCCACGTGGCTGTGTGGAGTGAGGATGAAGGAGAGGGGCAGTGACAAGCCTCATGTCTACAGGATGCTATTCAACCAGGTTAAGAATTGTGGTGGAGACCATGTCCCATGGCTGTTAGAATCAGAGATGGATGGGACTACCTGGGCTGTGCCATCCCCTCAGTGTTTGCTCTTCACAGCCGTGTGAGGGCAGCAGCCACAGATGCACCTAACACAAAACTATCCTTGAGCCACATAGAAAGTTGCAGTTTAGGAAGAGGCTGGGCAGGAAGGGCAGGGGGCCAGTGTATGTGGCTGGGGCTGCAGCTCTTGAGACCCAGTGGGCCTTCTTTGCTTCTCTTCCCTCTGCCCTCAGGGGGACACGTGTGTGGCTAGCTCCTGCCAGCAAACAAAAGACAGGCACTGCCCTGGTGGCTTTTAGAATCATGCCTGCACAGAGCATTCTGAATTGTGCTGGTCGCATTGTCACACAGAGTTGCTCAGTTCTGGGTCAGGCTCTTTACGTAAACCCCTGGAGCATCTGTGGGGGCCTAAAAGTGCCTGAAGTATGTATGACAGCTTAATGAGCAGTGGATGTTAAAGACGCTGTATTTACTGTCTTTGCTGTTGCTATTGGAGACGGTGCAGTGTTCCTGTTGGTGGTATTTGAGAGTAGTGTAGCACTCAGTCAGGGCCATTATCAGTACTTGTGTACTAGCCCGCATTCTGCTGGAGCAACACAGTGCCACAGGTGGAATGACTTACAAAGAATCAAGGCTTCTTTTGGGCTCAGGCTCTGTTCCAAGGTCAGGGCCTGAATTCCATGAGGGGCTTCTTGCTAGTAAGAGTCTGGAGGGGGCCACAGAGCATCGAATGCAGAGCCCTCTGGCCCCTCTTCCTCTTCTGGGATTCACTCACAAGCTCCACTCTGCTGGCCTTATCCATATCACTGAAAGCTGCATCTCTAAAACACTATCATTGGGTCAGATTTCTACACCCCCAATACCTAACTGCAAGGATTAGTTTAGCACACATACTTCAGGGCATTCAACCAAATCCAAGCCAAGAAGACAGGATCATCTGGACTTGGTCACGTATCGGGTGTCAGTTGCTGATAGCTTTGAGTAGGGCATACCTGAACAGGCTCTTGCTATGGAGCCAACACGCTCTGTGAGCCATTCGGGTGAGATTCCTGGAAACACGGAATCCCATGGTGGGGTCAGTGATCAGCAAGGGGGTGGAGTGGCCGGAGGGATCTGCAGTTGTGACAGGAAGGCACAGCGGGGATCTGGAAAAGAGGGCTGGACAGGAAGGGTGGTGGAGGGGTTCAGCAGTGAGCTGGGAGATGGACGTCCTTGAACTGCCAGGCACGCACTGCCTCCAGCAGGGGGAGACAGTGTCACAGCAGGATCTCACTGTCCGGCGGGCGCACCCTGGCTGCACCGTGAATCTGAGGGTGAGCTTTGTAAAGCCTTGTGTTTGTGGTTAAGTGTAAAATGTGTCCTGGCATTCCTCTCTTCAGGGCTGACATCAGGTCTTCGGGGACACCTCTGGACCACCTGCTGGGAGTCCTTTGTGTCCCCCTGTCCGCCTGTGCCAGAGACAGACTTTCTCTCATTAAAATGTCACTCCCTGAGGAACCCAATGCAATGATATTTTTGCTTTATTTACATGAAAATCAACAGATGTTAGCAAGTTAATGTCATTTATTATATAAGATGTGATGACAATACAATTAGTATTTTTTAAACTGTAATTGTAAAATTGACCTTATTAAAATTCCACTTCCTCCATAATTAAAAAAACTAATTACTTCTAGTAATTGGACCAGAAATGACATTTTCAGTTCATTAATATTCAGCAAATTGTTTTTGAAGATGTTCTCGCATGACGCACCGTCAACCTCTAGCATTTCTGTTCATTTCTTATTTAAAAGTCGCCTGGAAATAATAGTTAGCATTTTAACAAGGCGTGTACCCATGGATTGATTTTGTAAATAAAGTTTTTAATTGCTAATTAATTTGTGGCGCTCTGTCCCCGTAACGCCTTCCAGGCTTAACTGTGGTGGGGCCCCCGAGCTGAGCTCAGGCTTGGGTCTGGTGGAGCTTGTCAGCAGCTTCACCAGGCTGAGCCGGGTCACGCTCCGCCGCTCCTGAATGCCACAGTCTAATTACTTGGTGCGGAGGTGGCTGCAAACCAAAATCACAAGTGTGAACTAGTTTTGTAATTAACTGAGCTCAGCGCAGTGGAGTTTTAAAGGATGAAAATCAACTGTTCAGAGTGCCTGGGCACTGGCTTCCTGCCCTGGGGGGTCTGGGGTGTGGATAGGTATGGGATGGGGCGGGGCTTTCTTTCGGAGAGAAGTTTCTTCTGTCTCGTGGTCCTGATGTTGCTACAGAGCAATGCTTGACACACTCTGTCTCTTCCAACTCTTGTATGCTTTCCTTGGGCAGAGGAGGTGCTTTTTGTTTTGTTTTCTTTCTTTTTTTTTTTTTTTTTTGGTAGACAGCTGGTCAGAGCAGGGTGGGGGTGGGGCGGTCTCAAAGCTGGGGCTTATGTACTGATAACAAGTGCTTGTCAGGCTACTGAAGTGAGGCCCCAAAGGATCTGAGAGCTGGAGCTGTGAGGAGGAGATGGATTCATGCCAGACCTCGGGCACAGATGTTTCTAGAGTTTCAGCAAGTAACAGGAGTTTAGGAAATGCCAGTCATCAGGATGTGGCTCTGTGACCCCTGCCATTTCCGTGGTGCTGGACTTTACCCTGGCTTTGGAACCTACAGTTTCTGATGGAGAAATCTCTTCTAAAGGCTGGTGTACAGAGGTGAGATGTCACTTCCACGGACGGGGAAGAGGGATGTCCTGGGCACTATGGTCCAGCCTGGGGCCCCCGTGAGTCCGTGTCTCACCTATCCTCCTGCCTGGCCTTGGTGGCTGCCTCGGACTTGGAGAGCATGCAGCTCTGGTGATTCCCATGAGACAGCGATGACAGAGCCTCCCTTCTAGGGGGCCATGGCTCTAATCCAGGGTTTATAGAGAAAGGCTTCTCAGGGCTGAGCTTCCTTCAATGGATGGGAATTCTCGGCTGTTCCCATTCTTTGACTATCTCTGAAGCCCCCTTCTCAGCTAAGCAGGGGAGAATACAGGAGCCCAGATTTTCTCCAATCCATCCCAAGGCAGGGGTCCCTTGGGCTGAGAGGCCACGCGAGCTGGTGCAGGAACTCCAGCTCCAGCCGGACTGAGAGTTGTCATAAACCAGCCCTTTCAAGCAAGTGCGGAAGAAGCAGGCGTGGCCACTGGCTGTGCCCACAGCGGGTTCTCGGTGGGTAGTGCTGCCCCAGACCCACTGCTTCTCAATCCTGCCGCAGGGAGCTATCGCCACGTCACTGGGACAGGGACACTCGGCAGAGTTCTTGACTCAGGTGGAGGCAGACGCAGAGCAGGCATCCTAGGAGCAGATGTGGGTCTGGAGGAAGGGAAGGCATGCACAGGTAAAAACCCACACATATACACATATGTGCACCTGCGTACAGACATTCGTACGCACCTCCACACTTCCATTCTAATATTTACACTTAAACGTTCTCTCACACACATGCAGTTTGTATGTTCATCCTCATACAGGCACACACACATGTATGTACACAGAGATGTGCACCTCCTGCATCCACACTTGCATAGAGACCCAGATTCACACTCACGTATGCGCTCATTTAATAGTCATGCCGTGTCTGTAAATATCTGTTGTGATGTGAGGCTCACAGGTGTGTCAGCAGCTGCAGTGGTCGGATCTGCGTTCAGCTGCAGTGCACACCTGTGACACTGAGAACACCACTGTAAACTTCTACTCCTGTAGGGTAGCTCTTCTGTCTTAGCAAACTCAAGGGGCCTGTGTCCCTGATGAGCAGCCCAATGCAGCTTTCCTGAGGGCAGATGGGGTCCAAAGATCAGGGATGGGGACCCAGAGACACCAGTAGGTGACGCCGGAAGTGTTGGTGGGTGAGGCTGGCGCCCATGTGCCCTCATGCTGGGAGCATGTGCAGCCTCTGTGACCGGAAGGTAGACATTTGTTTTTTAACAGGAAGCAGAAAGCAGTCAGTATTTTACTCCAAGCCATGTGGAGTGAGCATGAGGACAAAAGGACACAATATTCTCTCCAAGGGTTAGGCTCTGGAAGGACAGAAGCAAACATACCTCTGCCCAGACACAGAATCAGAGCAAGCTCCTCAGCCTTCTTGTGGCCATTGAGCTGAGGGGGAGGGAGGTATGCCTCCAGGCTCATGGCTCCTTCTTTGCCTTCTTCCCAGCATTTGTGAGTCAACCTCCCCTTGTACTATTTGCTCATGAAAGCTTTGCATCACCCACGATTTTCTGTGTATTTCCAATAAGCCCCACTGTTTTACCTGTTGCACTTGGAGAGAATCATTCCTTTGGTCCAATGCCTTCTCTGTGTGGGATGACAAGGAGCAGACCCAGTGAAAGGTCACACAGCAGCCATAAAAGGTCATGAAGTGAGTAACTCTCTGCCACAGGGTCCTCTCGCCACAAGGTTCTGTCTGAGGGGACAGGGACAAGTGACCATGGCCCTAACCCTCCAAAACTGTGAGCCAAAATAAATTATTGCTCTTATGTTGCTCATGGTGACACCAAAGCAATTAATACACATTTTAAGGATGTAGATTCATTTTCATGTAGTCTGAAACTTTATACAACAGAATCATGCCCCGTTAAGGTTTAAGGCTTGCCTATATTATGGGGCTTATTATACTTCTGACATTTACTGATGTGTCTTCTGCCACTGAAGTACATTTTCATTAATGTGGAGAATTTCTTTGCACAAATGCATGAACATATCCAAATTATTTATCCTGTGACAGATGGGCATCTAGTTTTGTGCTTAAAGGACAGGTTTCTTAAAGCATCTTGTAAACATCTACTGATGCCCTCAGGCAGGGGAGTGTTGGTACTCAAACCTGGACACAGGATTGCCCGGACATTAAGTTACACCCAGACTTACTCATTTGACAAGGATGAGTTGTCTTTCAAAACAATCATTCCAGAATTTTCCTGCTGAAGGCACACACATAATTCCAGTGTCCCTACTTTCTTGCCAATACCTCACACTTTGAAGTTCACATTTTTATCTGTTCTTTTCGTAGACAAGTGTGTTGGGTAGACAATTCGACATGTAAATTAAATTGCCAGAGAAACTTTGTTGCAAGACACCCCTCCCTCCCTCCCTTCCTTCCTCCCTCCCTCTCTTCCTTCCTCCTTCCCTCCCTCTCTCTTTCCTTTTTTCCATCTCTTCCTTCTTCCTTTCTATTGTTTTCCTCACTCCTTGGCATATATTTAGCAATAGACTTGCGGGTAAGAGAGTAAATATTTAATGGTGTAAGAAATACCTGTATCTTCCCAGGGTAGCAGAAGGATTTTGGGTTCTCATTAGTGTGTCTAGGATCTTTAATTTCCACCAGTTTTGCCAGTGTTTGGTAGTGAGTCTCTGCTGTAACTCATTAGCTTTTGATTTTGCATCTGTGACCTGAATGGCTCTTAGGACCTTCTAGAGGGCCTGCTGGCCATTCACACAGCTTCCAGTATGGAACGCCTGTCGGTTAGACCTTTGTCTGTTTTCTTTGGGTTGTTTGTCTTCTTATTATTAAAAGTACACACACTTTATCCTGATAAGATCCTCCAACATCCTTTGTCAGGCTCGTATTCACTGGCCTCCTCTCAGCTGGCCTGTGTGTTTTGTTCACTACGTCTGCTGATGAGCAGAAATTCTTCATTTTGGCAATTCTCATTTATCAACCTTTCCTGCTGTTGTTTGGGCTGTCTGCATCCTGGGTAAAAGAAATCTCCACTTGCCCCATCATGATGATATTCTGTGTGTCTTGCTGTGTTACATCTCAAATGAATCTTGATGTGTGTGACATGAGGGTGAAGGTGGACTTTTTTTCCACTTGTAGTTATGTCTGTGTTTGCCTCCTGTATTTGACGCTTTGTTATGAACATCAAGGATCCTTTCATCTCTGAATAGAAGTGACCCCTTTATCGTTGTATGGTATCCCTCTGTCACCATTTGTTTTCTTGTTGTGAAGTGTGCTCTGCTTGAAATTAATTTATGTACTCCAGCTTTCTTTTGATCATTGTTGGCACAGGACTCCCGCTCCACTCCTTTGCTTTTAATCCCCATCTCTCTAAAGTGGGTTTCTTGTATACAACATGTAGTTGGGTCTTGTTTTTCATGGTTGACTTTTATCCATCTATTCTGTCAGTCTTTTAACTGGAATCTTTAGAATATGGATAAAGTGATTATTGGTGTGTTAGATTACTATTTATTAGTTAATGTTTTCTGTAAGTGTCCCATTTCTTTCTCCTCCTTCTCTCCCTCTCTTCCCTTTTCTCCCATTCTCCCTCCCTCCTTTCTTCTTTCTTGTCTATGACTCTTCTTTTGTGCTTTCTGTGGTTTGAATTGACCATTTTTGCAGATTCTATTTTCTTTTCTTTCTTAACATATCAGTTATATTATTTTATCTTATTTTTTTCAGGGTTTGAAATGTTCTTTTGTAACTAATTTGAGTCCACTTTGAAAGAATGCTGACTATTATACAAGTGGTATGTGCTGGCTGCTCCTGACCATCAACTTGCCATACTCGGGGAAAAAGGAACCTCACTGAGAAAATGCTTCCATCAAACTGGCCTGTGGGCATGTCTGTTATTGTGAGGCTTTTATGACTTCTGCTTTCAGGTTAAAGTAAGACACCTAGACCTCTATCTAGTTTAAAGATGTTGGCCTTTTTGTGGGGGCAGTTCTCAGCTAGCTATCTGAACTCATCCTGACTTCTTGGCCAATCCATCTTTCCATGTGTTTTCACTGCCTGCTTTCATCAGCCTCTCTTTGAGTTCTCCAGGGCTCTTCCTGCCTGAAATCCTGCCCTTGTACTTCCTGTCCCAGCTCTGGGCCATTGTCTCTTTATTACACCAAAAGCCACATTCCAGTCTGAATCAATCAGCAGGAAGACAACAACACCTGACCCATCTCTTAGGGGTTTCCCTTTGCAGGTGACAAGGACAAGCATTTACAAATAGAAAACCAGTGGTGGGTCATAGAAATTACAATACCAAAATCCTGCCAGCACTTAGCTCTCTGCTGAAACAGAATTAATAATTGAAAATACAGGGACACACCTTCTCAGCTAATGTGAGAGAAAGTCATCCCAACAGCCTGTGAAGCATTTTCTTGATTATTGATTGATGTGGGGAAGCTTAGCCTGGGGTGGGCAGCGCAGCTTGGGTAGGTGGTCCTTAGTGGTATAAGAAAGATAATTAGTGGAATATGAGCCTGGAAGCTAGCTAGTAAGCAACATTCTTTCATGTTCTCTGCTTCAGTTCCTGCCTCCGGGTTCCTGCCTTGACTTTTTTCAGTGAATCTCTTTGACTTAGGCGTTTTAAGAGGAAATAAACTTTTTCTTTCCCAGATAGATTTTGGTCAAGGTGCTTATCGAAACAAGAGAAGCAAGCTAGGCTTAGCACAAAAGTCTTGCCTAAACATCTCTGTTCCTCCTGAGAGCATGGATAGCAACCACTTTACTTGTTTGTAAGTGAAACTAACCAATTATGTTATTGCTATTATTTTGAACAAGTTGTCATCTGTTACCTTGTAGAAGAACATGAAAAAATAATTTAAGTGGATTAATAATTAATTTTTTGAGATAAAGTCTCATATTAACCACGGTGGCTTGGAACTCCCTACGTAGCCAAGGATGACCATGAACTGCTGATCCTCCTGGCTGTACCTCCTCAGTACTGGCATTACTGCATGCGTCACCACTCAAGGTTTGATGTGGTACTTAGCATCAAACTCAAGGCTTTGGGAATGCCTGGCAAGTACTTTATCAAGTGAGCTAAGTCCCTAGCCCCGCTTATTCCTTATTAATCCTCTTTATATCAAGCCAATTTCTGGACTATGTAATTCCCTTTTCTGTGAAGAAATTCTTTTAGTGTGTGTGTGTGTGTGTGTGTGTGTGTGTGTGTGTGTGTGTGTAGAACAGACTATTGGTATCAAGTTCCCTCCTTTTTTATGTGAAAAAGTATTTATTTCTCTTTTACCTTTGAAAAATACACTTGCTGAAATCTAAGTTTAAGGTTCATGGGTTTGCTCCTGACATATGAGACACTTGAACCTCTTTGGACTTGCCCGGATTCTAAAGAAAACTCTGACATCATTTTATCCTCTTTGTTTCATTAGGTACCACACCTCACCCAACTAGTTTCAAAATCTCTCTTTGTCTTCAATTTTAAGTAATTTGGATATGATATGATGGGTGTAGACTTTTTTTTTTTTTTACATTTATCCTATCTATCTGGTACTATTCTGGCTTCTTGGGTCTATTTCGTACTCTCTGTCATTAATTTTAGAAAATTCTCAGTCATGTTATTTCAGGTATTTCTGAACCTGAAGTTTTGTGAATCGAGGAAATGTCTACAGATCTGTCTATAGGCCTTATCTGTGGTCTGTGAGAGACTGTTGTGATTGATAATGAACGTGAGAGGGCCCAACCCACTGTTGGTGGCGCTATCCCTATGCGGGTGGTCCCTTACTATATAAGAAAACTTGATGGGCATGAGCCTGGGAGTAAGCCAGTAAGCAGTGTTCCTCCAGATCTCTGTTTCAGTTCCTGCTTGAGTCCTGGCCCTAACTTCCTTCAGGGATGAACCGTGACCTGGAAGTATAAGCCAAATATATCCCTTTCTTTCCTAAGTTGCTTTTGGTGAGGGTAATTGTTTTAAAAGCAACAGAAAGCGAACAAGAACAACAGGGCTTTCTGGGAACAGAATGGACCAGCCTTCTTCACAGTGGCCACTCCCCATCAAATGATGAAGCCACTGCAGTTTTTCTGTTGGCCCCTTTGTAAGAACCTTTGTGGGGTTATGGAAGTCAAATCGACAAAAGTGCAGACTCCCCACACTATAACTGGGCCTCCCTGGGGTTTTACTTCCGGATGTATCTATGGAGTCCCCAACAGTGTTAAAATCACAACAGTAGTTCAGGTTCCTGTGGAGGTTGCAATCATGGCTCCCTGTATCACGCCTGCCTCTCTGGTTTGGCAGTGGTTGGCTCCATGGTAAGAAGAGTTTTTGATCTCTGACTTGCGCCTCTGCCTTCTCCTTTTTGCATAACAGAAATGGTGACATCTAAGTTTATCACACGCAGACTGGAAACCAGAAATGTCTCTTTGCTTTTGCATGTGTTTGTCCAGGTAATTGAGCTCCATGTAGTTTGAATATTTGTTCCCTTTAAATTGCTTTGATGAATTTGTCAAAAAAATCAATTGACCCTGTAATTATTTATCTGTTTCTGGATTCCTGTTTTATTGATGTTATCTGTCCATTTTCATATTCATGTCTTATTTACTTCAGTGTTACTGTAAACTCAAAATCCAGCATGTTTACACGCATCAGTTACTTTCTATTGCTGTGAAGAGGAACCATGGCCAGGGCAACTTATAATTAAAAAAAGCTTATTGGTGCTCATAGCTCTCGAGGGTTAGCATCTATGACCATCATGATGGGGAACATGGCAGCAGGCAGGCAGGTATGGTGCTAGAGCAGTAGCTAAGAGCTTACATCTTATTATCAAGTTGGAGGTAGAGAGAAAGATAATTGGGAATAGTGTGTGCTTTTTAAAACAAATTTATTGAAATAGGGTCTCACTACGTAGCTTTGGATGTCCTTAAACCACTAGGCTGGCCTTGACCTCATAGAGATCCATCTGTCTCTGCCTTCCAAGTGCTGGGATTAAAGGCATGATGGATTTTAGTCTGGCCTGGTGTGGGCTTTTGAAATGACAAGGCCCAACCCCAGCAAATACCTCCTCTAACAAGGCCATACCTCCTAATCCTTACTAAACCATTCTACCAACTGGGACCAAACATTCAAATACATGAGCCTATGTGGAACCATTCTGATTCAAATCACCACAATAAGCCCTAGAACTGCATAAAAATTTGTTTGACCGTAATAGGCTTTCTACATTTTTAGGTACATTTCAGAGTTAGGTTCTGAATTTTTATTTTTAAAATTGTCCAGACATTTTATATGTAGCTATGTTAAATCTTAAAGTCAGCTTAGGAAAAGTTGACATCTTAAAAATATTTAGCTATTCAATAAAAAATAGTTACGTTTTCTCATTTAGATCTTTATTAGTTTCTCCTAAGTTTATATTTTTAATGTATTTTGCTTGTTTTGTTTCACAAAGGGATTATAGAGGGCTAGAGTTTCTGGTGAGAGCCTAGGAGAGGCTACTGGTGAAAGTGCAGCCCAGTTTCATTAGCCCCAGCATCTTGGAGGTACCAGAACCCTGAGATGATTTATCAGGACAGCAACAGCTGTGGAAATAGAGCTGGCCTGAGCCTATGAAACATGCTGTGTCCTGTTGGTGGCATAGCTAGAGAAGTGGCATTGGCCAAGTCTTTTGGAGCCCAGTGGATGGCGAATCCCAGATGTCTGATACTGAGCTTTATTTACACGGTTGGTCTTCGCTTTTGCTTTGAATTTTACACTGTGACTGTGCTCTGATTTTTCCTTCTTTGAGTAAAGAAACATGTAACTTATTTTTGATTATGCAGGAGCTCACAGTTGAGATATGTTAGATGTTTTAGAAAGATTTTAAATATTTGAGAAAGATTTTAGGATATTTTAGAGGGACTTTGAACTCTGAAAGAGACTTTAGATATTTTAAAGAGACTGAACTTTTAGGTGAACTTTTAAAGATTGTGGAAATTTTGCAGTTTTAATAATTTATATTTAGACAGCGATACTGACATAAGATCCCGAGGGTAAAAAGAAAGGAAAGGTTGTGGTTTAATAGTAATGTATTTAGTTTGTCAGTGTGACGAGGGGTCAATTGTCCTGGTTAGTTTTCTTGTCAACAAGGTACAAGCTAGATTTATTTGGGAAGAGAGAATCTCAATTGAGAAAATGCCCCAGCCATACTGGCTTCTGGGCAAACCTGTAGGACATTTTCTTGATAATTGATTGACGTGGGAGGACCCAGTGGGTGGTGCCATCCCTGGCTTAACTTTTATAAGAAAACATAATGAGAAAACCATGAAAAGAATGCTATTAAGCGGCCCTCCTGCATGGCTTCTGCTTCAGATCATGTCTAAGGGCTCCTGTACTGACTTCATCGATGATGGACTGCTGCCTGGAAATGTAAGATGACACAACTTCCTTCCCAAGTTGCTTTTGGCTATGGTGTTTTTCATAGCAACAGAAACTCTAAGACACACATCCTTAGG
The DNA here is from genome assembly GCF_030254825.1 of Meriones unguiculatus. Taxonomy (NCBI): domain Eukaryota; kingdom Metazoa; phylum Chordata; class Mammalia; order Rodentia; family Muridae; genus Meriones; species Meriones unguiculatus. The sequence goes on from NC_083356.1 coordinate 13,883,719, forward strand.
GAGCAGGGTCTTCTTTTCCCAAATATCTCTAGCGACTAACATTCAGTTTCACCATGAGTGACCTGGAGTGACTGGCTCCCTGCTCTGCTCACCTGTTTTGTTTTTCCTTCTTTACCTTCTGGCTGAAGTATTGCTATTTGTTCCTTCATTCATTCAATCCATCAAAACAGGAAGGGATTTCTTATGTTTTAAAGGTATGCTATCTTTGGGAATGACCCCAGTGTTCACTGTCATAGCCATTGAGAAGGTTATAAAACTGATTCAAAAAGCTGTCTCCAGCATCTTTCAATTTTAATCAATCAATCAGTCAATCAATCAATTAGTCAATCAATTTTTTTTGTGTGTAAATGTGTCTGCATGTGTGTCTGTGTTCCACATGTATGCCTGGTACCTATGCATGCCAGAAGAGGGCATAGGATCCCTAGGAACTGAAGTTTCAGACGGCTTGTTGCCTTTACTCCCCAAATTGTTTTTGGTCATGGTGTTTTATCATAGCAACAGAAACACCAACAAAGACATTCATCCTCTGGGAATAGGCTCATCTTTCCTCAAAATGTCTATAGCCACTAACATTCAGTTTCAGCATGTAGGCTGGTGGTGCTGATGCAGAAATCACAGTCCCTTCTTGAAAGGGAGTGACAATATGCAAACAAGGACTCCTGAAAAGAAACTGTGTCTGCGGAGACTGACTGACAGGTTAGAATTTCAGTACTGTTCAGAGATTGGAATGTTGTGCTCCTAGAAGTTAGTTTCCTTATCTCAGACTAGTTTTAGTCGCTGGAACAGCCATGCCTTGCCCAATATCTTGTGTCTAATAGATTAAAAACCTTTGGAATCCATCACCTTAGATGCACTGGCTTCTCCCAACCCAAAAGCTAAAAATGTCATCAGATAACATTTGAGGCCTGTAAAAAAGCCTCACTTCTCTTGCTGTAACCACCTCTATGATGTACCCAGCCATGTATTTTAAATTTGCCTTGATTTATGGCTTTCTTTGCTCTGTAAAACTATAAAATGTCATGCATCTGCTTCCATGTTGGAACCTAGAACTTGGGGTAACCTATGTCTGTGTCCAGGTCATGGCCACTCAAATGACTCTAGAATAAACTTTTAGGTTATGATGAGAGCTGTAGTTTTTGCATTAACAGATAGTTTATCCTGATGCCAAATCTGAGTGACAATGGCCCAGGAAACACATAGCTAGGTAATCCCAGGTTCCATGTTTCAGTGCGGAAGCAGTTGCATAAGGTTTTACAGTAGTTGAACAGTGAAAGTCATAAATCAGAGCAATTCTAAATTACACTGGTGTGTACATCAGAGAAGTAGTTACGGCAAGACTGGGGAGTCTCTCCAACAGGTCTCATATCTGATGATACCCCTAGGGTTGGTGCAAACTAGTGCTGTATGCTTAGTTCATACATTCCAAAAACGTTTATATCTATTGATCCAAGGATGTTAGCTCTGACACAGAGGTGGGCAAAGAATGGCTATTTAGTTGGCTAACAGTAGCCCAACATTAGACTCCGGACCCGCAACATTCCAACCTCTCCACATCACTTCAGTTATAATCAATCAATCAATCAAGCAAGCAATCATCAATCAATAAACCAATTAATCAGTTGAGCCCTGCATCCTGCATCTTTGAGTAGCATAGAAGACTATGAGGTAGGCAGCAAAGCCGTAGGTCGCCTGACATAGACATTCATCAAACTGAGCTCTGAATGTGCACATGGACCAGCTTATTCAGCAGCTTCCCCAGGGTGAGTTTGCACTAGTTTGTGTGTGTGCCAGCACTTATGTGTGTGAGTATGTATGTGTTTTGCGGAGGCTGTGTTCCCCATGCTGAGGAGGTGGGTGATGCTCCTTGTCCTGTACTCTAGGTAGCAGGCCTTCTGAGACCATCAAGACTGATTTCTTCACCTGCTGCTCACTGGCCTGGGGCGATAGGTCAAGAGCACAGGTTGTCCTTTGCATGGCTCAGAGTAGTGAACACCCACTGCTGGAGTTGTCCGTCCTGTGTGTGCCAGGGACACCCTCTAGATCCCAACAGAGCACAAGCTTGTGCTCCTGATTTGTCCTCTCTGCTGCTTCGGACAGGGTTGATGACGTGGGTCTTTGTGCATGTTCTTGCTGTTCGAGTTTTCTCTCTATAAGATGCACATAGCAAGTTTTAGAACCCAGCCACAGAAGGCAAATAAAAATGCCCAATAAATCTGCAACATACCTTCAACCAGAACACCATATGTAAGTGACAGCACAATTCCATTGTCACCCTGGAACACTGGCAGCAGAGGAGCTGTTTAGACTGTGGTCTATATAACTGTTGTGGTGTTTTTTGGAGGCGAAAAACGCTGTGAACTAGGAGGTGTATGCCAAGTTGTTATCCAAAGCAAACTGCTGGCATTACCATTTGCACTTCAGTTCATGCTTCCTTCTGCTAAATTGTGCAAATGAAAATCCAGGGTCCTTTTCAGTCCAGGGATGGGCTCTTGAGGATCACTTCGCATGTCATTTGTTATATCCCTCAGCATTTGGACTGGTCCATCCAGAGCCAGTTGCTCAGCCTTGTTCAGGAATACTGGTGCCTACCCTCTTCTAGCCTGGAACTGCTAGATAAGAAGGTAGGAGCTTCCAGAACCACTGTCATATCGCAGGCATCTGGCCACTGAAAGAAAGACAGGATTGATTGTGAGGGCCAGTATGGGATGGTAAAGTGGTCTGGTTCTTAAAAAAAAAAAAAAAAGACAGTTTTAGAAATGGTACACAGCCTTCTCTCCAGCATCCTCTTACAGCCAAAGGAAACTGAGTCTCTGTGCAATGTGCACAGCTGTAGAGTCAAATGTTGATGCCCTGGTCTCCTCAGCTGGCTCTGTAACAAAATACTGTAGACTAGCAGCTTGTTAATACTAGCTTTGTTTTCCCCATTCTGGAAACTGAAAGCTCTGGTAGACTCGGTGCAACCAGGAAGGTCCAGTTCTTGGCTGAAAAACAGCATCCTTCCTTGGTAGGATGGATAGGCAGCTCTGGGAGTGTTGACTCCACCATTGTTCACATCATGGTAAGAGAACAGGGCCTGGAGGGAGAGGTGGCAGGACTGACATGAAAGAAGCTGGCTGGCAGGAAGACTGTCTGTGAGGGACAGATCTTTCCTGAGAGAAGCCTTGTGACTGTCAAATGCAGGAGGAATGAGCCACGTAAGCAACCCCCAAAAGCTCACCACTCTACCATGCAAGCTTCAGTCTTTCTAGCTCTCTGGCCCACTCTTTCTGGACCATATTTCTCTTTCTCAAGAAACCTGCTCAATCACTACCACTCCTCCAAACCCCATTCCTGCTCCAGTTCTTTGGATCAGGACACAAGTTCTTGGAACTCTCAGTGGGTGCCCTTTGGATTCCGACCCACACCTCAAACAACCAGGATCCAACTTCCAGACTCATACTCCAATCTCCCAAGATCACTCCCACAGGTGGGAGTTAGGTTTCAAGATCGTTTTGGCTGGGGGGGGGCATGAAACACAAATTCTCATTTCCAGGCAAAACTCATGTTCAGGGAGGAGACAGTGCAAGCACGGGGAATGCAGGGAGAGTCACTTAGCACTTGTCTGTTGACAAAGACATCTCTCCTATAAGAGAGTCATCATCCATCCATTCCCTAAATGGCTCTAAAATGAAGTTAAAAGTAATTGTGGAGGCAAATGATGTGTGAAATGTCAGAATGGCTAAATAATAATAAAATGCTTGCAATTAAACCCTCTGCTGCCCTCTGCGCCCACCTGGCGCGGTTGCACCATCACTTCGCCCCCAATCCCTGTTGACGTCTTGTGATCTGAGCATCTCATCTGTGAAGGACCCTCAGATAAACATCACTCTCTTTGGCAGCCGAGTGAAGTGCTTCTTTGTTAGCGTATTCAGAATCACTCCATTATTGAATGTCCAAGCCAGCAGGACCCAGAACCATCCTGGGGCTGTGCATTGCCGTTTTTGGTCATGGAAGGCCATGGCCAAACACTCGTCAGCTACCTGTCAGGCCATAGAATGATGGTGGCAACTTCACACATATTTTCCCTTGTGGTACGCCCTCCTACTCTCCACTGGGAACAGATTTTTGTCTTCCATGTTAAGTAACTTGACATTTGTCACGGAATATAGCACTAACTGAATGTGGCTGCCTCAGTATGGGGCTCTGTGAGTCTTACCTGTTGGGTTCTAAAAGGCTAGGGGAAGAGGGAGACAGCTGTGGCCTATCTCAGGAAGAAGACACAGCTAAAACTATTATGGCAGCATACTCATCCAACTGAGGTCTTCCAGGAAGAATTGGGTAAGGCAGGAAAATTACATGGTCCTGTGGTTCCTCAAGATCAATACTAGATGGCACTGCCCCACTCAGGGATGTTAGACCATTTCATGACTTCCTAACTCTGGATGCTAAGTCTATTGATAAGAAACACCTAAGCTAGCTTCAGTCCAGAGGTATTCACTCTGCCTGCTTTTGGTGGAACAAACCAAATCTTAAAACATTTCCCACTCTTTTATTGCATTACAAAAACCTTCCAATAATACGTAGTAGATAAGTAAGCCAGAAACTGGGAATTTATCTCTATTACATGGGCATTATGTACTCTCTACTGTTGGCCATGCTGGGCTGTTATCTGGCTAGTGACACAGAGGACATGTCTCATGAGCATCTGTGCAGGTGTTTGAGGATTGTGTGGCAAGGTGATGCCCTGGTGGCTTCTGGCGCGTGCTGATTCTGGTACCTCTATAATCTTACAAAGCCACAGTGGTGCAGGTGGTCCGTTGTTGACTGGAATACCATTATATTACAAGATGCTTATGAAAAGTGTTGGGTGGAAATCAAATTGAATTCCATGTGCATACAGTCCGCACTAACAGCCTGATCTGGAAAGCTCCGACTCACCTGCCAGCTCTTGCTTCCTTTTCTTCAGCCGACTTTGAAGAAAATGAGAGACATCAGATCCTTGCATGTTCCTGGAAGTAGAACGTGGCACCTCAGTCTCTTTCTTCCTAAGATGAAAAGTTGTCCTTTACCATATGTGTTCATCATGATATATTGAGGTGCCCCAGGCCCAAAGGAAAAAAATCAATATGTTGTGGATGGAACCTCAAACATGGCAAGCCAAAGCAAATCCATTGTCTTTTAAAGTAGATTGTCTTAGCCATGTGTTACAGTCATGAGAGTCAAGCTAACTATATCACAGAAGAAGAAACTTGAGTGGTGCTCAGGTTTATGGTCATAAGCATAAAGAGGAGATCTGAGATTAGAACTTGGATTTCAGTCTTGGGTGGTCAAGGTTATGTGGACAATGTTGGCATCCTGGATAAGCTGGTATTCTCCAAGCCCTTGCCATGGTCTGCTTTACCTAGCATGGAGGCTTGCTGAGGGAGATGGTGAGCACCAGACCCTCTGCTGGCAGTGGGGATACTGGATTGGACCTCCCAAGACCCCAAAGCCCAGTGGGAGGAATAGCTTAATGAACCCTTCTCAGCATGCTGGATTCTCAGCACTGCCACTAGGAGGCATCAAGAAGCAATGGGTAAGTCCTCATGAAGGGAAGCTAGGGGTATCCTCAGGGAGGGTAAGGGAGCTCTGCAGAGGAAAGTGAGAAGCTTTGGAGTGCTTCACTCTCTCCTCATGGATGTTCAGTGTCTGGATGGGCTAGTGTATAACTTGGGGCATTCTCTTCTAAGCTGCCCCACAAAGGGGTGAGAGTGTTCTTGGCTCAATCCCATAGAAAGAGGATTTCTATTGCTGTGACAAAACACCATGACCAAAAAGCAAGTTGGGGAGAAAAGGGTTTATTTGCCTCATGCTTCCACAGTTTTGTTCATCATCAAAAGGAAGTCAGGACAGGAACTCAAATGGGGCAGCCTGGAGGCAGGAACTGATGCAGAGGCCATGGAGGGGTGTTGCTTACTGGCTTGCTCAGCCTGCTTTCTTATACAACCCAGGACCACCATCCCAGAAATGACACCACCCACAATGGACTTGACCCTCCCCCATTGATCACTAATTGAGAAAATGCCTTACAGCTGGAAGCATTTCCTCATCTGAGGCTCTTTCCTCTTTGTTGACTCTAGCTTGTGTCAACCAACCAGTACAGTCTCTGAGCACCTTTTCTGGGCTGCACACAGGGAATGCAAGGGCTGTGAAGCCCTATTGCTTGGGTTTGAGACTTACCATCAACAAAACAAAACAATTTCTCATATCATCTTTCCCACAGACACATGAGAAGAGATAAATAGTACTTATACTGTGATGAATGTGGTAACGAATGTTAAATAGGGTTTCTGTTTCATGAAGTTGACTATCACTGCTGTTCCCTTGTGATCATGGCCATCATCATCATCATCATCATTACTTTCACTCCATTATCACAATCACTCTATTACTCAGGGTTCTCTAGAGAAACAGAACTGAGAGAATCTATCTATCTATCTATCTATCTATCTATCTATCTATCTATCTATCTATCTATCATTTATTTAAATACAGTTTATTAGAGAGGCTCACAGTCAATTGATTATTTCAATAATGGAAAGTCTAAGAATCCAATAATTGTCCAGTCTATGATGCAGAATTGTCTCAGATGGTCTTTGGTATACACTGAAATCTCAAAGATGTAGATTCTAACGCCAGTGATGCAATGAACTTGCCAGCAAGAGTGAGGATAAGCTGACAGAGAGCAAGAGCTTTCTTTTTCCATGCTATTTATATAGGCTGCCACCGGAAGGTGGCAAATTTAAGGTGGACCTTCCCACCTCAAACGATTTGGATTTAGGGTGGGTTTTACCACCTCCAATCAAGAAAAAAAAACTTTTCCAATTATACCCAGCATCTTGGGCTTTGGTTAATTCCAGATATAGTCAAACTGACAGCCAAGAACAGCCACCACAATCACTATCATCACCATCATTACTATCATTGTTTGCTACCACCACACCACCATCCCCATCATTACCATCACCATCAACACTAAGACAACTATGATTATCATCATTATAAGCACCATTGCCACTATCCATTGTCACCACCACCCTCACCATCATCTCCAGCATCACTGCCATCACCACCACCATCACCACAATCATCATCCTCATCACTACAAACATGGTTATTGCCATCCTTACCACTATAACCACCACTACCATCATCGCTTTCATAATGACCATCATTATTGTCAGTGTTAGGGTTATTTCTCTTTCTTGTCATCAAATTTATGAGCATCTGCTATGTTATCCGAGCGTATGTGTACTCTCCATCCATCTGGTGTGAGCCATATGATTCTGACTAGTGTCCGCAAGATTCTACAGGTTGTAAGCTCTGTTTATTGATTTCTAAATTAAATTGCATTTTACCAAATGTGGACCATTTGGAAGGAAAGTTTGCAGCCTGTTGAACTGTCATGGATGTGGAGTCAACGTGTGAAACCTGGCTCCCAGTTCCACCAGGTCTGTTTGTTGGAACTCTCATTTCTGAGAAAACCTTAGAATAATCCACACTTCAACCTGGGGAAAGCTGTTCCGTTATGGTGGTGGCCTTCAGGATTTGGAAATGCAAGAAGGTGTTTGGTATAGCTTGGAGATGCCGTGGCACCTGGACAACAGGTGCTGTTTAGGGAAAAGAGAACAATGGAGGAAAAACGAGAGCTGTTGAGGGTTGGGAATTTCCAGGAGCTGGCAGACTGCAGGGTACCTGAAAACCACACAGTGCCGGAGGGAACCACAGCTCTGCCGTGTGACATCATACTTCTCGATACTCAGTCTTCTCATCTGAAGGATGAAACCACAGGGAACATTGGCTCAATAGGTATTCCAGAGGTACTAGATGGATAAGCCATAATTTAGACAGAGTCAGGGTGGCCCAGGAGCTGATGCCATCAGTGAGGAGAAACCTCTCTGCCTCTAGGACTAGTGATCAGAAGCTTGTTTCTTAGTTAGACAAACTCAGTTCCTACAGTCTGTATCTCCGGGTGCCAAGCCCTTTTGTATGAGCTCATCATTCATGATGAGTGTTTTGGTCCTGGGGTGTCTTTGTTTCTGCCATGAAAAGCAGCAGGGATGAAGAAGTTCTCTTGGTGGATGAACGATCTACCCAGAGGTGGCACCTGCCTGGTTTGACAAGTCTCCCAGTCACCTGGTCATATTTACAAGTGAGAGAGAGTTGAAACAAAATGGATCCTTGAACCCAATGGGACCAGAGATGTGCCTGCTGGGGCATATGGAGGCCCTGCCATGTGCCTAGATTGTACTTGGTAGATTGCTTTAATTTGTGTTGTTCCACTTATAAATGAGCTGGAAAATGCCAAAATTTCATTTGTGAAATAGTATCAAACATCCCACTTTAAATTGGTTGTGTCAAAGTAGCATGGTCCCATGATTTTTCAGAAGTCCTTGGCTTCTGAGGCCTTGGATAAGTGGGGCAGGGAGGCCATAGAGTGGTGGGATACACAAAAATGTTGCATCTGGTAGTAGCCAGAGGACTCTGCAGCCTCTACTGGTGGCTTAGCTAGGGACAGGGTCCTCATTAGCCAAATCACATGCATCAAGGTGTTCTAGGTCTCTGATCCAGTAATTGCATTTAATGTTTTTTCCTGGGTCACAAACCAATTTTAAGAGTTAAAAGACTTGACAAGAAGTGAAACTCATTATCTAAAATGTGTAGATGACTTTGACCCTGAGAGACCAAACCAAACCTCACCAAAGTCCAATAGTAACTCAACTTTGAGAAAATTGGAAGGCTAGGTCTTGTAAGATAATGTAGGTCAAGGAATTAAATAGATTGCTTTTCTTTTTTTTTTGTTTGTTTGTTTTTTAAAAAAGTTTTAATTAAAATTGTTTTAAAAATCTTACTTGAAATTAATTTACTCTTTTTTTTTACACTTTATTCACTTTGTATCCCCCTGTGGTTCTCTCCCTCCTCCCATCCCAATCTCTCCCTTCCTCCACCCTCTTCATGCATGCCCCTCCCCAAGTCCACAGATAGGGGAGGACTTCTTTTCCTTCCTTCTGATTCTAGTCAATTAGGTCTTATCAGGAGTGGCTGTGTTGTCTTCTTCTGTGGCCTGGTAATGCTGCTTCCCCCTCAGGGGGAGGTAATTAAAGCACAGGCCAATCAGTTCATGTCAGAGACAGTCCCTGTTCCTATTACAATGGAACCCACTTGTATACTGAACTGCCATACTCACTCATATAGACATATAATATAGGATAAACCTACTAAAATCTGTACACCTAAAGAAACTAATCAAGAGGGAGGACTCTTGCTAAAATGCTCAGTTCCTATCCAGAAAGGCAAAGAGGCTGGACATCAGAAGAAGGAGAAAAGAGGGAACAAGTCAGGAGCCTGCCACAGAGGACCTCTGAAAAGCTCTGCCCTACAGACTACCAATGCAGATGCTGAGGCTTATGGGCAACCTTTGAGCAGAGTGCAGGGAATCTTAGGAAAGAAGTGGAAAACAGTAAGATCTGGAGAGGACAGGAACTCCACAAGGAGAGCAACAGAACCAAAAAATCTGAGCACAGGGGTATTTCTTGAGACTGATAACCAAGGACTATGCATGGAGATAATCTAAGACCTCTGCATAGATGTAGATTGCTTTTCAACTCTGTCTATCTGTCTATATCTATCTATCTATCTATCTATCTATCTATCTATCTATCTATCTATCTATCTATCTATCTTCATCATCTATCATCATCATTTACTCATCACTTATCTATTATACCTATCAATCATAAATCTGTCTTTTTAAACAATTTTAATTGATATAATTCAGCTTGTGTTAAGAGAAGGCCTTTTCCTCTTCCCCTTTCTCCTTTCCCTTTCTCCTTTTGGATACAGTAAAGTTATAAAACCACCTTTTAACAAACCACAGCTTCTTAGGCCTGGTCTGTAACGTGGTAGTCCCCATGTTCTCATTCTAGAAGCCACACATGGTTATGAGTCCATGAGGCCCATAGTTTCTGAAGTTTGACCTATCCGGTTGGGTCCACTGTGGAAGTGAGAGGGATAGAAGTTCAGGCTCCAAGAGGAAGAGGAAGAGGAAGAGGAAGAGGAAGAAGGTGGCAGCAGTGTGGGGGTGGGGTAGAATTGCCAGCTTGAAGTTTGGGACCAGAATGAGAACAGGAGGCTGACAGGCCTAGAACATAAAGGAAACTGGAAAATGGAGGGCGAGCTTCAGCTGTGCACCTTCCCAGGCCTCAGTTTTATCTTGTATCCCTAAGTCACTGCTCTTTCTGTCCACTCTTTACAGTGTTTGGGAGATAAAACCATGCTGAGGTGGCTCAGAGACTGTGCGAATGGCTTACGTCCCTCACTCACAGAGGGCGCTGCACCCTGCTTTCACCTCTCTCCTTATTTGATGTGGACATATCTGTTGGTCCATCCCCACTCACCTTCCCACCTTTCCTCACTTGCATTAAGGTGGACTGGACACGAGTGTGACTTGTTGAAACAGCCAGATCAAGGAAAGGGGACGGTTTGACTAAGGGCATCAGGAAATCTCTTGTAAATTAATAACGACAAATGCAAGTGGGTGGAGAGAGTAAAAAGCTAATCAAAGCGCAGACCAGAGAAGCAGAAAATGAAGATTGAGGATCTGAGCTCTTGCAGACCTCCCGGTGGGTTCTGAAGTTTGCAGCTCCTCAGTCGCCTTTCCTCTAAAAGACATGGAATGTCTTTTAGGCCAGCCATTTCCCTACAGCTCCAGCTCACCACTTCATACACCGTCTCCGCACAGTCGGGGGTGGGGTGGTGAGGCAAAGCTGGTTAACTCCCATCTTCTAACTGTCACACACCAGGGAGGATGGGTTCTGTGTAACCAGAGGCATCCTGGGACTTCTGAAGAGAGCAGAGGAGAGGGTTTTGTGGCAGTGTGGTTTTAGAATTTGTGTTTGGCATGTGGTTAAAATGAATCTTTCAATTCGTCACTTAGAGTAATGAAAAAGGAGACAAGTCATTACAATTTTCTGTCCTTTGAGCAGGCCTGTGTTGGTGAATCTGTCTGGGTTTTCACAAGGTGTCATCAGGATTTACATTTTCCAATTTCAATGTACATGAAAAAATAATATATGTGATGTTTTCTGCTGCACGATGCCCCTGGTAAGCTACATAAAAGCCCGCATCAGTCATGCCTTTGCTCACGTGAATACCACAGGCAGACAACAGAACACAAATTTTGTGATAGGACTTGAGGCTGTGAATGCTGGCATGGGACTCAGTTCGTAGCAACATCAAATGGTCCTCAAACAGTAGATCTTATCCAGTTTCGATACTGCTTCCCACTCAAACAGGGCAATGCCAGAGAAAGTATTTATGCTAAAAAATGGAGGCTGCAGTTGCTACTGCCGTCTATTGGGTAGAGGTTAGGGCTATGGCTGTATGGCCTGAGGTATAACAGGATGACGCCCACAACCAAAAATTATCCAGTCCCCAAGTTTTATTTGTGCTAGGGTTGATGAATGTTGTCATGGATAGTTATAATTATCCATAGACAGTAGAAGAAAACCCATTAATCCATGCTGTGAGTGGAAGTGGTAGTGATGATGTTGCTGTTAATGGTTATGATGATAGTGATGATGATGGTGATGGTATTGAGTATGGCCATGGTGACAATAGTAATAATGTAAATGATGGTGATGGTCATCATAGTGTTGATGGTGACAGTGATAATGTTGATAATGGTCATGATGATGGTGATGGTGATAGTGGTAATCATGACAAATGATGATGGTGATGACCATGATGGTACTGTGATGATGGTTATGATGAGTGATGAGGATTGTGATTGTAATACTGATAATGTGTGATGGTGGTAATTATGATGATGGTTGTGATGGTGATGTGATAGTGATGGTGATGATAGTAGAGTGATGGCTATTCTTGGCTGTCAACTTGACTACATCTAGAAAGAACTAAACCCCAAGCAGGTGGGTACACCTGTGAGGGATTTTTTTTTTTCTTAATTGAATCATTTGAAGTGGAAAGACCCACTCACTATTGAGAGCTTTTGAGGTGGGATGGTATACTTTTAATTGAGTTTTATTGAGGTGAGATGATCCTCGTTTAAGTGTGGGCCACACCTTCTGCTGGCACCCTACATAGAAGACATGGAATAAGGGAACTTGCTGTCTTTGCATGCTTGCTTTCCTACTCACTGGCAAGTCCTTTCCTTCAGTGGCATCAGAGCCTACTTCTTCGGGATTCTGGCATATACAGAAGACCAGATGAGACAGGCAGTCTCATGGACTGAACAACTCTTAGATTCTTTGACCTTCCACTGGTAGACAGCCATGGTTGGACTAGCTGGACCATAGCCTATAAACCATTCCAACTCTCTCTCTCAATCTCTCTTCTCCTTCTCTCTCTAATTTTGGTTCCTCTAGAGAACCCTGACTGATATAAGTGGTAATGGTGATGATGATGATGTATGACTATGGTGATTTTGACAATGGTGTTGATTATAATGTCAATGAGAGTGGTGATGCTAATGATGATGGTGGTGATGATGTGTAACGATGGTGGTAGTGATGATGGTGATGCTGATAATCATGTTGATAAACATGCATATTTCAAGGTAAGATGATCTTCCCATCTGTGATTTGGATGTCAAAAGCCTGATACATCCACATGGAGCCTATACTTATGCTGCTCTTGTCACTGAAACAAGCTCCATGTGGGCACATACTTCCTGATGAGTTCACGCTTCTCATATGGTGGGCTTCTTGGGGTATGCTTTTCTGTTCACTATCCTCAGCTGAAGGGCTTCCTGGGGGCTCGGATCTAGCGACTATGCTTAGTACTCCTTGCCTTTTCACCTACAGATTCTGAAGAACAGTCTTCTCGACTCCCTGGCATGCATCCTCTAGATCATGGGGCTGGCTGCTGAAGTGTTATTTGCAAATGTTAAGTGTATCCACAAATCTAGAGATCCTGGAAGCCGTGGCAGTCTTTGCCAAGAACTCCACTGGGATGTCCTGCAGGCTGGGACATCAGGACCAGCATCCAGGCCCTGAGACAGATGCTTGCCTTTGGCCTAGCATCTGGACTCAGAAGGTACATAGTCCCTCCCACCCTCTGTGTGTGGCAATTAGAAACACCATGTGTTCTCTGCTCCTTGAAGTCTCCTTGAAGACTGGGTTCTGGGTTGAAGGTCTTAAGCCATATTTTCAGGGATGATTCTAATTGTGAAAACCTATACCCTTAGCTCTTGTGCCTTATCAGAAGGTCCTAGTTAATGTTTGATTCAGTATCACTTCCAGGTCATGGATATCTGCAGCTCATTTCCGTTCAGTCTTCAGCTGACTATTTTCCCACACATGCTTCTTCACTTATGTATCTTTAACACAGTGACTGTGAGTTGGGTGTCCTTACTCCTGTTACTCAGGTGGGAAATTGAGGCTCACTGTTTAGAGCATGTGCCTGGAAGTGCTCTTGGTGTCTGTGATGATTAATTTTGTGTCAACTTGTGTGGACTGTGGGGTGCACAATTAAACAGTGATTCTGGGGCTTTTCGAGTATGTTTTCAGACTAAAATTAGCATTTGGGTTGGTGGATTCAGTGAGATAGATGACCTTCCTATGAGTATACATCATCCAATCTGACAAGGCCTAAGTTAGTCAAAAGAGGAGATCATCTCATTTTTCCTGCTGCCCCTTAAACTAGGACCTACATCATCTTTCCCCTGGTCCTCAGGGCTTCAGATTAATCACACTCTTGGCCTCCAATAGGCAGATTACAAAGTAGGAATTCTCAATCTCAATCCCCCAAATTACATAATTACATGAACCAATTCCTTATCTATCTATCTATCTATCTATCTATCTATCTATCTATCTATCATCTGTCTTCCACCATCTTTCTATTATCTATTCTCTCCTCTCTCCCCGTCACCTATCTCTCCACTTCTCCATTTCCGTATCCTCTGGACTTGCCTCTGAGAACTTGCCTCTCACAGTACATGTGAGAGTCTCACACTGTCTGGTGTCTGTTTTCCTGGGAGGCCATTGTATTCTGATGTTTCCTTCTGCACACGGCCTTATGTTCTCTCTGTCACAGCTGAGTGTGAATGCACCTATCACATCTTTCAGCGGAAACTGGATGCTCCACCAGATCGAATGCTTCCCAACTCTACTGCATATGGTTACAGAAACTCTTGAATGACGGTCAGGTGACAGTGTTACTAACTCCCATGAAATCAGAGAGCAACCGTGTCGTGTACAGGTCAGGGTGTCAGGAAGAAGAGCTGGATTCGGGGGAGGGGGGATGCAGTTGCACAGTGTTTCCAGGCCTTAATATTGTTTGACCAGCAAGAAGCTAGCAGTTTCCTTAATCCTTGGCTCTTTGCACCCTGGAGTTTATCTTGTCACAGACATGAGCAGGATGCACTGAAACCTGTGCCAGTGACAGCGCGGCATGCAGGTAGACTTGCCTGCTGCTGAAGAAGACGCAGGCAGCTTTTCAGGAAGAGTCACTCACAGCCTGAAACTTCACGTGGTGATGGATGAAATGTCAACAGTTATTTTAAAAAATAGAACAAACTATAGACGTTAATGAAATTGTCAAAAAAATGTAGTCAACAACAAAAGTAAAACAAAGAACCCAGAGGTTTTCCCTAACTGGTTCAACCCACTAATAGTCCCATCTATATGTATGCAGGCCTGCTCACTAGGCCACCCTGGTTCTGGTCTCATCCAGGTTGGAGACCTGTTCTTCTAATGCTTTTCAGGTCAAGGTAGTGACCATTACTTGGCTGGCCACACCTATCATGGTTTACTATCTATCCGCATCTAAGATGGCGGTGAGGAACTTGAAGAGGGGCCTTTCCTAGCAGGGCTGGCCAAAATGTGCCAAGAAAGCTGCCTGGGGCCTTTGCCCTAACCATGCTTGCCAGGAAAGCTTGAAAAACTGTACCCAACAAAGCATACAGTTGTGAGTACATGCCATTGTGGAGCCTGGCTCTCTGGGATAGCCCGTGTCTGAGGACAAAACTTCTCATTCAGTAAATCACTAATCCAGCATCCTGAAACCCAAGCAACTGGCCGCATTCCTTTGCCACCGAGACTGTAGCAAGAAGTTCGCCAGACTTTTTGCCTAAAAGTCACCCCTGATGTTCCCAAACAACCTTTATAAAAGGATAAAGATATTAAATATGTTTTTCTCACTTTAATTTTTTTTTAAAGAAAATCATTTTGTATTAAGTTCATTATTTCACTTGTCACCCGTTTTTCAGCTAGAAAACCAGCTCCAAGCTAAGACAAATTTCAATCCAACACTGGAATAGAATCCAATTTAGATGTTCCACTAATTCAGCAAAGCTAATTAACTCCGTTCTGCTCTTCGCGTCAGTTTACTGGGACGCGGTGTTTCTGTTTGGTGGGCGGATAAGGAGATAAATGGGTCACTGTATTTATGACTGCTCATTACTGTCTTTAATATCCACACTGGAGAGGGTGCGTTCTGATTACAATTAAAATGCTTTTATACCATTTTAGCAGTAATTGAGCGAACCCAGCAATTTGTACTTTGATTCTCTCAGTTAAGTAATTGACGATCACCAGCCATCATTGGATAATGACACATTCAATCACGAGGCTTCTGCCGGTATGTTTAAAAATATCTCTGGAGCATTCCACTTGCCTCCATGCCTGGGAACAGCCTCTTGGGACAAGTGGGCACTTCATTACTGATGGTGGTATAGAGAGATCCTCAGTTTGTTCAAAGCTCCTGGGACCTGAAGATTTGAAACTGTCTCACATAGACTATGGAGATTGGGTATGATAATGCAGACCCAGGAATCCACTATGAGACCAGGCAGTGGATAGTTAGTCTCTGATGAAGCCCAGAAAGCCCATAGCTTGTCCACCACCAGCCAACACAGCCAATGTCTAAGCTATCAGCACTGTGTAACAAGCAGTCCTCATAGATGTGATGGAAGCTATGTATGTTATTATTTCTCATGACCTTGTGGATGGCTATGAGGTTATACTGGCCCAGGCTGATGGTTGAAGAGGCCTCTCACTATGTCTGGCAGTGATTGCTTGGTAGCTGGATACTTCAGGTCTCCAGCAGGCCAGCCCAGTCTCCTTCAGCATTAGTCTACAAGGGGCATTAAGACTATGAAGGTCTTGAGGTGTGGGCTTATTGCTGGGTGAAGGGAGTCTCGCAGCCATAGAGGGGACAGAGAAAAACATCCGCTGCCTCTAGCTACCATTCCTTATTCATCCAAAAGTCAGGAAGGACCAGAGGCAATCTTGTCCCGCTGCCCAGAGCGATAAGACCTCCAGGGCACTGCCCACCTCCCTTCATACCAGTTTCCCCACTCACCAATCAAGACAGTATGTATGCCTGGTTTCCTGTCCCGGCATTCTGCTGGCAGTGGGGCCCACTAACTTGTTGCTGACCAAATGGTCTCAAAAGCTTATACTGTTGATATCCAGACAGAATTATATATATATAAAAAAAAATCTTACATTCAGTCTCAATGTTTTCTGTAGAGGTAGTAAATGGCCTCAGTCAAAATTCAAGTGGTGTAGGAAAGTACAGTACAAGGGGATACAGTAGCTGAGAGCTGAGATGTCTGTGGTCAGAGTTATATGTATGTGAGTATGCGTGTATGTGTGTGTGTGAAAGAGAGAGAGAGAGAGAGAGAGAGCGGGGGAGAATGTGTACAGGTACATGTGTGTGTAACTGTACATGTAGAGGCAGAAGAAACCTTGGATGATGTTCAATGTGTTTTCTGAGATGGACCTTCTCTTTGGTCTGGAAGCCATTCACAAATAGGCTGTGTAGGCTGGTCAGCCAGCTCTGGCGATCATTCCATCTCTACTTCCCCAGTGCTTGGATTTTAAGTGTGTGCCACCATGTTTTTATTTTTTAAAAAATTGTTTAGCATGTCCTGTTGTATTTTAATTAAAATTAAAAAAAAATTCTCAACTTGACATAAACTAGAGCTGCCCGGGAAGCGGGAACCTCAGCTGAAGAATTGGCTTGGTCAAACTGGCCAGTGGCCACGTCTATGGGAGACTGTAATGAATGATGACTGATGTTGGAGAGCCCAGGCCCCCGTGGCCAGCACCTAGCAGGTGGGTTGATTAAGCAGTGTAGCTGAGTGTAAACCAGTGGGCAGAGTTCCTCCATGGTTCCTGCTTCAGTTTCTCCCATGACTTCCTTTAGTGATGGACTGTGACCTGGAGGTGTAATAGAAAGAAGCCCTTTCCTCTCCTAAGTTGCTTTTGATCAGAGTGTTTTTTTTTTTTTTTTTCTTTATCACAGGCACAGAAAGGAAATTAGAATAGTGTGTGTTCTGGGGATCGAATTTAGGACTTAATGCTTGCCAGATCAACACTTTAGCAATGAATTCATCTCACCAGTCCCTAGAGGTGTTGTGTTCAACAGTGGCATTGACTTCAGTCAGGTCTTATTGAATGGCAGTCCCCCTCAGTGGCAGGACTTGGTGAATGAGCTCCATGTTTAACAGGCTCCACACAGGGGCCAGGAGGTCACAGCCCTTTCTGGGGGAATCCATCTTTTGGTGTCACGGTACACTGTGGCTTAGGAAGGCTGTTTACAGGTTCTTGCGGGAAGCTGGATATGGTCTATTGTCACATGGGAGGCTGTGAACATATTTTATGGATCCCATGGGCTCTAAGAACCGGTGCCTGCCGGGGTTTCTGCACTTAATGAATTGGGTCCTGTCTTGTTTGGTTTTCTGTTGCTGTGATAAAACACCCCAAGAAGAGAGATTTTTGAGGAGAAAGGGCTTATTTTGTTCATAGTTCCAGACCACTGTCCATCACTGCAGTGAAGTCCAGGGAGCAGGACCTTGAAGCAGCTAGCATATCACCCCCACAGCCAAGACCACAGAGAGAATAAATGTGCACATGCACGCCAGAACTCAGTCCACTTTCATCATTTTTATTGAATTCAGGACCCAGGGAGAGGTGTCCTCCACTTTTAGATGGGATCTTCCCACCTCAATTAACGTAATCCAGATAATCCCAATAAACATGTCTATGGGCAAACTTTTCCATGCCCTGTGTGTTCTTCAGCTGCATCTCATCTTCCCAGAACCCAGAATCAGGACTGAGTCTCAATATCACATGCAGACACAAGCTCAGATTTTCTACCCATTCCTATGACTCCACAGTCAGGCCCCCTAGCACAAGGAACCATGGTAGTGGTTGAATGAGGTACAAATGAACTCGTTGTCTATAGAAATATTGTCTGTTAAGCTCAGAGAGTCTTAACTGTGAAAACTGTCTAGCATAACATAATGAAGAATTGTGTATACCCTCCCTCTCTGGCTTCCAGGTTAGGTTAGATGCCATTGATGTGCTTGGGGACTAGTCTTTAAGTAAGCATGCCAACAGCAATTCAGGCAGAGGACAGGGAAGGGCCTTATTTAGGGTTCCTATGTTGGGATGAAACACCAGGATCAAAAGCAACTTGGGGAAGAAAAGGGTTTATTTGGCTTATAGGTCATAATCCATCACTGAAGGAAATCAGGGCAGAAACTCTAGGCAGAAACCTGGAGGCGGAAACTGATGCAGAAGTCATGGAGGAGTGCTGCCTACTGGCTCGCGCCTTATGCCTGCTTTGTTATTACCCAGGACCACCTGCCAATGGTGGCACCATTCACAGTGAGCTGGGCTCTCCCGAGTCAGTTATTGATCAGGGAAACACTCCAGAGTCTTGCCTACAGGCCAATATTATGAAGGCATTTTCTCAGTTTCGATTCCCAGACACATCTAGGATTGTTTCAAGTTGGCTAAACAAGCAAGCAAGCAAGCAAACAAATAAACCAACGCAATCAACAAGGTCAAGTCACACACTTGTGGTCAAAGTGCTCCTTTTATGTCCTCACAGCCCGGAAGCGGGAGCACTGCCCTCAGAGGTGGGCTGTGGGGGCTGGGGACCACTGACCTTTCTCTGTCAAACCTCAAGTCCTCTCACTGAGACGCTTCCTCAGGGTGGGCTCAGACCCCTAGAGACAGTGGAAGGGAAACACTAAGAGAACATGGCTTCAAGTCCAGCTGCCCCCAGGAATGGAAAACGGAGTCCATTTTGAAGCATGAGGGAGGAGCTCTGGGCCATGCTGTCACTTCCAAACATCATGATTTCAAGCTCTGTGGGTGAGGACCTATATTAGCCTTATCTGGAGACTGAGGTCTTCTTGTGGAGCCTCACTGTATGGTGCTGTTCTTGGCTCCTCTGTTTTGGCTTTCTCTTGGGTATTCGGAGAGAAGAAGAAGAAGCAAGTGACTGGTTTAAATCAGTCATAGGAATTATTAAGGTGTGATTACAGTTTCTACCTCTAAGTAATACAGTTATGTGCCAATTATAAATAAAAACACACCATTGCTCAGACAACAGCTTATATATTAAATCCTAAAAATGAAATATAAAAATACATTCTTTTAATAATCCGATTAAGTAGGACAAGCCTGTGTCAGCACGCCAACAGGAGGCATTAGAGTGAGAAATACTAGGAGCCCTCTTCTACTTAAAATCTGGATGAAGCAAATTACCAAATGACCCTAATCAAAGTAGAGCAATAATTACAGAAGCAAATGAAATCGTTGCTGGAAACCATTAGTTCCAGAACGTCCCTAGCTCCCCATGGTTTTAACCACAATGGCCTCAAACTTCCAGTCTCCTGAGAATTTTTATCATCTCATATTTTACAGAAAAAAACCCATTAAAACATAACCCACATTCAGTTTTTCATAGCTGATTGAGTTATGTGAGAGTCTGACAAGTATGTCGAAGTCCACAGAATGTAGATCACATCTGTGGGACTTCTGAAAGGCGTGGGTGTGGATGACAGTTCATGTTGGCCTTGGGAGTGTGTCCTGGTGAAAAAAAATCAGTGTGGGGACATCACAGGGAGGCTGGCAAGTCTAGCACTTTGCTTTTTGTCATGGCTTGAGAGCAGTGGGGATGGGGCTGCAGAGGGGCCTCTGCTGTAAGTGACAGGGTCCACGCTGGGCAATGCAGAAGACACACATAAAAGCTGACCAAAAAAGCAGTCCCTCATCTGCTTCACAGCTCAGGGAGGCAGCCTTCAGAACTGGACCTGCAGGAAGCCAGAAGCCTTGCCCAGGAAGGTAAGTAAGCAATAACTTCTATGACAATTACAGCAAAGCCAAGATGTATTGTGTAACTACTCCCTTCATGGTTGCCCTAACTCCCTCTAAGGCCTACAGAGAAGATCATGTGTGCTGTCCTGAAGCCTGTGAAGGGCCGAGAGTCAGTCAGACACATTCTCCTCAGAAGTGGCGGCATATGCTCGCTCAACTCTGAGTGAGCAGCCATGTTTTCTCCCTGTAGACCTTGCTCAGTGCCCCAGGCCTGGAGGTGTCTAAGCATGCCTCCGGGATACAACCTATTATTCGGAACTCATTTGCACCCCGGACAATCCTTTATGAGGAACAGGAGGTGGGGGTACCAAATATAGGAGATATTCTGTGAAGACAACACTGTAGGGGTCTTGCTGTCTCCAGCAGTCAGGGAAGAATGGACCCAGAATGCCCCTGCATCCATTCAGCTCCACATCTAGACTTAGAGGTCAGCAAAGATGTTTAATGGAAATTGTAGAGACACCAGGCTCAGGATCTCCTGCTCCCAGATTGGCTGCTGTGATTTGGCAGAAGTGGGCATTGGCAGGGCTGTGAGGTACCTTTTCAGAGATGGGTCTTGCTGGAGTGAAAAACCAGCTGCTTTTTACACCTGCTTCCCATGAACTCTAACCTTTGGGAGGGCAGAGCAGCTATGCACCTGGGTTTTCTGCATCTCTAGAGCTTTACCAATAACCCCAAGAACAGCCCTGTCACCATGAAGTATGGGGGCCCCTTGATATTGACCTTCAGAGCCCCTGTTGTCTTGCTTTTTTTTTTTTTTTTTTTTTTTTTTAGGGGAGGCCTCCTTCCCCCAGTTCCTGATCATTTTCTTTTCACCTTATTTCTGTAACATCATTTTATAACTTAACCAAGAACATGGAATCAGCCCCTTAAGTAGGAACCTGAAAAAAGTGTAGAGTGAGCCCAGATGAGTAAACCTGTGGATGCTTCCAAATGTAGCTTCCGTGTCCTCCTGGACTGTGAGGACAGGATAGAGTCATTGAGCCTATCCTATGGAGTTTGGTGGTGGTCCACCAAGAGAGTGGTCTGGAATGCTCTGGAAGTTCCAAGGGCTGATGCTGAAGATGCTATGCTACTGGCTACCTAGTGTCCCCCTGATGTAACACAGTTATCAGAGGACTGACTGAGGCCCTGGCTCCCGCCCCACATCCTGCTAGGCATGGCACCCACTCACCATCCACCCCTCTCAGACATCACTGCTTCCTGCACAGAGCAGCCCCGCCTGAGAGCCTCCATTTTCCTCTAATGTCTTTATGAACATCTGTTGTGTGCAGATGGAATGCTGGGCTTAGAGATGCTGATTGTAGTTATGGAAATGGTTCTGAGCCTGAACATGCCCCAGCCAAAGCCATAGATGGAGGCTGAGGAATGCCAATGGCCAACAGCTGGTGCTACCTGAGCAGGACCCCCATTATTCCCTGATGTGGTTAAGTCGGGGGATATGGGGAGGAGTGTGACGGTTACCAGCTCAGGGCAGCTCAGGCCCCATGAGTGTCCAGATTCAGTCCTCAGATATAGCACAGCTACCCCCTCTGTCTCTCCCCACCCCACTGGCAAACCCTGCAGCCTGTAGCACCTCCATGTGCAGATGAGGCTGCAACCCCAGGTGAGCTCAGTGGTTTCCTCCCATTTCCCTCCTCCTTGGATCTGTTCTGGTCCTTCCTGCCTTCTGAGAAATCACCCCCCCCACCACACACACACTGGAGAAAAGGTGAGAACCAAAGACCTAAGTCCTGGTTGTTCCTCTAGAGGAAGGTTGGAAACGAGACCCCACCTGCCTCTCTGCATTTGGCGTCTCATGTACCCCACGAGGCACTTCCTAGTCCCTGTGGCTTGATGGCTACGCTTGCCTCCCAGCTAGGGGAGGATCACGGGGCCTGTCATTTGCCTTTGCTTAACTGCCTGCTGAACTTGTTCACTGTATAGAGGAGGAAATGGGACTGTGGGTCCCAGAAAGACGCCCCAGTGGGTGACAGCTGACAGAGCCAGGGCATAGCTGATCCCCAGTGTAGGCTTTGATTTTGTAAAACTTACTTTATTTAGGGTTCTTAAGTGCCTCTTCCTCTTTCACACCCTCAATCTTAGGTAGGAGGAAAGAAGGTTACTAGGGTAGGGGATGCTGACCTTTTTAGAATTAGTTCCTCCAGCAAACAGCAAACAGCAAATAGGAACCAGCAGCAAACAGCAAACAGCAATAGTCAAAGCAGCAAAAAGGACCAGCATCAGCATCAGCAGCATCATCAGCACCAACATCAGCATCAGCAGCATCAGCACCATCATCATCATCATTATCAGCAGCAGCAGCAACAGTATCACCAGCAGCGGCAGGGTTCAGCAGAAGTGGCACGATTCAGGAGAAGCGACACAATTCAGCAGAAATACATGAAGCATTCTTCGAAGCTTTTCTCTCTAGAAGTGAAGCAAAGGAAAGCAAAGGAAAACAGTTTCTCTCTCTCTCTCTCTCTCTCTCTCTCTCTCTCTCTCTCTCTCTCTCTCCCTCTCTCTCTCTCTGCTCCTATTTATACCTTATCAGAGTCTCCACAAGGATGTTTTACAGCTGGCAAAACCCACACTCTTTGCACGAGGCAGTTTTCCACTGATGATGATCACTCACCCTCTCACGAGACTGCTATCAGGAGAGGTTCCGACAGGGACTCCAGATGGAGTTCTACCAGAGCATCCGGACCACGTGCTATGAGCAAATAGCCCCATGAACAGGTCTGGGCCAACTTTAAGGAAGATGTGCAATGGGGGAACCTGGTACCTGCCGAGACCCATTTTTGTCTTGCTTGTTGTGCAGGGGAGCCCCCCAGTTCCAGGTCATCTTTTCCTTGCCTTATATCTGTAACATCATTTTCTAGCCTGGAATCAGCGCCTTAAGTAGGAAACAAGTAAGTGCAAAGTGAGCCCAGATGCATCGACCTGTGGATGCTTCCAGTTGTAGTCTCCATGTTCCTCAGGACTGTGAAGACAGGACAGAGTCAGTGAGCTTCCCCTATGGAATTCAGTGGTGTAGCTGTCTGTAGAGACAGAGCATTCCCACATCTCACACTTGGAGACCACAACAAAAACATATCCGCACAAGACAACCAAAACTTCCACTATACCACAGTTTTCGGATTCCCACCTACTTCCATCCCCCATGGCCTGTGAGCTCCGTGTGCTCTCTTAAGCGGCTAGAGGTGGGAAAGGCTTCATTGAAAACCCTTGCAAAGTATTCTCAGCCTGGGCCTGGCGCACAGTGAAGCACATCTCATCTCATTATGATCTAGTTTAGCAGAAGAGGGCAGTGAGAGTACTGATCAGGGGGCTTGTTATGGTCAAGATGGCCAAGACCTTGCAACTGATAGTGTATGGGAGTGGCATGGGGTGCCTGTGTGGTGTTGGGGTGAGGAAAGTGAGCTGAGGGTACACCTAGAAGTGTCCATATCTGGGGAATCCAACAGGCCTGGGAACTTCAGATTGACTTCAACATGTCAGAAGGCGCAAGCATAGACCAATGGTGGCCAGTAGTTACCAGATCACATCACCAATGTCACAGTCATTCCCTTGCATATGAGAGGTCCATGGCTAGCCATTGCCTCTTCTCTTCCTGAAAGCTGTGAGATTCCCACCTGGGTCTGTCACCAGACATCACATGTACCCTAAAATCCCTTGGTTCTTCCCCAATTCTCAGGACTTCAGCTGCTTGTGGAGGGTGTGTTCTGTGTTGGGGTCTTGGGTCTTGTGTGGGTGGCCAACTCATTCATGACCGCAGAACCTGCAGACTTCTAGGAATACACAGGCATGTCCTTGGTGTGACTGACAGTCTCTTGGGGATGGTACAACAGATTCTAAACAATGTGGACCTTTGGAAGGTTTCTGATTCTTAGTTTGGAAGTTACACCAGGAGGAGCTCAGATCATGTGCCTGCTCATCAGTGCCAAGGCAGTCCTGAGGTCTTTTCTAGAACACTGACATCTCATGGCCCTTTGGCGGCTTTGAGCTACGTATAATCTTTATATCACATCTTTCTTGTGCCTAAACTAGTGCCATCTTCATTGGGAAAAAGACAGTAAATAAGTTTGTTGACTTTCTGTGTCCAATATAAATCCTTTAAGCTCTTAAATCTCAATCAAATATTCTTGACTGCCCTAACTTAGCTTAAACAGGGCTGTGATGCTGTGAATTATGGGTTACAAAGCTGTGACTATCTCATTGCTTTGACGAAGCTGTAAATGTCAAAACCAACTCAGGGTTGGAGTGAGGGCTGCCTGACCAGGCACCTGAGTGAGAATTGATATTTTGCTTAAATTTTTCATGTGCAGACTAGAAAGAAAGCATTTTTCTTTGAATTTATTTTATGAGAAAACTATAGAATTGATTTTTTCAGTGAGGTCTTTGATGCTTAGGCTGTCAGAGGACAGTGGAAAAGATGGCTGACATGGCCATGTTGAATCGAGTGGACAATTGTTGCTGCGCGTGGCTATGCAATGAGAAATGGAGATCTCCCAGTAAAGCACACAGGGGCATGTGGATCTTTCCAGTGAAGTCCAGTGAGTGGCTCTGCTCAGGACTCCAGATTAGCAGGGTTGATGATGTCGTGTTTGTAGTTCTCATGTGAATTAGACTCAGTTGCCTGTCTGTAGCTGAGGGAGACCAACCAACACTGCTGGACTCAGGAGGTGGCCAGGTTCTCCCATCTCACATCTTCCTTAAAGTTGGCCCAGACCTGTTTGTGGGGATAGTAGTTGCTCCTAACATGTGGTCAGGATGCTGTGGTAGAACTCCACCTGGAGTCCTAAATCTAAAAGAGAAAAAGATAATGAAGAAGACTTGGCAAAGCAGATTACCAAAACCTGAAAGTTAATTAAAGAAATACAGAGAGAGAAATTAATCAGTAATATGGAAATAGCTTTAATGCAAACAGAGTAATTTCTACTTCAAATGACAGAGGGTGATCAATTGATATACTGAGTCAGCCCTGTATTATAAAGAACACACGAAGCTGGGCATAGCGGCACATGCCTGTAATTACAGAATTCAGGGAGGCAGAGGCAGGCAAATATCTGTGAGTTTGATGCCAGCCTGGTCCACAAAGTGAGTCCAGGACAGCTAAGGCTATACAAAGAAACCCTGTCTCAGAACAACTAAAAACTAAAAATCTAAAACCAAACCAAAACAATAACAAGAAACACATAAAATGAAAGGGTGGGGAGAGTACATAGATGTGGTCACATCTATGGGGCATTTCTTTGATGCCTGTGTTCTTCCACGGTCTCTGCCACAGTTTCCTTTGCGGTGAACAATAGCCTGTTAGCTCAAATAAACCCTTTCCTCCCCAAGTTGCTTTTGGTTATGTTGTTTATGACAGCAAAAGAAAAGCAAACTGGGATATATACAATAATAAATTGTACAGACTGTATACAATGATACATATTATATAATGTATACATTATGCAATATGTATACAATAGATATTGTATATAATTATACGCTGACAAATTATCTAATTTACAGGGCTGAAGAGATGGATCCGTAGTTGAGTGTGTACTGGTCTCATGTAGGATCCAAGTTTGATTCCCAGCACTGATATTGGGTCGCTCACAACTGCTCATAATTCAGCTCCAGGAAGCTGATACCCTCTTTTTTTTTTTTTCTTCTGTGGGTACCTGCATGCACTTGCATCTCCTATCCTGGAAACAATTATTTTTTTAAAAAAATCACCCAATTTATAAGAAATTGGAGTTGCCTAAAATGCTAAGCAACAAGCAATACAACAACTGGATGCATAAAGCAAAAACTGCTAGAAAACTGAGACTATAGCAGAAATCAAAACAAATCTAATGAGGTGTTTAAGTGCACATCCTTTGGAATTACACATTTTTGGCGGAAAATAAGTAAAACGAACACAGAAAACAAGCACAACAATAAGCAACAATACATGATTTATGTTAGCCAGAAGGAAAAACACATATTTTAATACCTGTTGAATCTGCAAAGTAAACAGGCTGCTCTTGGCCACCAAGAGCTGTTGTGGATATAGACATGTTTTCTGTTTTGATCCCAGGTGTAGAATATGAGGCTGATTCAGATCGTCCACAGCAGTAAACTATTTGCCTGGTGGAGCTCTGAAAGGAGCTCTTTGCCAGCTGCAGATAGTTTAAATCTGAGGATTCTGGGGAACGAATAAATGCCAGGGCCCAGAAAGAGAAAGAAGGCTGTTGGTGCTCTCCTCTGCTGCTCCTGGTTGCTGCTGATGCATTTTGATGAGAAGAAGTTGGAGATATCTTGAAACAAAGGTTGGACTTGCCCCAAGGAACCTGATTACCCTAACCAGCAGGAAGTAGCCAAAGTCCCCACTAACCTCCTTTCTCTCCTACCCAGTGCTGGGTGTTGGAAGGGATTGGGGTGGAGAAAGAAAAAAGAATCCCAAGATTCATAAATAAAATACAGTTAAAAATAATGCCAACAAAGAGAGCCACAAAAAACCAAAACATTTGAAAAGGAGGGATATTCCAAACTATAAACTTTCAAATCTAGTAATATGACATGCAAAAATAGAAGCCAGAAAACTCACTAGCTATGTAGGTTAATACAATAGAACATGGAGAAGAAAAGACAAGACACAGTGATGGTTACTATTGATTGTCAGCTCAACAGGATCTAGAGTTGAGATGGAGACCAGTCTCTGGGCACACTTATGAGGGGTTATCTGGATTAGGGTTGTCGTTGGGCATGTCTGTGAGGGATTTTCTAGACAGTGAAACAGGAAGACCCACCCTAGATATGGTCAGCACCATCCCATCGGCTGGAGTCTTGGACTATTTTAAAAAGCAGAAAGCAAGCTGAACATCAGCATTCATGCTCTACTGCTCCCTGACTGCACATGCCATGTGACCAGCTGCCTCTAGCTGCTGTTGCCACACCTTTCCGCCATGACAGACTATACTCTTGAGCTGTGAGCCAAAATAAATCTTGAGTTGCTTTTGTAACATATTTAATCACAGCACCAGGAAACATAATGCAGATACTTAATGCAATTTAGAGGCTTTTCTTTTCTTTTTCTTTTTTGAGACAGGGTTTCTCTGCGTAGCCTTGGCTGTTCTGGACTCGCTTTGTAGACCAGCCTGGCCTTGAGCTCACAGAGATTCGCCTGCCTCTGTCTCCCCGAGTGCTGGGATGACAGGAGTGCATCACTGTGCCCCTTGAGGTTTTTCTTACTATCAACCAAACATGGTTTCAAACACAGCCATGCTCTGGTCCTGAGCCCTCTTGGTCCTTTTCTGAGCTTGGCACATGCCAGGCATGATGGAGGACAGGCAATAGCCTTCTGCAGTGGGGCTTTAGGCTTCTTCTGGAATTCTTCAGGATTCATAAATTCCTTTGCTGGCTCCAGATACCGACCTCTCATAGTGAGGGCCAGGGAGCCATAGAGCAGATGGAGGTGATAGTAAGGCCATCAAGATAGACTTGCTTGTCCCGAACTAAGTGGTGAGACATTCTTGGAAGACCTGGAAGTTTTCTGCTTTTAAGGAAGAGTCCAGGACATGTGTGGACTATACTTTCCTGATCCCATGGATTTTTTTTTCTATCCCTGCATAATTTGGCTTGGACATGTGTGTGTTGCCTGTGAGGCCACGTGAACCCCTGTTCTAGAGGTCTGAGTAGGGTGGAGGGTCTCTACCATCCTTCACCAGGATGTGCATACTGAATTGTGCAACCAAGAAAAGTACCCCACCATGGGAGAGTCACACCTCTGCAAGAAGGATCCTATATGTCAATGTGTTCCAGACATCTATGTATATAAGAGCTGTTGGGTTCTCACAGAGTTCTGGTTCTCAGACTTGGGTCCTTATTTGGGGTAAAAGGCAGGGCGCTGCAGACTTGTGACAATTTTGGTGATTCTTGTGCTGGTGGCATAACCCAGCCAGTGGAAAAGCTGGTGCCCCTGTGAAGAATGCTGGAACTGCGTGCTGCCACCCTTCCTGCTAACTTTGGAGGGGCATGTCATCACCTATACTAATAAAATCCTTTCATGGTATCTGCCATTAGACAGTCTTGGAAGCTCAAGACGGATGGGCTGAGAAGAGGAGTAAGAGAAGCCTTTAATATATGTCAAGTCCTAAAAAATCCAGTGTGCATCGCATAGGGTACATATCCTGTGCTGCACACAGTAGGTGCCAATGGAGAATTTTCTTATCAGCTCAGGAAATGGAGTAGCTTTTACAGGACTTCTGCTTAGTGGGAGATGTGTGTCAGCCCCAGGATCTTGGAGAAAAAGATTTTTCTCACAAGGAATAAGTTTATGTTCCAGCTAACTGCTGATCATGCTGAGTAACCCACTTGTCACTCTGTTCTGGTTCTAACAGGCTTGGTAAACCCTGGGGTCTGGGAACAAGATCTGAAGTGGAGCAGCATGCCCTGTTTTGTTCACACCAGGAAAGGATCAGGAGGTGAGGACACCTGCACCACACTGCATCTGTGTGTAGCCACCGGGGCAGTGCATTGAAAGAGCCTCACTTGGCAGGAGTTTCCGCAGCTGCTTCCAGGCTCCTCAGATGTCCCCTTCTTGCCGTCCCCTTCATTGCCTTCTCTGCCCTCACATGCTCTCTGCCCTTCAACCTTACCAATATGTAGTATTTGGTTTTTACATGCTATGAGGTATATGCCTGGCTCTCTTTAATATCAGTCTGTTCTTCCAGGGATGTAGCCTATAGCAAGGCAGGGCTTTGGGGTAGTTTTGTGATCCAACCCAGCAAATTGCTCTGGGATAGGCTCCTAGACTGATATATCTATGGCTGTCATGAACTCCCAGGTGATGGGCTAGATCCACCTTAGACCTGTGTGTGTACCTGCTCCACAATGTTCAGCCTTGCTCACCAGCTGCTCCTGGTAGCTGGGTCAGAAAAGAGGCGGTAGAAAGAGGCAGGTAATGAGGGGGATGGGAGCAGAATGGAAGGGAAGTGTACAGAGTTTTGGGAGATGCTGGTTAGGGTAGTGCCTGATTAGACCAAAGGTACAGATATTATGAGAAGTTATTTGGCTTCTGCATCAGTAGGATGAAGAAGCAGATGTGAGTCTTGCCTGGTTCTGAGTCTTGCCTCAGGCCCTCAGATGAGTGTTCTCCCACTCTGGATGAACCAAGAGCCTAATGGGGATGCTTGGCACTTGTTTATTATAGGACTCATTGTTTGATGAGTGACTGACTGAAGGAATGATGAACGAAGGGAAATGGTAGGTCATATCCTGTGGTCCTCGCTTAAGATCTGAGCAGAAATTCAAGTACTTGGGGAGACACTTTCCACTCCATGCAGATTTTCCTTACCAGAGGACTCCATGCTGAGGGTTAGAGTGTATTCTCTGCCTTTTCTACCACATTTCCTCCTGGATCAGTGAAGTACACTGGAGACCCAGGGATGGCCCTATAGATTCATCCATCATCCCATGTACCTGTAATTATTCCTGCTTCAGTCAGAGGGCTGCCTGGTATGTCATGGTGAGACCCCAGGTGGTTGCCTCAGTTGGTTTAGCTGCATGATAAGTTTTGTTGACTGACATGTGTGGAAAAGAGAGTTATCAGGCTGGAATGTCATCACCTAGGGCATAGTGACTCACAAGGTTCAGTCACTTGGCTGTGTCATATCCTTGTGTATAGCCTTTGTACAGAGCCCCTGGGACAAAGGATGGTCCAGAGATGTGCCCTCTTCCAGTTTTGAGTCCTGCTTGTTGGAGAAAGTAATCCTAGGTGCATCTTACAGAACCTTGCCTCTATCTCGCCATCTCTTGCTCAGTGACAGCGAGTAGCCTGTGAATGTCAGGGCTCAGAGTGGACATCACTGATTAATGCAATTTTAAGCTGGGATTTCTTCTGATCATCTATTTTTTTTTCTTGCATACATCCTCTGAATGACATGTAGATAAATTCTTGAAATTATGAGTGTTCCCTCGAGAAGGGTTTCATCATCTAACCTATTTAACTAATTTATTAGTTACAATTATAACTCAAAATGGCACCAACTTCAGTATAATCAAAAACTATGTTTCAATTATTCATTGAGCCTTTAATTAAGAAGCCCCACTAAATTAATAAACGCTTCAGGATGGATGTCATGGAAAAAAGCCTCTCAGAAAGTCTTGACCAACTTTTCTCCATTAGCCTCCAAATCACTCCAAGGCTCTGCCTCGCCACAGGAGGCTCTGCATGTGATGATGTGAAGGGGGGAAGCTGTGCCATCCAGCCAGGTCTCCTGCCTGAGCGTGACCAGATTCTTGATTGTTCCTCCTTCCAGAGCCACAGAGGTGCCGAGAGAAGAGTCAAGTAGATGGGGCGGAGCAGCGTATAAGATGGCACAAGGGGAGATTTTTAAATGTGCGTTACACTGAGCCCGCCATGTCCTTGGCTGGAAAACCTTCAGCTGCTAGTTGGAAGCTACGCTTGTGTAGGGGTATTTGAAAAGGCGGAGGCTCTGTCCTTAGTGCTGCTGCATCACTGTGGGGACCTGATCTCTCTGGGCTTCACTGGGGATAGAACCCTTTTCCTAGGAGAAGATCTCCTCCCAGAAAAGTTTCCCCAGTGGTCAGATTTGAACTGTGCAAGGAAAAGTGAGGCCTTGGCTCTGGTGGAATGCACTTTTTTTTTTCCTAGCTCTACTGCCCTCCTGGACACCCTACCCTGTCCTGGCATCTCCTCTTTCTGCTTATGGCCAGCAGCCTCATTTTCAGCAGGTGTCATTCATGTAGGCAGCTTTTCTGGCTTCTCTCTTTGCTACTGCTTCTGCTACTTCCCATGCTACTTCTGCATGTCCTGTCCCTGTTAGGGAGCCACCTATGAGTGGACAGGCCAGCTGCTGTGGGAGGTACCAGTGTGGACAGGTTCCAAAGGAACAAATCCTCATAGATAAGAAGACTTTGCAGCCTTGCAAATTCTTGGGCTTAGGAGAGTCTGGCAGCTACAGCTCACAAGATGAGAGTGACCCCACCCCCCAAGTCAGGCCAGCAAAGGAGGGCCTTCTCCTTGCCCAGGTCTCATGGAGGGGTACAGGCTGCTTTACAGGAATTACAGTTCCATATTTGAAGGGACACAGGACCCCAAGACAGATGCCCGGGGAAGGCAGTGCTCAGCCAAGCAAAACCCATGGAAAGACACTGGCCGAGCCTTGTTTCTGCGACTTTATCAGGAGATCTTGAAAAATTGAAGAACAAAGAATTTATGTACGATTAATTCCTTGCACTTTAGTGCTTGTCAGAATATTACTGAGCTGGTAGCTGCCAGTTAATAATGCATCTGTGTGTAATGCTGCTCACTTTATTATCTTGAGCATTAGGGATTCCAGCACTGAAGCCAGAGCACTGTGCTCAATTATTTATTAATATAACACAGACAAGAAACGAGACGATACTAGCAGCGTTTACCACCCAAAAAGATGGGAAGCCAAGCGTGGCACCCTAGATCTCCAGACAGGAAAAGGGACTTCCCTGCAGATTCTCTGGGTGCTGTTTGAATTCTGTGTCAAAGGGTCTTAAGAACAAGCCTTGGCTTTTATTTGCACATAGTGATCTTTTCCTGTCTTTGGGCTTCTGGTGCACATCTCCATGATTCTCATTACATATCAATACGGAAATTATGTTAACAGACTTACCTGACCAGAGAGCACAAATAATAATCCCTCTTCTCTTTCCTTTTCTTCCCCCCCATCGCTCTCCTCTTCCTTACCTTCCATACACAAGCAGTACACACAAGCATATACAACTATTACTGATGGTGTCCAGATTTCTGGGGAAGACTCTCAGAACCTCAGGCTGGAGAGTCTGACCAGCCCTTGAACGTCTGTGTGGAATCTGCTCTGCGCAGCATCTGCTTCTGAGGGCTGTGTGCCCACACAGGGCATTGTGGCTACAGTGAGCAGAGACAACCACTAACAACACAAGTTTTCACATGGAGAAGTATTTTCCTGAGGGGGCTGTGATTTTCTCATGCTCTTGACATTCCTAGATTTCATGTTAGCCTCTGGAGAACACAAATGCACATGTGGGAACATGCACTCAAAAACTATTATTTCTATTATTTGAATGTTCTTCAAATATTTGAAGGGCTCTTTCATGTGTCCTAATTTTTTTTTCTGAGCAGAACAAACTCAGCCCCATCAATAGACTCCTGGAAAGCTGCAGAGTCCACGCAGAAGAAACTGTGGTGAGTAACCAGGAGCCCCGCCCCTGCATGCCTCTGATTCTTGTACACACAATCTCCTAGGAGGTCCCTGAACTGTCACCAATTTGGAGAGCTGGATACCTTTGGAGCCCAAGTCCATATCAGAAGCACAGTAGGCTCTGTTATATTTCTTACTTCAAGTTTTAACCTTATTGTATGTCTTTAATTTACCTACCTTTTCACTCCTACCCATGTTCCTTGAGCATAACAACGTCTTTCATTCACAACTCTCAGACTGTTCTCTTACAGTGAACAGAGGTATATTCTCGAAGCTCTTCCATGGTCCTTTAAATTTACAACCAGTGGATGGATGATGAGAAATAAAGGAGACTTGGCTTCTTCAAGTCCTGCACACTATAGGATAGGAAGTGTAGGTCAAGGCACAAACCATCTGTTCCTCTCTCTTATGCAATAGTTTTGTTTTGTTATAATAATCTTTGTCACTTTCTCATTTTTTTGTGAAATAGCACAATTTTAATGACATTATATTCACCAGTTCTCCAGGCTTTATGTTCAAGGTGGCTATTTCAGTGCAGCTTGTGGAAATTAATTGGTTTGTTCTTTTACTCATCAAATACTTTAGGCTTTTATTATAAAAACATTTCAAAGTAGAGATGTTATAAATGCCAGTATATGCAGTATATTAGTTTTTTAAAAAAGATAAAATCCAACATTTCACCAACATTTCTTCATACATTTGATTGAAAATTTTTTTCAAGTTTTTTAAAGTATATTGTGGATGTTATATAATTTCAACTATGACTACAGAAGAGAGCCTCTTTACTGCAGGAGTAAACAGAGAAAATGTATTTACCATATATCACCTATCTACCAGGTGCCTGTCATCTATCAGTCATCCATTATATCCATCCATCCATCTATCTATCTATCTATCTATCTATCTATCTATCTATCTATCTATCTATCATCTATCCATCTTCATTATTATCATCACCCCATCATTGTTATCATCATTACTACCATCTTTACCACCACTACTACCACCGCCACCAACACCATCATTACCATCATTGCCTTAGTTATGTTTCTGTGATAAATTCCATGACAAAAAGCAAACTCAAGAGGAATGTGTTTATTTTATCTTGCAGGTTACAATCCTTCATGGAGGAAAGTCAGGGTGGGAACTCAAAAAGAAACCAGGAGGCAGGAACTGGAGCAGACATCATGGAGGAATTTAGGGATTGGGAAAATGGCTCAGTGTGAAGATCAGAGCCCAGACACCTACAACCCAGTAAAAGCTGTATTGTGTGGTAGTTCATCAGTAATTCCAGGGGTTGGAAGGCAGGAACAAGGATTTTCTGGACCAAACAGTCTAACAAGATATAACAATTGTATGCTCCCACTTTAGCATAAGGTTCTACCTCAGTAACATAGGGTGGTGAGTAATACTGACTTGCTCCCAGGCTGATCGTTAGCTGTCTTTCTCATATATTCTGTGTTTACTTACTTATAAATGGCACCACCCCCAGTGAGATGGGCTCTCACTCATCATTTAACAATAAAGAAAATACCCCATAGAGACACGCTCATAGACCAATCTGTTAGAGGCAATTCCTCAGTTGAGGCTACCCTCTTCCTAAGTATGTCAAGTTGGCAGCCAAGATTAGCTGTCATAAGAAGCTATCTATCTTTCTAACATTTATATCTTTCTTTCTATTAATCAATCAATCTTTCTATGATCCGTATTTCTTTCTATCATTTTTTGTCCATTTATTAATCTTTTTTTCTATTATCAATCAATCATCTGATTTTTTTTCCTCCTTGAACTATAAGCCAAAACAAACCTATCCTTCCCCAAGTTGCTCTTGTCAGGGTATTTTGTCGCAGGCTTGAGCAAAGTAGCTAAGGTAGAAAATGTGGTTTTGAGAAGTGGAGCCATTGCTGTAACAAACCTGAGTATGTGGTACTTAGGCCATTGGAACTGATTTCTGGGGGGAGGGAGAATGTGGCAGAGTTTGGAACTTTGGGTGGAAGATCCTGAGGATGGTATAAGCAGAGATTAATGAGGCCTGGTAGAGGTTTTGAAGATAGACATTCTGAGATAAACACTAACAGTGGAGACATGGCTCATGAGGTTTCACAGGAGAACAAGCACTCTATCAGGACCTGGGCTAGTAGCCATTCCTGCTACATTCTTGCAAAGAAGCTGGCTGCATTCTGTCCATGTCCTGAGAACTTGCATGAGGCTGAATTAACAATTCTAGATAGGGTAACATTCAGGCTTGGCTTGGTTATCACTCACTGATCTCATCCATCAGAGAGAGCAAACATGGAGCATGAAGATATGAATGATTCTTTGGTTTGGTAAGAGAAAGTGTGTGTGCAAGTTTAATGTTCCAGGCAAGGCAGGTTCGAAAGTAGCTGTGACCACTGAAGTGATTAGTATTCTGTACTAGTACAATAGGAGAAGACCTCAAGGGAAGACCCCACCCACTGGTTTCTTATGTTGAAAATGCAAATTATTTAAAAGGAGAGAACCTAAACAGAGAATTCTGCTGAATGGATTCCCTGGTGGAGAGCGAACCTATAAGGAAGTCTTTTCCCCAAGATCCTCAGAGGCAACTTAAACTGTGGTCTGAGGAGGATGTGTTACTTCTGGAGCTGGCAGCCTTGTTCACACAGTGCTGGTTTCACAGGCATAAGCAAAAAAAAGTGAGAATAAGCAGGTTGTGGAGGCTTTCACCAGGGTTAAAGAAAACCACGGAGGACAGGCAATGTGTGGAGGATTCGTATTCCCTGCAGGGAAGCCCTGAGAGGGCATGCATGATACTGTGAAGATGAATCCTAGAATGAAATGGAGACCCCAGGACATTCAATGAGGAAAGACATGGGCACAGAGTGAAGCCAGCTGAAGAGATGCTATGGGTGCTGCAGGAGGCAGAGCTAGAAAGGTACGCTACTCAAGCTCTTTGGATCCCAGATGACCCCCTCACAAGCCCAACGTGCCAGATATGGAGCTTCAGGGTTTTGTTTTTGTGTCGCTGCTTTTCATTTTTGCTCTGATCTGATTTTTTTGTTGTTGTTGTTGTTTATAAGTTCATCACTTCCTTTTGGAATGGGAACAACACTGACTGTTGCATATTAGAATTATGTAACTTGTTTTATGTACTATTGTGGGAGCTGGGCGTGGTGGCGCAGGCCTTTAATACCAGCACTCAGGGAGGCAGAAGCAGGCAGATCTCTGTGAGTTCAAAGCCAGCCTGGTCTACAAAGTGAGTCCAGGATAGCCAAGGTACACAGAAAGACCTTGTCTTGAAACTCCTTCCCCCCAAAAAACATAGTGGGACGCACAGTTAAGAGAGTACCTCAGGTCTCTGAAGAGACTATAGACTTGAGCAGTGTTGAGATTTGTAAAGAAAATGGGGACTTTTGAAGTTAGAATGAATGTAATTTGTTACCCAGTTGGTGGCATGGTCTAAGAAGCTTGTGGAAACTCTAGGAAGTAGAATCTTGTTGCAGCAGTTGGCCTTGAGATTTTATAGGACGCCTCCCTTCCTGGTCACTCTCTGCTTCATCACTTCAGATAGAAGGTGAGCAGCCGGCCTCCTGCTGCCGTGATGTCACCCCCACTGTGAACTAAAGTCCCCTTGCTTCCTTAAGGTGCGCTGGTCAGGGATTTTGCCACAGCAACAACAAAAGCCACTAATTCACATGGTGGTCCTGTCAGTGGCACCAGGCTTGGCCCCTGGGAGCAAAATGTCAGGAACAGGAAGCTTCTGAAACACCTGAGTGCAGACATTGGCCTGAGAGGAATCCCTAAGAGGAGAGTGTGGTGGAGGTGCCTGATGCCTGGTGCTGTTCCAGGAAGCTGTTCCCAGATCATGTCACTGGGAAAAGTGTGGACATGCAGTGTTTCTTTGTATCAATAAAATAGACAAACAATTGAAAAACTGGCCTATGTACTTACATTGGAAATCTTCTTACAAGAAATATACTTCCCACAGGGAGGGGCATTTATTCTGGGTCAGAGGCTGTTCTTGTATGAGGGGAGTTAGAGTAAATTTTTCAGGAAGCCATGTAATAGTTGTGATTGTAGGAAGGGAAAAGTTGAGGAGTAAAACAATATTGTATGTTTCAAAGCACAAAATTTATCATATGTCCCCAGCCCCATGGATCACTGGGGGAAATAAAGATTAGAACACTCCAAAGAAAAATTGCACAGGTGAACATTTTATGAACAAAATTTTTTATCACAATGAAGTAAAACTTTATAATAGAAAAAAAAGCAAGGTTGGGAGAAGAGAACATAGCAGTTGGAGGGCCCCCCAAACTCTGTTGACATCCAGCTCAGCAAGTTATAGAAAACTGCTACATGTGGAAAGCTAGCCCATACCAGCCCCAGGGACAGATCTGGTTAGCAGGACCCAAGCCTGAACTTTCATCTTGGACCAGCTTCTAGGGTCAGCTGGATACTCTGCTGACCAGTCAGCTGAGCTGGTGTCCTCAGGCCCAGAGCAAGGAGGAGAATACTTTCTCCTTGAGACTTTCTTTGGGGAACTATGATCAAATGTCTATTCACCCAAGATAGTGTGTTAATGACAGGGCAAATAAAACATTCCACCTGGATTTAGCTTAGTGAAACAGTGAGTTTACAGAGGTTCCTTACAGGTAATCATTTTTACATAGGTGATGGGTTACATACGGGAAGATGAGTGACTCAAAAGCAGCAACAGCATCTCCTCCAGTCATGGATGATGACTCTTGAAAGATGTTTTGCTGGAGTTCCCTGCATAACTTGCAGGCATTTTGGATGAGAGCAGAGACTTTTAGTCTTGGGGAAGGGTCTTGTGTATTTTGTAAGTTTTAGGATCTTCCTGGGACTTCTTATACATACTGGGATTTTATATTTAGTTTACTTTATGAGTCTTACGAGCCTGCTCCCAGGAGGGAATATTTCATTTTAGAGGTACCGGCCACTCAACACTCCCATACTGATGTCTGTCCCAGAGCATGCTAAAGGCCTACCTCTACTCATGTGATGTGCTTCTTGAAGGGGGTGTGTGTGTCATTTTTTCTGCTACACCTGAAGGTGCCGCCGCTGTGCTGAGAATGCAGGCTTGTGATGGATAGTCTATCCAAGCCAGGCCTATATAATCATGGTGATACATGTTCCTTCCAAAGTGTGAATGATCTGTTGATGGTAAAGGCATGGGGTTCTCACTCTTCACTGAGAGATCAAATCTTCTAACATCTAAGCTTTCAAGACAAAACAAAACAAAGGCAGCTCAGTATTGAGTTAAAGAAGATGGAAACAGACCAAGCAAGATCAAAGAAATGAGGGTTCCTGCAAATGAGGCCAAAAGCTGAAAACAACCCATGGGGAAGGATCATGGAGAAGTTTTATAAATAAGTTAAATAACGATTTCTTTTAATAGACTAATAAAATAGATGAATGTCTAGCAAATCTAATCCAAAAAAGTAAGAGTGAGACTGTATATGTTTTATGGTTTTCAGAAGGGCTGTAACTATGCAAAGTGGTCTCTAGTAGAGGCTGCAAAGGATTAATGAAAAGACACTTTAACATGGAACTCTCTTTGCAATTGTACAATACCAAGCTTGAAATCTAGACGAAATGGTTGATGGTGAGGGGAAATACAAATTACTTCTATTGACTCAGAAGGAAATGTTCACAAAGCACCAGCCAGACAGCTAGACACAAGATAAGTTTACAGAAATCAATAATTTTCCTTACGATAGGAAAAAGATTACTCAGAAAGGGAAAGGGGGAGAAAGTACTTTGCATAAAGTATTACAGAATCTATGCGATGCAGAGAGGAGACGTCTTCCCTGCGGAGGTGCAGGTCTGCCTGGTGAGTCATCCCCTCATTCCATCAGATGGTGCACAGAGCACGGGGGGATGTGCTACCACTCCTCCTGAAGATGCCACAGCCAGGGACTCCACTGACCCTCAGCCTCTAAGGGGACTCCAGGGGACTGCTAAGGCGTTCTGTCCAATGGTCTGGAAGTTGGCGGGAAGGGAAGAAAAATTCCTAACAATAGTCAGGGAAACTGAGAAAGAATAATTGCGACATCACCTAGTGCCAAATGGCAGCTCCTTTCTACTCTGCTTGAATAAAATCAACATGTTTCTGGCTAGAAAAGCCTGGCACAGATGTTGGGAGCCCAGAACCAGAAGCCAATGTGTGTGTGTGTGGTTCTAACCCAGGAGGGCTGGTATCCAGACAAGGGAAGAGTGATAGCCCTCCTTTTTTCCCTGCTCTTCTCCCTCCCCCTTCCTTTACTTCCTTCGACTCTCTTGTCTTTCTTCCTTCCCCTTCTTTCCTATCTTTCTTCTTTCCTCTCTCCCTCCTCCCTTCTTTCTTTTCTTCCTCCTTCCTTTTCCTTCACTCCCTCTTTATTTCTTTTCCTTATTCTTTTTTCTTACCCCTTCTTTCCTTTTTCTCTCTCCTTTTTCTTCTTTCCTTTCTTTCTCCTTTCCCTTCCCTAACTCTCCTTTGTCTACCCCTCCCTTCCTCCCTCCTTCCTTCCTTCCTTCCTTCCTTCCTTCCTTCCTTCCTTCCTTCCTTCTTCCCTCCCTCCCTCCCTCCCTCCCTCCCTCCCTCCCTCCCTCCCTCCCTTCCTTCCTTCCTCCAGTCTACTCTTCTCTGTACTCTTTCCTCCATCTCTCCTCTCATCTCTCTCCTTCACTCTCTTCCTCCTTCTTTCCCACCCTCCCTCTTTTTTTTTTTTTTTGCACCTCTAAATCCCCTCTATTTCTTTTGGGGCAGCTTGGATTTCCTCAAACTTCTGATCCTCCTGTCTCTGCTCCCAAGCCCAGAGATGTCAGCTGGGACCCACTATGCCCAGCTTCAAGTACATGAAGATGCTGCCAGCTCAGCAGTGCCCAGTGTGGATGGAAGTGAAGCATCACACCTGACAGCTTCACAAATCCAGATGGAGCACCAGCCTCCGAGATGGTGATCATCATAATGACAGTTACACAGGGGAACCAGTCTTGAAGCTTCGTATGTAATCTACAAACGAGGAAGTAATTCTTAGTAAGGAATTTGGAAGCCATAAAGGGAAGTCATTTGTGTCCAAATAGAAATTAAAATATTTTGATGGTCTACATAAAAGTGATATATGGGTGATTACTCTTAGTGCAAATGACAGACTGTGATTATTATTTACACTATCCAGGAAACACATCATATTATTAAAAAGTTGGCAAAGGAGGAAACCAACCATCTAACAAATGTTTGAAAAAGATATAACAGCACCTGACTGCTTAGAGATTTTTCAAATAAAAGAAACCATATGTTTCATTCCTCCAGGCTGAGAAAAAAAAAGAGAACAAGAAAACTTGTTGGAAGAGGACTGTGTCTTCCACGATGCTCACTCAAACCCAAGCTGTCAGAGCATTCTGGAAGGACCCAGACAAGTCTACACTGCCCCGTGATGCTCTTGGACACTCATAACGTGTTTCCACTTGTGTGTGCCCTAGGCAGGCAGGACTTGCAAAATGGGCTCATCGCATACAAAGATAACGGTGACAGAAGATGACGTTAGGTGTTTGGATGGTTAGAGGTCTTAACATTTTATTCCATTTTAAATGATGAACACATTCAACTGGAAGAGTCAGAGGGAATATGGTCACCATGGATGGGGAAGATGCAATCACTGTAGTCTGACCCTCATCAGGGCATCAGGATACCAGACAGACACATCCCTGTTACCTTTAGTTGGAGCTTTTGGTAGCTGCGTCCAGGTTTCCCTCAGGTGTGGTCACAGGAAACAGTTCACTTCTGCTGTCCAGGTCTCACATTTGCTGAGGGTGCTGCTCCAAGGACCTTCTTGGCACCTTCTGTGGAGGCGCCTCCATCTCAGTCACGCCGCTGCCGCTGCCCATTGCTTTGTGTCCTTTCTTCCTCCTCTCTTGAGGTTTAGACATTCCCCATTTTCAGAATCGTTCTCCCGTGTTCTCTTTCTTCCTGCAAGAATCCGGAAACAAATGGAAGATTGTCCTTAAGTGGGTTGGTTCTAGGTTGGGGTGGAGATCATGACCCTTTTGACAGAGCGGCCCTCATTGCCTCTTTCTGAGATCGTATGTGTGTTTCATGGCCTTGAGTCTGGACTTGAGAACTGTGTGCTCAGGCTGATTCCATCTCTGTGGGCCTCAGATCCTCGAGGGCTGGAGGGAGCATCTTTTGCATCTTCATTTCTCGTACTGTTCAAGGTACCGGCTAGCTACAATGGACCCTACTTCCTCACTGGATTCTGAGCACATCATATACATGTTTGTGTGACAGAATATTTGCTCTCTGTCTCTGTCTCTCTGTCTCTCTGTCTCTCCATCTCTCTGTCTCTTTGTCTCTCTGTGTGTTGTGTGCTGGTGAGACTCAGGAAGTAAACAATACATTTTTGTGCCATATGGATTTAAAAATCCAAATTTCGGGGTGCATCTGTCTTTAAACACATGCTC
The DNA here is from genome assembly GCF_030254825.1 of Meriones unguiculatus. Taxonomy (NCBI): domain Eukaryota; kingdom Metazoa; phylum Chordata; class Mammalia; order Rodentia; family Muridae; genus Meriones; species Meriones unguiculatus. The sequence goes on from NC_083356.1 coordinate 13,924,511, forward strand.
TGTATTTCACTGACAGTAGCCAAGCAGATACCTCTCTGTGTTTTTTCCAAGAATGTTCTAGGATTCTGTGACTCCTCTGAGGATGCTCAGGGCATTTGTCAGTGCCTCCTTTGGCTTCTTTCCTTCCCTGTAGAGTGTCCTGACTCTTGTCAACCTTGATCTACAGTGAGGGGGCATAGTTACCTCTAGGGATGCTCATTCCTATTTCTACAGTCCTACATTTTTTTGAGACATGATCTCACTCTATAGCAATCCTGCCTTGTGCTTGTGGCAAAACCTTCCACACCTCCTAATGCTGAGATTACAGCTATGCTCTGCCACGCTAACTTCACGTGGTGCCTGGGGCTGAACCCAGGGCCTCCTGCATGCCAGGCAAGCATTCTACCAACTGAGCTACATCCCCAGATATACTACCACGTTTATGGGCTAGGTTGTGGACTGTGAAGGCCAGTGTCTCCTGCCAAACCTGCTTCTCTATTCTTGGATGCTAGACACAAGGTACCTTACCGGGTCATGAGAAGAACCTGGTAGTTACAGCAGCATGTGATAATGCTAAACCAAGACAGAGACTCTTCCTCCCTAAGACGGACATTCTGGGATGGACCCTGGGGTAGGGGATACCTGTTGAGGCACAGGAAATGCTCTGTGGTGGGGATCCTGTTGAGGTGTTCTGACCCTTTGTGTCCTAGAGAACTGGAAGAACGGGCCAAGAGTTCCCCTGCCACCCTGAACTCCATGGCTCCAGGTGGGCCTCAGTGAGGCAGCCATGTACGGAGAGGGGAGATAGTTCAGTGTGTCTTACTTTTTATGTTAAAATCACCTGCTTTCTGACTATCAGAAGGAAGGCTCTTGCACGTTGTACTTCTGAGTGTCACTCTGGACAGTGTTTTCTGAGTTTTACTGTGTGGTGGGAGCCTTGTCCAACCCGCAGTCTCCAGGGGAACCATCTCTCAGGCACTGAGTGTGTCTTACACATTAACTTTGGGATGGGGCTCATTTGCTTGACATGTGGAATTGCTGAGACTGCTGGGAATCTGCTGTTAGACACAGAAATCTGAAAAACAATGAAAAACCAAGCAGAGATACTGGACGTGGCATTGTTTGGTGTATTTGCATATTTATGAATTTCTGTAATTTGAAAAGATATCTTTCTTGGCTTCTATCTGGGAATATATTGCCATGTGTCAAAATCAAAGCAATCAAAACCAACCCTGCCAGCCAGCAGCGGCTGCGTTCATCACCCCGTGTTACAGCATCCAGATAACTTGCTTATTCATAGACGCCTCTGAAGATAGAATTGAAGTAATTCATCTATATTGATGTGCGAATTGTGTTTATTTTAAAAGCCACCACAGAGCAAACTTAAACACGGTGGCAAATTGTGTCAGAGGGTACTTTCTCCTCTCTCCAAACCTAAGTCTTTGTCTTTTAAGCAGCTTTCTTATGGCTTTGTGTTTTCGTGCCACTGTTTCAAGATTGCTCTCTCATCAGAAGCATGTTGCCCTGCCCACCCACTGGGCTCCCATCCCATCTTCCTCTCCTAGAGCCCAGGTAGGTACTTATATTAACTCTCCTACTTTGAAGTGGACAGAAATAAATATGTTCTTTTGGGGGCTCAAGATGTCATAGTGAAGAAATTAAGCCCTACAGTCCTATTTCTCTCTCCTGAGCTCCTTCAGCCCCCTCTCCCAGTGTTTGTGTAGAAACCATGGTACAAGTGAGGTAGATTTCTTCCGCTCCTCTCAGTGGTCTGAATGTGGAAATCAACACTCATCACGGGTAAGGATGGAGTGGAGACTGAGGCAGCACACCTTTTCAGGGTGCCCCTGGGATCTCTTCACCGGCCTCACCACAACTGGTTGCAAAGCAAACTCCATACCTTCAGCCTAGCTGCTTTTCCCGCTTTCTGTCACTCTAGGGAACACTGATTTTGCAGGGAAGTTGAGGAAGGATGCCTTGCTGGCTAGACAAGGAGGAAACAGTGATTGTGGGGAAGGTAAGAGAGGTGGTAACCCTGAGACAGCTATTGAAATGTCCCTAGTGGGCCTGGGCACCCCAAGCAGAACCCAACGATGTGATGGTGTTGTTGACATGTCTGATGTGGGGTTGCCCATGCTGGGGTAGGTCACAGTTACTTTTCAATTGCTGTGACAAAATACTACAACCAAGAAAACTTATAAAAGAAAAGCACTTAAGTTGGGGCTCACGGTTCCAGAGGCTAAGAATCCACGACCATCACGGTAGGGAGCATGGCTGCAGGAAGGCTGATCCACAAGCACAAGGCAGAGAAAGAGACACTGTGAATGGCATAGGCTTTTGAAACTTCAATGCCTACACCAGTGACACACTTTCTTCCAACAAGGCCATACCTCCTAACTCTGACCAAACAGTTCCACCAACTGAGTATCGAGCATTAAAACATTTGAACCTTTGGGCACCATTTCCGTTCAAAACACCTCAGGGTGGCCTGCAGGACCTTGTGTAGGTCCGTTTTGCCCAGCCACATAGCCTCTCTCCTAAGCGCTAATCATTGCATGCCTGGTGCCCATGTCCCACTGCTTGTTTTGTACAGGTCCTGTCATCAAGATTGCCCAGGTATGCATTTCGGCCTCCTCTCCATGGCCTTTTTCCCCAGCATCTTTCCTGATACTCCACTCCTATGCCTGCTTCTGTGAAGGATCCCTCCTTTGTGCCCAGTACCTTCTGAGTGCTGCTGGCCCACATCCTGTTGCTAGGCAGGGACAGAGCCTGGGTCACAGGTCACAAGGAGCTGCCTCACGGCTGTGAGGATGGTCGCGGATGCAGGGCATAAGATGGTGGCATGATGCTGTGAATGTCCCTTCTGGCTCTTTCTTTTCCTGCTCTCAGTTCTTCATGCATTAACCATGAAGCATCTGAATGTATCACCAGAGCCCCTGGTCGCTCTGACCACAGTGATGGCAGTTAGCTGAGGAGCCACGGAGAACAGGGAGGGTTCCCACGTGGGCTGTGTCCCACAGTCACCGGAGCTGAGGATGTTGCCTACTATTCTCATCACTTGTGCTGCAGTTTCAGGCAGTGAGGTCATGTGACACTCAGGGGGAGGCCAGCAAAATATCTAGTGCTTGTACGACCATCAGGGATTGAGGAAGAGGGGCTCTCAGTCACAGAGGCCGACTTCTAGAATAATCCAGAAGTGTCTAGTGCCTCATTCTGGAATAGGGAGTCTGGAACTGCTCATCAAGGAAGCTGCTGGCTTTGAGAACTCCCCTCCTTTAGCTGATTCAAATAGGAAAAGGAAGACTTTCTGATGAACAGTTTTTGAACCTCTGGGAACTCTCAACTGAGGAAAGCAAATGACTCCCTCAGACTAAAACATATTTGAATTACAGACGAAGACGAAGAAAAAAATGAAAACAAATAAAGACCTAAACCACATGATAGTCTCAATGGCTGACAGAGATGTGAAACTCCTGTTTCTGGCTAGAGAGATGGATTCCTGCTTTTAGATTTTTACCTTTTTCTTTCTTTCTTTCTTTCTTTCTTTCTTTCTTTCTTTCTTTCTTTCTTTCTTTCTTCTTTCTTTCTTTCTTTCTTTCTTTCTTTCTTTCTTTCTTTCTTTCTCTCTTCTTCTTTTTTTTTTTTTAAACCCAAGTTGGTTGAGTTCACACAGCAGCCTGAAGGTGGATGTTCTGAGAAGATTTTCCACACTGCTACTGTCCAGCAGAAGCAGCCTTCATTCACACAGAGTGAGGGGTCCTGCTGATAGGACCAGGCCCACGAAGCTCTCAACTCCAGGGTTCCATGCCTGTGATGCAGTGGAAATAGCAAAGCACAGGAAAGGAGGGTGTTGCTATACTTCTGGGCTAGGGGCAGGGTGGAGCTGCATAGAGAGGGAAGCCTGGTTTCCACTGCTGAGATAAACACCGTGACCAAAAGTAACTTGAGGAGGAAAGGGTTTCTACCATTTTGCAGCTTATAGTTCAGCATGAAGAGAAAACAGGGCAAGAACTCAAGGCAGGAACACAGAGGCAGGGACTGAATCAGAACTGCAGAGCAACAGTGTTTACTGGCTTGCTCCCGTGGCTCGCTCAGTTTTATTTTTTACCTTGTTTTTTTTTGGTCTTTTTGTTATTTTGTCTTTTTTTTTTTTCCAGAGCTGAGGACCGAACCCAGGGCCTTGCGCTTGCTAGGCAAGCTCTCTACCACTGAGCTAAATCCCCAACCCCCAGTTTTATTTTTATATACAACTCAAGTGTGGCCCTTGTCCACAGGGGTCTGGTCCCTCCCACATCTGTTAATCGAGAAAATACTCCACAGACATGCCCATAAGCCAATCTGATGAAGGCATTTTCTCAGTTTAAGCTTCCTCTTCTAAGATGACTGTAGCTTGTGTCAAGTTGGCAAAAAATTAACCTGCACAGTAAATAACACTATTGAGTATGTTGTCTTGTAGGGCTGAGAAGCTGTGAGACCAGGGGAGCTGGGCTGGATTGAGAGGGAGGTCGAGGCGTGTCCAAACCCCCAAACATCATCTTGAGACTTGCAGGAGTAGGTCTACTCTCTTCCTGTCCTGGGCCTCTGCCTGTCCTGGGCCTACATGTCCAGCACACAGAGCCTTATGACCCCCACATCTGCCACCCTTGAGGTGGTCAGGTAGCTTGGTGTCCAGGTTACAGGTTAAACTTTCCCTCTCCTTATAAGGTCATGTCCAGCAAGCACTTGAAATTCCTCTTCATGCAAATAAGGCATTCCCAGAGGCCAATGGTGTACCTTCACCTCCAAAGCCTCTAAGCACTCCCCAAAGGTTTAATTTCCCTTTGTTCTCCCCAGTTAAACATGCTGTCTCACTGAAGCCTGCCTCCGGGGAGTCTGCTTCTCCCCTGCTCACCGCTGCCTGAGGTCTCCTCACTCCCTGCCATTCTCGCCTCTTGCTTTCTTCCTGCATGATCTCTGCTTGCAGGTTGACCACGCAGGGAAGGGCGGGGAAGTGGAGCTGGGATGGCAGTGGTATCCTGGGGGATGGCAGTTGAACCTGTGTGTTAGTCCAATTTGAGGGCAAAGCTACTGTGCTGCATGAAAAAGGAAGTGACCAGCCTGAAGGTGTGGGACCAGGAGGGAACTCAGATGACACCTGATTATCAGGTTGAGCTAAAGATACAGGTGAGCTGGAGTTCAAAATCAGAGAGGGCAGTAAAAATGGCGCACAGTGGTCTACACTTATTTAAAGAACCCATTTCACATGCAAACACATGGTGGCAGATCACCAAACATGTTTCATATAATACTTACAAATACAGAACGAGAAGGAAAAAAGAAAACTATAAAATCACCATAATGTTCACAAAGTAATAGTTGCTGCAAAAGAGATCCATTGGCAGCTGCTTGTCCCTATGTGCCTGGTAGGTGTTGCAGCGGTTTTTCCTTTATCTATACAGTCTCTTCTGCTCTCCCTAAACTGGTGGCTGGCTTTCTTATTGAGAACTGGCTCAATCTAGAGAGGAAAAATGAAACAGAAGCTCAATTGGACCAACCAAGTGGAAAAGCTGTGTGCTGGCAACTTTTGTGTCAACTTGACACAAGCTAGAGTCATTTTGGAAGAGAGAACATCACCTGAAAAAAAATTCCCCTACCAGACCAGCCTTTGGACAAACCCGAAGGGCATTGTCTTGATTGATTAGTGTTGACAGAATGCCCAGCTCACTGTAGGCTGTGCTACCCCTGAGCATGCGGTCCTGAGTTGTATAAGAAAGCAGGTTGAGAAGGTCATGAGAAGCAATCCAGTAAGCAGCACTGCACCATGGCCTCAGCTTCAGTTTCTGTCTCCAGGTTCCATCCTTGAACTTGTGCCCTGACTGCCCTCAAGAATGGAATGTGGCCTAAGAGTTATAAGCTGAAACAAACCCTTTCCTCTTCAAGTTGTTTTTGATCAGTTTTTCATCACAGCAATAGAGACCCTAGTAATTAGGACAGGATGGCTCTTGGGAGGTTCTGGAAGGATGTCAGTTGGTTGTATGATGGGTAGGAAGGTAGCTAACCTACGAGGCATCCTTCTCAAGCCTAAGGTGGGAGATCAACCATGCCAAATGTAGGGAAAACGCAGAAGTCCACACAGCACATGGGCAGAGTCCAGTCTTTGATAATTTCTGTCTTTCTCTTCTCTCACCTTTTATGATTTATATCTGAGTAGTCCACCCACTTCTGACAATTGGAAGAGACACAAGGACACTTCGATCAGAATGAAGAGCTCATGACATCTGAGTGGCATACTTCATTTCTACTAACAGGGCAGGTCAGAGGTCCCTGTGCAAGTGTCTGGCAAACATACTGTGTGGCCTGTCACTGAGGCAGAAGCTGGGAAAGATTTCAGGGATTCTACTGTCTTTCAGATCCACTGAAAACCTCACTGATCTCCAAGCACAAAAGCCTCTAATAGCAAGAGTTCACTTATTGGTTGTTTCTGGGAACCTCAGTGAATCTAGTAGGAAAAACAGTGATTAAAGTCCAGCTTTTCAATGTACTTCTGTGAGGAACTTTGGCTTTGGATGGAGTGGAGACTATGTCTCTGAAGCCCTAGGAGATATAGAGGTAGGTTGAGGAGTCTTGAAACTACCTGCTGACCCTCGAAGGCCACTGGCTTCTGTCACACTTTGATTTCTGATGTGGGCTGTATGGTCATGTGGTCCAGACCCTGAGCCTTCAAGAGCCTTATCGTGTGATAAGAGACCACGGTAGCCACAGAGTAAGTACACCATTGTTAGTATTCTTCCAACAGTGACATCCATCGTGGTCTCTGTATCCACTGTGGCTCTGCCCAAGTCTGGCACTAACCAGGACAATGAGTGTCACCACAAAGACCTCAGGGCCTCTTTCTGCAGCCTAGGGACCTTGTAGAACAGGGCACAGGGATATGCTTCTTTAGAGCCTTTAGGCTGCTGGATGTTTATTTTAGAAAAGAATCAGTGGGAGCTGTATTAGTTATTTTTCTTGTTGCTACAAGAAAAAAGAAAAAAGAAAAAAAGGAAACAAAACAACCAAAACCAATAGCAAGCAAGCAAGCAACCAAGCAAACAGACAAACAAAAAACACCCAGCAAAAGCAAACTAAGAAAGAAAGGGTTTGTCTCAGCTCACGGTTTGAGGGTGTGGTCCATTGTGAGAAGAAAGTCACAGCAGCAGGGGCTTCAGGCATCCAGCCACAGCGTGCCTGTGGATGCAAGGAATGCTGGTGCTCATCTGGCTTTCCCCTTCTTAAGAAGTCTGAGACACCAGCCCATTGGGTGTACTTCTGATAGTGAAAGTGGTCTTTTCACCTCAATTAATCTGTTCTAGCAATCCCTTCACAGACAGGCCCAGAGGTTTGTTTGTCTCTTAGGTGAGTCTAGATCCTGTGAAGTTGGCTGTCAATATTAGCCATCATGGGAGTCCAGGTCAGTTGGCAAGAGTTTGTTAGGGTATTTTGCCTGGCAGATCAAGATTCCTGCTGGGCACGGAGACATTCAACCTTTACACTCAAAACTGTGGCCTGGGATGGTCACGGGGAGGACCACAGGCTGCGTGAAGGAATGTCATCTGTCAACAATAAAGCAAGTTCTGCTGGGTTGAGCAAGGAGGTATAGCAAATCGTTTGGGGCTTCCTTACAGGGACCCCCTGAAGTCAGAAGAGAGTTTCTTACACCAAAGGAAACTAGGAACCAACCGGAAGACTGCAGGGACTGGCTGGAATGACCTTGTAGGGCACAGTGAGCCTGACAGCTTCCAGCCCATTGGCTGCGGGCTGTGTGCACAGCCTGGTTGAAGACACCCCACAGTAATCCCTGTGGCCATAATACTGATGGTCTAGTGGAGAAAGAATGTTGTCCCCCCCCCTTGAGATGAGGCACCATCAAATGCCATCTGTGCTGCCTGTAATTTTAGCCATAAATCCTGGTTGTATTTATCAGAGATTTGTTTTCCAAGATGGCTAATTTTAGTCTCCGATTAAAGCACACACTAATTTCCTTGTTTCTTCCTTGCTGAGAAATTTGACAGAACAAGCCCTCGTCGAAAGGGGCTGGCAGGTTCCCAAGGCCCTGCAGCCTCATTTGCTTAAAGAGAGGTTATTTTTTTCTTCCTCCCTCTTGTTCCTCCCACTCTGTTTTGGCAATGTGGGTAGAATTCAGAGAAGTTGAAATAAAAACAGCATTGTCCTTGTGGAGACAGAAAAGTGAGCCAGGTGGAGTGGCACTGGCCAGGGCTACACTTCCTTCACAGCAGAGGGTCCTTTGCCCTGAGGGTTCTAGGAAGGGGGTCCCCGTTTGGAAACAAGAAGAAACTTCAGAACAGACGTGGGAGGTGTGTTCACTGAGCCTGAACCTTGGACACCACAAAACACTGTAGAAAATGTTTGGAACGTTCCTCCGTGTTTCTGAATGATGGTTTAGGCTGGCTGAAAGTCTGACTCTAATTGTGATGGATAATATGACTGAGCTTTTGATGGGGAGAGGTGCTGGTGGGAGTTTTGGAAGGGCTCATAGCCACGGCATCTGCATGTACCAGCAAAATTGTAGTTAGGGCAACCAAAATGTGCACCTCTACCCTGTTCCAACAAATAATGAATATTCTTGGGAAGCACATGCATTGGGTAGGAAATATTCAAGTTGGATGCAAACAGAAGGACATGACCTATAAGCTAGATAGTTGACTTACCAGTTAAGAGCCCTTGCAGAGACTGTGGTTTTGTTTCCAGTACCCACATAGGGTGGCTCATTACAACCTGTAACTTCAGATTCAGGTGATCTGATGCCCTTTTCGGGGCATCAAGTCTAGAGCAGCTGCTGTTCCACTCGGGGGGGAGGGGCCATAGAGCCTAGAACTCTGCTGTCCACCGCTGTGGGTTCTAAGACAGTATCTCAGTCTCCACCTTTACCCTGCTGTCTAGTCAGGTACACAGCACATCCTCAGCTGATTGTTGCACATATTAACACAAAGGCCATGCCCCAGACAATAGCAGCTTTACTAGGTATGCTCTAGGGCATTTATGCCAGTGCCCAAAAGCAAAGTCCACTTGAAAGACATGGACGGAAGAGTCATATCTGCTGAGCAGCCCAGGAAGGCTCTGTCTTTGTCGTCCTTCCTTTTTGTTTCTGCCATCTCTGTCTATCTATCAGAGTGGATTGGACACATGAGACTAGCCGAGCCGGGAAAGACAGGTGTTTATCACAGGTGTCCCTAAGTCCATGTGGGGGCTTCTGGGATTATAACCATAGCCCCCACATTGTAGATTGAAGGGTTTGATACCATCAGCACCATGGTGACCAGGCTTCCTTCCTGCTCTTGTTCTTGGCAGAGGAGGCAAAGACAGGAGAGAGACAGCATCATTGACAATCTCAGGAAAAAGCATTTGGCTCTGAACTTTAGGGAACCATATCCAAAAGAGCAGGTGAATCTGGGGCTACACCACAGAAGGCTCCTGTGCTGCCTGTCTGGAAAACCCCTAGGAAGAACCGCAGTACCAACCCCTGGACCTTGATGTTCCGTTCCCACTCATCTCTCTCATCCTTGTAGTTGTGGTCGCCATTGTTGGCTATAAGTAAGCCTGGACTGACCACACACCTGGCTCTTTGATGGGTCCTGTGACCATCCCATCCAGAAGGGCTGGGCAGCAATGTATTATGTCATCTTTGTGCCATCTTCACTTCAAAGAAGCAGTCTCTGAATCTATGCTCCAGGGTATGGGGCAGGAGGCTTTGGTTGCTATGTCAGGACTGACTGAATGAGTGCCTCTGTCAGGCTGCCCAGGGCCCAAGCTGTTGCTGCAAATATCAGCTGTTGAGTCACATTCGGTGCTTGGGTCTGTCCATCGCCTCACAAGGGCAGCGTGCATGTCTGCTAGGGTAGGCTGCAGAGTGAGGAGCCTGAGAATATATGGAGAAGGACCCACAACATATATAGAATCCATACATACACAGCATAGAGACAAAAACATATAGGTCCTCCACACACAATACATGTAAAACTCTGACACACATAACATGGACATAAAACATTTATAGACCCTTCATACATACATGCATACAATGCATGGAGAACCTTGAAAAACACAGTGTGGGTATAAAAGCCTGCCACATGCAACATGGATGCATAACACAGAGGCAACACTGATAAAACACAGATACAGCCCTGATTTACAACACTGTCCCAGCATAAACACCCAGAACACAAGTACAGTACCGACATAGCCCACCACAGATACATTGTGATGGTTAGTTAATTGTGAATTTGACAACATCTAGAGTCATTTGGGCTTCTGGGCTTGCCTGCTGCAGACTATTGTGATTTTATTAACCGAGGTGGGAAGACTCCCTTGCCGTTGGCAGCATCATTCTCCTGCTGAGATCCCTGACTGTGTAACCGGAGAGAGGGGGATGGATGAGTAGCACTATGAATTCATTGCTCTCTGCTTCTCGTCTGTGAGTGAGATTTCAGAAGCCACTTCAAGCTCCTGCTGCCTGGACTTCCTTACTGTGATGGATGATACCCTTGAACTGTGAGCCAAAACAAGCCACTTCTTCCTTAAGTGTCAGGGTATTTTATCACAGCACAGTAAAAGAACCCAAGACACACAACACTTAGATGTCCTCATCTCAGACACACACAGATAAACATCTCCATCAATGGGGACCTTGACAGTGAGATTGTTAGGGACACAGAGGACAAGGTCTGTGACGGATCATGCATTTTCCATGCTGTAAAGACTGGCAGCACTGGACTTCCAGGCACTGTTGTGGCAGGGGAGGCAGGGTTTTGTTGCCATACTGATACTTGTGTTTTCTCTTGGCAAGGGTGGGGCACCTGTGCATGTTCATATACATGCAAAAGCTTTTTTATCCACGGGGCTCAGTGCTCTCCTTCGTTATGGTCATTGTTTAATGACATACACTCAGTGTCTTCCTGGAGCAATCTATGCAGACTTGGTGTGGATCACAAGTGGCATATACATTAATTGATTTAGCAGGCTCTCTACTGGTGGATACTGAAGGTCCTTCCTGGGCTGAGACGCTGTAGCAAGCCTCCTCTTCACAAAATTTTGTGCACGCATGTAGACATGTCTAAAGTAAACTAGTAGTGAGCTTGTGTGTCAGAGGCATCTTCACTTTAAAGGGAGGTCAACTCTAGGCTGGACGAATGGTTAGCATTTTTCTCTTTAGAGCACCCAGCCTGGGGCCCCCATGGGTCTCCTACTGGGAGAAAGCTCCTCATGTGCCAATAGTGCCTCTGTCTTCAGCTCCCTTGAGAGAATCTCCCTTTAGATTCTTTATTTTCCTGTGGTCTGTCTTTGTCCTTGCATTTCCCCTAGGACTTGCAGAAGACCTCCAGGTTTAATGGCCCTCATCCTCTTTGCATGTGAAGTTGCATTTGATCTGTCTTCCCCTTCTTATTTTTATGGCATGAGACATTGTAATAGCACAAACATTGCCCCTGATTTTCATACTTTTTTTCTTTCAAACTTAGCATGGTTTCCTTTTCAGCCCTTGAACCATCTGTAATTACGATTTATTTTCCTTTTTACTTAATGTAACTCTTGGTTCAACATAATATCCTACAAGGGATCCTGAATGACTGGCTACTCTTCTGGTCCTGAGAGCCATCTCATGGAGTACTAAATCCCACACATTTTGGGCCCTTCCTGGCTGGTTGGAATTACCCTCTACTTACCTGCCATGTATCCTTCAGACTCCGAGGTGTGTATCTGCCATGGTTTCTAGTCACCCTGAGCCTAGAGAGGACCAGCCCTTCCTAGCTTCACTCCCCAGGGTCACACACTCATTTTTCTAGACAAACATCAGAATTAAATTGCCAAATTCCAGCACCATCCACTGCACACAGCTGAGCTCATAGGGGTGTTAAAAACTCTTGAAACTTTGAGTCTAGGGACGTCTTCTTGGATCAGGGACACTGGCCTGCTGTGCTCACAGGTGCACTTCCACAGTTGAGATCCAGTGGGTACCAGTGCTCCATGTAGCTGTGCCTCCTGCTGGTTCTGAGGGTGCAAGGCAGCCTTCCTAGGATAGCTACAATCTGGCTTTAGTCATATCCATTAACATGGAAGACATTTAGGGGTCCTTCACACTTGAGTGCCTTTCCTTTATGCAACTGGAGGGGTCTCCCCTTCCTACCCAGTCTTTCTGATGTCCTAACACACAAGATGCTGTAGCCCCTACCCCCGATGCCCGTTCATAGTCCCTCAGGTCTCTCTTCCTTCCTCACATGCCACATAAACTACACACAGAGATGTACTCACACACCATAAATCTGTACACGTGTGTGAACACAGACATGTATGAGCACACATGCATACAGACAAGAGTGATAGAGGTGGACACACCATCTGATCACAGTGACCACCACACACTAGACTGGTTCTTCCCAGAGCTTCAGGTGGAGAGAGGCAGGGGCCTTTGAAAAGGAGTCTTCGGCAGAGCCTGGGCTTTACTACCAGTCTACCAGGATAGAGGGTGCTGCTCCTCACTGATTCTGCTGAGGGAGGTTTTGGTTGAGAGACCCTAGGGTAGGAGAAGGTCTGCTTCTCCTGAGAGTCTTAGGATGCAGGAGCCCGTCCCTGATGCAGAAGAGAGAGAATCAACTGACTCTGTTTTCCTAGTTAGCTGTGCACAAAAGGCAGGTTTCTCAATAATCCATGAGCTTTCAGTGTCCCGTTTTTCTGGAAGACACCTGAGAGTCACTTCCACCAGAGGCCATGGGAGTGTACACACAGAATGCACAGATCTGCTTGGAGTATTTACCATGTACTTACTGAATAATTGGCTCCTGTCAGCAAACTAGCAGAGAAGCCTAGCATACCATGCAAAGCCCTCCATCGTCAAAGCCATTTGGGCCATTCACACTCTCACCTCGGTTCCGCTCATTACCATTTCTTTCATAACTTCCTAATTACCTTCCTTCATGCTTCTCTTTCCTTTTCCTCCCTTGAATTGCTTGGTGAACAACATAAAAGGATGTCAAAATTCATTTACATAAACACATCTGGAGGACCAGTCTACTACTGATATACAAGACAGAGCACCCACTGTAGAGGAGAGAGTTAGAAATAAGGAGGATCAGGGGATGCCCACATCACAGCCCGTCCATTTTAATTGCCTCACTACTCTTTCCTCTGCCCCCTCTTCACCAGCCAACCCCTCCCTTTGCACCTGCAGCTGCTGACTGGCACTTGGGTGAAGGGAGAAGTGAACTCTTTGGCAGGGCTCTGGCTTAGATGGTCAAGGGATCAGAGCTCTGGGTACAACTGAGATGTTTAATTAGAAATGAGATGAGAGACTTTTTGGGGAAGGGCAAAGGCCATGAAAATCATCAAGAATCAGAGACAAGCAGAGATGAAACAAGAGACTCAGGCAAAGGGAAGGGAGGCTGTGCTTTTGAGAAGGGCATTGGAGGTTCTCAGAAGTCAAAAACAACAGGGCTAAATGTCGTCTGTAGTTCCTCAGCTGCACCAGGGAGGATCAAAAAACCCTTTGAGACCTTGACAGAGAGTAATATCATTGCCCAGAAATATTAAGCCTGTGTTACCAGTCCAGTACAATAAGAGGAATTGAATCATCTAACATTCTGTCTACTATTCCATCCATGCGCCCATTTGTCTAAGCCTTTATCAGTCAGTCCACCACTATCCATGCACATGGTTCATCTACTCATCCTTGCCTGTACTTACTACTCAACATACTATCTACCCACCCTATTCAACTATCTATCCACTAACCCACTCACCCGCTTACCCAGCCTACCATCCATCCATCCATCCATCCATCCATCCATCCATCCATCCATCTACCTATCTATCCATTCACCCATCCAATTAGCTATCCACCCAGCCCACCCATATAGTCCTTCATCTCCATCTTCAGCTTGGCAGAGCACTGGATAGGGATGCCAGAGTATGGATTCAGCATCATGATATATCAAGCTGTATGCCTATGTGCCTCCCCATTTCTGTCTCTGCCCGCCCCCCCCATGTCTTTCTGTCTCTGTCTCTATCTGCAAGCATGCACTTGCACTGGCACACAAATCACAGTGATGGCCTGCCTGCCTCCTGACACTGCTGAGGAAGTGACAGTGGATGGGAGATTTCACACTGATGTGAGAATGCCTACATTGTGCATGCTCACATTATCAGAGTCTTCTGGAAGGCTTTAGGTAGGCTCAGTTTGGAAGAGGGCTTGGTCATGAGAGACAGACAGCTGAGACAAAGGGTCCTGTTATGGGAAGAGTGTGGGGACATGGGCGGGGAGGCTCAGAGCCTATGCCTTGTGTGGTCATCTTGGTCATAAGTCACAGTACCTTTTCATCCAGGTAAATCTGCTTAGACTGGCTCTTAGGGCCCCATTCCATAGTCTAGACTCAGGTCTAGGTCATGGATGGTCAACCCCAAGAAAGTAGACACTATTTTTGGATTTGGGTTTGTTATAATTGGTACACGAGTACCAGTTTTATAGCTAATCCTTTTGAAGACAATAATACCCACACTGAGGATGTGACGGGGAACAGGAATAGATGGACAAAGTTGTTTACCTGGTACCCTGCTGCCCATAGGCAGATGGGAGACAGACAGCCCAGTAACTCAGGATGCCTGGTGGCTAGTGAATGAGCATGGCTAAATGGAGGTTTCTTTGTCAAAGTGATTTCTGTCAGTATCTTTGGGCACAGTGAAGATGGGGACCCTGGAGACACCAGGGACAAGCTGAGGGGACAGTCAGGATAGTGCAGCAAATCTCTGAGGTACTTCTGGGTGGGTGTCTGTGGAGCTCTGCATAGCAACTTGTCTTAGCTGCAGCTCCAGTTCTCCTGCCCATAGTCACCTGGAGAAGTTAGTGATGGCCTCATCATCAGTATTGATCGTAAGCCATCTCTGCTTTTGATCATTAGAACATACCTCCCTCTTCCTCTCTTCCTATCAAAAACACACTTGTGATTTACCATTCTGCTTTGGTGGTTGTCTTTTCTGGGAGCTTGGAGGCTCTTAGGTTGGCCAGAGTCACCTCCTTCCACCCTCTGTGACTGCCATGGGGTTCAGTAACTCACCTAGAAGCAGCACCAGATGTGCCCCCTGGTGTATCTGTGCATTTATATACCTGGATCACAGTGCTTTCTGCACAGGACGATGGCTTTGGCACTTGGCTCTGTGCTATTCCTGTCACATGCCCACCTTTGAGTTTGGGATCAGAGACTCCTGCCCTTAGAATCTGCCACCCTGATTTTGCATTTCTCTCTTTCCTTGACTCACTGGAAGTAGCTTTTTTCCTCTTTGAGTTGGGTGATTTTTAATTAGTCTGATGTTGCCTTGAACAATGTGTAAAGCACAGGCCTCCGGGTGAGCTTTGCATGGTCTCTGCTAATCGCTTGGTAGCAGGGCCAGCTCAGCCCTCTTTGCCTACCTGGCCCTTCCGTAGGGGTGAGGAGTTGGCTGTCCAGTGAGTTCTAGGTGCAACTGCCTGGTGCAGAAGCTGTTGGCATGTTGAGTCTCAGTGAGCAGGGACCTGATGGAGAATCTTTTTAATCTGTTCTGCCCGGAGCCTGGCAAGAGAAGTAAGCACAATGAGTCTCTGGTTTTCTCACTAACCCCTTGCCCTGTGCAATGTCCTAGCTCAGTGTAGACAGCTGCATTCTGAATTCTCCCATGGTCAGGGTCCTGCCCCTGCCCGAAAGCTGTAGCTGAAACCATATGGCTTCAGGGCAAAGGTGACCTTGACTTCTGTTTCCTCCTGCTGGGATGACTGTCCCCAGTCTGGCCTCCACAGGGGCACCTCTGTCATGACTCCCTTGTGGGCACTGCTATGATGCATGGAGTTTCCTATTTTATTCATGCTTCACTCTTCTAAACCGGAAGGCCCCTTTCATCTCCCCAACCCCTCACCAGTGTAACCATTTAACATCTTATCTATCTATCTATCTATCTATCTATCTATCTATCTATCTATCTATCTATCTATCTATCTATCTATCTATCTATTTATGTGAATGAAACTCCCCAAGGATCAAGAAGTGAGGCTTCACCCAGGCCAGCATGTCTAGGTACCGGCAGAGCTGGTATTCCGTTGTGTTATATTTTTGCACGTTCTCTGGGCAGAGGATTTCAGGAGCAGTGAGGGCAAATGGCTCCTGTCTGCCCTGGTTCCTGTGGATCCCTGAAGTCAAATCTGTGCTACCACCTACCTGAACTCTCTCCAGAAGATGCCCATGTGTCCCCTGGGAGACATGGCTTGGGCTACTGTGGAGATGTCATTTCAAGCCTGCAGGCATGGGCATTCTCATTGTGAACCTGCTGGTGTAGCAAGGGGCCCTTTCTTCTCTTGGCTATTTTTAGATGTAATATGTTACCACACTCCACTTGTCTGCTAAATGAACTCATTTTTAATCAAAAATTGCTATCATTAATTATCAGCTGTGCAATCAATATTCATTTTAATTCAGTAGATAAAATCCGCTCCTGTGTTCTACAACCCCTCCCCATATGCATTCACTCACTTTACAAAGAAATATTTTTCCACCAGGGTTCTCTTCATCATTAAGAGGTATTCTGTCTTATTAGAATCTGTTATTAATGCTCAGAATCCATTTAATTTCACCTTTAAATGGCCGCAGCAGTGAGGTCATCAGTTTTATGTGTGTGTGTGTGTGTGTGTGTGCACGCGAGCAAGTATCCATCTCTATGAGGGGAGGAAGGGGCTGTTAGAAACAGGGGGCCTGGAAGGTGCTCATAGAATGTCCTGCGCCGGAGAATGCTGGGCCTGTCACCTCCCTCAGGATAGACCGTGCACTTCCTGTCTCCCTCACATCCTGTCCTCTCTCCCCAGAGCTCACCCAGAAGCAGATGAATAAGGAAAAGATAAAACTAGCAGATGCTCAACCCTTTACAAGGTGGCAGCCAGCAAAGGCCGCCGGGCAGGGGCTTGGCTTAGGGCACTCCATGCTATTCATACTTGCTCATGCTAGGGGCTCTTCACAGCTTCTCCCCATTTCCACTCTCATTCAAGGCCACTCCCTTGTCCACGGGGGTGGGAGTGGGGGCGTGTCGGACTATCCCTCCACCTATTCGTACTGTCTGGGTGACCATGTTGTTTGGCCTACTGAAGATGACGAGACCAAGCAGAGATGCAGGCACAGGACAGTTCAGTCCACACCATTTCCCCATGCGTGTGTCATGATGCAGCCGAGGTCTCCGAAGACCGTGAAAGATCATCAGTACACAGAGCCGCCAACCCTTTTCTTTCCTGAATTCGCGAGAAAGCACCATTTGTGTAAAGTTAGAAAGCCGGTCCACAGATGTTGGCGAGCAGGTAACCGGAGCACATACTGCACAAGCACGTGGGGGGTCACCTTTCCTCATTGGAACAGCACAGATGAGCTTTCTCAGCTTTCTCAGGAGCTACCGGCTGCCCCTTGCCAGCTCCTGGTGGAAGGTAGTGTCAGAGCCAGCATTTGGTCTTTATCTAACACTCTTGCAGACAGGTTATCATTACATATAAGCTGACTGCTTATGTGGAGAGATGGGCTTTACTTCCCGTTGCAGACACGGGAGAATCAGAGGGTCCCCAGGAGGGTCCCGTTTGTACTGCTGGAAGGGACTCGATGAGAGCAGCCAGGGAACTTGTCACAGTGCACATGGTCTCAGGATGGAAAGCGAGAGCGAGGAGACAGTGCATTGTCTTTGTGTTTTGAATTGTGGTCTCTGCCCTTGTGGGAGGGTACAGTGGAGTCAAGAGGGAGACAGAGGGAGACAGGGAGCCTTTGCAAGGGACTTTACAGAGAGTAGCCAAAGAGGGTCCATAGAGGGCAGCAGAGACACAGCCCTAGCTAGGTAAGAGAGGAGCGTGTCTATCACTAGGGAAGCCCCTTCAGGTGGTCCTACAGCTGCAGCCCCACACAGGCACCCTCCTGTCTCTCAGACACCTGCTCCTGAAGCACCTGAGGTGGAACAATGCTATTTTTGGCTTTGATCTGGAAGCGCTTGCGCGTTGTGTGCACGGCAGGCATTTGCTTGCTTGCTTTCGCTGAAGTACCTGCTGATGCTTCTTTCTCACCGGTAGTGCCCATGCCATCAGGAGGCTGTAGGGTCAGCACTGTGGGTGTTATTCTGAGCCAGGGGACAGGAACATGCTAGGGTCATGTGAGTACACAGAGAAAGTGCACATGCAGGGAAGGCAGGTTTTAATCTTCATCCCCCCTCCCTCCGGGAAACAGTTTTCAAAGAAGCTGACCCCGCTGGAGGACATGCAAGAGTCTGGTGGCTAAGAGTCCAGTGGCTGTTGGGTCACCATGGCTGAGCCTTCTGTCTACTGCGTGATGGCAGTGACATGGCTGTGGGTAGGTGCTGCTTTGTGGGGAGGCGCTGGTGTCTCAGGGTTGCTTTACTCTGGAGATGAACAAGCCCAAGGATCTCTGCGTGTGTGTGTGTGTGTGTGTGTGTGTGTGTGTGCATGTTTTGGGCAGAAGATTCCCTTTTGTGAAAAACCTCATTTTGATCTTTCAGAACAGCAGTCTGCCTGTTCCTTTTCTTAGAAACGGGTTCTTCCCACTTGGCCCCATGCCGCTGGCTGATGCAGCATTGTGAGTCCCCTTCGTCACGAGGTTTACCTGCTCCTGCTGGAAGGTCTGTGCTGGATGTCTATCCCATTTCTGGGTGTTGGCTTTGCTTGTTCTACATGGTTTGGGGGCAGTTTACAGATCTCTTCATGACTGAAGATCTTGCAGAAGGTTCTGCCTTGCTCTCCTCCACAACTTTGTCCTGCATTTCCATTGGGATCTTGGTTTATCTGGAAAGAAGTTTGGAGGGTGACTTGGAGGAGTAGTGAGAATTCACTTTCCTTTTCCCTCAAATCGATCAAACTCAATTTAGTGAAGAGATTGCACACCTTTATTCACCACGAGGTCACCTTTGTCATAAGTTAAGGAGTGTTTAGACCCTTCATTTTATTAATCGAAGCTTCTTTTCTATGCTTGCAGCAATACCAAGCTGCCTTAATTACTGGGCCCCTGTAATATGTTACCTTTAATTCCTAGTTGGTTGAGAGCTTTTAACAAGAATGGAGGCTGGGCCTTGTCGAGTGAGCATTGCATCTTCTGTTGAGATGACAGGGTGGATTTTCTCCTTCGCTGTCAACGGGGCAGAGTGCGTTAATGAATTCTTTTAAAGTTAAATTACCCTTGCATCACTGGAATTAAACCTGCTTCATCATGATGTATCTTACAAACTGCAGAATTCAATTTACTAATATCTTGCTTAGGAGTTTAACTGTCACTCACGAGACAAATGGGTCTGTGGCTTTTCTGCTTTGGAAGTGGAACAAACACGGTCTCTGTAGCCATTCCCTCTTTCCTGGGGAGCCTGGGAATGTTTGAAGTAGTTCACATTTGAAGGAGTGGGGTTTTGCTCACAGAGCTATCTACATGGGAAGTTTTGCCTTGGGTCAAGTTTCCTGTCAGATACACAAGGCCCCAGATTCTCCATTTCTTCCTATCTCAGCCTGGTGGCCCGTGCTCAGGATACATATATTTTTTTCTATCTTGTTAGTTTCATCCGAATTGTCAGACTGACTGTCTGTGTTTATCACCTCCCTTCTCTTCAAGTCTGCCATGTGTTTTCAGGGTCATTGGCAGAGACGCCAGTGCTCTCTTGATCTTTCTTCTTCTTCTTCTTCGTCTTACTCAAGCTGCTGAGCTGTTGGAAGAAGGCTTCGCAGGGTGTTTTCTCAGGCTTGCCTGATGCTCTCTAGTGGGTGGCTATTTCTGTTTCTTTTCTTCTCACTGGCTTCTGTATTCTTTGTCTGACTGGCTGTGGAGCTGGGCGATTGACCTGTCACTCATTCTTTGGCATTAAGAATTTTCCAGGGTTTCAATTCCTCTTACACATTGGGTCTTTACATGTTCTATGTTCTATTTCATCATCCTCCACTTGAAATATTCTCTAATATGTTTACAGTTTTTTTGACCTATGGGCTGTACAATAGTGTTCTATTCAATTTCCAACTCACACATATTCTCCTTATCTTTAACTTAACTGACTTTCAGGCTAAGTCTGGTGTAGATAAAGTGGCACTTAGAATATTTTTACTCCTGGATGTGCAGAGATACCTTTAAGGCCTACATGGTCTGTTTGGCAAACATTTAAAGTGTCCATTATGTCTCTGAAAGGGAGAGAATTCTGGGCATAGACAGTGCACACCCTCAGAGGATAGTGTCATTGGGGACATTTGATCTTCATTAACTGAATTTACAAACTTTCATTTTTTGCAGCCAGATGGTGGCTTCACAGATGGAAATGCCAAGGGAATCCACTTTGCGATTATGGTGCAAAAATAGCCATTGGAAACCCATAAACAATGTATACTGCTGTGTTTAAACAAAACTTTATTTACAAAGCAGATGGAGGGCCAATTCAAGCTCTGGGCATGTCCACTATGAGGCTACTTCATCAATGAATTCACTTCCAGTTGCTTACAGGCTTGTTAACGAGGCTTACTAGAGTCTATTGGTTCACTAAGCCCCCTTTTTAGTTTTGTAGTATTTTTTGGTTGTTCGTGGTTTTGGCTGATCTTTATTAGAGCAGGCATCTGCATCTGAAACTGAGTTACATATTCAGAGCGGATAAACATTTCCATCATCACAGAAGCTCTTTGTTTCTTGTTTTCAAGTCTCACCTAACACTGAGCGACACTAGCTTTTTCTGGATTAGTGTTTATATGATATGAATTTTCTATTCTCACTCTTTAATCTTTTATTGTTATATTAAAGTTGTACAAATTTTGCACAGCATACAGTTTATTTTAGGAGAAGGATATTTGGTTGAATGTATTATTTGTAAGATATGTAAGTCATGGGGCCAGTGATTTGTCTCAGCAGAAAAAGGTGTTTGCTTTTAGTCTGATGTCCAGAGCCAGTCTGATGACCTGAGTTAGTGCACCTGGATTCAGGGTGGAGTGAGAATCTACTTCATAAGTTTTCCTCTGACCTCCATATGAGGGCCATGTCATATGCATGCTCACACATATGCATTACACACACACACACACACACACACACACACACACACCAAAGTGGAAAAATTTAAATATATAAATTCTAACTATTAAGACGTGTTCTTTTCCTTTCTTTTTGTGGTAACCTTCTGGACAGATGAATATTCTTTGCACTTTCTTTCTCAAGCTTAACTGCTGGTGAGTGGAATGGGTAAGCTTACCTATAGCAGGGGGGGTGCTTTTCACAAATCTACCAGTAGTATAAATAATGACCCAGAGTCTTCTGTATCGTTTGAAGCTCAGGCCTTTTGCTGGGGCAGCCTTCCAGCTACCATTTAAGCTTACCCTGACTACTCCAGCCTACAACCTGCCACGTGGCCCGCTCTTTACCTCTCTGCCCCCGTTCCCATCCACGTGTTCTCGTCTGTGCCTGCTACCCAAGCCCCTGCATTTGCTTTCTTCTCTGTGCATTCCCATTTCTGTCCAGAAGTTCTACTCTTCACTACCTGATCCAGCTCTTTATTATAACTAATCAGCAGTAAGACAATGCCAGAACATTTTTTTTAGATTGCCTCTAGGCATAGAGGGTTGTCTGAGCAGATGTGGAAGGACAAGTATTTAGAAATATAAGGCCGATGATGGGCCATAGAAATGACAATACCAAGACCCTTCTAGTATTTAGCTCTCTTGCTGTACAGCAATCAACAACTGACAATACAAAGATACACTTTCACACAACGTGAAGAAAAGTCACCCCAACATCTACCCCTTTTAGTTCAATAAATGACTTTATAACCAATAAACTAATACAATAAGAACAATTATAAGAACTATCACATTAATAATGCCTAGTCCGTTTGTATTTGGCAACCTTGGAGAAAGTATTCCACTATCTATCTTAACTTGATGAATCCAAAATTCTGTACTTAAATCACTTTCTTATCATCATTTAGGCTTTCATATCTCTAACCTTCATAACTTGCATTTATCAACCTTAAAACATTTTCTTAGATCCTAAAACACCTTCTTAGATCCTGAACAGCTTAAGCTTTTATGTCCTTTAATCCTTATAAACTTTACATCTCTTTTATGAATGTTCTTTTTTGAATCTGATAACAAGGGATACTGTAAAACTATAACCATTTAGTCTTCAACCCAATCAGGGGCTTGAGAAAGATAGATATTACCTGAGTAAACAGGATGTGCAGAGCAAGCAGCTTCCAAATACATAGAAATGACAGAGACCGTTGGCTACCTGGTCAGTCACCCAGGTTTGTCTGTGTTGGTGGGGTATCAGGCACCAGGCCCAGAAGATCTGACAAGCTTTTCTGTGAAGCAGGAATTTTGGAGGACTGTGCTATCTTGTCTTTGCAATTCCCAGTGTCTTGCCTGTCCACAGTTTGGACAGCATGCTGCCAGCAGTTGAGGTAAGGAGCAGGCCTCCCCTCCCCCCCAGTGGCCAGCTTTGCCGCATTTGAAGTAAGCTCCATGTGGTACTCATCATCTTCTTCGGAGTAGAATGGGGGCACTGCCAGGAGCTGATGTGACTCTCCGTCAGAAAATCCTTCTATTATGAAAACATTTTAAATGCCACATTCTGAAGCTCTATCTAAAGTATATCTAATTAGACAAAGGTTGCTTGTTTCTAGCTATTTATTTTTTACTGAACTTTGAAAACATATACAGGAGGCTAAATAAAGCTTATTTCTATAATTAACTAAACTAGTATCTAACACAGCTACAAGTATGAATATTTATAGCTAACTGAATACTAATTTGCATTTTAATTATCTTAAACAGTTTGCAATAGTAGCTTTCAAAAGACTAGAATTTTACATTATATTTAAATGAGTTGCATATGTACATATACCTTAAGCAAGAGTTGAATCATACATAGAGTACACTATATCAAATACAACCTTAAATTTTTATCAGTATGCAAAATCCATACCAATATAAGATATTTAAGACTTTGAGCTTTCTAGTATAAAAGGAAATACAATAATCCACCCTTTTTTGTACTTATCAAGGAGATACAATAATCTATCTTTCTTTGTCCTTTCAACCATTTATGTCCCTTTTTCATCCCCTAACACTACATAGGAAAGAAAGGAAGATGGAGAGGAGAAAGAAAGAGATCCCTGAAATAACTTTTTAAAATTTTGTTTTCTCCCTGACCATGACCAATAAAAACTTGTAACCAACCTAAATGATGACAAACATCCATAACCCACTGAATGACAAAAACTTCCCACCCCACCTCTCAGGAATAAGGTCATCACGTTCTTAAAATTGCTTCTTGCTGTCTGGGGGTGAAGGCATGTCATGGGAACGCTAAAAACATTGAGATATTGGCCAAGTCCTCAAAATGCTGGCTGCTTCACTTGCTGCTCAGGCTCTGTGGGATCATCTGGGCTAGGAAAGTGCAGGGCTTAACTGAAGTCCTGGCTGAAGCAGTCTGTGAGGCTGGACCTTCTGAGGCTAGCCGTTTTGAAGCTGGATTTTGAGGAAAAACAGCTGAGGCAGTCTGTGAGACGAGATCATCAGGGATACTCATTTCGTCTTCATTGGTGTCTGCTCCTTTTGCTCTGAAAACACAGAACCTTTTAAAGGTAACATTGTAGGTACATTTCAGCATTAACACATGTATGGAATGTGTGGTGTGCACAAATCAGCTAACGATGATTCTGTGCTCTGTGCTTGAGCAGGTGAAAGGCATCTGCCAAACCTTATAGGTCCATTTGATACTGCATAATCAAACTGTAATATAAATCTTCATCCATGATGAATGAAAGAATGACATATAATAATAAACCATGAGAACTAGGTAGCCAAAAAGATTCACTGGTTTCTGTGGAGACATTCATGTCACAGCCAGTCTCTTGAGCTGTTCCCATGTGCAGGGATCAGCATTCCTGTCACTTATTTTGTTGTTTTTCTGGGTCTCTTCTTCCATGTCAGCAGGCAAAATTTTCAGGAGGTCTTTCACTGTCGAATCTAATTTTTAATAATTTTGAAGTAATTAATCCACAGCTTTTTCCTGGAGAAACAGAAGCATATCCTCTTCCCCAACACAACACATTTCCTGACTTCAGTTCTGAGGTTACACATCCTTAAAATAGATAGACTGATTTAATTCAGCAGTCTTTTCTAAAATCCAGTGTTTTCCAGCAGATGTGCTACCTGAATCATTGATATTAAAAAAAATTTAAGTTGGAAACAACCCAACAGAGTCCTCCAACAGAGGAATGGATACAGAAATTGTGGTACATTTACACAATGGAATACTACTCAGCAATTGAAAACAAGGAAATCATGAAATTTGCAAGCAAATGGTGGGATCTAGAAAAGATCATCCTGAGTGAGGTATCCCAGAAGCAGAAAGACGCGGTATATACTCACTTATAAGTGGATACTAGACCCATAACATAGGATAAACATACTAAAATCTGTACACCTAAAGAAGCTAAACAAGAAGGAGGTTCTGGGGAAAGTTGATCAATCCTTACTTAGAAAGACAAATGGGATGGACATTGGAAGTAGGAGGAAATAAGAAACAGGACAGGGGCCTACCATAAAGGGCCTCTGAAAGACTCTACCTAGCAGTGTATCAAAGCAGATGCTGAGACTCATAACCAAACCTTGGGCAGAGTGCAGGGAATCATATGAAAGAAGGGGGAGTTAGTAAGACCTGGAAAGGACAGGAGCACCACAGGGACCAAATTTTTCTGGGCCCAGGGGTCTTTTCTGAGACTGATTCTTCAACCAAGGACCATGCATGGATATAACCTAGAACCCCTGCTCAGACGTAGCCCATGGCAGCTCAGCATCCAAGTGGGTTTCCCTAGTAAGGGGAACAGGGACTGCCTCTGACATGAACTCAGTGGCTGGCTCTTTGACCTCCCCCAACCCCAAGGGAGGAGCAGCATTGCTAGGCCACAGAGGAGGACATTGCAGCCAGTCCTGAAGAGACCTGATAAACTAGGGTCAGCTGGAAGGGGAGGAGGTCCTCCCTTATCAGTGGACTTGGAAAGGGGAAGGGAGAAGATGAGGGAGGGAGGGTGGGATTGGGAGAAAATGAGAGAGGGGGCTAGAGCTGGGATACAAAGTAAATAACCTGTAATTAGTATAAAAAATAAAAACAAAAAATTAAAGTTAATAAAGCATTATTTAATCTATCTCTGGGAGAATTTTATCCCCCCTCTGTTTTATGACCATTTCCTTTAAAGTATGGTTAGAGTTTTCTACAATTGCTTGACCTGTAGGACTATAAGCTATACCTGTAACATATTTTATGTTATAATGTTTAAAAATTGTTGCATTTTACTGGATACATATACTGGAACATTGGCAGTTTTAATCTGTAAAGGTATTCCTAAGATAGCTATCATGTCTAATAAGTGTGTAATTACAGAATCAGCCTTTTCACAACCCAAGGCAGAAGACCTTTGAAATCCTGAATAGGAATCCATTTAAAAATTGATATACATATTTTAATTTCCTCAAATCTGCAAAATGAAACACATCTATCTGCTAACTTTCATTTTTTGGGTACCTTTAGGGTTACTTTCAGCAGGTAGTGGAACTTGGTTATACAAAGAAAAAGTAGGACAATTTTTCATAATTTCCTTGGTTTGGCACCAGGTTATAGATTTTTTTCTTTAAACCTCTACTATTTACCTGATGCCTTTTATGAAAAATTGAAGCTTCTAATACACTTCCTATTAATAATTGATCTATTGCCTCATTTTCCAGGGCCGCTGGTCCTGGTAAATCTGTATGAGATCAAATATGAGTTATATAGATATTGGATGATCTTTGTTTCAAATTACCTGTTGTAGTTGTATAAATAACAAAGTTAATTCTGAATCATCTAGAATGAATTCAGCAGTTTCTATATGCAAAACAACTCTGCATATTGAGGGTCAGTAACTACAGTAAGAGATTCTGGAGGATCTAATAGAGATTTCTCTGAGCTAATTAGAGAAATTTCTTTATTCTGATTTAAAAGATCCTCTAATTTCTGTTCTTCCACTTGTAATTTATCATTCCTCCTCTCAGTCCTCTCCTCCTCTAAATCCACTTTATTTTGATCTTTCTTAGAGAGGGACATAGAAAACTCCAATCTTTACCCAGAAATTATAATTATTTCCATGCTGATAATTATAACAAAACTATATGGGGTCCAGAAGTCCTTTGCTATAGTGTTTTCTATTTTTTTTTAACACAGAGGAAAAAAAAAAGATTTTTAAATCTCGCTAACTCTCTGCTTACTTCAGAGACTTCGCTGTCTTATTTAAACTTAATATTTCTTCCTATGACTTCCATTTTTTCAGTGTTTATGCACACTCACAGAACATTTCTACCTATCTCTGTTTCACTGCTTCTGAACTCTAATATCTAAGCTTCTCTGTACTCTGTCCTTTTCAGGGAACGTTCCACGCACACATTACCAGCTCTGATGGCGTCTCAGTTTTCAGCTGCCCTTGTGGTCAGGTGTCCTTAGGAGCTCTGGGCCTCTGCTTTGATTGCCTGTAGCCCATGTCACATCCTGGCCTACCCACTCCAGCTCTGAGAAGGAGCTGGGCCCACGTGGTAGCGGACACTCCTTGGGCTGGCACAGGCAGTGGCGCATGCTCCCGCTGGCAGCAGCGTGTGCTCTTTTCACCAGCTGCTGGCCGCCATGCCGCCTCCTCAGGTTCTTCATAGTCTCTGCCACCTGCTGCTCAGAGAGCAGTGTGCGGCTGCCAGGAAGACATCACTTCCAACTGCTCATCAACCACAGCTTGCCGGTAGGTACCTCCGGCACCCCTTGCCACGGTTTCAATTCCTCAGCTCTCTTCTCTGGCTCCCATGTCCAGAACTCCTCTTCGGTCTTAACCCTGGAATCCCATGCCTAAGCCTGAATTTCAGCTGCCCCACATTGGTTTACTGTAGAGAGCAGGGGCTTTTTGCAACCCGCAAGTGTTATAAATAAAGGCATGGAGTCTTCTATATATTTGAAAGCTTTGACCTTTTGCTGGGGCACTCTCCCAGTTACAGTTTAAACTTCACACAACGGTTCCAGCCTACACCCTGCCACGTGGCTCCAGTGTCTGGAACGCATCTCTTGTCTTAACTCTGGAATCTAATGCCTAAGCCTGGATTTTGACCTCCTCTTTACCTCTCTGCTCCTGCTCCCCACCCCTCTGTTCTCTTCCTTGTCAGTCTCTGAATCCCCCACATCTGCTTTCTCCTCCCTGCGACCTTCTCTCTGCCCAGAAACCCTGCCCTCTACTTCCTGTTCCAGATATTGGCTGTCAGCTCTTTATTATAACCAATCAGCAGTAAGACAATGACAGAACATCTTTTAGATTGCCTCTAGGCATAGAGGGCTGTCTGCCCTTCAAGTATCTAAGCAGGTGTGGAAGGACAAATATTTACAAATATAAGGCCGGCGATGGGCCATAGAAGTGACAATACCAGTATCCTGCCAGCACTTAGCTGGCTGGTACAACAATCAATAACTGACAATACCGAGACACACTCTCACACAATGTAAAGGAAAGTCACCCCAATACTTATCTGCAGAGGACTGCCTGGATGGAAAGTTGAGTCTCAGGGAGGCTGCAGGGAGGCAGGGTCTCACCAGGCAGAGTGGATGGTGCTTCGACCACAGGGAACTCACATAGGAAATGCATTTGCTAAGGCCCAGTAGCCCCATTTCTAAGGATAGAGATGGCAGAAAGGTCCCCTGGTGACCTCTGTAAGACAGCAGTTCAGAAGCGTTGATCACAGCAGTGGTCTTCACAAAGGATAAGAGATGGATGCTATTGGAGGCCTCAGTAGAGGGAACTAAGGACCTGAATAAGGATAAAGCATTATCGTAGTAGAATCATCCGTAACAGCTCTCAGCAGTGTGCCTGACCTTGCAAATAGAATGTACGTGACGTCCAAGACTAAGCTGAGCTGATGAAAATTAAGATGGCTCGTATCCCTGGGGAGCCTGAGAGCTGGAGGGTTTGGCTGTTGTGATGTTCTTTTTATTAGCCGGTCACTGTGTACCCCCACATAAGCAAGTAGCATTTCTGTCTACATTTTTCACACATGTGAAATGTTGTTAACAACTAACAAGGAAATAAAGAAGGAGATCTACAAAGATATCCCGGGTCATTGTAATCCAAGACGCAGGAGCCAAAATATTATTAGATGACAGAGAATGCAAAGTCATTGCAAAATAGTTGTGCAAAATAGAGTAGTTGCATGCCTTGGGCATCAGGGTGCATTTTTATATAGCTGTAAAAATTTACACAAACTGCTGAGATCCTCACCCCCCATCCCTACCATGTGTAGTAAAGCCGCACTGTGCTTCAGATCCCAAACCCTGACATTAGAGACAAACATGTCAGGTGGTGATGCCACGTGCTCCCTCTCTTGTCTTTCTGGCTTTTCCCGGTGTCCTGAGTTGAAGGGAAAGCCTGGCCCTGTGATTTGCTTTGGTGACATCAAGCAGGGAGGACATGGCAAGAGGTGCTGTATTCCTCCCAGGGGTACGTACTGAGCCATCACAAGAGTCATGTCTTGCCTCCACCTGTGGTGGTTGCAGAAGGACACGCTGTGATGCCCTGTGAAACTAGAGCAGCTCAGCAGAGTGGGTCTTATTGGGGATGGCGATCTAGAGGAACCTGGCTTCTCTCAGGAGGCAAGTAAAGCCTGTCATGTAAGCACTGAGGTCTTGATGCTCTTTGTTACTGCAGCAAGCCTCATCTTTTCTGACTGATACGGTAGATGAAAGTTTGCCCATAGTAATTCTCGTGTATCAATGAGGCAGTTCAAAGGGGTGGACCTCATTGAGGTCAAGGAAGGTGGTAGGAGAGGGCAGGAGAGGAGGAATAGTTCAGTCATAACGGATGACAGCTGGATGGGAGCCAGACGCTCAGTAAGGCATTGTAGACAATTATGCGCTGTTCATTGCAAAAGGCCGGGAAGGCTTGTCAGTGTCCCACTGCAAAGACATGGTGATTGTTAGAGGAGACAGAAGCATTTACTTTGATTTACGCTTTACCCGGTGTATACCTGTGCGGAAACATTACATGTTCATTTAATGTGCCAGTCAGGTGAGTAAACCGAATTTAAATTATACAAAAGAACAGGAGCTCTCTGTTCCAGGCCTGAGAGTCACAGGAAGAACACACCGAAAGACACGTCTCAGATGACTCGGTAATGGAGAAAAACACAGGTTAGCAAAAACCAGTAACTGGGCCCAGTCTCAGGAGAAGGGAAAAAAAACAGAAAAGAAAAGAAAAGAAAAGAAAAAAGCAAAGTCCAAGGACTCTCAGAGGATAAAGCTAAATTAGATGAAGTCAAAAGCTCTATGAGATAGTAGAAAAGATAACCCCAAAGCTTCAAGCCCATCCTACCTGCAACTATAGGCCACAGGTAAAATGCTGAGAAAATGACACAACAACAACAACAATGCGGTACAGTGTCAGGTCACAGCTGTGCAAGCCTGAGGAGAGGAAGAGCCCTGAGGAAGTTCGGACATCTACAGCCAACTTGTGGAAATCAGAGTCTGTGAGGAAGCTGGCTGACAGAAAAGGCTGAAGCAGAGGAATGAGTTTTCTGTAGCCAGACCACAGGCGGCCACAGGGCTATTGGACGGGTCCTCGCTGCCATCATGGAAAGGCCTTTGGGCTCAGAACTGGCTGCAGTTCCGGAAGAGCTAGGTTCAGTTCCCAGGACCCACATGGTGGCCCATCACCTTCCCTCATGACAGTTCTAAGAGGGCTGAAGCCTTCTTCTGACCTCTTGGACACCAGGCACACATATAGTACAATGTATATGTGGATAAAACACCCATATACATAAAAATAAATAAATCTAAAACAGTGAAAAAAATTGTTACCCAGAAGTTTACATTTTATTACCCAAACCTAGCAGAAGGTAGCAAAAATGCTGAAATTAAACAAATGAAACAAAAATAAATCTGTACTGTAGGCTCACTTGTGAGGATGCTGCAAAGAACCGCAAGCGAATGAGCAGATGGAACAGTAATAAAACACACAGCCCGTGTTTAAGCAGAGCCACAGCAGCGCGGTTCTGCTCAAAATCAAGACATCAGCTCACACGAGCCAAGTCTGCCCGAAGAACCAAAGGAAAACACTACGAATGGGTTCTGAAAAATCTCTGTCGACATTAGCCACTTCTCCTCGCAAGAACATTCTGGAAAACAAGGAAGGAAAACAGCACCCGTTTACTCAGGCTGTAGAAGCGAAGCAGTTCAGCTAAAATAGACACGCGGCGGGGCCTTCTGTCGTTACCACCAGGCGGCGCGGTTGAGGAGAGCACCAAGATGGCAGTGAACAAAAGGACAGACCTGCACAGGGGCAGCCTACACCTGCCTGCGATTTCAGCCGATGATGCCAACTGGGTCTCTGAAAGTATCAGATGGGAAATAATTTGTAACTTTTAGCTTGGGAACTGTTCTGAGTGGTGGGCTGAAATCCTGGGCTCTCCCTCTGGGCCCAGGTGGGAATTACCCCTTTATCCAACGTGTTCGTGTTGTCCCAGCTGTCCCCACTGCCCACCTGTCTTTCAGGGAGTAGCTGGCACCTCGGTGAAGTGTGCGAGAAACTCTTACTTTACTGAGTAGCAGCCTTGGTATTGACTTGGTGATAATTGCTTTGTTTTGTGACTAGTTATTGTTGTAAATCCCCTACTATGTCAGATAGGTAGATTAAATTTTGTCGTATGACCAGAAAATAATAGATAATCTATATCTCTGTATCACCCATATATATATATATAATCACCCATATATATCTATGTCATCTATGTATATTATGATCTGTCATCCATATTTATGTCTGTGTGTTTTATATCTTGATGTTTATGTCATTCACATTATCTATATCATTTTATAATTGATTTACATACCAGCTATATTCGCCATTACTGTCTATAGCTATGTCATTTATATTATCATATATGTATCACTTGTATCATCCATATCCATATCAGCAATATAAACTGTATTACTTATATCATCTATGTCTGTATCATTTATATAATCTCTAGATTATCTATATCATTTTTATCCATATTCTTTTATTACCTATATCTATATTATCTATGTCACCTGTATCATATAATTTACATCGTCTATATCCATATCATTTATAAATATCATTTATATCATCTATACCATATGCACTATTGGCTTCAACCCTACTTACCCATCTCTGTGCTCTTTTTCAAATGTAGATATAGCCTTTCTCACCATCCTCATTTTAGGAACAGTGTCTCTTCCTTCAGGGTTCCCCATTGAGCTGCCCTCTTGAGGCCACTCATAGAGGACACAGCGTAAGCTGTCACTCTGCTTGGATGTGGCAGTGACCTTGATGTCTGACAGATGCCAGGTCAGGTGCTGGCCCACTGCTTCATAAGGCCCGGCATGTGGCCACCTGCCCATCTTTGCTTGCAGGCAGACATGAACTCACAGACTGGGGAAGAGGAACAGCTGAGGAGGCCAGGGGCTCAGTGCTGGTACCTCCTGCTGTGCTACGCTGACCTTGTATGCATGGTGGCTCCAGGCTGTCACAAGAGGCTCACAATAGTTCCTTCCTCTAAGGTCAAGATAGGGCTCAAGTGTTAAAGGCCTCTTCTGCTCCTTCCAGGCTGGGGGAGATCCCTATACTAGTTCTTGCTTTCCATGTTTCAGTCTGAAGTGGTCATTCAGAGATCTGTCAACAGTTTGTGAAGAGACACCTCATCAGGCACCAACCTATATGAAACTTCTCTGATGTCTTCACACAGAACCCTGCCAACGCTGGACTCAGGGAGCTCGGCTGCTGGGGAGCTCTGATCTGCTGACACCACATTCAACTTAGAGGCTACTTGACCCTCCATGGTATGGCACATGCCGTGGATGGCCAAGGTGCTGGTATTCACAAAGGAAGCCTACGCTTGCTGCCCAGGAACCATGGCTTTCTTGTCTCAGCATTCTTCTAGACTATAAGGTGTAATGTAA
This sequence comes from Meriones unguiculatus, assembly GCF_030254825.1. Lineage (NCBI taxonomy): Eukaryota > Metazoa > Chordata > Mammalia > Rodentia > Muridae > Meriones > Meriones unguiculatus. Next base: position 13,956,508 of record NC_083356.1, read on the forward strand.
TATGAACTTCTGGGTTTAGCACTGGGGGAAGCTAGATAGGGCAGGCAGGAACTTTGACATGGAAGGTACTAACAGTGATGTTGGGATGGGGCAAGGAGGATAGCAGTTCTTCCAGAAATAGTCTTGAAGCATTTTCTGCCCTAGGTCATCTCCTTTCCTGGGTCTTCATACCTCTGTACCTTGTAGGGCCCATGCTTCAGCCAACAGTCCCTCAATTCTAGAGCTACAGTGAGGATACCTCAAAAGAGCACATAATTGAAGGGGCTGAGGACTCAAGGGCCAATCCTTCCTGTACTGGAAGTGCAGGGGTTTGGAAGAAGGGTGCTCCTTCTCTGGAAAGTTGGGCTGGGTTTCTTTGCCTTCAGTTTTCTTCTGTCACTCATTCACTTATTTCCTCAATCATTTGCATAACACCCACCATCGGAAACTCCAGTTAGTGGGACAGAGGGATGTTTCCTTTGTCCTCATCTTGTCTTCCCTTGGTGGGATGGGGCTGAGACCTCTTCAGTGGTCTGTTTGCCTTTCAGGCATCACAGGAGAACATATTATTGATTTAACCCCAGGCACTTGCATCACGAACAGGAGGTGGCGACAACTCATGCTTACATGGCAAGTGGAGGAGACCAGGCTACATGGATGTGAGTGACAGACCCAGGCCTGGCAGAGCTGGTGCTGAACCAGCGATCCAGGCTCTGGATGGGGGACGTTGGGTTCTTCATCATCACATGGCAAGGTTCCCTGGGGCATCCTGGCCCATTCTAGCTTCCCTTTCAGGAGTGGGCCAGAACCAGACCTGTAAGTCTCTTCAGGAAGTGCTTTCCATGGTCAGAGGCGAACAGCATTCTCCTTGGTCCCACAGGCCTCAGGCAAGGGACAGCAGGAATGTGGCTGTACCAAGCGATTATTTTTCAGCAGAGACTCTGACAGTCATCAGGCAGACAAGGAGCACACAGCGCTGTCATCAGCCGACCTCCACCAAGAAGATGAAACTTTCCCTTTCCTGTTTTAGTTCTTGGGGAATTATTTTTATCTGGAGGAAGAAGGATCACACCTAATTAGGCTTTGTCCCTGCCAAGGAGTTAATTGCAATCTCTGAATATTTTGCTTTTTTCTGAGCCATGTGGCTAGTCTTTTAATTACCGTCTACAGATCTGTCACTGTTGTCAACAATAGATCACTTCTCCCTCTGGCCACAGGTGACATCATCACAACAGAGCAATGTTCGTCCTTGGCCTTCCCCTTGGGTGACCAATGTCTGGAAGTCACAAGGCAGCCTTCCCTCCGAGGTCAAATCCCTTAATTTACTCAATAATTAGATTTCCATAAAAATCAAAGAAGGCCACCTCAGACAGTGACAGCCTCTCTGATGTTTGTGACCCCCACACCTTGACCACTCTGTATGGATGGCTCTTTATATTTTAATGAAAGAAAGCCAATTAGCTATAAACTGATTACTAAAACAGAACCAGGGTCATTTCTTTGCAACAAATCAATCAACAAAATGCTAATTACAGATCGTCGTTTCGGCTTGGATTAATCTATTAGTAATTAAAGAGAAGTGCAAACCCAGCCTTGGACTTAATTGTAGCCAAAAGGCACAAATGTCTTTTTCTTGACCGGTAAGATGCTGTTATTTAGCTTAATGTAGACAGAAAACCCATTAATTGTCTAGGACATTCATGGGTCTAATAACATTTTTAGAGGCGGTCTTTGGAGGCATTCGCGAGGAATGTAACTGGGGTTGTACTTTGGAAAGATGGGCATCTTCTTTTGATTCGTTTATAATTGAATTTGCATTTTTATTGTGCTTGTAAAAGCAATTTTTTTTTCTAGTGCAGAATAGTAAATCTTGGGACCTAACTCTCAGCAGGCCCATTGAATTCCTCTCTCACAGAGGACAGCTGGTGGATGTGTGAGGTCATGCTGGCACCTAGCGCTTGTGAGCTGGGCAGGGAAGGAGGCTGGGGTCACAACGAGGGACCCTCTGGTGTCTCCAGAGCCACCTCTTTGTTTTCTTATAAAGCCTTTCTATTGCTTGTTTGTTTATTTATTTATTTGTATGTATGGCCCCCAATAACCCTCCCCCCCTTGTGTGTGTGTGTTTGTGTGCGCAAGTGTGGTCCAAGGTCAACCTCAGGTGTTCTTTCTTTTTATTTTTGGAGACAAAGTCTCTCACCAAGCAGGCTAGCCTGGCTAACCAATTAGATCCAGAGAGCCACCTGTCTCAGCCTCCCCCGTGCTGGGATTACAGGTGCGTGGTGCCATCACGGCTGGGTTTGTAATCCGGTGCTGGGGACTGAACTCGTGCTTCTCCAGAAGTCCTCATGCTTGCACAGGAGGTGCTCTCCTGATAGCTGGCTTTCTACTACTGTGATAAAACACTGGCCAAAAGCAACCTGTGGTTTATTTGGCTTACAGGCTCCTGTCCATCCTCGACGGAAGCCACGGTAGGAACTCAAGGCAGGAGCATGGAGCAGAAACCAAGGCAGGAGCATTGCTAACTGGATTTCTCCTTTGGCTTCTTCTTCGAGATTTCTTACACAACTCAGGACCACCTGCTCAGGTCTGATGCTGCCTGCAGAGGGCAGTGTCCCCCTCGCACATCAATTAGCAACCAAGAAAATGTCCAGCAGGCCAGTCTGCTGGGGACAATTCTTCAGTTGAAGTTTCCTTTTCCAAGGTGACTCTAGTTTTTGTCAAGGTGACAACAACCAATATTGGTACTCAGTAGACTGAGCCATCACTTTTCTGTTATTTGGATTTGTAGTTCCAGAGCCTTATATGTGCTAAGGGCTTTAAGCTTTACAGATAAAGAAACTCAAAGATGGGGAGAGTCCCTGCTTGAGGTTACAGGAGCAACTGGGACACTTGACCCTGCTCCCTGATGATGCCTTACTAAAGATGCTTGAGAGGGGAAGAGAGCTGTGTGGTATGGACACAGAAACCATCTGGACCTTGATAATAACTGACTAGGAATGTCAGGAGCAGAAGACTCATAGGGGGACACCGCGAAGGTCCATGGGAAAACGTATCTTCCATATGCAGGGTCTGAAAGGCCAGTTCACCTGCCAGGGGCCAAGGCCTGAGCAGACAAAAGCTGGGGGTCCACTGTGGTGCCTACCGACTGGACTGGTATTGCTACAAGGTGAGTCCTCACTGGTTTTCATCCTCAGGCTGTGCTGTTGCTGACTTGGTTGAGTGCTGTGTGTTTAACAATGGGGCTCCCGTTTTAAGAAATGAAGACACATTGAGAGGTTCGGGCAATGGCTCAGTGGGTAAAGTACCTGCCATGCAAGTGTTAGGACCTGAGTTCAATACCTAGCACCCATGTAAAATCTGGCTGACGTGGCACATGCCTGTAATCCCAGTACAGGAAACGATGAGGCAGGTAGAGTCCTGGGGCGTGTTGGCCATTCAGTTTAGGTGAATTGGTAAGCTCCGAGGTCAGTGAGAGAGCCTGTCTCAAAAAAAAAAGTGATTGAGGAAGACACCCAATGTTGACTTCTTGTCCAAATACACCTGTAGACACAGGTGTACATGCACACACACAGACACGCACACACACACACACACACTCACACTCACACACTCATCTCTGAAAAGTTCTGGGGCACTATATGAGTACCTAGCTGCTCACTGACACTCATCTATTGCCCCTAGGAAAGGGACAGCTTCACCAACACAAGCTTTATTAGAATGTGCCAGGGCAGTTTGCAAGTGAGAGCTTAGATTGACAAGTGAGAGCCATGCTTTGGAGTCCCTCAAGCACCAGTGACAGTCTCAGGTTTCAGTGAGTATATTAGTTATTTTTGTTGTTCTTGCTGTTGGTGTGATAGAACACCATGATCAAATCAACTAATAGAAAGCAGAGGGTTAAGAGTCTATCATTGTGGGAAGGCCTGCCAATGGTCAGTAGCTATGGCGGCTGGAAGCAGGAATCTGAGAGCCCACATCTTCAATCACAAGCAGGAAAGAGAGAGAATGAACTGAAAGCGGGCAAGGCTATATACTCCCAATGCTCACCCCAGGTGACAAACTTTCTCCAGCAAGACTGAACCTCCTCAAATTTCCCAAACAGAACCAACAACTGGGGACCAAATACTCAGATACCTGAGCCTATGGGGGGTGGGACATTCTCACTCAGGCTACCACAGGGAAAAATGTGGCAGATCAGAGAGAAGCAGGACCAAGGTAGCAGGTAGATGAATTTTCCCAAGTCCAGAGCCAAGGTGGCTTGGTGCTCAGGGGCCTGAGACAAAGCTGGTGCTGGGAGATCTGTGACAGACTTCTGGTTCTCACAGAAACTGACACATGGGCCCATGTCTTTGGTAGTCTGTGATTTACTTGGTTAAACTCATACCAAGAAGCATTACCTGTGTGGACACCCTGATTCCTGACCTGTTCATAAACTGTCCTCCAGAAATGTTCTCAAATGTCCTGAGCCTGGACACAATTTCTCCTTATGAACTCATTTGTGATGAGTTCACTCTACCTGCCTCATCGTTTCCTGTACTGGGATTACAGGCATGTGCCACTTCAGCCAGATTTTACATGGGTGCTAGGTATTGAACTCAGGTCCTCACACTTGCATGGGAGGTACTTTACCCACTGAGCCATTGCCCGAACCTCTCAATGTGTCTTCATTTCTTAAAACAGGAGCCCCATTGTTAAACACACAGCACTCAACCAAGTCAGCAAGTTATCCAGGCGGTGTGTGTGGGGGGCATTGATCAGAGAGCCCATGTGGGGAACACTGGCATTCTCATGAAGGAGGAGGGGGTTCTTGGTGGACTGGGAACTTTGGGGAAAAGATTTTGTAAGGAAATTCTGCGCAGTTGGGTGAGACAGAGAACTTAGACGTCTGGGCCCTTCTGTAGGAGGTGGTAGTTACCCATTGAGTCTTAGAGCCCTGGGCTGACAACATGAAGGACACAGAGATAGGAGACTTTCAGGTGCTCCTCCTTCCAGGGGAGAGACCATCTCTGGTGGAAACCTTGATTGGAGAAGCTGGGATGAGGGGGCTGATGAAGGCAGCAGTTTCTGGTGAGGTACACTGACATGAGTGTGCAGAGGGGGGACTTATTCCCTGAAAAGACAGGTCCCTGCTCTAGGACTCAGGTTCCCTCTTCTGTTTCCTGCTATTAAGGTGAAGGCCCTGGGATATAGGCTTATAGTGTGTAGCAAGAGGCAAGAAGCTTTTAACAGCCACCTCTGTAACTCATCTCTATCCCATCCGTGAAACAAAGGATAGGCTGACCTGACTGGGGGATGATGCCCGGCCTTATCCTTATGAGTGCCATCAGTAGGGTGGCCAAAGTTGTCAAAAATATCCCTCCAAAACCCAGCTAGAGATCTTGGAAATGAAAATACAGTTGCTGAAGGAAATAAACTATGACCCCATGGAAGCCTTTGATATACATTATCTTTACCTCTACCTTGCAGCTCATGGGATCATTACCTTAAACCTTTTCCAGTCCCAAATTTCAACCAGTTGATTAGTAGTGAAAGTCAAAGGCCACCCAGGACATCCTGGCATCTGCCATCTCCCCCATGGGATGTCTACTGAAAGCACAGACTGTCACAACAGGACGACAGCCTTGCCTCATGCTAACAGATACTCTGATTCTTGGGTCCATTTCTCTTCCTTCTTGCTTGCTGTGGTAGGTGTGTTCTAGACAGTGTCTCCAGATCAAGCAGTTAGAGAAGTGAGGCGTGGGGTGGGACACTAAAAATATGGGCTGTAAGAATGAGTATTAGCTGATGACACCTAGGGGTAGAGTTGCATGGTGAAGGGGTAGGTAGAAATGTGTGTGGAGCCCTAACATCCCTGCTGAGGCTGCCCAGTGTTCTGCCTAGCTCACCCACTCTGAAGACCAAGGTTGGCCTTGATTTTGAAGTGATCATGGAGGTAAGTCTAGAAGGTGAAAAGGATGAGATACTTTTGGAGTTGATTTCTCCTCCCTTGGTCCTGAAGAGGACTGAGTCTTGATGCCAGAGAGAAGGCTCAGCTTCTTGTTGCTTGTCTCCTGTATCCTCCTTTCAGCTGTCTCAGCTGAAACCATGACAGAGTCAAGCATGGCCCCTAGGACCTCCTAGGGATGAGGACAATGCATCTGCCTTATGCATGTCTGGACAGCTCAGAGCTGCTCAAAAATCTCACATGTTGTGCTGATAGGCCATGGGCCAGGCTGAGGAAGCTCCCGCTATGAGGATCTGCAAGGGAGCTGGAGTCACAGACCAAAGTTTTCCAGATGTGATCTTACCTTCAGCCTGAAAGGGCAGAGCTAGGGTTCAGTACCACCCCTCCCTTCCGTGTGACTGGATGCTGGGGGCCTATTGGCTTGAGCAATTCCTCACAGCGTTGGGGAGGAGCACACATGCCAGCCTGCAGTCTGGTCAACCTGGTGTGCCCACTGAGATTGCAATCCCAGAGCAATCGGGGAGACCCTCCAAAATGCATTCCTGGCTCTCACACCATCTGTGTTTGCCTTTTGCAAACTCATTGGTGTTTCTCCTGACCAGGCGGTATCAGTGACCTTGCTGGGCAGGGGAGAAGGTGAATGTCCTGCTGGCTGCCGCTCGTGGGGATTGTGTGAGGAAGCAGGATGTCCGATAGGCAAGCAGGGAAGATGGATGACTGCTTAAAAGTAAAAAAAAAGAAGCTGGAATGCTCTGATCTCCAATAGGAGTGCTTGCAATTTGCATTCATTAGCAAAGCAGGATGATTACCGTTATGATTTAGGGTGCAAATCAGAAGCAGCATCTGCGTCCCTGGGGTTGGGACAGGCTCTCAGGCAGGGAGAAGGATCTGGAGCCCTCAGGGGTCTTGCTCAGCAGGAGGTTTCATCTCCAGGGTTGTTTTTTTCCAAAGTTGCTTTTACCTATTTATTTTATCCTAGTTGGCATTCTGTTTCTTGATGCGGAGTTTTGCTGTGTAGTGCAGCATGGTCTCAAGCTTGACATCCTCCTGCCTCAGTCCCTGAGTGCTGGGATTACGGATTTGTGCCACCACACCAGACTCAGGTCCGCTTTCTGAGCCAGGGAGAACTTGTAGGGGGCCCAGAGAGTAGGAAATGTTCAGCCCAGGGCCAGTTCCAAGGCCTGCCCCGCGGCATTTCATGTGTTTGGATAAAGCAGAAAACAGCAATATCAGAGCCCCGCAGTCCTCTCTGAGGCCATGCTGCTTCCCTGTGTGTTTTTCTTGCACTTCTGCACATCTGCTGATTCTCACCTTGTGACCACCTGTGAGTCCTGGGAAGGTTCCTGGGAGCTCAGCAAATGCAGCCTTTAAAGGGCAGGCTGACCTGAGTGAGGGATGATGCCCTGCCTCATCCTTATGAGGGCTATCAGTGGGGCCTGGAAGCCAAAAGGAAAACCAAGCTGGAGTCTGGCTTGGACACGAGCATTCTGACCCACAGGTAACAGATGTTCCCTAAGTATCATTTAGTGAAGGTAGCTAGCTGTTCCTGGGTCAGGCTCACACCCGGTGACAGACATGCCAGGCCCACAGCAGACCAGTGAACCCTTCGGGGCCTCCACTCTTTTTTTTTTTAAATAGGAAAACTCTTATCTTTTTGGTTGTGAATGTGCCCGACGGTGTCTCTTCATGGATCAGCGGGGTGATTTCGTGTAGAATGTGGGACAGAGGACTGCTGAAATTATATTGGGGCAGATAGATGCCTCTTGAAGTTTGAGGGGGGAGGACCCACTGGCGAAGTGAGGAGTGTAATTAATCAGAAAATTAGCATTTCAAAGGGGATATGGAAGCGGGCTGAGTTTGAGGCATGAACTCACTGAATAGCTGAATAATATTTTGTGACAGGTTCCGGCTGCCCTAATGACTCCATGCCCTTACATAGCCAGGGGCTCCACTTTATCCCTAGGAACCACCTTCAGAGGCTAGGCTCTCCCAGATAGCACAGCCATGATGACCCAGGTCAGCAGGCGGGTAGGGGTGGCTTGATGGGTGGGGCAGTGATGACTTTATGGGCTTGGGGCAGCAGCTGGAGGCTGAGACATCCTAGTGCCTGCTGTACTTGTACCTGTGCCTGTTACAACCTGTTCTGAATCCCCATTATGACAGAAATGTTGCAACTCCTTCTGGTCTCTCCAGATCACAAGCCTGACTGTGCATCTAGTTGGTCCAGGAGGCCACAGGCCACCCTGGACATATGATTCACTCCATGGCAAGAATGGCTTCAGGTTGATAATGGACAACCCAACCCTTCCTCACTTTGGTGGAAGCTTTGTTTAATCTCAGTCTCCCAGACTGTGGGTTAGATTTTCCTGGTCCCCAAATGAGCGACTGCTTCAAAGGAAGCCACTTAAAACCCTAAACAGCCTCCGTTGTGAATTTCAAGTTTGGAAATGGGACAAACAGCGGGTTGCCTGTTTGTTGTTTCGCGCATGAAATTATTCGCATACATCCACTTGTCATCTGTCACCAGCAGACCAAAGCTTTGCCTCAACAGCTGCTCAAGAACCAGCTGGGAGCCGGGAGGCAGCAGCTTCCATGGATCTGAAGAGTGTTCTTTCTATCTTCTCCTGGTAGGGGGAGATGGAAGGGTTCCTCTGCTGGAGTCTGGCTGGGCAATCAAGTGCTTGCCCTGTGAGGTACTGAGGCCACACCGCACTGAGGGCTCCTCCTCTACCTGCTAGAATAAAGATCTTTGACCTCTGGTGGTGTGGAACTCCCACACTATGCTGGGAGGCACTCCTCTGAGGCAGGGGACAGATTTCAGAGCCCAGGGAGACCAACATTACTATTGCTGTAATGCGCTGGATGCTAAAGCAGACAGGCTCCAAATGGGAGAGAGACCATTTGTTTACATGCTTGGGCTACCTCTCTGCCTCTACAACCTGCCTTTCCTTCTTTTCTTTCTGCTTTTTCAAAAACCAACCAACCAACTAACCAACCAACCAACAAAAAATGTAGAGAGCATAGGGGTACCCTCTTCCCACTTCTTTCTGTATTCAGTAGCTTCCTGCCTTCAGTGGAAAGCTCTCCAGGGTTTGGGTGGTGGCCTCCCCCCATTCCTACCTGTCTAGACTGTCCTGCTTCTGTCTTTGTGTTAGTCTTCATTTCTCTGTGCAACCAGAGGGGCCCATAGCCATATGGCCCACAGCCCAGCCTTTGATCCAGGGCTCCTTCCCCCTCCTCTGCAGAGATAGTGCTGTTTCTGCCATCCAGAACCCAAGGAAGATGTCTCTGCAAGGCACAATTCTTGTCAATTTGATAGAGCCCTTGAAACTGCCCCCGCCACCAACCCCCTACTCTGCACACTCCAGCATCTCATGGGTCACCTGGTTGCCTGTGTTCAGGTAGCCCTGCATCTACCCGAAATGGAATGGAAAGGCCTGCCTTCTGGGGACAAGGATGGAACACTTGGAATGAATGGGTGACACCTCTGGACTGAGGCTGGGGTTGGGAGTGCCTGTTGTCTAGAGAATAGATCTCAGAGGAAGTGACCTCTGGAAAAAGTGGAGGGTTCATGCAAGTGCCTAGCAGGGAGTCACACATCTCCATGTGAGAGAGAGAAAGTGGGCACAGGGTAGAGCAGGGAAGTGGCTCACGATGCTGGCAGCTCCCGAGTTGTGGCCCAAGTGGGGAGATCCTGCTGATTCTTCTGCCCACCAGACGACACTACAGAGATCCTGAGTCCCATATGCAAGCCAGATGACTTAGAGGCCGAGGTCTGTCTGGTTACAAGGCTGGGAGGCACCTGGAACTCTTTCCTAAATCTATTACAAAAATGCTCTTGGCCAAGTGTACATGAGTCCAAGGGAGGAGAGAGGGTGAGCACTGAGAAACTTGTCCTAAAGCCCAGCATTCCTCAGTGGCAAACGGAAGCTGGTGTGCCTGAAAGTGCCCAGTGGGCTGTCCTTCATGCTCAAGGAAAAAGCCAGACATGCATGAGAGGACAGCGTAGACATGCATAGAAGTGGCAGCATGGAGAAGGGCTCGGGAGCTGGGTTCCTCACATGGAAATGTCAGTGGAGGAGTGAGTGCGCTCAGGATTCATTATGGAAAATGTGGTCTTGATGAGTAAATGTGCAAAACCCCATAAAGAAAGTGGAAAAATAAGACAATTCTACCATGAGAACCTCAGAGTAAACCTTAAGATAGTGAAACTGAGTCAGGAGCAGTGGGCCTAGGAGCTGGGAGAGGAGGCCATGGAGCCTGGGTAGAGGTCAGTACCAAGCTATAGGCAAGCAAGACAGAACAGTGTTAGAGCCACAACTGAATAAAATGAAAATTAAAGTATTAAGATGCCAGGAGTGCTGATAAATCAGGGCTTGGAGGAAATCTCGTAGCTTTAAGTGCTAGTTGTAGAGAAGAAAAATTGTTTAAAATTGGTAATTTAAGTTTCAACATAAGCACATAGAGAATGAAAAAAAAAAACCAAACTTAAAGAGAGAAGATAAATAAAATATGAGTCAAGAGTTGATGATACGTAAAAAAAAATAGTCAACAGAAAAGTAAAAGAACTGCAACAGAAAAAAATGTGTGGCAATGTTAGGGGAATTTATAAATGTCTAACAATGCAAGAGGCAGTTGAGAGGAAGTAAATCTGAAAAAGGAAGACTTGGAGTGAGTGACCCTGATTCCACAGAGAGGAAAAGGGCACATCTAACTGTCTCTTGAGATCATCAAAGACCTTGGTACTGCCTCAAAGACAGAGAGGAAATTCCAGGGGTCGGGGGGAGAATTAATTATCTACCATGGATATGGAAGAGACCCAACAGACAGCAGCAAAAGAGGACTAGTGACATGTGACTTCCTGACAGTTCATATTGGCCAAGGGATTCTCACCCAGGAAATCAGAGTTGTCTCAAGGCTTAAACACTGGATAGCTGAGTCTGTCGATGTGACTTCATGGGTAAGAGAAACTCTTCAAGAATGAGGCCATGAGTTCGATGCCTAGCATCCACAGAAGAAGCCAGCACTGGGGGAGTACTGAGTGCTCACTGGCCAGATAGCAAGCTTCTGGTTCAGTGAGAGATCCTGCCTTCACAAAATGCAGAGAGCCATAGAGGAAGACTCTTCGTGTCTGCTCTATAACCTCCATCCTTTGCAGCACTATATACTTAAGCACATGAAACACACACATGTGTGCACCGTCTTTCCCCAGAACACCATGCATAAAACTAGCAAGCCATTCATCTCAGTAACAGAATACAGGAGAGGAGAAATTTATTTTTATGAATAGCTGTAGAAAAAGAATTGGACAAAGTTGAATTTACACACACACACACACACACACACACACACACACAACCTCAGCAGTAAGTAGAACTTCAGCCTACTATGAACTGATGACATCTCCCAGTTAATTTTTGAGGCTTACCACCATGACCAGTGCTTCCCCAAGAACTGGGATCTGCCAGCACCCAGACCAAAAGCTAAGCAAGAAATGGAGCAATGCCAAGAGAAAGAGAGGCAGCTCATCTTCATGTCACAAGGTCAAGGCGCAAAAATCATAGGGCTTCTGTACAACAATGATAAATAGGAAGAGAATTAACAACAACAACAACAACAAAAACATTTAAGAATCTAGGTGTAATCACGGAAAAATACTTAGGAATTGATTCTGTGAAAGTCACCGGACTTCTCTACACTAAAAGCTGTGAAATTTGGCTGAGTGAAATGCAGTAGGATGTAAATAAAGGAAGATTTGTGGGAAGATGCTTCTTTTGCAGGTGTATTTTTCTCAGTTTTCATCTACTTTTGAAAAGCAAAAGTTGAGCTAGTAAGACAATAATGATAGTGCTGAGGCTTTACAAGGGCCAGGTAGTTGGTCTGAGGAGATGGCTCAGTGGCCAAAATCTTTTGTAGAGGACCTGACCACAGTTTCCAGAACCCACATCAGGGTATCTGTCACCCTTTTCTGGCCTCTTCACTCACTTGCACCCAGGTGCACATACTTACACACAGACACAAACTTAATATATAGAAAATAATAATATATTATATTGCAACAATAGATATAATATAAATATATTTTATCATTATATAATAAGTATACATATAATAATTATTCTAATATATTTATATAAATATATAACTATATGTAAAATATTTTTATATAAATACATATTTAATTACATATACAAAATCAAAACATTCCTAGAAGAGCACGTGATTTTCTAAGAAAATGCTTGTGTGTATATAGTCATGTGCATCATGTTACATACAGGGAGCTCAGAGGGAAACTTGTGGAAGCCTGCTCTCTCCACCCACCATGTGGGGCCCGAGGCTTGAACCTGAATCATTAGGTTTGCCAGCAAGAGTCTTTACCTCCTGAGCCATCTCCTTCGACCAACGTGGTTTTGAAAAGCCAAAATCCTCTTATCCCAGCCATGTGACTATTCACATATATTTTGTGTGTAGGCTTCTGTGTGTATATAGTATAGCATTTCTTTCTTTCTTTAATTAAAATTGAATTACATTATTCCCCTCCTTTTTCTTGTTTCTCCCATTTCCTCCCCTTCTCAATTTGAGACCTTCTCTTCTCTAACCACTGTTATTATATATACATACTGAAGACGAACATATAAATACAACCTACGGATCCACTTGGTGTTGCCTATATGTATGTTTCTGGGGCTGGCCATTTGGTAGTAACGGTGAGACGAAGGAACCTCTTGCATCCTTTTTATTATTATTATTAATTTGAGGGTGAAAGCCCAAAGGAAGCATGGCTATTGGCGTGAACCATTCCACGGTGGAGGATAAGTGTGGACAAGGAGGGGGCTATGATAGGACAAGTTCCAGACTTGGTGGGAGGAAGCAGTGGGGAGGATGTGCTAAAGAAAAAGGCAAGGAGCAGATTCAGCGAGAGGTGAGAGGGAGGGAGCACTAGAGGAAGGGAGGAGTGGAAGGACAGAAGAGGGAGGTGAGGAGGAAGAGAGGCATCAGTTGACAGACTGCCTTCATCTGTGGTGTGGACAGGAGCCTACAGAGTAAAGCACATCTGGAAAGCACAGTTTCCCTCTTCTGTGCTGTGGAGCAGAGGTGAAGGAACACTGCCCCTTACTGTCCCATAGAAGGATGGACTAAGATTAAGGAGTCCATAACTGGGCAGGCCCTGACACAGGTGAGTCTAAGAGAACATGATGAATAGTTCTCATTAGACATTCTTTTATGGACTGGTTGGGACTTCTTACCTCACTACCTCTTATGCATGAGATAGGTAACCTGAGTCCCATTGTGGTGAGTGACAGATGGTGGATAGCCAGCGTGAAAGGGTAAATGGAGAATGGCCTCATGGCATAGGTGGGGAGCATCACCCTGACAGTCTCAGACGAGCCAGTGAAAAGCTCTGGCCAGTGTCCTAATTGGACCAACACTGTCATGTTACTGCTCTGTTGGAAAATTAGTGGAGTATGGAATTTCTGTCAAACTCGTCCCAGGCCACTTGTCATATCTTTCTCACCCCATGAAAGTCACCGTTTGTCATGGCTAATGAGGCCAAGATCATCAGGAGGCTGATGCCAGACCGGCCAGCCCAGAGGCAGAGAGATGTATGTATTAATGAATGTAGATGAAAACACACATATGTGTGTATGTATGGGTGGCTGCAGATTTTATGGTTTATCCTTGCTGTGACATTCTCCGTGGCCAGCTGCTCTCTCTAATCCTAATTCAGAGAATAGCGCCCAACACTAGTTACAGAGAAGGCCTTGCTTAGCTGAAGTTTACCCTACTGTCAGCGGGCTTTTCCTAGATACCTTCAGTCAGGTAGTGGGCTGCATCCTGCCAGTTGAGGAAAGAGCCAATGACTACAGTTGGACTCCATCTGGAGGCTGATGTACTAGGGATCCTGCCTGAGCTTCCCACCTGCTGGCTTGCCCCAGAGCCAGTGACTACATGGGATGTTGTCTTTAAGTGCATGTTACACACACACACACACACACACACACACACACACACACACACTTTGAGTACATCCTGGAAGCTGCCTAGCCAAAACATATTCTTAGCCTTGAGCACAAAGTTCACAGCAATTTGGGTGATTGAGAGGAAATCTGATATTGGAAAAGAAGAGAGTGGTTTAAAAGTCAAACCCGGCCGCTCACTTCTAACAGGCTGGCAAGGAGCAACCCATACCGTGGTGCACCAGCCGTCACACCTGATGAGATGCTTGAATCCAACTCTCAGGACGAGAGATGAAAAAAGAATGCAGGAGACCCAGAAACTATATATTTGGCACGATTTTCCTAGAGGGAATTAACGTAAAAGCTTAGACTGAATTTATTATTGTTTGCCAAGAAGAGGGAAGGGCATGCTTCCTTTCTGCTGGGAAAATAGACTGCCTGAAGGATGGAGAAGCGACCTCTTAGGCAGTCTCCATCAATGAGAATCCTGAGAAGTACCCTCCCGGACCCCGAAGGAGCTCTCCCATACTTCTCTTGGTTTGCTTTTCCTTGAGATGATTAAGAAAATAATCCACCGTATAAATCACCAAACACACAAAAAGATGAAGAACACATTTCTAAAGCCTGTTTTAAATAATCGAGATATCAATTGAGTAAAAAGCCAAGTTCCACATTTATTTTTCTCTTTGCTTCTTCGAAAGGAATGCTGCTTTAAAATGCTAGCCATGTTTTATTAATGCTAGCACGTCTGGGGAGAGAAGATATTGTCATATATGAGGGTAGGAATGTCAAGTGAAGCAAAGAGCTGAAGGCCAATGTAATGAAGCACTCAAAATTGTAAAATAATACACAATGGTTATTTTAAGACACTTTCAGAACCTGGCTCTTCACTGGCATGGGCCTGGACCCCTCCCCCACACACTTGAGGGCTGAAAGTACCCTAAGATATAAGGGGTGCGTGAGAGAATGATGGCTACCAGCACACAGGTCAGCAAAGACCAAGGTGACAGGGGCAACCTCACCAGGTTGGTTAGCCCTGTGACTATAACACTATGTAGTAATGTTCTTATTATATGTGAGAGTACTCAGCTCAGTGCTGTGCCAGTACTGAAGTGAAGGGGAAAGGATAAACGGCAGGGGAGTCATGCTGATAAGCTGTACTTCTAAAACATTCATTTTTCTGCTTGCAAGGCTCTTCACTTGTAGTAGTTTGGGGTTGATCTGCGCCCTCCAAAACCACAAAGTGACTTCTCTGCGTTTCCTTCTTTCTGTGTGCACAGGCAGTGGCCGAGAGCTCTCAGGACCATGGAGACCTCCCTGCAGGCTGTGGCTTCTTTATGCAGTTTCTGCGCTCTGCAAACTTCCCCTGAGATAGGCCTTCTAATCTTCAGAGATGTAAGTCCCATGGGAGGAAAGGTGGTAAATAATTCAGGACTTTAAAGACAATCAGTTGCCTCAGGGATCCACAGTGGACCTCTCCGAGTGGAGGTCCACTACCACGTAGGAGCAGGAAGTCATGGCAGTGCGCAGAGATGGGAGGTGTATGGTTGCCCCTACCTGTCTCCCTGGCTTTGTGGGGTAGCGTAGAGGGAGTTATCCCCCACACCTAAGGAGACATACTGTTCTTGAAGGCTACCAACAAACCACCCACCACCCTATCACCATGGGTGTGCTTGGGTCTGTGATATTCATCAGTGATCCGATTCTGTGATCTGTGCGGTAGACAGCAACACCGAATACGGTGGGCGGTGGACACTTCCTCTGAGTTGGCCCTGGGGACCAGGGCCCTAGAGGGAAGTCATGTTTCTCTCAACATCACATCTGTTAGGTTACCTGTGGGGTTTTATTCTCATGATGTCACCCTCTGAACATTTCAAATCTACAGGCAGCTGAGTGTGGCTGGAGGCTGTCAGAGCCAGAGGAAGAACAGCTAAGGGAGAGGATTGGTCTGGCTGGGGTGAGCATCACCCTTAGCTCAGGACTAGGTGTCTGGGAGGTAGTATTGCTTCAGTTGCCCTGGGCTTGTTTTAGATCAGTGGTTTTCGACCTTCTTAATGCTACAACCCTTTAATAAAGTTCCTCATGTTACAGTAACCCCCAACCATAAAATTATTTTCATCGCTACTTCACAGCTGCAATTTTGATACTGTTAGGAATCATGATGTAAATATCTGTGTTTTCCGATGGTCTTAGGTGACCCCTGGGAAAGGGTCATATGATCCCCATAGAGGTTTCGACCCACAGGACTACTGTTTTAGAACAAGGGCTCTTAAGGTTAGTTAATCTCTGTGTCTGGCTGATTTGGGGGAAGAGAATTCCAATCTCAGCTGAGAAACCATGACATAGCCTGAAGAGTCAGCCAGGGTAAAGGGGGTACAATAGTCTTTGGAGAGGTCTACAGAGGGAATGTCTGGGTCATCCGTCATGGGTCCCTAGGAGTTTTATAGGTGGTTACTACAGTCTGACAAGAGGGGCAGATAGTTCGCATCAGGCACAGTCAGGACCAGTTCTGCGGAGTTAGCCATTTCTTGGGACATGAACTGGTCACTGCTTTTGGGAGCATGCAAACATGAGAGCATGGGGCTCCCAGTCCTCAGTGTCAGGACCAATCTGTGTTCTGAGACCACGACGCTGTCTGTACTCTGTCTGCCTGCCAGCTTGCTATTGGCTGTACCCTGTCCTGGAACACAGGAGGGCATGTGCTGTAGTTGTGTTGGAGTGAGGAAGAATGGAGTTTAAAAACTGCGTGAAGGGAGGCTTTTCTTGCTAGAGTTACTCTGCCTTAACATAACTGTGTCATTGTCAGTTTTCCGATATCTAATTTTTTTAATTTAATTTAAGTTTATTAATTACACTTTATTCACTTTGTATCCCCCGATAAGCCCCTCCCTCCTACCCTCCCAGTACCACACTCCCTCCCCCTTTTTCACGAATGCCCCTTCCCAAGTTCACTGATAGGGGAGGTCCTCCTCTCCTTCCTTCTGATCTTAGTCTATCAGATCACATCAGGAATGGATGCATTGTCTTCTTCTGTGGCCTGGTAAGGCTGCTCCCCCCTCAGGGGGAGGTGATCAAAAAGCAGTCCCTCTTCCCATTACTATGTAACCCACTTGGACACTAAACTGCCATGGGCTACATCTGTGCAAGGGTTCTAGCTTATCTCTATGTCTGGTACTTGGTTGGAGTATGAGTCTCTGGGAAGACCCCTGTGTTCAAATTTTCTGGTTCTGTTGCTCTCCTTGTGGGGTTCCCGTCCTCTCCAGATCTTACTATTTCCCTTTATAAAGGCCGTTGGAGTAATTTGAAGAGAACATTTGTCTTGTAAATCATGTGCCTTCCAGTGCAGACATAGATGGTGTGTATGTCTCTCTAGCTACGGATCTTGTTTAACCCATTTGCCCAAGTTTTGTTGTTCTTGGAACTGGGAATGTGGAGAACTTTAACTGATTTTTTTTTGCCAAGTATTTTTCTGCAATTGTAGATTTTTTCAAATTTTATTTGAATTTTTAAAAACAGAGCTTTCCTGGATATTTGAGGACTTACCGAAATGGTCTGGTTTCTGCATCCTGTCTCATCTTTTCCCCCTCCTACCTTTCAGTGTGTGACTCACCCTCCTCCTGGCCAGCTGTGAGCTGCCTCTGCTTCTCCTTCCCTTCCTTCTCTTCTCTGACATTGACCATTTCGTCTGACCCAAGGCCAGGGGAGGAGAGACAAGTGGCTCCCTCTCCTGTCCAGTTGCCCAGAGTCCCCACGCTGGTGATTGCCTGTTTCTTTTTTTTTTATTTTATTATTATTTTTTTTATCAGTTACATTTTATTAACTCTGTATCCCAGCCGTGTCTCGATCCCTCATTCCCTCCCAGTCCCTCCCTCCCTCCCTCATCTCCACCGTGCCCCTTTCCAAGTCCACTGATAGGGGGGACCTCCTCCCCATTCATCTGATCCTGTTTGATCAGGTATCTTCAGGACTGGCTGCAAAGCCCTCCTCTGTGGCCTAACAGGACTGCTCCTCCCTTCGGGGGTGGGGAGACCAAAGAGCCAGTCATTGAGTTCCTGTTAGAAATAGTTCTTGTTCCCCTCACTTTGGGAAACCAATTGGTTACTGAGCTACCACAGGCTACATCTGAGTGGAGGTTCTAGGTTATATCCATACATGGTCCTTGGTTGAATGTCAGTCTCAGAAAAGACCCTGTGCCCAGATATATTTGGTCCTTGTGGAGCTCCTATCCTTTCTCCATCAGACTAACTCCCCTTCTTTCTTATGATTCCCTGTACTCTGCCAAAGGTTTGGTCATGAGTCTTTGCTTTGAAAACACTGCTAGTTAGAGTCTTTCAGATGCGCTCAGTAGACTCCTGTCATACATTCAATGCACATCCCATCTGTCTTTCTAAATGAGGATTGATCATCTTACCCCATGTCCGCTCAATTGATTATCTTTTTTAGGTGTATAGATTTCATTATGTTTATCATATCTTATAGGTCTATATAAGTGAGTATATACCATGTTTGTCTTTCTCCTTCTGGGATATTTCACTCAGAATGATCTTTTCTAGATCCCACCATTTGCCTGCAAATTTCATGATTTCCTCCTTTTTGATTGCTGAGTAGTATTCCATTGTGTAAAAATACCACAATTTCTGTACCCATTCCTCCGTTGATGGACATCTGGGTTGTTTCCAGGTTCTGGCTATTACAAATAAAGCTGCTATAAACATGGTTGAGCAAGTATCCCTTTTGTGTACTTGAACGAACTTTGGGTATATACCTAGCAGTGGTATAGCTGGGTCTTGAGGAAGCACTATTCCTAATTGTCTTAGAAAGCGCCAGATAGACTTCCAAAGTGGTTGTACCAGTTTACATTCCCACCAGCAGTGGAGGAGGGTTCTCCTTTCTCCACAACCTCTCTAGCATGTGTTATCACTTGAGTTTTTCATCTTGGCCATTCTGATGGGTGTAAGGTGATATCTCAGGGTCGTTTTGATTTGCATTTCCCTGATGGATTGCCTGTTTCTTTCTCCTAGCTGCCTGCTTTGAGCTTCCTGGTTTACAGAGCTGTCACTATTTGAGTTGTCCTTAGACAGGCATGCATTAATTAATTTTATTAATGAAATTTGCTCTTAGACATTTTCACACATTCACACAGTACATGAAATCACTCTCACTCCCACCTAACTGCTATATCCATAAGCCTCCCTACCAATCTCTCATGTCCGTAGATATGCATTTCATTTGGCGATCTGCTGAGATTAACCAGGGCTGTCTACGTGACCATGAATTTTCTGTTGGAGCCTGGTTGGCTCCGTGATAGGTACAGAACCAAAGACAGTGGTCTCCTCCCTCTGCACTTCTCCAAGACACTCTCAACAGCTAGAAGTTCTGAAGTAAATGATAGACCCTGCGAGCCCATCCTGCCTCCTTGACTGATGGCTGATAGGACGGGTCTTACGTTAGTGATTGCGGTGGTCCTATTGAGTCTTTATGTCTTAGAGAAATCAAATTAATCAACTGAATTCTGCAGCTGGAGTTTTCTTATTATTATTTTTGCTCTACTGCCTGCTGTACAGCTCTCCCTTGTGGTGGGGTGACTGTGAGAGCATTAGGATCTGTTCTTCTTGCCAAGGTCCACTGGCATCTCTTTTCCGCACATGCTGAGGCCTAGATTCCATTTCATCTAGAAGAAGTCCGTTTGAGACATGCTTCTGGCAGGTAAAATGGATTTGATTAAGAAAGTTTTACTTTATTTCTGTTTTATTAAGGGTTTACTTCTAAAGAATGATCAAATATTGGATTATATGAATTGCTACTTTGCCCATGCTAGGATAATTATGATGTTATTCCCCTTTATTAAGTGAATTTACTTGTGTGATAATTATGTATTTTTTTTAAATGTAAACCAACTCATTAATTCCTTGGGTAGAATGAACACTTGCAGTAATGCTGAAGTAGATTACTGGGTTATTTCCTGTTAATGTTCTTAGTCAGAGATTTTCCTTTTTTTTTCTTTAATCTTTAAAATTATATTAGCAGACAGGATTTAGAGGCACATGATTTCCTTTCTAGTCTTTTTAACTTTTTTCATGGATACAGAAGACTGAAGAATTTACCTCTAAAACCACCTGGATCTGGTATTTTTAAGAAGATGCTAAAGGTTTTTGTTTGTTTTAAAAATATACGCATATGGGTATTTTGCCTGTGTGTGTCTTAAATCACTGTGTGCAATGTTTGTGGAGGCCAGAAGGGGGTGTCAGATCCTCTAGAACTACAGTTACAGAGGGTTGTGAATCACCATGTGAGTGCTAGGGACTGATCCTTGGTCTCCAGTGAGTAACCAGAGAGTAACCAGTGCTCTTAAGCCCTGAGCTGTCTCTCCAGTCCCAAACATCCTATGCTTAATATTTTCTTTTTTATTTTCCTTTAATTATTTATTTAATCACTTTACAGCCTGATCCAGGTCCCCTCTCCCCTCTCCTCCCAGTTCCTCACTCACTCCCCCATTACCCCTTCCTTACTAGAGAAGGGGAGACCCCCAAGGGGTAACCAACCCACCTGGCATCTCAAGTCACAGCAGGACTAGAGGGACTCCTTTTCCTATGCCACTGAGACCTGACAAAGCAGCCTAGCTAGGGGAATGGTGTCCAGAGGCAGGTAACAGGGTCAGAGATAGTCCTTATTCCAATTTTTAGAGGACCCACATGTTGACATACGTGTGTGTACATATGTGTAGGGGTCTAGGTCCAGCCTGTGCATGCTTTCTGATTGTTGGTTCAGTTTCTGTGTACCCTCATGAAATCAGGTTAGTTCATACCGTGGGTCTTCTTGAGGCATCCTTGATCCCTCCAGCTCCCTCTATCCTTCCTCCACTTTTCCAAAATATTTGGGGTATTGTTTGGCTGTGGGTCTCTGCATCTGTTTCCATCAGCTGCTGGATGATGCCTCTCAGAAGATAGTTATGCTAGGGCCCCATCTGCAAGCAGAGGTTGGCTCTCTCCCATGGGGTGGGTCTCAAGCTGGGGTAGCCATTGTTTTTTTTTTTTATTTTCTAAATCTCTGCTCCATCTTTATCCCTATACTTTCTGTAAGTAATACAGATTTTTGGTAGAAGGTTTTGTGGGTGGGTTGATGTTCTCCTCCCTCCACTGGAAGTCTTACATGGCTACAGGAGGGGGCAACTTCAAATTCCTTAACCCCTGCTGCTAGAAGTCTGACATAAGGGTCATCCCCACAGACTCCTGGGAGCCTCTCCTGTCCCAGAGATGCCCTCCCACTGATTTAAGTTATCTTTCCTAGTCCTTCCCCCAACCCAATCCTGCTCTCTCCACACATGATCCTATATGCATGGATCCTCCCCACCCCGTCTGCCATTCAGTATCCTCCCTCTATCTACTTCAGATGTCCATTTTATTTCCTCTTCTGAGTGAGACTCAAACATCCTCCTTTGGGCTGCTTTTGGCTTCTCTGGGTCTGTGAAATGTAGCATGGTTATCCTGTACTTTATGGCTAATATCCACACATAAGTGATAACATACCATGCATATCTTTCTTGGTCTGGGTTACCTCAATGAGGTTTTACCCATCTGCCTGTAAAGTGCAGGACATCTTTGTTTTTAATAGCTGAGTAGTATTCTATTGTGTAAATGTACCACATTTTCCTTATCCATTCTTCGGTTGAGGGACATCTAGGTTGGTTCCAGTTTCTGGCTATTACAAATATAGCTGCTATGAATATAGTTAAGCAAGGATCCCTGTGGTATGGTGGAACATCTTTTGTATATATGACCAGGAGTAATATAGCTAGGTCTTGAGGAAGATCTATTCCTAGTTTTCTGTGAAATCTCCAGATTAATTTCCACAGTGGTTGTACAAGTTTGTGCTCCCACCACCACTGAAAAGTGTTCCCCTTTCTCCACATCCTCCCCAGCATGTGTTGTCACTTGAGTTTTGATCTTAGCCATTCTGATGGGTGTAACACAGAATTTCAGAGTTGTTTGGATTTGTATTTTTCTGATGACTAAGGACGTTGAACATTTCTTTAAGTGCTTCCCAGCCATTTGAGATTCCTCTGTTGAGAATTCTCTGTTTAGCTCTGTATCTCATTTTTTAAAAGATTTGTTTATTTATTATTTATATAACATTCTACTTCCATGTAGGCCAGAAGAGGGCACCAAATCTCATTATAGATGGTTGTGAACCACCATGTGGTTTCTGGGAATTGAATTCAGGATCTCTGGAAGAACAGCCAATGTTCTTAACTTCTGAGCCACCCCTCCAGTCCTGTAACTTATTTTTTAAGTGGGTTATTTGTTTTTTTTTTTTATGTGTAATTTCTTTAGTTCTTTATATAATTTGGATATTAGCCCTCCGTGGATGTAGGATTGGTGAAGATCTTTTCTCAGACTGTAGGCTGCTGTTTTGTTCTGTTGGCAGAGTCCTTTGCATTGCAGAAGCATTTCAGTTTCATGAGGTCCCATTTATTAATTATTGATCTTAGTGCCTGAGCCATTGGTGTTCTGTTCAGAAAGTTGTCTTCTGTACCAAGGAATTCAAGGATATTCCCTACTTTCTCTTCTCTTAGATTTAGTGTATCAAGTTTTATGTTGAGGTGTTTGATCTACGTGGACTTGGATTTTATGCAGGATGATAAATATGGATCTATTTGCATTCTTCTACATGCAGACATCCAGTTAGACCAGCACTATTTGTTGAAGATGCTTAAAGTTTTCCATTTTATGGTTTTGACTTCTTTGTAAAAAAATCAGGTGTCCATAGGTGTGTGGGTTTATTTCTGGGTCTTCAATATGATTCCATTGTTCAATCTGTCTGTTTTCAGGTCAATACCATGTGGTTTTTATTACTATTGGTCTGTAGTGCAGCTTGAAATCAGGGATTTTGATACCACCATAAGTTCTTTTATTGTACAGAATTTTATTAGCTATCCTGGGTTTTCTATTTTTTTCATATGAAGTTAAGGATTACTCTTTCAAGGTCTGTAAAGAATTGTGTTGGACATTTGATGTGAATTGCATTGAACCTGTAGATTGCTTTTGGTAAGATGGTCATTTTTTCTTAAACTATGTTAATCCTACCAATCCACGACCATGGAGGATCATTCCATCTTCTTATATTTTCCTCAATTTCTTTCTTCAGAGACTTGAAGTTCTTGTCATACAAGTCTTTTACTTGCTTGGTTTGAGTTACAGCAAGTTATTTTATATTATTTGTGGCTATTGCGAAGGGTGTTGTTTTCCTAATTTCTTTCTCATCCCATTTTTTTCATTTGTATAAAGGTGGGCTGCAGATTTTTTTTGAGTTATTTTTGTATACAGCTACTTTGCTGAAGGTGTTTATCAGCTGTAGGAGTTCTCTGGTAGAATTTTTTGGGTCACTTATATATACTATCAAATCATCTGCGAATAGTGATACTTTGACTTCTTCCTTTCCAACTTGTATCCTTTTGATCTTTAGTTGTCTTATTGCTCTAGCCAGAACTTCAAGCACTTTATTGAAGAGATATGAAGAGAGTGGGCAGCTTTGTCCTTGATTTTAGTGAAATTGCTATACATTTCTCTGCATTTAATTTAATGTTGGCTATAGTAGTCTTGATGTATATTGTATTTAGGTATATTCCTTGTATTCCTGATCTAAGAATTTTAACATGAAGGGTACTGGATTTTGTCAAAGCCTTTTTCAGCATCTAATGAGATGATCATGATTTTGTTTTCTTTCAGTTTGTTTATATGGTGGGTTACATTGATAGATTTTTGTATGTTCAACCATTCCTGCATCCCTGGATTGGAACCTACTTGATCATGGTGGATGATGTTTTTGATGTGTTCTTGTATTTGTTTTGTGAGTATTTTATTGAGTGTTTTGGCATCAATGTTCATAAGGGATATTGGTCTGAAATTCTCTTTCTTTGTTGAGTTTTTGTGTGATTTAGGTATCAGGGTGACTGTGGCCTCATAGAATGACTTTGGCAATGTTCCTTCTGTTTCTTTTTTGTGGAATAATTAGAAAAGTATGGGTATTAGCTCTTCTTTGAAGGTCTGATAGATTTCTGTGCTGAAACCATCTGGCCCTGGGCTTTTTTTGGTTGGGAGACTTTTGATGACTGCTTCTATATTCTTAGGGATTACAGAACTGTTTAAACTATTTGCCTGATCTTGATTTAACTTTGGTAAGTGAAATCTATCAAGAAAAGCATCCTTTTGCTATAGATTTTCCAATTTTGTGTACAGTCTTTTGAAGTAAGTATAAGTTTTGGAAGTAAGACCTAATTCTTTGGATTTCTTCAGTGTCTGTTGTTATGTCCCCCCTTTTTTTTCTGATTTTGTTAATTTGGATACTATTTCTCTTCTTTTTTATTAGTTTGGTGAAGAGTTTGTCTATCTTGTTGATTTTCTCAAAGAACCAGCTCTTGGGTTTGTTTGTTGATTCTTTGTATTGTTCTCTTTGTTTCTAATTTATTGATTTCAGCCCTGAGTATGATTACTTTTTGCCCTCTACTCGTTTTGGGTGTGTTTGCTTCTTTTCATTGTAGAGCTTTCAGGTGTACTTTTAAATTGCTTGTATGAAGTGTCTCCAATTTCTTTATGAAGGCACTTAGTGATAACTTTCCTCTTATCACTGCTTTAATTGTGTCCCATAAATTTAGGTAAGGTGTGTCTTCATTTTCATTTAATTCTAGGAAGTATTTCATTTCTTTTTTTTTAGTTCCTTCCTGACCTAGTGGTCATTGAGTAAAGAGTTGTTCAGTTTCTATGAGTTTGTAGACTTCTTGTTTTTTTCTGTTATTGTTTAAGTCCAGCTTTAATCCATGGTGGTCTGACAATAACAAGGTGTTATTTCAATGTTCTTGTATCTGTTGAGGATTGCTTTGTGACAAATAATGTGGTCAGTTTTGGAGAAGGTTCCATGAAGTGCTGAGAATAAGGTATATTCTTTTGTGTTTGGGTTGAATATCCTGTAGATATCTGTTAGGTCCATTTGATTCATTGCATTTGTTAGTTTCATTATTTCTCTGTTTAGTTTCTGTCTCAGTGAGCTGTCCATTGCTGAGAGAGGGGTGTTGAAGTCTCCTATTAGTAATGTGTGGGGTTCAATGTGTAATTTAATCTTTAATAATCTTTTATTAATATGGGTGCCTTTGTGGCACAGATGTTCAAAATAGAGACATCATCTGTAGATTTTTCCTTTAATGAGTATGAAATGTCCTTCCCCACTCTTTTGATTAATTTTGGTTGAAAGTCTCTTTTATTAGATATTAGAATGGCTACTCCTGCTTGCTTCTTGGAAAAACCTTTATCCATTCCTTTACTCTGTAATGTATGTCTATCTTCATTTGCTGAGGTGTGTTTCTTGTATGCAACAGAATGATGGATCCTGTTTTCACAACCATTCTGTTAGCCTGTGTCTTTTTAGTAGGGAATTGAACTCATTGATGTTGATTGTCAGTTCCTGTTATTTTGGTGTTGTTGATGTTAGTGTTTGTGTGTGCTTCCCTTTTTTGTTTTTGCTGGTGTGAAATTATTTATTTCCTGTGTTTTCTTGGCTATAGTTAACCTCCTTGGGTTGGAGTTTTCCTTCTAGTATTTTTTGAAGGATTGGATTTGGGCATAGACGGTGTTGAGATTAGGTTTTGTCTTAGAATATCTTGTTTTCTCCATTTATGGTGATTGAGAGTTTTGCTGGGTGTAGCAGTGCAGGTTGGCATCTGTGGTCTCTTACGGGCTGCAAGACATCTGTTCAGGCCCTTCTAGTTTTTAGAGTCTCTGTTGATAAGTCAGGTGTAATTCTGATAGGTCTGCCTTTGTAAGTTACTTGACCTTTTTTCTTGTGACTTTTAATATTCTTTTTTTGGTTGTTGTTCTGTGGATTTTGTGTTTTGATTATTATATGGTTGGAGGATTTTTTTTCTGGTCCAATCTAATTTGTGCTCTGTATGCTTCTTGCATGTTTATAGGCATTTCTTTCTTCTATGATATTGTTGAAATATTTTTAGGTCCTTGGAACTTGAACTCTTCACTTTCTTTTATTCCTATTCTTCTTTTTTTTAAATTTCAAGTTGTTTATTAGGTAATTTGATCACAATAATGACAAAGTAACTAACTCACACATGAAGATACTGATCAAATGATACTCATAGTCACCAAATCAAATACATTTTCCTTAGCATTACTCCCCCCTCAAGAATTATCTTATTCTCTTGGTCATTCCCTTGCTCTAAAGCTTTGGGAATTTATTTATTTATTTAATATAATTTTTAAATTTATTATAACTTATTCACTTTGTATCCCAGCTGTAGCCCCATCCTCATCCCCTCCCAATCCTGCTCTCCCTTTTTTCTTCATCTCCTCCTATGCCCCTTCCCCAGTCCACTGATTGGGGGGAAACTCCTCCCCTTCCACCTGACCCTAGCCTATCAGGTATCATCAGGACTGTCAACCACTTTGGAAATCAATCCGGTACTTTCTCAGACAATTAGGAATAGTGCTACCTCAAGATCCAGCTATACCACTCCTAGATATATATCCAAAAGATGCTCAACTGTACAACAAGGACATTTGATCAACCATGTTAGTAGCAGCTTTATTTGTAATAGCCAGAAGCTGGAAACAACTGAGATGTCCCTCAATTGAGGAATGGAAACAGAAATTATGGTACATTTACACAATGGAATACTACTCAGCAATTATAACCAAGGAAATCATGAAATTTGCAGGCAAATGTTTGGGAACTAGAAAAGATAATCCTGAGTGAGATATCCCAGAAGCAGAAAGACACACATGATATATATTTACTTGTAAGTGGATATTAGACATATAATATAGAAGATAATCATACTTAAATCTGTACACCTAAAGAATCTAAGCAAGAAGGAGGACCCTGGGTAAGATGCTCAATCCTCTTTCAGAGAGGCAAACAGGATAGACATTGGAAGAAGGTAAAAACAAGGAACAAACAGGAGCCTACCACAAAGGGCCTCTGAAAGACTCTACCTAGCAGGGTATTAAAGGAGATGCTGAGACTCATAGCCAAACCTTGGGCATAGTTCAGGGAATCTTATGAAAGAAGGGGGAGATAGAAAGACCTGGAAGGGTCTGGAGCTCCACAAGGAGAACAACAGAACCAAAATATCTGGGCCCAGAGGTCCTTTCTGAGACTGATACTCCAACCAAGGACCATGCATGGAGATAACCTAGAACCCCTGCACAGATGTAGCCAGTGGCAGCTCAGTCAACAAATGGGCTCCCTATTAATGGGAACAGGGGCTGTCTCTGACATGAACTCAGTGGCCTGCTCTTTGATCACCCCCCCTGAGGGAGGGGCAGCTTTATCAGGCCACAGAGGAAGAATATTATTCTTAGGTTAGGTCTTTTCATCGTATCCCAGCTTCCCTTGGATGTTTCGTGTCAGAAATTTTTTAGATTTAACATTTTCTTTGACTGAGGTATCAATTTCTTCTAATGTATCATTTGTGCCTGTGGTTCTTCCATCTCTTGAATTCTGTTGGTGATGCTGGCATCTGTTGTTCCTGTTCTCTTCCCTAGGTTTTCCATCTCCAGGATTACCCCAGTTTGTGTTTTCTTTATTGTTTCTAGTTCCATTTTCAGGTCTTGAACACTTTTATTCATTTTCTTCAACTGTTTAATTGTGTTTTCCTGCATTTCTTTAAGGGATTTATTCATTTCATCTTTAAAGGCCTCCATAATCTTCATGAGATTGGATTTAAGGTCATTTTCTTGTGTTTCAGCTGTGTTAAGATACCCTGGCTTTCTGTGTAGTACGATAGCTGGTTTCTGGTGGTGGCATATTTCGTTGGTACTTCTTTGTGTTTTTTATTTATTTTGTTTTGCTAGCTCTTCATCACCTGGTATTATCAGGCCTCAGGTAATGCAGGCCAAGTTGTGGGCTAGAGAATGGAGTCCCAGGGAGCAGGTGCAATTTTTCTTTGTTGGCCCTTAATGGACACTGGTCTCTGGTAGTCCCCACTGGCTGCTTAACTCAGTTTGTCCTGGTGGCCTAAGGTCTCCAGGGATGTTTCAGTTGGTGGTCCCTGATGGATATTGTTCTTTTTTCATCCCTGATGGCCACTGGTCTCTGTACTGGGTGTCTGCAGGTCTCTTTGGACGGAGGCTGAGTTGTGGGCCAGGGATGGGGTGCACCAGAGATGGGCTAAGCTTAATATTTTCAAAACTATTTAAATTTCTAATATTAAACTAGTTTTGGTTTTGTGAAAAGTGTGAAGAAGGTGTGTGTGTGTGTGTGTGTGTGTGTGTGTGTGTGTGTTCTTTTTTAGGAGCAGGGTTTCATTTTGACCAGGCTAACCTTGAATTCTCTATGTAGTTGAAGATGACCTTGACCTTCTGTTCTTTCCTGCCTTTACCTTCTTAGTCCTACAATCACACACAAACCCACATAGTTAATGCAGTGCTGAGGACAAACCCAGGGCTTTGTCCATGTGATCTAAGTTCTCTACCAACCAAGTCATGCTTCCAGCTCTGGAAACTGAGGGGGGTTTTCAAATACATTTTTTCAAGTTGTTCACACATTGACCTTCCTGTCTTTCCACCACAGACTTTATCGGGGCCTCCCCAACCCATTTTTTTTCCTTCTAGCCAATGTCTTCCATTTCCTTTTCTGCTTTGTCAGATCTCAAGGCTGTTTATTTGATCACTGTGCTCACACCACCAGAGTTGCTATACAGACCCTTCTTGACTCATGGGCTTTGACCTGATAAACTCAACACAGCGTTAAGCCAAAAATATTTCGAGAGCCACTACCCATTGAAGCATTCCACACAGCAGCTGTTGGGGGTCATCTGGTCTCTTGAGGTGATGGGACTGACTAGGGTTGTAGCTTACTGCCACTGCCCATTAAAGAGGGGGGATGTACCACATGATCCAGGAAGAGGGCAAAATTAAAAATGAAGATAGCTTTTGCATTATAGTGAACGATCAAAATGGCATAAGTCTAACTGACCATCATAAGTCAGGATTTCTGTGCTGTTTCCTGGCATCTTCAGTACATTTCTGTTTAGCATTTAAAAAAAAATTTTCTGCATCATCCCTCTCTCTATTTTAGTTCCAGGTGCAGGCTCTATAATCTTTCTCAAAATACCCCACGTCTTGACTCTTAGCCCTGTAAACACACATTCTTTTTTATTTTTAAGATTTATTTATGTGTTTTATGCACACGAGTGCTCTGTCTTCAAGAACACCAGAATACGGTATCAGCTGCGGACTGTGCCCACAGAGGTTTCTTTGCTTGTGTGTGGCTTTATTTCCACTGAAAAAGTTTATATGTATGTATGTCTTCTCTGTCTATTTGTCTGCGTGTGCAGTGCCTGAGGAGACCAGAAAGGAGCACTGGATCCCCAGGAGCGGATCACAAATAGTGTGAGCCCCCACGTGGGTGCTGGGAATCACACCTGGAGCCCCTGCAACAGCAGCCAGTGCTCTTAACCACTGAGCCATCTCTGCAGCCCCTGGATGCTCATTTATGGACATTGTGTATCTGAGGCATCTTGGGTGGTTCTTTTCCAGGGCAGTCATGTGTGTTTAGGCGGTCCCCTGCATCAGGAATCTCCTTGTGTGCCCTTTCCTCCCTTCTGAGCCTGAGCTTCTTTTATAATGGCAGAGCTGTCCGCAGGGGCCCACACTCCACTTGACACAGTGAGCTTTGTCTTGACCCCTGTCCAACCACCATGACTTCAGAGTTTTCAGTGGGGTCTGTGACCCTGTGACTTTCCTATCATGCAAGTGCCTGGCTGCATTGTGATGTGACAGAATCACAGACAAGAGGTCATGAGAGCTTATATTCCTCATGAGTTTGGATCCTGCATGGGGCCATAAGTGGTGGTATCCTTCTTATTGGTGGTATTCCCAGGCAGGGTGTGTATGCATGTGTGTGTGTGTGTGTGTGTGTGTGTGTGTGTGTGTGTGTGTGTTTGTGTGTGTGTGTTTGTGTGTGTGTCTGTATGTACATGTGAGTGAGAGTGTGTTCTTTCTGCTTTATATCTCATTAAGGTCATCGATGTTTAACCTTGGTGACTTTATACAGTCACAATCCCCTTATAGAAGTCCCACCTGTGAACAGCATGGCTAGATTGCCTCCACCACCTCTGTACTCCACAACAGGGATTAAACTTCATCTCACACACCCCTGGGGGGGCATGGAAACCATATAAAAATTGTGCCGAATCTCTTGAAATCCAAGTTTTCTGGCTGCCACCTGCCATCTTGCCTTCTTCCTCCCCATTTCTCTCCTTCTTCCTGTCTCTCCAGTCTCTTATTCTTCCTTTTCCTTACCCTCCTCTCTATCCTCCTCTCCTTCTCTTTCCCTCCCCACCCCAAGCAGGGTCCACCATGACCACCTTGTTTCACTCTCCCTGCACACTGGATCCCAGGCCTTGTATGTCAGTGAAAAAGGCAGGTATCAGACTGAATAAATGAAGGGATGAATGACTGGGCTCAATCCTGTTGAGGTCTTGTCCATCATGGTTTTTAGCAGACTTAAGATAGAACAGTCAATAGGTTGTAAATGCCAGGATGACTACCAGCAAAGATTATTTCTTACAGTGCTGGCCACTTTTGCATTTATCTTGTATCCAAATGTGTCTTATGTCTTTGTCTGACAAGAGGTAGCAGCTCAGCTATTGTCTAAATTAACTAAATTCCATATCATTAGAATTAAGCTTTTATCTGACTCACACGTACCTTTGAGGTTATTGATCTTGTAAGCAATTAATTCTTGTTGACTATTCTTTTGGAGAAAGCACTATGGTACAGGTTTTTAATAGAAGCAGGATGAGGTAATGTGTGATCATGGGATTTCACAACAGGTGTCAAAGTTGTTCCAAGTCTACCTCAGGTGCATGCTCAGTAGTATCAGGGGAATGAATCCAGAAATATGTTGAATTCCTAAGGCCCAGCTCTTAGAAGCTCAACCTTGTTTGAAAATGGGTATTTTCCAGTGCTGACACCATAGCAAACATAAGAGGGGCTGACCCAGTGACCGAGTTCTTCAAAGGAGCAGAAAGTTGACAGAGACACAGACAAGCCATTGAAGACATAGGAAATAGGGTGATGTGCTTATAAACCGAGAGGTCTTGGTAACCACTAGCAAATGGAAGAGGCAGAAGGGACCCTATCTCTTCAATTCCCCCAAGAGGGCATGGCTAACCACACCTTGATTTAGCTTCTATGCTCCAGCCCAGTGAAAGTGATCCCCTCTTACTTTAAGCATCCTGGATTGTGGTACTCAGTCCTTCCAGCCCAAAGCATCTAATCCAATTTGGACTTTGACATACCATACCTCTTCTCTTTCCTTATGGGGCTAATGACACTATGATATTAAAGGCCTCATGTGTCCTGACATGAGTATGTTTGGAATACACAGTTCCTGTTGGACAGACATCCCTGTTCCCCACCTGCGGGCCAGGACCATGCCTGTTTGCTAAACAAAAGTTCAAGGTGAGGATGTAATCTCTGCCCAATGTTATGCAGATGTCCCCTCAATCCTTAGGAAAGCCTTCATGCTTTCTCTTGGGGGTGCTCTGCCTGGGTATCAGTGGCTTCTGAGCTGAAAGAATCACATTGGCTCTTATCAGGATGACAACCAGTGTTGGCTAATTGGCTCTGCCCACAAGGATGGTGCTAGAGCACAGCATAACCAGCAACAGTGACAGTTGGATCCTGCAGATTTTGCCCTAGGGAACACCCTCCTCTCCCAGCATTGGCACACAGTGGCTAAACTACCACATGGACTCTGGCAAGCAGTTTTACCCCATGCCAGCCTCTGTGTCCTCAACAGCAAAATAGAGACAGTTGTGTTATAATCTCCAGCCTGTTTGTGATAAATTAAGTCAGAAAGAATGTCCACAGTATGACGGGGTCTCCTGGCCTGAGGCAGCTCTCAGTAAATGACCCTTTTTATTACAGCATCTGCCCTATGCAAACACATCTGGGCTTTGTCTTAATGTCATTAATCAAGAGTGACACTAACTTATGACAAATCTAACCCCACTCAGGCTGAAGAGCTGTAATTGTGAGGCTTGGGAAGTAGTTGCCTGAGCTAGGGTGGGGTGGCCCACTCCCTCACCACACTGCTGGCTCAGTCTCTGGAGCCCTGATGCAGGAGCATTGTTATTATAGACCAAAGGTTGGTGTCTTCAGATTCACAGGCGGAAATACTAAGCCTTGCTATGATGGGGTTAGGAGATGCATCATTTGGAGGATGTGATTGGGTTATAAGGATGGAATGTTTTGAACAGGACGATTGTAATTCCTTCTTACACCATTTATTAAAACTCAGAAGATGTTAGCTTTAAACCAGAAAAAAGCCCATACCAAACACCCATGGTCCCGCAGTATGACTTCTTTATTAGAGTAGCCCAGAATGACTAAGACAAGGTAGTTCAGTAGCCCATGCCAACTTTTGTGAGGCAGTGGCAGTGCAGTGGAGTCATCCAGGAAGCAGGGTTCTCGAGCATCTGAGGATAGGCTACCCACAGAGTGTTTATCTTCTCATCTTCTTCTGTGGATGTCTCCTCAGGCCAGCTTCTGACTCCTCCACTGTGATTCCCACGGTGTTTCCCTGAGCAGAAAATGAAGCTGTATGGCCGTCCCTGTCATGTGTTGGATGGCAGCAGGGGGTGGAATGAGGGAGCAGGAGCAGGCATGGCAGTGGGGTCCTGGCTCCAGGGCACAACAGGCAACAGGTTTCCTGTCAGAAAGTGGGAATTCTCTGGGTGGCAGGCCCCTGTTAGTTTAAGCTTCCAGCCTCATTGAGACTACAGCCAGCTATACACTAGCAGGAAAACAAAAACGAATCTTCCTCCTTCTCAATGACTTCACAGGAGAAAACTGAAAGGCTTACAGTAGGATGGCTGATCCCTCAAATCAGTGTTTCTGTCAGTTTAACACACTCTAAAACTCTCTACGAAACCTCACTATAATGCCCTTCTCAGGATCTGTGGTTAACTTTTTTGTCATTTCTGCGATGAGGGCTTTGCCCACTTGAGGTGGATTTGGGTTTGGGGTGAGCAGGTAGATAATCTATCTGTCAAAGGGTGATCAGGGTGAGCAATAGATGGACCCCTTAGCTTTGCCAGCAGCAGTCTGCTTAGAAAGGGACAGCACAATTTTTATTCTCCAGCCTGTCCATCTGAAGACAGTGCCAGCACAGAGATCCTGCATGTTTTTTGGAGCAATATTGGCCTTGGTACAAAGAGCTCCATGATGCAGAAAATGACTTGGAAGGCAGCCTCTCCTGTCTCCCTACACCATTTAGCACATCAGTTAAATTCACAGTGCCTGGACTTCAGGGTCACACTTTGCAGCTTTCTTGACCTTGCTGTTCCGAAGTCATTAGCCCCCATGGAGCCTGTATCTCCTACACACTGTGTTCCTAAAGCTTCAAGATTCTCTGCCAGGAAGCCTGCTGCCAACCCAGCCATCACCTACCACCGGGTGTGACATCCTCTCTCCTCCTCTGTTGTCTCAGGGACAGCGGGTCCCCTAAGATGAGTGGCTGGGGTAGCATCCAGGTTTGGGTCGCCGAAGACACGGATGTGCTGCTCCAGGCTGTGACTGGGGCAGAGGCGAGCGGCATAGGTCCTTCTCTGTAGGCATGTCACCAACACATGACCACAAGTTTTCTGTTCAGCTCGTGTGCGATGCTGGGCCAGTTTTCACTCCACTCAGAACCTCAGTCTGAGCTCTGGAGGCTCTGTTTGTGCTATGGAGGCAATTGTCCATGCACCTGCTGTACCAGCCCTGCCCAGGACATTGCTGCAATGATGCTTCTGCCTCAGTGGCTGGGCAAGAACCTTTTCTTTTTCGCTGTGGCCGCAGGGACCCAGGTATGCAGCTGTAGTGGCGGGAGAGC
The DNA here is from genome assembly GCF_030254825.1 of Meriones unguiculatus. Lineage (NCBI taxonomy): Eukaryota > Metazoa > Chordata > Mammalia > Rodentia > Muridae > Meriones > Meriones unguiculatus. Next base: position 13,990,273 of record NC_083356.1, read on the forward strand.
TCAGAGCACAGCACTTAAGGCCTCTGCTGCAGTTTCATGGACCATTAGCAATTTGCTAATATTGTTTTAGCTTGCAAATTAGTGCAGCTCCGTGGGTAAGGAAGGGCTCCGTAGCTGTCATCAATCAGATGGAAACTCTTCATGCATGAGATGAAAAACGAGTTCTGGCCTTTGAGGCTCAGACAGCAATTACTGTAACCAGAAATGGGCGGGGGCTGGGGAATGTGCCCTGCGAAGTCTGTTAGAGATTCCATTAACTGTATTTCTTGATGCACAAGAATGAAGCTACAAGGATTCCCAGCAACGGGAGCTTGATTTTCTCAGTTACTAACAAACCAACTATCCTAAACCAGCCCTCTAATTGACTGCTCCAGAAGGCTCAGACAACAATTACCATAACCAGAATTGGGAGTGGGGAGGGGAGAAAAAGACCTGGGGTGTGGCAAAGACTGCAGGCAAGGAAGACCTTGAGAGGGCTCTTGTGGCTCCTGTCCAGCAGTCTTTCCCTGGTAGATGCCATAGATGGTCCCAAGAAAGGGAGCTAAAAGGTGGGCTTTCTTTGGGAGGAGCCATGTTGTTTCCTATCCATCCTTTGCAAGTCTGACAGCAATTTGTCTGAGGCTTGTGATGGTTGTTTTCAGTTGTCAACTTGACAGGACTCAGAATCACTTTGGAGTCTCTTTAAGGAATTATCTGGGTTGGGTTGGCCTGTGGGAGTATCTGTGGAGGACTCTGAACTGGGTTAACTGAAGTGAAAAGACCCACCCTGAATGTTAGTGGCACCATGTCATGGGCTGGGCCTTGGAATGAGTGAGAAGGAGAGAGTGAGCTGAGCACAAGTAGCAGGCATCCATTTCTCTCTATGTGTGTGACCCATTCCTCTAAGTTTCTGCTGCTATGGCTTGCATGCTATGATGGACTGCAGTGTGGAGTTGTGAGTAAAAATACCCCCTTTCTCCTTTACATTGCTTTGTTGGGGTACTCTGTCACTGCCGTGGGGGAAAAAACTTGACAGGACTGTCAGTTCTCACCACGCTTCTGCCTTTCCCATTTGGAAGCTTGTTCATGCAAGCACCCAGACTGAATCCTGCTTGAACTCACTAGATCAGGTCACTGTGATGAGGCCAGGCTGGATTGTGACTATATTAGAATGACAAGCCCCGCTGTGGCAGCTATCACATCTCCATCCACAGCTTGAGGCTTTATGGATATAAGACTCCAAAGTTCTTCTGCGGTTCTGGTGAGGATCAACAGTGTGGCCTCATTCTGAGTCACTCTGCTTAGCTACTTGTCATCAGCTGAGCTGTACCTCTCAAAGTCACGTGTTATAGCCTTAGCTCGGGGTGTGATTTCATGGTTGACCCTTCATAGCTGCACCCACAAGCTCAACCAAGGGAGGATTGCATTTTTTTTCCATTTAAAATTCTTTCTCTTATTGAAATATGTTTTCATACAATATATTTTGATTAAGGTTCCCCACCCCTACCCCTCCCAATTCCTCCCCCCTCCTTCCATCCACATCCACACCCTTTCTGTGTCTTGTTAGAAAGCAGACAGGCATCTAAGGAATAATAATAAAATACAATATAAATAAATGAAAAAACAAATCAGAATATGACAAAACAACTTAACAAGAAAAAGTGCCAAATAAAAAGCACAAGAAATGCATATAGATGCAGACACACACACACACACACACACACACTTAGGAATCCTATAAAAAGCCTAAACCAGAAATCATAATATATACTCAAAGAACCTGTATGGTTAAAAAAAAATTCCTGAATTAACACTATGAAACAAAGATACCCCAAAGATGCTGTTGAATTCATTTTGTGTTGGTCATTTATTGCTGGGCATGAGGCCTGCCCTCTTAAATGTGGTTTGTTTTCTCAATGAGATTTCCTTTGAGAATACTGATTTTTCATTTGCAAGTGGAAATGAAATATAATTTGGAAATATTATTTGGAAATATAATTTGAGTTATGAATGGGCTATCAAGTTGTTGCCCAAAGGGTCCCATAGGAGCCCCAAGAAAACAGAAGCTATCCCCACCAATGGATAAGTCCCTATTGCTGAAGACAACACCTACATTACTCATTGAACACAGAGAATTTGAGAGGGGCCCTACAGAGAGAGAGAGAGATCTTCACCCCTACAGACTAGTTTGTGGTGCCGGAAGGTACTCTGCACAGTATTAAAAGAGAAAGGTTAACCTCAACCCAGCTACAAACCCTCCATCTATAAGAGTAATCTGCCTGGAAGATACGCTAGTGCGAGAGTGGCACAGAGCTTCCATGGTTAACCAACCAACATCGGGTACGAATTCAGGCCTGTTCTATGAGATGGAACCCATACCGCACACTGCTTGGGTGGCCAAGGACCTGAGACTAGATAGTCTAGAAACAGAGGTGAAAATATTATTACTCGGCTAAAGGAACATGGAAGCAAAATGATTCCTGATGACATTCTTCTGTATTCATAGATCCACGCCTTTTTTTGCCACCATCAGAGAAGTTTCCTCTTGCAGCAGATGGAGACAAATACAGAGACTCATAGCCAGACAATATGCAGAGAGTGAGAGATCTTGGAGCACTCTGTCCTGAAATAGATGTCTCCATCAAATCTTTCCCCTCAGGGCTAAGGGAACTCTGGAAGAGGAGACAGAGAGGATAGAGGGCACCAATGACCTTTTAGACAAGGCTAGCACACATCTGAAGTAGCAGAGGGTGTGGCAGCATGCACAGGGCCTGCACCAGTTGGGGTCCTAGAGCTGAAAGAAGTGGAAATTTTCTTAAAAATGGGGCCTGGCAGTGTGGTGGTGCAGGCCAATGATCCCAGCTATCTGGCAGGCTGATGCAGGAGGACTGCAAGCTCAAGGCCTTCCCAAGCTACAGCTTAAGTCTAAGAGCAGCATGGTGTTATGTGACAAGACTTTTCCTGGGGATACCCAGTATATACATTTGCTCATCCAGCTATGGAGTCCACGAGGGACCAAAGAAGGATAACACCAAAGTCAAACTTGGTGAACCAGAGATTTTTATTGGGGTTACTTACAGGAGTATGGTCTACTTACCCAAAGACAGCTGCATCACCAAAGCCCACCGAAACACGAGTGAGAGTTCACAAATGGTAAGATCCTGGAGCTCACTGAAGGAAGGCAGCTCAACAGGTTGCAGAGGATCCCTTTCAAGTGACTTACTGGTTTAAACCTCTTCCAGCAGTTCCTCTGGTTTCCGCCTCTTGCAAGCATCTGGTCTGCTCTCCGTCTTCTTTGCAGCTTGGCTTGCAGGAGAGTGACTCTCTGCTCTCTCTGGAAGGGAGGGCCCTAGTGAATCTGGTCAGTTTCAGGGACTTCATGAAGCTCTTTTGAACTGTTTACCCTCTGGCTTAAGGAGTCTCTCTGTAGGAATGAATGTCTGAGAGGAAACTGCTATGAAATACTCGGACAACTTAGTAACATTGTCTCAAACTTAAAAAGGGTGTGTTTCCCTTCACAATAGCCACAAATAATATAAAATATCTTGGTATAATTCTAACCAAACAAGTGAAAGACCTGTATGAGGAGAACTTTAACTCTTTGAAGAAAAAATTTGAAGAAGAATTTGGAAGATGGAGAGATCTCCCATGCTCATGGATCGATAGAATTAACATAGTAAAACTGGCCATCCTGCCAAAAGTCATCTACAGATTTAATGCAATTCCCATCAAAATTCCAACACAAATATTTATAGACCTGGAAAGAGCAACCATTAACTTCATATGAAAAAATAAAAGACTCAGGCTAACCAAAACAGTTCTATACAATAAAAGAACTTCTGGTGGAATCAGCATCCCTGATTTCAAGGTATACTACAGAGCAATAGTAATAAAAACTGCATGGTACTGGCATAGAAACAGACAGGTTAATCAATGGAACTGAATTGAAGATCCAGAAATAGACACACATTCCTACAGGCACTTGATTTTTGACAAAGAAGCCAAAACGGTACAATGGAAAAAAGAAAGCATCTTCAGCAAATGGTGCTGGTCCAAACAGATGTAGAAAAATGCAAATAGATCCTATTTATCACCCTGCACAAAACTCAAGTCCAAGTGGATCAAAGGCTTTGATATAAAACCAGAGACTCTAAATCTATTAGCAGACAAAGTGGTGAAAAGTCTGGAACTCATTGGCATAGGAGACAACTTCCTGAACAAAACACCAACAGCACAGGCTCTGAGATCAACAATTAATATGTGGGATCTCATAAAACTGAGAAGCTACTGTAAGTCAAAGGACACTGTCAATAGAACAAAATGACAGCCTATAGATTGGGACAAGATCTTCACCAACCCTGTATCAGACAGAGGGATAATATCTAAAATAGACAAAGAACTTGAGAAATTAAACATCAACAAGCCAAGTAATCCAATTAAAAATGGGGTACAGAGCTAACCCAAGAATTCACAGCAGAGGAATCTCAAATGGCTGAGAAACCCTTAAAGAAATGCTTAGTGCCCTTAACCAACAGAGAAATGCAAATCAAAGCGACTCTGAGATTTCATCTTACACCTGTCAGAATGGCTAAGATCAAAACTCAAGTGACAACACATTCTGGAGAGGATGTAGAGAAAGGGGAACACTCCTCCATTGCTGGTGGGAGTGCAAACTTGTACAATCTCTCTGGAAATCTATTTGGAGCTTTCTCAGAAAATTGGGTATAGTTCTACCTCAAGACCCCGCTATCCCACTCCTGGGCATATACCCAAAAGATACTCCACCATACAACAAGTACATTTGCTCAACTATGTTCATACTGGCTTTATTCGTAATAGCCAGAAACTGGAAACAACCTACATGTCCCTCTACTGGAGAATGGATACAGAAATGGATACAGAAATTCCATTACATAATGGAATACTACTCAGCTATTAAAGAAATCATGAAATTTGCAAGCAAATGGATGGAACTAGAAAAAAGGTAACCCAGACCTAGAAAGACACGAATGGTATGTACTCACTTATAAGGAGTTATTAGACCTATAGTACAGGATAACCATAATACAATCCACAGACTCAAAGAAGCTAAGTAACAAAGAGGGCCAAAGGGAGGGTGCCAGAATGTCACTCAGAAGGGGAAATAGAACAGATAGAAGAAGTGGATGATGAGAGGGAACTGGGCAGGAGATGGAATCTGGAGGGAAATAAGGGTAGGGATCAGATGTGGGAAGAACAGGGGTGGAACATGATAGGGCTGGGAACAAGAAGAAAAACTGAGGGGGACATCTCTTTGTCAAGCAGGAGGCCTGCAACAGGATAGGCTCCTGGGAGAATATGGGTGCGACTCCAGTTGAGACTCCTAACATAGGGTGACATGAAGACTGAAGTGACTACCGCAGGCCAGCCAGGACTAGCGGAAGGAGGGGAACAACAACCCACCAACAAAACCTTTGATCTAAAAATTACCCTGCCTACAAGAAGTACAGGGAAAAAGAGGGAACAAGGATTGAGGGAATGTCCAACCGATAACTGGCCCAACTTGAGACCCACCCCATGGTAGAGAGCCAGCCCCTGACACTATTAATGAGGCCCTGCTATGTTTGCAGACAGGAGCCTAACTTAGTAATCCTCTAGGAGGCTCCAGCCAGCAGTGGATTGAAACAGATGCTGGGACTTGGAGTCAAGCATGGGGCAGAGCTCCGGGGTCCTGCGGAAGCATTGGGGGAAAGATGGAAGGATATGGAAGGGACAGGAACCTCAAAAGAAATCTAACAGAGACAACTAACTGAGTCCCATTGGGGCTTACAGAGACTGAGACATCAACTAAGGAGCATGCATGGTCTGGACCTAGGCCCTCTGCACAGATGTGGCTGATGGGCTGCTTGGTCCTCATATGGGGTGCCTGGTGAGTGGAGGGGCAGGGCCTGTTTCTAACATAGACTTTATTGCCTGCTTTTGGATCACTTCCGTCTGGCAGTGCTTCCTTGCCTGACCTCAGGGGATGAGGATATTCTCAGTCCTGATGTGACTTGATAGGCTGGAGAGGGTTGATACGGAGGGAGGGGGACTCCCCTTTTCTCTGGGGGGAAAGGAAAAGGGGAAGAAGGAAGGTGGAGAAGGGAGGGTCTGGTAGGAAAGGAGGGAAGGCATCCTTGGGATGTAAAGTAAATAAACTGAAATACAAAAAAAAAAAAAATCCTGCTTAAAAAAAAGTATGGGGAGTATTTATATAGCTCAGGGATATTGTGCTTGCCTAGCATGTGTGGGGAGCGGTTTCAGTCCCCAGGACTGAAGAAACATGGAGTCCATACCGACATTTTTTTTTTTTTTTGCCAGTACACCCTAACAATACAGTGTAATAGTCATTTGCATAGTACTTATAGCATATCAGGTGTTACAAGTAATGCAGAGCTGATTTAACGTTTGAAGGAGGGTGTGTAGATGTCATGCCTCTCACCAAGCCATCCATTAAAGGGACACATGCATCTGAGGATTTTGAAATCAAGTGGGGAGTATTGAAACCAATTTCCATGTGTACTAAAGGATCGTATAACTTGTAGTCATACGCTTTAAGGCGATAACTAAGTAAAAGGAAATCATGTGGGCAGGATAGCCTAATACAGAAATGATTTGTATCATTAAGGACAAAGAAGAGATCAGGACACATACACACACCAAGGGACCACTGAATGAGAACCCAGGGAAAAAGATAGTGTCTTCACGAAGAGGGAAGCCCCCAGAAGGACAGCCCTGGCCACTCTTGGCTTTACATGACCCTGCTGCCTCTGGGACTCTGTGGATAAACAACTATTGTCTAAGCTGTTCCAGTTTTGACACTCTGTTCTAGCAGGCCTAGCAATGCAGTACCCTAGCTCATTAACCATCACAGGAAAAATCCAGAGGAAGAAGACATGCTGGGGTCACAAGATCAGCATGTGTGAGTCTGCGCTCCACAAGTGGAGGTCCAGAGCTTGCCTGAGACACCACAGCAGTATGTTACTCTCCCAACACTACATTTCCTATGTTTGTAAACTGTGAGTGTGTGCATTTGATGAACACTGAGGGCAGTTTCCATCACCAGATTCCCTTCCATCCTCCCGGGATCTCTGACAGCCCAGTCTGGTCTGAGCTCCCAGGAGATCTTATCCTACAGGGCAACCAAGGAGAATGTATGTCTGTCAGCTTGAGACGGACATACATTTTGGAGTCCCAGCTTCGTCCTCATGAAAGTTGGGGACCACATCTTCCAGCTCCTAGCCTTCTCCACATCACCTCTTGACATCGCCACCTCACTTATTCTCTGATTGTGCCATAGAGTTTGGGTCCCTGTTCTTACTTTGTTCTCTCTCTCTTTCCTGAGAGTTTCCTATGTTCTGATTAGTTTTTGTAAACGACACAACCTAGCGTCACTTGGGAAAAGGGAAGCTAATTAAATTGCCTTGATCAGATTGGCCTGGCCATATCTTGTCAGAGATTGTCTTGATTGATGATTGATTGATGCGGATATCCCAGCACTGTTATAAGTGACACCATCCCTAGGCAGCTGGGCCTTGACTGTTTAAGAAGGATAGATGAGCAAGCCAGAAAGCAAGCCAATAAGCAACGCTCCTCTGTGCGGTTTGTTTAAAGTTCCTATTTAAGTCCCAGTCCTTAATTCCTTCAAGGATGGATTGCGACCTGTAAGTGTACACAAGCCAAATAAACTCTGTTGTTCCCTGAGGGTCTTTTGGTGTTTGTCATGGCAACAAAAAGAAAACATGATAAAATTTGGTACCAAGCGTGGGACATTTCTGTAATAAACTTGACTATGTTTTGGGTGCAACTGTGGGTATTTTTGGAGCTCTGAGTTTACTTGAGTTATTGTTGTAGAATCTTGGAAGATAAGAATATTGAGAAAAATCTAGACAATAGAGTCCTAACTTGTGAAGTTTCAGCAAGAAACAAAGACTTTATTTGGGTTATTCAGATTATAAATTGGATTAAGAATCTGTAGTAGATGATCAGTTGGGGCTGACAAATCACCAACATCATTGAGGTGGAATCTTCTGGGAAGTATTATTTCAGGGCCAGCACATAGAAGGTGTGGCCTGGTCTGGTGTGTGTGTGTGTGTGTGTGTGTGTTTATAGGTTGCATCTCAAGCTAGCAGCTGAACTTGGCAACACATTCAAATATTGGGTGGAATATAGGAAGCCTATGGAAGAGTGTGTGTGTGTGTGTGTGGGGTGTGTGGATAGAAGTACCTAGAGGGGACAGGAGCTCCAACAGTACCAACCAACCTGAGTTCAGAGGGCTTTCGGAGACTGAAATACCAACCAAGAACCATGCACCGACTGGACCTAGGCCCTTTATACAGCTTGACTTCATGTGGTTCTCCTAGAAAGAGGAGCAGAGGCTGTCTCTGACATGGTCTCTGTTGCATGCCTTTTGATCACTTATCTGTGGTAGGGCTGCCTTGCCAGTACTCTGTGAAAGAGGATTTGCTCAGTCCTGGTGCAACTGGATGTGCTGTGGTGGGTTAATGGGAGGGGGAGGGGGAAGCTTCCCTTTTCAGAGGAGTAAGAGGGAATAGGAGAAAAATGGAGAGAGGGAAGAGAGGGACCGAGAGGAGAAGAGGGAGGGGGCTACAATTGGGATGTACAGTGAATAAATAAATAAGAATAAAAAAGTTTTCCACTTGAATCAAGTCTTGAAGGCATGGAAGTTGAAAGATCAAGGGGATTATGGAGATCAGCTGAGATTTGGGACTATGTCTCAGGGTCAGAGCTTCTTAAAAGAGGCCAGGGAAGACTATTGGTGAAGGGGTGGATTCAGTCACAGTGGAGACCCCAGGATATGGGAGAGACCAGGACTGCTGGATGTCTGCCAAGGACAGTGGCAACTATAGGGTGGAGGTAGTGTGAGCCTATGATACAACCCAGACGATTCTTTGGATTTCCTCATTGTCTCTTGTTATGTCCACCTTCTCTTTTATGATTTTGGTAATTTGGATATGTTTTTGGTTAGTTTGGCATAGGTTTTGTCTATCTTGTTGATTTTCTCAAAGAACTAACTCTGGTTACATCGATTATTTGTATTGTTCTCTTTGTTTCTTTTTTAAAAACAATTATTTATTTTTTATGAATTACAATTTATCCACTTTGTATCCCCGCTGTAGTCCCCTCCCTCATCTCCTCCTAATCCCATCTTTCCTCCCTCTTCTCCTCCTGTGCCCCTCCCCCAGTCCACTGATAGGGGAGGTCCTCCTCCCCTTCCCTATGACCCTAGCCTATTAGGTCTCATCAGGACTGGCTGCATTGTCTTCCTCTGTGGCCTGGTAAGGCTGCTCCCCCATTAGGGGGAGGTGATCAAAGAGCCAGCCACAGAGTTCATGTCAGAGACAGGCCCTGTTCCCATTACTAGGGAACCCACTTGGAGACTGAGCTGCCATGGGCTACATCTGTGCAGGGGTTCTAGGTTATCTCCATGCATGGTCCTTGGTTGGAGTATCAGTGTCAGAAAAGACCCCTGTGCCCAGATTTTTTGGTTTTGTTGCTCTTCTTCTGGAAGCTCCTGTCCCCTCCAGGTCCCTCCATCTCTCCCTTCTTTCATAAGATTCCCTGCACTCTGCCCAAAGTTTGACCATGAGTCTCAGCATCTGCTTTGGTACCCTGCTGGGCAGAATCTTTCAGAGTCCCTCTGTGGGTAGGCTCCTGTCCTGTTCCCTATTTTCTCCCTCTTCCCATGTCCATCCCATTTGCCTTTCTGAGTGAGGATTGAGCATCTTACCCAGGGTCCTCCTCCTTGCTTAGCTTCTTTAGGTGTACAGATTTTAGCATATCTATCTTATACTAGTATCCACTTATAAGTGAGTATATACCATGTGTGTCTTTCTGCTTCTGGGATTCCTCACTCAGGATGATATTTTCTAGTTCCCACCATTTGGCTGCAAATTTCATGATTTCCTTGTTTTTAATTGCTGAGTAGTATTCCATTGTGTAAATGTACCACAATTTCTGTATCCATTCCTCAGTTGAGGGACATCTGGGTTGTTTCCAGATTCTGGCTATTATGAATAAAACTGCTATGAACATGGTTGAGCAAATGTCCTTGTTGTATACTTAAGCATAGTTTGGATATATGCTTAGGAGTGGTATAGCTGGATCTTGAGGTGGCACTATTCCTAATTGTTTGAGAAAGCACCAGATTGAGTTCCAAAGTGGTTGTATAAGTTTACAGAAGGCACTTATGTCCCATAAGCTTGGGTATATTGTCTTTATTTTCATTGAATTTTATGAAATCTTTAATGTCTCTATTTCTTCCTTCATCAGTGGTCATTGAGTAGAGAGTTATTAATTTTTTTCATGAGTTTGTAGGCTTTCTGTTGTTTCTGTTGTTGAAGTTCAACTTGGATCCATACTTATTTGACAGGATACAAGGGATTATTTTATTTTTCTTGTATCAGTTGAGGCTTGCTGTGTGACCAGCTATATCATCAATTTTGGAGAAGGTTCTATGAAGTGCTGTGATTAAGGTATAGTCTGTACTTGGGTGAAAAGTTCTGTAGATATTGTTAGGCCCATTTGATTCATGACATGTGTTAGTTTCATTATGTTTCTGTTTAGTTTCTGTCTCAATGACCTGTTCTTTGGTGAGAAAGGGGTGTTGAAGTCTCCTACTATTAATGTGTGGAGTTCAATGAGTTATTTAAACATTAGTAATGTTTCTTTTACAAATGTGGGTGCCTTTGTATTTGGGGCATATATATTCAGAATTGAGATGTCATCTTGGTGGATTTTTCCTTTGATAAGTATGATGTGACCTTTCCCATCTCTTTTGATTAACTTTGGTTGAAAGTCTATTTTATTAGATATTAGAATAGCTATTCCAGCTTGCTTCTTGGCTCTATTTGCTTGCAAAGACTTTTTCTAGCTCTTTACTCTGAAGTATTTCCATCTTTGTTGCTAAGGTGTGTTTTTTGTATGCAGCAGAATGGTGGCTTATTTACGTATCCATTTTGTTAGCTTGTTTCTTTCCTCAGGGAAGTTGACTCTCCTGATGTTGAGAGATATTAATGACCAATGACTGTTAGATCCTGTTATTTTGATGCTGGTGTGGTAGTGTGTGTGTGTGTGTGTGTGTGTGTATGCATGTGCATGCAGGCTTCTCTTTTTTTGGTTTTGCTATAATGGAGTTATTTATTTCCTGGTTTTTTTTGGGGGGGAGGGGAGTGTAGTTAACCTCCTTGGTTTGGAGTTTTCCTCCTAGTATCTTCTGTAGGGCTGGATTTGCATATAAATAGTGTTTAAATTTGGGTTTGTCATGGAATATCTTGCTATTTCCATCTATGGTGATTGAAAGTTTTGCTGGGTATAATAATCTGGACTGACATCTGTGGTCTCTTAGGGTCTGCAAGACATCTGCCTAGGCCCTACTTTTACAGTCCCTGTTGAGAAGTCAGGTGTAATTCTAATAGGTCTGACTTTATATGTTACTTGTCCTTTTAATGTTCTCTTTTTTGTTCTGCACATTTAGTGTTTTAATTATTATATGGTGGGAGAAATTTGTTTCCTAGTTCAATCAATTTGGTGTTCTGTAAACTTCTTGCATGTTTATAGACATCTCATTCTTTAGGTTGTGGAAATTTTCTTGATTTTGGTAAAAATATTTTATAATCCTCGGAGCTGGGTATCTTCTCTTTCTTCAATTCCTATTATTCTTAGGTTTTGTCTTTTCATAGTGTCCCTGATTTCTTGGCTGTATTGTTTCAGAAACTTTTTAGATTTAATGTTTTTGTTTGACTGCTGTATTGATTTCTTCAACTATATTTTCTACACCTGAGATCCTTTCCTCCATATTTTGTCTTCTGTTGGTGATGCTTACCTCTGTAGTTCCTGTTCTCTTCCCTAAGTTTTCCATCTCCAGGATTCCCTCAGTGTTTTCTTTATTGTTTTATTGTTTTCCCTTGTGTTTTCTTTATTGTTTCTATTTTCATTTTCAGGTATTCATTTTCTTCACCTGTTTGATTATATTTTCCTGCATTTCTTTAAGGGATTTTTTTTTCATTTCCTCTTTAAAGGCCTCTATCATCTCCATAAGAATAGATTTAAGGTAAATTTCTTGTGTTTCAGCTGTGTTAGGATATCTAGGGTATGTGCAGTAGGATAGCTGAGTTCTGGTGTTGCCATGTTGCCATGGCTCCTGTTGATTGTGTTCTTACACTGGCCTTTAGTCATTTGCTTGTCCCTGGTGTTGGCTGGGTGTTCCTGGTGCCTGACTGCAGGACTCCTCAAGAAGGCAGATAAGGCTGTGGGCATGAGACTGGAACTCAGAGAATGGTCCAAATCTCTCCTCTGCTGGCTGTGTTTCAGTTGGACCCATAGGCAGGGGAATGGGGTGAGTGGTATAACTTGGATATTCCTGGGACCCCAGCAGGCCTCCTCAGGATGGTGGGTCTCACTTTTGATTTTACAGGAACCCACAATTAAGTGACTCTGGACTCTTAGAGATTAATTGAATTTTCTTTCTCTTTTCTTTTTTATTTGTTCTTCTTTCATACACTACCCTCCCCCATTTCAGTTTCCTCTCCCTCCATTCCACAGTTCTTCCCCACCACGTCTCTCTCAGATCTACACCTCCTCTGTTTCCCTGCAGAAAAGAGCAGGCTTCCTATTGATATCAACCCAACATAGCATAACAAGTTACAAAAAGACCAGGCACATACCTTTGTATCAGGTTTGGACGAGGCAGCTCAGTAAGATAATAAAGGGTCCCAAGAGTAGGCAAAATAGTCAGAGAGACGCACACTCCTACTGTTAGGAGTTCCACAAGAATCCCAAGCTGAGCAACCACAATATATATGCAGAGGATCTAGCAGAACCCCATGCCAGTTCCATGATTACTGCTTCAGTCTCTGTGAGCCCCTATGAGCCCTGCTTAGTTGATTCCCTGTCTCCTCTGGCTCCTATAATCCTTCCCCCTTTCTGTGGGATTCCTTGAGCTCTGACTAATGTTTGGCAGTGGTTCTCTGCATCTGCTTATATTGAGTTTTCAAAACATCAGAATTTTTTTTTTAAAAGACTGCAGGACTTTTAAAGTTGTATTGTATTTTATATTATTATATTACCATTAACTCTTGGGGACAAATAAGAAAAGAAAGATTATAGTTTAGTAGTGATTTGTTTGTGTATCAGTTTAACAAGGGTTATATTGTGCTGGTTAAATTTTTGTGAACGTGACACAACCAAGTGCCATTTGGGAAGGGGGAGCTTCAACCAAAGAATGTCACAGTAACAGAATGAAACTAGAATTCCTGTTTACACATGTGACTCCTGTGTGTTCTCAATCCATGTTTATGCTGACTGAGGAAATCTCACATAAATCTAAGTTCCTTGGCCCCACAGAAGACTTTCTTTTTTTAAACAGCTTTTAATCTACATAATCATTATGTCTGTTATTCTTTTTAACACTTTATGTAGTTTTTTTCTCATTGAGAGGCTTAGTTAAAAATAAATTTAAAAAAATAAGTTAAAAATAAAAAGACTGTAAGTTCTAGTTTTCATTTTTATTTCTATGATAAGCCATGACTAACAGCAATCAAAGGGAAGAAAAGTTTTATTTGGTTTTTGATTCCAGGTCAAAGTCCATCATTGAGGGAAGTCAGGGCAGGAACTCAAGGCAGAAACTATGGAGGACAATTGCTCTCTGACTTGCTTACCTAGTTTTCTTATATAGCTCGGGACCCACGTAGAGTTGGAACTGTCTACAGTAGGCTGCAATGTCCTATATCAATTAATAATGAAGAAAACCCCCCACAGGCATGCTACAGAGCAATCTAGTCTTGGCAATTCCTCACTTGAGACTCTCCTATCAGATGACCAGGGGTTGTATCTGAAAACTAACTAGGACACTGTCTGCCTAAAACCAACAATGAATATTCTGTGTTTGCTTTAGTTCTTTTTAAACTGAGCTGTTGACCTTAGGGGATTTAATTTGTACTTTGTACTGAGGTGAGTTTTCCCTTGACTGCTTATCCAACTGGCCAGTGATCTGAACAAAGCACACGTGTTTAAGATTGTTAGAGAATAATGACCTTCTAACTGTGACAACCCCTTGTAGTCAATCATTTGTTTGACTGAACAGAATTGGGTAGCTGTTCCTCAGTCACCCAAGAAACAGATCTTTGCCAAGTATCTGCTTCACCTGTGCCTCTGAGCCCCATCCTGATGGGAAAGGTAGAGTAGACACCAAAACTGTGGGTGCAGAAACAGCCTACAGTGGCTGCCGAGTTTTCAGGATTTCAGCACTGTTTGCTTCCCATCCTGGGCAAAAAGGGCAAAAAATATATATATTAAGTACATTATTAAGTATATACATACTATATATAAAGTATAGTCTTACATAAAATACATATAACTCATAGCTTTTAACATTGTGCTTAATAGTTACATATTAAGTATAATATTTTCTAGAGTTACATTGTATAATAATATTAGATATAGGGACTGAAAAAGTGGGTCGGTGATTAAAAATACATATATCTCTGGCAGAGGACTGAAGTTTGATCCCTATAACCCATATCAAGTGGTTCATAGCCAATTTTAGCTCCAGCTTTGGGAAATCCAACACCCTTTTCTGGCCTTCTCAAGCACCAGCACATGTGCATGTACTTACGTACATACATACTATCTTAGTTAGGATATCTACTGCTGCTGTGATGAATCACCACGATCAAAAAGCAAGCTGGAAAGAAAAAGGTTTTTCATTGCTGAGTAATATTCCATTGTGTAGCTGTACCACAATTTCTGTATCCATTCTTCAGTTGAGGGGCATCTGGGTTGTTTCCAGCTGCTGGCTATTACAAATAAAGCTGCAACAAGCATGGTTGAGCAAATATCCTCATTGTGTACTTGAGCCTCTTTTGGATATATGCTTAGGAGTGGTATGGCTGGATCTTGAGGAATTTGCATAAGTATAGAAAATTTGGCATAGAATATTTACAATTATATAAAAGTACATGTAAATATTTGTGGGGATTAGGAAATATTTCTTCAAAATGGGTGGGAATTGACTCAAGGTTCTGTGGAGATCAAAGGTTGAGCCACACAACTTGGGTAGGATGTGTCGTTGCATCCGAAGAGGGTGTGTGTGTGTGGAGGGATAGAATTTCAGATGAAGGCAATAGGTTGGCAGGTGGAATGGACTCCCTGCCTGTTCTTGGGACAGTCAACACTCAGACAGGAAGTGATAGTGGCCCAGGTTTTGAACATTTCACTTCATGGTCACTCGACCTTGTTGCTTTGAGCCAGGGCCAGCAGAGTGAGGGGAAAGAAACCAATTTGTTATTCTCTTGGCCGAGTGGTAAAGGGATGAAGAGGGAAGGTCTGGGGCCCACCATCCTCTTCAAGGGAATTCTGTTGGTGATCTAAGACCTCCTTGTAAACTCCTTTAGAGTCATAACCTCCAAAGAGGTTCAGCATTTACCACAAAGGGACTTGGGGACTTTAAGATGTAGACTAAAAGGAGTCCCCAGTAGAACAAAGTAGCAGAATGTGGCTTGATTTGAAGCTTAGAAATGTGGAGCATGCCTGGCATCAGTGACCAGTGGCCTGGACAGGACAAGGTCACCTAAGGAATGAATACTGCCTGTCACTTAATACTGGTGATAGATTTTGTTGGAAGCAGCCAAATCTGAGAGAAACTGACAATGGCTGACCCCATCATTGATTAGAGATTGATGGAGAAATGGATTGTACCTCACAGACAAATTAGATATGTATAATTTAATACTCTCAAATTGGAATTTATTGATACAATTGCCTCAAAATTCCCTAAAGGCAAAACTATAATCAGGAAGATTGTCATGGCTGGAAGAACTATTAATCATCTTTATTGAGAAAGGAAAATATAGAAAGTGTGACCTAGTGATCATGTGTCAGTAAAACAAAAATGAAAATATTGAAAAAGCTGTTTTATTTACCCATGTATTGATATTTGATCAAATAAATAAACTGGCTTAATAACATATAGAAAAACCCAGATTCAGTGCAGGTGTAACATGTCCAGACTGATTTAGATCAAAATATTTTTATTACAATAACTTTGTGGGCGATGTGCCTGTTGCAAGCTGGTTCCCCCACAGGGCAGTGGATAGTGAGAACCTTCCAGACAACGGCCTGCAGCAGCCCAGAGGACAGAGGATCTGGAGCAATCTGAGGCCATGTGAGCATCAAGATAACTCATGGCCAAAGTGAGTGTAAGTAAATATCCCCGCTTTGGTTTCAGTGAACTCAGAACCACAAGGAGACACAGGATGTGGTTGCTGGCCAGCAGGATATGCTTCTATGTCTGCAGATGGCAGAGTGTTTAATCCCTGTCATAAAGGTAACAGATCAATGGGGTTAAATTTAGGAGATTTCTTTGCCATTTTTGTTATGATATATAATGATGTGGCGGCAAGGGGTTCCAAAGTGAGACCACGCCAAGGTGTATCTCCTGAGGAATTACACCACACAACAGATCTGGTATAAAGAACTTCAAGGTGGGGGGAGGGAGGGAAAGGAGGGCCTGGAGAAAATGTAGAAGCAGCGAGTAATCCATGAGGGCAGAGAGAGAAGAGCCAGGAGGAGAGAATGGGGGCACTGGAACAGAGAGGAGCTGGAACAGAGAGGAGAGGGAGAGAAAGAGACACAGACACACACACACACAGACACACGGACACACACACACACACACACACACACACAGAGAGAGAGAGAGAGAGAGAGAGAGAGAGAGTTGGGGGTGGCCACAGCCCTTATTTCCGGCACATATCTGGTGCACCTGGCAGCGGCAGGTGACGATGTAGGCAACTGCTAGGACCCTGAAGGCAGGCCAGCTGAATTGCCTGTATGCTAACAATTTTGCTTTAAAATGATGATTCTTCTTCTTAATCTTTTATTAATTTTAACTTTCTAGCCTGAAGGGTTTTCAGGCTTTTGGGGAAGTTGCAGACCTTTGTCTGGAAGAGGCCAGGTGCCTTTGCTCAACCACTGGCCCCTAAACATGAGCATCTTACAGATTAAAAATATTAAGGCTCAGAACACAGAGCCAACCCAGCTGTCATTCTCTTTTTTTAATTTTTAATTTTTTCTTCACAATTTATTCATTATATATCCCAACTGAAGGCCCCTCCCTCAACTACCCCAGTCCCACCCTCTCTCCCTCCTCCCCTCCTCCCCTTCCCCTAGTCCACTATTGTCATCTGCCCATAGTTTGTCAAGTCTCATCAGGACCGCCTGCATCCTCTTCCCCCGTGGCTTGGCGAGGCTGCATCTTCAGGGGCGAGTGATCAAAGAGCAGTGAACTGAGTCCATGACAGAGGCAGTTCCTGATCTCCTCCCTCAGAGATCCACATGGAGACTGAGCTGCCAATCAGCCACATCTGAGCAGGGGCTCTAGGTCCTCTCCATGCCTGATCCTCTGTTGGTACATCAGTCTCTAGAGGCAGGACCCCCTCGGCTCATATCTTTTAGTTTTGTTGGTCTCTTTTGGGGCTCCTGTCCGCTCCATGTTTCCCTCATGCCGCCCCTCTCTTCCTGCCTAAGAATCCCTGTGCTTTGCCCAAAGCCTGGCCTTGATCCCCTGTTGGGTGAATCCTTTTGTAGGACCCTCCATAGTAGACTTCCATCCTGTTTCCTCTCCTCCACTGTTTCTGGTGTCCATCCTGTTTGCCATTCTAAAGGAGATTTAAGCATCTTCCCTAGAGTCCTCCTTGGTGTTTAGCTTCCCTAGGTCTGTAGATGGCTGTCCTGCATTATAAGGCTAATATCCGGTTATAAGAGAGATGTATACCATGCCCTTCTTTCTGTTTCTGGGTTACCTCACTCAGGATGATCTCTTGTAGTTCCATCCATTTACCTGCAAATTTCACGATTTCCTTGTTTTTAATCGCCAAGTAGTATTCCATCGTGTAGATGTACCATTCTGCGCAATGTATACAATTTCTGTATCCATTCTTTGGTTGAGGGACATCCAGGTTGTTTTCAGATTTGGGCTATTACAAATAAAGCCACTATGAACATAGTGGAGCAAATGTCCTTATTGAATGGTGGGACATCTTTTGGATGTATGCTCAGGAGTGGTTGGTATAAATGGATCTTGAGGTAGTGCTATTGCCAATTTTCTCAAAGTCATTGGCACAGGAGATAATTTCCTGAATGGAACACCAACAGCTCAGGCTCTAAGAGCCACAATTAATAAGTGTGACCTCATGAAACTTAAAAGCTTCTGTAAAGCAAAGGACACTGTCAGCAGAACAAAACGACAGCCTACAGCCTGGGAAAAGAGCTTTACCAACCCTATATCCAATAGAGGACTAATATTCAGAATATATAAAGAACTCAAGAAATTAGATACCAACAAACCAAATAATCCAATTAAAAATGGGGTACAGAGCTAAGCAGAGAATTCTCAACAGAGGAATATAGAATGGCAGAGAAACACTTAAAGAAATGCTCAACATCCTTAGTCATCACGAAATTCAAATAAAAACAACTCTGAGATTCCATCTTACACCCATCAGAATGGCTAAGATCAAAAACACAAGTGACAATACATACTGAGAGGATGTGGAGAAAGGGGAACCCTCCTCAATTGCTGGTGGAAGTGAAAACTTGTACAACCACTTTGGAAATCACTCTGGTCCTCTCCTAGGTGTCATTGTTGACCCTTTCCTGTACCAAACTAGGCTCCCTTGGAGTTTTGGTTTTAAATGTCCCTATCACTTCTTGCACAATTATTCATTAAATTTTGCTTTAAGAAAGAGGTGTTTCTAACGTGGCACTCATTGTCAAACAATTAATTAATCAGTTATTTATATATTTATAGCCTATTATCAACCTGTCATCTATCTATCTATCCTATATCTATCTATCTATCTATCTATCTATCTATCTATCTATCTATCTATCTATCTATCATCTATCTATCTATCTATCATTATCTAGTTACCTATCATCTACCCACCTATCTATTTAGACTCATGAGGATTTCTTTTACATTATTAAGTATAATTAACATATGAAGTGGTGTTAACTATTTTTGTTTATAAAGGAATTCACTTTATTCAGTGTAACGTATCTTCTTGATAAAAAGGCCTCATGCTATGGTTCATTCTGGAGCTCAGCCTGCAGCCTGGGTGCATCCAGGTGAATCTTGTGAATCTTGTGGTGCATCAAGCCAGGGATGGTGTACAGACCCTCAGCCTTGGATCAGGCCCTGGTCTTGACTGCCTTACCTGGGTGTGTCCACAGCTGAGTTGTGACTCTCTACCTGGATCTGTGCACAGGTGAGTGTAGCTTTCTACGTGGCTCTGTCCACAGGTCGGTGTTCCCCCCTCCCACCCCCCTGGGATGGCTCTCTCCACATGGGTGTGTGCCTGGCCCTATTCATGAGTGGGGTTTGACCCCCTACTTGTTTTTGTCTATAGATGGAGGTGGCTTTTTATTGGCTCTATCCATAGGTGTGTATGAGAGGTACAATTAGATCCACCAACAGACTAGCTCAGAGCCTGTGACAGAGGTGACCCTGGAAACCCAGACCCCTGGCTGGCTATATCACCACAGTGCACAGCTCAGTAGCTGAAGGGATCCTGGCTGTGCTGGTTTGGGAGCTACCTATGCCCCATGAACCTTCAGAATTGGATAATTTTAGAGCTTAGAGCAAGAGAAATCCATACACACAAAGGAAAGTGACTTGATTTTCCTTAAATAAACCTTTTGTGACATATAATTATAGTGTGTTCTTACTGTGAACACTTGGAAAATCCACACAAACAACAGAAAATCAAAAGCTGCCATCCACAGCTGCCTCCTTCGGGGATAGGACTCTGGGGAGAGTTGGGTCAATAGTTTGAGGACTGAGTTTTATCGTCACACATTTTGTACCTTTGATTACAAACAATATCTAAACATGTCCATCTGCTCTTTTAATGGACTGGGTTAGTTTAGACCTTTGATGGCACAAGCCTTTCACCACAACTTTCCCTGTAATAAATTGATTTGTCCTACTCCAACCACAGCTATTATCTCAGAATCGGTGGCTTAGGAGTGGTTCCTGGATTCTGTGATTCTCTGTCCTTGTGGCAAATGGGTCATGGATGTGGCTGTCATTGATCTCCTGTCCATCAGTCTCTCCTGGGATCCTTGTGGGTCCTCCCAAGTCTCTAGTGGCTTGTGTATCTCTCTCTCCTTTTAATTTAAATTTATTTTTTATAATTTATTGACTTCACATCCTGATTGTAGCCCCCTTCCTCATTTCTTCCCTGTCCTACCCTTCCTCCCACTTCCCCCCTATTCTCCTCCCTCACTTCTCAGAAAGGGGGATCCCTCCTTCCCTACCATCTGACCTCGACCTATCAAGTCTCATCCTCTTCCTCTGTGGCTTGGCAATGCCCCTCCTCAGGGAAAAGTGACCAAAGAGTGAGCAACAGAGTCTATATCAAAGCTCACCCCACATGGAGACTGAGTTGCCTCTCAGCTTACATCTGAGCAGGAGGTTTAGGTCCTCTTCATACATGGTCCTTGATTAGTGCATCAGTCTTTGCAGTCCCCTATGGGCCCAGATTTTTTGGCTCTGTTGGTCTTCTTATGGAGCTCCTCGCTGCTTTCCTATGACTCCCTGTGCTCTGCTCAAAGTTTGGCTGTGAGTCTTAGCATCTGCTTCGATCCTCTGCTGGGTGCAGTCTTTGAAAAGAAATTTATGGTAGGCTACCATCCTGTTCCCTCTCTTTAACCACTTCTGGTGTCTATTGTATTTGACCTTCTGATTGAGAATTAAGCATCCTTCCTAGGGTCCTCTTTGTTATTTAGATTCTTTAGGTCTGTGGGTTGTAGTATGGTTTTCCTGTATTATATGGCTAATACCCACTTATAAGTGAGTATATTCCATGTGTGTCTTTCTTGGGTATGTCTTGAGCAGTGTGATGTGGGGTGATGGTGGCTTTCCTCTCTGCACCTTTGCTGGTTGATGCTGGCTCAGAACCTTGGGGACAAGCCCAGGTGGCTAGCAGAGAATGAAGGGCCATGGGAGCAGATCTGAACCCTCGCAGCTGCCCTAGCACCTGCCAGCCATGAGCAGCACAGCTCAGCTGCCCACCTGCCATAGACCTGAGGAAAATAAAAGTTCTGCCTCTGCCTCCAGGTTCAGAGTGAACAAGCATGATGCAGCCGCCAACCTGTGGAAATCAGATGTGTCCTGTAGAATCTGGGGGTGATGTGTGACTCATGGATAGCTAACTGCTATTCATGAGCTTTATGTGGCCCTGGGCAAGTCATGGATCTCCTGCTTTCTCATCTATAAAGAAGAGAGGACAGAGAGACTTGGTTCACAATATTGCCATAGGGTTAAACTGTGAAAAGTGTGAGGTAGGAGGATAACCAGAGGCTTTGTGAGCCTGGCTGCTATCCTTCTATCTGCAGCCCCTTCACCTAACTCCCAGTCTCCAGCTTGGATTCAGGGACCGTTCTTGGCAAACTCTCTCGGCTAGAAAAGCACAGCTTTGAGTGAACCCATTCCTCATCTTGATCGATCGGCCACGTGTGGCTGACACTTCTGGAGGAGTAGAACTGTAGCTAGAGTCACCGAACCATGAAGACACTAGCCTCATGCTGCCCACACAACTATTGTCTGGGATATATGTCTCTGGCTTTTTGCTTCTGCCAGGTTCCACTTGCACACACTTCACCCCCTCCTTCATCAGCAAGCCTCTCTCCTCCAACTACTTTCAACGTGCTGCTCAGTGTTCTTTGTCTATGACACCTATGAGAGGATCTCTGTTACAAGACTACCGTCCAGTGTGGATGCCTGTCTCTGTCCTCCTGGTGACTCATTTCCAAGGTGTCTGATGCAGGTGCTCCTCAGCCTCAGGGATCTGACCTCATGTCTCTTTCCCCTCAGCCTGTCCTATGCTCTGACATCCCTGGAGTGCTCCTTGACTCCTGGATGAGCTGGTTCTAGCCTTGACACGTATGCTGACCACTTTGTTCTGACACAGAAGTGATGTTTTCTCTCATACCACTAATGTCTTGTGTGTGACTTTGCCCATGTCTCTCTCCAGTTCATTCTTTGCTTTCTCTGTCCACTGTCCTTAGAAGTGGCACACTGTCCTTAGACACTTGGCACACCAGCGCCAAGTGTCATGTCACGTGCTGTGTCTCTTGAATATTAGGGGATGCTCTCCTCTGCAGTTCATGGAGTGAGTGGCCTGAGAGGCTCTAGGGCAGCACCCAGGGTCTTGCTGAAGGCCCCAAAATGGAGCTGAGGCCCAGGTTGTAATGGAAGTTTTGGTTTCTTTGTATGTTATATAAATATGCTTTTGTTTTAACTGCAAGTGTGGGATTTTAGTTGGGCTATAGTTTGTCCACATCTATTAATTGTCTTGTGCAGAGTGTGGCTTTTGCCAGCTGGTAATGGCCTTCCACATGAGGTCTGGAGAGGGGCGTGGTCTAGGACTCAGAGTATAAATATGAGATCGAGAAGGAGACCTGGTGGTGTTTTGTGTGTCGTTTGGTGTTGGCATGTGATGTGTAGTAGTTTAGAGAGACCAGAGACTAGAGACGGTTTAGCAGTTTGGAGCAGACAGGCAGAGAGGAAGGCTTTGGAGTGCCGCAGCATGGACGAGCCTGCTAGCTGCATCTGTGGTGGACAGAGATTGGTATAGAGCCCTAATAGAATCCCTTGACCCAAACTAGCAGAGAGAAGTAAGGGCCCCCTGTACCCACTAAAATTTTCTCTCTCCTACCTAAGGTTGGAGGGTTGGAGGAAGGGAGGTAGAGCCCTAAACACCCCAAAGAAAGTAGAGTTTTAAAAAAATACCACTACAAGATGCTTTCTGCTATACCAGGTGATGGTTGTTCCAAATACTTGAGAAATGTTATGTGTGTTATCACCATTCAGTAGATTTTAAATAAGCCTATGCTGAGACTCTGCTGTCCCCCGCTCTGTTTGGAACGTTCCAAATTCCATAGAAAGCTGCACAGTGACTGAACAGTGGAGAAAGACTTAACACCAGTTAGGCCTGTGCTAGACCCTCTGTCTCTGGGCAATGGGAAGCTCTAAGGTGGGACCGTGACTGGTGCTGGGAAGAACCTGGGCAGTTCTCACTGGCCGGTGTCAGTTCTTCTCTGTCACAGGTCTCTTGCACATCCGTCAACATTCTAGTTGCCCACATAGGCAATATATGCCAACTCACGAAGTCTCTAGGGAGGGGAAAGCACTGGGCATTTGCATACCTGAGCCTGGTGAAGATGGGGCAGCAGGAAGGATTTCTCAGCCTGTGGGAACCCAGAGCCTGGGAATCCAGAGAATGGAGTTCAAGCTCGCTCTGCTTCCAACCCCTGGAAGGGAGTCTCCGCTCTCAGTATTCAGCCACAAAGCGTGCCGAAACCCCTCTTGATTGCAGCCTCCCCTGCACAGTGAAAACTGTATGGAATGGAGATTCAGACTTTTGAGGTTAAAGGGCAGCTGGTGTAAATTTGGCGCAAGCAAGAATTCACAAAGGGCACCATATGCCTGACACAGTGGACAGCTGGGCCAATAATGGGTTGCACCTTGACTTCAAAGTCAAAATTCCCTCTAAAGAAACCCAGGCATGTTACACATTTCATTAAAATTTGTACAACTGACGGTATCCTCTTCAATTAAGTGTGAGGCTTCCCCACATTTCCTGGGGAATTACAGGCTTCGATAAAATAGACAGACTGTTCTAGGTCCCAAGAACATCTGAATCTGGATTCCTGCTCCTGAGAGGATGACATTTCTAGCTTCAATGTCCCCACGTATGTAGTGTGAAGCTCACAGTGATGCCTGCTCTGAAGGCTCTATGGGGGAGGGGTCAGTCAAAAAGAAGAGTCCCAGGAACAGGGGCCCAGAACTCAGCTCTTCCAACATGTTGAGGTCAAGTGGCCAGTTCTGGTTGTTCTGTGTGAACCCAGGCGCTGATAGCAGTGTCTCTGAAACTGAGCTGAGGTCAAGGTAATGGTTAGTCCAGATAAAAACAAAGTGTTTTGTTTAGTGTCATCAATCAGTAGATTCTTTAAAATTAAATTTTTATTTTTATTTTTTTTTTACTTTGTAAGTTTTTTTATTATTTATTTATTTTTTAATTTTTCATCAATTACACTTTATTCATTCTGCATCCCCCCATAAGCCCCTCCCTCCTCCCCTCCCAATCCCACCCTCCCTCCTCCCTCTGCATGCATGCCACTCCCCAAGTCCACTGATAGGGGAGGTTCTCCTCTCCTTTCTGATCTTAGTTTATCAGTTCACATCAAAAGTGGCTGCATTGTCCTCTACTATGGCCTGGTAAGGCTGCTCCCTCCCAGGGGGAGGTGATCAAAGAGCAGGCCAATCAGATTATGTCAGAGGCAGTCCCTCTTCACATTACTATGTAACCCAATTGGACTCTGAACTGCCCTGGGCTACATCTGTGCAGGGGTTCTGGGTTATCTCCATGAATAGTCCTTGGTTGGAGTATGAGTCTCTGGGAAGTTCCCTGTGTTCAAATTTTCTTGTTCTGTTGCTCTCCTTGTGGAGACCCTGTCCTCTCCAGCTCTTACTATTTCCCAGTTCTTACATAAAATTCCATTCAAAATTTTTATTTTTTATATTAATTAGTTTATTCACTTTGTATCCCAGCTGTAGCCCCTCCCTCATTCCCTCTCAATCCCACCCTCCCTCCCTCATCTCCTCCCATGCACCTCTCTAAGTCCACTGAGAGGAGAGGACCTCCTCCCCTTCCATCTGACCCTGGCTTATCAGGTCTCATCTGGACTGGCTGCATTGTCTTCCTCTGTGGCCTGGCAAGGCTGCTCCCCCCTCAGGGGGAGGTGATCAAAGAGCCAGCCACTGAGTTCATGTCAGAGACAGTCTGTTCCCCAATCAGTAGATTTTAAAATAAGCCTAACTTGGGACATTGCTCTTCCCCTCTATGTTTAGAATGTTCCAAATGCCATAATAAATGGCCCAGTGACCGAACAGAAGTGGGTGAGTCAGCTTCCATGCTCCGCCCCTTCAAATCTGAGTCTCATAATATAGCCATCAGTCAAAACAGTCACCATCCATTTCTGCATCTTTCTATGTAAAGGATATTTTATTCACTGCTCGACACAGGAGTTATGGGCTCTGTTCCGAGCCTCCCTCTTGGGCTCATCTACAGCAGGAGGAGCCGGGCACCCTCGTCATTTGCCCCCGTCACCACCATCCATCCCACAGTCTTCAGCACAGGCCCATGGGAGTTCTGGAGAGTGGGTAGAACATTGGCTATAAGAAGACTCTTCCTGTTTCCTTCATGCTGCACCAGGACCAATATTTTCTGATGCATTTACAGGACCAAATAGAGGCAAAAATGACAAAAAATGCGAACCATAGGATAGATTTCCAGACTGTGAATATTTCACAGCGGAATTCATCGACAATTTAGTTCACAGGCTGATGACTCAGAAAGCACAAACCTGTGGCACTGGGTGTTGATTCATGAGAAAACAGAAGCAGCTTGTGAAGCCGGGAAAGGAAGCAGCCCTAACTGTTGTCACTCTATCTGCATGAGTAATGCAGTTTGATGGCTGGCAGTGTCTGGGAAATGTCACCCAACAAAGCCACCCTGGAGAGAATGGGCCTTGGCCAATAGGCTGTGGCTAGCTCAGGAAGCTCGTTCTGGCACTCCTTAGTGCCCAGGCCACTCAGGCTCAGTCTTGCCAACCCCTCTCCAGGGTCTCTATCGGAGCTGGCTTCACGGTGGCACATGTGAGGAAAGATTTCCTTAGGGCCTGTTTGCCTTACGGTGACATGGTCACATCCCACTTCAGCCCTCAGACCCAATGACAAAGCCTGCTGTGCCTACTCTTACCCTGTGTCCTTAGTGTTACATCTGTGCCATTGAGTCACTGAAGCCCCCTCCCCCTACTCTCTCTCCTTGTGTGGTGGGGGCATAAGTGGGATGTATGATATGTGCCAATGTGTATGTGTATATGGAAAGAATGAGGGGCTGGAAATCTATGGTTTCTGTTGTTGTATGTAATGTGTACACATAGGGTGTGACTCTGTGGTATGTGTGTATGGTATGTGTATGTGTGGTATACATGCTATGTGGTTCTATCCTATGCTGTGTGTGTCCTGTATTGTATGTAGTGTGTAGCTCATCTTCTTGACCAGACAGGTTTCTCCGGTCCACGCTGCTCTTGACACTGTTTCTGCACAGCTGTATCTATAGACACCAAAGCTCTCAAAGTGAGTTTCAGGGATCCGGGTGATTCTAGTAGTGTAAAGTGTTTGTCTTCACCCTTATTCTCCCATGGGAAGCTGTAGCACAGGGTTTCTCAAGGACTGAAGCAGAAGCAGACAGAAGCTTCCAGACCTCCCACACTAGGCTGAGCTTCAAGAAAGCTGCAAAAGCACAACTCATTGCCTTGCTCACCTCTGATTGCTTTTGTCTTGGGAAATGCCATCACCTCCCCGTACAAACAGATGTGTCCCAGCCTGTGACGGCCATTTTGACTCTTTAAAACAAACCAGTAATATTCCAACTTCCTATTTCCATTTCTAGTATGATGAATTTTGGTAGACGTGATTCTTGCAGTCCTTAGGCATAGAACATTCCCGAAGAACAACTGCTGCGAGCAGCAAGAGCTTGTTCATGCATTTGAATTTCAGTGTGGAAGGAACGGGTCTGCATGCTTGCTCATGTGATTGGCTCCTGTGCTCCTGTGTTCCCCCAGAAACATAGCTTCATTGTGACCTCTTCTCCATGTAATGAGTACCATACTCTAATGAGCAAACATTATTCTGCAGGCCCTGGGAGCACGTGGCTCCAGTGCAATACTTGTGCACAAGAGTGGACTCGATGGCTATGCCCATGCACAGCCTGACTGAGTATGCCCACTGCCTCCTGTCCATACCCCTCAGGAGGAGCTAGAATGCTTTCTAAGGCCCTCCTTGCTGAGTCTGCACCTGTGAGTCTGGATCATGGAAGACACTGTCTCCCGCCTGTGTCCTCTTATACTACCATTATCTCTGGCTGAAGGGAGCTCCAAGTCCTAACGACACAACGATAGTTGTTTGAGGATAGTTTCCAGCAACACAACTGGAGGCTGGGGGCTCCAGTAACAATTATCTCTGGTGTGCTGGCCAGGACGGTCAGCTGCCCAGTCTCAGAGTTGAGCTGGTTGCCAGGCAGATGTGTTCTGGTGCTGGTTTAAGCTTGGGCCAGGACCTGGTGGGTAAGAAGGAAGCTGACCCTAGACCAACTGTTGGCAGCTGGCCCCTGCTCAGCAACCAATGGGCCCCAGGACACCTTCACAACTTGGGGCTTTTAATTTCCACTGTTCTCTTTTGCTTCTGGCAACTGGGTGCTTCCTTTCACCTCCGTAGAGTTGAAAGGGAAACAGGGAAGAACATCAGGTTCATGACTCTGCAGTAATATTTTGGAGCAGATGTGGAGGTGGGGCCTCCCTCCAATGGCCGTCCAGGAACAGGGAAGCTGGCCTCAGGGGTGGGCTTCTGGTACCAGCCTTGCCTCTGCAGGCCTGGGGTTTCTGGTCTGACATTGCACATTCTAGGTGTGCTCTCCCTGCCTTCCTCTGGCTGTAAACGCGTGCATAACTCAGTCAAACGGGTCCATTTTCTGCTTTGCTGGAAGAATTACAAAAAAAAAAAAAAAAAAAAGAAAAAACTCTTAAAATTGAGGGATAGTTAAACTGATAAATGTCAAAATACGTGCCTGAAATCTCATGGCACATGGTGCTAGAAACCACAAATTATCAACTCAGCCCATACTGCTGTGATCAGAGAAGCCAGGAGGCATTGACATTTGGGGGCATAAATTTGAGGGTGCAGTAATCTTATGTCTGACAACTGGGCAGGTAAGAGTGGGACATGTTTCATTCATGGACCAGGTTGTTAAATATTTTAAAGATACATTGTTCCCAAGTCCCATAAAATAAGTGTATCTATTACTTATGCAGAGAACATCTAGCTTCTGCCCCTGATGGCTGCCTGATCATTGTCACCAGGCAGGGTTCAATGTGGATGGGGTCAGGAGCTGGTCCCTCTGTGACTTAGCCAGGGAGGGCAGAGTGTGACCACAGGCTCCCCAAACAGACATGAGCTCCCCCAGGTTCTTGCCTTACTCATAGGTGATGAAGTTGTGTGCTGTTAGGTTTTGAGCCAACAAGAAGCAGGCAGCACACCCCACACAGTGATGGACCTATGAACAACAAATGGACTCATGATTCCAATGGCAGGCAATTGAAAACTCAGTAGTTTATGCTTACTGGAAACTGATTGTCAACAAAGTGTTCAACAGACTGAATGGGAGAGTTGAGAGATGCCTAGACAACTAGAAAGGTACAAGTCACAGACTAAGGTGGCCCTTGCTTTGCAGTGTGCACATAAGTGAACTTACATGAGCCCTGTATCTAAATGTCAGAGCTAAAACCACAAATGTTCCTATTTGGTGTTAGTCTAGATTTGGGGTTATGATACCAGAAACACGAGTCATAACATAAGACAAGTTTAAATTTAAACACCAGAAAAGCAAAAAGCTTTTGACATAAAAGTGATACAAATCAAGTCAACGAGAGGATAGCCCACACTCCAAGAGGAAATACTCGCGGATAGGGTACCTGCTGAGGCTTGGAGAGGTTTCACAGAACAGCCAGAGCCACAGGAGCTTCACACCTCAGGTGGCCAGGAGACTTCAACTAACCATGGTGTGAGCATCACTGACTGTTCTGAGAATTGTCAGAATCTCAATGAGGTGCCACTAGCCTTCCAGAGACCAGGCCAGGATCAGAAAGCAACCGCCTAGTATTGAGAGAAGTAGGGGGGCACATTCTCGGGTGCTCAAAGTGGGGAAACAGTTGGGTGGCTCACCAAAAAGCTAAACATAGCTATCCACTTCTCCCCAGCAATTCTGCTCCTAGGTGCTATATGCAGCATGAATGCATCAGTATCCAATATGAAGACTTAGATGTGGATGTATTACTACAGTGTCGAAATACGAGAAACGACAATACAAACACCCACAACTAAAAATGCGTGACTGGAATGTCGTCAGCATCTTACAGTGTTGTATGCGCTATTGTTTAACAGTGTAGAGGGAGGAAGAACTGGGATGTGCTACAGTAAGACAGATGGTCTTCGTTAGGCTTCCATTGCAGTGAAGAGACACCACGGCCAAGGCAGGTCTTACAGCTAAAAAAAACATTTAATTGTGGATGGCTTACAGGTTCAGAGGTTCAGGCCATTGTCGCCATGGTGGGAAGCAGGGCAGGGTGCAGGCAGACACGGTGCTGGAGAAAGATCTGAGAGTTCTACATCTTGATCCACAGGTAGCAGAAAGAGACTAAGTGTTCCACACTGGGCAGAGATTGAGCATAGGAGACCTCAAAACCTGCCCCCCCCCCATAGTGACACATTTACTATAACAAGCCCACACCTGGCAGTGCCTTTCTCTATGAACAAGTATTCGAGCACAGGGGCCTACGGGGACCATATCTATTCAAACCACCACATTCCACTCCTGGACCCCATAGGACTGTAGCCACTAAACATAAATGCATTTAGTCCAACTTCAAAAGTCCCCGTAGTCTAACTCAGTCCTAACAATGTTTAAAAGTCCGAAGTTCAAAGTCTGTTCTGAGATTCATACATTGTCTTGACTATAATCCCCTATAAAATCAAAATTGGGGAGCAGATCACATACTACCGACATATCATGGCATAGGATATACGTTATTGTTCCAAAACATAGGGAAGGAAACATAGTGAGGAAATATTTGACCAAAGCAAGACCAAAAACCAGCCGGGCAAATCCAATCTCTGCACTTCCACGTCTGATATCAAAGTGAGTGATCTTCAGATCTCTAACTCCTTTCTGCTTTGTTGACTGCAACACATTTCTTTCTTTTGGGCTAGTTCCACTCCCTGTTAGCAGCTTTCCTTGGCAGGTACCCACTGCTCTGGCAGCTAGAACATTTTGGGGTCTCCAAGACAATCCAGGATTCACCTTCACAGCTTCATGAAATGACCTCTCCAGGCCTCCATGCAGGGACACCCCTGCCTCACACCTGGTCTCAGTAACTTTTCTTAGTCATAAAGGCAGATCCTATAACTCTTTTCATACAATGGTCTGGGCCTCCATTCAGGATCACCCTTGACACATTCCTGGCCTCAACAGCTTTTTGTTGTTGTTGTTCATAGAGTAAAATCCCATAACCCCTTTATTGCTCCCTTTGTCAATTACATCTTCACTAGCTATTTATTTTCCATGCTTTCCTTCTCTGCCTAAGCTTGGCTCTCCTGGAACTTGTTCTATAGACCTGGCTGTCATTGAACTCAGAAATCTGCATGCTTCTGTTTCCTGAGTGCTGGGATTAAAGACATGTATCACCATGCCTAGACCTAAGCTTTTTTTAGTTCCTTTTCACAGGATACTTAGCTGAGTAGGATCTTGTCCTGAGGTCACCACTTCCTTAATTTCATTTACTATTTTAACTTGTTTATCTCCTTGAGCATAGGCTTTAGCTTTATTCTACTTCCTGGTGCCCCTCTAATCCTTGAAACATATATTTTATATTTTTTCTTTCTCAGCTTGCTAAGTTTGATCAAAATGCTCTTCATAAGAGTGAACCACAGGATAAAATCTATACTAGGCTGTTTTGAGATTTTCTTTGCCAATGCAATTAATTTAAATCTCTTCACCTTAGCCCCAGGCAGGCTCTTCAGACAAGGACAAAAAGGGGCCACATTCTTTATTAAACTATCACAAGAATGATCTCTAGGCAATATACTAAAATTCCCCTCTGGAACCTTCAGAACCAGGCTCCCACACTTCAAATCACCCTCAGCACCACTGTCTTCCATGCTTCTACTGGTATGGCTCATTAAGCTACACTCAAAGTCTTCCATTGCTTTCCTAACCTAAAGTCCCAGAGTCCACATTCCTCCAAAGAAAAGCACGGTCAGGCCTGCCTATCACAGCAATACTACAGTCTCTGGTACCAACTTCTATCTTAGTTAGGGTTCCATTGCTGTGAAAAGACAACCATGACCAAGGCAACTCTTATAAAGGAAAACACTTAATTGGGTCTGGCTTACATTTTCACAGGTTTATTCCATTATCATCATTATTATCATGGTGCTGGAGAAGGAGCTGAGAGTTTCACGTCTTGATCCAAATGCTTCATAAGGAGACGATGTTCAACACTGGGTGGAGTTTGAGTATAGGAGATCTCAAAGCCTGCCTGCTCCCACGGTGACACACCTGCTCCAACAAGGCCACACCTAATAGTGGTATTCCCTATGGGCCAAGTATTCAAACACATGGGTCTATGAAGGCCATTCCTATTCAAACCACCACAGCACCTAAAACTCAGTCAGAGACAGAGAGTGTTATAAAAATGCAAGCAGCTGGCAATTGACCATGCTTGGTCTTGTGCTGGCCGTGGAAAGGTGGTTAAACTCCTCTAAAGTACAGATCGATAAAAGTTTTCAACATATAAAGTGAAATTAACCTGTAAACATCAAGTAAAAAAAACAACAACAACAACAACAAAAAAAAAACCCCAACAAAACAGACTTGTTTAGAAATGTTGAATTTGTCAATATAATTAACAAATTCTACAGAGTTTGTATAATGGAGTCCCCTTGAGCAAAAATCACTGATTGGCGTTCTTTGGACACAAGAGAAATGATAATACAATTAGAAGCCTAGATCTGGGAGAGAAAAGTGAAACTTCTGGAAAAAGCGAACATTGCTTATTTGAGAGATATCTTTTCCCCACCTCACACCCACGAACACTGATTCATCTCAAACAGATAGGTATGTTGGTGTGACAGTAATTATTCAAAGCAGAAGCTGCCAAGAAGCACCTTGCATCATGGCTAGAGGTATAGGGTCACAGAGAGACATGGGATCAGAGGTGATGACACAGGCCATGTGAATGTGAGGTCCTTCTGTGATGTCACCGTGAGATGAAGATAAATATTGAAACAGCTTTATTTTAATCTCAAGGCTTCTATGCAAACAATGTAAGGAACAGCTAAGCTGCCAGTCAGAGCAATTACATAAAGTGCTAAATAGAAAAATGTCCCTAACATAATGCAAAATAAAGAACCAACTGAATTATTTTTTTTAACAAACTTTAAAATAAGAGGCAAATGCTCTTTCATAACAAGCATTAAATTATTGTCTATAAATAACAGGCTAAGCACTCAATGGAAAAGTAAACATCATGGGACTGAATCAAAGTGAATTGACAGATGCTTCTCATGAGAAACAAACTTTAATGACAAGGATGCAGTGGAGATGGAAGTGGAGATGGATGGGAGAGCTCACACACAGGGTGACTTGCTCGCTGACCAAAGGCATTCATGAAGCAAGAGAAAGCCAGGACCTAATGGACGTAGGGCACTGGAGTGCTGTGACATTTTCAGCTTTATCAGATTCCAAGAAGGGGACAAGGTGATTAAATGACAAAGTTCCCAAGAGATGTGGTGCTGTTTAGTTTATAATCACCTGACAATGGAGATTCACAATACACTATACAAAATGGATAAAGAAGGGGATATTGGGTCCATAGCAATCAGCTTTTGGAGTTTTGTTGCCAGTCTTTAATTAATATTTGTTATTGGATTACTTGAAACATGGAGTCACTTCAGTCAGCAACTGTATGGGGAGAATTCTCTTCAAATGTGCAGCACACTTTCAACAGACTGCATGTCGGTATAAGAATGCATATTAAGGGGTTAAAATGTAGACTCTATTCCTTAGTCATAAGGAAGGAGTGACAATTAGCAATGAGACACTTGACCCACAAATATTATCAATGAAACAGCACATTACTAAATGATCCACGGATCAAAGAAGACTTCACTCAGGAAGTGAGAATGTCTTGAACTGAACAGAATAAAAACCCAGGGCATTAGTGGCACATGGATGATTCAGTGTTGAGAGCAAAGTTTATA
Organism: Meriones unguiculatus; assembly: GCF_030254825.1. Classification (NCBI taxonomy): domain Eukaryota; kingdom Metazoa; phylum Chordata; class Mammalia; order Rodentia; family Muridae; genus Meriones; species Meriones unguiculatus. The sequence continues at coordinate 14,023,235 of NC_083356.1, forward strand.
GCTCAACATGTGTATGAGAAATAGAAAGTGCACAAATAAATAAAATATGCTCTTATCTTAATAAAGGGAAATGGCTAAGGTGAGTAAAAGACATGAGAACTAAGGAGTTGGAGAGACAGTCTGGGAGCCGAGAGCATTGGCTGCTTTTCTGGAGGACTTGGGCTTAGTTCCAAGCACCCACATGGTTGTTCAGAGCCATCCACAACTCTTGTTTCAGGGGGTGCAATGTGCTCTCTTCTGGTCCCTGCAGGCCCTGCACACACATGGTGCACATGCACATATGCAGGAGATCACTTGTACACACAACATAAAAATAAATATTGTTGTTGTTGTTTTGTTCCAGGATGTGTCTATGTAGTCTTTGCTGTCTTGGAGACCATTATGTAGACCAGGCTCATCTCAAACTCATAGAGACCATCCTGCCACTGCCTTCAGAGTACTGGGATTAAAGATGTGTGCCCAGTTATAAATAAATCTTTTGGAAAATAATCTGAGATTTAAAATCCCCAATATATAGAATATAGAGAGGAAAGTCAAGCAAAACAACAGATGCTTAGTTGAAAAGATTGATAACTTAAAATGTTTTATTATTTGTGTGTGTGTGTGTGCGTGCATGATGTGTGTATCAAGGTGTGGGGTGTCAATATTGTTACAAGGTGTATATGCAGCTGTAAGTGTATTTAGAAAGCAGTTAAGAATTATATTGGTCTAGGAAAGAGACAATAGTAGGTTTTTCTCTAGAGTTTATGACCATCATTTAGGATAGTCAGCTGAGTATGTAGTGCCAGGCATGAATTCTCTCCAGACCCCATATAGATAAAGAGCTACAGGCAATTTATGTTTATATGCATGTGTGAGTACCTACATGTGCATATATGCGTGTGAGTGTCCATGGAGGTCAGAAGAGGGCACTAGATCTACTTGAACTAGAGTTTTAGACAGTTTTGGGCTGACATGTGGGTGCTGGAGATTGAATTAGGTCCTCTCTAAGAGTGGCCAGTGCTCTAACCCCCAAGATATGTCTCTAACCCCCAAATGGATACATTTTAAATACAACTGCTACACCTAAGGCTAGGGAAACATCACAGAAGAGGGGGACAGAAGGTAATAAGAGCCAGAGGATGGGGGGCATCTGGAAGATAATGTCTTCTACATGTTATGAGAAAGATGCCCTAATGCAAGCTCAACACCATGGTTTCCTAAACAAGTCCCACTCAGTGGCAGCACCAGTTGATGCCTCAGGCTGAGTTGGAGAAGTCTAACATGTAGCTGTTTTAGTAGATGCAATAAAAATGCATGGTCAAGTCCCTCACCTTGTCATAGTAAACACCCTGTTGCAACAGAAGAAATAAGTCTGAAAAACCTCATAGAGAACAGTCCTACTGCTGTAACCCTGGCACTTGGGAGGCTATTGTAAGTTCTGGACCATCCCGGGACACACAGGAAGAAAAATCTAGCCAAATAACAGACAAAGGTTTGGCAATTTATTGGTAAAACATTGAACATTTTCCCCATTAGAGCAGGAACAAAGCTGGGATAGCCATTCCCTCCACTTCTGAAAATTATAGAGAAGATCTTTCTAATGCATTAAGAATAAAAAGAAATAAATGAAAAACGGCACAGAGGGTGCCAGAATGCTTTTTAGAGGGAGGTAATTTGAGTCCGCACAGGAAATCTACCACCCGGCACAGTGGATTCATTTAGAAAGGTCACTGGATGCCACTGCATTATAGGACCCAGCAATTGCGCTGTGAGTCACCATAAAGACTTGTGTAAGAATATTTACAGGTCTGCTACTCATAATCAACCCAAACGGAAAATAACCGAAGAGCCTGGTTATGGGACATGAGATAAATTGAATACGTAGCAAGCATACAATGAACAGCACAGCCGAGCTGACAATGGGGCATTACCTGGCAGTTAAAAAAATGAGCCATTAACAGGTGCGACATAGTGGATACAACTCAAAAACAGCTCCAGTTTGAATCTAGGGCAGAGGAATACACACTTCATGTTTTTATTTGTACAAAAGCCAAATATGGTCTGTGGTGAAGGCCATCAGTCATAGCTGGTAGGACAGAAGAGAAAACAAGAAAATGACAGAAGGAAGTTCTCTGGGTGCACATTGCCTTGTTTCTAGACCTCTTAGTGCTAAAACTCACCAAACGCTTAAGATCTTTGTATTTCTGGATGGTACTTATATGTAATTTAAAACAAATGTGCAAAAACATTTGCCACGTTCACAGAATAAACTTGGAGAAAATGGCCTTCTTAGTCATCAGGGAAGCTTTTGGAGGTACTGATCTTCATTGAAGACAAGAACTTAGCAAGCTGTGCCAGGGTGGACCTTCCTTGATGTGTCTCTTCATAGTGTTCCATATTTCCTGGATGTTTTGGGCCAGGCTTATTTTAGATTTAACATTTTCTTTGACTGAGGTGTTCGTTTCTTCTATTGTGTCTTTAATGCCTGAGATTCTCTCTTCCATCTCTTGAATTCCATTGGTGAGGCTTGCCTCTTCATTGTCAACTTGCCACAGCCTCAAACCACTTAAGAAGAAAATTTCAATGAGGATATCAGAATGGCTAAGGGCATGTCCCTGAGAAGTTTTCTTAACTGAGTTAGTTGAGGTGGGAAAACCAAGCATGAAACTAGGTGGTGCCATTGTTTGGTTGGGGGTCCTGAGTTGCACAGGAATAGAAAAAGCTAGCTGGGCAATAGGCATGTGCATCCATTTGTCTCCGCTCCTGACTGTAGATGCAATGTGACCAGCTATTTGAAATGTCTGATTTGACATCTCTGTTATGATGGACTCCAACTAAGAATTGTGAACTACACGTGATCTTAGCCCAAAGGCCAAGAAGCCAGCTTAAGTGTCTCTGGTTAGTAGATATTAGACATATAATATGAGATAAACATACTAAAATCTGTACACCTAAAGAAGCTAAGCAAGAAGGAGGACCCTGGGTAAGGCGCTCAATCCTCATTTAGAAAGGCAAACAGGATAGATATTGGAAGAGGGAGAAAACAGGGAACAGGACAAGAGCCTACCACAAAGGGCCTCTGAAAGATTCTACCCAGAAGGGTATCAAAGCAGATGCTGAGACTCATAGCCAAACTTTGGGCAGAGTGCAAAAAGACCTGGAGGGAATAGGAGCTCCTCAAGGCAAGCAACAGACCAAACAATATGGGCACAGGGGTCTTTTCTGACACTGATACTCCAACCAAAGACCTTGCATGGAGATAATCTAGAACTCCTGCACAGATGTAGCCCATGGCAGCTCAGTATCCAAGTAAATTTCCTAGTAAGGGGAATAGGGACTGTTTCTAGCATGAACTGATTGGCCTGTTCTTTGATCACCTCCCCCTGAGGAGGGAGCAGCCTTTCCAGGTCACAGAGGAAGACAATGCAGCCAGTCCTGATGAGACCTTATAGGCTAGGGTCAGATGGAAGGGGAGGAGGACCTCCCTTATCAGTGGACTTGGAAAGGGGCATGGAAGGACATGAGGGAGGGAGGGATTGGGAGGGCACTAGGGAGGGGGGCTACAGCTGGGATACAAAGTGAATAAACTGTAATTAGTAAATAAATAAATAAAATTTTAAAAAGTGAATAAATTGTAATAAATAAAAATAAATTTAAAAGAATTGTGAGCTAAAACAATCACTTTCTTCCCTTAGTTAGTTTTTGTCAGGGTATTTTTTATCACAGCAACAGAAATGAAACTAGGATAAAGGCAGAGAAAGGAGTCATAAAGGTCAGGGCAAAGTGATATCCTTCAGGGTCTAGTCTGACTGATCCATAGTACAAGGTCCACTCTGGACCCATACTTTGGTATTGAGAGAAGAGATGGACAGACAGTCCACTTAGTCACACATGGTCATTGTTTACATTTGTTTGCTCTCCTGTGATGACGTGTTGGGATCAAAGCTGTAAACATCTGATCATTCAAGTGAACACGCAAATAATTAAGATGGTCTTAATTTGTGTTGAGTGATACAAAGGCAAGAAAAAGAAGTGATGGAAGGAAGCAGAGCCCTGGAGACAAGAAGCCGAGAGCCATTATTTGAGACCATGACTTGCTCAGTCTAGCAGAGGGCCAGGAGGATGAGCTGGCAGCGGAGGTGATAGAGCAGGACAGATGTGTTCTGCCTTACAGGCTGGGCATTTTGCAATAAAAATGACAGTAAAGTTTTTCCAGTGTTTAATGTCAGAATTTCTATGTTTGCACGCTTTCTCTGACTTTAACAAATACCGAAGGCAATCAGCTTATAAACACAAATACTTAATTTTGCTATATAATTTTAGAGGTTTCAGTCTATGGTCAGTGAGTCACAGGATTTGGGGTCCATTGTGAGGAAACAGAAAGCCTATTTCCCCCATGACTGAAATGAAGAAAAAAGAAGACTAGGTTCCTATAAGTCATGTCAAGGACATTTTTCAATGACCTTAAACTTCCCATTGGGTCCCACCTCTCAAACTTCAACCACCTTTTAGTAACACTATTGGGTGATGTTTGGGGGAGATGTGAAGTTAATATTTACCCCACACTTGCCTAGACAGCAGCTCAAAAACACCTCATATCCTGATTAATTCATTAGGGACTATTGATGAAGGCCCTGCCCATAGAGTTCCCATTTTATCTGGCTGTAAGTGTCCACCAATGCTCAGGGACATAGGAAAGTTAAGGTTGCTAGCAGACCACAGGCCCAGACAACACAAGGCACAATCTAAACAAGATTCTGTGAAAGTTTCATATTTAAATGAGCTCCATCCTCTTTCTTGTCTGAGGCTCCAAGGGCAAACACTTCCCCAATGTGGGAAGAAGGACTTGTTTAGCTGCAGTCTGACACATGAAGCAGTTGAATAGCAGTGTGCTGTAAGATGGAGTTAGTTTGGGTAAGATTTGCAGGGCCAGCGTCCCCATGAGAATGCATCGGGGGTGAATCACTCAACACATGAGCCTTTGAGGGGAACCTTTATCCAAATCACAGCAAGAAAAGGTCACAGTACTTGCAACTTACCCACAGGGGGTGATCTATAAGTATGCATGCATAGCTTGGCTATTTCTGCAGTGGCGTGGCCTGAAGCTCTATGTTACCCAACAGCAGAGCGAGCAAGAGATCACAAGTGAGGGGGAAGGAAAAGCTTATGAGGGAAAGTAGGTATGACTAGGGGATGGAGGAAACCAAACCTCATGGAGTAGTATGTGTGTTGGAAGAAGCGTATGTTGGGGACGAGCTAGGATTTTGGGCTTGATCCCAAATCAGTAAAAAGTCACAGGATAGTGAGCAGTGTGGCTTGATCCAACCGAGTTTCTTAGAAATTTCATGGTGTTCTAGAAAGTTGGACATCAGTCAAGACAGGGATGTGGGAGATTTAAGTAGCCCTAAGCCTTAAATGTCATCTTGACATAGACTAGAGCCACCTAAGAAAGGAATGTCAACTTAGGGATTGCCCAGATCAGACTGGCCTCATGTCTGTGGGGACTGTCTTGATTGTTCATTAATGTAGAAGGGTTTAGCCCACTGTGGACTGTAAGAGAAAGCTAGCTAAACATGAACATGGAGTAAGCCAGCAAACAGCTTCTGCTTCAAATTCTTGCTTCAGTTCTTACCCTGACTTCCTTCAGTGATGGACTGTGACCTGGAAATTATAAGACAAATAAAGCCTTTTCTTCCCTAATTTGCTTCTGGTCAGAGTATTTCTATCACAGCAACAGAAAAAAAAAACTAGAACAGAAATACATACTACATGGGGTATTCAGCACTATGTGAGTGATGGAATGGTTGGGAGGAAAGGATTACTGAAAGGAGCCTGGGGAAGCTATATTTATGAGGAGCCAAAATGCACAGATCATCTTGGGACATGAGGATGAGGATGAAAAGACTGGTTAGATGAAGGTCAGAGATCATTCCAACAGGCACCCTGGGATGATTCAAAGGTGCTTTCTAAATGGTTGCAATTCCTGTAAGATATTCTGTTTAGTATGCTGAATAATGTCTGCTAAGGTCAGACATTATTGTCTGTGTTTTGAAGTCGCTCAGTCTTGTCCCAGCCTGCCCTCATGAATGGACACACAGTTCCCAAGTTGACATGTCCTAGCATTCCTGGTGTGTCTGTATGTGTTGATCTGACTCCAAGTTGGGCAAAGTGAGGCTGGGCTACAGCTTTCTAGGGTGACTCACCATCTCCAGCACACAGCAGATGAGGAGGACACTGATCAGTCCTGGATCAAGTTTGCTCGTGGTACACTGGCTATGAGTTGAGAAAGAATAAGACCAGATGCTGGGGTTGTGGGGATCAGGATGAGGTGATGTGCCGGTGTATACTCCACCATAGGAGTTGAAAGGCTGTGGTCCCTTCCAACAGGACAGAGCACACAGAGAAGCACTGCATTTAGTGGAAAGAGAGCCAACTGGCCTTGTGCTTGCTGAGGCTGAGGTGCCTGCCAACACCCAGCAGCCATGGCTGCAGGGCAATGTGTAGTTATTCTGACCTTTCTCCTTGTAGTTCTACAGCCTATGCCTGCGCTCTATAATGGGTCTCCTAGCTCAGAGCCCTATACCTGCAGGTCTTGAGGGAACCCTAGCAGTTATCTCTTCTGTTGAGTCTACAGTGCTTTCCATTTCCAGCTGCCTAGTGCTTTTTGGAGTCAGAAAATACCACCCAGTGCTACTTTGGAAAGGTTGCCCTCAGCTAGCATGGACTCTTTACTAGGAAACGTGTTGACAGGGGTCATCTTTTCTTCCTTGGCTTGATAAAGGGACTCTTGAGTTGTGGTTCCATGTGCTCAATTATTTAGCGCTCTGTTTATCTGAACTCATCGGAAGGATTTGTGGGCTGTTGTATCACAGATGCCAACTGTGAAGTGCTCCGAGTCCCTGGAGTCATTTTTGCAACTGACAAAATGAGGGTATGAAATAACTTTTGTTCCCTGTTAATAATGTTGGGGGAATGCAGAATCAATACTTTTAAATATTTCAAAGATTTTCATTCTGAGATGGGTAAACAAAAGAGAAGCGAATGGCAAGACTCCCCTGTGAGAGGCCACACTGTGACTTATCAATGCAGACAGGCAATCTCCCAGTGAGGTCCTTTCCCTAAGACTGTGGCAGGCTGTAAACTTAGTCACTAAGAAGGGGCACCTGGGAAGCATGTTCCCCAGTCACATTCTCCAGTGGTCTTAAGATCTCTTCTGTAACAGAGGAAGCAAGGCCAGAAACACCTCTGCAGACATCTGCAGACAGTGGAAATCACCCATCATCACCCATGATGCTTCTTCTCTTCTCTTCTCTTCTCTTCTCTTCTCTTCTCTTCTCTTCTCTTCTCTTCTCTTCTCTTCTCTTCTCTTCTCTTCTCTTCTCTTCTCTTCTCTTCTCTTCTCTTCTCTTCTCTTCTCTTCTCTTCTCTTCTCTTCTCTTCTTCTCCTCTCCTCTCCTCCCCTCCTTCCTTTCCCCTCCATTCTCCTCTTCTCCTGTCCTCTCCACTTCTCTCCTCTCCTCTTCTTTCCTATGCTCTCCTCTTCTCTGCTCTCCTCTCCTCTGCTCTCCTTTCCTCCTCCCCTCCCCTCCCCTCCTCTCCCCTCCTCTCCTCTTTTTCTTATTGCCTTTTTTCTTCCCTCCTTCCTTCCTTCCTTCCTTCCTTCATTCCTTCCTTCCTTCCTTCTTTCCTTCCTTCCTTCCTTCCTTCCTTCCTTCCTTCCTTCCTTCCTTCCTTCCTTTCTTCCCTCCCTCCCTCCCTCCCTCCCTCCCTCCCTCCCTCCCTCCCTCCCTTCCTTTCTTCCTTTTCCTTCCCTATGTTCTCCTCATTCTTTCCCTCCTTCATCTCCCTCCCTCTCTCCTTCCCTTATTTCCTCTACTATTCCTCCTCCCCTCCTCCTCCTCATATTCATCCTTATAGGACAGGCTAGACATGAACTCAAGACCCCCCTTGCCTCAGCTTCCTGAGTGCTGGGATGACAGTTCCATGCCACAACACCTGCTTGACATGGGTATTTTCCAGCCTCTGCACACATAGCTCTATTTCATTTGGAAGAAAGTTAAAGCCAGCAGTAATTTGCTCAATTTTGGTGATTAGAGAGGTGTGGGTTTTTTTCTTCTTCTGTATTTAGCTTGTATTCAGTTACTTGTAAGCTACCTACTGAGCACCAGAGTTCTTTTTGCCCTCCATCTCATAACAGCACTAACTCCATTACTGTGAACTGTTTGTGGCCCCTGTAATAGAGATCATGTCACCAAACCCAAAGGAAGTTAGCTACCTGGGTACCAGTCAGCAATCCCTGTGTCAATGAGTGTCTTCTCAAATTTAAGCAGGGCTGGCCTCTGCCTTGGCTCAACCCTCTCTTCCCTGATTCTGTTGGCTCTCCAAAGGCTCCTCCCTTTTCTCTCTTTTTAGACTCTCTCCAAAGGTGCCTTATCCCCAGTTCCTTCCTTACCCTTGGCTCTCTTCTTACTGGGGAAGCAGCTCGGTAAGCAGGCATGACTGGCCAGCAGGTCCAAAGATGAGCTTTGTCTTTGGAACTTCTACTGAAGAAGCCCCACATGTCTGGAAAGAAAGTCAGGAGAGGTTTGTTCTTCTAGGAGGAGGCCACACAGTGCAGGTGTTAGAGACAGTGTCCAGCAAGCATCTGCCTAGCTCTGTGGATTCAAATTGAGTCAGAGTCCGAGTGGGACATCTCCTGAACATGGCTTGGGGGGTGTCCCCATATACCTATCTGGATGTCACACTGGTACCTCCACCTCAACCAGTTCACAAGTAAGGATACCACCTTTTTACCCCCAGTCATTGGTGGAGACTACTACAAACACCTAGACCCAGACACATTCCTACAAAGCTCTAAATATCTAATGTGGAAACACCCAGATTTCTGGTCACTGCCTTTTTCTTACCAAAATATTCTTTCTGGCCACACAAAAATCTCCTTGGAGGTTAAAGATGTAGCTCAGTGTGTAGTTTGTCTGGAATAACTGAGGCTCAAGGTATCATTACCACCAGAGAGGTAGAGGTAGAGATAGAGATAGAGATAGAGATAGAGATAGAGATAGAGATAGAGATAGAGATAGAGATAGAGATAGAGATAGAGATAGAGAAAAGAAGAAGAAGAAGAAGAAGAAGAAGAAGAAGAAGAAGAAGAAGAAGAAGAAAATGATGACGAAGAAGACAAAGAAGAAGAAAAGAGATAAGAAGAGGAGAGGAGACACCTCTATTTTGCTGCTTCTCCTTTTATAGTGGACCCAGAGCCAGTGGATCACATTGCCTTGGGACTCTTCCTGATTAGCCCCATGATGTGGTGGCGTTGCTCACCAAAGCTGCCCTTAGCTGTCACTACATCATGGCTGAAGTGGCATGTTCACCTAACTGACCTCCTGGTACAGTCTTTTTCCTTCTGTGTTGTGAGTGGGTACCCTTATCTCTTTATCTCCTGCCTCTTTCCCTCTCTACCTCCCTGATGAGGCAGCATTTGAATTTCCCTTTCCCTGCCCCAGGATGGCAAACCTCTGTCCTCTTTCCTGTCACCTTCAGCTGTCCCCTCTGTGGAGTACAGACCTGTTTTACTACTTCTCCCAACCACACATCTTGTATTTGTCACCACGGTTCCTTCACAACAAACTCAAACATCTATAACTCCTCCCAGTACAGAAAAAAAAATTGTATTCTAAGAAGAATTAATTAATAAATATAAGCAGAAAAATCTCTTAATACAAAATCTATGTCCTTCCCTACTTGCCCAGCCCTGAAGAGCATCAGCAACCCTCCTCTTACACTAGAACCCTAATTGCCACTTGATCTGCCACATTCTGGGAGACATGGTTAAGATCAGTTGCTGCACTGGGGAGATGTCCATAGCTCTCACATTCATTCATTCAGAGTCAGGGAGAAAGGTTAGAGTCCACACAAACCCGCACTACAGCTCACATGTGCCTGACTTAAAAAGCTCACAGGTTTAGAGAATCACAAGCATTGTCTGGCTTCCTGAGGTATACTCAGTGCTTCCAGGGAGAGATACTCTGAGGCAGACCCGGATGGACCTGTGAATCCTAAGTCCTCCACAAGGAGGAAGAAAAATTGTTTAAGACTTTTCACGCCAACAATGATCAGACCCATGCAGGGTCTCTCTCCTGTGCTTTAAGACTTTTGCTCTATGGTTTTTATTTTGCTTTTCACCAATGCTACTTATTTACTGTTCAGTTAAATAATACTGTTAACAATCGCTGAATTAATGTCAATAACAAGGAACTTGTAAGAGAAGTATATGTAATATGTAACAGTGGTGTGAAATCTCATTTTACACATGGAATGAGACATCCATCGGCATTACGTTATGATGAATGGCTTCTCTTATATGGGGACCGAGTTGGCTGGCACCTAAGTGAGCTACTGAGTTAAAGTCACAGCTGCCCTGTTACAATGCCTGCAATGTTTGTTCTCACTTGTTACTTGCTGAATGGAAGAAAGAGAAGTCAGTGAGCCCAAGAAGAGCCAGATAAAATAAATTAGAAGAAACAAATCAAAAGTAAAAGCCAGACAGGGTTCAGGGCCACCCCAACTGTGGCTTTCTCTTCTCTTTCTTCCTCTATTTCTGAATTTCTTTGCCTCCTCCCAGCAGTCAGGTCTGTGTAAACACAAGCCAAAGAGAGGTGCAGCAGCCACACTCATTCCAAGCAAAACACTCTTGAAAGCAAAAGGGAGGTAAAGTTGGATGTTTAGCAGGTCAGAGTATAACAGCATTAAATGTGTGTGTATGTGCATGTGCTTAATGATATGTTTTCAATTATATGAAAGAAATTATAGAACCAAAAAGGAGCCTAATGCTATACAACCCATTGGAGTTCTTAATATACCTTTCATTAGTTCTACCAGAAACAATACTCTAAACCTGGAAAACATACTTTTTGTTTGTTTTGTTTTTGTTTTTAAGTGCCAACACAATATTTATACAATTAGGCTACGCAATGGGCCATACACAGACTATCTTCTCTTAGTATAATTTGAATGAAACTGGAATTAAATTACCAAAAGATTATGAGAGAGCCCCCAGATATCAGAGAATTCTGGATCACATTTTAGACTCCCCAAGGATTTAGGAAGGAATGATGGAGAATTAGAAATATTTTAATTTAATAAAATCAAGAAAACTACAGCAGATTCAAACTCGTGGGACATAGAGAATCAATACTTAGAGAAAAAAATCATAGCTTCTAGTGTATATTTATGAAGCGGTCATTTGCTTAAAGAGCTTCAAAAAAGCAGCGAAGCAGCCTCAATAAACCAAATAAGTCTATAGTCCTAACAGCAAAACCCAGTGAGGTGAAATGAGACTTACCATAGGTAAAGCCAGAATAGTGTGTTTGGGGGAAAGATTTATCACTTTATTAATTTTTTAGGAAGGTTAACATTTTTTAAAAGAAAGAAAATGTTATCAGTATTATTCACAAGAATAATAAGAACCATTAGATATCAGTAGTTACAGACGGGATACAAAAAGGTTGTGAAGAGCCACTTTACCCATACACAACTATTTTATATTTTATTTTATGTGTACGGGTGTCTCGCCTGCATGTATGTCTGTGCACCAAACGTGTACAGAGAGGGTGATGGATCCCTTGGAACTAGAGTCACAAACGGCTGTAAACTTCTGTGCTGGGAACAAACCCTCAGGTTTTGTGTATGTATGTGTGTGTGTGTGTGTGTGTGTGTTTGCAAGAGCAGCAAGTGCTCATAACTGCTGAGCCATCTCTCCTTACCCCATATATATTTTATAGTCAAATTATTATCTAACAGAAACAAAAGCATATTTTTCTAAATCTTAGAAAACAGCTGAAGATCTCAAATCCTCAAATAACAACCCCATTAAGAAATAAATCAATCAAGTGGGACTAGACATAGGTGCGCCTTTGGGTGAATCCGTTTGAAGAACTAAGAATGGAATAATGTTGTTCTAGTTACAAATTCTTTTAGAAAATAACACATGTACTTTTCCAGCTTCCATGTAATGACATACTGGGTCCAAGGCCTGGAGCCATTAAGGGAAAGGCAGGCTATAGGAGAAAACAAGCAGACAGAGTGCAAGGTACATGTAGACTCAGTGAGATTCTGTCCCAACATGCCGAGGACACGGGCTTTAGTGTGGAGTGCTCTGTGTTCCTGGGGCCCCTCACCAGCCATGCCTCAAGGGAGGCTTCTCCATGGCTTTCACTCTTCTTCACACTTTCAGAGTTTCCTTCCAGCCTTGAAGGCAGAGTGGCAGATAGAGGCATCTAGTGACTGTGGTCCTATATTAAAGTCAGAATGGAGAGGGAGCAGGGTCCATCCAAGTCATCTTGCTGAGATGGCTGAACGGTGTGGTCTACACACTGTCTCCCAAAGCCACACTCTCACTGCATGACAGGGGAATCTTGCTTTTGTTTTTTTATCAAGACTGTTGTTTATTTTCCAGTGCCCACAGGCCATGACCTTCTCGGGTTGTCTTGGTCTGGTTGCTGTCTTGTCCCTCCCTGCCACCCATTCCCCAGCCAAATACCTACTCTAATGTGAGTGTCCTACCCAGCATGCTTCTGTTCCTGGGTGAGATACAGGAGCCTCTTCTAGGGAGGCTCTGGATATGAATATCTGGCAGCTAGATATTCATCCTGGTCCTGTACATGGAGTCAGCCAGCACAGGAATTCTTATCCTCTATCCTTTAGCCCTGTCTGCTTCCTCTCCTGCTCACACAATCAGCGTCTGTAAGCAGCCACACTCTCTTCCCGGCACTGTTTAGCCACACTGTCTTTCTGCCTCTCAGCTCTCTTACAGAAGACCTTTTGTCTCCTGGCATGCAACCTTGAGCATCTCTCATGGCAGAGAACTGTCCCACAGGTCAAGAGTGGCCATTCCAGAGGACAACAAGCTAGAGATTAATAGTCTGCTAGCTTTGCTTCATATTCGGTAGCTATTGGCTCCAGACTGAGACCCAGGCATAGCCAGTTTATTCTGAAAGAAATGCCAATATGCTCAGAAAACTACAACAGTTCAAGACAGACCCTGTGACCTCACAGTGAATGGAAGAGAAGGACTTAGAGTTGTACTGGCATAATGTAGGAGCCCCAATCTGCTGGTAGAGACCAGAAATTGAGTATCTTTCAGAGGTGAGCCACCCCATGAAGTGACCAAGGTTCACTTTGGTACCATTTGAAGAGATGTTTGTCTAGGGTCAGTGGGAGAGGATTCTTGGTTTTTATCCTTAGTGTGAAAGCTCTCGTTGGTAGTCAACTTGACTATGTCTGGAATTAACTTAAGCCCAAGTGATTAGGTAAACCTGTGAGAGATTTTGTTTTGTTTTGTTTTTGATTCAAAGTGGCAAGACCCACCACAGATCTGGAGTTTTTGAGGTGGGAAGATATGCTTTAAATCTTGGCCACACCTTCTGGTGCCAGCCTATATAAAGGACATGGAAGCCATTGCTCTTTGCTCGCTTGCCCTCACTCTCACTGGACGTTCATTTCCTTACTGGCATTACAGCCTACTTCTTCAGGATCCCAGCATATACTGAAGATTAGCTGAGATATCCAGCCTTGTGGACTGAACAACTGCTGTATTCTTGGACTTTCCATTGGGATACAGCTATTGTTCAAATAAATGGATTATAGCCTGTAAGCCTGTAAGCCTCTATCTATGTATCTATCTATAAATCAATCTATCAATCATTTATCTATCTATATATATATCAATAAGTTTATCTGTCTTCACACACACACACAATGTCAGTTCTGTAACCCTGACTAGTATACCCAAAGAGAGATGCATGCCTCTTACCAAGGCTGGAAACCCCAGGAACTGCAGTTCTCAGAATGATAACTGGAATCCTGCTATCCTGAGAACAAGGGTGCAGCATATCACTGGCTGGTAAATAGGTACTAAGTTCAATCATGTGAAAGAGGGAATCCCTGCACACCCTAGTTTCCTTCTGCTGCTGCTGTGCCTCCCTTAGACCCCCATTCACTCACCCTATTAAATTACCCTGGGAAGATATAAACAAGCCTCTTTATCCCAGGCAGCACACCAACAACAGATCAGATTTCATCCAACTTCAGCTTGGGGAACCGATGAGTCTATTGGGTTTACTTATAGAAACATGGGTGAGAGGTTTCATACAGAAGTACAGGTGACCTTAAAACAGCCACAAATGTCTCAAGCTGGCATGGGCTACAACCTCCTAAAAGCTTCTTAAGTTGAGGCTCCCCTTCTGTTAACTTTCTTCTTCATATACATCTCTAGTGATGATGGTCACCGGGGACAGAATTACATAACTGTGAGGAAGGCGAGGGTGATCAGATGACCTTTCCCATTCCCACAATGAGGGCTCGTCAGTGTCTTGTTGAGCATGCCACAGCTGCGTAACCATAAGGTGGTTATGCCATGGACAGTGCTCCATGATATTTTACTACTGCAGCATGACATTCTAAGGACCAGATAATCTTTCCAGCTGCACCCCACACCAAGTGTTCCAATGTGTTTACCAAAGGTTAGAAAGTCAAGCCTAGGAACAATAATCAGCATTATGTACAGAGATATGGGCATCCTCCTCTTTCTGGGAAGGCCCTCTGTGGGCCAGTAGGAACCTCCCCTCCCCAGTGCAAATACATGTTCTGTCCTGCAGGCTTGATTCAAACTCAGCATCCAACAACCCTGTACACACATACTGGGTCGCTGATAAACTATCACGGTTCAAAGCTGGTCCCTCTCAGATTTTACAGGACGTTGGGCAGGGGGAGCTGCAAAGTCTTGTGAATATCTGATGAAAGCTGTAGCAAAAAGTGGCACCTTCACTACCTCAAGAGGTACAAGAGTCTAGACAATGAACCTTCGGGGCCAGGCTGGCAATATGTGCAGTCCACCCAAGACGGTGCTGTGTGGTATTGGTGGTTCCTGCCTGGTCAGTGATTGCAACTTTTTTTACTCCCCCCCCCCAAGATGCTCCAGCAGAAAGGTCAAATCACATGGTTTCCTGATCTGAGTGCCAATGGAGTCTGAAACTGGAGGCCCTTGAGATTTTTCAAGGGTCCTTTCGGATTTCCAGCATGGCTGAGAAACCCAGCCAGGACTGCTGTCACATACCCTGGCTGTTGAGCTTGCAAGCAGGATGTTTCCCTGTTAACCACACCCCTTGGTGGCAGGGATAGGAGCCAGGGTATATGGGCTGAGGCTAGTCAGGTCAAAGGTACAGCAAATGCTGGACAGCAGGGATCTATCTCCATGGCTTTAGTTAAGCTTCTAGGTGAGATGTATGCCTAATTAATGTGGACTGGCACGGAGTCTTGATTCACATGCAAGGCAAGGTCTGCATCTCTAGCTATACAGCCTTGACCTTCAGACCATCCCAAGCTCTAGCCAGGCAGTGGCCCCAAGCCAACCTCACCACTGAAGCATGAAGGGTGTTCATAGAAGGGTCTAATGAAATGTGAATTAGTCCAGGAAGTTAATTCTCTGAGTGCTAAAAGAATAACCCATCCGTACCTGTCCCTATGGCACAGAAGGACACTGCACACAAGCCCAGGCATGAAAAAGCTCTCGTGCAAAGGCAGTGTCATTGATGGACTGAAAGCTGCCGGAATGCCAACAGTTGTCCCAGAGACCATGTCATATGCAAATGAGTAAGTAAGAGGGTATTGTTTAGAAAGAAGAGCAACATGTCCGTGGCTGTCTGGCTGGGCATGAAACAGAGCCAGGCCTCATTTATTCACCCAGTAAAACCTCCTTCGTCTCGATTAGCAGATGATCTCGCACCAAAGATCAGAGGGAAGGGAGCTGCGTTGCCTGCTGCTTTGGGGAAACAATATGCTTTGAAACACGGCGTCTGCTTCTCCGTCTCCAATGAGAAGGCTTGCATTATTAAACAATCTGTTTAATAATTTAGGCTGAAATAAACTTGAAACACAGAGGAAAAGTGCTCTATCTACCAGCCAATGCTATTGGACCCGAGTTTGAGGGATGTGGGCATCCAGTTACACTGAAGAAGGACTCCCTGGCTGTCATTGGGGAAGAGTTTGATTGTCTCCAGAGACCTAAGTGCATAAGCTTGGTCTCTGAGTATCCTCCAGGCAGCCTCTGGGGACTCCTCCATCCTGTATTCTGAGACCTCAATGGCACAGCTCAGAGGAGCCACAGAATGACATCTCAGCATGTCCTGTCTGGCCGAGGCCCCTTAACCCTTATCTCTAGCCTTCATGTCTGTTCTCAGCTGGTGTGATACCTGTGTCCTTTTGTCTCTGTGCCTGCAGTTCCGTGGCTTTTCTCCATCTCTATCCATGGTTGAGGCAAGCCTCTGGGCATGATGGATTACTTGAAGGTAATCCATTTCCAGGCAAGAGCAGCCACAGCTCCCTGCCTACCTCTCTTCAGACGCCTATCTGTCCTAACTGCACACCAGCTCCTCAAATGCCCCCACTTCTGCGCATCAGGCAGCTGCACACCTCCATCCTCCCTGAGCACCTGCTGGCCTCAGAAGCTACCGTAGGTGTCTCCAGCCTGTGGCCATTGCAAACTCTGCTGCACATGAGCATGTGGATCTCCTACTCCATCTTCCTTTTCTCCGTCATTCTTCCTGTGTCCTACTTGGAAAGAAAAGGGTAAACCACCCCCATATTTGGTGCCCTGAGATCTGATATCTTCATAAGTTTGTCCTACCCACTTCTAGGTTCCCTAGTGAGGACACCCATTCCAAAGTGCTCCTGAGTAGAATGCAGGCTCTGGTCCTCCTAGAGCTGAAATCCGACTCTAAGTGGAACTAGGTTTCATAGCTTCCTATGTCTTTAGGAGCCCTATGGAAGAGGTCTTAATCACAAGCTCTTGTGCAGTTTAGCAACAGTTCATGTACAGGGTGGATGGTACTCTTTACATAAATATGTGGCCATTCCACCCTGGACACCACCTGGCTCCATCCCAGGGAACAATGGCTGCATTTGTACAACCCCCTGTGGTCGCTTGCAATCACCTTGATCACCACCCTCAAGGGCCTCCTGGAATCTTTCTTTGAGCTCTCTCCAGCCACCTGAAAGCGAAGAGCGGGAACGTGGTACTTCCTGTGAAGGGGAAGTGAGGTGTGCTATGGAGTCCTCTACTGGTGTCTCTGAAGACTAGAGCCTCAGAGACAGGGTTTTCTGAGCAGAGGATCAGCAGACACAGGAAGGAAGGGCAGAGCAGAAAGTGTTTTTTCTCAGATAGAGGCAGAAGGCCATAAGGGTGTTATCCAGTTGTACATCAGCACCACACAATTGACTCTCGGTGATGTCCAAGGGTAGGGGAATCCATTTGAAATAAAATCCAGGCCAAAGGAAGTCAAAGCCAGTATCTCAGTGATACAGCAAGAACCAACTTCAGGCAGCATGGATCCTGGGAGCATCTTGGAGAGTTGGGAAATGATGTTTGCTATTCCTGGTATTTCTTGAGCCAGTATCATATAAGAGACTGTGGATAAAGGAATCATCTATAGAGCATCATCCGTGGTAACCCCTTGGTTTTCAGTGAGGAGGTTCTGGACACTGCTGGAGGCTCTTGGTCGGAAGAACTCAGTAAATCTTTCATAGGTCACTCTGTTTTGCTCATGGTAACTCGGGGTATCTAGTACTGAAACCTGAATTTGAACTCAACATTCTATACTAATCTCCATGAGTCTTACTTCCTCTGAACTTCTTGGAGTTGGCTGTGTACACTAAGCTTGATTTGGGCACAGGTGGTAGAAACAAGAATATCCAGATACTGGACAGAGTGACCCCACAGTTCCATGGGAGGTTCCAGTGGAAGGTTTGAGAGGGCCCTTTCTGCACTGTGGGCCCTACAGTGTGCCATGCTGGAGGCATAAGAGCAGACTTTGAGTTCAGCTCAGGAGTCAGACAAGTTAACGAGGAGAGAGTGGGTCATTGGGCCAAATCAGCCAGTGTTGTAGGCCCCAAAGCAGAGCTAGCTCACTGTGCCATCAGCCACCAAGAAGTGGAAGACAGAGCAAAGAGGGACACTCAGGGAGTGGATTCAGAGGCAGATCTCAAGGAGAGCTGAATGCTTGTTTATGATTTTTGACTTCTCTACTGATGGCAAAGAGGTATCCTGGCCTAGTCCTACACTGGGAGGAATGGTGGTCATATTTATATCTCAGAAGGTGGCACTGGATACTGTGTGCCAATTAGATCAGACAGAATAGAAGTGGGGTTCAGGGAAGGGATGAAGGTCCTTGCAACGCCATTTCAGTGAGAGGTGACTATCATTATAAATGCCTTCTGAAATGGGGATGGACAAACATGGGGGGAATTTCTGCTTGAGAATCCAGGGTATGTGATAGCGTGGAGATAGGGTGAGGGGCTATCCTAGTTTTCTTGCTTTTTTATTGTTATGATAGACCATGACTAAAATCAGCTTGGCGAGAAAAGGATTATGTTATAGGGTATAGTCCGTCATGAAAAGAACTCAGGGCAGGAACTCAAGGCAGGAGCCTGGAGGTAGGAAATGAAGCAGAGACTATGGAGGTGTGATGCTTACTGAATCACTGTCTAGGTGCAAGTTCAGCTTGCTTTCCTACCTATCTGTGGTGCCATCTATAGTGGGTTGGGCCCTCTCACACCAATCATTAATGAAGAAAATGCTCCACTGATTTACCTGCAGGCATTTTCTCAGGTGAGGTTCTCTCTTCCCAGATGACTGTACTTATGTCAAGCTGACATAAACAGGAAGCAGTGCTGAGGTGGGAGAAGAGCTTCTGTTTGGACAGCTCTTCAGTGTTGGGTGTCAGTAGTTGAGGTCTACGGGGTTGTGCTCAGGGCGATGCTGGCTGAGTCCTTGATGAATTAGCTGCAGACCCTGAAGGAGGACTTGGGAGCCCAGTCTTTGGGAGTGTAACACATTGTTTACAGTAACTGCATGTAGGTGCAGTTTCAAAAATGGTGAGACCTTTCTCATCCCAGACAGGTGTGACAACCCAGGAGCTCATGATGCCGGAAACTAATGGTCATCCCAAATCAACCTTAGGAGAGAGTGCCTCCTAAGTATGTTCTCTCATGTACATGGGCATGTGTGTAAGGAAAATGAAAGCAAGAGTTAGTACTAGAAATTAAGGAAAAGTGAGAGGCACTCCCCATGGCAGAAGGAGTTTCCAAGAGAAGAAAAGCCATGAAGTTCTTCATCTAGGGCAGCAGATCTAGATCTCAATCTGTCAGAAGCAATGCCCTTTTTTGGGAGGGTGGGGGAGATGAATGACCCTTTCATATGGGTGGCATATCAGATATCCTGCATATCAGATATTTAAATTATGATTGATAACAGTAGCAAAATGGCAGTTATGAAGTAGCAATGAAAATACTTTTTTATAGTTGGGGAGTCACCACAACATGAGGAACTGTATTAAATGGTCATAGCATTGGGAAGGTTGAGAATTACTGATCTAGGGGATTACACGGACATAAAGTAGAAAGTGAACAAAGACTGAGGTAATTTCTATGGAGATGGGTTAGTTCTCTGGGAATATCACAGGTTGAGCAAGGTAGGGGGTAATATACTCTGCATATTTTTCTGACCAATAAGAATTGAGACTGATGCCCTCTTCTGGCCACTATGAGCATGAGCACCTGCACTCACACTGCATGCATACACACATGTACATACACACACACACCTGCATATATGCATAAACATACATTGATGACCAAATACAGTTGATGTGCTGCCCATCCAATTAGGGGCATGTGCAATGCTTTGAAGCCCCCTTCTGTCTGTCTCAATTGCTGTGTTAACTGCTGCTGACCTTGTCCTGCCTTCTAGCCACTAGGCTGAGCTGTCGTGGCTAGTGCTGCAGACCTTACCATGTCTTGCTTGTCTTTACTTTGGCAGGGTCTGCTGGCTGTCAGTCTTTCATGTGGCCAATTTCCAGCTTCTCCAGAGATAATTCTTATCACAGATATCAAAGCATTGCTGCAGTCTTTCCTGGTTACCTCATTTTAACTCCTTGTCTATGAGGCTGGAAAGACGACTCGGTGGTTAAGGTATCTGTTGCTCTTTCAGAGGCCTGGACTTAGTTTTACAGCCCCAGGCCAGATGGCTCACAATCACCCCTAACTCCAGCTCTGGGTTACCAACACCCTCCTCTGCCCTCCAGGGTTACCTGCGCTCACATGCACACATCACAGAGACATATATAAACGCACATAGTTAAGAATAAAGTAAATCTTTCTGTTTGTTTGTCTGTTTTTGTTTTTGATTTTCAAGACAGGGTAATAGCCTTGGCTATCGTAGACCAGGCTGGCCTCAAATTCACAGAGATCCACCTGCCTCTGCCTTCCTAGTGCTGGGATTACAGGTGTGCACCACCACAGCTCAGCTCCATTTTTTTTTCTTTTATCTGCTTGTTCGTTTGTTTTGGGACAGTCTCTCTACTGAGCCATGGCCGTCCCAGAGCAGGCTGGCCTTGAACCACAAAGATTTGCCTAATTCTGCCTCCCTATCCCCTACTGTGCTGGGATTAAAGGTGTGTATCATCACACCAGGCGTGAAGTGAATCTTTTTTCAAAGCTGTACATAAAAGTACTAGCTCCGCCTTTACTTCATTCTCACTGGCCGTCTGGAGAATCTCCACTTTTGGACTGTGCAGAACAGTGCTTCAGGGAACACTTCAGTGAGTGTTCATTATAATACAATAGGATATAAATCATTAAGAGGATTCGAGCCCCCAAGCACACCACCATGAGGTTGTGCCTAGCAAACATTATACTGATAATATGCAAAGAACAGAAGACAAGAAATTATGTGATTTAATGTACAAGAAATGTCCAGAATTCTCTCTCTCTTTTTTTTAATGTCCAGAATTCTTAAACCTGGCAGCAGGAAGATCAGGGACTGTGGGCTAGGGTGGCACAGTGGCCTGAGTCAGCTCATAGGCAGGGAGCTCCTGTGTGTGATGGAAATGTTCTGTCCTGGGTGGTAGGGAGGGCCCCTCCTCCCCCCCAGGGCATGCCCAGGCATCAGGGAGCAGGTACTGGGAATCTGTGAGTGCTAAGCGCACCAGAGCATGGGGTTGAACTTTCTCAGGCCGTCGCAGTGGACTCCGAATTTGGGATTTTAGGAACTTTCTTCTAGGGGGAGCAGACAGATGCCTGGGAGCAGAGCCCTCCTCTTCCCGCCCTGGAGGTCTCAGTGTCTGGCAGCAGCAGGTGTCACACTCAATTATCTTGAAAAGCCAGGAAAGCCCACCCTTGCTGCCACAGACAGGTGGGCCCTCCCTCGAGGCTGGGCCTCTTCTCAAGCGGCAGTGGGCCCACGTCCAATCAATTACCTATTGAAATGAGACCCAGCGCCTGCAGATGGTGGGTCCTCACTAGAGCATATGGCTGTGAGGCCTCTCTGGGTGGCTGCGATGCTCGTGTTGAAGCAAAACCACCTGAAGTGTTAGCTCCTATGGACCCAGACCATGTGTTGTGCTAACTTTTCCTGACGAGATGCAAAGAAGTGTCTATTTGTCCCAGTCACAGCATAGCAACAAACCAAAGTGATGATTCCACCAAAGTCCAGCTTGGCAAGCCAGGGAGATTACCGGGGTTCCTTGCAGGAGCATGGACGACTCAAAGGCAGATGAATGGCCTGAAATCCCACCCCAACCTGGATGCATGCTCACGAAAGCCATGTCCTTGGAGCTCTCTGCTTTACTTACAGGCGTGTTCACGGGCCAGGAACTCTTTCTCAGGAAGCCAAACTGGTCAGGGAGTCCTCTCTGCCCAGCCGTTTCTTACTTGCTCTAATACTGGGAAGAGTACTTGAGCATATTGTATGTGCTGGCTCTTCCAGGATTATGAAGTCTGTTTACAAGGCTCCTAGCCCTTCCCTCTTTCCATGGGGGAGAGAGTCAATTCAAAAGAAATTGCTACATTAGAGCCTGTACTCCAGACCATCAGTGAAGCATAGAGACCTATTCAACCCTCTAGTCATATGTGCTACACAGAGTTCAGTAGCTGCCGGCAGGAGGCGGCTTGCACAGAGATATTGGACTGTGAGTATGAGCAGCCAGCCCTTCCAGAGCCTCTATACAGAGACCCTATGGCTTCCAGAAATCACTTTCCGCAGTACCGAGTCCCCAGTCAAAAGGCTCCTTCATGTCATGCCTCCTGGGCTCTGAAATCTTTCCTTCGCTGCTGCGTCATCATCTCTTTGTCCAGAAATTTCCACCTGACTCTCACAAATCTTTTTCCCCCCCATAGATTCCATTTTTTTTTTTTACTGTCTGTAAACAAGCCCACCTCATGCCCATTCTCTAAGTATCCCTGACGTTGTCCCCACTCCAGCAAACTCTGAAGCCCTCTCTGGGCTTCTAGAAGGCAGGACAAAGGGCATTGGATGCCTTTCCTCCCTCATTGACAGATGAGTGGCACCTGTCTGACCCTCATCTCCAACCTTTCCAAATGTGCCCGCCACGGCCATGCCCTTCCAGCAGTGGGTATTTAGTTGGGTTGTGACAATGGGAAACAAAGGAAGCCCCCAGGTGCTTTTCATTCTATCCACTTGCCAGTGTGAACCATGACCTCCCTTCCTAGAGTTCCTGGTACCCCAATTATCAAGTCCACTTTCTTCTTTATCTTCTCATCTTTGGGAGTTTCTATGTTGCCTCCACGGTGCCCCTTTTGGCCTATTCATTCCATGTATGTGGGCTTGCTCTTCAGTCTGTCTCTGCAGGCTGAGTGGGTGGTCTCATCCCACAGTTCGGGTCTCAGTCTACAGTCTACACATGTATCTCAAAACCCTCTGAATAGACCATACTCCTCAAAGAGCTAACGTCCCGAGCATCAGGTCACATGATGGAGCTTCCCAGAGTACCCCAAACATCAGTCTTCCCTTGGCAGAAATCTGCCAGTACTCGTGAGGATGTGGCTCTCTATAACTCATCACCAGCTTGCTCTGCTTGGCCCATCAGGCAGTATGACTGGGCATGGCTCTCTATCTGACCCTCCTATACTGTCACTTCCATTGCAGCACTGAATTCTCTCACTAACTTTGTTCCTAACTCCTACCAGATTAAATCACACCCTCTGTGACTAATGCCAACCTCTTAGTATGAATATCTTCAATCTTCTTTGGAGGAGAAGATCATGGAGGAGCTGGTTGTAGGGAAGGCTATACTATATAGATGGTCCTTCTGGAAACTTGTGGAAACCCTGTAGGTGGGCCCCTTGGTCTTATATTCAAATAGTACATCCAATGGCAGCTACCTGGTCTACTCCATATCCTTACTACCTTATACACTCTGCCCCTTTTCTGTCCCTTCTCAACCTTTTAAATATAGTGGATCTTATTTTATTCTGCAGCCCCCAGCATGTCTGCTTAGACCCTGAAACTGGAATCAGATTTTTCACAGGCTCCTGTAGCACCTTCTCTGAGATCTGTCTTTTTTGTCCATCCATCCATCCATCCATCCATCCATCCATCCATCCATCCATCCATCCACAAATGCTCACCAAACATCAGTGAACTTGCTGATGGACAGTAGAAATCATGCCTTTCTGAGGGTCTCAGAGACCTCAGGGGCTCTGTTTTGGTCCCAACTCTATTTTGAGTTGTTGCAAACATAATAGATGAATGAAAGAAGACACTAGTGGCCAAGCAGGGTCATGCTTACCTTCCCTGGAGCTGAGTCTGAGAGGCAGAGCATGATCTTTCTATGGACGGCCTCTCTTGCTAAGAGGTCTGCTGAGCACCAAGGGTGATCTGGGCCTGGGTGGAATATAGTAGGAACAGACACCAGCTGGCCTCTGTGGTGGTGTTTTCACAGCTCTGGGATGTAGAAGAGAGAGAAAGGGAGGGAGGATGGGAGAGAGAGAGAGAGAGAGAGAGAGAGAGAGAGAGAGAGAGAGGTACAGATGCAGCCCAGAGAATCTGAGTGCCTGGAGATGGAGAGGCCTCAAACAAGGAGTCCTCTGTGGATGCTACAGACAGGGAATTTATCTTTGACTGGCTGGTGAGGACAGTTCTGGACCTGGCAGGAGTTTGTTATGGTGACAGGAGACAAGGAACAGGTGAGGAAGGCAGACATCCCAGGCTCCAGGAAGGGATGAAATAAAGGTGAGATACAGTTGACTATTCTAAAACATCTCTTCTTTAAGATACTAAAGAAGAGATTGGAGGAGCTTGCCTTGGAGGACCATGCTTGAATTAGGCAGTTATAGACTTGGTTGACGCAGAGATTGTGGCTTCTACAGGCTCGCTGGTCACCTTTCCCTGGCTTTATCTGTTGTGACCACATTCAGAGGGCAAAGCCAGCCCTCAGTACCACTGGCAGGGGAGGCAGTTGACTAGTGCCAGATCATCTCCTGGCTCCAGCAGATCCTGCCTCGCTGCTGAGTCACACACAATTAAGCTCTGAGAAGACCTCAGCAGCCTTTATGGACAGTTTAATTATTTGCCGTGTGCACTGCACTTGCAAGCATTTGATTTACTGGGCGGACTGCTCACAGAGTGAGCAAATTGACAAGGGCTGCAAACGGTTTTCCTGGTGGAGCCCATCCTTCCCCTGGTTTGCCCAATAATGAAAGATTAATTAAGTAAGACTGCTCCTAATGAGAGCCTCCTACCTGCAGTTTTCTTCATGGAGCCAGAAAGCGCAGAGGGGAGCAGTGCACATACTTGCCAGCACCCTGCCAGGAGCGTTTGCCATGGGTGCCAATGCAGGCTCTTCGTGTGGGAGCCAGTAACAGTTGCTAGATTTCAGGATCTCCATTATTTCCATAGTGTTCTGAGTTAAACTCACAGCTTGTTCCTGGCGTACAATACACAAGTTTCTTGTTGTGAGCTTCCATTTAGATTTTCCGTCATGTAGGGAAATCTCTTTCTCTCTCGGTCTATGTTTCTCTCTATCTTTCTATCTCTTTCTCTCTCACACACAGAGAGAGAAAGAGGGGGGAGAAGGAGTGAGTAAATATATTAGGCAATAAAGAGGAGAACACAGAGAAAAATTAAAATCACAAACCTCTCACAGGGAGAAAGGCAAACACAGACACAGAAGTTATATGTGCTTATGTAAATATATAGAGGTGTTTGAGTATATAGAGTTTATGTGTTTGTAGACTGTGGTGAAGTTATCCTTCTGTATCCACAGGGCATCGGTCCTGAGACCAGAGTGTTCAAGCCTTGTGTATAAAGTGTCACGGTGTTTCTGAGTAATCTCTGGATATCAACTTGAGTGTTTAAAACATCTCTAGATTTTTTTTTTTTTAATGTCTGAGTACCTGTAAAATACATTAGGACTTGATGCTACACTGAATTTCTTAAGGAGTCATTAAAAGAAAATAAGTCTGCCCAGATGGGATGTCTTCCAAGTATTTTGGGGCCTTGATCTGTTGAATCTCCTGATAAACTATGGCAGACACAGGTCATAGTGTGGGATGAACTAGGCACAGTCACACACTCTGGAAGGCGCTCAGGCTGCTCTTTCTCAAATCTGACTATGCCTCCTACATGGCCAAGAGGAACTTAGGTTGAGATAGAACTGCAGTTGCTAATTATCCTGTTTCCATCAGCACCAGGGTCATTAAAAGCAGAGGAGGGAGGCAGAGCAATGGGCAGGAAAGATGTGAGCCACAGCCTGTTTTTTTGTTTGTTTGTTTGTTTTTGAAAAGAGGTGGACCATGCAGGATACCACATGCCTATGGGCTGGATGAAATAGGAAATGCATTTTCCCTGGAACCCAGGAGGACACAGCATTGGCCATACCGCAATTTAAACTTGACTAGATCCACCTTGGACTTCTGACCTACAGAATTCCAACCAGAGGGCAGATTTGTGTTGTTTTGTAGTTGAGAGGCATGTGGTTCTCTGCTTTAGCAGCAGGAGAGGAGTACAGACACTCTGCCTTTGAAGCATCCACTGTCCCCTTTTTAAAAGCAGGCACCCCACTTTCTGTCTGTGAAGGGATACGATTCCACATACATGTTCTGGAAAAGCCAGTTGCAGGAACTGTCTGTCCTTTGAAGTCTGATAGATTTCCATTTTATTGTAGTCTTTTTCATAGCATTTGAAGAGGGAAGTCCATGGTTATAATTTAAATTTCTTCTGTCAGCAGTAGTTCTTTTAAGTTCCCTATGTATTTTATAGCTAACTTTTGCAATCTTTTTTTTTCTTTTTTACCCATTTAATCTAGGTTTGCAAATGTGTTGGCAGACAGAGTTGAAATGTTTTTAAGGTTTTATCTCTGCTGTATCTTTGGCGCCATATATAAGTCTCTCTATATTCATATCTGTGTGTGTATCACTCAAATAAAATGATTGTGTGTGTATCCTTCAGTCTAATAAAAAATGCAGCTGGGTGCAGTAGAGACAGCTCTGTCAGTAAAGGGCTTATTGTGTAAGTACAGAGATACAAGGAATTGACTTTTATTCTTCCGTGTGTGTGTGTGTGTGTGTGTGTGTGTTGTGCACACTTGTAATCTCAGCAATGAAGAGGCAGAGACGAGAGTTCCTGGGACTTTCTGGCTAGAAAATCTAGCAAAATTGGCAAGGTCTAGGTTCAAGAAAGAAAAAGAAAGGAAGGAAGGAAGGAAGGAAGGAAGGAAGGAAGGAAGGAAAGAAGAAGGAAGGAAGGAAGAAAGAAAGAAAGAAGAGAGAAAGAAAGTTAAGATAAATTATGGAAGAGACTTGACATCAACTTATGCCTTCACCCACGGGTGTGAACTTGAATGTGTGCACAGGAGTGCACTGTGCACAATCTTTAAAATGTTTTAAAGAAGAAAAAAACCCCAACCTATAAGTCAAATAATGAACATAAAGGGCAATCAGGTAGTTTGAAGAAAATTGTAAAATATATGAATCCTATTAGACATAAAACATACTAACGAAAGAACAGAGTTCTCTTCAAGTGGCAACCTTGGAGGAAGTTGGATCTAGGGCTGTTAAGAGGTCACGAGGCTGACATGCCCTGGCATGAAGGTCTCTTCATGGGGGCCACTCAGGGCAAGAACCTGGTGAAGGTAGGTTGTTGGAGCTGGACCCTCAACTGTTCTCCTGAGGGTCCCAGGCTCACCCTACCTCCTAGAATCAGGCTCCAGGCCTTTGGCTTCCTGGGCCTTGTCAGAGTGTTAAGGGAGGTGCTGCATCCTCAGAGGCAGGCTGGATGTAACAGTTTGAGTGAGAAATGTACACCATAGTCTTTAACATTAGAGTAGCTGGCCCTCAATTGGTGGCGCTGTTTAGGGGAGGCTTAGGAGTTGTGGCCTCCTCAAAAGAAGCATGTCACTGGAGGCAGCTTTGAGGGTTTAAAGACTTCTACCATTTCTAGTTCACTCCCTCTGTTTCAAGTTTGTGGCTCAAGACAAGAGTCCTGAGTCATGAGTCCAGCTTTCTGCTCCTGCCATCACAGATGAGGCTTGCCATGACAGATACTTAACCTCCTCAAACTGTAAGCCCAAATAAACCCTTCATCCCACAAGCTGCCCCATCATGAACTTTTATCGCTGTGACAAAGAGCTAACCAACATAGTGTGAGTGGTGCTAAGATTATCATCAGGTTCTGTGACCTTAATGTCCACACCAGAATGAGGCTGGAATTTACTTCTCTCCATGTGCTATTAAGATCTAGGGCTTTGGGGAGGTGATTGAGGTTAAATGAGGCTGAGAAAGTAGGACTCTGGTCCAAGGAGCTGAGGTTTTAGGAGGAGGGTGGACCTGACTTTCAATCTTCCAACACAAAGCCGTGCACTGATAGACCCAAGACTCCACAATGGCCTCAAGCCTGACCTCCCTGGATGGCTGGATGATCCTGTGCTTCTTGGGCCTTTAGAATACTTCTACTTCATATAAATTATCTACCTAGGTAGGTAATTGCTCCCTAGCAATGGGAGCCAGACTGAGGCCTGGGGTTGATGGTCATGGGAAGAGGGCTGTGTGTGCTACCACAGAGGATGGCAGACCCGCCAGGGGTCTGTGCCTGCAGGAAGGAACTGGTCTCCAGCTTGTTGTTCTTGTGCTGTCATCATTAAGAATCTTCTCTCACTGCGATTGCCTGGTTTGGCTTTTTGCTTTGATAATTTGGGCAATTTGTATCTGCCCCCCTAATGGCCAATTTCAGTTACACATGTTTTGTGTATAAATAACACAGAGCCCCCACCCCCACCCCTCAGCCTGTGGACTCCCTGTATCTCACATCTCTTAGCTGACTTGCTGCTTTTAATTAGAATTGACGGGATGCCTTCATTTGATTGGCCTTTTCAGAGCAAAGATTCCTGGACTTAATTATTCCACGGCATTCCTATCCCGAGCCAGTACTCTCTGCTTGTGAGTTAATTAAATTCTTCCTGCTTTCTGTTGGTTGGAAGTCAGTCTCATTCTAATTTCCTAGGTTTAATGCTCATATTACTTGGTATTTTTTTTTAAGAAGGGGCTAGTTATAAAAGCAATGAAATTTAGTCCAAGTCCAAAATTTTCAGATGAGTTATTTTTTTTTAATAAATCATAATTATGGCTTTGATTCTGATCTCGAACCAGGACTGAGTAAAGGGAAGTTTGTCTCCAGGCTTTTGAGTCTGTGTGGGCTTGTTTTCGTTGTCATCGACCTCTACTGTTACTTTGGCAAGATATTGAACCATGGTGTGTTTGGACAATAGACATAGCATATTCTTTAATTTTCAAAAATCTTTTCTTTTAATGTTAAAATTGATTTCTTCCTTCTTGATTGCTTAGGACCTTCACAATTTCGTTTGTGAATATTTGTTATAACCAGCGCAAATGCATAGGGTAGGGTGGCCCACACTGTGATTTCATGTATTCCACCTCTTGGTTTTGCCTCACACACTATACAGAAATAGGATAGCGCAGGGGAGTAACCATGCGAAAACAGGCAGTCATAGGGACATAGTCTCACAGGAACACAGGTCGCACAGGTCACACAGCGTGTGGTGGCATGAGCTGTGGTGGCACCGTCTCATCATGGATTCCCTAGTTCACGATCATCTTTGTTTTTTTTTTTTTTTTTTTCAATGCAGTTTATTCAGGAACCTTGAACAATCATCTGACCCTGGGGAAAGCCAGCCCACAGCTTAAATAGCCTCTGGGTAGCCAACCCAGGCGTGCCACGTGGGCAATGCAGATAGGTCCACATACATGAAAGCAAGCCAGATCCTCAGCCTTAGCCAAATGTGGAATTGTTTGTGACAGAGAGCACTCACCATCGGGAAGGTGGAAGGTGGAAACCAGCTCCATCTTTAAGGCACAGCATTCCGCAGCTCTCTACAGTTCCCCCTTTTTGTTTTAGACGCATCAGGCAAGAGTAGAGGTCTGATCTCTGATATTAGAAATAAATTGGGACTTTGTACCGATGTTCATTTAGGTGTCATCCACCCAAAGAGCATCAGACCCATCCGATACCTTTTTCTCAGAGGCGGGACCTGGGGTATCAACCCGCATGCAATCAGACATGCTCTTCTCTGGGTCCAAAGCGGCTGACCCTGAGTGCAGTGCTTAGCCTCGCTTCCTGAGCATAACATTTTAGCTTTTTATGGTATCCAACCATGCTTGGGGCGAATGTCCTGCTTCAATAGCTGTAAAGGCCTGAATGATCATGGCTGCATCACACTGTTGTGAGACTCTAATCTTGCATATATACCACAGGCAAACCAAGGAGACCAACACCAGAAGGCCTGCTAACGCTCCCATGCCCGCCCATTCCTTCAGATGATTCATGGCTGCAGCAATCCATGATGATAATCCTGTGGCTAGTCCTGCGTCCACTCTGGTAGAATTTACTGTGACAATGGCCACTCTCAGCTGCTCCATCGTAGTATTGAATTCACCAGTCCAATTACCTAAAATATAGCTCGACAATTGTTTAGACAGATTTGCAGCACAGGAAAAATTCTCATGTTATATGCTAGTGACTCAATTGGGGGGATGCAGAATGAATAAAGTGTAATTGATGAAAAATTTTAAAAAAAAGGGAAAAAATAATTTAAGAACCTTAGATGACTTTCAAAAGTGGAGGAAAACATGGAGTTAGTCAATTGGCATGGAGCACGTCTCGCCCCTGGGGGCAATGGTCTCCTGAACCTACCCAGACCTCGGACACCACCACTGCTAGTTCTAGAACTGACGCAGGATGTTTCAACGAGGGGGTTAAGGCTTCTCATAATATTTCCTATAAGCCCACACCTGTTTGTCTATATCCCCCATTTTTATTCATTATTAGCCAGAGAGAGCCAAGTAATTGTGGTAATGATACTTGCTTTTTTGCCCAATGCTGGAATGCTAGTAAATTTAGGTATGCCCTGGTTATTCGCATGCCTCACTGGGTGCCTGTGCCCGTTGATGCCCCTCAGGCTATGACTCTCTTCAGACAGAAAAGGGATCTTGGAACTACAGCCACCATTGTTACTACCATCTCATTGGCGGCTGTTGGAGCTACCACTGGGGCATTAGCCATGAGTCATACTGGGCAGACTGCTCAGACCCTGAATAATCATTTAGCCAATGTAGCTCATGCCTTAGTTGTACATAAAGGAATTAATGCTCAACTAAAAGGAAGCTTGATGGTGTTCAATCAGAGGACTGACCTCGTGCAGGAGCAAATTGATACCCTATGGCAAATCGCTCAACTTGGCTGTCATCTTTGGTTTTTAATTCATTTATGTGAGATGCGACTTTTAATGTACTGTACATTTGTATTTTCTTTTCTTTTTCTTTTTTTTTGGCCATTAAACAGAAAATATTTTTGTTGTAGGATTTTCTCATAGAATTAACAAGCAGGAGAATTTTCTCTTCTCCCAATTTAAGCAGAATTTTCTTTCAAGAAGTTCTTTTGAATTTTAAAGCAACGTTTCAAGTTGAAAACATGGCGAATCTTTATATACACACATAACAGCAATGGTAGTGTCCTGGACATTGTTCACGAATGGCCAGGTCACCCACCATTCAACCTAACAAATACTCTCTTGTGGCCAGTGAAGCCATGAATCCCCTCTTCTCAGAATGTCCTTCCTTGTCCTGCAGTCAGGCTGAACAACAACATTTCTCTTCTGAGTCTACACCATGGACCTTCTTCAGACTCTTCTCCCAACAGCACATTTCTTTGTTTTGCCACCATGAACTATACTTAATTCTTTGACCCAATTCCTGTTTTCAAATGTATGTTTTCTGGGGGGGTCATTCACTTTGAGAACATAAAATGTTTTCACGCTTGTATTTTGATTGGAAAGCCTGCTGTATTTATATATTCTGTGGCTGATAGACATTTGTTTCAGCAGGAAAAATACCGAGACAAGATGCAAAACTGGGGAGATTTACTCTTTTACCTAGAAAATGGATAAATAAATAAATAAGCAGGAAACAGAAACATTAGACGAGATGCAGTTCTCAAAACACTGGAAACCAGAAAAATATGGGCAATTATCCCCAAGAGGAAAGAAGACCAGCTGAGTTCTGAGAAAGTCCCAGTGTTGTTTGAATAAGAAATGACCCTGAAGAGCAGTTGACCAATGTAAAACAAAGTCAGTAGTATTTTTGTAGACTGTTTGTCTCTTTTCGCTTTGTTGAGCATTTTTTATCTTATTGTTCTTTTGCTTGCTCATTTTGATTTCTGTTTTGTAGAGTTTTGTCGTTGTTGTTGTTGTTTTGTTTTTAAAAGGGAAGGAAGAGGGCATGAAGTACGGTGGTTAGGGAAGTGGGGGAGGATCTGGGATTGAGTAAGGGGAAAACATGATCTAAATACATTGTATGAAAAACATTCTTCAATAAGAAAGAAACAAAGAAACAAAGGAAAAAAATGACCCTGAAAGTTTGTGCTGGGGCAATTTTACTACAATGACTGGATAGTGGGAATGACGACCTCATCAAGGGACAAAACGTACTAGTGGAGTCATAGTTTAAGGGCATTATTTAAGATGATTGAAATAAAAGGCTGGAGTCTGTCTGATGGGAGGAAGTTGGTTGATGTGGTTGTGCCATTGAAGACTGTCTAGCCTCTGGCCTCTTCCTCCCCCTCTTCATCCCAATTGCCACAAGTGGGTAGCTCCATGCCACCATGATCCTGTTGCTGTGATGTTCTGTCTCACCTCTAGCTCCAAGCAACAGACCCTGTTGCCATGGATACCACTGAATCTGTGAACCCAAACAAATAACTTTCCTTGAAGTTGTTTTTGTCAGGCATTTGTTAACAGCGGCAAAAATCTGACTTAGGTGCCAGGGTTGATGGCTCATTGGGTAAAAGCTCTTGCTACCAAGCCTGACAACCTGAGTTCAAACCTTGGTACCCACACGGTGAAGGCAGTGAATCAACTCTTGCATGTTGCCCTCTGACCTACACACACACACATACACACACACACACACACACACATACACACTGTGGTACAGCTCCCACTCTCCAACACACACAATAAACAAACAAATGTTTTTAAATGCCTGTCTGGAGTGTCCTCAGGCCATGGGCAGGGTGAGTTGCGTGAGAATCAGGTAGAACCTGACAGAGGTCTGTTATAAAGATGAACTTGTGCCTTGAGGAGGCCCAACATCTAGAATCCACCTGTCAGGCATCTCTAGAGGTGTGAGCTGCAAGGGGAGAAGCCTGAGGCTGCAGTGGCTGGTCCTCCAGTACTTACCAGCAGGCCTGTGAGATCACCCAAGCTGGGACAAGAGGCTACAAAAGACAGATAGCTCCTGCTCACTCAGGGTAGAGACTGTACTGGTTCCAAATCTCAACTAGAAAGTTTAAGTGCACAGGCCTCTGGAAGACCTTGCTTGTTGACAAGAACTCTAGTACCAGGCTCTCCATTCTGGTGCGTCCTGAAGTCTTAAAGTGAGCCAAAGGATTAAACTTTTTTTGCAAGTCTCTCCCATCTCAGATCAAAACTCAAACAAACAAAAAAGGAATGGACAATAATTGTACCTATGAGGCACTATCTGACATCGTCAAAATAATCCTCCCCCAATATGAAAAAATTTGTGATATCTGCTACCCACAGCCAGGAGCAAAGAGTGGAAAACTAGAACATGCCGTGTGTGTGTGTGTGTGTGTGTGTGTGTGTGTGATTAGCTGACAACTCAAGTAATTTAGAAAAGAGCCAGAATCATAGGGCCATCATTACCCAATTTCTAGGTTTCTCAAGAGCTTAGGTAGTCTTGGCCATGAGATACCACGCCCAGAGATGAAGAAACAGTGGAGATGGGCAGCCAGAGCAGAGAACTGACCACAGAGGCTGGTAATTGATTTTTGCTAAAGGCTTGCAGACAAAACAGGTGATCAAAAATGGCACAGCTGCAACAGAGGCACGCATCCAAAGGAAAGAGCATGGGCTCCGGTATGACTGGCACCAGGTGAAACACCTCTGTATGAGGGTATTGTGTATGTTGTGAAGAAGAGATTGCTTGCTTCCTAGCTCAGTTTTAAACTGTACCTTAGTTGAGCTACTGCTGAAGACAATGGGAATTGTTTGCCACACTGAGCCTTTCAGGCAGGTTACCCTGCCTTCTCCCTCCTTCTGAGTTACTTCTGGTTCTAGCTGTATGTACCTGCTATGGACTAGGGGCTGGTCAGTCATCTTTATCTCTTGGTCTGCCACAGGGCACAAGGCATGCTGGGTTCTATGCTTTGCTCTGGCCACTTTTACTTCTCTACACTTTTACTCCTCTACACTTTTACTTCTAGACAAAGTGCCCATCTCAATAGTAGGCTAAGGATTTTGTAATGAATGGTTGTGAAGCCCAATCTTCATTGTGAATGTGACTGGACTTGGAGTCACCTCATTGGAAAACAGCACCTTTCTGGGTTTTATGCTTACTGTCACCGATTAGGGAACATGTTTAAAAGCCTGTTTAAAATACCTTTAAAATATTCACTGTCTCTTAACAAATAGAGAACTTTTAATTAATTCCAGAATGTTGAAATATTTTTAATATCTTTGATGTTCAATCTTTGGATATTGCTATGGAAACACCCAGAGAAAATGTAAAGATAATAAGAAAATTATTGACTTAGCTATAATCAAGCATAGGACTTATAAATCATTTCAATTTTATTGTATATGAATGGAGACTCAGTTCTTACCAATTTCTTGGCTTAATTTTTTACACCTGTTTATTATCTATCAACATAGCTAGTCATCTATTGATAATTATTTATTTATCAATCATCTATCACCTATCATCTTCATGTATCTAACATCTATTTTTCCTTCATTTCTATCAATTACTATATATCTGACTATCTATCACCTATCTGTATTTCTACCAACGATTGACCTATCATCTATGAATTTACACATCATATGTCATCTGTCTTTAATCATCTAGTTTTCCATCTATTTATTAATCATCTGTCTATAATCAATCAACTATCATCTGTCTATTAACAATAATTTATATATTTTATCACATATTTATCTATCTTCACCTATTGTTTATCCATTCATCGCTTATCTACTGATCATCTATCTATCAATCATCTATCTTTCCATCCAGCTATCATCTATTTAGATATCTATCTGTCTGTCTATCTCCCCACCCATTCACCTATCCATCTATGCCTTATGACATCTGAGTTCCAGCTCCCCCCTTCCAAATCACAGATAACAAAAAGAATACAAAATAACCAGGAAATTTACATGAACACATATGAAGTCAGAATACAACCAACCACTCTATTAATGATAAGCATCCTAATTAAAAACAATGAGGCCTTTGTCAAACGGCAAAATTAAACAGGTTCATAAAATCTAGGATGATGTGAGTTTGTGAAAATGTCCTTCCAGAGGTTGTGGACAGGACTTCAGTTGGGCCATCTCTTTGGCTCATTCTTTCAGTGAATGTCAAGGTATTTACAGCAGCACCATTTCTTCCAACTGAGCAACTGGTAGAAAGCAAGAAAATGAGGCAGCTTATACATCCAACCCCAGTTGAGAGATAACAGCCAGCTCTCCACCAGCCCTACAGCCTCCGAATCCTGCCAACCCACCTGACCATTCTTCTCTCTGCCTGCTTTCTCTGTGGTCGCTTCACTCTTCCCTTCCCTGTGGCCCCACGCTAGTGGAACTTGTTCCTTCTGTCCAGGCACCTGGCAGTTTCTCAGTTACACTCACCATTCCCTAGCATTCCCTTTCTAGAGCAGCTTCTCCCTAAGCAGAGAGCCCCTTCACTTCCTGACTCTCCTCTCCTCACCCTATCAGCCTTCCCATGGAGTGCTTGCAACTCTTTATCTATTCAATACCTTTCTGTGTGTCCTGAGTAGGGTACTTTCTTTCCAGGGCCCAGAGCAGATAGAGCACAGTCTCTGAGTCAATGCCTTTCTGTGGACATTGTTGTCAAGTTCCAGTATGTACAAGGGCTGTATCAGGAGCTTTGGGACACTTGATCCTGAAAAAGGATGCTGGGCTTGAAACAGAGAGCCAGATACACTCAGAACCATGTGGTGGAGGCAGGTGCTTTGTAGGAGAAAGGAAGCAGCAGTATCAGTGGATCCAAGGGTTCCCTTTAGCTCCTCTGCTTGCTGGGGGTGAAAGCCACCTCCTTTCCCTCCACCAACTTCTGAAGACATTGAATCTCTAAGTTTTGCCCATATGCCTAGTAGCATGAGGAGGGCTGGGTTGATGGACAGGAAGCACCTTCTCCATGACCTAGTTCCATTTGTGACTGTCCCCTGGCAAGTTTCCAGGGTCCTAACATGATAAGGAATTGGTATCTGAGGACAGGAGAACATGGTCAAGGGTCATGTAAACATACCCCATGCACATCATCCAGACCCTGTCTTGGAGGCTGGATATCAGAAGTTAGTAAGGACAGACCTGGCTTTGCTGATGCCCCGGTTCTCAGCTGGCACATAGTCTCCCTGCCTGTTTCCATGTCCTGGTTTCATCCCATAGGAATACCAGTCATGCTAGATTTGGGCCACCTAATTTAACTTAGCTATACTATTAGATCCCACTTCCAAATACATCCTGAGCATCTGGGGTTAGGACCTTGTGATGGTTAGTTTTAATTGTCAGCTTAACATGATATAGAATCATCTGAGAGGAGAGTCTCAAGGAAGGGCCCAGGGTATCATAAGCAGAAACATTCCCTACATTTAATTTCTGTAGTGTATGAATGGAGAGAGTGATCCGAGTCCTACGGGCAGGCAGGCATGCATTCATTCTCTTTTCTCTTAACTGTGGATGTGAGGTGAGCTGATTCCAGTTCTTGCTTGCCTTCCCCACAGTGATCAACTGTGGCCTGGCAACATGAGCTAAAATAAACCTTTCCCTCTGTAAGATGCTTTTATGAGAATATTTTATCATAGCAACAGGAAAGAAACAAGGACAGACCTCGTGTGGATTTGGGAGGACATCATTCAGCACACCTCAAACCTCCCACCTGAATATGGGGTGGTTATGTCATTATTCCTCATTCTGTGTCATTCTCCAGCAGTAGCAAAATTCCAGAAGGTACGGTGAAGGCTTGAGCTTTCACAGAAGCATGCTCTCTCTTGCTGCTGCTGCTGTTCCTGAAGGCAGTGTTCCTGGAGGCGACAGGAGGAAGCGTGGTGCTTTCATGACTTCAGTGAGTGTGTAGGTGCTCATGGCTCACCCTGGAAGCAGGCCTGCAAGCAGCAGAGCCCCCATCCCTTTATGGCTTTTCTTAGCCTGGGGACTCCCCACAATTCACTCACCATGGAATCCCTTCTTATAAGGCATGTTCTGTTCCGCTAGTAACCAGTCACCCTGGCAAGGCTTGCAAATTTCTGCCTGGTTTCTGCTCAGGTACCAGCTTGGTTCTGAGACTCTATGATGGAGTAGGATGTCCTGGGATTCAATCAAGGCCCTTCCAGGTACCACCTTGGTTTTACGCTTCCTAGGCTGGAGAGCAAAGCAGCGTGGATCTCCATCATGAGCCTTGATGCCCCTGACTCAAATCACAGGTGTGCGCAGGCATACATATCACCGGGGTCTGACAATCAGAGGCAATTGAGTGCTCAGTGATTTGTGTCAATTTCCCATAAGCCACTTTCTTGGTGTCTGTTCCTTAATCATAGCTCTAAAATCTGCATTTTGGTAAATAATTACACGGCTCATGATTTCACTCTGTCTGCCCCATGTGGGTGTGAATAGTGTTGATCACAGCGCAGCATGGCAGGATCTGTGGAAGAGTGCTGAGCAGGAGAGGGATACAGCCTGGGCAGTGGGTAGCTATGCACATATGCACAAAATATATATATTGCTCAAGACTAGGTCCCAGACACACAAAGCCATCATCCCCATCCCTGGTGATACCAGATAGCCTGGGTAAGTGCCCTCTTACCGGAAACCAATGCTGTGCTGATCTGTACCTTCAGCTTCTCTACCTGCCAAGGCTTCGTGGCATCCTGGTCCCATAAACTTCCCAGGCAAGAAGAAGGTGCTATGCTAAGGATGTAGAAAGGATCTATGGTGTTTTTTCCTGAAGATGGAGGCAGAAAATGAGGCAGGATTTGGGACAAGCAGGAGGTTCTAAAGGATGGGGGGGGGGCTTTCCCCTCACATCGAAGAGTGTCATGTAGCAGCAGAATCGCTGAAAGGCACTTAATTAAGACAGCACTGAAAAGGGCCAGAGAGGCATCTTAGGGACTGAGAGAACTGGCTGCGTTTCCAGCACCCACAAGGTGTCTTACAACTATGTGTTGACTCCAGTCCCAGAGGAGCTGGTGCCCTCTCCTGGCCTCCACAGCCACTGCGTGAAGATAGTGCTCAGGGATACACACAAAATAAAAATAAATAAGAAGCAAGCGTTGATATTTCAGAGCGGATGTCAATATAAATAACTGTTGAGATTATGCTAAAAGAACCATAAATGAAATTTATGGTTTTGACTGTTTTATATGCATTCACACTGGCAGTTAGTCTAAGCACACAGGGCGACTGTCACCATCGCCACCACCCTCCTGACTGAGCCTTTTGTGTCTTTTAAACGTGAAACTGTCTGCATCAAACAACTACTCCTGCCATTCAGCCCTGGGCCTGGGCAGCGCTAGCTCCCCTTCCTGTTTCTGTAGTTCCACATTCTAGGGTTTGGGTAAGGAACCCATGCAGCCTGCCTTTCTATGGCTGGCTTAGTTTACTCACACAAGGATCACCACTCTGTAGCAGGCTGAGCTGAGCTCCTCCATGTGGATGGGTCACAGTGCTCACTACCCATCTATCTGCAGATCCCTGGACAGCCTCCATCTCTGGTCACTGGGGGTCCCTTGTCTATAGTCATGCTGGACACAGGGGGCTTTGAGTCGCTGTTTAGGGACAGTGATTTTTAAAGAAGCCTGATATGTCATCGCCACCTTCTGTTTCATTTGGGGGCAGGGTGCTGTCGCTTTGGTCCCCTGAGTTGTGAGAAGCAGGGGAGGTTAGGCTGTTGAGGACAGGGGGATGTGAGGTACAGAAGTGTGGGTGGGCTATATCAGAGCCATGGGGAGCATAATTGCCAGCAGAGGGTCCATCAGTCCTGCTCCGTGCTCCTGGCAAGGAAAGAATGGCTACAGAACCCTTGGTGAGCTTTGCTTCCTGTGAACTGTGCCTTTGGTTTTCTATGTTCTGAGTCTTTGACATCGGGCTATGCTGACCCTGCGTATCTGGGCCGACCAAGCCTTAGAGCTGGCAAATGACTTATTGAAGCTATTCAGATGGGCTTATCCTAAATCTCTTATTTGTGCCTTCCCTGTGGTCCTGTATAGTCTGGGTGACCCCCACCCCACCCCACATGTCTTTTCACTGGGAGGTTTCTCTCAGTTTGCTGGCCTCCCTGTATTTCTTGTTTTCTCTTAGCGCAGTGTCTATCACACCACCCCTCCAGTCCTCCACTGCCCGGAAAGGGAAGGGCTCCCGTTAGGTCCCCAACAACAATGGGAAATCTGCATTCTTGAAGATCCTGCCAGGCCTGGGCCCTGGCAATCGAGCCCTGGAGAGACTGTGTCCTCTCTAAGTTGAAAAACCTTGTCTGAGTGCCCTGCTGGAAACTGAACCCTTGTCCTCTGCCTTTGCCTGTGAGCCAGCACCTCTCCCTACTCTCCAAGCTAGGCCATTCCCACTCCTCTGGGTCTTTCAGGGGAGATAGAAACATTCATCACTATGATCCTTTGCTTTCTGCTTCAAGCTGGCCGCCATCCAGCAGCCACCTGCCCTTACCAATATCACTGCTAATTGAATTGAGATATAACACTAATATGGGCATGAAGTTCTGTAATTAAAATAGACTTGGAAACAAACCTAGACACAAACTCCTGCAAGCCAGGCAGCTCCTCTCACCAGCATTTTGTTCTTGCCCATTTCAGCCACTTAGTTGAGCAGAGGTCTATTACAGTCTACCCTCCAGGCCTTGAATCTGCTCCTCATCTGGCAGAAGTGGGGATGAGTGTTTACACTGCAGGATGCAGGAAGCCAACGCGATGCTGCATTCTGCCTCCCATCACTGATGCTGTTTTGATTTCCACATCTCAGGAGAGGATGAGAGATAAGCCCTCCCCCTCCTGCTTCTGGCCACCCATCCACTCCTTAGTGGCACCCTTGGTCCTTGGAGAGAGGCAGAGGACTGGGCAATTTCTGACTATCAAACCCCTGGAGAGGATTTTTTTTCCCTCTGCAAGTGAAGGCTGCTCTGGAGTGCTTCAGGATCTTTCCGGTGTGTTGTCTTCTGATATGTTGACTTCTTGATAGCAGAAATATAAAGAAGGGGTAAGAAAAAGCACTGATGTGGCAGTGGTGTCCAGGTTCCTCAAAATGCAGGTGACAGATGCCCATGATAATCAGTGCTGTAGGACCCTAAGGGGTGGGAGGGAGGGAGGAATAGTCTAAGGCATTTTACTGCACACACTGCTTTTCATATCCACAACAGCTAGGCTTCGCACTGAGCTGGGCCGCTGCTCCACAGGAGGCAGGCAGGATCCTGGG
This sequence comes from Meriones unguiculatus, assembly GCF_030254825.1. Lineage (NCBI taxonomy): Eukaryota > Metazoa > Chordata > Mammalia > Rodentia > Muridae > Meriones > Meriones unguiculatus. The sequence goes on from NC_083356.1 coordinate 14,063,098, forward strand.
ACTCAACCACTGCTGCCTGCGAACTCCTGTCCTGCCTTCAGCCGAGTCCCATTGGTTGTGTTCTTATGTCCCTGTGTATATTATTCTGGAAGGTTAGGAAGGACAGCCTGGCTCCTGTGAGGCAGGAATTTGCTCCCTCCTTTCTTAGAATCCCAGAGAGGTCAGGTGGAGGCCAATTCTATGAAAGCATTTCTCAGGTTTACCCTTGGCCTCTAGTGAGAAAGTGGTTGTGCCCTTTGCAGCAGGTTGGGGAGGTCTGGGCCTCAGCTTTTGCCTCCTAATCTATAGGGGCTTTGCATACTCTAGGCCACAGCAGGGAAAAAAAACCCAAGAGAATAAATCCACATGGTTCTGGGAAGCTGGGTCTTGATAGTCCTTTGTCACTTCTGGTCCACACTGACCACAGCCAGCTATAGCTTCTCTGCATGGCCCAGAGGCCCAGCCACGAGGTCATGGCACAGGTGCTCAAATCCTGCACTGTGATCCATTAGATCCTATACAACATGGTCCTGGTCCTGTCAGTGGAAATGGATCTATAGGAAAGGAGGAGGAAGGTAACATGGTCACTTTCCATCATCCCCAGTGTCCATCCCTTTTGATGCATAGAATCTGAAATGGCTCAGTTATGTCCAGCCACCATTTTCACACAGCCTGGAGGGTGTGGGTTCCTTGTCCTGTCCTCATTGCTTGTACATACAGACACTAGTGTTTCTCTGCCTGTGGGCCAGCCAGTGCCTGCCCAGTAACTCCTTATGTGGTTACACTCCCGACCTTCTGCTTGTCTGGGGAATCACACCCATGCTTGTGGTTTGGGCTTTAAAAAAATGGGTAATTCCCCCAAAAGACAAGATTCTTCAGTGTGGTTCTGGACAGAGACTAAATCTAAGCTTTAAACGGGGTATGGTGTCTCTCTGTGATCCGTTAGCAAAGTCTGCTACCATTGGACATTTTTCTGCATTGACATCATTCTCTCTTCCTGAAATGACCTATGGGCAGCTGGGCAGTGCCCCTCCTCCACACCTCTGGACAATCTGTTACCACCTGGGAAGCTTTTCATGCCTGTCACTCTGGCTGAGCCAGGGGGGCTGTCCCAGCCATTCACAGTGTGGGTGTGTGGCATCAGGTGTCCTCATCGCGACTTTTTGGGTCTCTGACCTGATGCAAGGCAGGTAGGGTATGGTGTCTGGTTGGCTGGCTGAGTAGTCACTTGGCAAACAGGAGTGAGCTCCCCAGTCCTTCCAAATGAGCCACACTCTGAACTTTCATTAAAATATGTTCAATAATCCCAGATGACAAGACTGAGAGAAGTAAAAATAATGACAACAGGCTAAAGGGGTCACAGGCAGTAAGCACTAGCTGGGCGTTGGCACCTGGCACTGAGGGTCCCCGGAGAGAAGCAGCCATTCTATCTGCGTGCAGGTCACCTGGCTGCAATATAATGTAGAATGCCAAATACAGACTAAAGGTAAATCTGCTGGGTTTAGACCTAGGACGCAAAGCTGGCAATTGGTGCCAGTCCGAATCTCCCAGCTTTCAGGGATTTCCAAAGGACCAGATGCTGATCCTAAGGGCTGGGGTGACTGGGAGGTATTGTTTCAATTTCTTCCCGTCAGGCCAGTCCTCTCCTGTTGCTTATAAATAACCTCATGTAATTTCTGATGTGACATCTCATTTTCTAAACAGAAGCAGAGCGCTCCCACCTGCCCTCCTTGCCTTGCAGCTAGCCCTGCCCAGTGGAAAAAAAAATGTCCCTGCAGAAGCTCTGCTCATATCTCAAGCCCAACTCCTTCCTCCAGGGGTCTGAGGATTGCTGGCTCCGCACGCCTCAGGGCTTGGTTCCCACTCTGTTCTCTGTCAAAGCACTCACATACCCAGTGCCATCCCACACCCCGGAGTCAGAGTTCTTAATAACATTTTCCCAAAGACCTGAATGCTTTTTTATTTTATTTTATGAATGTACGGTGAAAATATGGCTCGGCTTTAATATTGCATTATGAGCTTCTGACTAAGGATTTTAAAAATATGCTTTATGCATGTATATATAAAGTCGGCATATGTCGCAGTGAAGGCTCACTGCTGTGCCTAAAGTGTATTATAATAAAGCTGTAGCCTGAGCCTGTGGTGGAGAATCAAAAGAGAAAAGACGAAGTGCTGCCAGCAGAGTGGAGGCATTTCCTCTTGCTTTGCTAGCCTGGCCATTTGCTCTTGCTGGAATCCTGACAGGTTAGTGAGTTAGGAGGAGAGAAACTTAACCAAGGCCCACAGACAGGGTATCGCTCGCCCACCACCACCACTGCTGCACCTGCAAACTCAGCTCAGAAGGAGGCTGGGATTCTGACCCGAAACCTTTGCTTTGCTGAGCTCCTGGAACGCTTCCAAAGGGAAGAGTGAGTGATTCCAAGTTTGGGCACCACTATTCCTTCCCATGGCAGATTAGTTAAAAAACCAGTTTTGGGGTCACTCACACTGTGCTTGATGTCAGTGACTGTGTGTTGAACATTTAATTTGGGGGACAGATGGGAAAGTCCTTTCATCTCAGTGACTTCTTAGGAACGTGTCCCATGCCCTGGCTCCCTAGCTCCCTCATGGCATACATACACTCTGCACAGAGCTGTTAGCACATAATTAGCCAAGCACATTATTGAGCTTATCTTAAGGAATGCTCAGTGAAACAAATAGAAGTCTGTGGTGTGTGCTCTACAGCCCCCCAGGCTGGGCAGTTTAAGACAGGGCAGGGAGGTCAGCAGCTGTTGGGGATGCAGAGTAGAGACAGGTGTCACCATGCTCCTGGGTGTAGGGTGGGACCAGGTGTAGACAGAGAGACCTAGTGGGCTAAAGGACAGAGGCAATCCTGGTATAGTTTGGAGACCAACAGGGCTTAAGCCAGGGCCATGGATGATGTCTTTTGGCACACAGGCACAAGACAGAGTGAGTTCTCTCTGTTGATGTTGGGAGAAGTCTCAGAAAGAGGAGGAGATGGAGAAGGAGTTCCGAGAAGCAAGGGAGTAGAGCTGTTTAATGTTTTCTGCATGTGGACTCCAAAAGGTGGGATAGACGGGTCTCTCCATGTGACGCAGCCCCAAGCAGATAAACCATATGAAAGAATGCGTGTTCACAGCAACACACGTAGTTCCTTAGGAAAAAAGGAAGTTTCCATTGTCTCCAGAAAGACCCCAGATAGTACTCTGTGGGCACCTGGGCTGAGAAGCTATGAGCTCTCAAAGAGATTGAAACAGAAAGGTGGGTCTCTCTCCTGCATTCATGAGTATTGGGAGGCTACACATTCCCTGACCAAGGACAGGAAAAGAGCGCCTTGTCAGTCCACAGGCCCAGTGCTCACAGAGAGGTGTGGATAACTCCCCCTCCACCTGCTAAGCCGAATCAAAGAACTCCTGAGGGTCCAAGCAGAGATACAGAAAGGCCTGCCCTGAAAGTGGAGAGAATCCTGTGCTAAGCGCCTTCTGCTGAGAACACGTAAAACGTTATAAGTGAATCTCTAAAAGGTGTAACTATTTTCAGGTGACGTAATTGTGCTTTAAGCTCATTACCCAACAAGGCAAACTTCACAATGAACGACACAAGGAACGACATCCAAGCATTCAGGGAAATATGACCCACAATGAAGAGAAAGGTCAGTCGACAGGAATTCATCCTGAAGAAACAAATATGCTAGAATTATTAGGAAAGGGCATTCAAAGGTCATTTTTAAATGAAAAATAATTACTGGGTCAACAGGACACAACACTTAAACATCTATGCATGCAACAACAGGACTGAGCTTCAGAATTCATGAAGTGAGGATTGATAGAACCATAAGGTCCGATAGAGAACTCACAATTATAATTAGAGCTTAAACGTGCATGCTTCAATAATGTATAGGCGAGGCAGACAGAAAATCAGTAAAGATCCAGAAATTCTAAGCAATACCATTAACCACTGAGCCCTAATTGACATTTACAGAACACTCCGCCAGACAGCCGCAGAATGCACACCACCTTCAAGTCCGCACGGAATATTTATCAAGGGAGACTGTATCACGAGCTGTAAGATGTCTCATAAATTCAAGAGGATTTAAATCATACAAAAGCAGAACAAGTAAGTTGAATTAGAAATTAATAACAGAGAGATCTCCAGAAAATCTCCTTGTATTTAGAAAACAACATTTACAGATGACTTGCAGATAAACATGTAAATGAAAAGCAATGCAAGCAGCATTTTGAGTGTGTTTGGTACCCACAGGCCTAGCTATGTGGATCAGGGAGGCAGAGGCAGGAGGATCATACACTGAGGTTCAATCTAAGCTCTTGCCTAAATGTGAGAGGTTCTAACGTCAATACCCAATACAGAAAAATGAAAACCCAAATATAAGATGTGTACATAAAGTGAAGTAGAAAAAAATACGAAAAACATTTTAAAAGTGTATGATGTTGGACTGGAAAGATGGCTCAGTGGTTAAGAACATTGGCTACTCTTCCAAAGGACTCAGGTTCAATTCCCAGCACCCACATGGCAGCTTGTCTGTGATTCCAGTTCTAGGTGATCTGACACATAAAATAAAAGTAAATAAATGTAAAAAAAAGTGCATGATGTTATCAAAGAAATACTTGGAGCAAGCATAGCCTAAAAATCCTATGTAAAAAGAGTCTCAAATTGTTAGCCGTCTATTCTACCTAGAGAAATCAGAGAAGGTAAACAAAAGGGAAAATAAAATCTGAATTAAAAAAACAAAACAAAACACTGGAATGGAAGCAGAAAACAATCTCACAAAATAGCCGAAGCAGAAAATCTGGTTCTTTGAAAAGATCAATGAAATTGATAAGCTTCTAGCTTCGCTGATCAGGAGAGAGAGAGAAAGAGAGAGAGAGAGAGAGGGAGACAGAGAGAGAGAGACAGAGAGAGACAGGTTGTGAAATTCAAGGTGTCAATAGCTGAAAGTCAACTAACCGGTCTGAGAAAGTGAAACTGCTATAGGTTTCACAAAGCCCACTTCTCACTTCCTAGAGGACCCCTCAGCAGTGTCCAGTGAACTCACAGTGCCGACACCACAGCTGACAGTGTGATCCCAAAGCGCAGATGTCCTTCCAGGTGAGGAATGGCAGGAGTTCTACTCTCTCTGCTTCAGCTGAATCTTGTACTGGAGGTTTTGGCCACTGTGATAGGACAGGGCTAAGGAGATATGGATCAGCTAGAGGATTAAAAAATAAAGCAAACGGTCTTCATTCAGACTGCAAGATCATGTCTGGAGAAATATGACTGAGTCCACACAAAAGCTGCTAGAGCCAGGGAGTAAACTGAGTCACGTTCTGAAGGTTGCAGCATATGAGGTCACTATGCCACCACCTGCTGGGGAATCCTGCTGGTGACAACATGAAATCCTGTGTGATCTTGTGTGCAGCCACTGCACTCCTAGGCATCTACCTAAAAAGAAAAGAAAAACAAACAAACAAACAAAACAAAAAACAACAACAGTGAAAACCCCAAAAAACCATCACCACCATCACCAACAAAACCCATAGAAAATCACAGCCAATCAAAATGCATAGTTGTGGAGCCCAGGCCCAATAGCTACAACACACTCACACACTTAAAGCTCAAGTAACATGTGGAAGAAGGGGCAGAAGGACTTAAGAGACAGAAGATAAGGGAGTTTCCTGTGAGATTGTGTTTCCTGTTAACATCAGAAGCTACAACCGTGAAGTCTCACCAGCATGACCTCCCAAATGCGACTTGAACAAGTTTCACCACAATAGACGTGCCAAACTGGACTTTGAAAACACCATGAGGCCTTGACTCTACACAAAGAACTACGGGCAACTGAGGAAAACTCAGAGCCGAAGAGGTGGTTGCAGGGAAGAGCGGGCCAATTGGTTGTTCAGTGCCAAGCGAGCAGCCCTGAAAACACACACAAGTAACATATAAACCGAACAGGTGATTTTTGGAAACACACATACACACACACACACACACAGACAGACACACACACCTGTGCACATGCAATAACAATTTAAAAAGAGGTTATGAATTTGAAGGAGAGCAGGGGGAGGTATATGGGAGAGTTTAGAGGGACAAAAGGAAAGAGGGAAATATAAATACACCATGATTTCAAAGGTAAAACAATAATTAAAAACATCACATCATCTGTTCATGAGAAGACTGGGTGTGAATGTCCGTTGTTGCTTTGTTTGTAATAGCTTGGAGTGCGAGCAACCTAAGACGTCATCAGCAGGAAAGGGGTCAGCAAAGTTCAGAAGGATCCCTGCAGCAAGCCATCAAAGGCCCAGATAACAGATAACGATGAGGAGAGAGCGCGGCAGACTTGAGAGAGCAAACACACTGTGTGTTTTCAGTGGGATGAAGTTTCGGTGGAGCAGGCTGACACGAGGCGGCAGAGCGCAGGCAGGCAGGAGGTGAGAGGAGCTAACAGTGCCAGGGGAAGGGCACGAGAGCTGCAGAAGCCGCTGAGATGTGCTTGTGTGTGCTCTGGGAGAAGAGAGGGTGCTGCAGTTGGGCACACGGGTCAATGCTCAGCAAAGCGACACCTTCGGCATGGGCAAGCTATTGGATGTCGATGGCGATGTCAATATTGCCTCGAATCAGCTGCCGTCAGGGCTGGGGGAATTGCCCATCGGGTAAAGTGCTTGCTGTGCAAACATAACGACCTGACTTTGACCCTCCAAACCCATATGTTGAAAGAGTTGGGCGTGATGGTATGGGTACCAGTACTTGGGAGGTGAAGACAGGAGAATCTCTGGGGTCAGCTAACAAGCCAGCCCAGCTGAGTCATAGGTCCCAAGCTACTGAGAGACCTTGTTTAAAAAAAAAATGGTGAACTGCAGGTTGAGGGAGATATCTGATGCCATCTCCACACTTACCTGCGCCTCCATCCACGTGCATGCGCATACAGACACGCAGAGCTATTTTAAAGACAAGTAACTGGACGTAGCTCAGTGGTAGGGAACTTGTGTAGCATATCTGAAGTCCTTGGTTTAATCACTAGTGTGGAAAACAAGTGGTATTGCGTTGGAATAAAATGAGTGTTCGATTATCACACACACACACACACGCGATTATGGTATGAAAGCAAATGCTTTAAAGTCTGAATTTTTATATTTTGGGCTTTGCAACGTGTGGCATGATTCTCTCTGGAAACCCTGGGAACGGCAGTGAGCTGTGGTTCCCTGTCAGCCCTATGACCCGTGAGGGGCCCATGACCCTGAGATGTGCTTGTCCTGTGATGTTTGGTAGGACAGGGTATCCAGGGTGATATTGAACTACAGCGAGCTGAATAGCAGTGGCTCCGTATCAGGAACTCCCCCTGTGGGGACTGAACCATCTAGACACTCAGACCCCAGGACTCCCATCATACTCTCACCCTGCCTGGGACACACAAGGACAAGAAGGCACGCACAACTAGGATTGCATGGCAAATGTGCTGGCTGTCTAGACACCCGCTCCCACCGTTCTTCACCAGGCCCTGAGGGTTGGCTCTGGCAGATACTGTTTCATCTGTCCTTCCACAGACTTTGCTCAAGTCATCCCTTTCCACCGCCCTCTCACAACTTCTGTGCCAGGCAACCTACCTTCCTCTCAGCAGAGGCCCGGTCCCCAGGGTACTCCCCTCCCCATGCTTGGTTGACTTCTGAATCCTTAGTTCGCACAAGCCCTCCCCTACCTCCACACTGGATCCAACCAACCTCAGGTCAAAAATATCCTCACTCAGTGCTTCGTGGTGAATTTCCAGAATCCTAGCACTTAAGAGCCTGAAATGGGGAGTGGGGAGGGGGTTACCAGTTCCAGAGCAGCTTGATCTATGCAGCAAGATCCTGTCTTAAAAAGAGAACATCATGCTGTGAGGTGATCCAGGCTTGGCAAGACATGTTCTCGTATACCACAATTCTGTCAAGGGAGGATCCTAACTTCTAATTTTTACATATGTGTGTTTACGTGGGAGTGAGGATAGGTGGAGGTTGAGAAGCTTGAAAGGGCCCCATGAGAGGGGGCAGGGGGAGTTATAAGGGGGGAAGGAGGTAGTGCATGTGTGACATGACAGAGGAATAAATAGGGAATGCTGAGAACAAGTGTACAGGTGGGGATGGGAGACAGGAAGATGGAGAAGACAACCACACACAACCAAAACTGTGTGTGTGTGTGAAATGCCACAAGGCAGTTTATTAAATTAAAAAAAAAACAACATTTGATTTTAAAAGAATTTTGTGTGTATGTGAGTGTACCTGAGTGTATGTGTGAGCATCGTGAGCAGGCAAGTACCTGAAGAGGCCAAAAGAGGGCATCGTGTTCCCTGGAATTGGTGGTCGTGACCTGTACTCCTGTACTATGATGTGTGTGTAGGTGTTCTACACACACACACACACACACACACACACACACACACACACACACACACATTAGTGTATCAGACCTGAGCACCGTGGATGTGGACATCTGTAGGCTCCTGACCAGGCTTTCAGGGACATTTTAATAGGTGAGTAGGCCAATGTTGGTCTTGTACAAAGCCAAGTCCGGGGAGAACCAGGTCTCCCTCTTTTGGCTAACTTTTACATCGTGAGAAGGGACATGAAGTCCTGTCTCCCTGGATCACTCCCAGCGTCCATGTTTTTTGTGCTGAGGGAGGTAGGCTGCCGTGAGGAATCCTGAGAGCCTGCTGGGCGGTCTGCTGGGCTCTGCAGGTGGAGAGGGTGGTGTTCTGTTTCATGACCCCAAGGCGCCTGCTTCTCAGGGTCTCAGTCACAGGCTGGTGGATCAACATGGCATCCCAGTGTGTGTGTGCAGCTCATGCCTTCACAGAACGAGTCCCTGAGTTAAAAAGCTAGCAAAGTACTAGTTCAGCGGGAGAATCATTTTACCTGGGTGACTCTTAGCTTAGCTTAAACCTCCTGGGTGACACTTCATGGACCCCGTGCATTTCTGGGGCAATGCTAACCTTTGGCCAGCAGGCCAGGGAGGAGTCCACGGCATCCAGATCTGGGTAACTAACTTGGAGCCTTTCGGGTGGGGTCAAGCCTGGACATTGACATCCTTGGCTTTGTAGAAGAGGTTCCCTAGCTGGGTGACTGTAGCTGAGAGGCTCTCTACGTGGTGATGGTGTGGATGATCCCTGCATTTCTAGAGACCTGAGGTCATAGTACATGCATGCTCATTTGGAATCTAGTCTGGGAGGTGGTGAGCTCCCCTCTTCTGGGGACATGATCATCATGAACAAGAGCGCAGACACCCTTCATACAGTTGGCTGTCACACACCAGTACTGTCTGTGATCCCTGAAGCCCACCATGACCAGCCCATTTCCTAGAGAGGAACACTGAGGTTCCAGGGTGGGAGGGACGTACCCACCTGGGCTCCCATCTGTCTATCTCTCCCTCTTTCTTCCCACCTGTGATTTTGCTGGGTTTTTTTTTTTTTCATTGATAATTAGAGGGAAAAAATAAATTGTGTCACTTGAAAAGATTCTAATTCAACCTATTATTTCAGAACTTAAATAAAAACCTCTCCAGGGAATGAAGGAGGACGAGGAGCCATTAACTGAACAGTGGGACTCAAATCTAGTCACATATCTGACAGGCGGTAAAAGGCTTTGGAAGCTGCGAGAACATTTTGACAAGGCCACGCTGAATAGGAAACCAGCGCTGGGAGGACTGAGTTTGAAGATCCTCTTTAGGATTTGTGCGGAGGGAGGGGAAGTGAGGTGCTGGGCCCACGGGGAGAGGGGCCAGGCTTCATTTTCTCCAAGTGGCAGCCTCTCTTCTCTGTCACCCCAGCCCAAGGAAACACACACCTGCTGAGAGGCAGGAACCCCTGTCGGGTGGTGTAAATCTGTTAATTAACTGACATCCAGAGGCTGAGGGTCCACAGAGCACAGCTGACAGGCACCTGCACTACCGATGGCATTCTCCGTTGATGGGGGCTGGTGCTTGGGCGGGGGCTGAGCCAGCTTGGCAATGCTTCCACGGAATATCTGTCCGTCTCCTCCCGGCACAGCCGGCTCAGCGAGCGAATGAATAAAGAGACAGCACACGGCTAACTCACACTGTTTGCTGAGCTCTGTTGATCAATCAAGATTTCAAACACTTGAAATTTTTGTTTTATCCCTTTTGAGGGTTTAATTTTTATCAGTTTTATTCTGTGTCTATGTATCTGTCTCTGTGCGTGTACGTGTGCATTCTCACTCACGTCAGGGAGCAGATGCGTGTATGGGGTGTACTTGTGGATACCAGTTTTTAGGTGCTGCTCTCTCCCTCCCCCCAGCTTGTTTGTTTGAGGCAGGGTCTCTGGCCTGGCACTTGACAGGGAGACTAGGCTGGCTGGCCAGCAAGCCCTGGGGCTCTCCCTGCCTACCCCCACAGCACGGGGACAATTAAGCACATGCCACCCTACCTAGTTGTTGTCGTCCTTGTTTTGCTTTGCTTTACATAGGCTTTAGGGCGCAAACTCAAATCCTTGTACTTGTCCAGTGAGTATTTTACTGACTGAGCCATCTTTCAAGCACTATTTTTTTTTTAATCAGTTATTTTTCTGGCAGCACTTCCTTCACTGTTTGCCCTGAGATGCGGGTCCGTGTTACCCAAATGCAGTGGCTGTCCCAGCCAATCCACACTCAAGGATGCTAATCCTTCAGAGCATGGTATCAGGAAGCAGGGCTCCTGAGAGGTGAGGTGTCCAGGGTAAAGACATGGGGGGGGGTTGTGCCATTATAAAGAAGACTCCAGAGAGACCCCATACCGGTCCACTTTGTGGAGACACTGTGAGAATGAGAAGCCATGGTAAATGACCCAATGATCCGGAGGCCACAGGATTCCTGATTCCAGAACTTAGAAGCAGATCCGTGCTGTCCAAGAGCCACCAAGTTTGTGCCAAATTGTGATAGTAGCTGACAGATGCCACCATCAAACATTCCTCATCTAAACCCTGCTTTCCCCCGTCACCCCTGGTTCCAAAACTGCCCAGGAAAAGCTTTTCATAGGGTTAGCACATGCTAGGCGAGCCCATGGCTTCCCGGGTGGGGGTGCATTCCAACCAGCCACTCCTTGGCTGAACTACATCAGTTCGGCTGTGCGGCTGCCCCTTTGCCCTCAGGCTCTGGGATCGCCACATTTTGTGAACTTCTCCTATAAATATGCATGGATTCACTGTGAATGGGGTGGTATTGTAGAGTGTATATGTTTCTATAAGCCAGGAGAGGGTTTCTGTCCTTTCACACAGTTTGTTAAGAACAAAATTTAATTGCTTCTTTGTTTTCTCTAATGAGCACACAGTAGTGGGCTACCTTTGAGTCATATTTCATTAAATATTAAAACAAAACTGGTTAGTTTTCATAACCGCTAGCTTTATTCCTAAGGCCTAGATTTAAAAATTTATTTAAATATTTGTGTGTGTGTGTGTGTGTGTGTGTGTGTGTGTGTGCGCGTGCACATATGCAGGTGACCTCGAAGATCAGAAGAGGAGTTACAGGCAATAGCAAGTCATCTGATGTCGGTGCTGGGAACAAAACTCTGGCCTGCAAAAGAGCAGCAGCTGCTCTAAACCACTGACCCCTCTCTTCAGCCCTTTAAAGATTAGATTTAAATCAGGCCTGACAAATCTATGGTCCTGGATGAGCCCCAACTGCAGCCCAGTTCTGAAAACAAGCATGTATTGAGACACAGATGAGTTTTTTTATTTATTTATTACAGTTTATTCACCTTGTATTCCAGCTGTAGCTCCTTCCCTTGTCCCCTCCCAGTCCCACTCCCCCCCCATCTCCTCTCATGCCCCTTCCCCAGTCCACTGGTAGGGGAGGTCCTCCTCCCCTTCCACACAGATGAGTTTTTGTCACTGAGCTGCCTGTAGCGCTGCAATATATGGGGCACTGTCTGAGGCTCCATCATCTGCACCCATGCCATCTTGCCTCCTTGCCACTGTAGTGCAGCCTGTGACCTCCTCCACGGGGGGATGTGGAGAAGATGAGCAATTTTGGAGGGGAATTCTGCAAGTGGGGTCACAGTCAGGGAAGGTACCCTGCAATCTTGCTTTCTCGTGCTGGCTGTAAAGGAGCAATCACCATGTAGAGAGCCCTTGCTGGGAACTGATATACTTGGAGATGAGGGCACTAGCTGGTAGCCAGCCAGCTGGGACCCTGTCTTCAGTCCTGAGCCATAATGAAGACTGTTCCTGACAAGGGTGCCTGGAGGCTGGTACACATCGGAGGGGCATCCAGATCCCAGCTAGCGCCTTGACCTTGGCCTTAGTGAAGACCCCAAGGAGCTTTGCCTGAACCTTACCTCTTAAGAATTATGAGATTACCACTGCGTATTATATAAAGCCACTAACATTATGGCTTGTCCCAGCAGCAGAGGACAAATGCATGGGCTGGCAGCCCAGTACAGTCCTGCCTGATGAAAGCCATAGGGTCTAAAAGGATAACATGTCAAGAATCAAATATCTGAAGATTTACTGGAAAAGCATGTAAAAAGAATGCATCAGTGTACCTGGGCCCAAGACCAGCTAACTCAGCAATGGGCTCTGAGGGGTCATGACCCGTCAGCAGATTCGGTTAGGTTTCTGAGGCCAACCGAGGCTCCCCAACTGCATGCAGCTACGATTTTCATCAGCCTACTGTGAAGCAGCCACTCTGCCTGGCTTCGGAGCATTCTGCCTGTAAATCAGGGCAAATGTGTTTATTTTAGCTGCCGCACTCGCTTGGGCTGACTAATTGGCTCTCTGATTAGACTGGTGTTTCGATGTATTAGTCACAGGCTCGGGCACAAAGGCCTGCCGCACACCCCAGGCTGTTTATACTGGAAACTGAGCCGGGTAATTAGGCCGAAGCGGGAGCGTAGGGAGGCTCGGGTGCTGTCGGCTCTTAGGTGACCATTGGGATGTGAAGGGTAGTTTCAAAGTTGGCAACTGCGATTAGAAGTGATAACTTTCATTCCCACCAGGAGAGAAAACGGCTTCGCTTTCTGTCTGGCCGCTTGGCAGAACTCACTCTTCAGGCTTCAGAGATCATTCCCAGAGCTGCAGAAGTGTGACCCCAGATGGTCTCAGGTCCCGAGGCCGAGCTGAGCCGTGGCTCCTCTGGTTACTGCTGTGTAAAATCCAGCACAAAGGCTTTGCTGGGGCATGTCCCACAGCAGAACCACACAGTGGGGCGTCCCCACCCACTGGCTTTTCAAGCAAGGCTGGTGCTCCTGGTACTCCTAGTTTTGATTAGTTTAATCTTCCTCTCCCCCCCCCCCCAAGAGCTTACAACCAAGCTAGGCTTCTTCAGCCTTTGGTTGCAGTCCCCAGGGGTCCCCATCTCTCAACAGGGATCGTGAACTGCCGCTTCCTCTTCTCATATTCCTCTTCAGGATCAGTGAAAACGGCCTTAGCCTGATTTGTCCTTCCCTGTCAGCATTCCGGGAGCTGGGGATGGGCTTGGCTGCAGAACATGATGACCTGTGTGAACAAGTGCCCATCCTTCTTGGCTACTTGCTCTCTTTTTAGCTGGAGCAAACATCATCCGCACCCCACCTCACCCCCCACCTTCCCCATTTGCCCACGCTTAGCCTTAATCTGGTGTTGAGGGAGGACAGCCATTTCAGACTTAAGCCCACCCCAGGCACATGCAAATTAACAGGCTTCCCAGGGGTTTCTGGTTGTTTTAAGCAGTGTGGGTTCAGTAACACATACCACAGGCCCCTGGTAGTCTGGTTAAGCATCAGATATGGGTGTTTACTTTGTCCTAGACCCTGGAGGTCCAAGGTCAAGGCCAGTAAGGGGCTTGCTGGCAAGATTTTCCATGCCTTACGGATACTACCTTCTTCTGAATCCTCAGGTGGCTGAGGATTGTCTGGCGGTTTGGATAAGAGTGACCCCTATAGGCTCATATATTTGGATGCTTGGTCATTAGGAGCTAGGAGGGGTGGCCTTGTTGGAAGAAGTGTGTACACCGAAGCGGGTTTTGGGGTTTCAAATGCTCAAGCCAGGTCCAGTCTCTTTCTTCCTGCTGCCTGTCAATACAGACACAGAGCTCTCAGCTACTTCTCCAGCAACTTGACAGGATCTGGGATCACCTAGGGACATGCCTGTGAGGGTGTCTGTAAGGGGGGGAGGGTTCTAGATTTTATGAAGTGAGGAGGGAAGACCCGCCTTTAATGTAGGCAGCCCATCCGTTGGCGTCTTGGACTACGTAAAAGGAAGAAACAAGCTGAGCACCAGCATCCACTTCTGCTTCGTGACTATGGGCTTGACCTTACCAGCCGCCTTGACTTGCCTGGCATCATGGACTGTGCCCTGAAGCCATGAACCCGGATAAACCCTTCCTTTAAATTTCTTTTGTCGGGTACTTTGTTACATACATGAAGTAGCCATTATTCCATTGGGTTAACGGCTTCATTGTAAGTTTGTGGGTAGTTGAGGCACAGTCTGTCTATGCTGAGGGTCTGTGTGTGCTGTCCTTGACCTTGGGTCTGCTTTCTGCGGGAGAAAGTAGACAGGGCCCCTGAATCAGTTTCTCCAGCGGAGGTTAAAGTGCGGCTCAGGAGGGAGCCCCGCCTGGTGCCATCGCCCAACAATTAATTTTCTCTTTGCCCTAAATCTTGTTCCCCATAGCCTTAATAGGGCTGATTATTCATCAATATTAAAGTGGCAAATTCATTATATTCTAATGATCTGACATCAAATATTAAATCTCATTATGTGATTGGCTGGGATTTATGGCAGCCTTGGTTGTCTCAGGTGGCGGCTGGTCTCCTGCAGAAGGACACTTCCTGGCTCTGCATTTTGCATGATTCCTTCCAGGTCATTAGGCTTCGGGGTCTGGGGTGCTGGAAATACCCCCACTCCATTGGGGGTTTCAATGTGTCGCTATCGGTGATACTGTCCCATGTCAGGTGTTACAGGGGTTGAGCTAGGTCATCATGGCACCTCATTGGCTCATACCAGTGGCTCCTGCCAACTTGTACCAGGGCTGCTCTAACACAGAAGGACTTCCAGAGGTTTCCAGAGTAAAATGTTTTATTTCCGAATTGCATGCCTTTCTAGCTAGCTAGAATATCTCCCTCCTCATATGTACTCGTGTGTTTGTGTTTTCTTTATCACACGATGCCCAAGTAGAGAGGCCAACCCTTCCCTCCCTACAGCCCGTGAGCCACAGAACCACTATGTCATGCCTGTGTTGAGTTCTGGGGCCCTGGCATTCAAGGAAAATGATTCAGTGATACCTGCTAAAGCACAAAAGGACCAGTGGGTCTGTGGACCACTGAAATGACATCTTTTACAGGGGAAAAGGGAAGGACTGACCTCCAAATGTAACATGAGAAAGTAGGGATCCCAGCCAAGCAGCATGTGGGGTCAGGAGATGGGAAATCACTAAGAGGAGCTATCAGGAGATTTAGATTCCTGACTAGAAGGACCTCTTATGTCTCACAGAAGATAGGCCAGTCCCATCAGACGTGCCCTGGGGATGGAGGAGAATGAGGGACTGGCTCAGATGCCAAGGAGACCACATATGGGATGGGAGTTCTATGCTGAAACTGGGCTTGATAGAGAGAGTGCAGGTGGTCTTAGTAGGAAGCTCGGCGTCCTGATTGCAGTATGCCCAAGCGGAGAATCTCAGGCCCTGAGATCAATGACTGATGCATCATGTCCTGCCTTGGGGTCCTGTAACACACCTGTGTCACTTAACCCTGCCATCCTGTCCCCAAGCACATGGCTGTAAGATGAGTCCTGGCCTCAAATTATGAGGCTCATAAAAGGTTCCTGTTGGTGACCCTGGGTCAGACCCATACTCCCTAGCTATATTACCAAAGCCAGATGAGAAACACTCTGGAGTCCCCACTGTCCACTGCTTAGAGCTCTTTCAAGGCCATCTTGCAGAGGACACTGTCCGCCACACAAGGCTATGTGCACAATGCCTTGGAAGAAGCTTATATCATAATTTTCTTTCAGGGCTGTGTGGCCCTCTAGAGCCACATCACCTTATAGTATAGGGGGAAGGAGGCCACTGCCTACAGGCTCTGGCCCGATGGCTAGGAGTTTCCAGATTCCCCAACTGGCATCCTGATGGCTCTCATCTATCTTGTGTATGAATGTACATGTGTATGGGGGTGAACGTACCTCTGAACATGCATATAGAGGCCAGAGGTAAACCTCTGGTGTCTTCTCAATTGCTCTCTTGTTTATTCATTGAACTTGGAGTTTCACTTTATGGCTAGACTGGATGGCCAGCAAGCTCTCAGGATCCATCACTCTCTGCCTTTCCCCATTCCTGGGGTTACAGATACCACCACCTTTTACATTGGGTGCTGGGGATTAGAATTTAGCTCTACTATCAGCCTCAAGGTTCAGTGCAGCCTTTGGATTACTTGCAGGCTTTTGGATGACAGGTGGAGCCAAATGTTACAATCTCCTTTTCCACCTTTTCTTCCAAAGACTTGACTCCAGGCATAGCTGCTCCACTTCACCCAAATGGAGCTCTGATCAGTGCTCATTCGGGCAATCATTCATTCGTTCCTTGCTCACCCATTCATTCATTCATCCATCAATCACTCATTAACTACCTTGTTCATTCTCTCACTGTTTCATGAACTCACTTACCTACTCATTCACTCATTCATTCACCTACTCCACTAATTCATTCATTAACTCATTCATTCACTCATTCTCTCTTTATTCACTCACTCACTCACTTTCTCTCATTAACCACTCTCTCATGCTCATTCACTCATTCATTCTCTCACTCATTCATTCATCCTTTCACCCCCCCCCCCCGACTCATTCATTGATATCTGAGTAGAAGCAACAAGGTCCCTGTTGCCATTCTGCTGTGTCCTGTGTCCTCTGGGATGCTAGATTTCCAAGTACAGCAAACTTTGATCCCCACTTTTCTGTATTTCCATAAATGAAATAACCACCAGTGGGTCAAGTCTCTTATGCAGGTGTCTGAACCTGAGCTCTCCAGTTAAAGAAGATGCATTTTTTTTATTTCAAAGCAGCGCCTGAGAACTGTTCTGATTTGAGTAAAAGAGCTCCCGAGCTAGAGCAGGCCCATCTCTACAGATTCGTACAAATCTGTGTGTCGCGGTCTTGCAGGCTCCCAAACACTGGCCATCTCCTAGTCTCTCCTCAGTGTGCACCAGGTCCACATGCAGCAGCCCAAACTTCTGAATGAATCTAGCTAGATCATGTACATCAACCTCAGGAGATGGCCCGTTCTAGATGAGCTTCAGCTCAGACTACAGAGGGCTGAAAGTAGCTCAGCTTTGTTGTGGGGAGCCACAGCTGATTGGAATGAATCCAGTCCCCAGCACCACCCCAGAATGCAGAGAGAGAGAGAGAGAGAGAGAGAGAGAGAGAGAGAGAGAGAGAGAGAGAGAGAGAATACCGTACCCACTGGCAGAACACAGCACCAAGTGGGGCCTCTTCCAGGATGTGGCTTGTAAAGCCATGGAGCTATTGTCAGCCAGATGCAGAGCAGAGGCAGATGTGTGGAATGGCTGCTGCTGTGGAGTAGGCAAGCTGCACACCCTGCTGATGCCAGACTGGGTGCTCTGACATTAGCTCCACCTCAAATCCACTTTCTGGGACGAGTTTTGAAAGTCCGGGTTTAATTACCCTGAAAGAACATGCCACAAAAGGCAGGCACAGAGGAGATGCAGGGTCTCATCAGGATTTCAACCCCCTCCATATTTTAGTGGGCACCCTGAAGCTACTGGTTTATTCTTCACAGGGACCCAAGTGTGGAGTGCTGCGGTCCTGGTGCCCATAGCGAGGCCTGTGGGTGGGGACAATGATACCACATAGCACTGGCTTTTGGAGCACTGTACTTGCCATTCAGACCAAGCCCACAGTCACTCTGGGTTCTGAGAAGTGAGGGGCTTTGCTTTGTTCTTTGCCAGCAGTTTTGCACTCTGACTGAAGGCAGCTTTACCATTGTCACTTTATTTCATTTCGCCTACATACCACCATACTCCTTTGCCCACAACTTTAAACATATCACATTTGTGGTCAAGCAACACATTTTTTCAAACCTTTCTACTTTGCTTTTAACACTCTCAGTTCTCACTATAAACTTGGCTGAAGGCAGCCAAGCAACACTCAGGCCACAGACTGAACACATCTTGAAACTCCCCTCATGAAGCAATTATGTTCAAATTCAGCCTCATTCAAAGTCTTAGGGCATGGACAAAACATATATAAATTATTTGCTAGGATGAACCAGGAATGAATGGCCTTGTACTGATTAATTTTGGTTGTCAACATGATTGGATTACTAGATGCTCAGGGCCTTAGCAGACTACTCTTTGGATATGTTTCAGAAGATGTTTTCAGAGATAACTTATTGGGGAGAAGACCTACTTTGAATATGGATAGCATCATCCAGTGGGATAGAGCCTCAGAGAGAGAAAAAAAAAATGAGAGAAGAGGAAAGAGTGAGTCGGGTACCCACATTCCTTTCCCCACTTCTTCATCCCCTGTGAAAGGAGCCATCAGCTGCTGTACTTGGACCAAGCTGTTTCTGCGGCCATGCCTTCCCCAGCAGGATGGACTGTATCTTTGATCTGTGACCTCAAACACATCTTTTCCTCCTTCAGCTGCTTTCTGCAGGCATTTCTTAACAGCAGCGATCCTGTAGTCCAATTCCCAACACAGGGAGTGGAGGACAGTAACGACCTGGTCTGCCTTCTGGTCTTATTAGCTCCTACCACCATCACCACCTAATCTCCAATTATAGCATGTTAGGGATTCTCTAATCCATTTCTTCAAACTCTTCCACATTCTTAACAGTCACGTTGTCAGTTATTCGCGGCGAAGACCCAACTTTCTGTATTGCTTTGTGTTTCTATACTGGAGTTGGAATTTAGGGTCCTGCACAGGCAAGGCAAGCTACTGTAGTTCTGTACCCTCAACCTTGTGTTTAGTTTTTACTTTTGAGAAAGGGTCTCAAAAGTAAGTTGCCGAGGCTGGTTTGACTCACTTTGAGACCTATGCAGGATCTGAACTTACAATGCTCTTTCCTTACTCTCCTCACTAGCTGGTTATAGACCAGCACCACAGGCCTCTGAATTATTTTTCTTTTCTTTTTATTCATTTATTTTTGCCATTACTGTGTTGAAATGGCAGCTGCAAACAACTTACATGAGCATAGTGGTGAAGTTTACCACCTGGACTGGGAGATGCCTGAGAGATTAGTGAATCCTCCTAAGGGAGCAACTGATAAGGATAGACCCATCCCACACATGGCAGCACTAGCTAATTAATATGCCTCAAGTTCCATCTTTTTGAGTGGACACATCTGTGGCTGCTCCATCACCCATGGGCATCAGATTTCAGCCTCTTCAGTTTTTCAACATGGACCTACACCAGGACTCTCCATAGAGCAGCTGGTCCTTCAGTCTGGGATAAGGGCTTTGTCTTTAGCTCGCCGTGATCTGAGGGTTTCAATATCTTGGAATAAGTAGCTACCATGTTCTCTGGCTCTCCAGCATACGGACTGCTATTGCTGAAGAGCAGTCTTGCCCTCTTCCTGTGTAATCCATTCTAATCTAGTCTTGTCTCTCTTGCTCTCATTCTTACCCATCCTCTCTCCATCAGAACACAAGACAGGAAAGAATTTATTTTGCTTCTATTTTCAAAGGACTAAGTCCATCATAGCAGGAAAGGCAAAGCGCAGCAGGTCAGTTCCTCTCCTGGCTGCCAAGAAGCAAAAAAGGAACACAAGAAGGGCCAGGACATGATATAGCCTTCAACCCCTCCCACCCTAGTGACCTACTTTCTTCTGCTAGAACTATCCTATTTCATATTGCCCATGGTAGAGCCCCTGTTATCTGGTCTTCTCTGAAGAAGGCCTCACAGGTACCATGAAGTGTCTCAGCGATCCCCTGCATGTTTCTCAATCTAATTGAGATGATAATTAAGATGAACTGCCACGGTGATTGCTGCTGTTTGCTGAGGGCTTTCCTTGCCTGCTGCTGCTCATTCTCTGTCTCTCTTTGTGACCAACAGTCTTTCTTCTCTTTGTTAGCTTAGTGGTCAGTTAATGGTTGGTCTGAGATTCCCACATAGCCTTGAACCAATGAGTCTCCTGCCTCCGCTCAGCCTGCTGGGCTCACTCTTAATAAACCAGCAGGTGCTTTGTAACTGCCTTGGTCTTCATTTTTCTTTTGCAAAGTACCTCAAGGTCAGCCAGAGGTGAGCAATTAGGGCTTTTTCAGAGTATCCTGGGGATTATCATTGCCTTGCACACATACAGTGCTTTGCAGGTTCCTAGGAACATGCTGGACCTTTCTCTGTCTCCCTGTAAATGTCTCCTTCCCCAGCTCATTGTAAAAGGCTTGGAAGTCTCCATTTAGCCCCAGCTGGAGAACCTGCCTCCAGCAGCTTCACCATTTAATCATTGCTGCTGGTGGTTTTCACAATTACCCTGGGTGCTGTATTGTTTGCACAGAGTGAGCCCCGAGTTATGTCACATGAGAAGCAGCCTCAGAATGTGGCTGTTGGTGGCTCTTCAGAGAAAGAGCAACAATCCTCTCGGAACATGGGTGGTGGACTTTCTGTCTTATCTGCCCTTGATACTTCTTCATTTCTGGTTTGCACAAAGCACATGTTTTCAAGGATTCTACTTTTCAGAATATGATACGAAGATCAGGAGGAGAGTGGGGGCAAGATGAAACCTCATGAAGTTCATTGTTTTTTATATTTTTTGTGTGTATTTTATTCTTGTCTGCATGTGTATACCACATGCATACAGTACTCACAGAGGCCAGAAGAAGTCATATCCCTTAGAACTGGAGTTACAGGTAGATGTGGGTACTGGGAGTTGAACCCTGGTCTTTTGCAAGAGCAGCAAGTGAGCTGAGCCATCTGTCCAGCCCACATCCACTATTCTTACCAAGAATGTGTTCATGTGTGTGCAGGTATAGATGGATGTGTGAGCACATGCACTTGGAAAACAAAGTTCAACCTGTGATTGCACGTCTCGGTTATTTTGAGACAGAGCCTCTCACTGACCTAGAATTCATCAGCTAGGCCAGACTGGCTGACCAGCAATGCGCTAGAGATCTGCCTGTCTCCAACTCTCAACACCTTGCTTTCTTTGTATGGGCTCTTGGGATTGACCCCCGACCCCCCCCAATAAAAAACTACTTATTTCATTTTATGTTTGAGGGATGCAGTCTGTTTTGGTGGGGAGAGCATGGCAGCAGGAGTTTGAGGTCACATGACAGCCCCAGTTAAGGAGCAGAGAGAGAGAGAGAGGTGCTGATGCTCAGCTCAGTTCCTCGTGTCTGTCTACTTCAGGACCTCAGCCCAAGGACCATCTGTTGTTAAAGTGCATCTCCACACCTCAGTTAACTCAGGGTAGACAGTCACTCACGGCCTCGGCCAGAAGTTGGTTTTCCAGCTAATTTTAGATTTACGAAGCAGGCAGTCGATGTTAACCATGTACTGGTTATTATTGTTGGTTTTTGTCAAGCTGACACAAGATAGAGTCATCTGGGACAAGAGAACCTCAAATGAGAAAACACCTCCATTAGACTCGTCTCCAGGCAATCCCATGGGGCATTTTATTGATCGCTGATTGCTGTGGGAGGGACGATCCCCCGTGCATAGAGCGTCCCCTGAGCATGTTGTCCAGGGTTGTATAAAAGAGCAAGGTGAGTAAGCCACAGAAATCAAGACAGTAAGAAACATTCCTTTACAGCCTCAGCTTCAGTTCCTGCTTATAGGTTCCTACCTTAACTTCTCTTAACAAGGGGCTACAGCCTGCAAGCTGAAATAGACCCTTTCCTCTTCAAATTGCCTTTGGTCGTGCTGTTTCTCAAACAAGGACAAATCATTACACTAGGTGACTACGGGATCAGAGAATGTGGTGTTCCCTGATCCTCCTCCAAACAGTAACCACCAAAGGAAGCTCCTGACACAGAAAGCAGGTGACTCCTCAACCATACAATTCCAAAACCAGGAACATCAGGGTAGCCTTCTTCTTCTTCTTTTATTTTATTTTTTAGCTGTTATAAAACCAATAAACAGGTAAGCAGCATAAATTGTGTGGCTGGGCCCACAGCTTACAGAAGCAGAGTGTATATGATACCCACAGAGCAGAAGCCAAGCTGTGCTGCACTGTGGAGTGATACCAGATGGTAGCTTGGATCAGAAAATAAAATCTTAAATCAGAACTAAACATGTATACATGTATGTACCTTCTCTCTCTTTCTTTAAAAGGGCACAAAGTCATTTATTTAAAAAAAATCTAACATTGAAATGTTGGGTAAATAACATATGTATGTAATGCCAACAACACAAAAAGCAGAACAGGGAACAGAAGAGGAGCATATCTATGTCAATGAAATTTAGTTAATATAAATCTAGTTCAAACTCTGTTGAATGAGGTTAATTGAAAATCTAAAGTAACCATTAGAGAAGCAACGTTTAGAAGGTCAAGAATTCACAGCTTTATCTTTTTATTCTTCATGTCCACCTTATTAAAAGAACTACATATTAGCATAGGAAATATTCACTTAGTGTAGAAAAAAAAAAGAAGGAAAGGAAGAGAGGAAGAATGAAAAGCCAAGCATACAGGAAACCAAAAGTAATAGACATAGAAATCCATGTGTGTCAGATAGACAAACCCTTTTCCAAACTAACTAAAAGGCAGGGAAAGAAAGAATATCCAAATTAGCAATATCATAAATGAAAAGGAGGCACATAACAACAAACACCAAGGAAATCCAAAGAATCATTAGGTCTTACTTCAAAAGCCTGTACTCCACAAATTGGAAAATGTAAAAGAAATGGACAAATTTCTTGATTGATACCACCATCAAATTTAAACCAAAGGCAGGCAAATGATTTAAATAGATATAACCACTAAGGAAATAGAAGCAGTCAATACATGTCTCACAACTAAGAAAAGCCCAGGGCCAGATGGTTTTTAGCACAGAATTCAACCAGATTTTTAAAGACGAGCTAATACCAGTACTTCTCAAACTATTTCACAAAATAGAAGCAGAAGGAACATTGCCACACAAAGACTCAACAAAGAAAGAGAACTTCAGACCAATCTTCCCTAGGAACATGGATGCAAAAATACTCAATAAAATACTTGAACATTGAATCTAAGAACACATAAAAAAATCATTCACCTTGATCAAGTAGGCTTCATTTCAGAGATGCAGGGATGGTTCAATATATGAAAATCCATCAATGTAACCCACCATATAAACAAACTGAAAGAAAAAACCCCATATGATCATTTCATGAGATGCTAAAAAAAAAGGCTTTGAAAAAAATCCAACACCCCTTCATGTTAAAAGTCTTGAAGATGTCAGGGATACAAGGGAAATACCTAAACACAGTACAGGCAATATATAGCAAGCCAATAGCCAACAACAAATTAAATGCAAAGAAACATAAAGCAATTTCACTAAAATCAGGAACAAGACCACTATTGAATATAGTACTTGAAGTTCTAGCTAGAGCAATAAGACAAAAGGAGATCAAGGGGATACAAATTGGAAAGGAAGAAGTCAAAGTATCATTATATGCAAATGATATGATAGAATACATAAGCTATACACACAAAACAATTTTACCAGAGAATTCCTAAAGCTGATAAACACTTTCAGCAATGTGACTGGTTGAAAAATTAACTCAAAAAAAAATCAGCAGCACCCTATATACAAAAGACAAGCAGGCTGAGAAAAAAATAAGAGAAACAACCCTCTCCACAATAGACCCAAAATAATATAAAATATCTTGGTGTAATTCTAACCAAGCAAGTGAAAAATTTGTATGACAAGAAACTCAAGCCTTTGAAGAAAGAAATTGGTGCATATATCAGAAGGCGAAAAGATTTCTCATGGATTGGTAGTATTAACAGTAAAAGTGGCCATCTTACCAAAAGCAATCTACAGATTCAATGCAATCCTCATCAAAATACCAACACAATTCTTTATGGACTTGAAAAGAACAGTACTAAACTTCATATAGAAAAACGAAAAAGCCAGAATAGGTAAAATAATCCCATACAATAAAAGAACTTTCAGAGAGGTATCACTCATCCTTGTACTACAGAGTTATAATACTAAAAGTGCCAGGTATTGGTATAAGAACAGAAAGGCTGGACAATGGGATAAAATCGAAGACCTGGGTTCACACACCTATGAACACCTGATGTTTGACAAGCCACAATTATACAATGCAAAAAGAATGCATCTTTAACAAGTGGTGCTGGTCTAACAGGATGTTGGCATGTAAAAGAATGCAAATAGATGCATATTTTTTACCCTGTACAAAACTCAAGTCCAAGTGGATCAAAGACTTCAACATAAAATCAGATACACTGAATCTGATAGAAGAAAAAGTGGGCAACAGCCTTGAATCCATCAACACAGGAGACAACTTCCTGAACAGAATACCAATAACACTGGCACTAAAAACAACAATTAACAAATGGGACCTCATGAAACTGAGATGCTTCTGTAAGGCAAAGGACACTGTCAAAAGAACAAAACTACAGCCTACAGACTGGGAAGAGATCTTCACAACCCGTCATCTGACAGAGAGCAGATATCCAAAATATATAAAGAACTCAAGAAACTAGACATAAAAAACCCAATAATTCTGTACCCCAATAAAAGTGGGGTACAGAGCTAAACAGAAAAATTTCAACAGAAGAATCTTAAATAGCTGAGGAGCATTTAAAGAAATGTTCAATATCTCTAGCCTTCACAGAAATGCAAATCAAAAATAACTCTTAGATTCCATCTTACACCTGTCAGGATGGCTAAGATAATGCAAGTGAAAGCTCAGGCTGGCAAATATGTGAAGCAAGGGGAGCACACTCCCATTGCTGGTGGGAGTGAAGACTTGTACAGCCACTTTGAAAATCAATATGGCAGTTTCTCAGAAAACTGGAATTGATATAACTCAAGACCCAGTTATACCACTTTTGGGCATATACCCAAAAGACCATCACACCACAAGGGCACTTGCTTAGTTATGTTCATAGCAGCTCTATTCTTACTAGCCAGAAGCTGGAAAAAAGACCTAGATATCTTTCAACCAAAGAATGAATAGAGAAAATGTGGTACATTTACACAACGGAGTATTACTCAGCTATTAAAAACAATGATATCATAAAAATTGCTGGCAAATTGATGGGACTAAAAAAAATCATCCTGAGTGAGGTAAGCCAGACCCAGAAAGACAAACAAGATATGTACTCACTTATAAGTGGATATGAACTGTACAGTAAAGGATAACCATGCTATGATCCACAAACTGAGAGAAGCTGAAAACAATGAGGATTCAAAAGGAGACACACAGATCTCTCTGGAAAGAGAAAATAGGATACACATTGAGGGTGGAGCAGGGCTTGGCGAATGGGAACAGGAAGGATTACGTGAGGGAGGATGGAGAGACAGAGTACTGAAAGAGACAACTAGAATTTAGGGGCATCTCAGGGCTGAACTAGAAATCTTGTGCAACGGAAACTCCCAGGAATCCATGACTAAGACTCCTAGCAATGGGGAATACAGAGCCTGAACCTGCCATCTCCTGTAACCACACAAGACTTCCAGTGGAGGTATTGTGACACCAACCCAGCCATAGAACCTTCAACCTACAATTCTTCCTGCCTACAAGATGTGCTGTGGTAAAAGTGGCACAGAAATTGTGGGAGTGGCCAACCAATGAATGGTCCATCTTGAGACCCATGCCACAAGAGGGAGCCCAGGTTTGACACTATCTGGAGGACTAGCTAGGACCTAGGAGCTGGATAATCCCAGAGACCTAAGATGGAACCAAAAAAGACTGGCAGAAAAAGGTCAGTGATATTCTGTTAAACTCAGATTGGTGCCTAGCCCAGTTGTCATCAGAGAGGCTTCATCCAGCAACTGATGGAAACAGAGGCAGAGTTTGGGGAGTCTTGCAGAAGAGAGGGAGGACAGGGTCAGAGATATCTCAAGAAAACCTGCAGAATCAACTAAGCAAGGCTTGTAGGGGCTCACAGAGACTGAGCAAGGGAGCTGGCATCATTCTGACCTAGGCCTTCTGCACATATGTTACAGTTGTGTAGGTTGGTCTTCTTGTGTGACTCCTAACAGTAGTGATGGGAGCTGCTGCCTTTTGCTAGCTTTTGGGACCCTTTTGCTCATACTGGACTTTTTTGTTCAACCTTAATATGATGGAAGGTGCCAACTCTTACTGAAACTTGATATGCCAAATTTGGATGATATCCATGGGAGGCCTTTTCTGAAGAAAGAGGGAAGGGGAGTGGATGGAAAGTGGAAAAGGGAGGTGGGAGGAAGGTACTGGGAGGAGAGGAGGGAGGGGAAATTGTGATTTGGATGATGGTGATGATGATAATCCATGGGTGTCAATATTTTTCTCAAATAAAAGTGAATTAAACAATGCAATAAAAAGGTGGCTGGTGCCAGGTGAATTGATAGACAAAATTTAATTTTGTGTTGTATTCAGAGGATGTTTGGACAGTTGAAGGGACATGTCACCGAGAGTGACCTGAGAAGTGTAAGGGGCTGCACTCATACTGGGCACAAGGGACATCAGACAAAAACAGTCACCCAAGAAAAAGATGTTGCAATGACAAACAGCCAACCCATTCCAAAGAAACAATTAGAGACATGCAAATAACTTGCAATGTGTTCCTAAAACACGTGGGACAGAGCCAGCCTGAGTTGAATGGGAGGATAATTGACCAATATCCATGGGATGGTTAATTTTCATTATCAATTTGAGTAGATTTAGAGTCACCATGGAAACACACCTCTGTGTGTGTCTATGAGGGCATTTCCAGAAAGGTTTAAGTAGGAGGCTCACCTTGAGTGTAGGACAATCCAGTGGGATGGAGTCTTGGATTAAATCTAAAGGAAAAAGTGAGCTGAGCATTCATATCTCTCTGCTTCCAGACTGTGAAAGCTATTTGACCAGCTGTCTCAGGCTCTTGCTGACACTCATAGAACTGCTCACCACCATTCATTCTCCATCATGATGGGCTGTACCCTTAAATTCAGGGTCACAAAAAGTTCTTCCCTCTTTATACTTTTTTGATTGGTCCGGTATAGTATCGCAAGAGCAAGAAAAGTCATTACTTATAGTTGGTTTTTTTTTTTTTGTTTTTTGTTTTTGTTTATTTTGCTATGATAAAATATGTTGCCAAAAAAGTAGCTTAAGAAGGAAAGGCTTCTTTTTTGTTTTTGTTTTTATTTTATTTTTTTAATTTATTATCTGACAATCCCAGGTTACAGGAACATGTAGCAACTGTTCACAGGCACTGGCAAGAGCAGAGAGAAATGAAGCCACATATGCTCAAATTCTTGCTTGTTTGTGTTCAGTTGAACTTCTCCATTCTTACACAGTTCAGAGTCTTGTGCCTAGGGAAGGGTGCTGCCCACAGTGGGCTGAATCCTCCCATATCAATTAACTTAACTGAGACAATGCCTCCCAGATATTCTCACAGGCCAATCTGATCTAGGCAATCCCTCACTACTCTCTTCCCAGGTAATAACAGGTTCTCTCAAGTGGACAAAGCTAACCCCCACAGCAATTAATGTAGAACATGGGTATTGGGAAGTAGGATTGCTGTTGTAATAAACATGATAGCTCACGTGACAGAACCATGTGATTCTTAGGTCGTTGGAACTGGTTTGCAGGGGGATGTGGACTAGAAAAGTCTTAGTATGCTTCAAGCAGAGCTTAATGGACCATTCTGGTGGGAGCTTGGAGGACTAGAATGTTGAGAGAAATAAAGACAGTGGATACCTAGCTCATGAGGCTTCAAAGAGAGTAAGAGGCAAGTGAAATGGCTTAGCAGATAAAAGCACTTGCCACCTAGCCTGATGATCTGAGTTCAGTCCACGGAACAAGACAGAAAGATAGAAATGATGCCTGAAAGGTGTCATCTGAGAGTCACAAATGTTCTGTAAACACACACACACATATGTGTAGAAAGAGAGAGAGAGAAAGAGAGAGGGGGGAGAGAGAAAAAAGCAGAAACAGAGAGATATAAAGAAAAAAGAGAAAGAGGGAATGTAACTTAGAAATAAAACCAGAAGTACTGAGACTATTAGGAGTGGGGTGAAATCTGTTTGTGTTATATTATGGGGAGGCATACAGTGGTACTAGTCTCCTTTCCTGAGAACTTTGTCTGATGTTAAGTGGAATAATATGTTTGGTGGAAGAACCTTCAACTCTGGTTAGCATCCAGGCTGAGGCATAGCTACTGACCACTGCCCTTGTTTAAATCCACAGTGAGAGAGAACAGAAAGATATGAGAAAAGATAAAACTTTGCCTAGGAAAGGTGTGTAAGTTTAAATCAGTGGACATAGAAGGTTCAAGAAAAGCAGCTGTAGTTTAAAAAGAGGTTAGTGCCATTGAAGAGAAACCTCCTGTCTACACTGGGCCAATGGGAAAGTTGCCTGAAGGGCAAGACCCTGCTCATAGAAAGCTACAACCTGTGAACATAAAAAATCACTTAACAGTCTGAACTTAGAACATCTCTGCAGAGGTCCCTGCTCACAAGCCTAGGGAAGTGTTTCTCTGAGGTCAGTACACAGAGGCCACTGCAGTTGTTGCTCAGAGGGGCCAGACTGCATCTCAGCTAGCAGAACTACGCAGCAGCCTCTGCACGGTACTGGTTTTAAAAGCACAATTGAGATGTACAACAGAGGTTGTGCCAAGCTTCCTAAAAGATTGTGTGGCATGGCCAGATTCTCTGAAAGAAAGCTGTGGAAGGCCATTGCATGAAGCGGCAAAGGTGAAACCCGAGTTGCAGTAGAGACCACAGGTTGTTGAAGACTTCAGGGACATGAATGTTTGCCAAAGAAAGTTCAGGCCCAGGGTGAAGCCAGTCTGATACTATCTCATCACAAACCCTAGATGCTGAATGTGAAGTTGTAGGGTTTGCTGTTGTCTGGCTGGTATGGGTCTTGCTTTGATCCAGTCTGTTTTCGATATACCCTCATCATTCTCTTTAGTGACAGGAATGCTTATTCTGTGCCATTGTATATGGGAAGTGTACAACCTTTTTTTCTTATTTCATAGGGGTGATGTTTCAGAGATTGCCTTGAATCTGAGAGTAGACACTGTATATTTCAACAGTGTTGGGACTGTTAAAGACTGTAGGGACCTGGAAAGATGGATCAAATGCATTTTGCATTATGAAATGAAAATAGAACTTTCGAGACCAGGGACAAGTCGTTATGATTTAAAGTGATGTGTTCAGGTACCAAGTTCACACGGGATGGAGCTGTGGTGGTTAATCTTTGTCAACTCAGCTAGACTCAGAATCACCATGGAAACTTCCATCTGGGTGTGTCTATGAGGGTGTTTCCAGGGGCATTTGGTTGAGAGGTCAGAAGATCTGTCTGTAACATGGAAAGCAACATCCAATGGCCTGGGATCCTGGGCTAAATAAGAAAGAGAAAAAGTGAACAGAACATCAGCATTCATTTCTCTCTGCTCCTGACTGTGGACATAGTGGGGCCTTTTTCTTCTGCCACCATGGCTACATCTGTTTAACTGTCCTTCTTCAGATGCTGGGCTGCACCTTTGAACTATGAGCCAAAATAGACCTTTCTCTTGTTAGGCTGCATTTGTTAGATGTTTCATTGCAGCATTAAGAAAGTGACTAATACAGAAGCTAATTTCTAGTTATGTATAGGATGGCCAGGGAGATAGTAAGCAAATAATAGCAGATTGTGAACAATGCTGTAACCCCACAGGGCATCACAGGACTCTGTGGAACAAACACTTAACCCAAATGCAGGCACTTGAGTGGTCTGGAGGATGTCATGATCAGCTATAAGTTCATTTGTATCCACCCCAACCGGTGTCACAGAAAATGCTTTCCCTTTCCACAGTGGAACAAAACTAGAAAGTGTAGGCAAAATTTTTCAGTATCTAGAAATTAGACAACAAACTCCAAATAACTAGTGGGGTAAAGGAGAGTCACAAAGGCAATGAGAAAACAGAAATGAATTTTCAGCTTATCAGAACATATGAGTTCTGGAAAAAGCATTGGCAAGAGGGAAATTGAAGGCTGAGAGGATACATATCAAAAGAAGAAGAATCTCAGGTCAATAACCCAAACTTTCTCTTTAAAATATGGGGAAAGTGAAGAGAAAGAGAAGCCACCCTACTCAGAGTGAAGGGAATGATGAAGGTTGTGGCTGAGGGTAATGGAACAGAAAACAGAAAAACAAAAGAAGGTTGTTAAAATAAACAAACAAACATTGATTCTCTCAAAAGATCCACACTATCGACTGATCTTTAGTTAAACTGATGAAGTCAGAGGGAAACAGGGTTGAAGATACTGAAACTGAAGTGGGGAGGGGATGATTGTCAACTGCAGAGAAAAAATAAGGGAGGAAGAAGAATACGAGGGACACTGTGCATCAACAAATTAGTGCCCTTTGTTGCAAGAAAGACAGAAATTCCTGACTCAAGAAGAATAAAAATGTGGAAGGACACTGAATTAGTATTCTAAAAAACTATCTGTAAAGAGAGCGAGGCTCCGTGGCTTCCCTGATGAATTCTACCAAGGATGTCAACAGGAGTTAATAGCAATTCCTTGCAAATTCTTCTAAGAAACAGATGAGAAGGAGGTACTTCCCAATCACTCCACCAGGACATTACCCTGATTCCCAAACCAGATAAAACATCTCGAGAAAATGTTCTTTTTGTGCTCTTATAAATACAGATGCAAAAGTCTTTGAGAAGGTACTAGCAAACCATTTCCAGCAACATGCAAGCTCTTACATGCTAAGATGAGGTAGGGCTTATTCCAGAAATGCCAGGGTGATATAAAATTTGAATTAGTTAAGGCAATTATATATCAAAACCATAAAATAAACACCCTCATGATACCTTGAATAGGCACAAGTACAACTGAACAAAGTACATTTAAAATCTATGCTCGAAAAACTTAGAAAATATACTTAAATTTTTTTTATTGGTTCTGTGTGAATTTCATACCAGGCACCCCAATTCTCATCTCCCCCGCCCCTCGTACCCACCCTTCACCCTGGAAACCTCCTCCCCAACAAATCTTGTTGTGGAAGCCGTAGTATATCACCAGTATGTTTCATAGTACACCCTTTGTCCTCACTTCTTTGTTTGAAAATGTTCATTGCAACGACTTGTTGGTCTGGTAAGAGACCTCTGGCTTCTGCTACTTTATTGATACTGGAACTTCACAGGGACTCCTTCTGCTGCCCTTCATCATGGAGATCCTTTAGTTTTGGATCTGTGGGACAGTCCCCTTCATGCTCTCCAGCAGTTTAATGATGGGATAGAATACTGGACTGGGTCTATTGAAAACTCTGTATCTGGGCCCAAGAGGTATCTGAGCTAGTCTCCATGCTGATTCTCCCACTCTCACACTCTCAGGACTGGCTCACTGGCAATCCCCAATAATAGGGCAAGCTCTACCCTGCTGCCCAGGCCCTGCTGTCTCAAGTGTTGTAGCTGGTGAGGGGCATGGCCAGTTCTACCATAGGATCCAGATCTCTTGCCTGTCATTGATGTTGAGGGACGAGGGAGAAGAGAAGGCATCTCTCCCTTGTCTACATCACTGCCCAGCAGACAAAAGGTGGGAACAGCTCTCCCACACTCATGCCCTTGAGCTGAGTGAGGCTCACCCTCAACCCCCATATTCAGAGTCAGCTCTACTGTGTTACCCAGGTGAGGGGCAGGGCCAGCTCTCCCCTTCTGATGACTAAGGAGGCAGCTTTGCTGCTTGCCATAGGTGGCAGGGGGTGTCATCTCTCCCTTGCATGTCACCCCATAGGGACAAGGGGCAGTACCAATTCTCTCATGTTCATACCCCCCTTCCCCTGCCAACCAGGTCATCTCTACTGTGTTGCCCATTTGGGGTTTAGGGTCCACTTTCTCAGGTGCTACAGCTGGTGAGGGACTTTCCTGCTCTTATGACCCCAGGGCCACATCTCCCACCTCCCTGGCACAGGCGGTGAGGGGCAAAGGGGAAGGAGGGTGTCTCTCTTTTGTCCATGCCACCACAGGAGATTCGTGGTAGGGCACATCCCCCATGCTTGTCCTTTGGGGCAAGGGCAGCAAGTCCAGCAATGTGGAGTGCTACAGCTGGCTAGGTGTGGGGTCAGTTCTCCTGCCCCTAGGAGCAGCTCTCCCAAGGTGTTCCAGGACCAGACGGGACCAGTTCTGTACAGTCCTCAAACTAATATGTCCTCGGATGGCAGCCCAGACCAGGACATCTGCCTGGCCTTTGGTGGTTCTAAAACCTGCTGCTTCAGGACCACAGACTCAGACATGGCCCCGGTATCAGCACAGGCCAGGACTCAACCCTGGTCCCAGGTGGCTGGCTACTCGCACCAGGCCATTCCTCACTACGTTTG
The DNA here is from genome assembly GCF_030254825.1 of Meriones unguiculatus. NCBI lineage: Eukaryota > Metazoa > Chordata > Mammalia > Rodentia > Muridae > Meriones > Meriones unguiculatus. Next base: position 14,095,466 of record NC_083356.1, read on the forward strand.
AGTCTCCAGTTCTGCCTCTCTTCATTCTGCCCACGTCCTCTCTTTCTCTTTTTCTTTCATTTCTCCACCATTTACTTGCTCCTCTTAGAGGTGTCTGGGGTCTCTGAGTGTCTGGGGTCATCTCAGGAGTGCTTGGCCTCACTCAAGCATTATGGTTCAGAGCAGGGGTCACCTTGGGTATGGTCTGCTCCCACCTCCAGGGCCCGACAGGTGGTAATCTCAGGCTAGTTCCCTGTTCAAGCCTCACGGCACCAGTCTGGTCATCATCTCTCCTGGCCAGCTAGAGAGGCACTATCTGAAGGTCATCTATCTTGGGCTTACTCTCATCAGGACCCTCAGTCAGCCCCACGTGGGTTTCTTCTAGTCTCTGGTTTGCTCCCTGTCCTGGAGCCATCAGGGCCTGCACAGTGTTGGAATGGTGGCTTTCTCAGGCTAGCTCCCAGTCCTTGCCTTCCAGCACAAGACTGGTGGTCATCTCAGGCTCGCTCTCTCTTTAGGGAATGTTAGGCTACTAATCATTCATGTTCATAGGTCAGAACATCTGAGCGTAGACATAGCCTCTCTCCTCTCTGCCACCTACTGACGCACATGTGACACAGCAGCCACACCCACAATGTTTCTAGGGGCAGGATACACTATTCTTAAAAGGAATGTTATAGAACCTAAATACACGGGAAGATTCCGTGTTTGTGATTCAGACACAGACTTGTCATGATTGTGACTTTCAGCGCTGTGAGAAAATGCTTCAACAGAGGCAATGAGTGATAAACTGGAAACTGATAAAGTGATTTACTCTGGTCTACAGTTTTAGGGAAGTCCATCAAGCAGCTGGTTACATGGCATCCTCAACCAGGAAGTAGGGTGATGAATGCATGCTGCTTCTCAGCTGCCTCTCTCCACTTACACAGTCCAGGGTTCTGGCTAGGGAATGGTACTTTCCACAGTGGGTGGGTCTCCTCACCTCAGTTCATTCTGCATCCATGTATTCTCAGGGCCTTCCTCCCAAGTGATTTCAGATCTTGTCAAATCAACAACAAATACCAACCATTCAGATGTCAACATTTCTGTATTTGAGCTTAATAGTCAATTTAGTTGCTATCAACATCCAACCTGGCTTATTTGTAAAGGTTCATGGCAATCTCATCCTAAAATTCATGCAGCTGATGGAAGTTTCCCAAGTAACAAAACCATTTGAGAAGGAGCAGGACTGGAGAATACACTCACCAACTTCAGAACTGACCTCAAAGCTGCAGAGCACACTCTGTATTTCCATGATGAATTCATGGGGTCATTCTGAGATACAGGGTAAAGCTGAGAGTCTGAAGATCAAAGACTTATTTGTGGTCAGTTGAGTCCTACAAGGTACCAATAATTTTTAATGAGAATATTTCCCCCTAACGGATGGTGCTGAGGCAAATAGATACTTACATACAAAAAATAAAATGGAATGCATGCTTCACACTACATTAAAAATTAAATAAGAATAGAACAAAACTCTAAACATGAGGGATAAAAGTCTCTCTAAAATTCTTAGGAGAAAATGCGGGTTTGAACTTACATTACCAATCACTTTTTTATTATTAAATACATATGGCTTCTAAAGTCAAACAACAAAGCAAAGCCAGTGAAATGTTATCTCAATTCGAACCTTTTTGGTGTGTATATGTGCGTGTTTGAGATGAAGTTAGGGCCTTGTGTACACTTCCACCATGTTCTAGCACTGAACCCTCACCTTCAACACAGCACAGTTTATTCAAAGGGCACCAACAAGTGGGTTAAAACACAACCAGCACCATGAGAGATTATATTTACCAATTACATATTTGATAAGGGGCTGTAAGCAGAACATACGAAATAACAGAACTCATTAACAAAGGGCGAATGATATAATTAAGTGGTCAAAGGATCCCAACAGACATGAACTCAAAGCTTTGACTAGCAGTAGGCACATGAGTAAAAGAAAAAAGGTCAAGCATCAGCTATTGGGAGTGCCAATCCAACCCATGTATTACTGCCCCGAAGGAGCTGCTGTTGCTTTAGCCAAAATGACAGGGGCATCAAGCAGCAGGGAGAGATTCCGTTCCACGCTGTGGGAAGGAATGGAAAATTGTGCAGGCGCCGTAGGAAACAAAGTGGCAGCTCTTCCACGGAATGCAGTGTTATTCAGCCATCCACCCCTAGATAAGCAGCAAGAGCACAAAGAACTAAGCATATACAAAAGTTTCCATGCAGGTGTTCATAGCAGCCTCTACAAGCAGGCAAACACATCTGTGAATGCAAAACCCTAGTAGGTGAGAGTTATTGGGCTGGGGTACAGACAACCCTATAGGCTCAGAGCAGGATGTTTGATGTACGTGGGTGATTACTACTGGGGTTAGCATGCCTCAGGTAGGTGAAAAACTGCCACAGAACAGCTGTGGTGATGCGACGGCTGGGTAGTTCTGTGACCGTGTCACAACCTCTGAGCTGTACAGTTTTAAAGGGCGAGCTTTAAAGGGTCTTGGAGCTGCGTCTCAGTAAAATTGGTAACAATGGCAAGAGTTTTAGCATTGACATTTAGAAGAATATTGCTTTGGCTTTGGGAAGGTTGGGGATTGAAGTAGCTGAGGGGTTCTTGGGGAACAAGAGGCATGAGTCAGGGGTACTCTGCACCTGTTTTCCTTTTTTGTTGTTGTTGTTTTTTCCTCTCTGTCACTGTCTGACTTCTGGCCTGGGTATGTGCGTGAAACAATGATGAACAGGGCAAAAATGCTGCTGATAGAATGAAGTCAGTATGGTCATTAGCTTCATGCCCCACCAAGCAGCAAATGAAGTGCAGATCTTGCAAGTTTCTACTCCTGGAAGAGACTGCTCATGTGATGTAAACACAGAAATAGAAATGGACCAGCCAGACCAGGCAACTGAGGCAATGGCTTTCTGCCTGCGTCCTTGAACTTAGACTAAAAGCCTCCCTCTATCTGTTAGCTTAACAAAAAGCAGATAAACCCAAAGATGGCATTAAAAACTTTCTAGATTCTATACAGAAGTAGATAGAATTAAATTAATAAGGAGGAAGTCCCCAGAAGATCACATCAAATGGGCAAAAAATTTCAGAGTGAAAAGATACATAGTGATTTCTCCATGGAGTAAGTAGTGCCTTCAGACACACAATTACTGTGATTAACATAATTGAGAAAAATTGAAGAAAATGGAATAGAACCAATATCTAAGAAGAAACTACAGAGTCTGTGGAGATAGGTTAGTTTTTTCCTGGATCCATTAATGGAAAATTTGAAAATGGAAACTAAGAATTCAGTGAATCGTGGCATCTCAATATAGAAAAGAATTTTAATTAAATAAAAAAGTCATTGGAAAATAAAATATTGAATAATTAAAGCACGCAGTGAAATAATGATAATTTTTTTACAAGGGCAAGTGAAAATTGGGCCAAAGATGGAAGTCTTATGTATGTGTGACTGAACAGAATATTGAGCAGAGATAATCTTTAACAATAAATAGGTGAATATTTTTTCCAAAACTACAAAAAAGAAATCAAGCCAAATGTTCAAGAAATCTGAACCTAAGAAAATGTAAAATGAATGGTAAGGCCACTTGTGTCCCTATAAGAAGGCTCGGCAAATTGTCAGACACAGCTTGTAAGTAGAACACCTTTCACCAACCAAAAGAGACACACAGACTTACAGAGAGAAAATTAAGGAGTACTGATTTTTATCAGGAGACAATAAAAGCCAGAGACAATGGAACAGACATGATCTGTGGGTCTGAACATGCAGTTCATTAAAGCGGGTACATGGGGAACTGTCTTTCCATTGTAAAAATTAAAAATAAAATGTCCCAACTTCAGAAGTTTCTTGAGCCGCCTTAGGTTCAGATACAAATAAACAGAGAACACTGGACCCCTGCTAATATGTGCACATCTCTCTAGCTCCAGCCCAAACTAAAAGTTTTGGGTAGAAAATTATTATTAGCCAGACTTGCTACAGACATGATGAGGTCACACATCTGGTAAGCTTTAGACTAATCAGGATTTAAATCATAGAGATGAACCCATACTCATGGAGCTCTTTCCTCATCTTGGCCACTCCTGTTGTTTCTCTTAAGACACTGTTGAGCTGCAGCCAATGGACCAGGTAGTCTCTGCCTCTCGGCTGGCTTTTTTCCAAACACCATGCGTCTGATGTCATTGGGTCAAGTCAGTGCGCCAGTTGCTTTCTCCTTGTCTAGTTGTTGGTTATTTTTGCAACGTTTTGCCTGCCAGGATGTTTCTTACTCCATTTCCAGAGGCAGAGTAGGTTCTACAATCTCTTTAGGGTGGTGTAGCTGATCCCTGATGGGTCAGTGTCTCTCTGGCTGCTGACCTGTTTCTCAGTCCAGGCTGGAGCAGGAAGCAGGCATTCTGTCTCTATTTTGGTGTCCAGTCCTAACCACAAGCTTACAGTAGGGTCTGCAGCTCCTGAGCACTGTAAAAAACTCCTTGTGTCATTCAGCCAAATTTGTATCACTATGACAAAATACTTGAGAAAATCAACCTTCTGGGAGGAGAGACGTCTCCTGTTTCAATGATCCATGGTGGCCCAGCTCTGATGCTTCAGGGGTCTATAGAGCTGTAGAAAGGCTTACAGCAGATATGTGGCTTGGGATATGGTAAAAGTTGCTCACCTCATGGATTTAGGTCAGGAGGAGAGGGGAGAGGAGAGGAGAGGAAGAGGTAGATTGGGAGAAGGAAGGAAAGGGAGAGACAGAGAGAAGGACACACACACACACACACACACACACACACACATACACACACACAAGAACATCCTAATTCCAGATTCTAGGTACTAGGCTTCAGCTTTTAAAGGCTCCACTATCTCCCAGTAGAACTGGGCCAGTTGGGGCTATTCAAGATCTACAATGAAGCATCCTGACTGTGTCTCCTGGAATTCATACACTTTGATAAACCCTTCTCTGCTTTCAGGAAGTTGTTGAAATGCTAGCTGGATCTTCCTCCTGACTTTTTTTTTTTTTTCATGTGTGTGTGTTGTATCTGTGTATGTAAGTGTAATGTACACTAAATTGATAAAATGCCAAGTGATATTTGAGCTTGTTAAAAGTGGTGGGATTGGGAGGGGAGGAGAGAGGGGCTTATGGGGGGGATACAAAATGAATAAAGTGTAATTAATAAAATAAAATAAAATAAAATAAAAAAGATTTTAAAAAAGTGGGCCCTGAAGAGTGAGGGGGCCCTTCTTTATCTCCTCCAAAGCTCACTGTCCAGGGACAGGGTGGCCTCCTAATTCTGTAAAACAGAGAGTGGGAATCAGCAAATAGGCAAGGGCATTATAACACTGTGTCCTTGAGGAGGACTAGAAAGTAAACTATTTACAACTGATGTTGCTATTGTTTGTCCCACAGCATAAAAATACTTACAGCTTAGTGCCGGGAAAAGGACACATGGGACCTGAAAGAGGAAAAGAGACTTTGGGAATCAAGGGTGGTAGGAGGTTGGGAAGATGAGGGTGAAGGAGATTCACAAAAACACACTTTGTTTAAAAATGCCATAATGATATCCAGTACCTTGCATGCTAATTTAAAACGTAAAAGTAATTTTAAAAGATGCCTACAGTGGGGATAATTGGAAGCTCATCCTTGCAGAAGACAGAAGAAACTCTCCACCAGGACTCTTTCATTCTGGGACTCCAGCTGGCTGCCTCAGTTTTCCCAGTTAGTTTCTCTTGGATGTTTTTTAAGTCCCCAGTTTGGTGCTGTTACCATTCTGTTGCTATTTTACTTGGGGTCTTCCCTTGAGGAGACTCTCTGCTCTGCCATGGCTCTCTATGGGGAACTCCAGTGGCTGCCTCAATGGGGATTTCCCTGTTGGTTCATCATGAGTGCATCATGAGTGCACTTTTGATGACACTTTAATAGGAAGCTTCTTCTTCTTTCTATTTGCTACTTGCTGTTTACCCTGTCACCTTTGCTTGCCAAGCACTTGATAAATCATTCATTTAAAACCAGAAGCATTACTGTTGTAATGTTGATCTTTCTCTAAACCATACAAAACAGCATACCTCTGTCTCTGTCTCTGTCTCTGTCTCTGTCTCTCTCTCTCTGTGTGTACATATGTTTGTGCATGTGAAGGCCAGAGGTTAACATTGGGTACCTTCCTTGATGATTATTTTGCACCTTATACCCTGAGATGGGGTATCTCGCTTGAGCTGAGAGTAATCGACACAACCAACTGTCTAGCCAGCTTGCTCCAGGGACCCCAGACTCCGTGTCCTGACCACTAGGATTTCAGGTGGGGTCCTCCAATGTTTGCCTGGGCTGAGGATCAGAATACCTGTGCTTACAGTTGAACAGCAAGCTTGTTACTCAGTGAGCCATCTCCTCTGCCCCCTATTGATGCTAGACTCTGCTTGGGTGGGCAAGGGCTCCCACACTGCCCCTCCTTTCCTTAGCCTCCAAGCTTTTTTGATCCAAGACCTCAGTCATCTTTCTAGTCAAAAACTGATGAGCTGGGAACTCTGTGTTCTCTTTGTGATGGTGGAATCAATACTTCATCATTCCCCACTTGACTTGGCAGCAGAAAACCTGGGGTTACTTCAGGAATCTTCAGTGATGGCTGAGAACTAGGGGGCAGAAATGCCATCTTTGACAGGGCTCCGAGGAGTCTGCTGAAGAACCAGGACACTTGTCTGTGTGAGAATGAGGTTAATTCAGAGGGCCTGTGGTCTGATCAAGTGACCACAGTCTTGAAGATGACCTGGATCCATCTTTCTCTTGTGCGGCAGGAGATAAGACTATTGCAACCTAAGTGCTCTGGCAGAGGGTACAGACAGGGCCACGTGGCTAGATTTTGGCCGTTGCCACTCTGGGGCTGTAGGACAGCACTGCAAGGCTGACAACCCTATCATACACAGTGTGTACATTAGCTCACCAGAGGCAGAGTGCCAATCAGTACTACGGATGGGAATCACTGAGGAGTCATGGTCTTCCTGCGGGGAGAGTGACAGCAAATCTGCTCTACTGTGACCCAGTTTATATAACAACTCAAAACTGATCTCATATGAAGGGTGAGAATCTTGATCTTCACCAAGGAAAATACAAGTTGTTGTTTTTTTTTTTTTTTTTTTTTTTTTTTTTTTAAAGGCAGAGTATGTATCAAATACGGAAAATAATGAGTCCAAAGCAGGATTCTGAATGCTCATTGACAGCACACATCGTGGGTACTATTCTATGACTTCACCTGAGGTTCAGGGGACTCTTGCCAGGGTCAGTCCACAAGGAGAGAACTGACTGTCTCCAAAGACTATTATTTGCAGAGTCTGAGAGTAAATGAGTGTGAGCAGATTTGAAATGCCAGCTGCATAGTCCAGACATGAACGGAATTGGTGCCTTGAGTCCATGGCCTAAACTTCCTGATTAGTCCCTAAAGAAGGACTGCTGGAAATGATCTTAGCTCCACAAATACAGCTCCATCAAAACAGTTCTCTTTCTGACCCAAATCTAACTCAGAGAGAAACCACAAAATGCAAGCCATCAGTCTGAAGGACAGAGAAAAGTCTTTCCCACCACATCCCATTCGGACCTCTCTTGTCCTCTGCAAAGCTGATGGACCACAGCTGACTGGTTTATGCGTCTGGGCTGAGCTCTTGGCTGCGCCGAGACCCTCGGCTGTGCTTGCTGGAACAGGTGCATGCTTTCTAGGCACAGGCATCACCTTCTACAGACCCTCAATGCAGCCTGCTATGACCTCACAGACTTTCCAAATGCCTTTCCCTTCCTTTGCTGATGTAAGAACCCCATGGTTGTTTGTCTTTGGAGGGAAGACCTTTATTCTGTGCATTTGGATTCTGACTTAGAGTTCTTGCTTTCTTTTTCCAGTAGATTCAAAATGTGCTCTGAGCATGGGATCTTGTTGAGGACAGTGTCCTGATGCAGCCATCAGTTACTCCATGCTAATGAGACCTGGAAGGCCAGAGGTGACACACTCCCACGAGCCATGTTTGCTCATAATAAGTTATTAGGGATACTTTTGATAAATTAACTGACACTAATTTCAAATAGAATTTTGTATCTTTTCTCATGAATGATTTGGGCAGTTTTAATAATTTTATTGTATCTTTTTTTTTTTCAGTTCGGTTTTCAAGCTAGGATCACAAAACAACCAAAGGATGGTGTTGCTAAGTGCTTTCTAAGTCCTGGACTATTTTTAAATGACATAGATTAATCTGTTATTCCCTCAAAGATTACATGACATTCTCTTTGAATATATCTAATCTTAGTGATCTGTTTCAATAACTGATCAGACTTTTAATATTTTTTTGACAACTGGGCAAGCCAGTCTTCCATTTCTGGGACACATTATTACAAAACAATTACTTGTGCGGGGGCTTGCACGCCACAGCTTGTGTATGAAAGTCAGAGAACAAGTCAGTCCTCTTCTTCTGCCTTTATGTGGATTCTAGGGATCAAACATGGCTGCTTAGGCCATGACCCAACCTTTACCTGTAGAGCCATCTCACTAGCCCCTGGGACATATTTTTGAATTTTTTTTTATTTCTGAGAAATTATCTGCTTTTCTGAGTTTACTAATACGTTGCCGTAGAGTTAGATACACAATTTCCATATAACTGTCTTAATCTTTTCACGTGGTCATTCTCCATTCCCTCGGTGTCTGTCTCCACCCCTTCTGTTTCTCTTTCTTCTTCATCCTGTAATTAACTCACAAAGATTTAACTTCAAAGAATAGAATTTGGATTAAGCCATGCATTCTGGGTTTTTGTTTGTTTGTTTATGTTTTATCTTTGGGGCTTTCATGTTTATTAAATACACTGCTTTTATTCTTTGAGTTCATTTTTCCATTTTCTCAACACATTTAGCCCAATACCAAACTCCTTTTCATTTCCTTCTGTCAGGGAATGTTGCAAGTACCCAGCTCGTTTTGGTGTGAAGTGCCCTCCTTTCCGGAGTTTTCTAGCACATTATCATTTCTTTCTTGATCAACTCTTTGATTCAAAGAATATCTAGGAATAGATGTCTTACTTTTCAAGCACTTAATCTACTTTGTGCTTTTTTTTATATTAATTCTGAATTTTGTTGTCGAGTCATGTTGGCTAACAGAGTTTTCACCTTGAATTTTTAAAATGATTTTATTTTATGCATATGTGCAAGGATGACATTAGTGAAAAAAATAACCCACCAAAATGAAATATAAACAAATACCTTAAAATTATGGATGGAAGTTAACCCAGATAAAAATAATTAAAACAAATCACATTAAATGGGGGCTGGGAAATGGATGATGAAATTATCTGCCCAGACTAAAATAAATAAGACAATTATAAAACGTAACAAATATCTATATCTTATTATTTATAATAACAAGTTAAATAATACCACCATAACAATCGTAAAAAAATAAATGATATATAGCCCAACACCCACCTTTTTATTTACTACAACAACCATGGCTGTTTTCCTGTGTGTCTGTCTGTCTGTCTGTGCACTACATATGTGTGTGATGCACTCAGAGGCCAGAAGAGGCCATCAGATCTCCAGGAACTGGTGTCACAGACAGTTGTGATCCATCATGTGTGTTTTGGGAATTGAACCCAGATCTTCTGCAAGAGCAGCAGCCAGAGCTCTTAACATCTGAACCATCTCTTCAGCCCTCAGATTTGACTTTCCGTTATTACAAGAAGGTTTTGATCCCAGATGAGCATATAATCAGCATCTGCAACCAGTTCCTGGGAACCAGCCAGTTGCTCCTTTCTGAAGATGTTCACCAGCTGAGTTCTCAGCATCCGGTGGGAAGGGAGGGCGGCTGTGTGTTGTGAGTCAATTTGGTGGCATTTGGTGAGACTCCTTGCGTCCCTGTCCACTTTGCTCTTCATCACACAGATCAGCCTTGGAGCGGAGCATCTGGAGAAGTCTCATCACGGGCCTGCTTCCGGGAGTTCCCTCATTTCTCACAGCTTTTGCTGTGAGAATCACACATTTGCCACATACTAAGAGCGTTGTGGGACCACGAGTTTCTCACAGGAGCCCGGGTAGGAGATCTGTTGTTTGAGGGTGATAACGAGATTTCGACCAGGCAGCTGTCATTGACTCTGAACTTCTTGGAAGAGTGAGTGGGAGCTCCCACCCTTCTGTACATAGCCTGTAAAGCAATTTCATAGCATCTGCTTCACTTTGTCTATGTCTGTCCCCTTGCGTGTCGGTCAGTATTGCAACCATGACTTTCTCATTAGTTTTGTTACTTAACTTTGTGAGTCTGTGTGTCTGTGTCTGTCTGTAGGCCAGAAGTTACAAATTTTTTGGTTTCTTTGTGCTCATCAAATAGGCTACAGCCTGGCCAGAGAGCTCTGGGATGCTCCTGTCTCCTTTTCCCCAGTGCTCAGACCAGAAGCACACCCAACTGTTTTACAAGGGTGCTGGGGCTTGAACACAAGCCCTAACCCTTACATGGCAAGCACTTTACTGACAGGGCCATCTCCCCAGCTCCTGCTAACTTGCTTTCAAGCGGGAAGTGCTTTTTTCTTTATCTCTGATGTGCTAATGTTTTCTTCAGACAGTCCATGTGATGAGCCCGTGTCCCTCCTCTGCACTCTTAGAACCTTGGTTTTCCCTTGTTTCTCTGTCTCCACACAAAGACTTGCTTTTGTGGGTTTGCTTTTCACAGGTAATTTTTATAGGGTGTGGATTTCACAGGGTCCCCTGCAGATAGGTGTGTGGGATTCCATTGTTTTCTTTGTTTGTTATGCCTATTACTCACTGTATTTTCTTATCACATTCCCAATACTTAGATGATTCATTAGAACACTGGGATTTCTCCCTTAGAAACTACTTCTTTGGGTGATTTTAAGTGTCTCTCTCTCTCTCTCTATGTGACATAAATGCAAGTGCACCAGATCCCCTGGAACTGGTAGTTCTGAACCATCCCACATGGGTCCCAGGAACTGAACTTGGGTCCTTGGCAAGAACTGTAAGAGCTCTTAACCACTGAGCCATCTCTCAAGCCCTAACTATTATTGAATTTTTACTGTTACATGTGATGCTAACATCTCTCCGTGGCATTCTCTTTTCATTCCTGTGTGTGTGACCCTTGAGAACCTGTATCTCCCCGTTACATGACTTTACTCCCACGAATGACACTTTACAGACATTCCCCCTTTTTCTAGCATCTCCCCTCCAACGTTTTAGAGTCTCCTGAGATGTTTTAAAACGTCCACTCTCTCTGATCTTTATTTGAATTTCCATTTTGGCTTGTGATTGCATTTGTATTTATCAGGGCTACAGTTAGACTCACATATAAGATATGATACAGGAGCTAGATTGTTCATCTCAGCATGGTTGGTAAACGTTAATTGCCAGAAATGACCCAAATGTCCACCAATAGCGGCTGATTATATAAATTACAGAGCATTCATGCGACTGAACCCCACAGCTGGTGAACGTTGCTAGAAGCTTTTTATACATGACATAGAAATATCTCCATGCTGAACTTTAAGCAAAAACAGCAAAGCATAGAATATATATGATGTTACCACTTATGAAAAGGGAGAGTAGAGAATTTGAATTCTGCCTGTGGTTATGAGTTTGATTTGTGAGTGTGTGTGTGTGTAGGTGTGTGTGTGTCCGTGGATGTCTCGTAGAGCGTGGGTGTCTAACCTTCCCTGAGGGCTCAGGCTGTGTACCTTTACTTTTTACTTTACCATTTGCGAGTGGGTGGAAGCTGTTGGGGATTGCCAATGAGCACCTGGGGCTCTCTTCCTCAAGTGGATTAGGGTAAGGATAGGCCATAGTAAGAGGAGCTGGCTTAGATCCTTTCTCACAGCAGTCCTTGCTCTAGGATCTGGATTAAATATTATAGAAGCAAACTACATTGGACTTTTTAACCTCTTAAGCCCACGTGAACCCACCTTCTTTGCAATTGCCCAGCCTTGAGGGTTGTGTTATAGACACAGAAGATGGACATCTGTAAGTTCTGTCTCATGCAGATGTCTTCTAAGGCTGACTTTGGGATTGCTGGGTATGGCCCTTCTATCTGGACATTTCTGTTGAAACTGCAGAAGGCCATCTTTCTTTCCTCTGTTATCAGCATTTGGTTTCTGCACCCACAAATGAGCACTTCTGTGTTTTGACTTAACCTCACTTAGGAATTCCACTAGAAGCCACAGGCTCTCGACCCACTATCCTGCTCCCACCTGCTGCTTCTCCACCCAAAGAAACATCTTTCAATATTCATCCAGCCATCTCCTCTCTCTTGTTTCCTCCTTTGGTTTGCTCATGTTGTTCTTTTGGGACATGGCCTCCTTCACTCTGCAGCTTACCCGGTTCTGGAACTCAGTATATACTGCAAGCTGTCATCAAGCTTGCCTCAGCTTCCCAATGCTTGGGTCACCAATGTGAGACATCGTGCCTGACTTGCTTTCTCCACTGAAAACTGGCTGAACATGTCTGACCTCCTGACACCGCCTCTATTTTCACCCTCTGTCCACATAACTCCCTCGTGACTGTGTTTCACTAATCTTTGCCAATAACGCCTTTAAACACAAATTCCATTTGGTTTGGTGTTGTTTTCTGCTTTGAAAGCAGCAGCTTTCTCAGACCTTACCTCTAGCTCTTTCATCACCCTCTTGGGGTTGGAGCACTGTCTGGTATTTTCGAACTAGATGCGGGGTACAATCCTGCCCATAGAGAGCCCCAAGCCCATCCCTGCACAGGCACAGCCCTCTGGTGCTGCTGACTGTATCTTTGATAGATGCTTTCATATTCTTTCCTCTGCCCCTAGGCCGGAGTCCCAGGGCTGAGCTCTCTCCAGGCCTGAGCAAACAGGATGAGCAGGTGGACAGGGAGGGCAGGCATGTCCACTGAGCCTGGAGACTAGGAGCCTCACTGTATCCTGTCATTTGTATAACATGTCTCTAACCATCCTGTAGGAAACACCCTGTGACCCATCTTTGATAGACAGTAGTGTGGGGTAAGGGGCTGTCCCAGATGAGTCCTGTCCTAGCAGGCCGGGCTTCCTTGGGAAGGACAGGACGCTGGTCATTCAGCGTCTCTGTTGTTTCCCTGAAGAGGGCTCTGAACAGCACCCAGCGGCCCCAGCTGTTCCCCTACATCTGCCAAATTGCGTTTTACTACTGACCCAGAGCACAGCCCCAAGTCCCTGAACAAAAATCTTCAGTCTTGCCAAGTTGATCTTTTATTGTTGCTATTAAACATTTATTAAATACTCCGTGCAGAGCCAAAGCCGGGTGAGCCGTGCTGTGGGGAGCGAGAGCCAGTCTGGTGGTGACCATACCACGAATCCCTTGTGCACAGGCTGAGGCCACAGTGGAGTGCACATCCAGAGGTGACAAGGAGGTGAAGGCAGCAGAGTCCCCCGGGGCCAGCCACTGGAGCCATGGCAAACAGATGGATGGAGCAAAAGTGTCGTTGCTGCTAGGAAAATTTTTACAGTGGCTATTGTATTTTGGCGTCATTTTTGGATTGGTGGAGAGTGTAGACACTTTGGACTGAGCCTCTGCTGCCTACCCTCAATGTCCCCACGTTGTCACCTCATTGGACAGCAGTAGACAGACTTAGAAAAAGACAGTAAGTACTCACTGTCAAAAACGCTGTCAAAACATACTTCTCTTAGTGTGATGCTTAGTAGGCCTTCACAGCTACTTCTCTTGGTGTGGTGCTTAGTAGGGCTTCACAGGTACTTCTCTTAGTGTGTTATCGGGAAGTGTCTCTGACTCCTTTACCTGCTTTTCGGATCCTTTTCCTCATACTGGGTTGCCTGTCCAGCCCAGACATGAGAGGAGGTGCCTAGTCTTATTGGAACTTGTAATGGCATGTTTGATTGATATTCTTGGGAGGAGTGCTTTTTTATTTATTTTTATTTTTTTTATTTTTTATTTTTTTCTGAAGGGAAAAGGAGGAGGAGTGGATCTAGGGGAAGAGGGATATGAGGGGGAGGGAGGGAATAAGAGGAGAGAAGGGGGAAAACTGCAGTAAGGATGCAATATATGAGAGAAAAAATAACTTTTTAAACAAACAAACAAATGATCAAAACCAAAATGGCCCTCTCTGGCAGTGACGTAGGCCCAACTGTGCCTAGGGAGCTCCCTAGGGGAGCTATGCCTTACCATGAGAGGAAGGAACTCTGGTGGTCACCTCTCCCACATTAGTCTCTTAAAGTGGACCAGTTAGCTCACCTTTCAGATCTCATGCCACTTTCCCAGTTATCCCAATTGCAGCCACTTCCATCAGGGCCTGCTCCCACACCCTCCTGACCTGTACCTTCCTCTCTGAACCCTTTCTGTCGTCCAACCTCTTCTTCCTTCCTGCTTTTTCCCTCTGGACTGGCTGGTTTTGTGTGTCAACTTGACACAGGCTAGAGTCATCAGAGAGGAAGGAGCCTCAGCTGAGGAAATGCCTCCATGAGATCCGGCTGTAAGGCATTTTCTCAGTGATCAGTGAGGAAGAGCCAAACCCATGATGGGTAGTGCCGTCCCTGGGTTGGTGGTCCCAGGTTTTATAAAGAAAGCAGGCTGAGCAAGCCATGGGAAGCAAGCCAGTAAGCAGCACCTCTCCATGGCCTCTGCATCAGCTCCTGCTTCCAGGATTCTGCCAAGACTGAGTTCCTGTCCTGATTTCCTCCAAAGACAGACTATGATCTGGAAGTGTAAGCCGAATAAGCCCCTTCTTCCTACTTGCTTTTTTGGACATGGTGTTCTCGTCACATCGATAGAAACCCTAACTAAGATGCCCTCCCACTTATGCTTCGTGAAATCTTCACAGAACTCACCCCCATGCTTAACTGGGCTGGTCTGTAGGAGACACTGCCTGAGCCCTACATCCTACAGTGGACTTCTTAGCCAAGAATGCCAACTTCAGTGCCAAAGGCCATTCTGTTGGGCTCACCTGTACCTAGGCCTGCTTCCCAGGACTGGATGGGGTGAGTTATCATCTGAAGCAGAACTTCATTCCCAGGGTGAGCAAAACCCAAAGCGACCCCCCAACTTGCCACAGCTGCTCCCAGAGTGGCTTCTACTACGTCTCCACCCTGCTGAAACCACCCTTTTTCTCAGTCCTCACTCCCCCTACCCTCTCCATAATTCTTTCCTGTCTTGATCCTGGGAATTCTTCCATGCCGAGAGTCCCAGGACTCATTTCTCTATATTATGTTACCTGCACAGCCTGGTGTGTGCTCGACCCGTGCCTTCAGCAGCTGGCACTCACAACAGACCGTGCCCATCCCAAGTTTCCTCCCGTAGGTTGGGGACTCCCAGCTTGAACTCTGACGAAAAGCAGAAAGGCATAGTTGGGTCAGCAGAGGATAGCTGCTGCTCACAGTGTGTCTGATAACAGACCCATTGGGCTTCTGTGCCAAATAATCCACCCCGTGGTTATGCAGGTCTGTCCAGGGTAGAGTTGTCCACTCCCCTAGCAGGGCTGGCAGGTCACAGAAGCAGAGGTGAGAGTGGTCACCAGGGGGCACTGTTGGACAGTTCTCACAGAGCCTGGCAGTTTAAGCTACTGTAGCAGCGGGCTAGAATAGAGAGCTGGCAGCTTCCTAGTTCTGTCAGATTTCGTTTTCTGGAGGCTGCTGGAGGTCCCTGGCTTAGAGGGGATGAAAAGGACATGCCAATGACTGTGAGGACCTTTCAGAAGTGTGCCTGGGTTCCTTTGGGCTGCACGCTGCCCTCTTGGGGAGCTGGCTGGTCAGAAGGCTGTGCCCTGCCTCTGGGAGAGAGAGAGACTGCCTGTATTGCATCTGTGCCTCTGCTTGGAGGAACAAGGAGAATTGAGAAGGAAAGGCAGGTCACACGGCCTGACCGGGCTGAGGACTCTGCTTTCTGAGCAGCCACAGGCAGGAGGCAGGGCTGGAACGTGCTGGCTGTGTTAGCTTCTGCTAGCTCACAGTACAACAGGTGGGCCTGGTCAAAAAGGGAGAGCCCTCCCCTCCTGGGTGGAAGCTGACCCTGGTTCGTCCATGCTGTCCTCCGCCTAGGAGATTGTAACACAGCCTCTCCGTGTGCACAGGAGAGGCTGGGCCATAGGGTCCCCAGGCCTTACCTGTGCTGACTAGTGTAGTCCTCAGTTTGGGTAGCCATTCTGTTGCTGCCGTTGCTGCTGCTGCTGCTGCTCCTGCTGCAGATGAGCTTGAGGTGGCTCCAGGTATGAGGAAGGAGCTGGCTCAGAGGTCTGCTATGTATGCCAGCTTCCAGGATTTTTCTTGCAGTGAAGCATATGTGCCTCACAGTTTAGCGGGGTGGGCACTGAGGGTGTGGTGTTCCCTTCCTCATTCATACTGTCAGATCTCCATGAAGTGACCCCACAGAAAAGACTTTCGCAAGGATTAAGACAATTCAAGCACTAGGACCAGAGGGATCCTGAGGGCCCCAAGGATTCACACTCCAGCAGGTAGGGAGTGCTCACATGAGACCTTACCCACTCTGGGCCCCAGTTTCCCTAAAAGCATTTGCTTGTCTTTTGGACACCTCTCCCTTAGTGTTCCCTCACAGCTTCTGCCAACTGTCGTGCTAAAGCCACACCCACAGGCCCACTGTCTTCCTCACCTTGGGTTCTTGCCTCTCCCTTATCTCTGGAGCAGAGCTGACTAGAAAGAATCTGCCCATGAGGGGGCACAGCTGCACTGAACCCCAGGGCAGCCTCTCTTAGCTGAGCCGCTTGGTGCCATCTGCACACCCCTTCACCCCATCTTCCTCTTCCCAGCTGACCTCAGCATTAGCTGCGGAGACCTTCACCTGGTCCAGCCACTTCCCTGTCCACCTGACAAGAGGGACCTGGCCTCTACTCCAGTCACTTGCTGTCTCCCAGCTTGCGTACGTCACTCCTTTAAGTGTGGTTCATATTTCCAAGGTCTCCTACCTTGGCACAGTTCCCATACCCAGGATGACCTGTTTCTTTCTGAGGTGTTCATGACTCTAAGAATTCCACCCAGCATCCATCTCTCTACTCTCTTCTGTCCAGTTAACTTAGGAGTTTAGACAAGAGCAGACTCATGTATGGGTATGCCTAAATGGACAGGCTTATGTGTTAGGTATAAATGTGTAAACATAGAGGTGTGTTATATGTGTTGGGGCACACATGGATGCATGTGTGTGTGTGCATATTCATGGGTGCATGCTTGTGACGGATTCACATGAATGCATCAGACAGATGCATGTGCACACATGTGTGTGCATGCTTCTGTGTATTCCCACATATGTGTGTTTGTGTATGCATGCAGAGGGTTCGTGCTTCTTTTTGTACCAAACGTGGGTGTGTACCTATGCATGTGAACACGTGTGGCTGTATGATTATGTGTGCATACTGTGTGTTGCTTCCACAAGTGGCGCATATTTGTGTGTGTGCCTACATGTGAATACATTTGTGTGTGTTCATGTGCACCCTCTTTTTTCTAGCAGAAGTCCCACTGGAATCTCACAGCGACCTCTTCTTGCCAAACCCATGTCTCCTACTTTCTTTCTCTCTCTGCCTTGTTTTCTGGACTGCGCTCAAATTACAGTGGCATATCTAGGGAAGGCCACCAGCTCCCTACAGTAAGCCCCCCCCCTTCAATTTCCACTTCTCTCTGTGTCCTTGCTGGTGAGCCCACTGCTCCTGACATGTAATTTATGCTCAAGACCTCTTCTCCTCTCCCCTGCCCCTGCCCCTGCCCACTCCATTGCACTGCTCATTGCTTTGTGCCTCCCAATGAGATTGTGACATCTTGCTTGTTTGCGCTGAGACTTACTTCTCCCAGCCTAGTGGTAATTAATTGCTTGTTTCGCCTGGCCTGACTCCTTCCTAATTGTCTGCAAGAGTGACGTCCCCTGGGCACCACCATGCCTCCAGAGGCCCCTTCACTGTGGGTCAGGACTCACCTTCTCATTCCCTTCCTGTC
Source organism: Meriones unguiculatus (assembly GCF_030254825.1). Classification (NCBI taxonomy): domain Eukaryota; kingdom Metazoa; phylum Chordata; class Mammalia; order Rodentia; family Muridae; genus Meriones; species Meriones unguiculatus. The sequence goes on from NC_083356.1 coordinate 14,113,359, forward strand.
CAGAGAGACCCACCACCAGCGAGCATTTCCTCCCTCCTAGAGAGCTGCACCTGCAGCCCTGCTGGACACAGCCCCTCCCACCCATCTGTGTTCCGAGGAAAGAGCACTATTCAATCTGCAAAGAGTCACTCTCAATCTCCTGCGTTTCCTTCCAGAAATAAAGCCCTCAGGTGTGACGGGATCACTAATTCCAGCCTAGTCCAGTTCCAAGCCTGGCTCTGTCTGTGGGGTATTAGAGTCACATGAGCAGGCCCGTGGCAGCCTTGGCCGCTGTCTGCCAGGGTAAACCAGTGTGCTCTGATTCTTAAAATGAACATGTGTGGGCCTTCTCTGTGCTAGTGGGCTCTTCCCCGCTCCCTGGTTCATTCTCAAAACAGCTGTGGGAGAGAAAGAGGCTGTCCTCACTTCACAGTGACAGAACAGGAGCCCAGAGAACAAAGACGGCTTTTCAAGGATGCAGGTAGACAGGGCGTACAAACACAGTCTGTACCTGGGGGTAGTTAGTAGCTCTACCCCCTGTGGAACTGACATACTATGGATAATGTCCCCAGAGGGGATAGTCTGTGTCCCATGTCTGTTCACCTAGATGCCAGACTAGAATGACCACAGGGTCCTCTTTGCACCAGCCCTCCTTGGTTCTTATCAGTATCCAGAAACAGAGGGTTTTCTCTGCAAGGCTACCTTGACTTGTGATTTTGCAGAACGTGTCTCGAGGCTCAGAGAAACAGGTTGGGTAAGGGTGTCCCTGGGCATGAACAGTGTGATCTGGCAGGCAAGGCTCTCCCCATTCAGCTGCAAAATGGTTGGAGGCGACGGAAGCCATGAGACATGCCAGTGAATGGGCTGTCCCTCAGGCCCGTGATGTCTCGTGCTGACTCTTCAAACTTCATCGGAGTGTCTGCGTATTGTAATCAGTATCTGTGTATCTGGGTGCTGTTGTCTGCCAGTGTATCTGGGAGCTGTCATCAGCATCAGTGGGAGCTGCTGCCAGTGTCCCTGGGTCTGGGTGCTATTGTCAATGTCAGCATGTCTGGGTTCTTGCATCAGTGTAGGTGCTTCTGTCTATGTCCATATGTCTGTGTGCTGCTGTTAGTATCTGTGTGACACATTTATATTGCAAAAGCTCAGTGAGGCATGCTTAGCAAGCCATAGGCAAGGGAACAGACTAAAAGCAGGATCTGGTACCATAGCCCCATGATAACTCTGCTGTCAAGATGAGACTGTCCTCCTGGAAGCCAATTCCTGCGTTAGTCCTTTGCCAGGTCGGTAGACATCTGTGAATGAGAAGACCTTGTTCCATGCTTGCTGTCTCTTACACCTATTGTGTTATTAACATGCCTAGTAGCACATTGCTAGGGCAAAGTATCTGATGAAAGTAGCTTAAGCAATTTTTTTTTCCTCAAAGCTCAAGGCTACAGTTTGTCGTTGTGGGGAAAGCATGGTAGTGGGAGCGTGAGGCAGCTGGTCACACTCAGCATGCAGCCAGGAAGATAAGGGAAGAGTGTTGGTGCTCAGCCCGCACTTTCATTTCTATGAGGTCCCAGAATCCAGACCGTGGGATGATGCCAACCATTTTTAGTGTGTGTTTTTCTACCTCTGCCTAATCTGGAAACTTTTTCGCAGACATGCTCTAAAGTGTGTCTCCACAGTGACTATAAGCCTCATCAAGTTCACAGCTCCCCTTCCCTGCCTTGCCGCCCACCCCAGAGAACACAGGCAGTGTCTCTCCTTGAATGATCAGCTGCAGGATTTGCCTGACCAAGGTCTAGGCCTCCCAGGAATCCTAGCCACAGAGGAGAAGATGCCATCTTCCCAGAATTTCCCTGGATGGGCTAGAGTGCCAAATGGGTTACACTGTGGGTCAGTGTCCTCCTGGTAGCCAGACCACCTTCCTCCTCCACGCAGATGAATTTTTGAGAGACTTCCTGGTCAGTCATCAGCACACAGCTCACGCCAGAGTGCCTAACCCCAGGTAGTCCCCAGAGCAACCCCCCCCCCTGAAACCACCAAGCAATGTCCTGTAGCACATCTCCTAAAGGCATGTTGCAGTTTGAGGCTCTGTGGCTCAGTGCTAGCTACTGAATGAAATACATACTAGAAGTCCAGATGGCCAAGGGCCCGGTCGTAGCAAGGGACGTTGACTCTTTGTGAAGTGAATTCATATATCTGAATAGGCAGGCATCTGGAAAATTCTAGAGAAAACTGTCTAGCTGGTGAGTGTAGTCCAAGGAGAGTATATGGTCAGTTGAATGTCCCTTATCACTTTATTTCACCCCCTCTTCCCTCTTGCTCCTTTCTTTTCCACTTTCCCTTTCCCATTTACCTTCTTTTATTCCTCTACTTCGTTTTGTTTCCTTCCTGCTTCTTTGCCTCATTTTTCCTCTCCTCTTCCCTCCTCTCTTCTTCTTCTTCCCCTTCCTCCTTCCCCTCCTCCTCCTTCTTCTCCACCCACCCATTAAGCTGCACATTTCTCTGGTGGCAACCTCTAAAGGCCCATGGACTTAGATCTGAGCATGGGGATCTGCCTACTAGAATCAGCCCTACCTTCTTCACCTGCTCTGTTGTAGCCTGGTCTACATGGATGCTGGGTGTGAGACCATCCAGGACTACTGCCCTTGCAGTGTCCTTAGCCCTGATGGAGCTTGTCCTGTACCAGACCAGCACACAGCCTCCACCCACCTTCCAGCTATTTGTGGCAGAGCTTGTTCTCTGAACCATAAAGATCCAGACAAGGTAAATACTCTTCTACCCTTCTGAAACCCTGGAGTTTCAGAACATGAGTGGATGATAAGGACCATAGAAGTCTGTGTGTTGGACTATTGGCCACAGAAGAGAGGATACCAGTTTAGATCCTATAAAATGGCTGGGAAATGGGATATAGACAGCCCTGATATTGTAGAGCTGAAAATTCCCTAAATCAATGGAATCAGAACAACCTGAGCTGGACCTGAGCAGAATAATGTTAAAGCAAATATATTAGAATGGGACACACTACACGTCATTAGTTAGTAGGTGGGGCTCCCAGAGATACCTCTCTACCTGTCAACATGTCATCTTGGTTGTATCATAGCTACTCAAATGGTCAGCTAATGAATATGTAACAATATTTCCACCAACTGGGTTAAAGAGTATGCCTCTCCCATGTCAAATGTACTATCCAACTTGCCCAGGGTCTGAGCAGAGCTCTGCCGTAGTCCTGGGGCTGGGCTTTCCTTCCTCTGCTCTTGACATTCTTAGTACTTTGTTTCCAAGAAAAACATCCTCTATTTTCCTGTCTCTCAGGCCCTCAGCTGTACCACAGGCTCTCCTCAGCTAGATTATGTACCATCATTCTAGCTGGGATGATCGACTGGGGACTTCTCAGCTTTTGTATATGTATGATAGTCTACCTGATAGCAGTGGGTCATGGGTGTGATAATCATATGTGCATAATCTCTTTCTTTTCAGCTCCCTATATTATATCATGGCAATCTTGGCTCACAGTCCATTTCGGTCACCCTGCAGCAGCCATGCCCCCTTTCTTTGCATACTCTGGGTCGCTGCCTAGCACTCTGAGCTTTCCCTAAAGCCTCAGTGTCTTCACACCATCTCCTCATCCCAGGATACTGGACGTATAGACTTCACAGCAAGTTATGGGCCACAAAGATCCACCCTACCTATGCAGGCTTCTATTCTTGTGGGCCTTGACTGCTAATGCCCTTTGAGCCATGATCTTCAGGCGTGGCACACATCTTACTGGGACATTGTGAACACAGTGGCCCCCAAAGAGTTCATGACTAAGTTTCTTATTAACTTGGGGCACCCAATGGGAACCTGAGCATTGGTCATCCAAGGGCAGTCCTAGGAGGATTTGGACTTGGGCTCCAGGGACTCCATGTGTTGTACAAACAGCTCATGTCACATAGACACAAGCAAAACTCAGTGATCTGAGTGCTCTGTGTCTTATTATCAAACTGGCTACTTTCTGTCCCCATAGCTTCTATGACATTTTCTGTGTTGGCAGGGGCAGCCTGGGAGGTTTGGGTACTCTTTCCTTACTTATTTGATTCCTCATCAGGGTTGGTGATTCCAGGGCCAAGAGGGGCTCAGCTGGCATCAAGTTACAGAGTCTTCAGGTCACTGGCTCATACCCAGTGTTCTTGGGGAGTGAGCTGAATGGCCTTCAGGGAAGAGCATCCATATTAGGAGGTCATACTGCTTCAGAAAGTCCTGGCTAGCTGGTCTTCCTACCCACATGATTGAACACTACTCTAATTAATTCCCTGCCTGAGCCAGCTCCAGGGAGAGATCTGGGCAGAGGAAGCACCCAGTCCCCTTGGAGCTGGATTAAAGCTCTCTTTGTATAGGGATCTTGCTCAGTCTTTAACCCCTCACAGGAAATATGTCAGGAAGGCTCTCCTGGTACTGGTTACTCCCTCCCTGAGCCCAGCTCTCTTCCTCTGACTACAGAGCCAGGTAATTTGAAGTTCATTTATTTTCACTGACTCCTGCCCACTCTCCATCCATCGCTGTGAAATTAACAGGAAAAAATTACAAATTGCTAGAAGACAGAGACCTTTAACAGTGAGCACATTGCCTTATGCAGGTTTGATAAGCTGAAGACATTAAAAATAGAAGCAACACAGCTCTAGGTAGACCAGTAGTCCTGAAATTTTAATAAGCTCCAGCTATAGGCAAAGTTTAATAGCTGGCCAGCCTGAGGGGGAAGGTCATACCCAGGCCTGTCTTGAGCCAATTTGGGCTTGGTGGCTGTTCTGCTATCTATGTCCCCAAACCCCTGGCTCCATCTCAGGCTCTTGTCACTGTGAGACCCTATAGTCCTCCCTCAGATGCTTCCAGAGACATCAGACATTTGCCTATGTTTGTCTTAGTACCTTATGGATACCCTGGGCAGTAGTTGGGGGATGTTAAATTTATTTTTGTAATTAATCAATTATTTATATGCCTGCAGAATTCAGAGCAATGAGTCAGTGGTGTCATTAATAAGGTACCAAAATTTCTTGCTCCCCCTGGAGGATGTCAGTCTGAGGTGTGTGTCCAGCACGCTGCCTATCTGTGGGTCCGATTCTGCAGATCCACAGGTTCAACCTCTCTGAAGAGCAGAATTGGTTATGTGAGCCTTGGCCTGGATACTTGGAAGAGAATGGTTTTTGTTTTTGTTTTTGTTTTTTAACTATTAAAGCAATGAGGATTCTATGAGATGAACTAAAGGGAGGCCATGTGTCTTTGGGAGCATTGTGCTGTGGTTTGCATAAAGGATCTTTCAACAAAGATGCAAATGTTGAAGCTTAAGTCCCCAGGTTGTGGTGGCATTATTGAAGGTGAATGAATCACCATGACACTAACTCCACCAATGGTTCAATCCACTGATGAACTCACATAATTCATAAGTGATATCTAGATGAAGTAAGTAGGTCACAGGTGCTGTGTGCTTAAAGGGCATTTATGTTGGCTAGTTTCATATCAACTTGACACAAGGTATAGTCATAGGAGAGGAGGGAAACTCAATTGAGAAAATGACTTCTTAAGATCCAGCTGTAGGCAAGTCTGTAGAGTATTTTCCTAATAGTGATTGATGTGGGAGGGCCCAGCCCATTGTGGGTGGTAACACCCTTGGGTTGGTAGCCCGGAGTTCTTTAAGAAACCAGGCTGAGAAAGCCATGAAGGGTAAGCCAATAAGCATCACCCTTCCATGGCCACTGCATAAGCCCCTGACTCCAGGTTCCTGCCCTGATTGAATTTCTGCTGGGGCGTCCTTTAGTGATAAATGGTGATGTGGAGGCATAAGAAAAATAAACTATTTCCCAACTTGCTTTTGGTCATGATGTTCCATTGAAGCAATAATCACCTTTAAGACAGTCATCTTGTCCTTTCCCCCATGCTCTTCTACCATAAGTTTTTGACTTGCTGTGAGACTAAAAGCAATGGGGCACCTCTCTTAAATTGTTTACCCTGGTCATTTTGACATAGCACTCAATTGCTGACACATACACCGTGGGATGACCAAAATATGTTGACTAGTCTAATTATTTACTTTAGGGAAAAAGCAAAGCAAAACAAAACAGAACACCTTACAGTTTTATAATAACAGTGTTCTAAATGTCCAGACCTCCTTGGAAGAGACTGTGTCCTAAAAGGACCTCACACGCAAATGAGCAGGGATCACAAATCTTGAGGTTTATCTGAGAACTTTATGGTTTCAAAAATGCTGAGTAATAAGAGTAAGATGCTCATGTGCTCCCTGGGTTTCAGACAAGGTCATCCAGGATGGAGCCTGTCATTGTGGGTGCCCTTGTTCAAGAACCTTGCAGATTCCCACACCTCACTTGGCCTTGGGATGATCAAAGACAAGACAAAAGAAAATGTTTTACAATCACACAAGGTCAGAAATTATGAGGCAGAGACCTGCTGAGGAGAACGTGTTTTGATCAATGATTCACGAGTCTGTAGGATAAAGGAAGGAATAACAAGTTTCTTTCCCAGTAGAGACTCTGCATAATGCAGCAGAGCCCTGGAGGGATGCTCCTGCCCTGGAGGAGTGCTCTCTCTCAGCATAGGACAGCTCAGGAGAAGCTCTTCCTTATGCCTGCCACAGTCATGTCTGTGTTCTAGCAACCCACATAGAAGTGGCTTTCCATGGGTAGAGCTCATCCCTGTTCTAGTAAACTCACTATTTAGCTCCCCACAAAAACTGGAGACTGTGTAGTGGCATGTTACTCTCCATGGATCATAGGGAGACCAAGGAAAAGGTAGTGAAGGACCTTCAAAATAAGCTGCATTTACCCAGTGTTCAGGCAGAGAGGCTAGCATGGGAAAGGCCAATGCAATGGCTAATTTTGATGAACGAGATTGGATTTGGAATTATCTGGGAGATAAACCTGTGGGTGTGTCTGTGAGGGTGTTTCCAGAGGGCTTAGGTGAGGAGGGAAGGCCCACCATGTAAGTAGGAAGCACCATCCTACAGTGTCTAATAGGGACCTAGACTGAATAAACAGGATAAAGAATGGAAATGGACTGGGTACCAACATTCACTCCTCTCTGCTTCCTGACTGTGCATGCAAAGTAACCAGCTGCCTCATAATTCCTTCTCCCTCTCTTGTGCTTTCCACACCATGATGGACTCAATCTCTCCAAACTGTGAGCAAAATTAACCTTCCATATGTTGCTTTTCTCTGGCATTTCATCACAGAACAAAAAAAGGAATGAAGATAGCCAACAATGAAGAAATTGGAAGGCTCACAGGGAGAGACACCTGAGTGCTGAGGAGCTAATCTAGCAGAGGGTGCGCTCAAGTGTACAGCTGAGATGCAGAGGTGGAGGTCCTCAGGCCAGACTTCTGCAGCAGTCATGTTATTGTGCCTATTTCTGAGGCTGGCATTGGCAGTTGCTACCTTGTGTGTGCTGGCCCTGCTTATCTGAACAGCTGCCAAGATTTTACAATCAGAAAGAAGTAGTCCTTATTCAAGAAGGTGGTGAGCAAGGCCATCCCTCATCTAGAACTTGGTGGGGCTGTTTTTTTTTTTTTTCCCTAGCCCTATAAGGTGTTTCTTCTTTGCTAAAGGAAATTAAACAAACAAACAATCCCCCCAAACATCTGTGCAGCTGCTGATTGGAAGAGTCTCTAAAGAGTCTAGATCAGTGACTGTCAACCTCCATAATGCTGCGACCCTTTAAATGCAATGTCTCATGTTGTGGTGACCACCAGACATACAATGATTTTATAACTGTAATTTTGCTGCTGTTATGAATCATAATGCAAATATCTGGTATGCAGGACATCTGATATATGACCCCTGTGAAAGACTTGTTTAACCCCCAAAGGAGTTTTAACCCTTTAACAGGTTGAGAACCACAGGTCTAGAGTAATCTTGAATATCTCTAGGATTTGCAAATTGAGAAGCCTCAGTTTCCCCACATCCCCCAAAGGAAGATTTAGAGATTCTAAGGCCCATGACCATTTCAGCTTCTAAAAATCTAGAATGAAGGGACTTTGTAGGAAAAGTATCCAGATGGAAGAATTTAAAATAATGTGAGGTATTGCTCAGTGGTTACATTTTTCCAGGGGACCTGGATTCAGCTGCCAACACCCGATGGTGGCCCACAGCCATTAATGACTCCTAAGTGATCCAGCGTCCTCTTCTGAGTTTTTGTGGGCACCAGAAATACACATGGTGTGCAGCAGACACACATACAGGCCAAACATCTATACACATAAAATACAATAAACCTAGAAATATAGGAATGTTAGCCCTTTGAGGAGGAAGACCTTGAGTTTTACTGCAGGTGAGGGCCAGATTCATTGGCTCCTTTTCTAGGACAGTCATTTCAGTTACGTATGGTGTCATTGCAACAGACAAGAAGAATGGGCACTTCACCTTCCCAAGGCCACACTCCTCTGACCACGAGAAAACACTAGGGGCGCTCTGTAGGAAAAACAATAGCATAAACAAGGAAGAGCTTGGTGCATACCAGGTGTGGGGGACTGAGGAGAAAGGATGACTGAAGGCAACATACAGTCCAGAATAGGAGTCATGATAGGACATTAATGGTAAAACTGGGGAGAGCCATCTAAATGCTTCCATTTTGATTGGATTGAGAAGCGCCTGGTAGGTTAGTAAAGCAAAACCCTGGGTATGGCTTTGAGATAATTTACAGAATTACCCAAGATGAAGATCTGACCCAAATGTGAGTGGTTGCATCTAATAGGCTGGAACAGAGATGAAATAAAAAATAATAATAAAAGAAAGCAAGCTGAGTACAAGTGTTCATCTACCTCTGTTGTTGGTCTGCCCAGATGTGAACATTCTGCTCCAGCTGCCACTGAGCTGTCTGACACCATGCCTTCTCCATTATGATGGATGATAAAACCTCAAACCAAGAGCCAAAATACTTCTCCCTCAAGTTCCTTCACATATGGCATAAAGACCCGTAAAGAGATGGCTAACTAAACTCCCAACCATGAAGGACTGAGGCCTTTGAAACTATGAGACAAAGTAAATCCCTCCACAATAAAGATGATCCCTGAGGAACGGGGTCATGGTGATGACGAGTCCAGCATGGCTCCATAATTAGGACTTCAGTAGTTTGTTGAAGTGAAGTGGTCAGGGTGAGCATGGTTCTATTCCTCTGGTGTATATAGTGCTATAGTTTTAATTCTTTGTCGTGCCTTTGGTTTGGATACCAAATGTTGTTGACCTTATTAGATAACTTTGAGGGTATGACTGTATCTTCTACTTTTAGAAACATTTAAGGATGCTTGATTTTGATTCTTTGGCATTTGTAGAATGCACTCATAAGGGCACCTGGTACAGGGCTTGTCTCTGGTGGCAGTTTTATTTTATTGATTTAATTTCACTTGTGCCTGGTCTATTCTGTCTTTCTGTTTCTTGTTGATGAGGGTTTGGTCAGTTGTGCATCCCTAGGAAGTTATTCATGTCTTTTGGGTTATCTAGTTTATTTGATGTCTAGTTGTTCACAATAGCCTCTTGTGAGTAAAAAAAAAATGTTCTGAGTTAGTTATCCTCTATTACGTTTCTATTTTTATGGCTGATTTTTTTTTTTACCTTCATGTATTTTCTTCCTTTTCTTTTTTTTCCAACATAATGTTTTTATTTATCCTTCGGGAATTTCACATCATGCACCTCAATCACACTCATTTCCCAGTCCTTTCATGTCTGCCTCCCAACCCTTGTGACCCTTCTCCACCGTCCAAACGATAAAATTTAAATTAAAAATTTTTTAAAGAAAAAAAAAACAAGTTCAGTTTGTGTTATCTATATACTCACTAAAGCATGGTCAAACTGTCAGTGGCTGTCCCTTGACTCAAACTGGATTGTTCCCATCCTGCACCCCTGTCAGAAGGAGAGCTAACTTCGGCATCTTTATCACACTTTTTAAGAGTTCTACTGGCTGGCTTCCAGTTTAGGCTGCTATTTTTTTTTTTTTTTTGTGGGACTGGGAGTTGGATAGGAGTAGGGGTTATCTCAGAAGCCTTCTATGTACCTCTTTCCTGACTATATGTCTGTAATCATTGATATCATTGCAAAAGTAGCTTTCTTGCTCTTTACACTCAATGGGAACATGAATCATGGGCTTCTGGCAAAAGCATGGACTACAAAGACAGACCCCAGCAGCAGTAGAACCACAGACATGGGTAAGGCCCTCAGAGACAGCCTGGACCATGGACATCAGCATGGACTCAAGTGGCATCATAGGCTACTCACATGGCCCCCAGTGGCAGCATAGCCCATAGACATCAACATAGCTTCTGGCTGCTGCACAGACCATGGCATCTGAATGCCATCTTCAGTGGCAACCTGACTACAGACATCAATATAGACCCTGGCCACAGTAGGACGAAAGGCCCAGACATGTCCCTTGGATCCAGACGTCACCATGGACTCATGTGGCAGTGCTGGTCCTCACAGTAGCCTGATCCTCAATGACATCTCATCTCCAGTTCTGCCTCTCTCCACAGTACACACACTGCTCTGTTTTTCTGTCTTTCCCATTTTTCTATCACATGTTTGTTCACTGAAGTAGTGTCCGCAGCCCATGCCACAAAACCGAGCATTCTGGCTCTAAGCCTTTTTTTTTTTCTTGTTCTAGTTTAGTCCTTATCATTTTAACAATACTTGCCTAGAAGTATCTTGTCTGATGTCTGTACAGCTGCACCTGCTTTCTTTCAGATATCAATCCCACAAATGGATATTACACTTAATTTTGCAACCTAAGTGTATGTTTTAAACCATGGGTTTCTTGTAGACAGTGTACTATTAGATCTTGGCTTACGCCTGTTTAGAGTCCAGTTTAATCCATCTGATTTTAATACTTATTAGTAAATGAAGACCTAGTGTGGCCACATTGCTCATTGATTCTCTTTTGCAGTTATTGCACCCTTTGTCCATTTTGCATAGTGCAACTATGCCATATAATAAACTTGTTTGCCTTAATTCTTGCTGTTTATATGCTGTATGTCTGTTGTAGTACTGTTCTGTTGTGTTCATCTTGAGCTTTGTACATAAGCATTTATTTTTTAATATCTATCTATCTATCTATCTATCTATCTATCTATCTATCTATCTATCTATCTACCTATCTATCTATCTATCTGTATATAAATATGCCATAGTATGTGTATGGAGGTCAGAGGACAACTTGTTAGAATTAGTTTTCTTCTTTTACCATGTAGGTCCTGAGGCTTGAACTTGAATTGTCAGACATGGCAGCATGCATTTTTATCTGCAGAACCATCTTATCCTCTGCATTTTTCTGGTTGTTCAACTGTTGCAGCCCCTCCTCCATTGTTGCATTGTTTTTTTTTTTTTTTCATTTCATTCATTGCATTTTTTTTCTCCAGAATTTCTGTTGGGTTCTTCTAATCATTTGTACTTTTTTGTTAAAATTCTCACTTAGTCCATGACTTCTTGATTTTCTTGAGCTTGAAGGTATACATACCTGACTTTGCAGGCTGGATTTGGTGAGAAAGAGCTTTTTACCACAGGTTGGTTTGAGGGTACAGAAGTGGGTGTACCTTGGAGTAATGAGCTCCAAGTCCGGGGAGGCAAACATTCAGGCAGCTCTGTTCAACTTTGCTCGGATAAACTCTTGTGAAGACTATGGTGTCCATGTCAGCCAAGGCTGTGGGCATCTGCTGTAGAAGTTAGGGCCCTGAGATATTGCTGTTCTCCATATCACCTGCAAAGAGCAACCATGGCCACCAGAGTCACTTTGGACACTTTGGTCTTGTTCAGGGAGCACACAACAGCATGACCTCCACCTAGATCTATTGGCAGATATCAGCACCAGCTGGGGTGGAGTAAGTAGTGACTGCAAGGGTCCTGCTGGTGAAAACTGCTGGAGTTTTCTTGATCTGCTTTACCCCAAGGGGCTGTGTACATAGCTGTGCTGGCTGAGAGAACAGGACAACAGAGTGGAACCCTTTCTATGCTTTTTATGCAGTCACTGAAAATGTAATGCATTCCACAGACTACTGAATTCCTTACTATGTTCTTTACTGCCTGTGAACACAGCTGGAGTGGTGGCTGTTGTCTAATTGAAGTCTCTGGGGGATATGCATTAGGACCTTCTAGCCCACCATCATCTCACCGACCTACATCTTCTGAACCAATCTCATTAAATCTGTGTTTGCACCCACGTATATCTAGAGAAGGCACTATAGGGCTAATGAGACCCAGCCCTATAGTGCTGTTTGGGAGCGTGTGTTTGTGTCTAGAGAAGGGAGGTGTGGCAGAAGTCGCAAAGGAAAGGAAAGAACTCTGCTCTTTAGTGGGGATTCCCTGGCTCATGGACTCACTGAACATTAGTCACACAACTTTCGACATTAGAGTGGCCCTTGTTATCACCTCTTGAAAAATCCCGGGACAAATATCTGGACATAGCTAGCATCTGACCAATGGTGCAGAGTGAGTGAGTGTGGTCTTTGGAACTCCGTGTGATGCTCCCCATGGACTAATAATGGCTTTGGATGCCCCTCATCACACTGCCTATCCAAGAGAGGCTAAGTGCCACACTCGGGCCCTTCCCTCCTGGAGACCAAGAGGCCATCTGTGGCTGTGATCTGCTCAGGTGAGCAAAGAAATATTAAGAAACACAGTGACATCATCACCTGCCAAATGGCACATGGCCACCCTTCTGCCTATCCAACATGCCTGATGAAGTAGGCCGGATATGGAGTGAAGTCTAACACGCAGCCTTGGCATCACCACCAGGCAGGAGTGCTTATGAGCCAATGCCTTTGGGATCCAGCTATAACCGTTGTACTGGTTCTTTAACTCTGCTTGGTGTGCCAAGCATACCTCCCACCTGAGCATATCCCCCCTTGACCAGGCTCTCCCTGGTAGAGCTCCTCCATGAAGGCATCTGTCTTCAATGCCAACTGTTCTCAGCTGCCTGTTAACTAGGCTCTGTGTTCTCATGTGTGATCCTTAGCCTCTTTCTCAAGTGCTCATCCACAGGCATGCAGGGCCAGCTGCTCATCACAGGAGTGATTTCCCTTAGAGTTGCTCTCTCTGTTAGAGGAGACTTTTCCCCAGGACTGCTTTGTGTCAGCACTTTTATATTCAGCTTCCAAGGCATACGGATTAAATTGAATTTCTGCTCTTCCTGGAGATGGAACATGGGCAGGCTTTCTCTCCAGGCATCTCTGCCTCAAAGGTCCAATGCAGCCTTCAATCCTTGCTTGTTGGTACCCCATGGGGAGGGATGGTTAGTGGGGCAGCTGTTCAAGCTGGAGTTCTTGTACCTTCCCCCAACTTCCCTTCCTGTATGCACAGGAAGCTGAGCCAGTTTAATGCCTAAGAGGGTGAGGACCAGTATTCTTGGAAGACCGAAGAGTTTGGCATGGCAATCACTAAGTGGGCTCCCATGAGCAGAGATGGACACTGCTGTTTGCTACAGATTCCAGTAGCAGTCTAAGCTTATAAATTAAAGTGGACCACACGGCTCATACCCCATTCACTATCCTCAAGTTGGCATCTCTTCTTCTGTGCAATTCTTCCCTTCTTCCTCTAAAATGGCTAAAAGGGACTGGGCCACTTTGAAATTTGTAGAGATAGTGCAGGGGTTCTATAATCTATTAGTCCATTGGACTCAAACTGCCAAGGCCAAACAAGGCCTAAGGTGAAGGGCTAGTGGATGGTGTCTCTGCTCCTGGAAGAGACAGTTGTAGGACCATGCTCAAATTTGGGACACTCTAGGTCCAGTGGAGGTACCATAGGTGGGGTGGGGTTGCTGAGGATACACACCAAACCATAGCAGCTGTGGATACAATCAAGTTGGAAATAAGGTCTTTTCAAGATGTGACTGAAGGCTCGTGAGGTGAGGTCATCCTAAATGCAATGAGTGTACATTTAAAAAAAGAAAAGGGGTTGGGAGAGATGGATCAGTGGTTAAGAACATGTACTACTCTTGCAGAATAGGAGTTCAATTCCCAGTACCCATGTAGGATGGCTCACAACCACTTATAACTCCAGCTCCAGGGAATATCCAGTGTCTCTGGCCTCTGTGTGTATGTGTCAGTTCAAAATAAAAATAAATCTTTAAAAACAGAAAAAGGAGGAGAAGAAAGACACAAGACACTATAAAAAACACATGTAAAGACAAGAAGAGGCAAGTGGTGGGATCAAGACAAGACAATGATGCCCAAAGCCAACATAGCTGGAAGAGGCAGGAAGGGCTTTCCCCTTGAGGCTCTGGAGGGAAGCACACACTATTGATACCTAGAAATGATTATCGCTGAACATAAAGTAATGCCTTCCTACTGTTTAAGCTGCGCAGACTGTGGCTCACTGCATTCCAGGGAACTCTGCAAATTCAGGCATAGAAAGAGAGGGTGATGAAAGTGAAGAGAGTCTAAGAGAACATGTGGCTTTGCCTGCTTCCTTGTATAGTGACTTCAGCTATGCTGGATTGCATGAGGGGCTTTCACTGGGTTATATGAGGGTTTGCAGTTTAAGGTTGTTTGTTGTCAGGGTATTTTGTTGGTATTATCACAGCAACAGAAACGAAACTAGGACAAAATTCATAGGTCCATGCTCCAATGGAAGATAGCTCTCATTAAAGAAGGAGGTCCACTGGACCTTGTGTTCTGTGATCTGCTTCAGGGATGGGAGCACTTCCTTCTGCATTAGCTAGCATTTGCTTTTGACCTCCTATGGTAGTTGGAATGAGAATGGCCCCCAAAGGCTCATATAGTTGAATGCTTGGTCACTAGTTAGAGGAGTTGAATGGGAAGGATCAGAAGGTGTGGTCTTGTTGGAGGAGGTGTGTCACTGGGGGTAGGCGTAAGGAAGGTTCAAAATGCAGTGTGTCCATTTAAAAAAGAGAAGAGGGTTAGGAGAGACACATACAGCCTTTCTGTCTCTGTCTCTCTTCCTGATGACTGTGGATTAGGGTGTGACCTCTTAGCTCCTGACTCAGGACTATGCCTGCCTGTCATCAGGTTCCCCTAACTCTCTGAAACTGTAAGCAAGTCCCCAGGTAAATGCCTTCCTTTATAAGCTGCTTTGTTCATGGTGTCTTCTCACAGCAACAGAACAATAACAAAGGCATCTACCAGTACCTTTCCTTGGAGCAGTCAGCCCAATAGGTTCATGGTGATGTTTTGCCAAGACTTTTGGCTGAGAGAAGAATCAGCCTAAGGTTTCTGGTTCTTCTACCTTTATAAAAGGAAGGAAGGAAAAAACTTGCCCATAGCAAATTAAAAGTGACAAAGAGGGGGAGTTTAGGAAAGACAAATGACGAGGAGTTTGGAGCCTCCACAGCATCGGTTCTGTGCCCTGTGCCCTAGCACTTGAGAGTCAATGAGAGCAGTAGTGTGCAAATGGGATACACAGGGAATTTAGGATTCAGGATTCAGGGCTAGGTTGCTGTGGATCCCAAAGGTACATGCACTGCAGGAGGTCAGGATCACCGTAGCGCACGGTAGGAAGACGCACAGAGCAGATGCTTTGGCTCTCCTACCTCCTTGAAAATCTGAGGGACCGAATAACAGGAGGAAAGGTAACTAGAAAAGACCTGAAATGTGAATAAATGTGGAATCCTAGAACAAAACCTGACAACAAGGAAGCTCAGAGTGAGCTGGCATCAGCAGGCTGGCTCAGGCAGGAAATGCCAGCTCCTGCCCTGGGAGACATGAGCCTGTTATGGGCCCTGGCCTCTGTCTTATGCCGGATGAGGGAGCTTCATGTGTTCCATTTGCATTGCAGGAACTCACTTAGCTCAGTAAGAGGCTCTCTGGCAGCCCCTCTCAGAACTACAGGTCTTGTTGCTAGGCTCCGTTAGCTCCTCATCTTGAAGCAGGCCTCCTGGGTTATGCAATTCCAGATAATCCTGTCTCCAAGTCGCTCTGTTCTCCTCAACCATCTCCAACAGACATGAACACCATGAAAAGTGTTACCCAGACAGACAACCCTTCATCTCAGAGTAGCCCAACCCTTCTTTGTCCTCTTTCTGAGACGTTATGGATGAACTATCCAGCTGTGGCTGCCTTCCCTGCAGCCAGCAATGAGCTTGCCTTTGTTTGAGAAATAGGTCATTTTGCTGGGCCCTCTGGGCCACCAGCAGTTGGTGATCGTTTGATCAAAGAGATTAATTTGACTTGAAGAAAAATAATTTGCTTGAATGTTCCCACCCAGGACTGAAAGTGTAATGAACAAGGAAGGTCACCTTGAACTGCATGCCCCCCGTGCATCATAACAATCAGCAACCAGGACAATGTGGCAGAGGGTGCATGCTGGTCCCTAGCTCTGTCATTTGACATCCTGGTGGCAGAAAGTCAGGCCTGATCATGGCTTCGGATAACTCTTGCTGCTAATGACAATAGGGTCATACAACCTTTTTCAGTTTTTCAATTTACCTTTAATTATGCAATAAGTTTAGATTTATATATATGATATATGTATATATTAAAACATAATTACAGAGACAGCCCCAAAAGACCTCAAATTCTATACAGTTTTTGTTACTGTCATATATATATATATATATATATATATATATATATATATATATTTTTTTTTTTTTTTTTTTTTTTGAGACAGGATCTCATTCTGCATTCCATCTTGGCCTCAAAAATTCTTTTTCTGCATCATTCCAATTCTGGGATTATAGGAATAAGCCACCATACCTGGCTTACCATGTTATATTAGCATGGTCCACAGTGCATATGATACAATTAATGGACTGGCTTTGATGCATGCCAACAAACTATGACCCATTTATTCATGCTTCCATAGTTTTTCTTTATTTTAACCTAATGTTATATTTTGGTTCCATTATGTCTGATGGAGACCAGAGAATGGGCTTTGTGTTCTACTCCTTGACACCTTCTCTAGAGGTCAAAGAGGGCAGAAATGTCACAGTGGATTACTCAGGGGACCTATGAACTAGGATTGGATTCTGTGGATCCCTGAAGATGGAGACATTACTAGTCTCTATAGTTGTCAGAACATATCCTTAGGTGTCCCTGACCAGTGATAGATTCCTTGTTTTTGATGATCTTGACAGCTTGGTGGTTGCTGGCCAGGTCATTTGTAGATTGTGCCTCAGTGGTTAATAGTGTTTTCTCACTGCTGGCCTGACACTGTAGCCTACTGAAGACCCTAGAGCTTGCTCAAGAAGAATTCTTATGTCACAGTGCCATGCTGTTGTAAGCTCAGAGAGGATTGATTATATTGGCTTGAGTTGCCCCATGGAGGTGCTCAGGTTCCTCTAAAACAGACAAGACTCTCTTACTCTGCTCTTATGTTCATTCAACAATGAGCAGGAAAGTCTCCAAGGACCACCACATCTAGCAATGGGGAGTTGCTGAGACTAAAATGCCTCAACATGAGAAACCTACTTCTACATCCATTTGTTTGGTTCATCATTTGTTTTGAATGGTATGACTTCTTAGAGATTTGTTTACATTGAGGCTTATCTATGTCTATCAAATTGCCCATCTCCTGGCTTTCCTGGACATTTCTGTTGCTATCTAGGTCTCATGCTTGCACCGATCATTTTATTTTTGAACAAATTTTTACTTCTCTATAAGATGTCTGTGGGTTATGTGTTCTATCGCCTGATGGGAACAATGCTGGGCAGTGGCTTTCAAGGCTGCTGAGATGTCTTTAGGCTTTCTTAAAAGGGGGAGCTTGGGAACACATGTGTGCCTCTGCATCTATGAACGTTCCCATGTGGAGCCATCTGCACCTGTCCTGAGAGTTGTCCAGGCCCTCCTGAATTCTACATGTTGAGGCGCTCAGCTCAACTATACCACTCTTTGCACTTCTTTCTTACCACCTCATCTGTGTGTCCAATGGCTTCAGGATTCCCAGATCACACTCCAGTGAATAACAACCTGAGCATCACTGCTTTTAGATTTAAATAAAAGAAAAGCGAGGATAAAATGAAGAAGCGATTCTCCTGGGAAGATTTCAGGAAGCTGTTGCAGGGTTGATTCTCTTTACTAGAAACTCGGAATTACAGTAAAGAAAGAAGAAATTGCCAAAGTGTATGCTTTCTTGTAAAGGCTCCCAAGTAGCGGATGTTTGTCTCTGAGACAGTGGAGCCATGGCTGGACAGTGCAGAGGAGGGAGAGGTGGGTCATGAGGAGTGCCTGGGCACAGAAAGGCTTCAAGCCATAGCTGCATATGAAATGGCATCTGGCTCCTAGGTGCCCTGGCACTCTTTACTGTCATCCAGAGCAGAAAGGTGCTGAGAACCACTGCATGAGAAATTGAAAACGGAAGGTAGAGTTTTCCCCCAGTGGACTCTGATGTGGTCTGTGGCCCTGACTGTGCCCCTCCCCCATCCCTGATCTCCCTGGCCACAGAGACCTCTTCCTTCTGAGAACCGCCTTTGCAGCCTGTGGGCCTTCCTCCTACAGCCTCTCTCTTCACTTACTCCAAAGTCTGTTTCCTCTTATTTCCCCAAGGTCCCCTTGAAATCAACTCTCTCTACTGCCCAAATTGGCAGAGACAGAAAGAAAACGTGTTTTTCTTTCTCGATTGAATTGCAGCTTCTTCAGAGGCTGTCCCTCAACCTGTGTTCCCCTGTGTCCAGCTGGGTTTCAGTGGGAGAGCCTGCAGCAGTGGAGGTTGAAGGGGAGGAAGGTTACATTTCGGGGTGTGCTGGGAAGGGCTTCACTTGTCAGCGCAGGGTGTGGCTTGCTGGATCTCATATCCCTGAATCTAGGAGGGGACAAGAAGGTCTGAAATTCAAGGAATATCAACAGATCCACATGTGTTTTCCTAGTGGAATATTCTAGAAATCCATGCAGAGTTCAAGACTTACAGCACCAAGGTTCATCTACTCTAAATTTGTAAAGAAAGGCAGAAACCAGCTGTCCTATGAAATGTCTAAGCTAGCAGAAGGGAAACAGGGCCAGGTGTTGCAACGCTGAACAGTCGCATCACAGTATTCAGATGGGAGCCAAGCGGCCATACTGCACTGATCTGGCATCGCATAGGAGCCCGGCGTGTACATAGTGTGGCAGCAGGAGCTGAGTATGAGCACTATGGGAGTGTGGTGTACACCCAAGTAGCCAGGTGCAAGCATTGTGGGCCAGTGCGCTGCAGCCACGAGGAAGAACGAAATGGAGATTAAGTGGGAGCTCCCCCCCCCATAGGGTAAATACCTGCAGAACAGGGGAGGAGGAAAGGAATCTTGACTCCACGGGCAAGAATGTACAATTCCTAAGGTGTGTGGGAAGTGGGGAGAAGGGCCACGTTTAATTGGGTGGGACCCATTATCCCAGTAACTCTGATGGATATATCAGGAGTCTGGCAACCTGAGACGTGTAAAATTTCCCCAGGGAAGTAAGAGTGACACCTGCTATTATCCTAGAATACTAGAGGGTTAGCACTTCATAGACAGCTCTCCTAGGGACCTCCCAAATCCTCTTCAGGAGTTGTAAGAAAGAGGCTGCTGCTTGTGGACATGGCCTAAGCAGTGCCCTGGGCTGGGATGTCAGAGCTGTGCATTCTGAGCATCCTCTTGAGTGCATGGTGGGATCTGTTGTTGCGTTAAGTTTCAGTTCCATAACAACACAAAGTTTGTGGGTCCATCCCTCTGGCAGCACATATATGTGCAACTGTCTAGAATCACATATGCCTTTCCAGCATCCCAGACTCGGGCCCCTGAACACTGGCAGTTTTCTGTTTGCTGTCATTATAGTCACTACCTTCTCTTTCTCCAAATATGGCATCTTTGCACAGGAGAATTTCTTGCTCAGTGGCTCAAGACATGGCTTTCTCCGTTGGTGCCACAAATCTTCTGATTGTCTGTGAGTCACCTTCTCCCAGGCCACTTGCAGGGGAGACACACCAACACCTGAGAATGGAGGAATGGCCAGCTGGCTTCTTCAATGACCAATGCCTCTCCCTGTCCCTCTTGCCTTGTCTCACCCAGTGGCCTGTGAGTGAGGCTATCACGAGTTTGGCCCAACTACTGTGAAGATCAGATACCTGAATCTTAAGTAGAATTAAAGTCAGGTGCTTTGTCACCAGTGTCTGCACTGAGTCTACCTAACTCTGAAGCCATTGATATGTCAGGGTCTCAATTTTTTGATCAGAGCTGGCCACTAAAAAGCTGAGATTATAGTTAATGTGGACACTAGCACCATCTCGCTAAGCAAGGTTTAGGTGGCCCTCAGCCACAGTTAATGGGAGTGGATTAGAGGCTGAAAAAGAGAATCTTCTGGAAGACCCAGCTCCAGGGATGTAGCCCTAAAGAGGGATCAAGGAGGCACAGATCATAGAAGGGACTTGAAGATCTGTGCCTTGTTTGAGGACAAGATGAACCCAAATGAAGCAACTATGAGGAGAGAGAGTGGCAAAGATGAAATTCACTCCAACCTCTGTTGTTTGCTGTCTTTTGCAAAGACTTTCCCCCTGCTCCTGCCAGGGTCCAGCAACACATGAGAAGATACAACTATGGCAATTCCATTACCCATGGTACAGGGCTCTTCGAGGCATAAAAGCCCATGGGTTATTTCTGTAAGAAAGGGACTTATTTCAAAGAATTACCATAGATGGCAAGGGTCAGGTTCTTAAGTTCCTTCTTTTGACCTGTATCATCTCATACTTCCTGCTTAAGGCTTCCTCTCTGGGGCTAGGTCCTCTTAGAGGGGGTCTCTCTCCCAGCAATGGACTTCCCTCCATTTGACCTTGGCCGGTAGGTCACACAGACTTGGCTGAAGTCTTATCAGGGCAAGCTGGTACCAGTGGTATTTGCAGTCCAGAGATGAATTTCTTCTGGGAACTTCAAGTTGGACCCCTAGATTTTTGGGTGATTAGTTGAAGCCCACCCAAGGCTCGCCCACACGAGAAAGTCAAACTCAAAGTCAACTAAATGAAGACGTTGCCCATACCTGCTAAAGGCTGGCACAATAACATTTATGGCTATGTTTTATTCAACAGGTGATTACAGAAATCCAACTAAGGTGACTCAAAGCTGACCTTTGTATCCAGTGAACGTGAGGAAACTGAGTCCAGAGAGAGAAAAGTCAGTTTATACAATTGACCCAGAATTGAATGAGGGAATAATAGGTACAGACTTGCTTTGGATCCTCATTTCTCTGATGTGCAGGCCTGGAGATCCTCAGAATTTAGGCTCCAACTTCAGTGTCTCTCCTTTAACCTCATCTTTTCTCCAGTCGACTTATCCTAACTTGCGGCTTTGCATGCCATCCCCCTCTTCCTCTTCTCTTACTGCATTTAGGAGTGCAGTGGACATATGTCACTCTTTAAGCACCCATGCATAACTTCCATTCCCATGGCGCCTTCCTCTTGGGTGTTTGGGTCAAAGTGGAGGGCTCTCACCTCAGACAACACCTTCAATTGATCCCGAGGTCTTGACTTTCAAACGTATCCACATCTGAATCTGTCTAGCTATCTGAAATGTCTAGCTACTGGCTTCCCATCAGGGTGCTGAAATGATTTCCTGAATTGACTCTGATCTTTGACCCTGCCATATCAGAAAGGTGTTCTCCACCATTATTAACAACCCTTTTATGTTTCTCTCAGTGAAGGTCAGCTTCTCTTCTGTAGATGAGAGGTTTCAGACAGAAAACTCTTTCTCTCTCTCTCTCTCTCTCTCTCTCTCTCTCTCTCTCTCTCTCATCCACAACTGCTGACTCTGTTTCACTCTTCCAATGACTTTTTCTAATGCCCAGCTCACGAGGCCTGTCCTGGACTCAGACCTATTGCTGTGCCGACAGTTCTCAGTTCCCTTCAGCTCAGTGTACAAACGGCCACTGACCAGGCAGCTGTGTGTCACTCCCTGATGCTTTCTCCTTTTTGCAGCTCCTAGCTGCCTTGTGATTACAAGGAAGCCTTGTAACCAGCTCCACAGAAGGGCAACACAGCCTGAGCTCTCCTTCACACCCTGTCTCCAGAGGACATCGAGGCTGGACCTGCCCTGCAGGTTCCTAGAGAACCTCACCAGCAAACACATCTTTATTTGACCCAGCTCTTGGTACAAAAAGCCTTTTCTCTGGAGGTGTTTGTTGAAAACAACTGGAGGAAATTGACTTTCTATCTGCCAGACACTGTGGATAACAGCTGAGACAAATACCAGGTTAACCAGAAAGCCTGAGAGGAAAACACCGGGAACCAGATGGTCACTGGAGTTTAGAAGGGTTCTGAGGGGGCTTTTGGAATCCAGAGGGCTAGCTGCATGTGAGGCATGCTGAGGGGGCTTTGTGCGAGTTTTTAGGAAAGATCAGAGGTGTCTTCAGTCTTTCAGCCCCAACTGTCCCGGAGGCTGTGCACATGTAAGACATGGAGGCCAAGGCAGAGCTGAAGAGGAGTGGCTGTGGAAGGCACAGCTCAGCCAACACATAGCCCTGCAGCAAAGGCAAGGAGGCCTGGGTCTCCACTCATCATTAGCTGGCTCATAACCGATCAGCCAGAGACTATAGAGGTCAAATGGGTCAAAGAATATAAACTTCACATAGAAAGTTTTTAAAAACTTGTTCAGCAATGATAAGTACGGAAAACAGGAAGCAGCACATCCTGGGAGAAGAGAGGTTCTGGTCTTCAGTGGTCACATATTATTTAGTGTCCAGTTGTCTAGAAGGATTACATGAGACATGAGGAACCACAGGAAGTTGTGATTCATGTGCAGGGGAAACCAGCTGCCAGCCAAAGGGCTCAAAGCACCCGTTTCAAGTATCTTCGAAGAATAAAGGAAAATTATGACTAAAAACCGAACAAAACTCAAAGAGCTTCATCTCCCCAAATAGGGAGTCTGAGAGATGGCATAGAAACTGCACTTTTAGAATTGTAGAGTTGAATTTACAATGCCAGAAGTGGAAAGTTCTTTAGAAGGATTTCACAGCAGTCCGGAGAAAGTCGAGGAAAGTCAGCAAGCTTGAAGGCAGGTGGGTGGGTGGAGCTTTTCCAATCTAGAAAACTAAAGAAACACTAAAGAAAACTGACTGGAGGCTTGGGGTGTGTGGTGTGCTGATAAACGTAAGAGGAGTCCCAGAAAGGAAGGAGAGGAAGGACTGGAAAGGAGGCTTACCTGGTGGGTTTTCCTTGTACCATTCTGTGGGTTCTTGGAATTAAAACCAGGTTGCCAGGCTTGGACAATGAGCACCCTTTATCTCACTAGACCCAGGAAAGAAGTTTTAACAAGGTTTGTTAAAACATCCACAAATATGCTGGATAATGCAAAACAAAAACACAAAACAACAAAACGAAATAAAAAAACATACAAAAAAACAAGAAGCTCAGGGTGTTCTGAGTCCGATGATCGTATAGGGATTTACATACCATTTACATCATCCTACAAACATCCTGACAGTCAAAGGTGAAGAGCCCTTGGGTCAGCAAGCAGGGAAGAGGTGAGGCGATGGGCTAAGATCCTGAAGCCTTGCGGGAACAGAACCGTAGACCGAGCTTCAATCCCCCGCAAAACCGGCCTTCAGAAGTGAAGGACAAATTCAGACATCCCAAAGTAAAAAAATATGGAGGGATACCCATTGCCTCTGCACCACTAGAATGAATTCTTCAGGTTAGAATTGAAGGACATGGGCAACAATTCAAATCCACAAGTGGAGGCCAGAAAACCAGTGAAGGCAAACACAAGAACAACTCTGCCCATGGACTTTTTGCTTGTATTTCCCTCTGTCTGATTTTAAAGAGGGTTGCATATAGCAATAATTATGAACCGTGTTGGTAGGCAATCAATATAACAAGGTGTAATTTGTTTGAAAATAGTAGCCCACAATGTATGTGTGTGGGGAGGGATAACTCACTGGAGCAAAGGCTTTCCAATTCTGCTAAAATTAAGCTGGCAATATTCTAACACAGATGGGTATAAATTAAGATATTAATTGTAGCCCTTAGGGAAACACAAGCAAGAAAATAACTCAAAACAACACATTGGGGGGAAATGACAAGGAAATTACAGAGTATGTTAGAAAATACCTGTCTTACTACAAAAATGCCATAATGAAGACGTGAAATAAAATCTGACTGATGGAGAGCTAACAGCAGGTGTACAGTAGATGTTGTCTGCAGAAGACGAGAGACACAAATGGGTTGACTGTGAGGGGACAGATGGATTAAACTGTACAGCCATAACCAAAGGGGCTGGGCTACTTAAAGAATTTCAAACACCATAGACACTAAAGAAAAGTGCTTGGTAAGGCTAAATGTTTTCACAGACAATATTGTAGTTTTTATTCTTTTACTATGATAAAAATACCCTTCCCCTACAAACAGAAAACATAATGCAGGAGGAAAAGGAGTTACTTTTAATTCACAATTCCAGGTTATAGTCCATTGTTGCAGGGAAATGAAGATGGCAGGAAATTGAAACAGCTAATCACATGCATAGTCAAGGCCAGAGAGAGAGAGTACATACTGCTCCACTTTCCCTACTCTACAACCCGAGGAAGCAATGCTTTCCACAGTGAACATAAGAAAGGCAACCCCCACAGACATGCCTACAGGTCAACCCGATCTAGACAGTCCCATGTTGAGACAAATAGAGCTAACCATCACCGAGGCCACCGTGAATATACAGCTATCCCAGCACACAGGTGTGTTTCAAAGAGATCCATCCACAGAGGGAGCAACCGCAGAGGGGAATGACTGAAGGGAAAGAGAGACCATTCAGTTATTACAGTAGGAGAATCCAATGGTCCACTTTCATCAAGGGGTGAAGGGCCTGAGAAGAGGCTCAGTGAGGATACAGAGACAGGTCCACTGCCACGCAGGGGTATCTGAAGGATGTTCCACTCACAGCAGGGCAGAAATACGTCATTTCTTCAGGGCACGCCAACTGTTCTCCAGAACAGGGCATGCATCAGGTCACAGAATAAGCCAAGAAGCTTGTAATAAAAAGAAGAAAGTTAGGTGGGGCTGCCAAGATGGCTAAGTGTGCAAAGGTACTTGCCACCAAGCCTGATGACATGAGTTCAAACCCCAGAACCCACATGATAGAAGGAGAGGAGAGACCTGACTCCTGAAAGTTGCTCTCCAAGCTCTTCCTGCATGCTTCGGCATGTTAATGCTCCTCTCCTTCACCTACATGCAAAGTAAATGAAAATGTAATTCAAGTCTTTTTTTAAAAGAAGAAATTCTCAAAAAAAAAAAAAATCTGTAGTCTTTCTCTAGGTGATATCCCAGTTAAGCTAAAGGAAGACAATGTAAAGATGAGTGGAAAATTATAGGGAATAGAAAATGCAAGAGAAAAAAAAATGGGTGAGGAATCACCCTAAATTGACAGACAGATTCAATGCTGTTCCTGCCAAATCTTCCTTCAATAAATAGACAAGACAATTATGAAATTTCTGTAAAGTTCAAGTTTTCAGAAGAGCCAAATCAACACTGATGGGAAATAAACACAGATCTGGCGTGTGTGTGTGTGTGGGGGGGCACAACTTCCATTCCCAGTCTTATGAGAGCCACAGTAACCAAGACGAAGAACCATCACCCTACACATCGTCCAAGAGGGTGGCTCTTACAGCATAGAGCTTACATCTTGAAGAAGAGCTCAGGTTGACGTCTTCAAGTGTTGCTGACATTTCTCTTTGCACATGGGAACAAACTTTTGTCCTATTTGCCATGCTAGTGTCTCTGGAAAGCAGGTGTCTTGGTTCAGAGATACAAGGGCATTAGGGAACACAGCAAGGCCCTGCTAGTAGAGGAAGCAACTATGAGGATGATTATAAGGGCACCCATGGAAACCCAGGTGCCATAAATATCTTTTGTCTGTGAAAAGCTTAGTAGCTCTGTGCATGCAAGTGGATCCATGCATTTCATAAACACTTAGGCTCCAGTTTAATCTACAGGAAGTCTTTCTCACCACAGGGGTTTCCTCACCTTTATAGACCCATATGGTATTGGCCAGGCTCTGTGCAGCTGCAAATTTGAAATTATAGTCAGGAATCACGGTTGTAAAATATCTACTGCTCAACTCATTCATCTTGGTGGGAGATGGAGAGCAGATTTCTCCTCTCCAAATTCTTAACGAAGGCTTCAGAAGACACAGGTAATAAATCTGGTGCTCAAGGCTTGACAGCAGCAATTAAGCCAGGGCCACTCCACTTGCATATGGTCCCTGGAAAGCACACCTGATACCCCATACCTCATGTGCACAGTGGACACTGGCCTCCCCCATCATCAGAGACTGGATCCCTGGGCAGCCAGCAGCCGGCATGGCCCTTATGACACCTTTATAAACAGAGATGGATTGTTGCTGCCTGACTCCCTTTCTCTCCGCAGCTCAGAGGCCCCAGTCATGTTGGGAAGGAGGCAGCAGGAAGCTCCACAGACCCCCAGCTCCCAGTACAGGCTGCAGCCAAGGAGACCAGCTCATTAGTGAACAATCACAGCTCCTGGCTTTTCAGAGTATGCTGGGAGATCATTTCATTTATAGCTTGAAAAGATCTCCATCTTTTCCCATCGGATGATCATGGGGCTCACAATTATCCTGGGCGACTTTTCTGCAAAAGTTTTAGGTAAAAAAAAAAAAAGAAGAAGAAGCTGCTCTCCCACAAGCATAAATTATCCTAAATTATTCTATGTTTTATTCTTATGCCAAATATTTAATAAACAAAGCAATTTAGAAGCCATTTAAAATGTTATTGATGAGGCCGAGCCTTGAAAATCAGCTCCAAGTTACTGCATGGTCCTCTTGTTGGCCAAAAGATGATCTCCAGCCCGGCTCCAATTTCAGAGTCATGAATAAGAGCAGGGTTTCTACGTCAAGGAGCTGCTTGGAACTTAGCAATGTAATCAAGTTCTACACAAATGTTCCTGAGAGGTAAAAATGCCTCAGGCACCCGCACTTGCCCTTTGCCACACGGTCCTTGTCTC
Source organism: Meriones unguiculatus (assembly GCF_030254825.1). Classification (NCBI taxonomy): domain Eukaryota; kingdom Metazoa; phylum Chordata; class Mammalia; order Rodentia; family Muridae; genus Meriones; species Meriones unguiculatus. The sequence goes on from NC_083356.1 coordinate 14,140,193, forward strand.
ACTTCTGTTTTCTGTCCATCCTATGTACCATGAGAGAGCACACACTGTGTTGGCCATAGCTTTCCTATCCTTGTATGTGGTAGTGATCCCTGTGACCTAACCTAAGTAAATGGATGGACTGACAGGTGATCGTTCCCATGAGCCACCATCAATGATATTTACTTGCAAACATGGTTACATGTGGCCACCATATCAAGGACTTACCAGACAGGCCATGTTAAAAATGCTGTCTGTGAGCCCAGAGAGATCACTCAGTCCTTAAGAGCGCTTACTGCTTTTGCAGGGAACTGGGTTCAGTTTTCAGCACCCATATAATGGCTTATAATATATAACTCCAGTTACGGGTTTCTGATGCCATCCTGCCTTCTGCAGGCACCAGGCATGCATGTGGTACACACTGTACATGTGGACAAAACATTCATACACATACTAAAAATCAATACATAAAAAATGCCCTCTTAAAAATGCTGTCTGAGTTACTATAGTTGGTGGTAGTGGATAGTTACCACAGAGGCCTATATGACCTGGTCAGGTTGGCCCATGGCTTGGGTTCTCTTTAGTTCCGGAACACAGTGGGTTAAGTTCATGTCTTTGTCTTCCTACTTCCCAGTGAAATGGAGAGGCCTGCTTCAGGTAACTCCTCTCTGTTTCTTTCCACTCTAATGCCTGTCAGGATGTTTTGGGGCTGGTATAGTCCTCTGATAGTGATCCCAAGTGTGAGACCTTATGGTGAGGTGCGTCGGCGGCCAGACGTTCTGCTCTCCAGGGAGGTGGATGTAGCTATAGGCTGGAGTCTGATGCAGTCAGATAGAGTCCCATTGTACATTCTTTCTTCCTTTTGCATGTGGTGTGCCTGGCCAGCTCTTTGCCCCCTCCAGGACCCAGAAGATTTACTTTATAAGCATGAATGCCTCGATGTATGTATGTGCACCAAATGTGTGTCTGGTGCCTGTAGGTCAGAAGAGCATGTCAGATCCTGTGGAACTGGAGTTATAGATAGTAGTGAGTAGCCATGTGAGCTGTGGGAACTGAACCTGGCTCCTCTGGAAGAGTAGCAAGTGTTCTTAACCACTGAGCCATCTCTCAGTGTGTGGTCTGAATGTGTCCTCTAGTAACTGAGTGCATAGTGGCATTTGGAAGTGGTGCCTCCAGAGGTGACTAGGGTTTCTGTCTGTCTGGGGGAGCTTTATAACACAAGACCTTTCTGTTTTTCTTTAAAATTAAATTGCCTAGCAATGTTACTGAGGTACTCCGTCCAGACTAGGAGACTTGTAGAGGTATATGAAGTGTTTGTGGTGGGGCAAGGAGAAGGGCATTTTTATCTTACTAGTTCAATTATTCTGTTTAAAAATATTCCTAAGAATGTAGGTGAGTCATTAGGGTCATAAGCATTAAGTTTGTGTATACTCTTTCAAACTAAAGTTTCTAAGGAAAAATGGGACTACTGAAAGAGATAATTCAAGCCTTAGAGTGTGAGGCAAGGACAGGCCACAGGCATATGCTGTTGGAGCCTGGGCACATGGCTTTTCTGGTCTGCCCGGGACAGGTGTTCCTGTTGACTAATTGAGTTGACCTTCTGGGTAGGCTTGCCAGATACAGTCCAATTAAATATTTCAGGATCCACACTAGAAATGTCTGTTTTTGTTTTACAGTTGCTGAACTCAGACCTTCATTTTTGACAGCAATTAGACAGCTGATCAACTGAGTTTTGAGACGGTCTTAGTTAGGGACAACAGAGCCCAGCTGTCAGCTTCAAGGGTAGCAATCTTCCCTTTAATTACTGTCTTTCCACGTGTGGCACAGCCATCTTCCGATGATGCAGGAACGAGTGGCTGAAACAGGAGGAATTTGCATAGCTTATTTTTGCCAGAACATTCTTCTACATGATGAGTGGTTTTGACCTGTTTCTCTCTGGCCTCCAGCAATGTTAATTTGAATCCTATCTATAGTTCAGCTACCTTGTAATGTGAAACTTAATTTATAAATTTGAAGATTAATAGTAATGCAACCTATAACCCTTAGCTATTACCAACAACTTCAAAACCACTAAGAATGGTGGGAAATTGTCTGACTGCCTCAAGCCCAATATAACAAAAGCTTTATGTTTCCCCAGACACTGCCCTTTTTCACAGTGTAACTCTGAACTGGCTTGACCAGGAAGACATCATCGCTTTGGACACGGTGATGGTGGTGTGGCTCCTAGCTTGTGCTGCGGATGTCAACAAACTCCAAGTGAAGCTAGGCACAGGCAGTACAGCAGAGGCTGGATTCCGAGCACACAGTCACTTCTTTGACGTCGCCTTCCTTGATGGGAGTTCTTGAACCTAATTCCTCTGATATGTGGATGTATTATACATGTGTTAGATGTAGTTGATATTCAGTAAACGTCTAATTCCATCTTGTACTGCTATGTGTGGAGTACATTTCCTGTCTCAGTAAAGCTGGGCTGTATTTTTGCCGAATGTCAGAGGGTCCAGGAAGCTGAAGGTCAGTGTGTTTACATGGATTAGTGTGGCTCTGGAGTCCTCACCATGGACAGCTCCCAGCTTGACCCAGCCTAGGCCCCTGCCCTTTGGTGCTTGGGCTGAGAATCAAGACTTCTTCCTGAGTGATCTTGGGGATAACTTATGGACACTATGGAAAAAGTACTTGACCACAGTACGACATATCAGCCTCACTGAACTCGAAACTAGCATATAGGAAATACAGTCATCAAAATGCATACACACACACACACACACACACACACGAACTCAAATGCCTGTGAACACCTTGTACACATTCTACCTCATGCACACCTCATTCTTTGAATGCACCATGCAAATCCTGCTATGTGTACACACTTGTGACCCCCCATCTTGTGCACATTCTGTCCTGTGCGCACTCATACCCTTCTGCAGTAGTGGAGGGCAAGACAGTTTCACTTTTTATTGGCTGAAGCCAGGCCCTGGCAAACCCAACACATAGGGAGCCACATGCTTTCCTTCCAGACAGAGGCTGTCCTCCTGTGGCCACAGACTGGGGTGGGTCTTCTTCCTGTGGAGAAGAAAGGGAGCAAGGGACTCCAGTGGACACTGAATCCCAGCTCTTAGGAAGACTCAAGACACTAATGCAAGCATTTGTACTCATAGAGTTGTCTTTATTCATTCAGATATTTTATGTGGATGAGTGTTTTGTGTGTGTGTGAGAGAGAAACTGTGTGTGGGCACAAGTGCCCCATAAGCACATTTGCTCTATGTACACACTGTATGATCATACACACACACACACATACACACACACACAAACTCACTCACTCACACACCTGTGAACACCTTGCACAAATTCTACCTGGTGCACATCCCACTCTCTGAAAGCCCCATGCATTCTGAATGCCCCACTCTCTGAATGCAGTAGTGGAGGACAAGGCAAGTACCCACAGAGTTCAGAAGGAAGTCAGATGTGCAGGGAACTGCAGAGATGGATAGTTGTGAGCCACCGCGTGGGTGCTGGGAAGTGAACCCGGATCCTCTGGAAGAACAATGTGTGCTCTTAACTGCTGAGCCATCTCTCCAGTCCCAGAATGGAGTTTCTATAAGCACTTTGGGTCCCTATAAGGGCAAAAACCACTAGGCTCATCTCTAAATCCAGGATTCTAGAAGGGCATCCTTGGGTCCTTTGTGGCCTAAGAAATCCCAGAGGTCTTTACTTACAGTCATCATGCTGTGTTAAAGCGTGTGTCTACAAACCCAAAAGAGTACCCCACAGGCCTTTCCAAAGGCTCTGAGAAGCAGGCACAGGAGACACTATGTGGGGAGATGGCTGGCTGCCTTGTCCTGAGCTCAGGTCAGGAGCAATGCAGATCCCTGAGGGGCCAGATCTGTGTGCAGGCGGATCGCACACTTCTTCCTGGGGGCACCAGTGTGGCCTCTCGGTCTCCCTTTTCACCTCTCTGTGACTTCTTGGATGTTCATTTAGCTTTATCCACATTGATTAGGCTCCTCTGGAGCGTTCCGTTAATGCGACGGTGCAGCTGGATGATATGTGTCTTGGGTGAATGTTTCAGACTAGAATGTTTTAGTAATTTTTACTGTAATACACACATGGTGCTTCAGATCTGAATAACCTGATCATTCATTTGTAAGAAGTCGAATAAAGAATCCTCCATATTTTTCCCACTCATGTATACTCAGCATCGGCTCTGGGTTCCTTCCACAGGGACAGGGGACCAGTCTTGGAAATGGCTGAGGGTCCTTCTGACAGAATGCAGTCAGAAGCATGTGACATTCACAGGCCAGGTTCCCAAGACTTCAGAAGCAACTGATGCCCAAGAACTGGCTGGGGAGCAATAACTGCCTTTGTGATCTACAGTTTGGTGTGCTCTGAGCTCAATTCTGATGCCTATATCCTCTGCTCATTGATTGACCCAAGGACTCTCTAGCACACATATGACCCTGAGGGAGGGGCACAGCCACACTTGGCTACACACAGAGCCAGATGGCATGGTGGGACAGCTTTCTGCATGTCTCAGTCTTTCTGGAGATGTTCCTAAACAGAAGTGCACATTTCCTAGAAAATGACCACGGACTGTAGTCTATTTGAGGGGAGGAAGAACCGCTATAGTCTTCCCCTCCTCACAAAGAAAGAGAGCGAGAGATAGAAAAGAGAAAAAGCAAAGTGGTTGGGATAGCTTCACTGAAAGCAAACGAGAAGAGTTGAGCAGAGTCTCCAAAGCAGGAGACCTTGACATCTGCTCCACAGGGAGCCACACTGGGCCTGTGAACTGCAGCGTCTACTCCGGATGTGCTTGAGCCCACCTGGAGGGGCAAACCTCCTGCAGGTGACAGTCTCTTTGCTGCCTGTGGAGGGGGCAATTGCGACAGGACAGGACAGGAGAGAAAGGGGGAAGCCATTGTAACAGGAGGGGAGAAATAACTTAGCTATCATCAATACTCTTTCTTTTCTTAAATAAGTCAGGGGAAAGCGATACTATATAAACTAGTCTCTCAAGGTAAGAAAAGTAGAACTCAAGGATATATTTTTAGATATAAAAATTCAGTCACACAATTGGTATCACTTAAAATTAGCTTTTGTACAATTATGAGACATGAAATACAATTATAAAAATAGCTTCTGTTTTCTTTTTTAAATTGCTTGAGCATTTCATATATGTACATAATATGTTCAGCCAAATCCATCCCCCCAACTACCTCCCTATCCCTGCTCACTTTTCCCTCCCAACTTCACATGGTCTTTGTTTTAGACTCACTATCAAGTCCACTTGGTGCGATCAGTTATTATATGGGTGTGGAACCATCTGTCGGAGCTGTCAGTCATAGCCTATCATGGTCAGTAACCTTGGGAGAAAGAAGCTTGACTCTCCCTTCCTCCAGCAGTCATTAGTTCTCTCAACACATATAACAAAATGCTTTATTGTTTTATTTCTTTTTTAATTTAATTTAATTTATATATTTATTTATTACAATTAATTCCCTTTGTATCCCTGTTGCAGTCCCTTGTCTCCTCCCAGTCCCACCCACCCTCCCTCTTTTCCCTCTATGCCCTTTCCCTAATCCCCTGATACAGGAGGACTCCTCTCCTTTTATTTGACTCTGTTTTATCAGGTGTCATCAAAGCTGGCCACATCATCTCCCTCTGTGCCCTGGCAAGGCTGCTTTCCCCCAGGGAGAGGTGATCAGAGAGCCTATCACTGAGCTCATGCCAGAGAAAGACCCTGCTCCCCTTAGTAGGGAACCCACTTGGAAACTGAGCAGCCTATGGGCTTCCTTTGAACAGAGGGTCTAGGTCCTCTCCAAGCATGGTCCTTAGCTGGAGTATTGGTCTCTGCAGGGCCCCCAGGGCCCATGTATTTTTATTTATTTATTTATTTATTGCTGATATATGAGTCTATGGGGGGCATTCTTATTCAATTTTCCACAGGAAGAACTTCATGAGCCCCTCCCTCATCTATGCTGAAATGCTTGGATTTTGGCTTGATCTGTGCGGGTCCTGTGCATGCAGTCACATCTGCTATGAGTTCATATATGCAATGGTTCTAGCATGTCTGGCAAGTGGTCCCAGAGACACGCATGAAATGAAACACGAATGCTTTGCTGCAGACATCCGCTACCTCTGGCTCTTGTCTCTTGACCTCTTCTTCCATGATGATCTTTGAGCTTGGGGTTGGGGGTAAGGAAGTGTGATGTACATATCCCGTTAAGACCAGAGCTTTCCAATCTCTTGTTCTCTGCATGTTGACCAATTCTGGATATCTCTATTAATCACCATCTATGAAAAAAAGAAATGTCTCTGAAGAAGGTCAAAAGATGCACTGACTTAGAAGTTCCCAGGTGATGTAGCTGGGCTTAAGCAGGGGCAGCTAGGCTCTTCTTTTTGCTGCAGGAGGCCTCGTGGACTGGACTTCTGAAGCAAACTCTCTGGGAGCTCCAGGAATTTGCCACTGGCACCTGCACTAAACCTGACTGAAGCTCTCAGGAGTGACTGTGTGCTGAGCTGTCAGGCGACTCAGAATGTAGAGGAGCATCAGGGGAAAGGGGTGGGGGAGAGGGAAGCCAACTGCCGCTGGCTTTCTGAAGAGATGGAGTAGTTTATTCATTTAGCTTCTTTGCTTCCAAATGTGTGAGAAAGACCACAGAGCAGGTAGAGCACCATTCAGTAAAGGTAAAAGCACCAGCCAGGAAAGTTCTTCTGTGCTCCCAGAAACATTCTGGAAGATTAAGGATTTTGATGGGAACAAAGGAATCGGGAAGAGGACATGACTGCTGACAGCCGCTGTGGGTGACTTTTTCTTAGGAATGAAAGCAAAGGCAGACAGGGGTGAATATCTCTGGTAAAGTCAATTTTGGCTGAGCAAAGAAAATGTGAAAAATCACCAAAATAATGTGACTCCCCAATAAAGGGCAAATAACTGTCATACACCCAGTGGAGGCTCATTACCAGGTGAAGAGAAGGAATGAGGGCCTGGCAGTGTAGTAAAACAGTCTTAGCATTTTGGGAGGCTGAGGCAGGAGGCCCACAAATCCAAGAACAGCATTGGCTGCAGAGGTCTAGGTCAGTCCTGACAACTTAGTAAGACCATGTCTCAAAAATCTAAACAAATATATTTAAAAAGATGGCTAAGGATGCAGTTTAGTGGTAGAGTGGTTGTTCAGCGTGCAAGAGAACCCTAGGCTTATATCTTAGTACTGAAAAAAAAAAGTGGGGGTGGAGGAATAAAAAGAAGGAATTCATTTGATACTCTAGTCAAAAACTAGGCAAGGGAGTCCTCCATCCATTTACCCACCCCTCTGTCCATTGGTATGTATCCACTCATCAATGCATCTACACATATATCCACCTACCCATCTCACATTCTCTTTTGGGCCCAGTGGTGGTGTGGCTTTCAGAACACTGGCCGCTCACCCCATGCTGTGCGGATTCATGTGATCCTCTAAGAGGAGAGCCTGAGAGTGTCATGCCATCAGCAGTTCTCCTCGTATTGTGCTCAAGAACTTTTATTCTGAGGATATATTGATGCGTTCGCTAATGGGATGCGCCAAGATTCGGCTCTCATAACGTTCGGTGCGGTGTTGTTTATAATAATTGGAATTAGAAACAACCTGAGGATTATATTGCACTCATTCTGAACACCCATATTCATAAAGCAGACTATCACACCCCTATAAAAATGATTTTGAAGAAGGATCTCTCGTAAAACAGGAAGCATCCATACTTTTAAAGATGGAAACCAATTTACAAAACAATATATCATAAGCAAACCTAACAAGAATTAAAATCTCTGCCTGAAATTGCCGAGGCATTTTATAAGATTCCAGAAGGGGAACAAAAAAAAAAAAAAAAGAGGATAAACATTGAAGACTCAGTGTGAGTGTGGACGGGACCATGTCATGTGTGACAAACAGCACAGCTTTTGTCTGGAGTGTGACAGCCAGCTCAGGACCATTTTGGCCACTGACCACCTGACTCCTTAATCTTTGCCTGTTCATGCAAGAAGGAACCCATCAGATTAAGGTAGATACATTTCCTGACCAATCCATTCTGGGTTCTTGCTACTAGTTAGTCATCTCTACCCCTAGGGACCAGTCCCAAAGGGGCTACATGGAAGCCTTTCTTTTCCCCATGCCTCAGCCTTCCAGCAACTGCCCCTTAATTGTCTACTGGCTTGGCTCAGCACAGTGATGATGGAGAATCCCTCAGTCACAGGAGGTTCTGGACAAATAGCTTTTTCTTATTCATGTTGGCACTGCTTGGCATTCCTCCCTGCCTCAACAGAGGTGCTGAGTCCTACTGTAAACCAATAAATGCTGTAGACCTGGCCTCAGCTTTGCTAGGCTCCTCACCTCAAAGCCATTTGTGCCTTATTGTGGGGGCAATGAATGACAGGTGAGTCAGCACTGTTCTGGGTCCCCTGCTCTTGGGTTGAGGTCCTGGGCAGTCTGCCCTTAGTGTGATGCCTGTCCCTGGGCTTGGTTCCCATTTGCCTGGCCACAGAGGAATTGCTATACCTCCTTTCCCTCATATTGACTTTGTGTCAAGGTTTTTGCTGAGTTGTGAATTGAAAATGCTTTCTTTGGAGGAGGGTCTGAGATGGGACACACAGGTGTCCTGTGCCTGCCCAGATTGTTCATGCAGATCACGGGCGGTGGTCCTCATCAGCTATTGACCTTGATGGCTCTGGTTCCCACTGACTGTGGTCCTCACTAACTGTCATCCATGGGTTGACATCATCATCACCGTCATCATCACTGCTTGCTATGGGTTCTCAATAAGAGTAGCTGGAGCTGTCTGTCTCAGTGAGTGAGAGCTCAGCATGATTCAGAGAGAGCCTGTTCAGAGTCTCTCCTCTGGGGTTCTGAGTGTCAGGTTTATAGCTCCAAGCATCTTGATCAGATTAGCCAGAGTCCTGTAGAAGGACCATCATCTTGCTTCGTTTCCAGCTCTCCTAGGTCAGGTCTGAGTCCTGTCCTCCAGCAGAAGGATCCTGACTCTATGGAGGTAGTGGACCTCATTCCCAACTGTCTATCTAAATGCTGTGACCCTTTCCAGGGAGCCCAGGACTTTCTGTGTTCATTATGGGGAATGCTGCAGCCAGTCTAGGAGGCTGACCACTTGAGAGAAGGCTCTTCAGAAAGAGAGGATATGACTTTTCAGGCCTACACCATGGCAGATTGTTCCAAAGGTTTTAAAACTCACTTTAAATAATGATGGTGGTAGTGGTGATGATGATAATGATGATGGCGATGATTGCAGTAAAATGGCAGAGTGAGGTGCTTGCCACTGAGTTGGATGACCTGAGTTTGATTCCTGGGACCTACAAATTAAAAAGAGAGAACTGTCTCTGAGCTTCTATACATGCCCCTGTGGCACGCACATTTTTCTCATGCCAGACAAAACCAGACACTTCACAGTATGAGCATAAGGTAGGATGTCCTGGCAATTCAGCAGGCACCATGCAGGTGAGGACAGTAGGCTCAAACCTGTGTGAAGAACATTGACTGGGCTGACAGGACCAGTTTATAGTGTCCTCCTCCCACAGCTGCCAAACAGACAAGAAACAAACTCAAATGTAGGGCAAAGTCTCCTCAAAGTCAAACCCAAAAACATTTCCAGTAAGAATCAGTTAAACTACAATTCAGTTATGCAAGCAGAGAAAAGATGAAGCCAGAGGAGGCCTTCGGTGAAGACTGGTACACCTTCTCACCACGCGCACAGTGTAAAGGGGCCAGAACAACAGTGTCGCTTTCATCTCCTTTTGTCAATAAAATTAAACTTGAAATAGAAGATCTGATTCAAAAATAAAATTAGAATGGGAAACCAACTTTCTACTTGAGCTACAGAACTCAGAAGGATGCTTTGAAAGAGTTCCCAAGGGGAAAGGGAAGGGAGGCAAAGGAGGAAGGAGGAGGAGGAAGAAGAGGAAGGGAAGGGAGGGAGGGAGGGAAGGAACAGAAGAAAAGAGAGGGTAGAGAAAAGGGGGAAAGACAAAAGAGAGGTGCAGGGAGGGGAGGGAAGAGTGCAGAGGAAGGGGGTGGGAAGTGAATTCAGAGTCCTACACAGGCTGTAGGCAGTCCTAATGCAGGCTGATGCCCAAACTCAGTACCCATTGACAAGGACACTGTGGATTCCGCTAACAGAAGGGGCCCAGGAAACAGATGATCTCTGGTTTTAAAAGGAAAACAGGATGATGGAAAATGTCCTGTGAGCTGAGGGAGAATTCTGACTCCAAAGCAGAGAGGGGTGGAGAGCTTTGTGATTTGGCATGGGAGCATCTTCTGTCCTCATCTGTCTTCCCATCTGCTTAGCTGCTCCTCAGAGCACACTGGACAGTGACACCACGTGTGTAGATGGAGGATGCCCTCTGGCTCCCCACTCATACCAGCAGCAAACCTTGGCAACACCACAGCAGCAGCCTAGGCAACACCAAGAGGCTCACAGAGCCTGCTGTGGGTCTCTTTACCTCTCATGCTCACATATGGTCCTTGCAGCCCTTGTCCTTCGGAAGGCCTAGAAGTTAGGAAGATTCCTTGATAGGCAGACAGGTAGGGAAAGGGGCTATGGCTAGCTAATAAAGATGGTTAACCTCCAAAACGACTGGCTTCCTCAACCTCCTAACCTCAACAAAGGCTAGGCAGCTTAAAACAAAGGCTCTGATACAGACTATATTGCCTGCTTTCTGATCACTTACCCCTGATGGGACTTCCCTACCAGGCCACAGAGGAGGAAGATGAACTCAGTCTTCATGTGACTACATGAGCTGGGGTATCTGGGTAAGGGGGCACCCCTATTCTGAGGAATAGAAGAGAGGGGATTTGGGAAGGAAAGTCGGACTGGGAGGAGAGGAAGGAGGGTCTACAATCGAAATGTAAATTGAATTGATTAATTTAAAAATTACAAAGAAAACCAAAACAAACAAACAAACAAAAACCAAAGGCTTTTTCTCCTATCTGTAGGGCCTCCTGCCCGTGAACTGGTCTGATAAGACCAGATGTGTTTACCCCAAACTTGTAAACCTGCCAGCCTCCCTGTCTTTTTCAAGCTGGGCAGTTTTAAGCTGGGAAAGAAAGACTCCTCCAAAGACCTTTAAACCACCAGCCCTCAAGAAAAGACCCGGCTGTTGCCTCCCAAGTCCCACCTCTGCTTTATGGAGGGTCTTGCTTTCTGTGTGTGTGCAGTTTGTGTGTGTGTGTGTGTGTGTGTGTGTGTGTGTGTTTGTGTTTCCTCACCCCTAATAAAAGCATTTCTTCATCTGCTGATTCTGTCTCATGTGTTCAAAATTTTCTCAGCTGCTTCCTGTTAAGATCAAGAGTTTTCCTACCTTTTAATTCTTTGACCAACAAAGAAAATGAACCCGATCAAGACCTCTGGATGGGAACAGTTCTCTTAGGCTGGGGCAATCAGGACCCCTCTTCAAAGCAGCACTGCCCGCTCCACCTTGCGATCAGGGTACCTGGGGCACAGGTGGGATGAGGTCATGAAGCAACATAGCATAGTGTCCCCAGGTCCCCAGGTCCCCAGGTCCCTAGGTCCAGGATCACAGCAGCACAGGAAGCCCCTAAAGAGTGCTTTGCAGGCACTCCAGCTTCATGTGTCCAAAGAGCAATTCTGGGTTCTCAGCTAATTAAGGTTCCACTTCCTATCTGCACATCTTCCTACATGATGCTTCCATCCAGGAGAGGGTCCCCTAGCTCTAAGCATCTCTAATGACCTTGTACAAGGTCACAAACACGGGTCCTCCTGAACCCTTCCCTATCTCACGTACTGATAGTTGGGAAACTGGGAGGTTCTGCTTAGACACATTTAGACATCAAATCTCTTTCAATGGCTTCACTTTTCCTGAGTACTCCTGGATTCAGGCCAGTGTCCCACGTCCCTCTTGGTATCTGACCCTGCTTTCTTTGGAACACCATCCATATGGTCTAAGCCCCTCTATTCTTACAGCCCTCTAAGAAAGACTAACCTAAGCAGAGCAGCCTGGCTCCTTGTACCCTTTCATTGTGTGCTGAGCTCTGGGTACCACTGCTCATCCACAAGCAGCCTGCTCTTAAGATGGGCTGGTCTCTGATATGCCCATCTGGCCCCAGAACTATGAGGTGAAGAAGTAGCTCCTCCCAGCATCATACATGGCTTCTCTTGTTGCCTGTATCCTGCCCTTTTCAAAGTCCTTATCAGGACAGGTTCTTTGAACACAGCTATGGTTTTCTAACTCTGTCCTCAGCACATGAAAGATGCCTGGACATGAAGGAGCCCATAAGAACCACCAACTGATTGACTTATCAGCTCCAGCACTCATGAATGGCCCTAATGGTACCTTCTGAGCACAGCGTGTTGGCATTTGAGCCGCTGCTGTCTGCACCTTGCAGTCACAAATGCAGCAGAAGCCAGGCCTGGGAGAGTCTCCAGGGCCCAGCACGTGGACCAACAGCAGGTAATTGAACGTGGGTATATCAGAGGTCTGTCATCAATTCTTATAAATGTCACTTTGTGCCTGGGCTTTTCTTGTGGTTTTGCTTTTTCCTGGACTCAGTGTTGTTTTTCCCAGAACAGCATGGGGAATTCAGAGGGCTCCATCTCCATTTGATTTAGCTTCCCAAATGCCTAGCCACTGATGAAGTCTGACATTGTCTTTATAGAGTGAGTTGTTAATAGAGGCGAAGCTGGCTTCACAGTGATTCTTCCTGACCCACGGGAGGGCTCGGGGAAGTGCCCTTGCCGAATGAGTGCTCAGCACACATGGGAAGTCCAAGGGACTAGCCTATTCATGTGGGCGCCTAAATTGCAGGATAGAGAGAAGGATGATTGGCCTGGTTAGCTCATGGGGGCCGTGTTAGAACACGACACAGCCTTTGGTGATTCAGGCACTGTCGACTGTAGCACAAAGCATTTCGCCTAACGCACAGCAGATATTCCCTTAAGTAAGAAGTAAGGACCATTTCATGCAAATGAGAGGACCAGAAAAAAAGAAAAGAAAAGAAAAGAAAAAAGCAACAACACAGCACAAATTGCAGAACCCAGACTAGAAATAGGTCTTCCAACCCCCCAGAGTTGCACTGCAACTGAGCGTTCCCATCCTGGCAAGATTTTCTTAAGGCGTTATTGCCTAGTTCTAACCCAGCAGCTAAGCCTGACACACGCCAGTTCTCTGGAAGCTTAAGCCTTCCACAGGCCAGCTGGCTCTGTCCCAAATCCCCTCAAGGGAACCCTCCCCTTCCCCCACTCCAAGACCTTGCTCATAGGGAAAATAGGACAATGGCTGTGCAGGGGTCCATGGCTGAAATTATTTTCCCCCAGTGTGGGTGAGGTTGCTTTCACTCTGTGATTAAAGCCCACGTGAATCTGACTCTCCTATCACTCAGGATACTGGGAATTTTTCATGACAAACTAATGACTTCCAAGAATGAAATAAACTCTACACACATTTCCATGGAAAATGTATCATTTCTGAAAAATAATTAAAGCGAGTCAGACGGAGTCTTTTCTAGGAGGACATGAATATAGAAAGGGGTCATCTGTAACTGCAGGGAGTCATGCTTGAGCTGATGGGTCCTCACGCCACCTGCCTGCTGTTAATACACATGATTAATGTCAGGGAAGACATTCCCTGCTACCCCAGATCTCCCAGCGGCAGGTCTTGAAGTCTGGGTCTGACCCATGCTACCTTTTAACAGGACACCACAGAAATACAGGTAACAGAAGTGAAACTCTCTTTCCCCAAACCTGTGGGGAAGCCGGTGAGCAGGTTCATTTTCCGCACAAACAATCACATCATGATGGGTCAGGATGGGGCATGAAGGCAAGAGCCAGTGTGTGTGTGGCACAGCCATAATTCCCCTGAGGACACATGCCAAGAAGGGGCTTAAGGCTTTGGCAACAAGAGCAGCCTGTGAGGATCCCCTCCAGTCTGTACAGCTGCTGTAGCCCAGTCTGGGTAAGGAGAAGACGGGGTTTGGAGTGATGGGCTCCTTTCCAAGGCATGACCCAGAGGTGATTCTTAAGCCCTCTCTAGTAGACAGCCATCTAGACATCCTGTCTCTCTTTTCTTCTTCTTCTTCTTCTTCTTCTTCTTCTTCTTCTTCTTCTTCTTCTTCTTCTTCTTCTTCTTCTTCTTCTGTCAACATGGTGTAGAAAACAAAATGCAATGCAAAATCGAGTATGTTATCATAATCTCCTGAAGATCTGGGGGGAAGGAAAGGCTTGTGTTTGACTTTTAAACAACTCTTTTAATCTATCATTAATTGCCTAAATAGGGTATGGCACATTTGTCTCAGCTGTCCCCTGCTGCCAAAACAAAACACCAGGGGCTCATGGCTAAAACATAAGATACTTGCCACCTACGGCTCTGGACACTGGACCTTCAAGGTCACTATACCCGTTCATTCATGAACAGGGCTCCTCCTGGCTTGAAGAGAAGTCAACAACAGTCAACACAAGTTTGCTGTTTTTCAAGAATGTAGGAATACAGAAGGGAGCACAGCGCACTGGGTTTGATAGAAGAAGGGTTCTGTGAGTGCTGATAAAGAAAAAGCATCTCAGGGCCAACAAGATGGCTCTTCAGGTAGTGGTGCTTGCCACCATGCCTTATGACCTGAGTTTGATCCTTGGAATCACATCAAGGAAAGAGAGACTAGATACCTGTTGGTTGTCCTCTTATCCCCATATGGTCACTATGGTATGTGGGCTAGCATGCACATGAATACACAAAATAAAGTATTTTTTTAAATAAAATAAATATATTACAGATAAGCTATGTCCCACAGGTCAAAGACCTATGATGTCTCTTTCTATTCTTCTCAGTATAGTGGGAATTGGCCCCAATTTATGACCTCACTGAATCCAAGTGTTCTCTTATAACCCCATCTCCAGGGGCTGGAGAGATGCCTCAGTAGTTAAGAGTTCATAATGACCTGTAGGGGATCCACCTGCAGTTCTCAGTACCTATGTTGGTACTGAGCTTCTAGCTACCTGTAATGCCAACTCCAGATAACTCAATGCCTTTGGCCTCTGAGGGCACCTGCACTCACGTGTGCACACGCACATACACACACACAAACATACATCAAGATAGTAAAAGTAAGTCTTAAATCACATGCTCATCTCCATTGGCAGTGAAGCTCTCAAGCTCCTGAAGAGCAGGGTGTGGTTCGGTCTCTGGCAGCAGGGACACAGGTAACAGGTGCAGAGGTGTCTCGTCATTCTTCTGGTGTGTGGATCCCTTGCCCTAGGTAGCCTCAGCTTCAGCCCAGGTCCTGGGCGTTCAGCAGTCACTCTCAAGAGCCCAGCTGTTGTTGGAATCTGGTGGACGCCCTATTGAAGACTGGCCCTCACTCTTCCTTTGACATTCACTGTCTGCTGTGTTAATCTCTCTGTGTGTTCTTGATAGTGTTATTATTCACGGATGCCCAGCTAACACTTTTATGACTATTGGCAGTGAGGATGGGGGCAGTATAGTTTCTGATGGACCTTTGCCTACTCCCTGGGTGTGTTGTTCCTGAGGGCTGAGTCAAACTGTGGATCTCTCCTGACTTCTAAAAGTTTTCATTTTTTTTCCTCTTGAAATGTCTAGTCACTGAATACATTGCTCCTGCACAAGGGCTGTTTTCTCTTGAGTGGCGTCTACTTTTTGTGTCTGCCTGTTTTGACAGCATCTGCATCCCAGGCTCTTGACCTCACCCGTGTCTGTGTTCCTAGCCAGAGACAAAGCAAGACCAACCACACTCTAGGTTCTCTCTGTAAAGCGGGGCAGGAGGAAGCACTGAAAATGTTCTTAGGCTATTAAAGCATTGGCATACTTAAGGCTCTGGGGACAGTGTGGAGACTATCCCCAGCCCCAGGATGCTCATCATTAGCAGGGTCTGGGTGTTCTGATATTAAGGACCCAGGTAGCAGTTTCAAAGTCCCCACTTGTCTCTGACGGGTTTTCTTCACCGAACGTTCACACAACATAGAAAACTGGTGTTGATTGTTGTCGACAGCTTCAACTGAGCTGTCCGTGTGGGGAGTCCCATTCATATTCACATTCACAGGTTTTGTTAATGAGTGTCTCTGTGAATCCTCTTATAGCACGGAGAGCAGCTTCTAGAGAACGATTGGCAAGGGATGACACAAGGGTTCCTTAAAATAACACGAAGAAACGAGAAAACCCTCAAAAGCAGAACAATCTTATCACATAGCCACTGACAGAAGGTTTCCCAGGCCAGGGACTCCCAAGAAAATGGAGATGCAATGGGCAGGCAGGACTATCTGGCACGAGGCATCAGACAGTCGCTGCATAGACTGTGGTGTATAGGAGACTTTCCTGTGGAGAGCACATGCTACCACCTTTGCTCATATCTGTTCTCATCCATCATCTGGCCCACTTGACAAACATGTGAGATTTGCATGATAATACCTGCTTGGCCCAGAGTCAGGCTTCAGGACACGAAGGAATCTTTATCTTAGCAAGCTTCCGGGATTTACAGTTCCCTTCCTTGCTTGTAGACTGACATAGGACACGCGACTCTGGGATCTGTGGGTAAAATGCATGACTGAAAAATTGTGAGCATAGTGTAGAGAGGAGGGTCGTAGTTAAAGGAAGGAATTAGAGGCCTGAGCCGTTCTGGTGTGGGGACCCTGTCAAGTTAGCATGCGTTAGGCTTGGAGTGGAAGGTGATGTGAGTCATCAAGTATAGGCTGAGGCTCCTCACTGAGGTGTGGTCTTTGCCTGGCACAGATGGCATGCAGAGGCACACTTATGACTAAGGTACGAGTTGGTAGGGAAGAACTGTCTGTTTCTACACTGTCTGCGAGTGGCCTGGGTATATTCTGTGAAGAGGGAGAGTCAGATACTCTGAGTGTTAATTCCATGGAGGACAGCAAGGCATTCACAGACCTGGACTGACAGACAGTGGGAATTAGAAGGTGATGTAGCCAATACCAAAGAACTAAGAGAGAACTAAAAAAAGAACAAAACATAGGAGGGATGAAAAATAGCTTGGAATATGGATGGCAAGCACAAGTGATGAAAATGAAAAGATAGTTTATTTTAAAGAGCAAGACCCAGGGGCTGGAGAGATGGCTCAGTGGTTAAGAGCAAGATCTGCCCTTGTAGAGGATCCAAGTTTGATTTCTCATCATTTATGTTGGGTGGCTCACAACTATCTATGATTCCAGCTCCAGGGGATCCAATGTTGTCTTCTGGCCTCTGTGGGTACTGCATTCATGTGAACACCCCCACCCCACCCCACAGAGAGGGGGTAGGGGAGAGAGAGAGAACACATAGAACAAACACACATAGAAATCAAAAGTAAAAAAAAAATAATTACTTTAAAAGGCATGACCCAAAGACTGTGGGCACAGAGAGGTTGTGGTTGAAAGGGATAACGAACCTGGGTGTTTCTGGCCAACACTGGTGCAGTTTTCACCACATAGCAAACATCACCTGGTGGTGTGATTTTGTAGGATAAGGATAGTCCTCTGGGTCCTGTAACAACTGTAATACTCTGCACACTTGATGAGGATGCTTCAAGTCACTTGGAGGGAAAGCTAATACAATAAAGTATCTTCTTTTAATCCACTACAATTACAGTGAAACTTCAAAACTATGTAAGTGTCAAGCAACTGCACCAGAAGTCAGCAGCAATACAGAAATCTAAATGTGACAGCTTGAAAGATACTCATCTGAAAACACAGACCTGTTCTTCTTGGAATTTGGGAACTTCACCAAGACGAAGTATGTTACAGATTCTGAAAAAAATGTCTGTAAACTGAAAAGGGTTGTGGTCATGCAAAGGTTGTCTGTGGATAAAATGAAATTAAACTAGAGACCAGAATGAAAAGCATTCTTCGAACTTCCTCAGACATTTGGAAGATAAGTTATACTAGGAAAGGAGAAAAATCTAAAGGGAAATTTAGAATGTACTTTTAAAAGAAATGAAGATATCACAGACTACTGTAGTCCCCATGGTCTTAAGGAGACAGGTCTTAAGGAGAACCTCAGTGATGCACACACACCTGTTAAAAAGAAAGATCTTCCTTAGTGACTTCTAGAAACTCTCAGGAGGGAATAAAATGAATCAGAAGAAAGCACATAGCCAACTAGGAGCAGGGCACAATAAAGATGAACCAGACTACACAGGGTAGTAACAGACCCTCACTTTCATGAAGGAGTTTTAGAAGAGACAGCCTCCCCAGCAACTCTCACAGACTCCCAGGGTGCTGACGTGCCCATCCTACCCTCTTCCTCACTATAGCAAGGACCAGCATTGCTGTGACTCAAATCCAATGGAAACCAGGCAAGGCAAAGAGAAGCTTAGGCAAGCCCTTGTCACACACAGAGATACAACAATTCCAAACAGAGTCTTAGCAAATAGAAACAGAGTAGTAGATCATTGGCAGATTCAGGTGTTGAGCACTGGAAAGCTAGTTAACGGGACTCACCACATTAGCAATGGATAAAGGTGAAAGTACACAATGATATTAACTGATGACAAAGAAAGAAAGTTCCTTTTAGAGCCGAAGGCATCTCCACAGAGTATTCATGGCAAGCTGGGAACAGACAACTAAAAGCAGGCACCTGAGCTAAACATAAACTGATGTTGGACTCAGAGTGAAAAGCAGGATGAGTTCCTCCTAAGAGTAAGACAGACATTTGCACCCATACTTCTGCTCAGCATCATATGGGGTTTTCTAGCCCTTCGCTTTATGTACACAATGTTTAGCGAAGAAAGGCTTTCAAAGATTGTCTAACTTGGCAAAGGAAGATGACATCTCTGGAAATGGTAGGGCTAGGGTTTGACTACAAAGTTCTGAACGAGTTACACCACGAGCAGTGTCTCTAATTGTCCCTAACTCTATAGTGTGCACCAACCCCATTTTACAGACAGGGAGACTAAGGCTAGAAGAATGAAGGCAACTCAAGTTTTACAAGCTAGAAAGCTTGTAAAGCTAAATGAAGACAATAGTAGCCCATAGTAACCTAAGTCTCTCTTCTCTCTCTCTCTCTCTTTCTCTCTCTCTGTGTGTGTGTGTGTGTGTGTGTGTGAGAGAGAGAGAGAGAGAGAGAGAGAGAGAGAGAGAGAGAGAAGAGATAGAGAGACAGAGAGAGAGAGGAGGGGGGAGGTAGAGGGAGAACAAACACATGAGGGCACGTGTGTGGACACATAAAGAGACCAGAGGACAATTTGTTGGAATGGGTTCTCTCCTTCCACCATGCAGGCTCCAGGAGTTGAACTCAGGTCTTCAGGCTTGGAAACCAGTGCCTTACCCACTGAGCCATCACACTGGCCCACTCAGAGAAAGTAGGGGAAACCCACAGGGATAATGAACCTGGGGATCAGAAGTCTCGCAGTTGCACTGATGTCTGTTCTCACACTGAACTATAGATCCCACTAGGCTCCAGCTAATGTCCTAGTCAGCCTTTTCCTAGAAACTGGCTGGCTTATCTTCAATTTCACATAAGCAGAAGACCTTGGGTATCCCAAACAACTTTGAACAGGAGAAGAACATGGTTGGAAATAGATCTATCTCTGCACGGAACAGACCAGAAAGTACAGAAATAGACCTGGACATATGTGAATAGAAGATTTTGACAAAGCTGTGAAAACAATTCAGTAAGGAAAGGGTTCTTTTCCAAGATATGGTATGCTGGGACAGTTGGCATAAACATGGAATGAAAAAAAAAAAAAAAGAGTTTCATCATACCTAATTCAAAAATGGGTCAGGGCTTAAAATACTAAAGGTAGATTCTAAAACATTTAAAACTTCTGTAACTTTAAGCAGGGGAAAAACAACTCTTTTATTACTAAAAAGTAGAATCTGTCGAGGAAACTTCTGGTCTCTGAAACATCATTAGCAGAGCTGAGAGACAAACTGCAGACAAGGAGGAAGCATTGGAGAGGCATACCATGGAGGAAAAGCACACAGATTGCATGCAAAAATCACACACACACACACACACACACCTCAAGAAGAAGACAACCCAGCAAAAAAGAAAATGAACAAGATATTCATAAACTGCTCAATAGAGAGAATCCGTGGAAAGCAAATAGTGTATTAAAAGTAGCTCCCATCCCAGGCACTGGGGAGAAACAACCTGAGCTTTCCATCAGAAAGGGCTTGCTGTGATCAAAGTCTAAAAGTACCTAGGGAGGAAGCTCAGCAGCTGAGGTTCATACATTCCTAGGGGAATGTATCAATGCAGGGTGCCATTTGTCCAGTTCTTAAACTGGGCTTACGGAGACTTTCATTCCCATGTGAACTAACCCTTCTATAGGAGGAAATCTCTCCTGCTATCCAGACTGAATAAAGCATACTTGAATTCTTGGGTACCCATGGGAAGAAATGGGACCATCAGGAGAGGCAGCAGAGCATGGTGGACTGACCCTAGCAGAACCACCTGAGTCCTTTGGGTGAGCACACATGCTCCCAGTGTTCTCAGCTTGAGAACTGACCTGGTTTTTCATCTACTTTGGTGCTCTCTAAGGGCCCAAGGGAATCCAAGCCATTTGGCCACAATGGGGTACTTTCATGGCCCAAGCATGATTCTTAGTGTTTTATTTGATCACACAGAATAAAAGACCCTAGACTAGACACCAAGACATAAAACCTTGCTGCGTGGGTCCCCTGCCCATCCTGCAAAGAGCTACCCATACCACCTATCTCTGGGCTGCATCAGGCTCTAATGGGCTCTGCAGAGCTGTGCTTCTTTTGGCTGAATCCTTATGCACTATCAGCTCTGTGTTTCCCTAAGGGTTTTACAAGGTGAAATGTAGCTTGTCTTCTATCCCTTCTCTCTCCCTGGCACTGCATCTTTCTCCAGACACCGAGAGCTGTGCTAATCAGGAGCTTTTGACTCAGAAAACGGTTCTGTGGATCACCTGCTTTCCAGAATTTAGTGTCTTCAAGATCCTAATTAGCATAAGACCATTTTGCAGTCCAGTAAAGATAATCAAAGCCATGTCTATTTAGTCCAAGAGTACTTTCTCTTTCTCAGTCAACCATAATTTGATCAGATTTCTGGGAGGTTTTTTTTTTTGGGTCCATACTTGTGGAAATGTGAAATAACGAAGCAGTTAAAATTCATGATCTACACTTTTGTGTCATTATTATTGCATTAGCATGAAATTACACTTCTAGTTAGTCATAATTACACTCGTAATTATTCAATTTATCACCATAGGTCCTCCTGGAAGTTTTATTGGAGGATTTATTAACATTAATAAATTGTTTTTCTTCATCTCCCTGTTAAGAATTCTTCTCATGTGTGATATGATGTATTGCCCAAAAAGTTATCACCAACCCTAAGCTTTCGGGGCTGTGAGGTCCACCCAGCATGCAACTCCATGGCCAGAGTCATCATGAAATTGCTGGTGCCATGGCTGGCTCAGGATGGATTTGACTAGAACTTCCCTCTCCCTGGGTGTCCCCCATCTGGCCCATGGAGCTCTCTCTCTGCAGCTCACAGGTTGGCTTGAAATCTACCTGGACTCTTGCTGGCTGGGCACTTCCATCCTCTGATACACTGTTCTAGCTTCATTTCAGTTGCCGTGATGGAATGTGCCTACTGAAAATGACCTAAGGGAGGAAGGGCCTTGTTTATTTGAATTGCAAGCCCAGATTACAGCCTGTTATTGTGAGGAAGACAAGGTAGGAACTCTAGGTACCATCCCAAGAGCAGAGCAAGAATGAATGCGTGTGCGCTCGCTTGCTTGTGCCTAGCTGCATATTCCCACACTTACACAGTGCGGGAACCCTTGCATAGGGAATTGTGATGGCAATCTTGGTTGTCAGTTTTACTACATCTGGAATCAATGAAAAACCAAGCAGACAGGCACACACATGAGGGATTTTAAATGGATAACTTGAGGTGGGAAGGCCCAACCTAAATCTGAACCACACCTTTTGGTGGTAGCCTACGTAAAGGAATACATTAAAAAAGAAGCTTTTTTTCCCCCTTTATGTCCTCATTCTCACTGGCAAGTTCATCTATCCTTATGTTGAGACATTCTCTCACCGCTATTGGAACATACTTATTTGTATTCCAATACAGACTGAAGACTTGCAACCCTCTAGTACTTCCCTGGGACCCTAGACTTGGACTTCTAGACCTCCAGGCTGCTGGACTGAACAACTGCCAGATGTTTGGTCTAGTGGTTGGGAGACAGGCATTGTCAGACTACCCAAACCACAGCAGGCAAGCAACTCCTTTGAATCACATGCTGTATTGGTTCTGTTCCTTGACTAGTGCAGGGAAGAGGCTGTTCATGTTGGGAAAGTCCTTGCCGAACACTGATTCTGCCAACGGCTCCCCTAGCCTTTCTAATCCAGATTGTTATTTATACTGCCACCCAGTGCTATGGTCTCTGGCTGCCCTGGGGAACTAAAGCACTGAGAATCTTGGAAACTCCAGCTCCCATTTACCACACATAGTGTGTCCTCCCCCATAGCTCTCACCTACTGCACAGTGTGTCCACATATCCCATCTACTGTGCAGAGCAGTGTGTCCTGCTCACAGCCTTTGTCTGAACACACCGTCTACACTACTGGACACTGACTCAGAGGGTCTATGAGGTTTCTGATAGTTTTACTTTTGTCCTCACTGCACATCTATGGAGTCAGTTTCAATTTCATCCTCTCTTTCAAAGTATTTAACTGACATGAGGGAAAGCCAACCTAACATGAAGGGGCAGGGACCCAAGTCATGTTCTCAGCTGCTATTGGTTGAGATTCTGTGTGCTCACACTGGCCAAATCTCTGCATCCTTATCACAGGCTTTCTCTCCTGAGATCTGGCCCTTCCTGAACACCTGTTCAGAAAACTACTTGCTGATTTAGAGATCCAGTCTGGGCAGAGGGGTTCCAAGTGCCCACACACTGCGCAGCATCCTCACCAGGCCTGCCCCCTGTGTTCTGGGTTGAAAGATTGCTCTTCATGTGACAGCAAGCTTTAGGACCCACTCTTCCCACAGTTACCACACAAGTCAAACACAAATCATCACTCTCCCCAACCCCTGTGATGGAAGTTTTGGTTTCTTTTAAAACTCAGTTGTGTTATATAAATGTTTTTGTTTTAATCCCAGCTTGGGACTTTAGTTTGCGTTTAGTTTGTCCATAGCTGATAATTGCCTCCTGCAGGGCATGGTCCTTGCCTGCTGCTAACAGCCTGCCTTGTGCAACATGGACAGGGGCGTGGTCTAGGACTCTGTGGGACATAAATATGAGAGCCCAGAAAGAGATGGTATGGCAGTTTGGAGAGACCAGAGACAGACTGTTCGGTGGCTTGGAGGAAACAGAGAAATGTTTCAACTCAGTGGCTTGGGGAAGACTGATTGCTGTGTTTGCTGTTGATGAAGATTGGTATATAGCTCCCAAAGAATCCATCAGCCCTAGATAGCTGGGAGAAGTATAGGGGTCTGTGTCCCCTCTCCCCACTAACTTTCTCTCTCTTACCTAGGATTAAAGGGTTGGTGGAGGGAGTTAGAGGCTTAAATACCCCAAATAAAATAGAGTTTAAAAACAAGCACAACCCCCTCCCAGTACCTTTTTTATGTACAAAACTATGCTGGCTGCTGGAATCACATGGTTGCAAGAATGGTTCTGATCTTGGGGGACTATCTTGTATGGTCAGGTGATCCCAATGTGAAATAATTAAACAGGAAACACAGGTACCATCCAGGTGTGGGTCCTTGGAAATCTAGGAACTTCTGAGTATGGGATGCTTGTCTTCACTCCTCTCTTTAACCACCACTACACGGCAAAGGGTAGAGACAAGGGGCTCCACAGATAGGTTTCATGGGCTGTAGATTCTGGTCTAAGGGAACCTGGCAGTTTGGGGAAGGACTGTGGAACTACCTCTGTAATGCTACGTAGGAGGTAAGAGACTCTGTCCTCCTGGACCCCAGGAGATCAGAGGTGGCCCAGGAGTTCTGCCGGCTCCAGCTCAGTCTTAGCCCAGGGTGATCCTGGTGAGGGATGCATGTGGTCATTATTTCATAATTCATTTTTCTTAGGACTAGAGCCACAGAGCAGTTATTTGCATAGCTTCAAGACAAGGAGATGAAGAAAATAATGAATATCCATAGACAAAAATACATAATGAACACTGCCTCTAGGCTCTACTGGTCTTTGGCTGGCTGCACCTCCTTTCATTTAAGGAGGCTCACCACATGATCCCATTTGCAATAAACCTGCATAAGCTCAGTAGAGGATTCTGAAGGTACTGACCCCAGGACTAAAGGGAATCCCTGGGGAGAACATTAGGTGGGAGGGGTCTTACTTGGGGCCAACCACACCAGGTTTAGGGTAGCTCCAGGTTCTTGTCCATCACAGTGGGGATGTGCTGGGAAGTTTGTCCTCCAGCTTCCTGCCACCCATGACATTGCTATGCTCAGGTCCAGGTAGGGCTGTGGCTGTAGCTGAAGTTGGGAACATGTTAGGAAAGACAGTAGCAAGAAGGTCCCCAAGGCTGTCCCACTGTCACAGGCCGAGGGGAACTGTCATTAGGCAGGAGTTGGGCAGCAGCTGGTCTGGGTACTTGTCCTCCAGACCTCCGGGGTCCACCTACGGGTTCACAGCACACAGAGTTCACATGAAACTCCTAGGTGTGGGCTTGTCTGGGACGCTGCATCCTCCTCTGGTCTGTATGCTGGCAGCAAGAGCAGGGAGCTCTAGAGAGGAACATGCCTGTTTTAAGCACAGCTGATTGCACAGTTCACAGCAGAGCATTGTGAGGTTGCCGAAGACTAGGATGGGGAACTTTGAACTCCAAGGGGGAAATCCAGAGGCAGGCTCCTGTCGGCTCTGCTCACGTTGACAATGGGTCAATCACGGCCCTTCTCCTCTGTCTAAAGACATGCTATTTCATATCTATTATCGATTCTTTCCATGTAAAAGTACTCCTCTCTGCAGGAGGCTCATGGGTGCTTGTAGATACCAGTGTCCAGGGACCCTGGATCCAGCCAAAGCGGCTCACTTCCCCAATCTTGTCTGAGGACAGCAATTACCAGAAGCATGGAGTTCATGGCCATGTGTTCTTTGATCTGCATAAAAAGGGAAATGGACAAAGGCCCAGAGCAGGGACAGTGCCCACGAAGCAGAGCTGGCCAGACGCTGAGCTCTGGCATGTGCTTGTGTGGTCTCCTGGACCACTCAGACTACATGGAGGGAAGGTGGGAACCCCAAATAGGGTCCTCTGAGATAAAGCTTCACAAGCTCCCTGGACTTGAGCATTATATGTGGATACCCTAATAAATGGCGGAGTTCTCACAACAGATGGGGTGCTGGGAGGACACAGTCAGGTTTGGGGGAGTTGCAGTTGTGAGAACCTGCCTTGTCAGGGTGGGAAAGGTTCCAAGGCGGCACTTGAAGGTCTCTACTGTCCTAATGTGGTATAAACTCTTTAAGGAGGACTTGGTATTAGGCCCAGAAGTAGAAACTCCCCACCTGGGAAACTAAGGACTCTCACAGATAACCTACCCCTATGCATCATTCTGTTTTGCCCACTGGGAGCCAGGAAAGCTCACTCATGCTGTTCAGTATGGTTCTCAGTGGTCAAACTGTCCATTCCCCTCCGTGACAAGGAGGACAGACTGTCCTTTCTCATGACAAGGACCTATAGAGGGATGGCTCAGAACCTTGCCTTCCAAGAGCTACATCAGCTGCCCCCTCACTGAAGGAGATGTGTAACCAGTTGCTGCTGAGCACAGGTATGTGATGTGACCTGCTGCTCCTTCTCCCAGGTATGTGACCAACTGCTGCCTCATTCAGGAGTATAACCAGCTACTCTTTCTCCCAGTTGTAAGAGCAGATTCCCACCTTTCTGAGCTGTATGACCAGCTACCCACCTCTCCCAGCTGTATGACCAGCTTTCCATCTCTAGCTGTGTGACCAGCTGCTCACCTTTCTCAGGTGTGTGACAAGCTACCCACCTCTCCCAGCTATGTAACCAGCTGCCTCCATCACCCAATGTGAAACCAGCTGCATGCTGGTGCAGAGAAAGCGTGGGACTAAGTTACACAAAGGTATGTTGTCGGCATCCACCGTGGAGAAGTGGTACTTTAAAAACATAGCTTTTTATTCATTTCAAAAGCGCAGGGTCTGCTTAGCACATAACAATAAAGGAACACAGACTTACCTGCATTACAAAAGCCGGCTGCGCCATATTCATTATGCTATTAATTTAATGCTCTGATTTACAGTTGTCTATAAATTGTGAATTGCTTTAAAATACATCTCAAATTGAAAATGCGTCTAAACTGTGGGTGCATCATCTGAGGCCAGGGAGGAACCAGGAGCTTTTTTGAACATCCAGGGAGCCACAGGAATGGAGGGTTCGGTCCAGTAATATGAGCACAGACACACTAATGCCCTTTGTCCCCTCAGCCTCATCACTCTGCCCTCAATAAAGAATTTAAAGGGCCCAAATGCCTTGCACATGGCCGTGGAGAGACGAGTGGCATTCATTACTTTTGACTTAATTTTTTTTCCTAAATATGGAATGTGAGGTGCAGATCACTCTTAAATTATATTATCACATGATAAACCAGCGGCCCAGAAATATGCACCGATGTAATTGAATCCAGATGAACACGGTAGCGTGGGAGCGATGACCAGTGCGCAGCTATTTTGGGACCAATGCAAAACTGGCCAAAGCGGAGGACTCTATTTTGCATGGAGGGCCTTAAAGCCCATTACCATCTTTGTAAAATATGGTCTGATTCGAGGACACAGTGGGTAACCATTACAATCTAGGCATAAATGTGTCTGTCAGTGCTCATGCTGCCAAGGTGCCCCGTGTCCTTTGCATTGCTCAACTCTAGTTGCAGTATGACAGTAGCACTTCTTAGGAGTGTGGGTACCCATAAATACTCGGAAGGAGATGAGGTTCCCTGTTGCTGACATATACTTATATGTCATAAGACGCTATGGGGACCAGCAAGGAGGGAGTGTGGGCCTGGGCTAGGTCATGTATTAGTCACTTTTCTCACTGCTGTAATAAAATACTTGACAAAAGAAGCTTAAGGAAGGAAGAAATTGTTGGGATTCACAGTTTGAGGGCACAGTCCATCCTGGGGAAAGGGGATGGAGACGAGAGTTTGAAGCGATCACAGTGCATCTACTGTCTGGAAGCAGAGATGGATGAAAGCTGGCACCCATTTTTATTCAGTATAGGGCCCCAGCCCAGAGAATGGCTCTGCACAATTTACGGTGGGTCTTTCCACTCCAGTTAACAGAATCTAGAAACTCCTTCAGACACGCCTAGAGCTTTGTCTTTTAGGTGATTCTAGATCCAGTTATAGCAACAATAAAATTTAACCACTTCAGGCCAGGAATGGGGACCCTAAACCAGGAGGAATCCTGTCCTCTGTCCCAATTCCAGGTCATGCCTTAGAAATAGGCCAAGTACCCATTACCTCCAATATTAAAAATCACTTTTTCTTTAATTATTTGTACCACTTTGATACAAAATAAAGCTGAATTTAGTTTGTTTGGTAGTATCTGGATTCCTCCTGGAACTAATGGAGTCCTTTTGGGGAAGATGGCGTACTGTCTGTGATTAAAAAAATAAATAAAATCATACAGCATTTCTTTGCACAACATGAATGGGGAAGCAGCCAGTGGTAAAGGCTGGTTTACTGGATGAGCAAAAGGGCAGCCTGTGAAAGTTAATTAGGTTCACCTACGAGACATGGAGCTGATCAGTGCCTCCAGCCAGCTTGTCTGCATCGGGAGGAGCTGTGGAGCCTAAGTCCTTAAAGCTCAGGATGGCCAACAAAAAGAAGACCCTGAATATAGTCTGTGGCTCATTTTGGACGTCAAATCAGAATTCAGCCTGTTTCTGTATCTTCCCAAAGCTGGCTGACAGGGATATTCCCTTGCTAGCAGAGGCCACACTTGGGCCCTGGGCTTCTTTCTAGAAAGCCCCATTTTGTGTCATCTATTAGGAGGCTATGGGGAGTAGAGAGCCACAGCAGGGCTAGAAGACAGACCACCTCAGGCTGTTCCCCCATTACTCAGGACAGGCTCAAAACAATGCTGACACCTCAGGTACTTCCACCACAGTCCTGTCACATCTTCACCACCACAGTGATGAGGATGTCATCTTCTGAGATGATGAGAGTCAACATTCAACATGAGGATCATCCATAGCACAGAGAAGGGTGGCTGTCTTAGAGCCCGCATTACTCTCTCCCTGATTATCTTCAAGAAGACAAGGGTGCGTGGCCTGTGATTTTAAGATGCACACTCATGTGACTCAGTTCTCCCCAACTGAAGAGACCCGAGACTGTGCTGTGCCTAGATACACAAATACAGGAAGACAGCCTTTGCTTATTTTCCTAATGTGATAAAATACCCTGGCAAAAAGAGGATTAGAAGGAAGGCTTTAATTCAGCTCACAGTTTGAGTTCCATTATGGCAGGCACCTACCCTGTTGGTGCTACATTCCTTTGCTGAGAACTCAGCCTTTCCAGCCTTCCAATGCTGACTGAATGTCAGTGGCTCTCCATGGATCTTCTCAGGCCTTTGGCACTTCTTTTCTGGATGGCAGGGCTGGATTCTTCAATCCTTCTCTTCCTACTTTGGAATATTTACTTCCTGAAACTTGCTTTTCATTTTACAGAAGTTAATAGTTAAGAAATTGCTTTGAGTCTCAGATAAGACATCACTTTCAGCATTCAAAAGCCCAGACTGGGACTTCTGAGACATTAAGCATGAGCGCAGTTACAGGGCTCTCAGTGTCTCCAAAGCAAAGACAGCTTTTGCAGGATATATTCTTTCAGCCAGCCTAACAAATCCTCCTTTAATTTTAATTCATTCTATCAGTTCTTTTTCTCTAGAGAACTCTGACTAATACAGAGTCCTATTATAAGAATGAACCCCTGATATCATGAGGCCAATATGTTCCCGTACCTGCAAGGTAGGTGGTTAGGTACAGGTTTTGTGGGAGTCTATAAAAGAGGACTGTCTCCTGAAGGCTACCACACAGAAGTACAGTACAGCATGTACTCAGAAAAATATCAACTACAGTATCTGGGACATTCCATGGCCCAGTCCAGTGGGTAAAGCATCCATCACAGCTGAAACCTAAAGGCCCAGGAAAGCTAGAAGATGGGCTTATGGGTGGGATCTTTTTTGTTTGTTTGTTTGTTTAATCTGGTATGTTTCAAAAGTTTTCTTAGAGTCTGTGGAGTCTTCATGCCAAATGTGAATCCTGCATTATAGTGCTTCTCTAAAGAATGGAGGAAGATTCAGATTCAGAATGTGAACAAGAACTGAGCATCACCAGGATGAGAACGAAAGAGTAAACTGACATTTATGGGGTCAGGAAAGAGTGGCCACGTGGCCAGAATGAAACAGGCCCTAGGAATGGAAACAAGGTAGCAGAAACCTGAAGCTTGCAACTGTTAAGTCCTGCACTCTGCTAACACTGTAGGCACCACAGGATGAGACCTTCGGAGGCAACACCAGCACCCACCAGCCTTGCTTGCTAGGCCTTGTGGGTAAGGAGCAAACATACAAGGAAGTAAAGTGCACGAGGAAGTAAAGTGTTTGAATCTCTTCAAACTGGTGGTAAAAGCATCCAGCAGGGTTGCTAGTCACAAAGAGACTCCAGATACAGCCCGGAGGTCTAAATCTACAAGTTTGGTTGTGGCCAGTTACATCTGTCGTAGAAGCTCTCAGCTGTTGTGTGAGTTTGACAGAAGGCCTTGTTCGATGAGGAAGAAAGCCTTCCAGGGACACCCAGGTCATAGGGAGCAGAAGTTTCCTATTTCTGGCCCTCCTGTCACTGGGGCTGGAAAGGCTTGGGATTCCATTCCATATACCCTTTTCTGAGTGTAGAGTCAAGCAGAATATCCATTGTGTGTGCAGAGATATAATGCTTCTCTATTACCCATCTGTGATCCCACCCATGGCAAAGAAGGTTTCATGAACTGGGCTAGGAGTCTTGGGACCAAGCACAAGAGGCTTACCACTTGGATTTGGTTCACAGAAACACAGTTCCTGAAGGCAGCCTTGGTTCCTGTGATGTATGGTCAGGAGCTACCCAGCTAATGGACCAATATGCCAGGCTCTGTTGCTGGGGCAAGAAATTGCTAGATCCTCCTGTGAGAGGTGAGCCACATGTAACCACGTATGTCCAGGATACTTGCAGCTGTACCCTAGGGAGTCACCATTTTTACTGGGGCCACCTGTAACCCCAGGACCACTAATTCTATTTCTCCATGGTGTGTGTGCATGGAGTTTACAGTGTCAGGGATGCAAGGCTGCTCCTCTCACCCAACTGAAAAATGGGTCTCTCACCCAATATATCTCACTGGAAATTCTGCATTGCCCTCTGGGTGGCTCATAGAACCTCCTACCTTATCCCTGGCTGTCTGGCGTCATCATGTTGGGGCTCTCCTATATTAGAAACACAGCATTCCAACTGTTTGTCCCTCTGGTCCAAATCCACACTTCAGACTGAGACTGACCCATGAACTGAGAGCTCCTTTGCATCTGTCTGATCTGTGCAGGCCCAAGAGAGGTCAGCTCTGAGATGCCTAGCCTTAAATGCCTGGCCTCCAGGATATGGGTCATTCACTTTTATAATTAGGCCCTCTGCCTTCACCTGTGGTGGCATGTCATGACAGAGGCAATGTTAGTATGGCATCCGGCTTAGCCATAGAGGGCTCCCTTTATTGTTGGATACATTCTGTAGCACTATGCACCTGCATGGCCATCTGCTCTCTTCTTTTAAAAACTTGTGGTGTTTGGAGCAAGCTTACCTCCCTCTGGAGAGGTCCAGGGTGTGTTAACCTCCCAGGGTCACCCACTGATGTTACAACTGTGTACCAAGCTGTGGTCTTCTCCATAGTCCACGAATGTACAGAAGCCAGGCTCATTTTCTCCATGGTACAGAAGTAAAAGTCCAGGGCATGTAGTGTTTGGGGAAGTTGGGTCTATGACTGTTTCGACTGGGGAGGAAAGGAAGGCCCTGAACACTAGAGTCACATGAGAAGGGAGAGCAAGAGGCAAAGCACTGAAGACTAGAGTTACATGGGAGGAGAGAGGCAAAGGAGGTATAATATTGGCAAACTCAACCACCTTCACATCCCTGCATGAACCCTCCCAGTAGCCAGCAAACACCTAAGCAGACAATAAGGACTGGGAAGCGCTGGGAGTCCAGACAGTCTTGGACCTTCAATGAGGTCATGTGGGCTGCACAAAATGAGAGCAGATCTGTAGAGAGAGGCTGAGAGCTGGCTGCTCTGAGGCCATGCACATCTGAGCCTTGTAGGGTTATCACTCAGGTGGCTGTTGGCTCCCTAGGGCAGCAGGTGCTAGGGGGAATTGTGGCTTTGTCCAGGCTTTCTTCCTTCTCCATCTGTGCTCACTTTGGTTGTTGCTATGTGGTTGAAATTGACATAGCTTTTGATAATTCAGAAAGTAGTCAAGTCTCTAATTCCACTTTCCACAGCATTACTGCCTTTTGATTCATTAAATGAAAGTATTTACAGAGTTGTGGCCCAGAGTGAATATTCAAACTCTGGAAAATTCTAGTGAATATTTAAAAACTTGCTTCATTTGACTCTAATGAGGTTAACAGCAAAACCTAGCAACACTTACTCAAATGGCAGATCTGAATATTTATTTTGCTCCCAGGACTTATATGTTGGGGGCTGCTCATAGATTTTATACATTACGGCTTGGATAGGCCACTTCCGCATCCCTGTAATCAAAACACCTGCTAGAAAATATCTGCCGGGCTAAAGGATTGTTTGGTTTCATGGTTTGAGAGCATTGTGGTCCGCTGTGGCAGACGAGGCCTCATCAGTCTCAGAAGCAGTTTCATTATGGTGATGGGCACAGGAGTTAGAGGCTCCTTTACATGGTGGAAGAGAGGCTTGATGAGTGGCAGAAAGAGCTAGGTCAGAACCAGAGGCAGATCTGACCCTCAGAGTCTTTCCCCCAATGAACTGCTTTTGTCATCCAGGATCCACCTTATTTTTAAAAGGCTACTCAGTCTTCCAAACAGTGTCACCACCTGGCAGTCCAAGTGTCCTAGCAAGTGAGCCTGTGGGGGACATTGAAGATTCACACTGTGGTGGTCCATGTACAAATGGAGAAATATCCATTTCACTTGTGTGGATGATGGGCCCTCAGACCAGCCCCATGCTCTTAGTCCCTACTCAGAACCAGGGTCCTGTACATATGTGTATTACGGTGGAAATGAGCCCTCAACTTCTCCCCCCAGTGATGGGCTGGTGCTCTCTGGCTCTCTGTGGCTTCCTCTTTAGGAGCGAGTCTGGCAAACTGATTGTTTCGCTCAGATTCCTGCAGGAGTCAGAGCACTCGCTTTTCTCTCACTCATTTCTCAACTGATTTCTCCTGAGATGGGAAAAACAGGAAACTACAAATTGGCCAAGAAGTCCGGGAATAAGGCGCATGGAAATTCTATCCCATGTCTCCTGGCTCCTTCTCTGTAGCTGGCACTGGTGCAGGTGTCCTGAGATGCCATCTCTGACTGTCCCCCATGGGCAATACCCTCTGTGTTCACACCTACGTACAAGTTGCAAATATTGCAGGTCAGAACCACATTAAATATGCTAAGCGCAGCGTCGTGGATTCTCAGGGGTTGTAACTCACCGTCTCTCCCGAACATTTCCTCGTAAAGCTAGCCTGAGCAAGACGAAAATTCCAAATCTAGGGTATGCCTCATGCTGAATACATCGTGTG
This sequence comes from Meriones unguiculatus, assembly GCF_030254825.1. NCBI lineage: Eukaryota > Metazoa > Chordata > Mammalia > Rodentia > Muridae > Meriones > Meriones unguiculatus. The sequence continues at coordinate 14,172,880 of NC_083356.1, forward strand.
TTGCACCATCGTTCTTGGCAGAGGTCTCTTTCTAGCTTGTTGCTGTCACGGTGAGATATTTTTAATCAGATTTAATATCTAGGTACATGAAGACCTGGCAGGTCTGAAGTGAGGCCTGTAAAGTAGATTAACAATTTTTTTTTAAGAAGGAGCAGTGCAGGGCAGATGCTCAGAGGGATGCTTGTGGGGAGGCAGGAGGTCAAAGCTGGGCCTGAGATCTGCGCTAGACCTTTGGTTGTCTAGTGCTACTGAGTATAGCAACAGGCAGAGAGTCCTCCTAGAAGCTCTGGCTCCTGTGTTATCCAAAGAAGGAAGCATGAAGAGGCAGGTGGAGCCTACTGAAATGTTTTTAGGTGCCTGCAGTATACTGTGGGGCCCATCTTGCTTTCAGTTTCTTTCTCTCTGGCTTGTAACATAAAAGGGCTTTCTGTGCTACCTTCACTACCACGAGAAGCCTGAAAACAATGTGACAGACTGACCATGAGAGGCTAGAACCTCCCAGCTCTGTGAGATAAACAGACCTTTCCTCTTCATAAGTCAACAACTTCAGGCATTTTGATATTGTGATGAAAGCTGATCAACATATTTCCCTCTTTGGTGGTGAGGCTGCTTCAGCCCAGTTTTCTTTCACAACCATTTGCCCTCATCATTGCCCACGACCACCACTGATCTCTCAGGACTCAGCAGTGGGAAGGCAGACACCTCTTCCTCAGTAAGGCTCTCAGATGCTTGTCTCCATTTCCTTGCCTCCATCTGCTTGGGTCAACTTTGACTGTCACCCGTTGCCTCACTAGAGGCCTGAAGAGTTAGACGCCGGAGCTGAGAGATTTAACAGCCTTCCCCAGGCCTGACATTCTAGGCTCTCCCTGTTGATATGGAAACTCTGAGATGAAGCACAATGCTGTGCTGTCTGTGTGCTTCATTGGTAACGGCCTGTGAGAGCAGTAATGCTTAATGAGAGATGCCGTGTAGAGACAACGTACCTCGCCGGAATACAGAGATCATCAGAGAGCTTGCTGTAATATCAAGCTATTCCACATGGGTTCATATTAATAAATGATAAGCAACCCTTGTACTTGAGAAAAAATGGGGCTCTAATGGCCTTCAATGAGGTGACTCCTGCCCATGCATTGGCGGCACAGTGGAGCACGGCTGGAGCTGATTTTGCACTTTGTAAATTGGATGGTGGGAGAGGCTGAGAGGCCTGTAGCCACACTCTCCTCTTTCTGCCTTTGTTTTACCTGTTCAAATGACTAAGAAGTCTTTGGTACTTGGGGAAGTAATTCTAGTTTTCCAGTGTGTGACTAGAGGCTTGTTGTGCTGTCACTGGGGAGGGCATCCTAAACCTGTGGTGATGTTACTGAGCTAGGTCTCTACTGCTTTGAAGATCTAAGTTCTCCACACCACTTGCCTTTGGGCCTGGGCATCATTCTTGGGGGTCTTGAGGGGAAAGCTCATTAGTTATTCTCAGAGATTATTCTCATGTGAGATCATTTCTGTGCTTAAGGTAGAAAAACAGAAGCAAGACAACCAAGCTTCCATGAGCCCCGCATGAGCTGACCAGAGGTGAGATCTAACACTATGTCTGCTGAGAATCTGATTCTTCCCCAAGCCCTGTCTTCATGCATAACCAGGGTCTTGTGACTCACCATGGGAGCCCTTCCCAGAAGCTTTCATAGGCACAATTATCCTTTGCTGCCAGGGTTCTCTGAGGTTGTTTTTTGAAACATGTCTCCGTCACCTTCCTACCTGATGCTCTCTGGTCACTTTGTAATTCTCTGTGTCTGGATAATGGACAGGGTGGGTTGGGCATATGGCTGGCCTGGAGCCAAATTGTTGCTTCGCCATTCCTGTGTATATCAGGCAAATTTGTGGCCTGCATCTGGGAGGCTCCTAGAAGAAGCACAGGATTTATGGCCATATTCAGGCCATATTCTGGAATTTTCTGACCCATGGGCAACTCTCAATATCTTTGTAGGGTTGAGAGGCATTTTCCAGCACTCTGCTTCCAGACCTCAGCATGAGCCCCAGGTAATGTAGGCAGTCTGGCATCAGGGAGGCATTGAGGGTCATGGCTTAATGATGTTCTGGGCTAAGTCTGAGCCTGTTTCATGCTCTGGGTCCTCTCCAGGCTCTGGGGTTCCCAAGCCTTTTCCTATTGGCTTGAGACTGTCCTCTTGATATAGCATTCCCCAGATCATAGGGGATGGTGTGATATCTCATGTGGGGCTGCTCTCTGGTGTCACTGGAGGAGGATAGGCCATGAACTGATCAGCCACAGACTTTGGCAATCACACAGAAGAGCCCAAAGGCTTCTGTTGTAAACTCAGAGCCATATAGCTCATTCTTGGCTTTGGAGTGATGTTATGACAACCTCAGAGCCACTTGGGGACCTTCAAAGGGTGAAGAAGAAGGCTGACTTGTGATAGATTAGGGTCAGACCAAGAGAGGCAACTTTCTTCTCTGGACAAACAAGGTGACCATGTCAACCCATGGATGTTGTAGAATGATACTATTTCTGGGAGATACGAGGAAAACCCTTTCAGGGTAAAGGGGGTGACTCTCAGAGATGATTCTCATGTGAGATCATTTCTGTGCTTAAGGTAGAAAAACAGAAGGATGGCTTGGAGAGTGTTGGTGGACTCAGCATACTGGCGGCTCATGCTCTCCCCATCTCTGCCTCCTTCTGTCTCTCCCATCTCTTTTAGTCTCTGTCTCCTTCATCTTTCTCACTGAATCTTTCCTTATTTCTCTGTCACCCCATTTCTGTCTTTCTGCTTTCTGAGTCTTTCTTCTGGCCATCCTTCCAAGATGGTTTCTCAACAGTGCTGCTAAGTGTGGTAAGCATCTGAGAGCTTGGCTAGCTGCTGCCCATCAGCACACAGGCAAGAGATGGGGCACAACGTTCGGGTTGTTGATGTAGAAGGTAAGGCAGAGCCTTAAGCAGGCCAGCACCAAATAAACACCCATTGTCTCAATTCTGAGAGCATAGGGCTGGAAATACATGGCATAAAGACTGGTCAGTGTAGCAGGTGTTCTGTTCAGGCCCTGCCAGTTAAGACATTGTTTGTCCTTGTTTGGGCCCAGCTTATTTCTACTTACTAGAAGCCAGGAGTAAACAGTGGCCCAACCTGGCAACTGGGAGGAGGAGAGGGAAGGAGGAGGGGAAGGTAGGATATCACATTTGGCTAGAGGTCCAACAATTTTCCTAATGGCTTCGATAGCCTTGGCTTTTACCAAACCACCACAGGTAATGAGTTCTCAGAGTTGCAGAGTCCTGGAAGTCAGCTGCTCATTAGAAAGAGACTGATAATCTTTCTGACTTAAACCTTGCCAACCTTCGATTTGACATGTTTTTAAAGATAGTGTGTTCCCTCATATTAGGAAACTGGGTAAAGACGAGACATCACCAGAAGCTGCTATTCTCCTACGTGAACCAATCAGGAGGTAGAGCCATGGTCCTGGCCTTAAGGCATGGTGTATTTCTGAACCCATTAGTCAGTGAACAGGCTGGAGAATAAGTAAGTCCATGATAGGCTACTGTGTGTCCACAGCAAGGAAATCAGATGGAACTAGTGTAGTTGAGAGAGCTGGCATGTGACTCTAAAGCCTTATGAGAAAAAAATGGAAGCATACATCTCTGGTGAGTTCTGAGCAAACAGAGCTATGTGAAGTCCTTCTTAGGTATGTAGCCATTAGAGACTGCAGTCCTGGGAACAAAAGAGGACATTAGATACCCAAGGCCTGGACCTCTCTCTTTATTCCACTTTTGCTGTATCATGTGGTGTATAGTCCTAAAGGAGATGAGAACTGAGAACCTAGGTACCAGTGACCAGGTGATGAATCTCCCATGCTGAGACATGTTGCTCCTCAGGCACAGTTCAGGTGATAGCCATGTCTCCCCATCAAAAAAATGTCCCTCACCTGATTATGGACTAAGCCTCAGCTGTGGTCTGGCTCTGGTTTATTCTCTAACTTCCATGCAAGAAGCCCCTGTTGTGGGGCTCAGCCAAGCTTCCTCACTGGGATGATGGTTACACTTTGACGTAGTGTTCATGAAGTAAGAAGTAGCACCATGATGTGTTCGTTGTCTTGGTTCTGACTGAATAAAACCATCGTTTGCATAATTGTACATATCCATCTGGCATCTGAAGGTGATGCCTGCAAGCCCAAGAGAGGAATGGTTGTGATGCTTCCACATTCCAATTGAGAGGGATGTGGAGGCACACGTGTGGCCTTCCCCAGCCCTCAGGTAGCAAACAGCAGGGTGTAGCTAGAACTCTGTGTTCCTACAAGGCAGAACCTCTCATGGTATCAGGAGAGGAGGCTCAATGATTGACCCCAGCAGAGCCAGCTTAGCTCCACACAACCATGTGGATAAAGCCCAGCAGTACCACCTTGTCTCCAATGATTTTCTAACCAGAGCACCCCAATGTGCTCAGAGGTGAGGTAGAGAGGAACATGGGATACCTCATAATTAAATGCTCACAGTGAACCTGAAGTGAGGGGGGAGGTCCAGGTGAAGCTGAGGGAATTTGAGGGTCTCCAGGAAAGAGGTAGGGGACCTTGACAAGCAGGCTGCATGTGAGTGACTGAAAATATAGAGGCAGCTACCTCAGACCGTGTCCACTGCTTTTTATTTATAAAATATATAATTGCATGTGTTTAAGTTTTATACAATTCATTAAAGCGAGGGTGGTAAGTGCTTTCCGATAATTAAAACACAGACAAGCCCATTCTCGGATTTGAGGCCATGAATAAAAGTGACACTTCGCCAATTGCACCTTGCTGGGTCACCGTTTAGCTGCAGCCGCGAACACCTCTCAGGTAATTGATTGCGGCTTGCCGTGGAAAAACAAATGCAGTAAGACTGATTTTATTGCTACTTATTATGCTTCGCTTTAGCATGGAAATTGGGGCTGCAAATGAAACAGGTTAAACCGTGGTTGGTGGAAAATGTAGTATTTAATTTTTTTTTTTTTTGAGACGCATTTGTGTCTAGGAGACTGCTGAGAGTGTGGCTAAGGCTACCACTTGGGGTAGAAGCTATTCTTCCCAGGGCTTCGGCTCTAGGAGCTGTCCACCGCCTTGGTGCTGAGCTCATTGAAGGGCTGGCATTTGTCTGCTTTCTGCCTGCAACCTAATTCTGGTACCCAGCCCCGGTTCCTTCAGGAGGGTTCCCATTCTCTGATGTAGCCACTTCCCATTCTCATACTCTCATCTTCTGACGAGAATGGGCAGAGAGTCAGGCCTTGGTCCTCCTAGGAAAGGTTGGTCCTGCAAGTATGAGGATGACTTGGCCATCCTGTTGAGAATGTGCTCTAGTTACAAGCAGGGAGCAGGATGTTCAGCTAAGACTGAGTCCATAGTACAGGTTTAAAGGAAGAGAAACACGGATTGCAGTTAGGTGTAAGACCATGGTGCTTGAAGAGGTGATGGTGGCTTTACTGAAGTAGCAAGAAGAAGGTGCTGAGATACATACTAGGAAGCTAGAGAGAAGGCTCAGTGGTTAGGAACACACACTCCTCTACTAGAGCACCCAAGTTCAGTTCACAGCATCCAGACTTTACAACTGCCTGTAGCTTCAGGTTCAGGGTATCTGATGCCCTCTCTAGCTTTGTGAACACCAGCATTCTTGTGCTCACCCCCATCCCATCCACCTCTCCCCCATATAATTAGAAATGAAATAAGTCACAAGCTACATATTAGGTATGTTTCTAAAAAACATCTAAATAGAGTAGGCTGGTGGATGAAGAGTGGGGCTGAAATAATGAGAGCCTCCGAGGACACTCCAAATTGTCCTTTTAAGAGTCCTGAAAGCCGGGGTTTTAGGTCCTCTCCATGCATTGACATTGGCAGGGGTATCTGCAGGCCCCCAGGGCTCAGGGTTGTTTTTTTTTTTTTTTTTTTTTTTTGTCTCTTTCAGAGCTCCTGTTCCCTCCAGGTCTTTCTATCAACCCCTTCTTTCATAAGATTACCTAAACTCTGCCCAAAGTTTGGCTATGAGTCTCAGCCTCTGCTTCAATGCCTCAATCGGTAGAGGCTTTCAGAGGCCATCTGTGGTAGGCTCCTATTCTGTTCACTGTCTTCTCCTGCTTCCAATGTCTATCACACTTGTCTTTCTGAATGAGGATTGAGCATCTTCCCTAGGGTCCTCTTTGTTATTTAGCTTCTTTAGGAGTATAGATTTTAGTATGTTTATCCTATATTATATGGCTAATATCCCATAGACTCAGTCTCCAAGTGGGTCCCTAATAAGTGGAGCAGGGGCTTTCTCTGGCATGAACTCAGTGACAGGCTCTCTGATCACCTCCCCCTGGGTGATACAGCCTTGCCATGCATTCCAGAGGAACACAGTGCAACCAGTTCTGATAGGACCTGATAGGCTAGGGTCAAATAGAAGGGGAGGAAAACCTCACCTATCAGTGGACTAGGGAAGAGGCTTAGGGAGAAAAGAGGGAGGAAGAGTGAGTTTGGGAGGGGAGAAGGGAGGGAGCCACAGCAGGATACAAATTGAATAAACTGTAACAAATGATAATAATAAAAAATTGTTTTTAAAAAGAGTCCCGAAAGCACAAGGATTCCAGCAGCAGAATCTGTAAGACTGTTGGAGTATCTTTCTGGCAGGAAACAGGGGCTGACATTTAGTTTTCAATGTATGAACTTGAATATGCTTATGAGCTCCCCTAGCATAGATGTCAAAAACACCATGCAGGGGACCACCGGGACAAGAGCAAGTGGGTATGTTCACTGGGGCTCAGCATGTCATGGGCAGCACCTAACGCTGTTATAGTTGATGGCTACACGTCACGGGCAAGGAAAACACTTGCATGCATAAACTTTAAAAAAATTAAAGCAATTTTTATAAAAGGTTTGATATGCTCTTCAAAATTATTTTATGCATATGGGTGTTTTGCCCACTTATATGTACTGCGCCACATGAACACTGTGTGCCTTACGAGACAGGAAGAGTAGTATTCCATTATGTAAATGTGTCACAATTTCTGTATCCATTCCTCCTTTGAGGGACATCTAGGTTGTTTCCAGATTCTGGTTGTTACAGATAAAGCTTCCATGAACATAGCTGAACAAATGTCCTTGTTGAATGCTGGGTATCTTTTGGGTATATGCTCAGGAATGGTATAGCTGGATCTTGAGGTAGTGCTACTCCCATTTTTTTTTTTTTTTTTTGAGATAGCACCAGATCAAAGACTCCCTGCTCAGATGTAGCCAGTTGGTAGCCCAGTCTCCATTGTGAGTCCCCCTGTAAGGGGAGCAGGGGCTGCCTCTGTCATGCCTGCTCTTTGATCACTTGCCCCTGGCGGTGCAGTGCGGTCTTACCAGGCCACAGAGGAAGAGGACCCAGGCAGTCCTGATGAGATTTGATAAGCTGTCGGCAGGTGGCAAAAACTCCCCCTATCAGTGGACTAGGAGAAGGGAATAAGGCGGAAGAGGGAGGAAGGGTGGGACTGGGAAGAACTGAGGGAGGGGGCGTCAATCAGGATATATAATGAATAAATTGTGAAAAAATAAGACACAGGAAGAGACTGTTGGATCCCCTGGAACTGGAGTTATAGACAGTTATGGGCCATTATATGGATGCTATAAGTTGAACCCAAGTCCTCTGCGATGTGACAGGTGCTCCTAACCACTGAGAAAGCCCCCCCGTCCCTTCATACATCGTTTATAAGGACAGACTTTCATATTTCTTAAAACAAAACAAAACAAAACAAAACACCACTCTTTCTGGGTTTTGGTGGGGGCTGCGTTAAATATGTGCATTTGCTTTGGCTGGTAGCTCTTGTACATATTTTGCTAAATTTATACTTAAGGTTTTCATGTTCTCAAGGTGTCACTGGGGTATAATGCCCCATGTTTTGAATTTCAACGTTTTCCTTGGTTCATTGCAGATATTTTGGGAAATAGTTGAGTGTGGCACATTAGTTTTGGATTCAGCAACTTTGCTATAATTTCCTAGATCAGTTTCATAAATGTGTTAATAGAACCATTTACATTTTTTCTGTTTAAAATGATTATATAATCTGAAAACAAGAGGGTTTGATTTCTTCCTCTACCACATATGTCTTATTATTTTTTCTTGTTGCATAAGTTCAGTGTGATACGGAAATGGAATGGAAATAGGAGGTATCTTTGGTTTGTTCTTGATCTAACTGAGAAATCCAAGTTTCTTGCCATTAGATATGAACGTAGCTGTAAAGTTTTCTAGTTTCATTTCATTTCTACTTTAATGGGAGCTTTTCTTTTCTTTTTAAAAAATATATTGTAGTTTGTAAAAGAAAATGGTTTTCTTTTTTTAAACACAATTAATTAAAAGTTATTGTCAGTTCTTTGTGAATTTTATACAGCGTATTTTAAGCATATTCATCCCTCCCTCAACTTCTCAGAGGGATTCTTGTGGAAGAGGGAGCAGAAAAAAAATGCATTTCTGGCATTAATGCAGCCACATTGGGTTGCTTTTTCAGGGTGAAGTACATTGTGTGATTTTTGAATATTAACTAACCTTGCCTGCCTAGAATCCCCACCTGAACACAGCCCCTGTGTTTTTAGAAGTGTATTGCCTAAGCTTCAGATATCTTAGAGATTGCCACTATGTCTGATGTTTATTTTCCTTCAATTCCATGGTCTGAGAGCAGATATAGGATTTCTATTCTTTCAAGTTGTTTATGGCATAGAAGATGGTTTCTTTTGGTGACTACCCTGGCAAGATACATCTATATGTCTTCCTGTCTTGGTGCAATTGACAGATGTCAGTTATAGTCAGTTGATCGTTGCTTCTGAGTTCAGCTTTGTCTTTGTCAACTCTCTGCCTGCTGGATCAGCCACATGGGATGGAGGGATGTTGAAGTCTCCACCTACAACTCCTACAAGAAAGAAAGTTCATCTCTTTTTTTCTTTTTTTTTTATGTAGTCTCTGGTTACACACCTTAATATTCTACACATAAGTGTGCACAATGCTGAGCATTAGTATTAAACATTTGTTTTGGTTGGTTGAATTTTGAGACAAAAATAACATTACGTTTTCCACTCTGGCCCTGAATTCATGATCCCATTCCTAGCTTCAAAACTGTTGCAATTACAGGTGCACATCATATACCCAGCGTAAGAACTGGCCTTTCATCATTGATCTCTCCCCAATTCCTGGTAATGTTTTCTTTGTTTTTTTTTTTTTTCTCAGTATGAAATTAGACTGTCCCTGCATTGCTTTGATAATATCAGCATAGTGTATTTTCTTCTATCTTTTAATCTACATACACTTGACATTTAAAGTGGGAGTTATATATTTTATATGTAATTGGATACCAATTCTCAAACAATCTTATCTTTTAATTAATTGAAATTAAGATAACCAGCTTTCACAGCAATTACTGGATTAGTATCATATAGGTTGATTATTTTTCTACCCATTCACTTGGTTGTTTTTCTGTTTTTCCTTTTTATCCCTTTTTTATGTCTTTTGTTGTTTTATCATTTTATATGATATTTTCTCTAATCTCTTAATATAGCATATATGTGTATGTATTGGACATAAGTATACATAACTGAATGCCTTATTATTATCGATATTGAAAAAATTTACTTTTAGTTGTGTGTATGTTTGTGTATGGGTGTGTGCACTTTAGTGTGGTGCTTGCAGAGGCCAGAGAGGGTGTCAGGTATCCTAGAATTCGAAGTACAGGAATCCAGTTGTGGACACCTGATGTGGACACTAGGAATTAAACTTCGGTCCTCTATAAAAGTTTTGGGACTCTTGTACAATCGCCCCATCCCCAAACACTGAATTTCTTAAGCCATTTTTTTGGGGGGGGCCTTGTGTTCGTCACTAAATTTATTTTCTTTCGTAATTTAACTGTGCTTTTCTGCCTTCTGGTCTGCCTTGTTTCTGTTGAGAATCCTTGTGATAGTTTTATGTCATAGTATCTATGACATAACACTCCTTTCTTGACTTGGGTGGTTTCATTGTGGGGTGTCTCTCTGTGTGTCTTTGTCTTCACTCTACTCAAAGCTTTATGTAGCTTCTTTAGCATGGAGATGGATACTTTTGTAAGTTTTCAGGGACGATTTATTTTGTTTTTGTTTTTTCTATCTTCTTTCATCTGAAAACAGCTATTCCCATATATTCGTCCTATTAATGACATCATATCCCTCTGAGGGCTCCTTATTGTCTTCATTCCTTATTATTATATTATTTCTCACCTTTCCCAACTCACTGAAGATTTAGTTTTAAATTTGCTAAGTCTCTTTTTGGCGCCGTGGGCCAGTCTGTGGGACATTTTCTTAACTGGTGTTTGATGCGGGAGATCCTAGCCCTCTGTGAGCAGTGCGGGTGGTCCCAGGGTGTACAAGAAAACAGGCTGAGTGATCCATGATTAGCAGCCGGCAAGCAACATCCCTTTACTGACTCTGCTTCAGTTCCTATATCCAGGTTCCTGCCTCAAGCTCCTGCCCTGACTTCCCTTCCTGGTGGACTACAAGCTGTAAGATGCAGCAGAGTCTCCAATTTTTAACGTGCTTTTGGTCATAGTGTTTATCATAGCAATAGAAGGTAACTGAGGACAATCTCCCCACTACCCACCCCTTCGGTTTACTTGTTTTAGTTTCTCGTTTACTTTTTTGCGATGTAGCTCTATTCTCTCATGAAACCTCTTCCATGCAACGTGAGGCTTCCAGTTTCACCCCCTTGCAGACAGGTGCAGTCCACTCCACAGTGACGGTGCCTGTCTTTTATCTAATGGTTTCTGTTCTGAGTCTCTGCTAGGCTGTCTTCATCTTTATTATTACTCACAGCAACGAGAAACCATAAGGGCACTAACAAACTTACTCATTGCTGTGATCAAATACTTGACAAAAAAAAAAGACTTAAGGGAGGGTGGATTGGTTCTGGCTCCCTGTTTGAGGGTCCAGCCCATCATGGCAGGGAAGTTATGGTGGCCGGAGCTTGAGGCAACAGGTCACACTTTCATCTGTAGTCACAAATGCTGCTGCTCAGCTCACTTCCTTCTTTTCATTTTTGTTTCTGTTTTCTATTTTTAATCCAGTGGGGTCTCTGGCCTATTAGATGGAGCCAACCTCAGTTAAAGGTGGGTCTTATTGCCTCAGCTGAACTTCTCTTGGATAAACTATTACTGGCCCATCTGTATGTGTGTCTCCTGAGTGACTCTAAATTACACCAAGCTGAGAATGAAGACTAACCATCACAAGAATCATGCCATGCCATGCCCTGGTTAATATACTGTTTCACTATTTGATATCATAAAGTCAGTAAGACACAGTCTGAAACTTACACAATTTCAGTCGCCTTTGGGACTCACTGATCTAAGGAGGATTCTTCCCGGTTGTCTCTTCTTGCTCTATGTTTCATGTGCTTACCATATGGGTCTGGTGGAGTGGTAGGACTTTTTATGACTTAGAATTATATCCCTCCTTATTTTCAAGAGCACTTTAGGCTCAGAAACTTTGCTTTAAATTGTGTTAGCCTCTTTGGGGATATCATTGGAGGACCATATTCACATGGATTATTTTTTGTCATGGGAAAGCTCCAGTTTCAAATCTTTTTGGCCACTTCTAGTATGAACATCTAACCCTATGAGCTCATTCTGAGGCTCCCACATTCTCAGCTTTCCCTGTGGGTTTGTACCTCTGCCTTCTGTGTGGGGGTGGGGATGAGGAGAGCCTAAGTTTTTGACCACACTCTCAGATAATTTAGCTGATGAAACTTGTACCCAGAGGAGATGAGAAATTCTTGCAGCCTATGGATTGTCCTTCTCTGTGTGCTACATGTGACTTGAAGGGTTAAAGGCCTATCCTTGTGGCCACAGATACCTGAAATGGAATTTCTGTCATACTGACAGAGGGGAGACAAGGTGGTGATGTCTCAAGTGTTACAGAATTTTACTCTTCTTATAGATATTTGGTAGGTTGTAGTGAGATTTCTGGAATTTTTGTTTCTTTAAAACAAAAATCACAGAAATATTATAAGAATATGTTTTCGTTTTAATCCCAGGTGTGGGATATAGGGCTGCTTCAGATTTCCACAGCAGCTGACTATGATTTGCCTCGTGTTCGGGTAGGAGTGTGATTTTGCCAGCTGCAGATAGTTTCTGTGATTGTGTGATTATTTGGGATTCTGTGGACTTTTCAGAGGGTATGTAAATACTAGGGCCCTGAGAGGTTGGTGGGTAATTGGTAGGTTGTTGGTTATTGCTGGTCATGGTTTGTTAAGTATTCCTGTGCAAAGGAGAAACAACAAGAAGAAATTAGATATCCAGACAGCAAAGATTAAACTTGCCCCAAAGAACTTGATGTCCCTCATAATCAGGAAGTAGTCTAATGATGTTACCCCCCTGTTTGACCACTGATTTTATTCAGAGCTTTCTTTCCTTTCCTCTCTATCCTTTTTTTTTCCCTCTCTTATCTCATGTTGGGGCATTGAAAGGATGAAAGAAAAAGGGTGGAGAAGGGTGGATAAAAGAACCCACAAAGTAGCCAAAGATGAGCTATAGTAGGTATTGTGGATAAATGTGTCTTCATTTGCCCAATTCTCTTAGAAAAATTTCCAGAAACTTTAATTGGTTGTTTAAAAATTTCCATGGTGTTGCTTGTTTGTCTGGGAATGGACTTTTGAGGTTCCTTGTGCTGCATTCTAGAAGCCCCTAATTGCCTTTTAACACTCTTCCCACTGTCAGTAAGTTAAGACAAGCATTCTTGAGGGAATGGGCTAGAGATACTTAAAGGACCCAGAGCTGGAAATCTCCTGAGAATTAAAGCTAATCAGGGAGAGGGCTGCTGAAAACCAGAAAATTCAACTTAGCATGTTTTGATTGCCGATGGCATCACTGGTGGGAAATTTGAGGGCTGAGATGCATATGCCTGGAGCTTTAGGGCATGAAACCATAGCTTAGTGTTGAGGTTCAGTGGAGGACAGCCAGACCATTCCAAGGCTATTAATCCTAAGCATTGCAAACAAAAATACCAGCAAGTTTCCAGGGCCTGGCTCAGATGTCAGCGTTGACACAATAAGAGCCAACAAGTCTTCACTGAAAGCCAAATGAACTGTTCAACATTCCTCCAGGAGTATAATGTCAGGACCCAGAGTGAGAGCCACAGAAACAGGAAAGAGGAGGAAGAGAAAAAAAATAATAGAAGGATGGAGAAAGGGAGAAGGAGTCTGAGAAACTTGATCCTGGATCTCACCCTCTAAGCCAAGTGGTGGCCAAAGATAGAAATGGCCAGGTGGTCTCAGCGGTTATTGGATCCCCAAGACACCACCTGCTATGGATATCTGTGTTCTTCACAATATAGAGAATGTCTGATGTCTTGACTCTGGCCACACCCCTTCCTTACTGACTTTGAGGACCTTCAGAAGAAATAGGCTGTCTCTTCCCTGGCTCCAGCCACCAAAGACTCTGAGATCAAGCCTCAGATGGGAGGACCACTGAGGAGGCCATTTGCGGTGTGGAACATGATGCAGTCTGTGGGAGCTTGTCACTGGGTTGTTGATGGATGAGGAAGTCGGTGGTGGTGCAAGAAAGCCAACAGATGCTGGTTCTGCTTCTTAACAGAAGCAAATACTCTTATCACAGCATTCATGCCCTTCTGAAAGCCATGATAATAGAGAATAGACACTGAATGTGCGCATGGGTGAGGACAGAGACATTGGGAATGGAGATCTTTTGGGGATCAGTACAAGCAGCTAGAACACAAAAGAAGCATGCTGTCTTCTCACTTGCCTGTGAAAGTTCACGATTAAGGGCCATACCCAACATGAACCATCTTCTTAGGAACAGGGAGGACAGCCATGCTGGAAAATGTGGTCTTGGATTAGTGACCTGGGGTTCACCCCTTGTCTATGTTGTGTTATCACAACTGTAAGAATCTCTAGCTGTTGCCTGATGAGGTCTGGAGACATGGAGACATAGCTGCTGCCAGCTGAGGCCAGGGGATGACTAAAGAATGTCCTATAGGTGTGGACTAGAGTGCAGTCATCCCAACATCTGCTGCTTCAGGTCATGTGAATCAAATGGGTTTTTGTTGTTGCTTTTGAGACAAGGTTTCTCTGTGTTGCCCTGGTTGTCCTGAAATTCACTCTGTAGATCAGGCTGGCCTCAAACTCAGAGATCTTCCTGCCTCTGCCTCCCAAGTTCTGGGATTAAAGGGATATATCACCATCCCAAATCAAATGGTTTATAATAGATAGGGTCAATTCATAGGGAAATGAATGAGCATGGAAGACAAAGTTGGTCTCCCCAAGGCTCATGTGTAATCGCAGTGAACCAGTGGTCAGAGGTGGAGACATGGAGTCCTGGTTGCTCAAGAATGCTCTGAACTCAAAATGGGCTGTTCCTTAATAAGCTTTTGTGATAGTTAGGTTTTGACTCAAACTAGGGTCATCAGAAGAGAAGAACTGAGAACTTGGACTGAGAAATTGCCTATGTGGTGGTGTTCAAATACAGGAGGGGCTAGTCCAATGTGAGTTGTGTCACTCTTAGGAAGGTGGTCCTGGGTTGTATGACAAAGCAAAATGAACAAACAAGGAAGTCGTGGAGAACAAATCTTACGGATTCCTCTATGGTCTCTCCTGACTTCATGCCATGGCTTCTCCTCATGACAGGATGTAACCTGTAAGATGAAATAAATGCTTTCCTTCTGAAGTTGGTTTTTCTCCATAGAACAGCTTTGAGGATGGGCTTTGCTATGATCTCTGTCTGTCTCTGTCTGTCTGTCTTTCTCTCCTTCTCCTCTTTTCCCACCACCTCCTCCTTCTTTTTCTTTCTTCTCCTTCTTTCTGACTGCTATGAGGTAATCAGATTTGCTCCATATCATGATGCTCTCTGCCTTGCTGCAGGCATTAATTCGGTCAGGCAGTTGTAGAATGAAGTTATGGATCAAAATAAACTTTTCATGTTTTACGTTGACTTTTATCAGGCATTTTATTATGGCATCAGAAAGCTGGATCATATTGGGAATGGCCAAACAGATCTATTGGTTTCTCGGGCCTATTTAATTCTGGGTACAAAATAGTCATAGTTTTTAGTTTATCATCATGGGTTATAGTAAAGGTTCTGTGTAAAGCATGGTGGATGATGTGGTGAGGTCCATGGCGGAGAGGGCTTTCTGCTGTGATGATGCAGGAACATGATGCTACGATTACATAGAAGCCTGGAACATTTCCTTTCGTTACACAGAGAGGTTAAGTAACTTGCCCATAATCACACAGCCTACAGTACTGATGCTGGATTTTGGTCAAGAAATACAAGATCAGCTTAGCCACCAGATCAGAGAAAGCCACTTACCCACTGCAGGTGGGTGAGATTAGGAGACCAGGGGAGGGACCTTCATGCCGACTGTGATGAACAACCACATTGGTGACATGGGGGGAGGGGAGACTCATGGGCTGCACTGTTGTTCACTTGAAAGTTACAAGAAAAGGAAAAATATCCTCTTTTTTTCATTTCTCTACTGATTTATGCTGCGACCTCCTCTCACAGTCTTTGGCAAAGTAAAAATCAAACAAGGATACGGTATTAGCTTTGTTTCTCTTGTTGTGTTAACGTGTCCCGACAAAAAGAAAGCAACTTATGGGAGAAAGGGATTATTTTAGCTCACAGTTCCAGGGTACATTCCTCCGGGACTGGCACGGCAGCAGGATCCTGCTACAGCTAGTCACACCACATCCTCAGTCAAGAGTCAGAAGAATGAATGCATGCATGGTTGCATTCTGCTGACTTTTCTCTGCTCAACAGTCCAGAGCCCCAGACCAGGCAACTGTTCATCCACTTTCAGGGTAGGTCTTTCCATACCAAGTAAGACAATCCAGTAGAGACCATCGCCCTGACAGGCTCACAAGCCACTCTGATCTAGACAATGTCTCGTTGAAATTCCCCTTCTGGGTGACTCTAGACGGTGTCAAGGTGGCAATTGGAATGAATCACCACAGACCTGGACTAAGAAGTTAAGGGCCGTGCCAGCTCTTGATGATGGCTGCCTTTTTGCTTATTCTTCGTGAAGTATCTTCATCCTTTTGGTTGTCCCTCTGCTTGTGTGAGTGCTGGGGTTGGTGACAATGGTGGTGACTGAGTTCGTACCTCTTTCAGGTTGCACTGACAATTTGGTGTGAGTCAGACCCTTAGCAGAAGTGTATGCTGATCCTCAAAGGCCTTCCTGGAGACCTCGGTTTGTCTTGGCACCAAGAAAAAATAGACAATATCATGTTATATTAAAACATACTCCAGTGAGGGTTTTTTATTTTTATTTTTTTGCATTAAAAAGATAAGACTTAGCTGTCCCTCTGAAAAAGTGTCTTGAATTTCTTTGCCTTTCTAGGAAAATGTGAGTGAGAGTAATCAGGCTTAGAATAAAGGAACTGAGCAGAAGGAAACATATTATTCCTCAACAAAGGAGCCAGGCCCCAGTCTGTAGCCCACCTCTAAGCTCCAGGGCCCAGTGAGCAGTAACTGGCACCCAGCCCAGAAAAGCTCAGCTCCTTTCAAATGGCCATGAGCAGAAGAGCGTTTAAGATGCTGCTGTATTCTAGTAATTTATTAATGGTATCACGTAGCAGGTGTTGGCATCATTTTGGCCTGGTGCTTCTTACAGAAGCGCTGTTCCTTCCAAAGTTTATAAGCTTAAAATAAAAGCTAGAGAGGAAATGATTCCTGGGAAGAAGCAGGTCTGCTCTTCCAAACAAGTGAATGTTCTAGAAATAAAAGTCTGATGGGCAAGGAGGCAACTCATGCATCTCCAGAATGGCCATCTCAGGAGCAGAATCTGTATAGACATGACTCATTCCACACAATAGAACTTTTACCTAACCTAGGCTCCGAAACCCCATAGTTGGACAGATTGCCATGGACTCAGGGCTGCTGGGATCTGAACTTCAGTGGGAAAGTAAATGAGTCATCACGTGACAATAGTGGACAGGAGGGCTCGAGAACAGAGGGAACAATTCATGCAACCTCATAGGCACCCCGTAGAGAATCCAAACATGTGGGAAATAAACAAGTGAATGAGCAGGGTGGGGGTCCAGGCTTGCCAGGTAGGTCATGTAGTATATGCTAGAAGCTAGGCAAAGCTTACTGTATTTGTGCCATACAGCAAGCTCATTCTCCAACAGCTTATCAGTCCTCATGCTATCTTATGAAATCACACTATGCTACCAAAGATTAATAATTAGGAGGGGTCCATGAGACTGACTCAAGGTCAGTTTTGCCTACAAGTAGTAAAGCCTAGGCTACAACCAAAAAGTCTGGCTTTAGAGTACTTTGTCTACAGAAAACTGGAGTGATCCTGATAAACAGCTTCTGACAGTGCTAAGCCGTGAGCACAGTGGGACAGTGCAGGCTCTGTTAGCTGCCTGGGATAGGAAGTCAGAGTGAGGTGTACAGTTAGACAGAAAAGCAAGGAGGAATGGATATGAATTACTGGGTAGGTGGGTGGGTGGGTGGGTGGATGAATGGAAGGACAGATGAATAGGAAGATGAATGGATGGATGGATGGATGGATTGATGGATAAATGGATGGATGGATGGATGGATGGATGGATGGATGGATAAATGGATGGATGGATGGGCAAGTAAGTAGAAATGTGAATAAATAAATAGATGGACAAGTAGATGAACAGGCAGAACTTTTGGGTAGAAAGATGGAGGCATGAGTTGATGGGTGGGTAGAAAGAGATAAGTGGATGAATGGATAATAGATGAGTTTGTGGGAAGAGGGATGGACAAACGAGGGATGAGTGGATGAGTGAAATGTCACTCAATGAAAACCAACCAAATAGATGAATTAGACCTGTTCAAACATGCACATAATGGACCCAGTTGGAATTCTGCACATACCTTCTGCTTCTCCCCATGATCCAGGCTGTGTGGCATATGTATTAACTGCACAGGTGTGCCATGTAGAGCAAACAGATCTTGTGTTTCTGTTTCTCTCCCATAAAAGTTCAGTTCTTATATCAATCCTAGGAGTAAAAGAATGTCCTCTACATTGTGTTAGTACGTGTTACTTTTTTTTTTTTTTGAGGCAGGGTTTCTCTGTGTAGCCTTAGCTGTCCCGGAACTCATTTTGTAGACCAAGCTGCCCTTGACCTCACAGAGATCTGCCTGACTCTGCCTCCTGAGTGCTGGGATAAATTTGGCATGAGCTACCATACCCTGCTTACATTACTTTCTTAATGTAGTTTTATTTTATAACTGACTTTGTGTGAATTATCTAGAATAAAAGCAACAATGGACAGAAGTTTGAGATATATGTGCTGTTTCAGTGAAACATTCAAGCATGATTTTAAATGAAATCTACATCCTAAGAATCCTAAGATTCTTACTATGTTGGTCTGAGTCCATGGGACTGCAGGTCTGTAGGTGATACTACAACTTTCTCCATCAGCACTGTGGTGATAAATATTGATCTACTTGCCAGAATCTAGAATCGCCTAGCCTTGGGCTTGCCTGAGGGGGATTAACTGTATTAGGTTAACTAAAGTGAGAAGACCCAATCTACAAGTGGATGCCACCACCCCCTGGACCAGGGTCCTACAGAAGGAGAAAGTGAGCTGACTCCCCAACCCCCTTTCTTTCTGCAGATGCAGTTGATCAGCTGCCTTAAGCTTCTGTTGGTTTGCTTTCCCTGCTGTGATGGATGCTAAACTTGAACTGTGAGCCAGAATAAGCCCTTTCTCCTTTATGCTGCTTTTTTTTTTCAGGGTATTTTATCACAGCAATGAGACAAGTTCTCTGCCCTTCTAAATGCAGCTTCAGTCTTGGCAATATCCAGTGGGACAGGCCCTTTGGGAAACTGAGGGCCCCAGAGAGTGAACAGGACATGGAAACAAATGCTCAGAGGAAGTCTGGGGAGACAAAAGCTGTTGTCAAGTTTTAGGGTTTGAGGATTGGGCTAACACCTAGCATGGAGCGCTGCCAGGGGGACAAAGAAAGGGACCAGGTATTCTGAATGGACACCAGACCCTGAAAAGATCCTAATCACAGTACTTCACTGGTGCAAGCTAGCCCTTCCCTTGGGGATAGTCACAACGCAATGGCCTGAAGACAACCTTTCCCTGCTTTCCTTCTGTTGCTGAACTCAGCAGTGCCCCACAGCTTGACCAACTAACTGGCTCCCTTCTTAAGCAGGCCTCTAGAGGAGACCAGTGCCCTGGCCTTCCCTCCCCTTCATTTATTTGCTCAGCATCCTCTGTCTTGGCTCCCAAGGAACCATCATCTCTGGCTCTGAAGCCTCTCTGGCTTTCGAGCTAACAGACAATTTTGGTTGCCAGGCAACTACTGATTTTTCATAACCAACAAGCCTGATAACCCCCATGATAAATTCATCAGGGAGCTACGTAGCATTCCTTGTCACCAAATGCTGCTAGAGCCCCCAAATTGTTGCTTTGTGAGCAACTCTGGAACCCTCAGTTAGGCAGCACCTGACACAAACTCAAGACCCCAGGGAGAGTGGCAGGGTGTACAAAAGAGCCAGTGTCTGCCCCCTGCATCCCTTGCCAGATGCTAGCAACTTGCCATTTGAAGTAATATGATACTGACATACTGGGAGGAGTCCTGTACCAAGATGAATTTGATTCTATATGGGACACCTGTTAGGCTGCCCTCTTCTTTCCTGGCTCCTGCCTCTGGGCAGGAAGAAAGGTCACCTGGACATTGATGAACAGTTTCCTGAAGGTCTGGGAGCACAACTGCAATCATCTGGGGAATAATCAGTAGCCCTTTAACCCTTTGTCCCCCCTCCCCTCATGCACACTGGCAGCTCTACAGGAGCTGGCCTGAGCCTCAGGGCTTCTTAACACCACTGGTGTCTGAGCCAGTGATTAGCTGGTAGGCTGTGGAATGCTGGCAACCTGCTTAACCATTCTGCTATGTAGCTCACACTCTGCATTTTGCTCTCAAGAATTGGTGTCAAGGTGCTCTCTGATTATTCCACCTGCCCTTCCTGCCTCACACTGTGATTCTTTTTCTAATTTTTATTTTTTGCAATGACAGAAAACCTTCATCTACTTGTACCCATTATAAACCCATCAGCAGTGCCTTCCCTCTAGGAATTCTGTCACTGCTTTGGTAAAGTCCTTCTGGGGAGAAGATTGGAAGATTGGGGAAGCAAGAGATTTCTCAGCGATTTGTGGTAACCCTCTGTGTTCTAATGTTCATCAGAACATCCAATCTTGCAAAGTTAGTCCAGTGAGGACCTGGGTATCCTCACATAGAGAGATCCACCCATGGGTAGGGCAGTCTGCAAAGAACTGAGGTTCTCATACCTCATATACTATGTGCCCCAAAGCCCCTATTAATAGCAAGAAGGAACAAAGACGTAGGTAGGAAGGCTTGCGGCGGGGAACGCAGTTCATGAGTGCATGTTGTGTGAATGGGCTGAGGTGCCATCTCAGTATCCCACAGGGGATCCAAAAGCCATTCTTAGAGCCTGAGACATATTTGAGACAAATGAAGGAAAGCTGACATTACAGGTGAACAGAAATTTTGTCTCAGTGATGCCATGATAGACAATGTGAGTGGCTCAAAGATTAATTGGACAAAACCCAGTCCTCGGTGTATATCTTGGTGTCCTGAGCTGCAGTAGCACATCAGACAGTCTGGGTAACTTAAAGTGAGACACTGTCTCAAAGGGTGGAGCCTGGAAGCCGAAGGTCAAGGGTGGCCTTACTCAGGCCCCTCTCTTTGACCTGCAAATGCTGCCTTCTCTTTGTGTATTCGCATGGCTGTCCTTCTGTGTGTATCATGTAAGGACACAATCATATTGGATTCAGTTATCCTTGAAGACCTCACTTTATCTAATTTACCTTCATTAAGCCTTTATCTCTAATACACTCTTGTTCTGAGGTCATGGGGGCAGGTCTTCAGCATGTGAACTTGGGCAGGACATAGTTTAGTCCATGACATGAGGTCTCAGGCAGTATTTCTTGTATCATGGATGATGGGGTGATTTAACAAGCCATGGAGAAGGACCACAGCACCCTGTCAGCCCCCTTGTCTAGCAGGCTTCCATCTGCCCAGTCTAGAAGGACATGATATGATTGCCTATGTAAAAAATCTCCACTTCAATCTTAAACTCATAGTCCTAGAACCCTGGTCCATGTCAGGATCCTTCCTTCAGGGCATTCTCCACTCCCCTTCCTTTATTTCTCTTGCTCCTCACCTCTTTTTCTCCCCTCTGTCCCATGCAGTGCAATGTCAAGCAGCCATGTCCAATCCCCTGCCTCTCTCTCTCTCTCTCTCTCTCTCTCTCTCTCTCTCTCTACATATGCACCTGGCAAAGCCTCCATCCTGGAATGACAGATCTTTGTGCTCTTCGAAATCAAGATTGCCTTTCTTTCCAACACAAGCATCAATGTTGTTATTCCTCTGCTTAGGATCTCCATTGTTCCCTTTGCC
Organism: Meriones unguiculatus; assembly: GCF_030254825.1. Lineage (NCBI taxonomy): Eukaryota > Metazoa > Chordata > Mammalia > Rodentia > Muridae > Meriones > Meriones unguiculatus. The sequence continues at coordinate 14,194,296 of NC_083356.1, forward strand.
ATCAGGGTCCAGTGTGCTCTGGTCCTCTTGACCAGCAACATCTTGTCTCAGAGGTCTGTGAGTCAGGTTCCTGGGTGAAGGCTGCTTGGATATTTCAGGGGTTATAACTGGCTCAGGACAGCAGCAGAGAAATTCCTCCCAGTCAGACTGAAAAGAAGGTCAGCCAGTACCAGCTGGTCTGGCCATCCCCAAAGGGCTTTTAGAATCCAGGAACCAGTTGTTTGAGGGAGTTTAAGGCATGCTGAAGCAGATCAGAGAAGAGTAGGTAGCAGAAGTGAACATCACTGGCAACAAAGGTCACTGAGCATGCGGGCTTGGGAGGCAGTTTTGATTCTGTGGGCCTCTGGTTACAAGCTTACCTCCTTGTGATGACAGAGAGTCTCTTTGCACTCTCCTCAAGACTGGGGATCTCCACATTTACCTACAATGATAAGGAGGGCTTTGTATTCCTCCCATGATACTGAGGGGTCTTTCTGACCACCTCCATGGTGACAAGGAGTCTTGGTGCTTTTTCATGGTGATGAAGGATCTCTGCCTTTCATTAGGAGAAGTGGTCTCTACATACACTCAGGATGACAAGATGTCTCTATGTGCCCTCTTGATGACTGCTGGTCTCCATGTCTCTCACAGAGACCCCCTCATCACCACAATGAGAAGAAATCTCTGTGTCCCTTGGTGGTGAAGAGAGATCATTACATTCCTCATGAAGATGAGGGGTTCTCTCTATCCCTTATGGAGAAGAGGAGTCCCCATGTCCCTTATAATCATGAGAGATACTTATGTCCCTTATGATGCTAGATATATAACCCAGGACAAAACTTGGTCTGGCTGGACCCTCACATGACAGGGATTGCGGTTACCAGTGCTTATCCACCACACAAGTATGCAGACACTCTGGGCTCACCTCAGGGTCTTCAAGGGTCATTATGGATTTGATGAATCCCAGGTGGACTATGAGCAATATGGAGTTTCAGATGACCAGATGTGCCTGTAATAACACCGTGGATCTTAGGTTTCATCCTTATTCAACAAAGCCTCCAGAGCCTCACCACTCATCTTTCCTTAGAACACAGTCACATGTGTTGTATAAAGATATCAGAGGCTGAAATGGTTGTCAGATGCACATAATGACACAATAACAGTGTCCTTATGAAATGAAAGGGATTAGGACAATTAAAGGAGGCAGAACATGGTGGGCCCTGCCCTCTAGCCCCAGGTTGGCTCAGGAGGAGCCTACCTGGTGGAAATAAAATGTTAGAGGGATGGTGGAGCCGATGGAACTGATCCTGTGCTCTTCCTCTGCTCTTTCTGAGGGTTCCACCTCCAGGGAGCTGCAGTCTGCCTTCCCAAGGGATGACACTGTTTGATCACATTTTCTCTCAGTGATAACCCACAGAGGCTTGTAAAAACCACAGCACAGAATGATTTATTATCTTGGATTATCCACCACCCCCATCCTCTCTGCATCTGGTTGCACAGAAACCCAGAGCCAAGCTCTCTAGCTCCCTGCAGCGGCAACGGCATCCTGAGCTTCTAGAAAGAACTGTACAGTCAGCAGAAAAGGCATCTCCAGAGGCACCTGAGGAGGCTACCCAGCAGTAAAGGCCTTGGGGGTACTAGTGAAAGGAAGCACATAGAATATAGTCCCTGAGAGTTTTAACTCGGGTCCACTACTCTCATAGTCAGCAGCTTTTCCTGACATTTTGGGAAACTGGGCACACTGGAGCCTGAAGCTTAGTGAATAGAGGGTTAAACAAGCAACAGGCTTGATTCCAGGTAGTCGGTTAGTTATGAAGAGAGGCAGTGAGAGCCTCTCCTGGCTCTGGGCTGCTGTCAAATGAAGCTGGGTATGATGGTAGCCAAGGAAGGCCTAACGAATGAGAATCTCCCAGGCAACATAGTCAAAGACACCTCTTAATTTCTTTTTGTATCTAAGGCTGAGGCATAGCAAGTCTGTGTCCCCTACTCCTCTTGAGGTGGCCTGGAACCTGCTCTGACAAACTTCAGGAAGTGCTGACGGGGTCTAGCATCTGAGAAGAGGTCCTGAGATGCAGCGAGAAAGCTTAGAGCAACAGGCCAAAAAGCTAGGTGCCTTCACAGGCCTCTCATTCACACATACCAAATGTTGGAAAGTAACCTGAGATGGCATAATGAGGAAGCCACTCTGGGTCATAGTCAGGGTAGGTCATTTTCAACGGGAACACCCCCACAGTGCCCAGATCATCCAGGGTGTCATTTGTGTCAGCAGCTCCCCTGCCTTACACACTGTTCTCTGCAGAGCAAGCCCTCTGCTGTCTACCCACGTTTCTGGGAAGCTGACCTCACAGAGATCAGGATTCAGAGAGGTGGGGACCATGTGAGAGCCAACTCTCCCTGGAGTAAGCCTTCTCAGCCCATAACTGGTCTCTCGGGAGTAAGGGTGTTCATAGTGTCTTCAAGGACCTGCCTTACAGTTTTGGGTAATAGCTCAGTTTCTAGCCTTTGTGTCCCAGGCAAGAATCTTTTACATATATACGTATGTGTAGTTTAGCCCCCAAGTGGGTAAACCAGAAGGCATAGGGTTAAACCCTAGGAAGTGACATAACAGACAGTCCCTCTGGGCCAGCTGGTCAGGGCAGCTGACTACCAAGACAGGTGTATGGCACGTGTGGCATGAACTGATGGGATGAAGCCAAGCCAGTGACCCTCCAGGTCCATCTGGGGGCAATCTGAGTGGCTAAAGTGCTTCGGCCAACATCAGCACCAGACACTCACAGAGAGGAGTGTGCAACAGTTGGCTGTTTGTATTTTGGAGGTTACTGGTGATGCATTTTGTGAAAATGTTAATACAAGACACAGTTGCTCAAAAGCAGAACTATAAAAAGAGAACTGACTATTTAACACTAATAGAAGCCAGAGTGTATGTTCTAGGAGACTAAAAATTTACACTTTGTAAAATATCCAAACACACAGAGCAGCTGTAAAAACCAGTTGGAAAAGCAAATATAAATGGAATTGTAGTCAAAGCCCTTGGCAGGCAAGAGACACCCCCCACTGCAGAGGAAGTGAATAATCATATCTCAGAGATCATTCTACCTGTGTGACCAAGTATGTGACCATTGCAGGAAGTGTTCAGACACGGATAGCTCCAGACCTTATGATTTAAAGATGAGGTATGAATCGCTGAGGTGGCCTCATACAAGTTTATCTACACCGGGCCATACAGAAAACTTCGCTATGGCTAATAAGATAAGCAATGAATTTTATAATACAGTCTTGGGCACACAGACCTTTGCAACCTTGATAGGTGACACTTTGCAATGTCAACTCTAATGCCCAGTGTAAGGGATACATTGCTATTGTCCATTTTCATTATGAGATGCACTTTTATCTCATTAGAGAGCCACACATAATCAGGAGGCATTATGCCTGTTTCTTCCATTGCTGGCAACTGGCACCTGCTTGCCTGGGTGATTTCAGTTCATCTTGGGGATGAAAAGTCACAAGTACTCTGTTAAGTCTCTGAGACCAAGTATCAGAAAAGGGGGAAATGTCTAGCCCTAGGCTATACGTTAGGTAAGACTCTGTGTTCTGAGCCATGAGGAGGTGGGGAGGGACTTTGGGGGTGGCTATGCTAGACACTGAGAAGATTGTATCTCCATGAAGAACTCAGACAATGAGGAATTCAGAGGGCAGATAAATGCAATTAGGAATATAAAAGCCAATGTTTTGTGCCAGATCAACACACCAAGCTTTATTATTATTTTGGCTTTTTCTCTAAGCTGACACCCAGCTTAACAAAATTATGAAATAAACTGCTTCCTTTTGGGTGGTCTGAGTCTCCAGTATTCTTATTATGAAGGGGGATCTCACATTTGTCAGAGAAGTGTGGTGTCTGTAGATAGAGCACCAAGCATTTCTGCATGTGAGCCCCAAAGACATGATTTCTTAGTTACCTTTAACTGTCAACTTAGTAGAGCTTTGAGTCATCTTAGAGGGAAAAGCCACAAGTGAAAAATTGTCTGGATCAGACTGGCCTGTGGGTGATTATCTTGACTGTTAACTGATGTAGGACACAGTCTACTGTGGGCAGAAACATTCCCTACTCAGGTGGTCCAAGGTTGTATAAGAGAGCTAGCTGAGCATGAGCCCGTGAGTGATCTGCCAAGCAGTGTCTCTCTATAGTTTCTGCTTCAAGCTCCTGCTTGAATTCCTGCCCTGACTACTCTCAGTGATGGACTGTGAACTGGAAGTGTAAGCCAAGTAAACCTTTTCCTGCCTTAAGCTGCTCTTAGCCAGCTTATACGAATATACATTTGCAATTTTGAAATGAAAGAAATTTGAGGAGAAATTTGGGGAAATAATGAAAATCCTGGATAATTCAGGAGAAAAAGGAGTGGTAGGAATATACAGAGTGGGGAAGCAGCAGAGTTAATCACAGTTCATTGCACAGTGTGCGCAAAAAACTAAAACCAGAGTGCCTACAAACTCTAAACAGGAAGTAAGCTAAAACAGGACTGTAGGAAGGGAGGAGGTGCTGATTTGCATATTCAGATCCTGCATGGTTGTAAACAGATTCTGGTAAACTGGAAAAACTTGACAAAGGGATGCTATTTCTGAAGCCAGAAATGATCAAATGGATTCTAAGAGTAAAAGTGTCCCCAAAGCAAGCACTCCTCCTGCCCCCCATTTTAGGGCCAAAGCTTGACACCATGAGGCTTCTGTAGGGGCCAGGAAATGATTCTCCTCTGTGAGGAAGAGTTCTGTAGACAGAGAGAATATTTAATGGTGTGTGGCACGTGAGTGGCTAGAGAAAGGAGTAACCTCCACCTCCCTCATTTTCGTACACAGCATTCCCCGGCTATAAAGCCTCCTTCCTCCCTGTCTACAGACAGGATGGACACAGCTTGCAAGTCTCTCTGTGCCCAAATTCTCTCTGGAGGAACCCTCTCTGTAATCATGAAGCCCCGTTTGTTCCCAGACACCCATTGTTCTTTTTTTCACCTGCCTTCTACACAAACTCCTCTTAAAGGCATGTGCTGTGAACACCTGGAGTGGCCACCATCCCCCATCTGAAGGACAGAGAATGGTCAGAAGATCACACTCAGCAGTGTCTCTGAGCCATCCAGCCACCTGCTGTCCAATTCCACCAAGTGTTTTGCTCCACTGCCTTCGCTCATGGCTAGGTTCAGGTTCAGACAATTCTGCGGTTCAGGGCCTTGGGACTTTTCTTTCCATTTTCTCCTAGTCTCATAGCTCTTAAGAAGGCCAAACTGCAATTCACTCAGCCATGAAATAGAGCCACAGTTCTCATGTGACTGTCCCACTTGTGTGCATGGAATCATCCCAGCTCTGGCATGTGCACAACGTCTGCTGCTTGCTTGCTTGAAGGTACACAACTCCACGTGATGTCTCTAGCACAGTCCCCCTGGGAGGGCTGAGCAATAGGGGCTGCATCTAAGTGATAAATGAGAACCCCCTTCCCTCGTTTATCTATGTTCTGCTTTTATTTAGTGATAAAGGAAATTTGCTAACACCGGATTGAGCAGGTATGGTAGACTGATCACATGGACCCACCTTTTCCCACCATGCTGCATCTCTTGCTGCGGCAGCTTCCTCAGGAAGAAAGCTGTGGAATGTGGCTGGGTGCTGCACCAGGGAAATGAGAGAGGCTATTTGTGAAGGAGCAACAGCGGGGAGATATTTCCAGCCTGCTGAGCCTCACGACTCCCCTGAAAGATGCCTGGGAGCTTCCGGCAACTTCTTCAGCATTGCATGGGAATGCGAACACTCTTGCTTCTCCTCATCACCCAAACCGTCTCATTTGTCCTCCTGCCAGGACTCAGCATCCTGATGGCTCTCCTGTACTCATAGGAGGGCTATTGTTTCTATTTCAGAGTGGTAGCTGCTAGACTCTAACAGAAAAAAAAAATATTCAGATGCCATTAAAGAGGAATATTTAAATGGCTGTAGCCTGATGGGGCAGTGTTTGAGAGTTGGGATGCCTAGTAGCTTTTACCTTGCAGGGCTGCTTATGTCTACTCCAGAGGCATGTGCATAGAAGCCAGAAGGTCTTAGAGATGGACACTTGCTAGTGTCCCAAGTTCCATGGTGAGTAGGATGCACCTTCACTGTTACCATCATGAAAAGGGTAGATAAACGTGAGTGTCCTAACTGGGTAGTGCAAATTTTGCTTAGTAGGAACTGAGTGCCTCTCACCTCTAGATAATCTCTGCTCACTATGTATCACCAGGCAAAGGTCCCTTTCCCATGCTCTGCCCCGCCCCCTTTTTCTGTTGTAAGGCAGTTGCATCACACCAGCATTTTCTGGGCCTGTCCACTCTGTTTCTCTGTCCCCCAGAAGCCACTGAGGTATATCACCCTCACTCATAGCTCTGAAACTCTTTTCATATCCTCCCGGGTCCTTGGGCCTGAAACATGTCTCCTTCCAGTCCTGTGGCCACTGGGCCCTTCTATCTGTTTCAGGGAACTGAGCAACTCTAGGGTGACCTAAGAGTGCCCCTGCTGGTGCTTGGGAACACCCACTACTCTTTCTCAGTGTTTCCAGGAGACACTCTCACCCCAAAGCTTGGCCTGGCATGGCTACCAGGGGTCAGCGTCTGGACAACACATGCCAAGTGAACTTTTGGTTTCTCACTGGTCTTGTGATTTGGGGAAAGCTAGATATCTTTAAGCTGCAGTTTGCTGATCACAGACAGAGAAAAATGACTGAAAACCTTGCCTCCTGATATCAGGAAGAATGTGTGGGGCCTGAATTTTCAAAGTGTGCAGCAAATAAGACACATATCTGCTCCACAGACAGGATAGATAACTGTACTCCTGAGCTCCCCTTAGGACTGGTACTCTTTGAGCCTCTTCTCCACATCCTGCTGGATGGATGGTTGACTGGATGCCACCTTCATCTGTAAAATCAAGGCACAGCATTTGACCAAGGCAGACTCTAGGGATTTTCTCAGCATGGTTGCATTGTCACATGTAGTAACAATATCTCCAAGGAACACAGAATGCTGCAGCTGTGGAAACCAAAGAGGTGATGATTCTGAGTCTAGCCGAGCAGCAGTCTGACTCATCATAGGGACCTTTACCTACTATGTAGATAATCTCATTTCTACTGCCCAGCAGCCCAGGGGAATCAGGTGGCTGTGGCCACACTATAGGGTGGAATTTTCCTAACAGGTTTTTGTTATCTAAGGTCTTCATCATCCAGCACATAAAGCCTGAAAATGATGCCATCAGTGAGAATTCTGGCCCCAGCCGACAAATGTGGCCTTCCCTGTGCTGAGCAGTCTATGGCATATGTGACATTCCTGTTACGTGTGGGAGACTGGAACCATGCCAGAGAGATTCAGAGTGGTTTCCTGTGGTGGATAATTTTGTTCATCAGCTTCACACCCCTGGGAAGAGGGAACCTCAACTGAAGAACTGCCTTTATTAGAATGGTCTGTGTGCCTGTCTCTGGGGGTATTTTCTGAGTTGCCAGTTGATATAGAAGGGCCCAATCCATGTGAGCAATGCCACACACAGGTGGGTAGGCCTGGGCTATACAAGAAAGGTAGTTGAACACGTGTTTAGAAGCAAGCCAGTGAGCAACGCTCTTCCTTGTTTTTTGCCTCTGTTTCTGCTTGAGTTCTGCCCTGAACTCGCTCTAGTGACAGACTGTTACCTGAAAATGTAAGATGAAATAAACCCTTTCTTCCTTGAGTTGGTTTTGGGTAGTTTGTCACCATGGCGACAGAAAGCAAACCAGAACACTACCTCCTCACTCCACCCTCTGCATACTAACTAGCCTCTAGTTTTGCTTAAAGGCTAGATCAAGAGTGTTTACAATATAGATCAGGTCAGCCCTCAAGCTTTATGCTTGATTTACTTCTGTGCCTTTTTTCCAATGTATGTTTTTGGGACCTAGTCAAATATCAGGTGGCTGTGGATATGTGGTTTATTTCTGGAGCCTCTGTTCTGTTCTTTTTATCTTTGTGCCTGTTTTGTGTTAGCGCCATGCTGTTTTTGTTACTACAGCTCTATCACAGATACAAAAAAAAAAAAAAAAAAAAAAAAAAGGCTAGATGTAATGGCACTCAGGAGGCAGAGGCAAGTGATTGGCTATAAGCCCAAGGTCAGCTTGGTTTACATAGTAAGTTACAGACCAGCCAGGGCTACATAGTAATTGGGGAGAAAGGGAAGGAGGAATACAAGGAGAGAGGGAGAGATAAAAGGAGAGAGGAAGGAAGGAGAAAAGAAGAAGGGTAAAGAGAAGGGAAAAGAGGAGGAGAAGGAGGAAGAGGAAGAGAAAGAGGCAACCTGCTCTCACCTCTAGGCCCACAAGGCAGAGCCATCCTTTCTATCCATGCTGCCTATAGGATGCATGCTTTCTATTCTGATGGTGAACTTTATTGTCAACCTGACTGAATTTGGAATCCTTTAGGAGACACACCTCTAGTTGTGTGTTGGGTATGCCATCAGAAAAGATTGGCTGTGGTGGAATGTGGGTGGCACCCTTCCGTGGGCTGGATCTCAAAGTGAATAAAAAGGAGACAGTGAGATGAGTACCACCAGTATTCATCTTTCTGCTTCCTAGCCAGTCAATGTGGTCCATGTGCCTACTGCCATGATGGACAGTCCCTTGTTTATGTGACATTCCTTGTGTTGTGTAGGATGGACTCTGACATGTCATGAGCTCCATTCATGGCCTGGGCCAGACCTCCAAAAGGAGATATCATTTAATGCACCAAATGGGGAGGGAAGCTCGCCTACCGACCAGGTTAAAAAGAATGATGACTTGAAAGAAACCATTTACTCAGATCAGAGCCGAGGATGGGAAAGGACCCATAGATTCAACTAGTCAAATGCTCTGGCCTCCCTTTGATGCCCTGGGAGTCAACACGTGAGGAGCCTGTCTGATGCTCTCAGGCATGTGCCCCTTCGAAGCATTTCCCTCCTGTGTGAGCTTCTTACTGTGCAGCTAGCTGCAGCATCCTCCAGCACAGGGGCCCCCTGGGCAGAGCTCTGATCCCTCAGAGAATGGAGACACCTGTGACCCACAAGCTCTGGCTTTTTTGAATGGCAGGGAGGAGCGTGCCGACAGTCACCATGTTTATTTTTCTTCCACTCAATGAAAATACCACCCCAACTAGTTGTCTGTGATTCTCTGAGACAATCACCCAAGCAATACAAACATTCACAGAGCTATTAAGCTTCAACAAATGTGCTCAGAAGGGGAAGCCATTTGGGGAGGTATGCTCTGACCTGCCTGCAGCCCAGCGCTAACAGAAGGCGAGCAATAGGGACATGTGGGAGGAAGGAAGATGATAAAACAACATTCAGCTGCTCTGGGACTCACTCATTCCCATCTTCTCTAAAGAGGGAGAAGAGAGGTCTTTTCACTACCTTGTCCATAGAAATAACCTAAGAGTCAGCTGGTGGCTCCTGAAGGGTTTTATTATGGGTGAAGACTAGGGGAAACTCCTGGGGACTAAAGCTGGCATGGAGTCTTGGCGGCTCTGAGACTTCTGAGGCTGAAGCATGATGGCTGCCCTTTCTCTCATTTGGACAGTGAGATGAGACGAAGCAGGAAAGTGAACATAAATATGCCTGGAGCTTGCACCGGGAGATGTGGCAGCCATGGAGCTTCCCCACGGAAGAGTTTGGATGCTTTCATGACTCATCCTCTTCTCGTGATGTGGGGGTTCTTTCCTCGGAGGCCCTCCTGGGATAGTGGAGGGCCACAAAGATGACGCTTGCTTCTCCTTTCTTTACTGATACCCCATGAACTCCTTCTTCTAAGACTGAATGTGTGTCCTTGCCATGGAGGTGTGGATTGAGTCCAGTGGCAGGGCATGTTCAAGGATCATTGAGCAGCACCTTATTCTGCCAGTGGCCCCTAGGCCAGGAGGACGTGGATGAGGCCCACCCCTCCCTGTGCACACCATGGGACCCTTCCTTCCCTACTCACACCAGCCTCTCAGAGTTCTGATACTATGAAGTAGAAGGTCCTTCACCTGGAAAGAATCCATGGTCACCCCGTCCCACTGTTTCCAGATCAAGCTGATAATGGTTTCTCTGTGACCCAGTTTACCAGGTTATGTGGGGGCTCGGACTCTTGTTCTTTTTAGAGTCACCTCTCCAATATCTCCACAGCCGTGCCTCAGTCAGGGCCTCCTAGCTTTTTCCCACTGGCTTTATGTGTGCACCAGGCTAGCTTACCTCCTGCCTGGAGCCCTCAGCCAAGATGGCAGGCTTCTTCACACTGTAGAGATGCCTTCTAATGGGATTAAAGACAGGCCTGTGGGGTGACAGTGGCAGCGCTGATGATCCTTCTGCATAGCTCACAGGATGTCTAGAGTGCTCTTGATAGGCCTCTCCACTGTGTCTCTCTGAGACTACACAGTCCATTTCGCATCAAAGTTACCTGTTTATACCTGAGCAGAGGCGCCTCTGCAGACAGCCTTTCCTCCTCTGCGTCTCTTTACTTATTGTTTTGTTTATTTTTTCTTAAAAATTCTTATATTTGTCGTTCCATATCCTCAAATAACTTTTATTTGCTACCTTATGAACTATCATTGGTGTCCCTTGAGCCCGATGTGGCCTATGAGTGCCCCCTCCTGGCTGTTCCTGTGTTCCCTGGTTAGGTCTCTTCCATCCTGGGGAGAGAGTTCATTCTGCTCAGGGCTCTCTGTGTCTCCTGGTTTTATCCTAGGACCAGCCTGTTCTCCCAGGGGCCCAAGATGCTTTGTGTAAGAACTGTGTCATCATCATGACCTCTGGCCAGGTGTGAGGGAACATTTGGCTTCTGTTTCCTTTCTTCCTATATACAGGAGTACTTACATAGGGGCCATTTTCACACATACATGTGATGCATCTTGTACACCCCCTCTCCATATCTTATCACTCTCCTTCTTACCCCTTTGCTGTCCCATTAGGCCCTTTATTCTCCAAGATTCTTTCAGTAGAAAGATACAAGAAACAATCTCTTTGAGAAGCTCTAGTCCAGTTAAAACCAATGCCTCCCAATTCTCTTTGGTACATTCTACTCCAGGGACAATCTCCTCCCAGCTGTGTCTCTGCCCAGCTTGCTTGCTCATTTGCCCTGTTTGGCAATCACACAGAATTGTTTCATATTTATAATCAAACACTGCAGTCAGCACAAATACACAGGCAAAAATCTAAACATCAACATTTATTGTCAGTTTTTAATGTCCTCAGAATATATCCTTCTAATTTTGCATAATTAGAAAGCTGTTTTCATAATTCATGTGAATTCATTATTTTCTCTTATCTCCATGTCATCTGTTATATACAAACACAATTCTCTCTCTCTCTCTCTGGTTTTCTCTCCCTCCCTTCTACCTCCCTCCCTGCCTTCCTTCCTCCTTCCTTCTCCTTTCAGCTTTAGATATTGCCTTACTGTATTCGGGTTCATTACTCTTTCTGAATATTGATAAATTTCAGATTTAGACTGTAATACATTTCTTGCAAATACAGGTGTGCATGTGGTGTGTGCACATGTTATAGGGTGGATGGAGGTATGTGTGCCCCTGTGTGTAGTGTGAATGGTAGTGTGTGTGAATGTTTGTGGTGTGGATGGTGGTATGTGTGCTTGATCATGTGTGTATGTGTGTGTTCACATGTGTGTGTTTTTACATGAGTATGTGCAGTCGTGTGTGTACAAACTGCTTCTTCCTTTTAACTAGGTCCTATCACTCCTTAGAGAGCAACATTAGGTCACAGGTATTTTACCAGTGCAAGCAATGTAATGATGATTATGTTTTTATTATAGATAAATTCCCTTGAACAAGTTTTGGGTAGAGAGGTGAATGCTTATGGAGGGGTTTCACCTCCAGAACCTGCCTGGGCACCCTGCATGTGTGCCACATGCAGTGACTCTGCTCTGATGTCTTGTGTGGGTGGCCTGAATACAGTGAGTTCATGCTCTGTGCTCACAGAAAGAGAAGAGAGAAGAGGGAAGGGTGGAGGAAGGAGGTATAGGAAGGACAGAGGGAGGAGGAGAAGGGGGAAGAAGACAATGGAGGAGGAGGGAGGGGAGAGAAGAGATGGAAATTTGAGAGAGGCAGATCTGACTAGAGCCCAGAGTAACTGGCCAAGGGCTCCAGGCCATGGGCCTGGCTGGTTATGAAGCCATCCAGAGGAGGCCTGGGAAGCTGTAGAACCTTGTTGCCTCTACCTTTCTTTGCTGTTCTTCACATTCCTTCACAGTGCCTCTCTACCCCCTAGCATCTCTTACTCTCCCTCACCATCCCCCATGGCCCATTTCTGTGGCTCCAGCTCTTCAACAGTGCAGCTGCTCAGCAGTCTGCAGCTTCTCATTTACACCGCTGAGTAGAAATCCCAGCTCCCTTAAAGAATACCCAATAATAGTCCTCTGGATGACCTTTGTTCCTGGTTGAGTTCCTGAAAGGTCAGTGACCCCTCATCAGCATTAGACACTGGCTCCTGGGGAGCTCTGCAGGGTGACAGGAGGATCCTCTGCAGGAGACCTGTTTGGAATGTCATCCTATTGCTGCCCTTCCAGGTCCCAGCCTTGTGCCAAGCTGGTGGTGTTTCGCTCTTTACTGTAATTTACTTACCAGCTCTGCACAGATATGGTTGCTCTTTGAGGACCCGTGGCTGCCCACAGCACACACCTTGCTTTCCATCTCTGCCTTGGTTTCTTTTCTTGTTCTACAGAGCCTGTGACCTTTAAGCTCTGCAGAATCTGGTTCTGGAAGCAGGTTGGACAAAGACGGTGAAGAGAACCTGCTAAGACCACAGGGCAGATGGCACTGATGGGAAAGACACTGAGAGTTCCTCTCTGTGTCCTGAGATTCCCTGCTAGCCCTGTCCATTTATGTAGGGGCCCAAAGGGGAGCACGTTGGAGCTACAGAGCGACTTGAAAGTGAGTGTGCTCCCACACTGGGTAGAATTGAAATGAAAGTGAGTGTGCTCCCACACTGGGTTGAAATGAAAGTGCCAGTGGAGAAAAACAGAAAATTAACTCAGTTCAGCCATGCTCTTTCAAGTGTATCTTCTCAAAGTTTCTGGAATAACAGGATACAAGTAAAATGGGCCATTTATTCTGAGATTGCACACGTGAGAATCCACCGGTTTTGCCCTTTTTCACGAAAAGAATAAGCTTTGTAGTAATCTCTCCCATTTTTGACTGTCTAGGGAGAGAGTGACCATCATTTATTTCAAAACTATTTTGGTCAATTGTCACTTCATATTCTGTTTGGATTGGCGTGTGGAGCGTGGTATCCAGGCGCAGTGGCTGCACTTTAACTGCCAGGTGAATGTTTGCTGGGGTTCCGGCTGTACCCGTGGGCCTGCTTGTTTCATGCGGAAGAATGGCTTAAGTTAACCAGGGCCACTTTTGTGTGTCTGTGCCACCAGAGGAAAAGTGACTATCTCCACGATAAAGCATCAGAAGCAAGGCTACCCTGCTAAGGACATGACCAACAGGCAAAGCCTACCTTTCTGGCCATGAGTTCAAGAATCGAGGGCCTGATTGAGTTGGGATCTGTCTGCCTGTATTCTCCCTTTCCTTGAGTTAATACAAATTCAAGTTGAGGAGAAGACAGCCTCGCTGACCCTCAACAGCTCAATTCTTTCAGTAGACTGGGTCACCACCCAGTCCCTCTTCTCTGCCCTCATTTCTCCCTAACCTCTGCTCTGGTCCAGTGCCTTTGTCGGCCCCAGCCCTGGCGGCATCTTTCCTTCTTTCTTCTGGTTGACTGGTCCTGGGACTGCTTAAAGCCATTTGAGAAAGTTAGGAATCCCCTGGGGTTCTCTGTAAAAGCCCAGGGAGCCAGCTGTGTTCTGTGAACAGGAAGTAAAGTGGCTGGGGACTGTGTGTGCTTCCTGCAGGGCCAGCTCCTCCTGGACACCAGCCTCTATTGCTGCACTATAGTTCCAAGGGGATTTACAAATCCTGTTTTGTGTCTTTATGGAGTGTAGTGGAGGACTGTGAGCATTCTCATTCTGCTGCTTGATGCCGGGAACAAATGCTGACCCGCTGACCCCACTGAGTCTCTTTTCAAAGGGGTCCTGGGGCCCTGCATCCTAGAGGCTGTTCCCTGCCTGGATCTTCTTTCTGTGATCTGCTGCTTTGCCGAGGAGACAGAGCAAAGCATGGTTGTGTTTGCTTCCTGGCCTCGGAGAGAGCAGGCAACAGCTAGGATGAGTTTCTTGATCTGAAGGGTTATTGGTCCATCTGATGGTCAGTGGGCTCAGCCTTATTTATCTCTGGTGCTCCGTGGAGTTACACGGGATTCAAAGCTGGACAGCCTGGTCTTTCACTCAAGCTCTTGTCCACCTGTCCTTGTATCCCCTGACCCTGTGCCTTGGAGGACCTTAGTTGGGCTCCAGAGGGTCACACCAAGCCTTCTACACAATGACTGCCCAAATCATTGGCTAAACAGCACCCCCATGTCAAGGCAGGAAAAATGACAGAGGTGTGAAACTGAAAGGAGGGGTACTGACCTATAGAACTGTGGAGCTCTCCCTGGGGTCAGAGGTGAGAGGGAGCAGTAGCCTCAGTTGGCTCCAAGCTTTCCATGCTGACCTCTGTCTCCTTGCTGGCTATAGGGGTCAGAGTGATGTTAGTCCCAGCTGAGAACTGGCCTGGGTCACAGAAGCTCAGGCCCAGGACTACCCCACATTGGGTCACCCTGGGGTACACCCTATGTCCTGTTACTCTGAAGTTCATTACATGCCTGACTCCCATAGATTCTACCTCAAGGGTCCACCACACACCTGGCCACCTTGTCCTTCTGGCTATGCACCTTGCAGTGTGGAATGACCACCTGGGCCAAGAGTGTCCACTTACTCAACTCTCACTAAGGCCAAAGTGACCACTGGCTGATCCACCCATAACCTCTGTAGCCCAGGAGAGCTTTTCAGTTCCTCAAGCCTCTCTCTATGCTGCTGCTCTGCATCTCTCCTCATCCTTCCCACCAGGCCCTTATCAGAGCCCTTGCTACACTTCACTTGTGAGCTGGACCGCCAGGCTGAACAAGAGCCATGGTCTTCTCCTTCAATGTCTACCCTTTAAATTAGAATGATGTAGATGGGAGCCAGGCCAGTGTGTGTTCCAGTTGCTGGTCAGCTGGGCTGACAGAGTCCTCTAGGGTCCCCAGGAAGCTGGGCAGTATAGTTATCTGGCCAAGTCTGCTTGGAAACCTCAGGTCTGCTTGGATTTTCTTATTTGACAGTGTTAAACAGTTAGAATTAACCTTTATTATTTGTTTATTCTTCTCAGGCAATGCTGGGTATTGGGTTGCACAAATACTTGGCAAGTGGTATGCCACTGAGCCAATGTATGTATTTTGAGCAAGTGTATTCAAAAACAAAGCCGTGGATATGTGTTCTTATGTACACACACTGGTTTCTCTGAAGAATGCTGATGTGATCAAGGTTCTTGGCCAAAAGCAAATAAATCAGGGAAAGAGCAGGTAGCCCAGGAGGAGGCCACACCAAACAGGGCTGAGAACCCATAATTGGATTTGCCAACTTGGGCATCCTTGGTGACTTGACAAGTCCAATTTCTGCAGCACTGACATCCTGAGTCGGACAGTGTGAATGAGGAGAAAACAGGACCAAAGGAAATGGGATAATGAGTGTAGACCTTGTCCTTTGGTCTTATTTGGGTTGGGGGTAGGGAAGCAGATGGGTGAGACACATGTGAGCACCATGTGGATGACCTTATCTAGACAGAGGATCAGTGAGGGCCTGACTACTTGGCCCACAAATGGACTGAGCAGGGGATCTGGTGGTCAGAGAGTGGAGGGCCTGTGAATGAATCTGGGCCACATTCCACTGTCTCTTCTTCTGTCACTTCTACCTGAGCTGAAGCAAGGGCAACCTCATAAGAACAGAGAAAGACTGTCTTTCAAGGGCTCAGCCACCTCTATAATCTGCCCCAAATGGGTAGGTATGTGGGGCAGTGTGTCTCCATCCAAGAGCCCTATGAAGGCAGCCCAGTTATCCTGGCTCTGACTCCCAGTCACATGGCTAGCTTCCTGCTTGGGAGGCATATTTGATCCTCAACTCATGGAGAGGGTAGAGTGAGGAAGGAAAAGAGCAGACATTTTTGAGGGGGTGATTAAAAACAGCAAAGTGCCTTCAAATGCTGAAGCCATCCATGTATATCCATCCCCAATTTCAGTTGGGGTCAGAGTAGATCTCTGTAGAGTCTGTTTATTCTCAAAGAGGGGCCTTGGAAGCAGAAGATATGTTCAGGATAATTAGAACCGTGCACTGGGGATATGCTGGGACCCAGCAGAAACTTCTAAGGGTCAAGAAACAGTCTATCTCAGAAGTTCTAAACCTGTGGGTTGCAACCCCTATGGCAAACCTCTATTTCCAAAAATATTTGCATTATGATTCATAACAGTAGCAAAATTACAGTTGTGTAGTAGCAACAAAAATAATTTTGTAGTTGGAATAACTACAACATGAGGAACTGTATTAAAGGGTTACAGCATTAAGAAAGTTGAGGACCACTGGTCTATCTGGTTATAATTTATTCACCATGATTCACTCTTCGGTCACTCTTATTAGGAAAAAGGATTGCCACTTCAGGGTCCTGTAAGCATACCTCTTAAAATCTGGTGTGGACTGCCCATAGGGTGAATTTTGCCTGTGGGTACAACCTGCCTTTGGATTTTATACTGCTTGTGCTCCGCATGATGCTTTGGGCAGTTTCCATGGTGCAGAAGGCTTAGGAAGACCGGAGGGCTTCTTGCCCTGTGAATTCTTGCTTTCCTCCAGACCACAAGATTCAACGCGGCCACACAGCAGTCAACCACCAAGGAACTCTGCTACGTACAACAGTGAAGACTATAAAGGGAACTGTCATCAAGTCAAGGCCATGAGTCATGGGATAAGGCACCCTGGAAGGGACACCTGCACAGGCAGACTTCCTCCCAGAGAAAGGAGGAGGGTGGCAAGGCTGGTGTCTATAAGTTCTGAAGCCTCTGGCAGAGGAGTTGAGAGGCAATGGCTGCTATGACCCTGCCTGCAGAAAGCCTGAGGGAGGAGGTAATAAGTCCAGCTGAGCACAGCCTAGCCAAAGCTCTAAAGTACTCAGGCAGCAAACATTTTAAACAAACTCATAAACTCCCAAACCAGAAGCCGTGCTGGGCTTCCAGCATGCTCAAACAAGCGCCAGACAGAAATTTGAAAAGATGAAAAACGTTTTAAGGAGCTTCCTCTGGGACCAGGTGGGACCCCCAGCTCTTAGCAAACATACTACAGCTTCACTTTTTTTTTTTTCTGACATTGTGGTTTTTGTAAGAAAACATCTGGTAGCCTTTCCCCACTGAGCTTATCTTTTTAGCTCACTTTGAAATGGAAAATTGATTTTTTTAAATAATTTGTTAAACAGCTAAAGAATAGAGACATGTCCTTTTTCTAATGGGACTTCAGTCAGCTCCTACTGGCGGTGCCCGTGGGGCCCATCTGCTTAACCCTTAGCTGACAGTCATCACACTTAGCCCGGCTTTTTGCTCAAGAGTCTCCTATGGGGACAAGGGATACCCTAAAAAGACACAGAGTGGCCATTCCCTGCACAGACTTTGTCCCTGACTGCAATGAGCCGCTTGGCCCCCAAACCTGCTCTAACCAATGAGGCAAACGGGAAGCCTGGAGCACACTGCGGTCAGCTGGCCCTGATCATGGTAGGGGTGGGATTATTTGGGTATCTACTGCCTGTCCAATCAGTGGTTGTCAATCTCCTGCTGGTGGGCCTGAAGTTACAAAGTATGAGGCTGTTGCTGCTTGTGGCGGGGCTCTCTACCTGACCTCAGACCACTGGGAAATGAGGCACACTATGCAAGCATGGATAAATCTTGTAGGTCCCTGGCTCTCTAGGAAGGAAAATGCTGCCTTACTCCCTGGGAGAACCCTAACAACCGGAAGAGAACAATCCAGCAAGTCCTGTTCACTTGTTGGTATGGAAAGGAAACCGTAGCCACAGTAGGTGTGGATGGTAGCCATGGATAGACACGTTCTCCATTCTACCCTTCATAACCATAGAGATTCTCCAATCACCTGGAGCCCAGCAGTTCCGGAGGCAGCATGTATGTACACTGTGATGAGAGAGGGAACTGGGGGTGTGTGGGTATCCCTCTAAACATGTCACTGTGACTCAGAGTGAGTGAGAGAAGAGACCCAAGGCATTTGACCTTCCCACGTGCAGTGTTCTTCTGAAAGAATGGCAGGTCAGCAGAAGGTGTGTAAGAGGAAGCAGTCACAGGCTAGAGGCTCTGGGTGCAGAAGGGACAGGCTTATGGAAGTCACTCCTGGGTGGGTGTGACAGCACCGTGCACACAGGGGACCTAGTGTAAAGCTGATGACCTGCAGGAGAAGGTTGCAGGTTAGTTCCTGGTCATTCACCA
The DNA here is from genome assembly GCF_030254825.1 of Meriones unguiculatus. Classification (NCBI taxonomy): domain Eukaryota; kingdom Metazoa; phylum Chordata; class Mammalia; order Rodentia; family Muridae; genus Meriones; species Meriones unguiculatus. The sequence continues at coordinate 14,212,686 of NC_083356.1, forward strand.
ACACCAGTCTCTCACATGGTTCATGCATGGTGGTGACAGAAGATGTTAACAGTGAGGGATATGGGTAAAGGAAAGTCAGTTTATTGTACTTTCCTTTAAACCCTTACTCCAAGATGAAATTTTTTTAAGGGATTATGGATGTGTGTGAAAATGTGATGTCTCTGCCAGGGACAGTACTCAGCAAATGAACCAGCCACAGACACAAAAAAGCATACATGCTGTGCATTTTCACATGATAGAAGTTCTAGAGCAAGCAAAATTAATACAATGTGACAGAGATCATGCCGTGTTCGCCAGGCTGGCGAATGAGGATCGACCGGGAAACAGCAGGAGGGACGTTCCAGCCTTGGGGAGGTGGATGTGTTTTAGATTTCCATCTAATTGGTGTCACCCAGGCAAATACTTTGATAAAAATCACACTACTGTGCAGTAAAAATCTAAGCATTTTCTTCCCTATTATTTATACCTAGAAACATTTCACTAAGTTATATGCATTGTGACCAAACTAGTTTATTCTATCAAGGAGCAGTGGTTCGGCATTGATAAAAATCAAAGTACCACAACAGGCTGTCAGAAGAAGCAAAGGGCAATCATATGATTCTCTCTTGATAGGAGCAGGGAAGTGTGCTGATGAAGCCAGCATCAACTCATGACTTGCAAAAACCAAAGCTCTGGGATAAAAGAGCTTCATTACTCTGATGAAGAGTAGCTCCAGAAAGTTCTACAATGAAAATAATCAGTGGTGAAATACAGATCTGACGGAGATCTCTACAGGTTGAGGTATGCAGGCTAGTTGGATCCTGCAGTGGCCGGAGTGAAATAGGTGCTGAGCTGAGATTGGAAAGGAAGAGAAGCACTTGCAATTAGTCATAGGTGACAGGAATGTGAGTGTAGAAATACCCCCAATTTCACCCACAAACTATTGCATTTCATAAGTGACTTTAACAAGGTCACTGGAGTCAGGGTGAATTCATACACATCAATCTGGACTGTCTAAGACAGTGACGAATGGGGACAGAATTCTAAAATACCACAAGAGCAGCATCCAAACACTGGATTCTAGGGAAAAAAAAACAAAGGTGAGGAAGACCTCTACAATACATCTACCCAATTCTCTTGAGGAAATCAAAGAAACCCAGTAAACATAGGTGGAAACAACCTTCATGAGTGGGGACATTTGATTTTCAGCATCAATGAGAGCCTTCCTAGTTTCAGACAAGTTGATTCTGAGTTCCACACAACAATTCAAAAGGCAGGAAGATGACAGGCTGAAAGAACAGAGCTGAGGAGACACCAGAAGCTATCAAGGTTAGACCTTGTGCTGCGGTATGTCTGAAGAAATCAAGATGGCAAGATACACAAATAGACCAAGAGAGGAAAAGAGACCAGAAACAGAACCACAGCTCTGCTGTTGGTTTTGTCACTATGAAGGAAGAACTGAAGGGCAGTTGAAGGTAGAGGTCTTTTTAATAACTGGTGCTTGAGGATTCGAACAGCCACAGACCAAAGTTCTACACACCAAATACCATCTTAAGGTAGGAACCACTTGTTTTCTTGGGACAGGCTGAGTTTTCTTTGAAAAGATGCAACAATACTATTTAAAACATTGGTTATAAAACTACTGGGTCACAATCCCTTTGGGGTCACATATTGGGTAACCTGCATATCAGAATTTACATTAGGATTCATAATGTTAGCAGAATTAGTTAGAAAGTAGCAAAACAAAAATTTATGATTGTGGGTTAAGGATACCACTGAGACACTCCAAATTCAACCAACAGAGTTGGCAGCTAAATCCTCAGTGCCTATATGTAGCACATAGGTAAAATCTAAAATCTTCCGGGTTTCTACACATCTGTAAGAAGCTGGTTAGATCATACATCAGTTCCAGACAAGTAGTTTAGTAGATTCTCCTCAGAAGAGAATTTCCAAGTGGCCAGCATGTCTTACTGTATTCATATTTTTCATTATTGGGTAACAGAGTCAAATGAAAACAGAGTGTGCCCCACAGACTATTCACCAGGGTGGCTAAAATCCAATAAGACATAAAAAAAAAGTTGATTCAAACCCTTGATGCTGCTGGAGTACAGCTTGTTCTAAGTCAGTCAGGACTTTCCTGGGTTTTCAGTGGTCCCCAACAAAACCAAGCCTACCCCAGGGCCAGCAAACTGAGAAGTAGGCACGCACTCCAAAGACAGTGTCTTAGGGTTTTATTGCTGTGAAGAGTCACCAGGACCATGGCAACTCTTAGAAAGGAAAACATTTAATTGGGGCTGGCTTACAGTTTCAGAGGTTTAGTCCATTGTCATCATGGCAGGAAGCATGGCAGTGTGCAGTCAGACAGGGCTGTGGGGAAGGAGCTGAGAATTCTACTTCCGGATCTGCAGGCAGCAGGAGACTCTGTGCCACCCTAGGCATAGTTTGAGCATATGAGACCTCAAAGCCCACCCCATAGTGACACACTTCCTCCTACAAGGTCACTCCTACTCCAACAAGGCCACATCTCCTATAGTGCCACTCTATTGACACACATGGGTCTATGGGGGCCATTCCTATTCACACCACAAGCCTCCACTTGGGAAGCCTTCGGGCAGCTTCTGGTCCAGCACCTCTGGTGTTTTCCTGTCTATAGCCAGGATGTGCCTTCTTCCACTGCAGACCTGTTTGTATGAATCACATAAACATAATGCAGAGAGAGTGCAGCCAGATATCAGAGAGTACATACATCATCAGGAACAAAGACAGATTAAACTAATCTAGGAATTTAGAAGTCAGTCATGTTCCCCAAGGGAGGCAGAGCTGATTGGAAAGAGTGAAAATGAGGTTTCTGAGAACCATGATTTTTCATTTTCTGATTTGAGCACAGGCTTTACAGTTTGGGTAAATTCAGAACTTCTTTTTGGGATATACACACTCTTCCCAGTTCTACTGTGCTTCATTGAAAGGCTAAAAGAAGAAAAATCCATAGACTTTTGGTTCAAGAACAAGATGGGATTTGTGCATAGGGGCACACTGACTCCAACCATGTTATTCACTGTGTTTTAATTACTTATGTCATTGGTGTGACAAAAACCTGACAAAAGCAATTTAAGAAAAGTAGGCTTATTTGGCTCACAGTTTGAGGGTGCTGCGCATCACAGTGAGGGCGTCATGGGACCAGAAATGTGAGGTGGCTGGCCACATTGCATTGTGGCCAGGAAGCAGAAACAAATGCTGTGACTCAGCTTACTTTCTCTTTATTCAGTTCATGACTCCAGCCTATGGAATGGTGCTCTCTATATTCAGTGTATGTCTTCCTACCTAATTTAGTTTAATCTAGATCATCTTTTATAGACAAGCCTAGACAGGCCCAAGACTTTCTCAGAGGCCCTCATGAAAAGGGCAAAGGGAACTTTAGTTCTGTGTTTTTGTCCAGGACTGGGCTTAGTAAGGCCAGTCTAGGAATAGAGCCAGTGCCTTAAAATTGTCAAGATTACAGTTTCTGGAGACCCAACTTTACACTGGGCTGTGATTATCAGCCCTAAGGCAACTGTGTTTAAGGTACACCATGTGTTGTTTGTCAACATTGTCAGACTTAGCAGACAAGACTCTGCTTGACCATTTCTTTTCTGCAAATATAGTACGTAAGACACTATACTTTTTTTTGGGGGGGGGGCTTTAAAAATTTTTTATTTTTAATTTTTTCTTCACAAATTATTCATTATCTATCCCGATTGAAGCCCTCTCCCTCCCTCTTCCCCCATCCCCTTCCCCTAGTCCACTGAAAGGGGGAGTTCTCCACTATTGCCATCTGCCCATAGCTTGTTAAGTCTTATCAGGACTTCCTGGATCCTCTTCCTCCATGGCTTGTCAAGGCTGAATCACTAGGTGTGAGTGATCAAAGAGCAGTCAACTGAGTTCATGATAGAGGCAGCCACTACTCCCCTCATTCAGAGATCCACATGGAGACTGAACTGCCAACCAGCCACATCTAAGCAGGGTGTCTAGGTCCTCTTCATACATGGTCCTCCATTGGTGCATCAGTCTCTGCAGGACCCCCTGGGCTCAGATCTTTTAGTTTTGTTGGTCCCCTTGTGGGGCTCCTGTCCCCTTCATGTTGCTCTATTTCCACTCCTTTCTTCCTTTATAAGAATCTCTGTGCTCTGCCCAAAGTTTGACCCTGAGTCTCAGCATCTGCTTCAATCCCCTGTTGGGTGAATCCATTCAAATGACACTCTGTAGTAGGCTCCCATTACTACCTCAAGATCTAGCTATACCACTTCTGGGCATATACTGAAAAAATTCCCCACCATTCAATAAGGACATTTGCATAACTATGTTCATAGCAGCTTTATTTGTAACAGCCAGAATCTGAAAACAACCTAGATGTCCCTCAACAGAGGAATGGACACAGAAATTGTTGTACAGCTACACAATGGAATACTATTTAGCTATTAAAAACAAGGAAATCATGAAATTTGTAGGCAAACCGGACAGAACTAGAATAGATCATCCTGAGTGAGGCATTCCAGAAGCGGAAAGACAGGCTTGGTATCCACTCACTTATAAGTGGATATTAGCTATATCCACACACACACACACACACACACACACACACACAGCTATATAAGATAGCCATCTATAGGCCTAAAGAAGCTAAACACTAAGGAGGACCCTAGGGAGGATGCTTAAATCTCATTCAGAATGGCAAACAGGATAGACACCAGAAGACATGCTATATTTCTTAACAAACTTCCTTGACACAAGACAAAGTTTGTGAAAGACCTCTCCAACCCAGCTTTTATCTTCTTTATCTTCCATTGTCTCCATTTTTTCTCATTCTCTAGCACTTCTCCATCAGGAGTCTGTCACTGAAGAATGACCTGCTGCTTCAGGTCATCCAGAGGCTTGTTTGCATGGCGATGCTAGACCCTGTCAAGATGACAATATTAGCTATCTCAGGTGTTTTCTGTGCCCTGTCCTTGTGGGGTACCTGTGTCCCCTCCCACACAGTCTCAGATTCTGGCCATGGCATCTCCTCTGCCCATGAGACATCAGTAGATGAGGAAGAGTGATCTTCAAGGGCACATAACATTTCCCTCCCTGCTTAGAAAAACATGGGTTTACCATTTGGTGTTTCTCTGTCTCCATATAAGAATACACTCTTGGGTACTCAGTGGGGTGACACATACCAGGCATCTCAGGAGAGCTGAGGCTATTCGGCGCAGTAACAGTAAGCTCATCTTAAACATCTGTGGTCCAGTAGAGGTGCTGGGGTACCCTAGAAACTGTAGCTTTCTGCAGACCTGTAATGAGCCTGGACTCATGAGCAATAATGAACGGTCTGGAGCTAACTTCTGAGGTGGGAGATGGCTGTTATGAAGCACCTCTGGAATGCTATGCCTCACTGACACGCAATTCTAGAGTGCTTAGTACTTTTGAAGACTTGGAGTGCTGACTGTCCTTGGCCCGAGGAATGGAAGCAACCCGCTTGCCTGCTCCCTTGAGTCTGTGGATGAAGGGTTGCCTTCCTGTGCTGATGGAAAGGTTGTGTGATTTCCCTTTAAGTGCATCCCCAAAGCGTCAGCTATGAAGTGGAAGCCCACCTGCATGGCTGCTGCTCATTTGAGGCCTTGCAAAAGCCATTCTGGTGAGCTGATTGCTGGCTCCTGCGGGCTGTAAAAAGTGCTTGCAGAGGCTCCATGGGTGGAGATGGATTTTCTTGTTATGAACACAAGACACTCTGGAGCAGGAAATAATCCCATGTCACATCAGGAATCCTTGATGACAAAACCCATGTAGCATGAGCTGGTCTTGAAGGAGAGGGATGGGCGACCAGTGTGGGCATGGCTTGGCTGGTGTTCTTGGTTTAAATGATCACTATTGTCCTAATGAAGTTGCCTTGCATCTTTCTGCTGGAGGCTAGTCCACCTCTGTGGCTAAGGATGATGCCCCACCAGCTGAGCGCCATTGTCTGCTAAGCTCCATCATACTCATTAAGAGGGGCACTTTGCTTTCATCGTGGCAGAGCAGATGACAGCCTGAGGCCTTACGGGGCCACTACAACAGCAGGATTTGATATCCAAATAGCCAATAACTTGCAACCAGATGCATTTGACTAAGTGGACTAGTGGACCACCACTATCTCCCAGGCTGGAGGCTGAATACTAGAGATCAATGCAATCAGGGCTTTAGTTTTTAATAAGCCTCCCTCCTCAACTTGAAGATGCCACATCCTCTTCCTCATGTCCTTATTTTATTATTTATACTGTTTTCTGCTTGTATGCCAGAAAAGGGCACCAGATCTCATTGTAGATAGTTGTTAGCCACCATGTGGTTGCTGGGAATTGAACTCAGGACCTTTGGAAAAACAGTCAGTGCTCTGAACCTCTGAGTCATCTCTCCAGCCCCCTCCTCACACCCTTACATGGGCACCCTCTGTACCAATGTTATGATCTCCTCTTCTCTTGAGGATCCCAGTTGTGATGGCTCATATCAATTGTCAGCTTGACAGGATCTAGAACCACATAGGAGAGATTGTCAGGATCAGGTTAGTTCAGATGGAGGAACCCATCTTAACTCTGGATGGCACCATCCCATGGGCTGGAGCCCCAGATTGCATAAAGAGAAAACAGTGAGTGAAACACCAGCATTCATCTCTCTCTGTGCTGCCTGGTGGGGCATTTGACCAGCTGCCCCAAGTTCTGTCATGTCTGTCCATGGTAATGAATCATACCATCAAATGTGAACCAAAATTAACCCTCCCTCCTCATGATGATGAATATCATCGGTTTGACAGAATCTAGAAGCATGTATCTAGGCACAACTGTGAGGAATTGCCTAGGTAACATTAGCCTGTGGGCATGCCTGTGAGGAGGTATTTTCTTGGTTACATTCACCAAAATAGAGAGACATGCCCTAAGTTTGGTGGCCCAGATGTAAAAAACGTCTGAGGTGAAAGCTTTTGCTTTTTACCTTTTGCAATCACTGGTGAGCTCATCAACCCCATCTGTCATCTTGCCTTCCTCTTCTTCCTCTTCTCCTTGTACCTGCTGTCATCCTCCACTGACGTTTGAACCCAGCTTCTTTTGCCTTCCGGTGAAGATTGGTGACTCTCTAAAACTCTCCCAGGCCTTCAGCATTGAGTTAGGGCTGCTGAGGTACCCAGTTTCATGGACAGAGTAGCTACTGGGTTCTTCTAAGTCACTCCAGTGTGAAGGCAGCCATTGCTAAACGGCCCAGGCAGTATCATGTATACCAACCTAATAAATTCCCTTTAAATATATATCCATTCTGGCAGCCACATTCCTCTGGAGAACCCTAATACACTTCCTTAAGTTAATTTTGTCAGGTATTTTGTTGTAGCAACAAGAGAGTAACTAATGCAGCAGCTATGCTGGATAAGAGCCTACTGATCCCATTGAACTTTATCTGTGACTTCTGTCTCCAAAGGCAGTCTTGCTGGAGCTTACCCCCAAGTGGGCTTTGAAGGTAACACAGGAGGCATAGCTCAGCCCTTATACTGCTTTCATAGGAAGGTATACTGGCTAGTTTTGTGTGTCAAGTTGCCCTAAGCCAAAGTCATCAGGGGGAAAGGAGCCTCAGGAAATGCCTCCATGAGATCCAGCAGTAAGGCATTTTCTTAATTAGTGATCAATGGGGGGAAGGGCCAGCCCATTGTGTGTGGTGCACCCGTGGACTGATAGTCCTGGGTTCTATAAGAAAGCAGGCTGAACAAGGCACATATAGCAAGCCAGTAAGCAGCACCCTTCCAAGGCTGCCGTGTCAGCTCCTTCCTCCCAGTTCGAGCCCTGCTTGAGTTCCTGTCCTGCCTTTTTCCAATGGTCGACTATAATCTGGAAGCATAAGCTGAATAAACCCTTTTCTTCCCAACTTGTTTTTGGTCATGGTGTCTTCATCACAACAATAGAAACCCTGCCTAAGACAGAGGGCTTCTTCCCTAGTCACTTTCTGTGTCTGGTGACAATCTTTGTTTTCACATCCTACTGGCAAAGGCTATTCAGGCAAAGCAATAGCCTGAGGGCCCATGGATGTCAGCAGTGAGAAAGTAAGGTAGGTCCTCAATGAGTCTGGACAGTCTCTCAGGTACTGAACATAGAAGAGGCTGGCTGAGTTACCATCACAGGCTGAAGCATAAGTATCCCTTTACATTTCCACTCCAAGGGGTTCGACAAGGGTGTGGGGGATCTGGTATTAGAGAAGGAAGCTTTGGTTATCTGTAAAATCCATTTTGTTTTAACAGCTTCTTCTCTGACTCGGACAGATAAATGAGATGTCCCTGTAATTGGTCCGATCTGATTCTCTCCCCCAATTGCTAAATGCAGGGTGTCCACATCAAGACACTTCATTAAGGCTGAGGAAAATGTACCCATCTTGTCTCTCTCCTTAGTTCCCTGAAGCCAGGCACAGGCACGTAGCCTTTGTAAATGAACTCATTACAGGACCAAAGGAGAGACAGAGACACGCAGTTCTGTGACACCATCTGGTCCCCCAAATTTCCCTAATTTGAATATTCAGGTAGAATTCAAAATCTGCCATTTCTAAGCAGATCCCCCAGGTGAAGGCAATCAGAGCATTCTGTACCTCTCAGTGATGATTGGGAGGGCATGTGTGTGAGTGTCTCTGTCTTTGTAAAGCCCTTCATAAGTGTCCTTCCAAGGCGCTACATGTTCTGAAGAGAGCGCTGAGGTAGAGGAGACTTGGCTGGACCCAGCACCTTCCCTTTGCTGCCCATCATGTCCAAGTAGATTCACTTCCTCCAGTGATTCTGGTTAGCTTTGTATTGCAATGAAAAGTAGCTGAGAAAAGCCATTTAAAGAAGGAAAAAAAAATCTTTCGGCTCACATCTGTAAAACCTTCAGTCCATGATCACCTGCCTGCAGAGCTATGCACCCGAGGTGGAGCCCAGCATAGTGACACTAATAGCATGGCCTAGAGGAAGCTTCTTACCTCATGGCAGACAGAAAGCAAACAAACCAAAGGGCCAGGGGACAAGACATTGCACACCCTGATGACACACTTCCTCCAACTAGCCGCCATATCCTCATGGTTACTTGTGCATGAATTTAACACAGGCTGGTTGATCCACTGATGAGGTTTGTTTCCCCATGACTCAGTTGTCCCTCAACAATGCCACCAGATGGGGACCAAGCCTTCAATACACGTGTCTCTGGAGCTTATTCTGATTTTAAATTAGTGTAACCTCAAATGCTTGGTCTCCAGGACCAAAACTAATGGATAAAGTCACTGAGAGGTGATAGGATCCTGAGGCCTCTGACCTGATCTGTGGCTTAAACTCTTGCTGGCTTTATACTATGACATTATTTGGAGTTGTTGAACCCAGGAAGGTGAACCTGGGTGGAGGAAGTAGGTCACTTAAAGTCGTGTCCTGCCAACACATCACTTTGTCCCCTGCTCCTTCCTGTCTGTCTACTTATTCATGCCACAAAGGCCTGCTCCACTGGGCCCTTATGCCAGGATGTTCTACCTCATTACAGGTCCCCAAAACAGTAGAACCAGCTGACATTCAGAAAGTGAAGCCCATGCGCTTGGAGTTTGCCTTTCTTGAAGGGCATGTGCTCCAGCCGAAACAGTGTGCTGGACACACTGTGCAGGTCAGCATGTATTTGCAGAGTGAGCAAGGGAAGCCTATATCTATGGGGCTGCTGTTTGCCAAAGGGCAGACAAGTGTCCCCTACTGACTCTCAACAGGAAGCTGGGCTGAGAGCATAGAGTGACCTGGTAGAGCTGGTGGGAGAGAAGGAGTCTGCCTAGGCTGGGCGGTGGGGTGGGTGGTGGTTAGCATGGGTTCTGTGATGGGCAGCATGCCTCAGTCCTCTGAGACTCACCAAAAAAATTGCAGCAACATGACAACAGCTTCCTGGAGGGACACAAGGCACAGTGGACCCGAAGCTGGTGTCACCACATCCACACTGTCTTACTCTGCAGTTTCCTGAAACCACCCAAAAAGGCTGACTCGGAAAGATATTAAATTGTGTAACCATCTTGGATGCGATGGGCTGTGTGCTCCACTGTCAGGTGTGAATGGGGCGGCTGAACACACAGATGAAATTTCCCAAAATGAGGTGCCCAGAATAGCACTGAAATTGAACATAGAACATGCAAAACTCCTGGAGGAAACTTCACAGTCCATGCTCCTTATCTTCAGGCGATTCTGGAAGGCTCACAGCCATCAGGGCTGCTGCTGTGACTGGGTTCATCCGGACACACAGGGTGTCTTTCAGGCTGTGACTCCAAGGCTGTGTTAGATAACCTGGAATTTGAAGTCACATCAGAGTGAGGTACACGGTGTCAGCAGGAGGCTGTCAGATATGCAGGATGGGGTCTGCTGTTTGTTCTGAAAAAGCTCTTGCTGTTCTTTTAATCCAAAACAAAATTTGAAAGTCTACAATGGGAAGTACAAACATTTATTCATTATATTCATGTACTTACTGACCCGTTACATATGCCTGAGTACACTTTGTCCATGCACAGAGTGCTGCAGCTATTGATTGCCAGACTTGTAACTCACAATCTACTACCTACCACCTGTCTATCATGTATCTGTCATCACTTAGCAATCATATCTATCTATCCATCAATCTATCTATCTATCATCTATCCTAGTTACCTTATATTTAAATTTCTGTCTATCTATCTATCTTATTCCCTTTCTACCTACCTATATATCTATTTATCTCTCTCTATTTACCATCCATTTCCTATTTTCATGTGTACATCACCTGCCTATCTTTTATCGCTTATCTGTCAACTGTCTATATCCATTTTTATCTGTATCAATCGTTTGTCTATTTCTGTACCATTTACCTACTTAACCATTACCTGTCCCTATCTGTCATCAGTCCACATACCTATCCATATGTTAACACAGGACCTTGTTATGTCTGGTTGAGACAGATACCTTGACCTAGTCTTTCTGTGCAATGGAGACCCCAAGGTGTAGGAGATGCCAGAGCTGTAGGACAACTGCACACAGAGAGCAGAAACAACCAAAGATAGGAATGTGTATTCTGGACAGAAAACTGGAGGGATGGATCTGTCTGAGCCTTTTGACATCAGAATTGGAGGTAAAAGATTTGACGTTCGCCCTGCTTGGTTTCTGTCTTGCTTAAGTTGAGTATTTCCTTGCTGTGCCCCTATTCCTCCCTTCCTGAATGGTAATACATATTATGCACCATTATTTGTTGGTGATGTGTAATTTGCTTTTGTACTGTACAGGAGGTAATAGTTAAGAGATTGCCTTGAGTCTCAGAAGAGTCATTGGAATTTTAAGCAGTGCTATAACTGTGAAAGACTATGGAGATTTTTGATGTTGGACTAAACGCATTTTGCATTATGATATGGCCATGAGACAAAAGAGGCCAGGAAGTGGAATGTAGTGGTTTGAATGAGAAATATCCTCCACAGATCACAATATTTGAACTCTTTGTCTTGATTGTTTAGTCTTGGCTTATTTCTTGTTCACCCTTTTGTTCCATCCTTTTGTTGAGTCCTTAGCTCTTACTGCTATGAATGCTGCTTGTTGCCATACTTCCCTGCCATGATGGACTCTTCTTCCTCTGGAACCATAAGTCCAAGTAAATTTTCTTTTGGTCATGATGTTTTATCACAGCCACAGAAAAATAATGACTATAGCCAGGATCCAGTGATTATGGAGACTAGAATGCCCAGGACATAATGACCTTGAGTGAATCAGGATGAATGGCTATTGGGTAACTATGTGTTGTCCATGGTGACCCTTAGCCTGGTGCCACTGTGCAGTACAGTTCGAACAAAACTCCCAGAAAACATACATATACACACACTTACACACCTTACATTGAATTTTCTACAAAGCTGGTCAACTGATTAGAACTTATTGCAGGGAAACTGGAATGTTACAAGTCCAGAGACAAATTGTTTAGGAGCCATCTTTAGTCTCCTCATAGTCATTTATTGCCCTCTTCTGTATGTAGGTTAATTTCTTGGTAGATATTAGGTAAATCCCTTGGGATGTATAAACAGACCCCTACTCCCCAATAAGCAAATGGCTAAGATACAATTGGATAGTGTCCAAGTCCTGCAGAAAAGATTTCCCTACTTTGCTGCGACCTGTCCTGTCTACCTGGTGTTTCCACCCTTGTATTTGATGAACTATGGAAATGCCTCCTGAAAGTTGAGTCTTCCACAAACATATTTAAAAAGTGTTTGATTGCTTTCTTTCTTTGTTCTGTTACTATAAAACTTAATGGAATAGTTACCATGTTAAAACATGGAATTTGAAATACCCTGAATCTGTGTTCCCTGGGCCATGGACAGTATAGATGGACCCATAATAAATTATTGCTCATTCTTTTTGAGGTGAGAGTTCTGTGTTTGTGTTGACACCAGGCTGTTGCCATCTCTTTGCGTTCAAATGTCCACGTGCTGGGATGCCAGGTCTTCCCAATGTGGAGGCGAGCAGCAGGCGTCAGACCGCCCGATTGAAAAGCTTTGTGTAGAAGAACTAGGACAGAAATATCATCTTTCTGCCCGGGAGTTTCTATGGAAGAAAAACAAGTGCTCACATTTTTGGGTCTACTCCGATTCTCTATGCACTATCTTAGCCACTTTCCATTTTGGCATCAGCTATCCCTTTTCAGGAAGCTTCCAAGAGTCTTTATAGGTCTCTGCTAGCATCTTTTCACCTCCTGGGGAGATCTGTGTGTCCCTTCTTACCCTCTTACTCATATGCCTGGTCAGCATCTGTAATGAATATGCTCGTCCACATCTGGAATTAACTCAAACTCAAGTGGCTGGGTATATCTGTGAGGGATTTTTTTTTAATTAAATTATTTGACATGAGAAGATCAGATCTTTGATGTGGGAAGACACACTTTTAATCCAGATCTTTTGAGATGTAAAGACACAACTTTAATCCAGGCTGCACCTTCTGCTTGGACAAGGAAGCTTATTCTCTTTGTCTGCTTGATCCCACTCTTGCTGGCAAATCTGTTCCTTGATTGATATCAGAGCCTACTTCTTTGGAAGAACATCCAAAACATTCAGTGTTGTGGTTTCTTGAACCTTCCATGGGTAGACAGACATCACTGGACTAGCTGAACCACAACTACTCTCTCTCCATGTATGAATATGAATATATTCATATATATTTATATATATTCATATATATATATGAATAGAATGAATTCATCCTCTCTCTCCCCCTTGGATATATATATATATATATATAATGAATTAATGAATTAATTCTACATATACATATATTCTATTAGTTCTGTTTCTCTTGAGAACCCTTACAAATGGAGTAACCTTTTCTCCAGTGATCACAGAACTGAGACCTCTTTATCCAAGGACCAGGGAGGTATGCATCCATAGTGGGGTATAACATACACATGCCTGTTCTTACAGCTGCCTTTGAGAATGTGCTAGGCTAGCTTAGTGGAGCAACTCTCAGCTTCCAGCCCTGCTCATTATCCAGACCAGCCTGTATTCCTTGGTCTTCTGTTGACAGCCTGCAGGTCTGTGTATCCTAAGGATACCTATCTCCACATGCTGCCACAAGGTAGCTGTCTCCAGCCTATGACAAGTCCTTTACCTGGTACAGAAACTACAAGGACAAAGCCACTTGCAGGCACTGCTTACACAGATGAGAGCCTGGTTCTGGAAAAGGAGACATTTCTTCAGTCAAGGCCGGAAAGCACTGAGCTTCTTTCATACTTAGTTGACATGAGTGGACATGTGTGTTCCATGGTGACATGGTGATGCCTCAGCCTGGAGCCACCTGGAGGCTCTGTAAGGTCCTGGAACAGGGTGGTTTTTGCAAGACAGGGCCCAGGCCTAGAATTCTGGCTTCGGGGGAGCAGGGACGAGACAGGAAGCACAAGCTACATCTCAGCTCCTTTGTAATGTTGGCAATGAATGCCAGCAGCCTGCAGCCAGATCCAGCACCATGCTTGCCTGAGGACGTCTCTCTTCCAAGCTCATTCGGCATAGGCAGTGCTCTGGAAACTGCCTCTTGGGCAGGAGCGGGAGCAGTGGGCACGCTGAGTGAGGGAAGAGCCGGGCAATTACTGTAACTACTGTAGCATGTTATCCTATTACCACGGAGTACAAAAGTTTCTGAGCTTTGCTTCCAAAATGTCATGTCAGACAAGACCTGGATTTACTCCCGAAATTTTTAATCTTCCGAGGAGAGAAGCCGGTGCTTCCTAATAGGATGGGCACAGTGATAGCCCATTGTCAGTGGCCATAGCGCAGCTCCACTGCTCCCTTCTGGCACAGGCTACAAAGAGCAGCTGGAGCAGTGTCAAATCCAAACCTTGGTCTCAGGGCCTGAGTTTTTGCTCAGCTATTCTGCTCAGATTTTTGCAAGGTAGTGTGTTGAGCAGAATTAAGCCAGCGGATTTGCAGAGACGATGCCATGGGAAAAAATATACAGTCTCTCACAGTCCAGCCTAAGGATATAACATCACCCATTTCACCATTGAGAGAATGTACTGTAGTGAAAAAATGCATGGCTCCTAGCACCGGCCTGCACCCCAGGCTCTCCCTTCTCTCCATGCGCATTCATCTTTCAATAAGCTAATAATATCATACTTAGAATCTGAGGGCCATGTGGTGTGGCTCTCTCCATCTCTTTTCCTTCTCTCAGTCTACTTATAGTCAGGGTGATTGCCTTATAAAATTTTAAGGTTTTAGTTTTCTGGAAAATGGTATGTACTCTGAGGAATTTCAGATATGATTGAACTTGGTCAATTCTTTTCCACACTTGCATAGTATTTCATCTCGTGATTTCCATTTTATACAGTATCCCCTTTCTTTAGATAGTGTAACATTCAAACCTCTGCAAGGACCTTTTCAGGTTAACACGTGCTTCTGAGGTGGATTTGAGCACGTAGGGATATGATGATGGTGCAATTTCCATACCGCTCTGTTGTTTCCCATACCCCAGGCCTTACCACTCTGAACACTTCCCCTGACTATGGTGGCCATTGAGTAATCTTCCGTCCAAGCTCAAGCTCTGTTGTTTACTCACAGGCCATAGAGTTTTTTTTTTTTCTCTCTCTCTCTCTCACTTCTCAAATGCTGAGCAGCAATGAAATCACCTGGCCTATATGCAAAACTCCTGACTCCCCTTTGTGGGTGGCCTCCCACAAGACATCATGATGTAGTCAAAAGAGACTTCATGTTTGGGATCATGAGGACCAAATGTGTGACAAACTGGAGTCTACAGAAGGTGTCTGTAGCTAATGCTTGAGGCCCGGCCCATGTCCCTTAAGCTCTCTGAATTGTGGTATGTTCAGAGATAAAGGTAGGAACAGAACAACAGTAAAAATACTTCGAAATCATGAAAGATCTCACAGTAGTGGCATGAACAAGCTACTGAATTTGTTAGCAATGCAGTTTTTGGCGGTGGAGAGTCCTCTAAGGAGGGGGTGATCATGCCAAGGGGAAAGTAGCAGGGCTGTCATGTGGCTGAGGCAGAAAGAGGTCCCAGGATGTCCAGGGGAGAAAATTTCTATGGTGATATCTACAGGTTCCACCTTTTGGAGTCATGAGGCTCTGGAAGCCTGGAGAAGAAAGGGCCATCGTCTGAGGCATGGAGGAATCCATGTGGGGAGTAGCTGCCTATATCACCCTAAAACCTGTTTCTATATCCTTGGGTTTCCAGGATGAGACAAAAGAGTCTCTGTAAGGCTGTGAATCATTTGAGTCTTGGCTCAGGAGCCTTGGAGCACACTGGGCATCCTGGGAGGGACACAGATCCAAAGATGTGGTCAGCAGTTCCGGGTCATATGGGGGTTACCCATGGCAGGACTGGCAGCTTCCATCCACCTGCTTCTACCTGAAACCTTGAAGTGTCCCAAGTCATACCTAAACATAAAGGTCCAGAATCAAGACATCTGCTACATGGCTTCCCCTGGGGAGAGTAGAGTCAGACTACCACACTGTTTTCCATGGTGGGGCTGGGCAACGCACCCCTGGCACCATGGGGCCACATTTTAGGGAAACTGCTCCTGAACATGAGGGAACCTTGAGTAACCATTGTCAGGAAAACACCATCTCAGGTAAGATGAAATAATGGGAGCAAGCTGGGTTTCTGTTCTTATCATTTTTTTTTTAAATAAAAAGGTCAAAGAATATAACTGAGAAAAGATAATTAAATCAGGCTGAAGTCTGAACTACTTCAGAGAATTTCTTCAAGTACAAACTCAAAGAGCTCAGAGCATGCTAGGACAGCTCTGGCCTGTGTCTGGGCTCTGGCATTGATTATTAGCTACCTCTCTAATGTTGCCTCTGAAACTGACATAGCCAACACTTGCTGGACCAAAACATGTTTGAAATTATAGCTGTGTCCCAAGATCTACTTTTAAAAGGGAATCTAGGGCCCATCCACAGGGCTACCCCATCATCTGGTCAGATGTCCTTTAGAGTGAATATGAAGGATGTCACAGTCAGGAGTCCCTGACATGCCTGAGGAACTGCCAAGTGACAGTCCTGTATAGAGGGGAAATGTGGTTAGAGAGAGCTCATCTGGGGTGCTTCATCACTCATCATTTCAAGACTTCCACCTTTCTAGACAGTGCTGAGGTGGAGATGCCTGCCAGAGAGAGATAGAGATATATAGATAAATGAGAGAGAGAGAGAGAGAGAGAGAGAGAGAGAGAGAGAGAGAGAGAGAAGCTCTTGCTCACTGAAACATAAGAAAGGCTCCAGGACCAGATAATCCTAGCCCTATCCCCTGTCTGGTTCTTAGCTAGATGGGCAGCCACTATGGGCACCCCCCTCCCCCGCATGGAGACAGGTGATTCGATAACATAGGGACAGCACAGTAGATAGATGTCAGTCCCTCCATCACAGCTCATAAACTTTTCTTTGAGTCCCCCAGTGTCTCTGCCTACCTGTATGGTAGGGTCGCCACCATCTGCCATTAGTAAAATGGAGCAATGTGGACCTCTGAGACTCACAGGGGCCCTTCAGACACTTGTCTATTATGACAGCAGTGACATCTATGTGCAACCCCAGTGGCCAGCTGGTTTCTGGGTTGCTTCTTGCTGGGTACCCCCTCCTAAACCTTCCTGAAAGGAGGCTCACTTTTCAGGGTGAGGAGGGGACTCCATTATGACCCAGATGCCAAAGTCAGTGATATCCTTACACTTCTAATTTTGTTTCAGCACACATGGTGCCAGTGGGTCACAGACATGGTCCCATGTAACCTTCATGCTGACCATGATGGTTTTAGAATCTCAGGTGTGATCATCAAAACTTGTGGAGCTTGGAAGGCATTTCATAGTGTGGTACTCAGTGACAATAACAAGATTCTAACAGGAGAGATACCAGCCTGGAGCCCAGGCTGTGCTTATAGTTTTTATTGACTCTTTCTTGGAATAGGAAAGACAGACTTTGACATCCAAGGGAAACAGAAACATTAGGTAGGAGAGAAAGAAGATTAGAGGGAAAAGGGGAAGTAGACCATTTTAGATAATTTCCTGTTAATTGGGGGCATTGGGTTGCTAGGGGCAAGTTCAATCTTTGTCATCAAAATATCCAGGAATCCAGCAAACCAGTAAACCAGCAAAAGCAAACACAGCTGCACGGACCAGCAGCAGGGGCAGCAGCAAGGGGAGCAGGAGCTCCCCCAGGCCCCTCAGGGCTCTCCCATTTATACCCTCTCCAGAGTCCCCAGAATTCAACTATCTGTAGCTAATAAAAACCATGCCCCTCCTAGAGCATGAGCCAATCACAGTGAAAGGCTGTGGACAAACTGAAGCAGCTTCATATCCCACACCTGAGATTAAAACAAAAAGATATTCACATAACATAACTTTTTTTTTTAAACCGCAATTCTCACCACAGAGATTGCTGCGTATTACCAGAGTTTAGAGGGTCAGAATATAGGCAGCCTAGCAAGCTGGCTCCACCACCCATCCTCTGTGCAATAAGTGACATAACAATAAAGAAAAACAGAGAAAGAGGATTTGTTCAGTGTGGCCATATTAGGGAGAGGAGCTAGCAAACACGTCCTGTGACCACCTCCACTAAGAATAATTTTGGGGTCCTGATGAGAAGCTCTGCTTTAAATAGAGGATGTGAGGCACACAGAGCTAAGGGGTCCTGTCCCAAGTGTGGTCTCACCCATATTGATTCCTCATTGTCTCATCTCCATTCTGTCCTGCAAGGTGGTCCATAAGGTCATCAGAGACTGTGTGAAATCTCTTCCTGAAGACATGTCCCCCCTCCTCTGGCTGGCTCTGAACTTAGGCCTTACTCCTCTGCCACAAGGGATTCCTGGGTGAAAATTCCAGTGCCTTGGGGACCATAGCTTCAATAGTCTGACAGCTGAATACAGGGGCACGTGTGTCTCTTGAGAATGGTTTCCCTCCTGCCCCTGTGAGATCCTGGTTATTGAAAGGTAGCCACATTAGTGAAATAGACTCCAGACTTGGCACAACACTTAGGTATATTCCTCCTGTGGGCTGTGGCGGGAAGGGAATACGTGGGATCAAGTAGAGATAATCTAGGCCTTTTTAGCTACAGCGTATGACAATCGATGGCTTTCTACCTGCAGCCAACCAGCTCATGTTCTGCCGCTCTGAGCTCAGCATGCAGCTTATCCTGGACTCTGCTGCTTCCACTACCACCTGCTTTGTGCGAATCTCTTTGTCCCACCCCATGGCCATCACCCCAGGACAGGTAGTTCTTGAAAAGGCAGCTTCAGAACCCCGGACAGCTCCCAGCCATTCCAGCACAGGGGTAGGTGAGGTGGGCAGGAGAGTGGGGCTGGGCTGTCCAACTTGGCCCCCTCCCCTATAAACTCTACCTTAGAATTTTGAGGTCCAGAAGAAGCCAGGAGAGTCCATTTTCCCAGTCCCAAGACCCAGGGGTGACCGTCCACAGCCCATGCGGAAGCTGGACCCTCAGTGTCAGTCTGGGAGTGAGTGAACAAGTGAATGAGAGAACTGGGAGGCTTGCCATTGATGTTACTGGTGACATTAATGGGGGGTTAATTAAGAAGAAATTAATGAGGGATAATTAAGGGGAAAATTAATGAAGGTCCACTTCCCCACCTAGGCTCTCTGTACACTTAGATTTTTCCCACAACTGTGACTAAGTCAGTTTCAAAAACGTCTTCTCTGATGTTTTTGTCTTGCAGACAACTGATAGAAATGTCTCAATGCATAATATTATTTTCTATGTAGCTTTTCCTGGCCTTCCTAGAGCTGCATAAGTCATGTCTTGGAGTGTTCTGTGTAGGTGGTTTGCCTGACCCTGGAGCTGAGAACAACGTTTCTGGCACCCTGACTGTCTCCACAGGTAGTGGAAACACTTGGGTCATGTACCCGGGCTTGACTGACATGGCTGACACTGGGCTTCTGAGTGCAGGTGATGGAGGCTACATCCAGTCACTCATCTGGGGACTGGACTCTGTATGCAGGGAAGGGACAAGGTGTCTAAGGTTACTTGACTAGGCTGGATAAAGGAGAAACAAGGCAGCCTCCTCAACACCCCAGCCAGCCCTCCAGAAGGAAACAGCTGGGCTGGCCTCTTCATCTTAGCACATTGTTTGAAAACTACCGACAATACAAATGGGAATGTTAAACGGGAGCCAAAACAGGTACTGGGCTTGGACCTAGGCCAGACTACTCTCCAGCCTCAGCTGGAAACAAAGTGTTCTGTTTACAGAGCGGTGACCCTCATCCCTGCAGGCATGCGGCAAGAGCCCAGCTCTGAACAGCAGAGAAAATGAATTGTTTACGGTCCTTTATGTTGGGGATTATTCTTATGAAATTTGCCCTCCTTTCATTTGGCTTGGAGTAGACAATGATAGCTTCTGTGGGTCACCCCATCGAGGTCGAGGTGGACCAAAGCCTGTCTCTTTGGTGGGAATTTCCAGGAGAGAGATGAAAATGATTAATGGTTGGCATGTGCATGTTTCTTAGGCTGGGGACTGGGGCCTGCTTAGCATAGAGCCAACGGGATGGAGAAATAAATTGATGTCCTCAATTACAAAGGGCTTGTGCTATAGAAACTGCCGTCACCAGGCATCCTAGCAGTGGAGGACAAGGGGTATAATAGCACAAAGCCAAGGATGGTCTCAAGGGTGTCCTGCAGCTGGGAGGGGAAGGGGGGCCCCTATGGGTCTGTGGCTGGGGTTCTTGGATGGATGACTTGCTGAGTCCATGCTGTTGAGGGTAAGGAACCACCAGAAACTGAAGCAAGAACGAGCCGCCGTGACCTCTAACCCTTGTGTTCTCTGTAGAACACGTCCACCTGGGCAATTTGAATGAAGAACCTGGGCTGGAGAGCTATGGGGAGGGGGTCATGCTCTGCCTGCCATACCTCACCGCTGAGATTTAGAAAGGAGCATCAAGGTCCACCCCTGGTCACTCACATTCCTGCTTCATGGTGCTCTCCTGTTATCCGCTATTCCCTGTCTTTTCTGCTCAGGATCCGAGGAACTGCAATTAGCAGATGGTTTGAGGTCTATTAGCCTGTGGCTCCCCCCCACCCCCTTGCCAATGCCGCTAGAATCAGAGATTGGATTTCTTAATGACAGAAGAATTAACTAATGGGCCTGAGCAGGGCCGCAGGCACCCATGTGAAGCCATGTGCAAAATTGATATTTCAACAAGCCCGATAACGTATTAGGGCAACGGCCGCACTGTGTTGCAGAGTGGTGCAATAAATCTTCCATCAAATGCCCGCGGGTGCCTGTCAGAGTCATCGGGTCACCAGGAACTCCGTGGCCTTTGGAGGAGGCTGTTAGCCCAGTCCCAAAGTGTCAGGAGAACCAGACAGTCCCTAGCTGTGCAATGGAGGTTGGGGTGAGCTGAAGAAAGAACATAGACACACCCTTCTCCAGAAAGATAAGGCTGGTGGGGATGGGATTGTGGGTTTCACACGTACCTCACCTGGGTGTGGGTCTCCGCTATTCTTCCAGGCATCGTACACATGTCCACTAAAGCTTTCATCCACTCCCTCTACCATGAGCTCTGGACCCTATGGTTGCCCCAGCCCGTCTTCAGTTTTGATTTGCAACCGGGAGCTGAAGTACAGGGGCCTGAGACAAGATGCTTGGTGACAATTTTATGAAGATCAATGGTATTAAGGACTGAGTTCTTGTCTGAAATAATTTGTATAAAATATAGTCACATTAGATAAGGATCTGTGCTGAATTATCAGCTAATGGGGTGCTGGGTTGTGAGAAAGGCTGGCATTTCTGAAGAATAATTGAACGTGACGTCTTCTATACTGGTCTGCGAGGGCCTGAGCACAGGCAGGGTGTCTGGTTCAGGCTGCTGCTTATGGACGGTGGCTATGCTCCTCTTCCCCAAAGCAGCCATGGCTCCAAAAGACACCATGCACTCCTACTTCTTCCAGGCCCCAGCTCCATCTCATAGCGCCCCAGGCACTCATTTTCAGGCCTGTACTCATTGCCCACCCTATAAGAGGTATCTCTGAGTTTTCATGGTTCAGTGCTTAGATTCATGGCCTTCAGGAAAGGAGCAGGTGCCCTGTCCTGCCTAGGGGGTGGCCCTGCTCAGAGCCAGTCCCTTTGAACAGTTTGACTTCTTCTGGGACCCTGTGACAGGGGACAGAAAGAATCGGCATGGAGATAAAACCTGCTCTTGTACAAACCCCTCAGCCCTCAGGTGCAAGCTTGGAATCAGGGTCAAAGGAGAAAAATAAAATGAGTGCAAGGAAGGCCCAGGTTGGAACACTCATGTCTGGGGAGCCCTGAAACAGGCCTGAGGGGTATTTTAAGGCAGCAGCCTGCAGGTGAGATGCAGCCCAGGTGTCTGGCATGACCTTCCTCAGTGAACTTGCTGGCCGTGGCTCACAGCACTCCTCCTTTCTTATTAGTGAAACCATACCTCATGCTGTACCTGTATGGATCCCTGGCTAATTCTACTGCATAATGGAATGTGAACACTATCAAATTTCCAAATTAAAACTCAGATTGACAACTGCTCATGCATGGTACAGGCTGGGATGTGGGTCTTGGAGATAGCATAGCCTCCAGTGGAGCCTTTGAGGAACTTAAACTCTCCTTGTGGAGATCCTAGACTATGGCCATTGATCCAGGTGGTCTCATTATGGCATCTTTGGCCTATTTCCCCAGTCCAGATGCCTGGCTGTCAGAGCCCAGCAGTGTCATCTTGCCTGCCACTATAGTCTGTTACTCCTTTGCTTGCCATGGTCTCTCTACCCCTTTCCCAGGCTGGTAACATGTTCAGAGTGCATGTAGGCTTCCAGGATAACATTCTAGCCAACTTCTCTGTCTTGACACATAGTCTATAATCCTGTCCCCATGGTCCTGTCTTTCATATAAGTCTGCAAGTCCCTATCCAAACCCATCATCCTTGAGGGGACTTCCTCTGGTCACCAGGCTCTAATGGGCCCAGATGGAATCAAAGATGCAGAAGAGACATCAGATACCATGAAAACCCTTCCACAGGTTCGTAGTGAGGGCTGTAAGAACTAAATTCATGCAACCTAGAAAGGGCAAGGTGAGACTCAGTGGCCTTTTAAAGGTTGGGGCATTCTTGAAGCATTGCAACAGTTGCCTCTGTTCATAGTCTCAGGCAGAGCTCCAATCTGGTCACAGGCTTTAAACCAGAAGTCACTCAGGATAGCAGGACCAGGCATACAAACCAGGGTCTAATGCAGGCAGGTGGAAACTGCTCTGTGGTCACATGAGTGGAAGGGCATGTGCTCCATCCCACCCACAAGGTGATATTGCTATTTGGGACTTTCTGCTTCCAATTTATCATGTACAAACTCAAGTTTGCAAGGGGAAATAAAGCTGTAAATCGTTCTGTGGCTGTTGCTGTTGGCAGTGGACTGGCTGCCTGGAATGCTAACTACACTGTCTTACTTGTTCCCCACACAGAGAAGAGAAAGAAAGTGCCAGAAAATCATCCCTGCTGAGGGCAGCTTGACCTGAACAGCTTCCGCCACAGGCTGAGGCTCTTGAACCCAACAAAGACCAGTTGGCCCTGCTCATACAGTTAGCACAGCAGTCCCTCCACCTGAAGTGTAGTCCAGCTGCATGCAAGCTGTGTCTACTGCTCCTCCTTGGTCATGCATGAGAGCAATCCTGAAGGTTTGAGGATGCAATATACAGCCTACAACCCCTGATGGTGCTTCAGGACACAGAATCTTCTTTAATGCAGTGTGAGACCAGAACAGAGCTGGGAATGGGCAGAGAAGTGCAGAGAGGCCCCAGAGCAAGGACAAAAGAAACAGAAAGTGACTGGACTCATTGGGTAGAGGCATTAAACCCCAGCTTAGCATGACAGGCTTGGCTCTGGGTATCCCTAGCACTGTCCTATCTATGGGGCTCTGAGATAGGACACTTTATAACACTTTCTGACCCCCCTCCCAGACCCTAGAATGTGACTCTTCTATGGGGAAGGGGTGGATATGTAGGTGTCTAGAGGGCTGGAAGAGAGGTCTGTCTTGGAAGATGGCAAGAGGAGAAGGATGGAAGAGGGTGGAAAGGTAAAAAGTGAAATGAGCAGAGGGTTAAAGAGGATTCATGGGAAAAAAAGGAGAGAAGAATAGAGGGAAGGACTGGAGGAGGGTAGGTGGAGAGGTGGAAAGACAGAGGAAAGGGGTAGAGAACCAGAAGGTTAGAGGGAGGAAGGTAGATGATGGAGGTACTGGCTCAACTGCTCACTTTACTAAACTCAGCTTACCAGGAGAATACCTCCGGACAGGGACTATCACCCTCCCATCCCGGTCTTACAGAGAATGACTATCTCAGGCTTTAAGCGTGGGGATGATGTTGGCACACAGGCTTAGTCCTGAGTGAGGTCCAAGAGTTCAGTTGGGACAGCAGGTGCCTGTCCACATGGACTTTATATGTGGTGAGATTTTGACCCTGGTCTTCCATCACTGGCTACAGAACATGGCAGAAGTGCTTATTCCATCTTGACCTTAACACAGTGCAAAATGGGCATGCTTCTTGAAGATGCTATAGGATAGGAGCAGTCTTTTCTCCAATCATCCAGTGCCCAAACCTGTCAGTGCCTCTCATTCTTACGGCATCTCACCACAACAGTCCTGGAGACATGGCCCTGCACAGCCAGCTATAGCTCATCTGGGACAAGAAAAGCCTGCAGGTTCTCCCCTGTGCTCAGGTAAGCAGCAGCAACACTCAAAGCCCCCAGCTAGGTAGTAGGTAGCTAACATCCTTCCATCACCAGCACCCTCATACACTTGAGATCAGCAGCCACCCCATCAGAAGTCTGACTCTGATTCAACTTGAAAACCCTAAGTCTCATGTACAGACCTCTGCTGAATGATGTGGAGGAGGTATCGAGCTAGTGAGGCATGTGACAGGTCTCCTGGATCTTTCTTAAGCATAGGTTTGCCTCTCCTGTGTCATACCCTGTAGGGAAGAGCAGCAAGCTTCCTCCAAGTCCCGGAAGTAGCACCAGGTATCTTTGCTGTCCTTGGACCTCAGCTACAGGGTTTCTTGCTTGTCCCTGACCAGAGCAGAGAAAGCTGGGAAGTCTGCAGTCAAGCCCCCACGTTGGAGACATCATGTGGTCAACAGTTACCTGATCATAGGACTAAAACATCCCTACTCTGTGCCCATTTGGCAGCTCATTTCTGTTCCTCACTGGCACCTGGATACCATGGGGACTGCCAGCAGGCATGGCAGGCATGACTTATTGTGTGTTGAGTGGGGCATCCAGCTGTGCTGCACTCTAAAAAGAAAGAGTACTAGATATAATAAAGTGTTTTAGACCAGGCTTGGGGACCACATATGAGAAAGAAAAATGCCAAGACCTCTTTGCTCTCTGTCTTCTGGGCACCAGAATCGTGATGTAGGTGGGAGGCAGATATGACTAGCTACAAGGACCACTTCCATCCTCCTCTTCCCTAATCACTGTGGTACAATGAAAAATTGCAGAAATCTATCAATGCATTATTTCTATATTACATATTATAAATTTATGCATTATTTCTTGGTTTGCTGTGGCCTGCTGTAGGTAACTCGTAGCTTCCAAATGCTTGTAACTGTGCCTAATACTGACTTAGAGTTCAGTGCTCAGAGTGAGGAAGTCATTGAGGCCTGGGTCCTAGTTGACTATCAATTCAATGCAGCTTAGAAGCATCTGAGAAGGGACTCTCAACTGAGAAACTGCCCAGATTGGATGGTTGATGGGCATGTCTGTGGGAAATTATCTACATGTATTGTTAATTGATATAAGAGGGCTACATAGGAGAGTTAAGCCTGAGCTTGTAAGCAAGCCAGCAAGCAGCATTTTTCATGGTTTCTTTCTTCTTTTTTTTTGTTTTTAAATATTTATGTTATTTTATGTGTATGAGTGTTTTGCCTGCATGTGTGTATGTGTGTGTGTATTTGGTGCTCATAGAGGTCAGAAGAGGGCATTAGATGCTCTGGAATTGGAGTTATGCATTATTATAAATCATCACGTGGATGCTGAGAACTTTAACTTGGGTTCCTCTGCAAGAACAACAAATGCTCTTACCTGTTGAGCCATCTCTCCAGCCCCTGTTCATGACTACTGTTGTATTTGTGTGGCTGTGAGTAGGTTTCCTTCTTAGGGTTAGTACTGTGTGGAATAGCAAACAGTTCTGCCTTGACTTCCCTCAGTGATGTACTGTGACCAGTACTTCCTCCCTGGGTTGTTTTTGGTCAGGACATTTTATCAAAGCAACAGAAATGCAAACAAAAACATCTTCTCTTCAGGTGGCACCACCCTAAGACTAAGAGACTCCTGGATGCAAACTCTTTTGAAGACAGGCAGAAACTACAGAGGCCTGTTTGGGGAAAGGACAGACACAAGAAAGAATGAAGAGCTCTTCCTGATGGCCCAGTCACAGTCACAGCCAAGCAGAGGTTTCCCAAACTGGAAAGGTCTATAATTTAATTTTTAGAACCATTTTTTTTGCAAGGTCTACACCTGCAGCAGAATTCACTGCTCCAGGGAGACACTTGGTCTTCAGGCTTGCCCTCCATAGCACACAAACCCAGGCCCAGGGTAGGAGTTTTAAGCAAAGACACCATTTCTTTCCCCTGAACCTATGTCTACTCTTGGAAACTGCTTTTGGGGGAGAGTAAACAAATTCATTGCCACTCTGGCCACTTTCTTGGATCTGCACCAGAGAAGGTGTACTGGTTGGTTTGTGTCAACTTGACACAAGCTAGAGTCATCAGAGTGGATGGAGCCTCTGTTAAGGTAATGTCTGTGAGATCCAGCTGTAAGGCATTTTCTCATTTAGTGATCAATAGGGGAGAGGCCTAGCCCATTGTGGGTGGTCCTGGGTTGTATAAGAAAGCAGGCTGAGCAAGCCATGGAGAGCAAGCCAGCAAGCAGCATCCCTCCATGACCTCTGCTGATGACCTCAGCTCCTGCCTCCAGGATCCTGCCTTCCTTGTGTTCCTGTCCTGAGTTTCTTTGGTGATGAACAGCAATGTGAATAAACCCTTTCTTCCCCAACTTGCTTTTTGGTCATGGTGTTTTTCTTGCAGCCTTAGAAACCCTAACTAAGACAGAAAGGACAAGTTTTCCTTGGAAGATGCTGGACTGCTAGGGTGCATGTCTGTGCCTGTTTGCCTGGGCATTCACG
The DNA here is from genome assembly GCF_030254825.1 of Meriones unguiculatus. Lineage (NCBI taxonomy): Eukaryota > Metazoa > Chordata > Mammalia > Rodentia > Muridae > Meriones > Meriones unguiculatus. The sequence goes on from NC_083356.1 coordinate 14,239,299, forward strand.
GAAGAATCTTCTGAACCCTGGATGCTCTACTATGCCAAAGGAAGCCAATAACACTGGGGCTTTTCCAGTATTCTGTCCAAAGTCAGGCTTCATCCGGCAGAGCCAAGAGTTCAGGGGCTCCTGACCCTCACAGCATCTATAGGGTCCACTTTGCCTTCTCAGCTGTAGGAACCACTGGGAAACTCTTTGTGACATCACCTGTCACAGTGGGCCCCACTTGCTGAGTTATTCATCACTGGGCTCTACTGGCATCTGTTTACTGGTACCCAGATTTGGTCTAGGTGATCATTCTTCCTGACCCCACCCAACCTCTTAGGACAGGTTGGGAAGCCACCCTTCAAACTGTGGCATCTTCGAGATGCCTGTTACTATAACAATAACTTCATGGTTTTCCTACTTTCTCCTGCTCACTGGGATTTCTTCCAATCTCTACAAGTCTCAGGCTCTGCATAAGACCCTGTGTGCATGGCTTTGCCCCCAGCCAAGGGCTTCTCATGGCCTTAAAGGTCTACACACGGTCATGGTAATGGGATGCAGAGCCCAGCAGGTTCAACCTGGGCCTTCCCCTCCCTTTGGCATCTCTGAGTTCTCTCTTGGAGTGTCTACCACTGTCAGCCCCCCCATACTGTGCTTGTAGTAAACCCCCAGTTGTCTTATTGAGGTGGGAGCTTTTATTTCTATCTATTGTCATAGTAGCCTTTACCAAAGTCTTTCTTGTTAATTTTTTATCAATAGATACATCAGGATTTTCCTCTGCACTGGAAGTTGTTGGAGTTTGGTGCCCAGTCATAACTGAAGATGATGTCATGCCATCCCAAACCTATGCTGAGAGTCCTGAATTTAGACAGAGCTCTGGTGTGGATGGAAAAAGGAGATAGATGGATGCTTCATAGATAGAAATAGGTGGATTAGTGGATAGATGTATGATAGACAGGTAAAGAGATGCATATATATATATTATAGATAACTAATTGATGGCTACAAAAAGGATAGATAATACACACAGAGAAACATAATGGGTGAATAGATAGATGATGGGTAAATACAATAAATAGATGAATGATAGATAGATGATTGATAGGCATATAGGTAATAGATATGATAGATAGGGAGGCAGATGATATATAATATATGACATATGTTATAAATTATATAGTAACATATATAATTATAATATGTAATAATACATAATATGTAGAGATAATAGGCAATAAAAAGTTAAATGATAAATAGATAAATAGATATAGACAGATGACAGAATCATAAAAGATACATCTATAGGTAGATAATACATTATAGAAAGATGATAGGAAAGCAGGCATAGATAGATATTAATAGAGAAATGATGCCATGAAAAGGTGATAAGTGCATGAATGAACAGATGGATGATAAAAAGACAGACAGATGACAGTCAGACAGACAGATCCTGAGCAACCACTCTTGGAGTCTGACACTGTGCAGGCAGCTGGAGAGCTGGGAACTCATGGCTTCTGCACCACAGCTTGGAGATTATGTCTCCTCTTCGGGAAGCTTTAGTTTTAGTTGTTAAATATTCAGCTGCTTGAACAAGGCCCACCTATACCACACTGCCACCTGCTTCCCCCAGAATCCACTGACAGTGTCTGGAGACATTGTGTGGTTTCACTGAATGATGGAGTGCCATGCGACGTTGACACAGTGCATTCCTCATTAAAGCAGAGCAGCTTCTGGCTCTTCACATCGCAGGGAGTGTTTGGGCAGGTTTGTTTCAGATGCTGTTTACAGCATCAGGGAAATGCTTCTGCTCCCAGTGTGCTGCACGCTTTCATTATAAATGGACTTTGAATCTCCTTGCACATTTTCCTGAGCTATTGAGATGATAATTAGTTTCTTTTTTACTCTATTAAGGAGGTAAAGTACATTGATAGTTTTCTTTTTTTAAATGTTAGAGCAATTTTGCCTTTCTGGAATAAACTCCACTTGGCCAAGGCATTTTATCTTTTTATTTGTCTCTACTGTATCTTGGGAGTTTTTCTCCTGTGTTTGTGGTCAGTTGCTTTTGCTGATAGTAGTACTCGCCATGCAGGCATTTAAAGTGCTCCACGCTGACTCCACTTAGCATTGCAAAATACAACTTTACCCAACACTTCCTGAGGCCAGTTTTACTGGCTAGTCAGCGTTCCTATTCTCAGGCAACAGAAAACAAGCCTGGCCTCCACAGCAAAGGAGCCTCTTTATGGGATGTTTACAGCCTGCCACCCTTGGAAGGGTGGAGGAGCCACAGATTCCAAACTCAGGGATATCATGAGCTGGGCCTCTGAAACAGCTCATGCCCACCCTGAGCACAGGGCAAAGCTGCCTCCAGAGGCCAGTTTCATTGGTGCTGGGTACTGTAGTTTCTGCACACTGGACAGTCTCCTGCTTGTTGTTACCACACACAGCAAAACCAACCCTACAGTTTCCACTGACTCCTTTGAGCTCAGCTCTGCAGGGAGCTTTTAGCTGTCATGGTTTCGGTCATTTTCCAGATGCACAAAAAAGTGAGGGGTTGCAACGCTCATGTCTGTACAGAGGAGGCCTTTGAATGCTACTCAGGACTTACACATCAATGACAGTCTAGTGTATTCAAGGCGAGCCAGGATGAAAACCAAATTTAAATATACATATACACACACGTATAAGCATACATGAGCTTCTGCATATATCCTCAGCCTCCATATCTCCAAATAAATCCACAGAGTTAGCTAAATAAAGGCTACAGAATGTTAAGGAAAAATACCTCATCTGTATTTAACTATGTAGACTTTCTTCTTGCCGTTGGCTACCCAGAGTACATACTTGTCCAGCATTTATGTTGTATTAGGCATAATAAGCAGCTTGGAATGATTAAGGGTTTTAAGAGGATGTGCATGAGTTACACACAAATCCTGTGGGTCATGGGTATAGACATGGATAGATTTGGGGGTCTGCAGGGTCTCATAAATTCTGCGGCATTGCTGAACATTGCTGAACATTGCTGAGTGTGTATATGTAGTACTTCAGAAAGCTTTTGTGTCCTAGTCAGCTACAGCTGTCAATTTGACCAGTCCAGAGTCATTTGAGAGAATCTCAACTGAGGGACTGTCATGATCTGATTGGCCTGTGGCCATGTCTAGGAGGAATGCTCTCATTTCATGATTGATATGTAAAAAGCCAGCCCACTGTGGATGGTGTCATCCTGGGCCTGGGCTGTAGTAAAAGCTAGTTAAGCAGAGATTCAGACAGGTGGGCAGTAGGCAGTGTCCTTCTACATTTCTTGCCTCTGTTCCTGCTTGAATTCCTGCCCTGTCTTTTCTCAATGATGGACAGCAACATGTAACCTGAAATAAACCTTCTCCTCCCCATTCAATCCTGGTGTTTATTACAACTGGAAATCAAGCTAGGGCATTATGCTACTAGTTATACAATTTTCCCATGCCTGTGACATTTAGATTATTTCAACCTATAACTATAAATTACATTTATTTATTTATTTATTTATTCATTTATTTATTTATATACCTATGCAGCCAGGCACGTGTGGAGGTCAGACAGATAATAACTTGTGCCAGTCAGTTCTCCCCTTCCACCACTGGGTCCTAGGGATCTAGGCCAGGTCATCAATACTGGTAACAAGTACTTTCCATCCTCCCAGATGAGGATGATTTCATAGACCTTCAGGTAAGCTGAATTCTCCTTAGACTCATGGTAACCATGTTTGTCATTACATCAGCAGGAAATAATAGAAGCAAAATGAACGGACACTGGGGACAGTATCTCCATCTTGCCCTCAAGTGGCATAGAAGAATCTGTCTGGAACCGGGTATGTCTCAGTATATATGTTTTTCTGGCACCTTCAGGCAAAGGGACAAGCAGGACACCCATGCCATCAAGGTTCTTCATTCTTCATCCTAGCTTTGTAGAGCCATGTTTGCCCTACGGTTTCGTCATTGGCCTCAGCTGCCACCTTGAATATGTGGCTCTTTTTTTCACACGGTAATGATGGACTGTTTGCTATGTTAATGTAACATTGGCTTATGTTGTTCTTTTAATGTTAGTTATCTTCATTTCATGTGCAGTCTAAAATTGTATTATTATTATTATTTTATTATTTTAGAATTTCACACGTTTTCAATGAAGTGTGATCATTTCTGTCCACTATCTTCATCCTCCAACTCCCCACCTATTCCTTACAACATTTCTCCTTTCTCAGCTTCATGTCTTTCATTTTTTTTTTTTATAATCCACTAAGTCCAATGAGTGATCCCCATATGTGTAAGGATATAGGGCCATCTGCAGATCGCTTTACTATAGAATTCTCACAAAACTTCAGAGAACTAACACCAGTAATTGTAAAGTAGGAAAGGAAGGAAGGCTTCCAAGCTAGCCTTAGGAGGTCAATATTACCCTACTATCAAAATCAAATAAAGTAACCTCAAAAGAAAAAGAAAATTCCAGAGCAATCTCCATGATAAGCATAGATGCAAAAATTCTTAATAAAATACTTAAAAACAGATTCATTCTTGGGCTTCCCTAGCTAACTATCTAACAATTTCTAAATTCCACTTACAAACTACTTCCAAAGGTTTCTAACCATATCATCATGTAGCCACAGAAACCACTCCATTCTCCACACCAATTTCCTACATTAGACTTTCTATTCTGGGGTAGAACAATTTAAAGGAAGGATTTTTTTTTTGTTCAGTTTTTTAGAGGGTCCAGTTCATGGTCAGGAGCCTCACATTTTATGGAGCCACAGGTGGAGAGAAGTCAAGGGAGAGGCATCAGAAAGGGAAATAGACAAGACCCTCCTGATTGCTGGTGCAGAAGAGAAGAGATCCCGAGACAGAGTCAAAATTGCTGCTTGACTGGGGGACCGATGATGACTTCATGGAACATCTGCAGAGCTGTGCTGGGTTCCATGTCCTCTCCTATAAGTCCCCCCACCCCCACCATCCGGACACTGCATTTTTTATTTTAATATTAATTACTTTATAACGAATTAGGTTTCATCATGGCATCTTTCAAACAGGTTTTGTTTTTGTTGCTGACATCCCTACCCCTTCTTCACCACTCCTCCCGCCCCCGTTTCCTTGTGAGTTCCCACCCACAGTAACCTCCTTTCAGCTTTCATGTGGCAAGCTCTCCCTTCCTCCTCTTTCTCATCTCTTCTTGGTCTCCTCTGTGGTCTCCTCTCTGGTTTCATAGTCTCTTTAGGTCTAAGTTCCTGACACCAGTGAGTCTCTCAGGAAGGGTCAAGCACCCTTACACCTCCCCTCCCCTTTCTGAAGTACTCACAGAAGAGATCACACCAGCCAGCCAGCTCTGATCCCACCAGGGCAACTGCAGTGGTGTGAGTGAATGCTCACACCTGCTCCTACAGATACTGTGATCCTCTCTCTGTTAGGACAAGGAAGTATTCCACATTCCTGCACAACGTAAGAGCCTCCTTCCTTATTGGGATACTCACTTGCTCCCTCCATCAACAATGGTACAGACTTATTCCCACAGTATTTTTTCTTCTTCTTTTTTTTTTTGTATTTTTGCATATATTTGATCCCACAGTATTTTTTCAAACACATTTTCTAGAAAAAGCTGCTGAGCGCTTTCAATGACTGTTAGTGCATTGTGTCACCTCTCTCTCGGGGTGGACTGCACTCAAGTTGCCCCAAGGGCAAAAATACCTGCCTTCTAGAGATGCCCACTGGTCCCTTGCTATTGTCTATGGTCTGAGCTGTGTGAAGACTGTTCAGGCCATTGTAGGGCAGAGTAGCCCTGTGGTTTCAGCCTCTGTGTCAAGACAGTGTGTGCACATGTTTGAAAGAAGCCTGAGAATTAAAAGGAAATGTGGGAGGGAATTCCTAACTGTAATAAGGCTGGACTTAGGTCACACTACCTTGCAGCTGAGAAGTTAATTATGTCGTCTCAGTGCCCTGTACTCTGCAGGGAGACTGAAGTCTTGGAGCTGAGGTTTTCTTCCAGAGTGGATCTCAGGCAGCAAATCCAACTGGGAATTCCTGCACAGGATAATAGTTCTTTTTCTATTGACCAAATCGGGCAAGTTAAACAAAAACTGTTATCAAGTCTCTGTGCTGTACTGACAGTGCCTGGTACCGGATGCTAAGGTGAGTGGAATGGAGCCTTGTCTTCAGGGATCAGCAACCAAGCGGGCCTCTCACTGGAGTTAGGGACAGAGTCAGGGCCACTGTGAGGCTAGAGGGTGCTCCGTGGCTCTCCAGCCTTCACCTTTTCTCCCTCTTTTCACCAGAAGGCTTATAATAGATGACCTGAGCATTGGTGGGAAGAGCTGGGTGTCCTTGATGCCAACAGTAACAGTCACAAGGCATATAGCCTCAGCACACCCTGAAGGTAGGCAGGGATCCAGGCTCCTTCAGAGACTGTGGGTGGGGCTGGCATCAGTTTCTCCCATGTTTTCTGATCCTCCTTCCTGGAGAGGCCAGACTACTCTCTGCAAAACAACCCTGAAGCTGAGTCTACAGCCTAGAGAGACAGACGCTCATTGTGTACATGGAGACACAATTGAATGAGTTGCAGTTGCCAGTAAAATAAAATTTACTCTGGAAAGAATTGACTAAAATACTACGAGTGTAAACATTTGTTTTCTGTGACTAAAGCTCAGCCTTAAAGCTCTCAGAGATAGGGTGGTCTGGGAGTTAATTGCTTAGCCCTTATTTGACAGATGAGGGACAGCCTGGATGAGGTTGGAGGCATCTCTGCCTCCTCCATCCATTCATTCAACCCTTCTCTCACCCCTCTCCTGATTCATCCATTCACTCACCTCTGATTTTATTACGTCATTCACTCACCTGGTCATTCACACATTCATTTGTTCGCTCACTCACTCACTCACCCCTTCACTCATTCACCTGTTCTTTTGCTGCAGCAAACAAACTGTGGTTCTGTTGGTTCCTTTCCCTGAAGGAACACGTGGCTGAACTAGAGAGCCCCTTTCTTCCTCGTCTGGTCACTTCACACTTGGATGCTCAGCAGGAACCAGGATCTCTGCTGGGGAAGGCTCACAGATGCTCCAATATCATGTGGGGGACACATCTGTGTTACCTGTAAACGCCCTCATGTCAAGAGCCCTGGTACTGCCCAGGAAGGGTCATACCATAGCCTGAGAGGCCTCAGATGCTGCTCCCTCCATCTTCATGAGATTCAGTGGGGTTCAGGGACTACTGAGCAAGGGTCTTTGGGAGGAAAGTTGTGTCTAGAGGGGCTGGTCCAGTTATGCCCTGGGGGGGGGGATGGAGGCACAGTACAGGTGGCTCCTGGATGCAGCCAGGATGGTTAGGTGGCAAGGATGGTAGATGACTTTTATGTACAAGCCTCAGTCTGTATTGTAGGAAGGCCAAGATCCATTTGCTAAGTGGGGAATTTCTGAAGGGTTCTAAGATGAGCCATGGCTGATACCTAACAAACATGATGATCAGCGACACCAGGGACTGAGATACTAGGAGCCTTTTGTCGTGCCATGGCAATCTTCTCACAGCCACGCAGCTTCTTCATAGACCTGAGATGCCCCTGGACTAGACACTGAACCTCCCCTCAGCCACCCTGAAGACCACCACGCAGAAGGCTCTCCATGATGTGAACCTCTGTCTCCTCCTCCCTTCCCCCTGCCAACAGACAGCCCTGCCTCACACTTGAGCAGTCAGAGCAACACAAGCCGAACCCTCAGCACAGAACCTAGTGAAGGCGTGCAAAGAGACAAGTAGACCACTGAGAGAAGCACAGCAAGGCTGCTTAGGGGGCCAAGCACACCAGAAAAGACAAGTTTTGGAACACTGCTGTCTTACTGGGCTTCCTAAGTAGGGACCAGTCAGACAGAGAGAGAGAGAGAGAGAGAGAGAGAGAGAGAGAGAGAGAGAGCATGACTCCCAGAAAAGATGTAAAAGGAAGGAGTTAAACAGCTGAGGAAAACTCACAAAGAGACAGAAGTCTTTTTTTAAAAACAGTATCTTTTATTTATTCTTTGACAATTTCATACATGTGTTCAACATACCTTGATCATATCCGCTCCCTTCCCAATGTCTCCAGACAGCCCCAATACATCCCTTCCTTCCTTCATGCTCTCTCTCTCTCTTCTTTCTCCCTCCCCTACTGGATCTCATTAGTCCTGCTGGAATGTTGCCTGCTCTTGTTGGCTAGATCACAGGTAGGTCATGACAGCTGCAGTGAGTTCATGGGTGCAACGGTCATGTCACATCCAGAGGACAGCGCTCCTCTCCATCCTCTGGCTCTTACATTCCTTCTGCCCACTCTGCTGCAATGTTTCCTAAGCTTTGCTGGGGCTCAGCAGCCACTTATTCTTAACCCACTAGTCAGCTATGAATCTCTGCATTGCTGGCCATGGTCGAAGGAATCTTCTCTAGCCACGCCTGAGCCCAGCACTAATCTATGTGTATAAACATAGCTCTGTAGAAGGTAGGCTGACAATAGCTCTACTTTGTTAAACAGTAGTAGTAGATTCACGGACTCCCGGGGCCAGTGGCCTCCCCAGCCGTAGACTTTTCAGGTCTGCAGGCCTGATTTGTTTTTACTGTGGAACAGAAAAAAAAATCTGCTCCATAGTATTTGTGCCAATATTGCACCAGTTGGCACATCTTGACTGCCAAGTTGGTATTGCAGCATGTAGACTTATCTGCTGAAGGGGCACAGGGGTATTTTTTTCTCCCCAAGCAGTCTGTGTAGCACCTTCTGGCACTGTGAAAGCTCTTCAGCAAGGAAGAAGTTTTCAGGTCAATTCCACTTGATTTCTCTATGTCCTGCAACCAAAGTGTGCTGTGTCTTCAGCAATAGAGCCTTACCACTTAGCTATGGAGAGAAACCAATGGCAGTGACAATAGCCTGTATTATCTGTGGCTTCTCTAACTGATAACTCACACTGAGATAATCCATGTCTGACACTGAGATTTTCATTCGATAACCCGTGTCTTCAGGGAGAAGCATGAGACACAAGTCTTAAAGACTTGGGGTGGGTGAGGCACTGAGGGGGCTCACATGTAAATGATAGAAGTTCTGATTGGAGGCAATGGAGGGCCTCAATAATTAAACAAATAGCTAAAGAAAATGATCCCTAAGTGGATAAAGGACTTGGGAGAGCTGCATTCCGCTGATGCTCAGGTATGGATCTCAGGAACACTGATGCATACTTGAGAAAAATACCGAAAATTCAAAGATAAAGAAAATATCTCTGAAATTTCCTCCAAAAAGATCCGGGATTTGTAAAGGAGGCAGTTGACTAACATTATAGCTGAGGGAAACAAATGCCTATATAATCACTGAAAATTAAAGGTTTCATGCCATACCTTATACCTCCCAGGGCACAACCACCAGCTGGTGAAGGAAGAAGATGCAGGGATGGAAAGTGTTCCTTCCAGGAGACAGGAAAAGGCTCTTACATCAGCGCTTGAGTCCAGTCACAGGGAACCAAGAACATAAAACACACCCAGCATCACACACACACACACACACACACACACACACACACACACATACATACACACACACACACCATGAGGAAAATTCAGTTCAATGTGATTTCTACCCCTAATAAGATATAGAACTTGCTAGGGCATTGAGGAAAGGACCCTGAACACTGTTGCCCAGAATGTAAGCTAGCAGAACCACAGTGTGTACATTCCTTGGAAGTGAATCTTTAGATAAAATTGCTGTCTTTCTGTTCCCTCTTTCGCGATGATCCCCGAGCCTTGGAAGGTATATATGGTAATATAGATGTCTCACTAAAGCTGAACACTCCACATCGTCTTATCCTTCACACTTTGACCAGTTGTGGGTTTCTGTATTAATATAACCATGTCCCGTAGAAAGAAACTTTTCTTCTGATGAGGGTTGAGAGGTTTTGAACATCTGCCGTGAAGCAGTACTTGTCAGACGTGACAGCTAAGTTACATACATGAGCTCACAGCTGCATGTTTTACATGTGATCACCTGCACAACACCTGTACAAGACCAAGCCAGCCAAAATCTCCAGGATGGATTGGGGAGGGACTCATGGAATCCCTTAGCTGGGGAACTATTAGAAACTGATGGATGTTGGTGAAGAGACAGTCAGTTTGGTTCATGGATGCAGGTTCTGAGAAGCCACTCATGATCCATTCGAAGGTCTTAAACCCATGCACATGTAGTTAGCACTAAGTACATTCAGTGGGCATTATCAAACAGTGAGAAATGGGGGAAAAAGGAGAGAGAGAGAGAAGAAGAGAGAAAGGGTACATATGAAGTTGGAAATTGTGGGGGGAAGGGGATAAAGGTGGTTTTAGGCAATACTCATTATATGCACACATGAATATTAAATAAAAACATTGCATTAAAGAATCTCATGAATGGAGTCACAAAAGAGGTCATCATCCGAGAGCTCTTAGCTCCCTTCCCTTGTTCTGCAAAGTACTGAGCACAGCGAGCAGCCGCAGGGTCCACCAGTCCGTGAATGGCTAAGGAAAGTAGGATGCACCTACATGGTGGAGTAGTGTTTTTCCATAAAAGGCCACTCAGTACTGTTCAATGGCCGTACCATGGGTGGATCTGTATGACACACCAAATGAAGTAGGACAGATACAAAAAAGACAAATGCTACATGGTCAGCAGGGTTTTAAGAGGGAGAAAAGCCATCAAATTTACTATTCTAGACCATTCATAGGACCATGGTAGAACCTGGATGAAGGCTGAGGTGACTGCTACAAGATTGGTTAGTTCTCTGGGCTGTCATGGGCCAAGCCAGTGGAGGGCCTACTGGCTCCATCCATGTCCCAGTGGCCCACCGCAGAGATGATCACGCTCTATTCATGAGCTGCTCGTCCAATTGAGAGTGTTTGAAGCCCCCTCTCTCATCCTTTGACTTGTGCTTTCTTAGCTGTTGACCCTGACTACTAGCTGTTAGCGCTGGTTAGTGTTGCCAGCATCTACATGGCAGACAGATGTATTTGCTGTCAGTTAATTAGACTAAGCTCCCTTTGTTCTCACATTTACACGGCCATCCTGAAGCTTCACAAGGCAAGGGGCTTAACTCTATCCCAGCCACCATGGGGTAGCTGAAGTCTTACTCCACACTTAGTTCCCTGTCTGTGGGGTGGTCTGAGGCAGAAGCTCCTTGTTAGAAGCCATCCTCACTTAGAATCAATTACAATTAGCCCCATTAGAATAAGGGACATATGAGGAAACAATAATGCCTTGAATGCAGCTCAAGAGCTCTGTGGTAATTGTTGCTTGTTGTTCCTATCCCTGAGTCCAGTCTTTCTACTTTTTCAGTTGTTTTGGCTATTTCACACCCAGCTACAAGATGTCTTCCTTACCTTCCTTGGTGCTCCAGACGACTCTCCTTCTTTAACCTTTAATCTTCTTTCTCAATCCTTGGCTTCATTGTCTCAGATGTCACTTTCCACAGAAAGCAGCTCCTGTATCATATCACTCAGTGACTAAAGGAAACTGCAGAAGCCATATGCTGTAACAGGAACACTGGATTCTTGCAGACCAGCTGGAGGTCAGGAATCCTCAACCCTGGGGAAGCCACACATCTCCCTGGGAACCCATAGCCATGGAGCAGACCATGAAAGGCTACAGAAAGGGGAAGCTTGAGGGTTGATAGCAAGTTTATGAAAATAGTGCCTGGACCACAGTGGAGACACTTGCTTCTGTGTGAACCTCAAGATTAGCCCACCAACATATGAAAGACTTGGAGCTGTATGGAAAGCCAGACATTTATAAAGCCAGGACCAATACCTTCAGGGATGAAGGTTAGAGCCTGGGACACTGGTTCAATGACATGTCAGGCACTGAAGAAAAAGTACCAGGTTTCTCTCTCATGACATAGATTACTGTAATTCCTCTATTCAAGCAGTAGAAATTGTAACTTACAGGCCAGCCTTAATTTTGACATGTCAAAAACCACAAATAACACCTTAACTGACAGAACAAGAACATTTATCAAAACTATAGAGCGATATAACAATGCGATGCTTTTCAGAACCATGAGTGTCATCAAGATGGTTAATGACTTACTTCAACAAATAAACTAAAACGGTGTCAAGAAGTCCTGGAAAGGCATGGTAATTCAGCAAACAGTCAGATATATGTCATGTAATATAGGAAGACAAGAAAATTTCCTTAATGCAATTAAGCAAAGGCAAATACAATTTTAACAGGAAAACATGAAAGGCATTTCAATAAAAACAAGATACTGGTTTATTAATCCTTCAAGCTACATCCTTTGGGAGCTGGTTGAAGTCTTTAAAAGATGTTTGGCACCCTAAGAGTGTGGAGTGAGGCTGGGGTGCAGCTTAGTAGAAAAATGCTTGCTCTTTATACCTGATGACCAGGGTTCCACCTTCAATAAGACAAAAAAGTGAATAACTAATGTGATATAAAGTAATTTTTAATTGAGCAATATTTTTTGTTAACTATATACCTAAAAAAAAAACCACAAAGGAAATTAAAAAAAAAGAGTCTAGTAAAATTAAGATAAATGAATGACATGATCTGGGAAGAAAGGATACAATGATACAGAATTACAAGAAACCCAAAGCATCTGTGTGAGGATGAGATTGTAGTGGACCTGCTGGGGAATTGACAGCCACTAAAATGACAGAAATCTCTACCTCTGACTCAAGACCAGTGAAGCCCAAGCACAGGCATGGCTTGGCTTAGATGGCTGCAGGAAAGAAGATCCAGCCTGTGCCCAGGCTTTGGAGATGGATAGTGCTGGGAAGGAGGAGTTCCTAAGGCTTGTGACAGTTTCAGTTTGAAATGTGTCCCAGTGACCCATAGTAAGGATGCTTGGTCCCTACCTAGTGTCTAGGGGAAGTTCTGGGAACATTGAGAAGTAGGGATCCAGTAAGAGGAAATGTTACTGGCTGAGAGTCCCAGGGGCCCCGTCATCCCTATTTCCTGTGTGGATATGTGGCTCTACCTGATGCCGTGAACTAAAAGCCTTCCACACACTGGTAGACTGGAAGGCTCAAACTCCAAGCCTCAAAAAAAAAATTGTTTCCCCTCTTGAATCTTTGTCACAGTGAGAAATTAACTAACATGCCGCTGTCCCCTTTTCTGTTTCTTAGACCCTGGTCCCACTGCTTGAACAGCAGTAGCAGTCAGAGCTGTGGGACCTGCAGACCCACGGGAGAATTCATTTTTCGATTAATTAGGAGGGAGCCGCATTGCAAAGACCCCCAACTCTGTCTTTTTCTCTTCCTTTATGGCTGGAGCTGTGGAATGTGTGGAGCTGTGGAGTGTGCAAAGTATTTAAAATCTGACTTCTTGCTGTAGGATGAACAAGTGGGAGCCAGAGAAAAAGGAAAAAACAATCAGGATATCCACAAATTAAATGGAACTAATTGTTAAGGGGGAATATAAAACTGTTGGCTTGAGAGTACTGTCTGCTTTTGTAGAGGACCCGCTCTTTCATTACTGGTGCCCACCCAGCAGCTTACAACCACCTGTAACTCCAATTCCAGGGGACTCACTGCCCTCTTCTGGCCTGTTTCACTTAGGGTGTCTATTGCTATGATGGAATGCCATGCCTAAAAGCAAGTTGGGGAGGAAAGGGTTTATTTGTCTACACTTCCACATCATAGTTCATCACTGAAGAAAGTCAGGACGGGGACTCAGTCTGGGCAGGAACCTGGAAGCAGGAGCTGATACAGAGGCCATGGAGGGGTGCTGGTTACTGCCTTGATCCATACGGCTTGCTCAGCCAGCTTTGTTACAGAATCCAGGACCACCAGCCCAAGAATAGCTCCACCCACAATGGTCTGGGCCCTCCCCTATTGATCACTAATTAAGAAAATGCCTTATATCTGGCTCTTCTGGAAGAATTTTCTCAGTTGAGGTTCCTTCTTTCTGATAACTCTAAGTTGTTTCAAGCCAACATAAAATTAGCACATAGCCTCCGAGAACACTGCATAAATGTGCACAGACATACATGCAGGCAAAACACAAAACACTCATACACATAAGATAAAAGCAACAAATCTCTTAAAGCAGAAATGTTAAATTGCTGAAATAATCTAAAACAAGAAAGGTAATTTAAAGACAGAAGGAAGGAAAGTAGTTGAACAGAAAACAAATGCTGAGTGGTAAGCACCAAGCCAAACACATCAATGGCTACATAAATTGAGAAGTGTTTAAACAGATCAATAAAGTGACAGACACTGTCAAAATCAATAAAAGAGCTTATTCTAGCCATACATGGTGTGGATAAAACTCCTCAGGTAAAGGGAATGCATTGTTTAGAAGTGGTGATAAAGTTTGGATTGGTGTTCCTCAAATGCCATGAAGGCTTGGGCTCTGGCTTGGAGTGTAGCCTATGGGTCTTCTGGGGGTGAAGTCAGGCCTTAGAGGACCTGCTCTTAATGGGATGTGGGAACCCAGCCTTTCCCCTCTCTTAGTTTCCTAACTGCCATGTGGCGAGTAGCTTCCCTTGCTGCACTCTTGCGTGTTGATGTTCCATTTTATCAAAGTCCTGAAAATGGCCCTGGATCAAAACCTCTGAATCCATGAGCTAAGATAAACTTTTCCTCCATGTAAGCTGATTTATCTCAGGGATTTGCTACAGCAATGGGAAATTGTCTAGTACAGATGAGTAGCACATAGCATGCCAATAAAAATCAGACAGAAACCGGGAGAGCTACATTAATATAAAGATGTAGAATTCAGATCAAACATGGCTACAAGCTGTTTAGCTAGATCAATGAAGTGACAGACATTGTCAAAATCAATAAAAGGGATTAATCCAACCATACGTGATCTAGATAAAACTCATCAAATATAGTGTTTATGCTGTTTAGAAGAATGTTTAGAATGAGGTAAAGAGAGAGATTTCACTGTGATTAAAGGAATAGTTCTCTAAGCACACAGAACAAGGCTAAGCAGGAGTGTGCTTAATCACAGCCTCAAAACAAATAAAATTGAATGGAAAAAAACATGAAAGTGTACCCCCCAAATGGCAGCAACCACCTCTCAGTAGTGAGCATAGCTAGGAAATAACACTCTAGAAAGGGTGATGAAGGCCAGAGACAACACCAAGAATGTGATTCCAACTAAGTGTCTACCAGCTGGGACCTCCTTCCAAGGTCATGTGCATGCTAAGACATATCACATCCTGCATATCAAGAAGCCAAACTTCGCAGATTTGAAAGAGAAGAAAGCATGTGATGTATAGTTTCATACCAAAAGAAGGGAATGAGACTTTAATTAACAGACAAAGAAGAAAATATCAGACCCTTGGAACGGGTAAGCCACTTCTAAGTCGTGGGCCAAATAATAGCATCAGTGGAGCTGACCCCTGTCTGCCCTTCCCCACCAAAAAATTTCTAAAAGTGAAAACAAATAAAATATATCATAGTGTATAGAACACAGCTGAAGAAATGTTAGAAAAGAACCTTATAGAATTAATCACCTTTATTAAAAATGAAGCGTGTCGGTACAGAAAGATGGCTCATTTGCATAAAGGTACTTGCAAACAAGCCTGGTGACCTGAGTTCAATCCCTGAGATGCACATAGTAGGAAAAAGAAAGACAACTCCTGCAAATTGTCCTCTGATCTCCAACATGCTGTGGCACATGTGAAACCCCTCCCCACATATACATACAGATAAATAAACAGATGCAAAAGGCAATTTGTAAAATGTTTCTAAAATCAGCAACACAAACTTCTGTAAGAAATTAGGGAAAATTAATAACCTTAAGATGAGTGGAAAGAAAGATGATGAAAACAGAATAAATCATATCCTTTCATACTGGTGATGAACAGTTAAATATGAAATTAATAATGCGATGTCATTTATAAAATGAGTTACTTAAGGATAAATCTAACAAAACATCTATAAACCCTCTGAGCTAAAAATTACCCAGACGCTGATTGAAGTAATCAAAGGGGTGCTAATAGAGGGGCACGCTGCGATAATGGACTGGAAGAGTCAGCAGAAGAGAAATGTTAATTTCCTGCAAGTTTATCCACAGATTTAAATGAAATCCTGTTTAAAACTTAGCACGGTACTTTTGAGACACGCAGAGGCTGCTCCTAAAAAGTAGACGGAGAGCGCGGTGTTGGCTAAGCAATCTTTAAAATGTAAATCTGGGGGAATTAGACTTTTTCCTCCAAGACCAGCTCGCCCTGAGTGTCTGCATCTGCTGCCAGCCCAGAGATCGATGGACAGAATGAAGAGCCAGGAATAGGCAGCACAGGCGGGGCCAGTCGATGTTACACAGTGGCTCAGCAGCAGTTCAACCAAGAAGAATGGTCTCCAGCGAAAGATGAAGCTGTCCGCTGGCTCTTCACAGAGAGGCAAACCTCGGTGGAAACTTTAAACCTTAGGCAAGGTTAACCCTGAATAAACCAGCCATCTAAATGTGAAAAGCACAACTCCAAAAAGTTTAGGGGTCACGCAGGGCAAATACAAACAATTCAGTCATCCATCCTAAATGCACATGTGCAAGCAATATCATAACGGCACCCAACATTTTGCACAATTATTATAACACTCGAAACATTTAGGAAGCAATATTTGATGTATCTATGCGTTCTAGTTGTATTCTGTTGCTATGATAAAACACTGTGATCAAAAGCAGCTTAGGAGAGAAAAGGCTTTCTTTCATCTTACAGGTCACTGTTTATCATTGAGGAAAGTCAGGGCAGGAATCCAAGCTGAAACCTGAAGAAGAAACCATGGGAAATTCTGCTTGCTGACTTCCTTGTAGACCCATTCTCAGCTAGCTTCCCTATGCAGCCCAGGATCACCTGCTCAGAGAATGTTACCGCCCACGGAGGACTGGGTCCTTCTGTTTCAGCTAGCAATTAAGACAACCTCCTATAGACATGTTTGAAGGGCAATCTGGTCTTGAGAATGCCTCAGCTGGGATTGCCTTTTCAGGTGATTTTGCTAAGACGACAATTAAAACTCACTAGGACACGTTGTGATTTGGGTTAGGTGAACCAAAAAGTCATGGACATGACAGCCAGAGAGCAATATAGAGGAATAAGACTTAAAAAGGCAGAATTTACAAAAATCAATCACTATTGCCCAGTAGAAGACCCCATCGCATCAATTCAATGATAAATTGCTGAGTTGAAGAAAGTGCTCTGAAAAGTGCATATGCGATGGATTCCTATGTCTAGAAAATGCAAAGATACCTGCAAATCCAACAGTAAAGACAAAATGGCACAACTAAAAAGTGAGTGAAAGCCTTCAGCTCTTTACCAGGCATTTCCAGCACCAAAAGAAGTTAGATTGTTAGCCAGGAGGTCAGGGCAAGTTACAATCACACTGAGGTCTTCATGGCCCTATGTAAGATGGCAAGATTAGAACTGCTGAAGAGAGCTGGTGAAATGGCTCAGGGTTCAAGAGTTCTGACTGCTCTTGCAGAGGACCTGAGTTCAGTTCCCAGCACCCACATGGTGACTTCTAACAGCCAGTAACTCCAGTTTCAGAGGATCTGGTGCCCTCTTCTGGCCTCCACGGGTACTTCATACATATGGTATGCATGCCTGCTTGCCAACAAACACACACACACACACACACACACACACACACACACACACACACACATGACTCTTTAGAAATGCTGGTGCATGAGTACCCATAGGGGAGCAGATACAGCCATAGCTTTCTGGGGGAATGACAGAATCATGTGGTCACTCTTAGAGCAGGCATTCTGTTTGTTTTTTCCCCGCTGGGGCTCAAGACTAAACCCAGAACCTCAGATATGGAACCTCAGGTTAATGAGTTTTTATAAAGCTTAACAGGCACTTTTTTTGCGGTGGTGGTGGGGTACTGAATAAAAAGGCGAAGCTCATATCTGTGTCAGAGTGACTCAGTACTCAGTACAAGGTGGCTCTATTCCTGGCTCCAGAGTGGAAGTGATCCACACATCCCTCCACGAAGGGCTGATCAGAAAACCAGTATGTGGTGCTCATGGAGTACTGGGAAAGCAACAGATGCGAGCAGTGAGGCCACCCCCACTCCCTAAGGGGTACAGATCTTCTGCGCTAGGAAGGGAAGCAAAACATGACACTCGCTCAATCAAATCTGTGATGTGGGACCTTTCAGTACCAAGCACCCAAAGTCCCAGAGAATGATCCTCATCCCATTTCTATGTGGGGAGTCAAAGAACAGTGGACCAGGGGGTGCTGTGATGGAATCCACCTGTCTTCCCAGATTATCTCTGTCCTTCTGGACATCTCTCCTCTGGGGTGAGCAGCCCCTCTCTCTGGAAGATGGGGAACAGGGGTCGGGGTGGGGAGGTCCTCTCTGAGTTTTATGCCTGAATGCTCTGGTGCAGCCTGTCTTCCCTGACTCACTCTACAGAAAGGGCTTCTAGTTTCTACACCCCATCTCTGAGCCAGGAGGAGCAGGAGGGGTGAAAGGGGTGCAAGGACAAAAATGGGCAGGAGAAGAAAGAGGTGCAAGAGGAGAAGGAGGAGCTGGGGTCAGGAAGGGGCAGGAGGGTCTGGAAGGGCAGGAGGGACAAGAAGATCTGGAAGAGCAGAAGAAACGGAAAGGAAAAGTGGTGTAAGAGGGGCAGGGGGAGTGAGGAGGGGGGCAGGAGGAGTAGGAGGGACAGGAAGAGAAGGAGATGTCAGCAGGGGCAGAGAGGTAGGATGGGCAGGAGGGGTAAAAGCAGAGAGTGTAAGAGTTAGGAAAAGCCTTGCTGCAGAATCCTCCATCCCGCCTGTGACCTGGCAGTGGGATGCTGGTGTCCCCGTGAAGGATGGCACAGCCTCATGGCTAGAACAATGTACACCTCACGAATACAAACATCCCACAAAGACAGTAACATGGACAATTGAATGTCAATCAATCTTAAAGACTACGTGAAGTGGACAAAGCACAAGAAACAGAGAGCACAGATAAACACATTGGCTGCGTTAGCCGTTTATGACGATCAGAGACAGGGCTCTTCCCAGAAAGGGTAGCCCCAATCTCTGAGAATGCAAATCCCACTAAACATTTATGGAATAATACATGTCTGCACCCTCCTTGTTAAACACTGCTATGCCACGGAAGAACATTGATGCCAACCCACTCACAGGAAGAGATGGAAGCCTATCAGTTAATGTCCAGTAGAAATAATGGCACAGAGTCCTGACACTGTGTCCACAGTGGACAGCCAGGCTCACGCCAGGAGTGATCAGTGGATTAAAAAAAACAAAGGGTCCAACTTCTGTGTTTTCCACATTAACAAATTAAAAGACCCAAATCATAAGTTTTCTGCAATTACTTCAGGTAAATTGGTGAAGCAAGCATTTCAATAGTGAAGAACATGACATTCCCCAAATCTGGAGTAATAATAAATCTAAGAAAAATACAAATGACATTTTTAAGTCATTATGAAGTCCCTGAAAAGATTTAATAAGACCTAAAATTTTTGAGAGCAGCACCATAGACACAGATAAATTATTATTATAAAGATGTTAACTCGCTCAATATAAATGAGAAAATCAGTTTAGTTCTAGGAATTCTAATATTTTCTTCCCTTCCTTCCTTTGTCTCCTTTTACTATTTTTTTGTCTTTTTGAGAGGGTTTGACTAACTCCATTTTTTAATTTTTTATTTAACTTTTCTTAATTACACTTTATTCCTTTTGTATCCTCCCATAAGCCCCTCCCTCCTCCCCTCCCGGTCCCACCCTCCTCCCCCCCTTTCTGCATGCATGCCCCTGCCCAAGTCCACTAATAGGGGAGGAGCTCCTCTCCTTCTTTCTGATCTTAGTCTATCAGTTCTCATCAGAAGTGTCTGCATTGTCAGGTTCGAGGTTATCTCCATGAATAGTCCTTGGTTGGAGTATGAGTCTCTGGGAAGTTCACTGTGTTCAAATTTTCTTGTTCTGTTGCTCTCCTTGTGGAGTTCCTGTCCTCTCCAGCTCTTACTATTTCCCACTTCTTACATAAAATTCCATTCACTCTGCCCGTCAGTTGGCCATCAGGCTCAGCATCTGCTTTCACAGTCTGCATGGCAGAGGGTTTCAGAGGCTGACTAACTCCATTTTAAACATATTAGAGGAGAGGGAGAGAGAGAGACCGAAAGACAGACAGACTGACACACACACACACAGAGGGAGAGAGAAAACAATAGTAATATCCACCATAGAGCATTAAAAGGGCAAAGGAGGGAAATTTGCTTAGATATTTGAAAAACCCACATCAGTTTTTCTCAGTGTTAAAAAAGAAAGTAAAACCTGATCCAACTTCACAGCGTACACAAACACTTTAGTTGAATTACGGACTGAAATGCAAACGACAAGCGAATGAGCCACAGAAGCCACTGCAGAGAAAGGTACTTACACTGGTGGGTTAGGAAGAAATGTGAAAGACATAGCAGGATACTCGAGTCTGGTGATTCTTAACCACACTAGAAAGTGAGCCCACTGGGAAGGCAAACAAGTTTCAGATAGGGAGAAATCAGCCCCTACATTTAGGAATGACAGTGGATATGGGCTAAGACTGTGTAGCATCCACACATCTGTGAGGGGAAGAGGAAAAACATGGCATAAAATAGGCCAGAAATGAAAGTCTAAATGACTGATATAGTTATAAAACGATACCTGGTATTTCCGTTAGCAGAGAAGTCACGTGAACCAACATAAGCAACTAACACCCACACCCACACATACACATGTGCACATACACACATGTCCATGTCCGAGGAGAGCAGACACTCTTCCTGAGGATGGAGGGTGCCCCCATGAGGTGCTACGGAAAGTTTGGTAAGTCCATCCTTAGCTGGTTCATAGGCATTCAGGGTCTATCCCAGTCTGGCCCATCCATTTCCCCCAACCCCCACCCCCGCCCCATTTCTGTTTTTGTTTTTAATTTTTATTTTTTTTAAATTCTTATATCCATTGTTTTCTTCCAATGCTGGTGATAGAAACCAGGACTCACACATTCCAGGCAAGCGCTCCATCACTGAGCTGCACCTTCAGCCCCACAGTGTCTCCGAGAAGACCTAGCCTTGGCAGCTCCTGCTCTGAGTAACTACAGACATGCACAAAATGAACCTGGTGGAAGACCTAGGACGGGGACGATGGAGTGAGGGAGCCCCACAGAGCCTTGCTGTGAAATGCTCATAAGGCCTCAGTGTGAGCCACTGAAGGCAAACCCAGCTCTCAGAACATGATGTAGAGAAAACATGTAACACAGAACAGCACACCCTTTATCGTTACCGCATCATGCTCAAAACATGAGAAACATTTTTTTTTCTTTAAGTTTTGAAAAGAAGGGGTTTTCAACCACCACAGGGGGCTGTGGAGACTCAGTGGCTCAGCAATGTCCCATTCCTAGACTAGATGTGGGTGCAGAGACATCCACTGGATTCCAGCTATCATTGTGATTAATCTTTAAAATGGGTATGTTCGCTGTGACTCCCTTTCCGCTGTGCATTTCAGAAGAGAGAACTAAGTTTTTGGTTCATGCTGGATATGGCACGTGCAGGCTGTGGCAAGGTAAGAGTGGTGCCAGCAGAATGGTAGGTGTCTTTCTTTAACGATTGGGTGCTCATCTGTTCTCTGGCTTCAGGAGTCAAAGCTTCGCTGTTTGGGGAGTATGACTATGGCGAGACTCCAGCTCCTCAGTGTTCAGAAAACAGGAGTTCATGGACCACTTTCCAGTTAAGGGAAGTGGAAGAACTCCCTTCTTGTGGCTCTGGTCTGACTGTGTCTAGCACCATCGGACTCTCTTTAGGACAAGCCAGGGTGCCAGCCCATGCATCTTCCTAAAAGGATGGAGATGGATTGTGGATCGATGTCTGGGAAGAGCTTACAGGGTCTTTAGCAGGCCATAAGGACTTAGCATGCAGCAACCAGCTTTATCATGGTTGGAGAGATCCAGGGGTCTGGACTCTGCTGCCGAGTAATAGCCCATTCCCCTCAGAAGTTCATTAACAGGACTTCCTGTAAAGCTCATTCTAAGATCCTGAGATAGAAAAACTGCTTTCCGGGAGGCCATACTTAGGTTCCTATTGAGTCTCCTTGCTGAACAATAAGACACGACTGTATGTCTCTGTCTATGAGTGATTATGCCTGTGTGCACGTATCTGTATTTGCATGGGTGAGGGTAGCTATGTGCGTGTCTGTATGAGCGTGTCTATGTGTGTGTGTGTGTGTGTGTGCGTTTGCATGTGTGAATGCACCTGTCTCTTTCTGTGTGAGTGTGGCTGCATGTGTGCATGCATTTGTGTGTTTGCAGGTATGAATGTGAGTATGCCCATGACGAATGGGCACCCTGAACGCGTCCACATTCCTCAATGTGTGTATCTGCACGTGTGTCTGCCTGCTTGTGTATGATGCATGTGTACACACTAATGTGTGCTATGCAGGCAGGTGTCCGTGGTAATGTGTGTTGTAAATAAAAATGCAAATTATGTTAAGGAAAGATACTCTCCCTGACTAGTGTCCTTCCTTCCCTTTTCATCCCAAATGTCTTTCTCTCTTCTTTCCAATGCATGTCAGTTTTTCTAATGAGTGGACCAGCCTCTCCAGCTCCAGGGCACAGTGATGTCTTAACAGATCTGAAAACAGTCTTTGTGTGATGCAAACCATGAGCAGCAGCACCTAGCAGCTGCTCCTGTGTGCCAGGCTTTGGATGGCACCCTGCTCACCTTGCAAAACTTCTTTGCTCTAATCATATGAGCGACAGCCCAGTCTTGGCACCAGGGCACAGTGAGACTCTGTGTGCGGAGGGCAGCGTTGGTACTGTCAAAGCCTCTGCCATGGAGTGTTTAATCACAGACAATCCAGGTACCCCTACAGCTCTCTCAGAAATGGGGCCACATCTCCCTCTGCAATCTCTCCCAGAGGGTGGAGAACTAACAGGCTCCTTGCCATGACATTAAAACACCCAGGTCTTGAGGCAGGGGTACAAGATCAGCATGCTTTCTGTAGCTCTTTTTCTCTGGGACAGGGCTGATAAGAAAGCATCTTCTATTGCAGCCTTGTACCCACCTGCTCCAAATTGCAAGGGAAGTTGGTGTTCCTTTCTGGTGCTCACTTCAGCATCCCTTGTTGATTATGCGTTGAGCAGCCCACCCACCCCTCTGGAAACCCTCTGTAAGAATGAGAGGCCCCCTTTGGGGATTGGCAGACTGTACAGAACAGCTGCATGGGTTTGTAGGGTAAAGACGCAAAGTGGACTTTAAGGTATGGAGTTCAGTTTTTCATCATACTTGTTGAGATCGGTCAGCAAGAGCAGAGGGAGAGTCTTCCTGATCCACCCTGCTCAGGACAATTTGAAACCATTGCATATCACCTTAAAAAAAAAGCAGCAGACAAAAGCTGAGACGCTGGGAGACTCTGGAGCCCGAAAGCATGTGTTGATGAATATTCTGCCTGAGAAACCACAACACCTGAATGCCAACCAGCTGCAGGGGGATCAACTCTTGGTGGTGGGGAACCCTGGAAAAGGCAGCCACCCAGGGAAGAACACTTGGATAGTAGGCCCTGCAGGGAAGGGGAAACAGAGCAAAGCCAGCCTCAGCCCTGCAAAAAGTCTCAGCATCCACCACACAGGACTGCAATAAAGTGCTCAGGTCCTCCCTTTGCTTGGTGGCCTGCTGGAGAACCATCACGCACAATATACACAGATCCCAGGCTCAACCATAACAGACATACAGTGATCTCCAAGGACATCTTGCAGAAGAAAATGCACAGAAGACCCATAAGCACACACATGAGCAAAGTGCAAATTCAAGCAATTGTTATGACATGGTGGTGAGAGTGGCTGAAACCCAGAAGACTGACTACACCATGCGCAGGCCAGGACGAACAGACACAGGAAGCCTCACACGAGCAGTGGAGAGAATGCACAATGACACAGCGACTGCCTAAAACGCTATAAAATCAAACACGCGTCTGCCATGCCATCCAGCGACAGGACTCTGATATTTACCCAAAGGAGCTGAAAACGTATGTCCACAAAAACCTGCACATGGGTGTTTATAGCAGCTTTATTCATAATTGCCAAACTTGGAAGCAGCCAAGACGTCCTTTAGTCAGCAAAGGGATAAATAAACCGAGGCCCATCCAAACACTGGAATATTGTTCAGCACGAAAGCAAAATGAGCTATCAAGCCAAGAAAAAGACGTGGAGGGGACTTAGATGCATTTCATAGAGTGAAAGGAGCCGATCTGAACAGGGCATGCACTGTTCAATCCCATCTCTGAGACATTCTGGAGAAAGCACAACTGTGGAGGCAGGAGAAAGATCAGCGACTTCCAGAGGCTGGAGACATCCAGGGATAAACAGACAGTGTACTGAGCATTTCCTGGGTTGGGGAGCCCACTCGGTATGGCTCTGCAGCGGTGGGTAGGTGCTGTTACCCGAACTTCAAAGCTGTCTGGTCCCAATGTGTTGTGTGGATATGTTAGTCTCAGTGTGTTCGTTAGCGAATGGTGCAAGCCACAGGCTCTGGGTGACAGTGATATTGGGGCGGAGTCCATCCATTGGGTCAAACATACCATTCTCTTAAAGGTGTTGATAATGTGGGAGGCTGTTCCTGGGAGGGGGAGGGCCATGTGGAAAGATATACCTTCAATTTTGCTATGGGCCTGCGCTGCTCTAAAACATTAAGTGATTTGGCAGGGGTTAGGGGAGGAAGATGCAGCCGTTAAGAGCACTGGCTGCCCTTGCAGAGGACCAGAGGACCCAAGGTTGGGTCCCAACACCTACATGGCAGCTTAAAAGCATCTATGGATCTGATTCCCAGGGATCCCAAATCCTTTTCTGACCTCTGTAGACACCAGGCCTGCAGGCACTTGCACATATGTATGTACAAGCAAAGCACTCATGCATAAAAATAAAATATATAAAATAAAAATAAAATAAATAAGACTATTTTTTCAAATTAGGAGCTATTAAAAATGATCAATCAGACATTTATTTTGCTCCTAAGTTTCTCTGTTCTTGGTCTTCTTGGAGCATCCTTCACGTCTTGCAACAGACTCAATGGTAGCTCAGTGTTGGACATGCCAAATAACACCCTCTTCAGCTGGAGGATAGAAAGGGATGGGGGACAAGATGGGTCCAGACCACTCATCAGGTCTGAAGTACTCTCTCTCTCTCTCTCTCTTTCTCTCTTTCTCTCTCTCTCTTTCAGACTTCAGCATGCTACTCTGAGCTTGCTATGATGCAGGGTGGAGAGCCTGCAGGCTCCCAACACACAATTTGCCTGAAATCATTGCAACTCTCTACTCCTTGTCTATAAAATGGTACTAGGAATGCTGAATCCTTGGGATGGGATCCTGGGAAGAGCCATCACTGACATGTACACTCTAATTTGATTGGCACACCTTACTTCATGTCTCAAGAGCAGGACCAGGGGGCTCTTTGTGAGCAATGGTGTCACACGTGCCTCCACTGCCTTATGCACCAGGGTTCTCCTCACCCTTTGTCCTGTACAATCCCTGCCTTGGAGCTGCCACTTGGCCATCGCTCCTTGGCCCTGGTCGGACCTCACTGGCATCCTTTCCTACCCCATATCTAACACTCTAGGAAAAGCAAATGGTCGCTGCTGCCTTCTGAGCAGCTGGACATGTGGGCCATTTCCCAGCTTCCTTGCTGCCTTTCTCCAAACACTTCCTGTCATCCCTCATTTGGGAAGCCATTCCCCAGCAGTTCCTGCTCCCTTGCCTTTCCTTCCTATGCCTTGCTGTTGCCACTGGCATCCTAATAAACACTGGTCAGCTCCAGCACCTGCTTTGGATTCCCTAGGAAGACCCTCTAGCATTGCCATTTTGCAGGTCCCAATATTTCTTATGTGACCAGTCTGATTGCCTTAGGTCCCTTCTCATTTCCATCCCAGTAGCCCTGCTGTTGTCACATGCCATATGATTGCTCGTCGTCATCTTACTGATCAGTGATCAAGTTACTTCCAAGAGTGTCTGGGCTCTACCACAGTTCACTCTAATCTCTCCGGGTCTCATCTCCCTGGGTCATCTCTCCTCTTGAAAGCACAGACCTACTCCCCAAAGGCTTCTTGAGATCTGGACCACCTTCCTGCCTGCTCTGTGATGTAAGCCATCATCAGACATAGGAGCTTCATCTCTTCACTGCCTTCTTGTCTGTTTTCTCCCAGAGTGAAAGCTCCCAGAGAGGGCTGACATGCCTGCTGCTCTGCATGACAGCCTAGGCCAGTGCCTAGCTGGTGCAGTGCCTAATCTATGCCCCACACACCCTTCTGGCTGGGCATGCTTTAGAAAGCATAGTACCCAGCATGGGGCTTACACACCAAGCCTGCCGCCTGTAAGGGCAGCACAATCTCCATTTTCCTGTCTTCCAACACCCGTTTTCTATCCATTGCTAAAGTGACCCTGAGGCCAAATGCCCTAGAGAAAGCTGAACTTAATGGATAGACAGAAGAGGAACTCACCACTGCAGACATCCCCACTGAGCCCTAGGGGAGCCCTGTCTACTGCAGAAATTTCTGCTTGTGCCCACAGCTCTCCGCACAGGAGGCAAGCCTCAGATTCTCAAGAGAGCCCCCTGATTCTGTGGAACTTGGCCTGTGAGTGAAAGCAACTTGTGTCCTGGAGTCCAGTGTTAATGGAACAGTGGGCCCAGCCAGGACACATGTAGGGCACTGTTAGTTTCTCCTTGACTCCATCAACCCAAGAACATTTACGGTGCAGATTCTACCCTTAGGCCCTTCATACACACCTACTCATCCCTGGGAGCAGGTCTAGGTGATGGGGATTCCTCAGCCAGAATGGCGTTCATTGGTCCCTTCACCTTGAAACTGTCATCTGCAGAATAACATTCTGAACCTCCCTCCACCCCTGTCAATCTGGCATTCCCTTTGCCACCCTGGCCTGTGTGGTTCTCACTTTCGTGGGTCTCCATTCATCCACACACCTCCATCCCCATGAAAGCACTTCACTCCCAACCCCTGCTGCCCTGAAGTCCAGCTACCTGCGGTATTTTTTTCTCTGACTGCCCCAGCTAGCTGGACCCATCCTATAGCCTGGCTAGAAACCTCTCGTGTTATGTCCTGTGTCACCTGGCATTGGTCCTCTTGGGCAGGAATCCATGTTCCCTGACCCATCCTGAGATCAGTAGAAGCATGTGCGATCACTTTTGGGTTTAATGGAGGGGCTGTTTGTCTGACATGAGCAGATGTGCCCTCACCTGGGTTTCAGCAGCATGATGCTTGAAGGCATGCAAAATGCCAAGAAAAACAGGTTACCTGTTTCTGATAATAGTCTGTCCAGCTTGGCTAGAATATACAGTGTTGTCCAGGCTGGCTCTTCAGAAATCCCGCCCTAGGCCATGGAGAATAAACTGCCTGCCACAGGTGTTGCACTTGTCTGATGCTCAAAAGCCAGTCTTTAGCATGTAGGCATATGTGCACAAACACTTGTGCATGGATAGCAGGCACAAACACACGTGTCCACTTGTCTCTGCCCCTTTACAGTGGAAGAAAGACACTGAGCTCTGTGGCCTTGGGGATACCAGGTATAGAAATAGAGGCTTCAGAGTGTACCAGCAAGGCAGGTCTAGTTAGGGCAGGGGAAGGGTCACAGGGCACAGATGTCTGATAGCTGTTTGCTCCTTTTTAGAAGGAGGCCAAGTGAGTTGTGAGTTCCTTTCCCTTCATCCCTTCAACCTTTCTTTCCTTCCCTTCTTCCTTTCGTCCCTTCCTCTCTCCCTTCTTTTCTCTTTTCTTTCTTTCTTTCTTTCCTTCTTTCTTTCTTTCTTTCTTTCTTTCTTTCTTTCTTTCTTTCTTTCTTTCTTTCTTTCTTCTTTCCTTCCTTCTTTCCTTCCTTCCTTCCTTCCTTCCTTCCTTCCTTCCTTCCTTCCTTCCTTCCTTCCTTCCTTCCTTCCTTCCTTCCACAGGGTCTGTACCTGATATTGTCCTGGAACTCAACTAAACCTCCAAGCCTCCTGCTTCAGTCTCACAAACTTGGCACCAGAAGCATTTTCCAACAGTCACCGCTTCCTGTCCACACTGCTAGTTCCAAGGGGTCTGGGTGCCATCTCCCCCAGTGAAAGCGGACCCCAGATTCTGGAGCCTGCTTTGAGTTGGGGATGAGAGTGCTCTAGTTCCAGTTACCCCCACAAAACTGTACCCCTGGCTCCGGAGAGCTCGTTTTCCACAACTCTGTTCTCAGGAACCTGTCTCGCTCACGGTGCACCCCCGGCAGACTCCCGCCCACAGCTCTCCTCCACTTAAGCTATATTTGAGAAAGCAATTGAAAACTCTTATGTATGCGGGGTCTCCAAGACTCTCCATCTTTGCATGCGCTTGGTGGAGTCGAGGGCTCAGTGCCGAGGCGCCTTGCTCATTACGTCTTTCTGGTGGGGCTCACTTTCAAGGTCAGGACAGCTGCCTGTCTCTCCGTGCTCACCCCGCAAGCCAATCTCCAGGCCTCACCGTCCCAATCGGGTGCTCTCTCAAGCATGAACTATCAAATTATTGTCAATTCCGGCTGATTTTCTAACAGACAATGGAAAAATCTTCTGAGGACTATGTGCGTGACTCCTACCCACTTTCTTATTTATTCAAAAATAACAGTGAAAGGTCACGGGCCCAGCACACGCAGTTAGCTCTTTGCTGTTTATTGAGTTTTTATGCTTGGTTTAAAACTGAATTACTGGGGCATAAAGTGAAAATGCATTTATGCCCTTCAGGAAAATCTGTACATAAAAATTAAATTGTATTATGAAAAGCAGAGGGAGCCATGTGGGATGCTTTGAGGAACTGATTAGGAGATCAAAAGCACCTGTGAGGACCAGTTCTGATTGCTCAGGCTAGTCTCCATGAGTGCATTCTTGTCATTTAGTGTCCTGTGGGCACTATGTCACACAGGTGTTGTGGGACAGACAGGGTTGACAGATAGGGTCAGAGTGGCAGGGCCCCAAAGATCGCCCCTTCATCAGTGGATCCCCCCATTTATTAACCGAAGCCTCAAAACAGAATTCTGGATCCTGGCCCTCTGAGACTATGTCTCTAAGGGTCTGAAGTTGTTCTGGTGTCTGGCAGAGCCCTCAGCGGACAGGTGGGATTCCATGGGTCCACAGAAACCCTGGGAATGGTAGATGTTAGCAACAGTGGCTGGGAGCGGCCCTTGGGCTGCAAGTGATTTGGAACACAGCCCCAGAGCAGTAATCAAGTTACCTGGCTCTTTCTTAGAAGATGGAGGCCTTTAACATGAGGGTATTGCACTGGGAGCAGCCTTTGGAGGTCTAGAGTCAGCAGACAAGGCCTCTTTGGTATGGAGCACCTATACATGTCTGCAGGCATTTGCTTTCCCCTTAGCACAGACCCCAAGAGCTGCCAGGAGTAGAGAGAGCATGGATATAGGCTCTTCTTCAAGTGACCAGCAAGTGTCTTAGCTGTTCTGGCCTGGACCAGAGAGAAAGAGCTGTCTTCATATGGATGAAGGACTAAGGAGGCTCAACACTGCCACCTCCACTCCTCGAAACGGAGGCTCTAAGCCCAGGGCCATAGCATCTAAGAGAATAAGGCCCGTGTTCCAGAAGTAGACACTGCCCATGGCCTAGCTGTGTTCCACATTGGTGAGTACAGTGCCTCACCCTGGCAGTTTCTCTTTAACCTGCAGTGGAAGGCTTAAGCATGCATGCTGTTGTAGAGATCAGAATATCAGTTCACAGTTAGGGGCCTGGAGAGTGGCCGCAGGGGGTTTGAGGTGTTTGGGGTTGGTACACAGAACAGTCTTGCTTGGAACTTTTCAGGTTTTATATTTTCTACAGGAGTCAAAATACGTCTCCAGACATAAAACCATGGCTACAGCGACTTAAGACTCCTGCAGCTTGAAGCCAGTCAAGGTGAAGCTGCTGTTTGGGCACAGGTGCCAGCTACAGCCCATACGACAGCTCACTGGCTACACTGTAGTAATGGAGGAGGTTCTGGCAGGTGGCAAATGAATCTTCCCTTTAGGGCAGAACTGGAAGAATGATTTACTGAGCAGACAGCAGTGGGGCAACAAGCTGGGCAGTAACTAGAGCAGGACCAGCAAGAGGGATGGGCTGTGGGCACTCCATCTGGGAGAAACATGTGCGTATCACGTAAGGTTTTGTGTGCATTTCCTGGCATGTCATTCAAACTAAATAAAGAACAGTTCAGTGCTGGGAGGTTAGCGGGGCTCAATCTCCAGTCTTGTGATTTCCACCAAATAAAGGACAAGCAAATCACAGTTATGCAAATAAGGGCAGCCTAATTTCTTCAAATCAGTCTTGGTCAAGGGGTCAGGTCGTGGGGTGCTGCTGGTCAGGTTCCTCTCCTAAGGGTTTGGGATTCCTGTGCTGAGCTTATGAAATCCACCGTTGGGAACCAGGTCTACTTTCTGTTTCCTTCTGAATGGCTGTTTAGCGGTGACAGTGATCAGGTGAGGAGGG
The DNA here is from genome assembly GCF_030254825.1 of Meriones unguiculatus. Classification (NCBI taxonomy): domain Eukaryota; kingdom Metazoa; phylum Chordata; class Mammalia; order Rodentia; family Muridae; genus Meriones; species Meriones unguiculatus. The sequence goes on from NC_083356.1 coordinate 14,269,678, forward strand.
AGTGACAAGGTACCAGGCCGCCATGCTAGGAGAAGCGGGATGTTCTTAACCCTTTTGACTTATAGACTGAAAGAAACAGGCCCAGAAGGAGTCTCAGGTGTCATCCTCTTCTTTCTGGAGATGAGTAAGGAGATACTTCCTACCACACCCCTTTCTGGGTAACATCCAGCAGGCTCTGGTAGCTGAGAAGTCCTCTGTGTGTTTACACACAGAGCTGTGCCACCTCCAGCAGCTCCTAAGTACGTGTGAGTGACACCAGAGGTAGGATCTAGGCTGTGAGGTCCTGCCTGCCTTGCCTACAGGGCTCCTGTCAGGGAAGGGTCTATGCCCACCGACTCTACACAGCAGTGTCAAACTTCACCAAGCTGCTGATTTGACACTTCCCTCCTCCCCCCCCCAGAAAGGACACAGTGTCCAGTTACCTACAGCTCTGAAACTGAAGCAATTTCCAAACAGAGGGAAGACTTTGCCCCATCTGGGCCCCAACTGCACCCAGTGATCCTGCAGCTAATGAGACATTTTAGCTCCACAATGCTGGCTTGCTCCCGGGCCTTCAATCAATGGAGATCATTCTAGCCCTTGACTGGCAAATTAATAGACCCACCTGGCCTTTCCCAGGAGTTTATGACTTAGAAATGACTCTGATGGTTCCAATGGTTCCATCTGATGGACAGGCAGACCCTTTCCGATCAGATGGAACCATTGGAACCAACCTCAGAGGCAGGCATCCTGCTTCTCACTCTCCACTTGCTGGGCTTGTCCCTGCATGATAACAAGCTTACACCCAGACCTAAATGCGTTTCGATCCTGTCAGCACCAGATGTGCGATGTGACACTGCCAAACATGAGAACACGTCTGCGCATACTTGGACCTATTCGATTCTGCCATCATCTCTAGCCCCTTCTGGAGCAGTTTACAGGTTCTCTGGGAATTTTCCCCCAAAACTACTTTTTTAAAATTTATGCCCACCTACCCCATGCCACTGGCAGAACAGAGTAGCTGTGACTTGCTCAAAAACAGGACCTGTGTCCTGACCCCTGATCTGAGATTTAAAAACTGTGGCACCTTACCTTATCTGCCCCCCCCAACTCCATAGTCATCAGATTAAGGCATCCCTGGGGAACACCGAGGATCCCACCATTCTCCCTTCCTCCTGTCTCTTCCCTGGGTGCTGATGTCACAGACTCTGTATCTTTTGCTCTCTCTCTGTAGATTCTTCACACAGTCAAGGCACCACCATCTCAGCATTGGTGGCCATGAGTTCCAGACTCTCAGATGCAGGGCTTCCAAGTTGATTCTTCTAGCTCTAAAAGCCTTAAGAACTATAAAGGCTTATGGCTTCAAGCTTTCAAACGCAGAGGCTTATAGCTCAGGGCTTAGGGTGCCAAAATCCAGCAGCTGGAGCTATAGCCCCTGAGTGCTGGGACCCTTAGCTCCTTAATCCCTAGCATCTCTCTGAAACTGTCTTGTGACATAGAACTGCAATCTTTGTAGTTTGGTCTTCTTCTCCAGTTTTTCCAGCCTTCCCCCTTCCCTATCCTTCTGTTATTCCCTAGTCTTAGTTTCTGCCCTTGGTAATTCCACAATGCTTCAGCTGTCTCCTTGTGTGACAGCTCAGAGCTTTGCACATCAAGGCTTTTGCTTTTCAGTGAACCTCCAGATCTCTTTGATATCAGTATATTGGGGGGGGGGGTTGATGGGCACCCACAAGGACTTCCCTGTTCTTGGGTACTGGAACAAGGAATTTGATGGAGACTCGTCAATAACAGCAAACAAAGAAAGAGAACATTAAGAATTCACTTCCAAGGGAGTAAAAAAGAAATACACTCTGGAAACTCAAACCCTGCACCAAGGACTGGGGCTTGTCTGACTCATTTGTATGGCACAGGCTTCCTGCACATGCTCTGTCTGCTACTTGCCAGTAGATGTGAGCTCATTCCTAGCCTTCTTTCCCAATGGGTCTCTTTCTTTGCTCCTTTTTGCACCCTCCTTATAAGGTCTTCTAGATCTCCCTCACTGTGCTACCCTCTCTTGCTTTATCCTCAGCTGCCTCCTGGCTGCTCTGCCTCCTCCTCTGGCACTAAGGGTCTGCCTCTGCCTCAGGATCTTGCCTGGTCTTCTTGTAGTAAGCCAAGATTGATGTACCATGGTGGCAAAGAGAATGTTCAGGGAAGGCCATTAGTAGGGCCAGTATTGCAAAATGGGGCAGAAAACAGGAAAGATGCCTCCCAGATCCCTCTGATAACTCTAAGAAATAGCCAGAGAAGAAGGGAGAAGACCCTCTGCCTGGATGCTTTCTCACCAATCAATCCATTTAAACCAATCACCAAGCTCCCACCACACCAATCCCCGACTTGGTTCTGAGTCCTGGGTGGAAACTGACAGGGGGAGCAGGTTGCCTGCGCATGAGGCTAGTCTTGACTGGAAAAGAGTCTTTCCTGATACTGGTTCCACCCTGCTGTGGGGGCAGGGTTCACTGCAGACAGATTGCAGTTTCTTCTAGGCACCTGTGGATGATGACAACCATCAAAAGGGGCAGGCTTAGTGGACAGAAGTCATTCAAAAGGTCAAGCTTCCAACAGTTTTGGTTATTTGAAGGGCATATAAACTCTTAAAGGGAGCTCACTGGATACCTGTCATTTATAATGGTGGTGGGTGCTGCTTACGTGAGTATGTGCATGTGTGCACATGTGCTTGTGTGTGTGTGTGTGTGTGTATGTGTCTGTGTGCAAGCACATGGGCACTTAGAAGCCAGAGGAAAACCTTACGTCTCCCTTCTCAGATGCTATCTGACCACTCCCTTTTACTGAGGCAGGGTCTTTCACTGACCTACTGGTCTGAAACCTACCAAGAAGGCTAGGCTGGCTGACCACACAGTCCCAGGGATCCACCTGTCCCCACCTTTCCAATGCTGTGATACCAGCATGGCTTTTGTACTTGGATTCTAGGCAATACATTTAGGTCCCTTGATAGGAAAACACTTTGATGGTTGAGTCTCTCCCCATCCCCAACCCATCCTCCTATTCTTACCATCACAGTTTCTCCATTGCTTAACTCCCAGCCAAACTCCCTTCTTCTCCAGCCTCTCCTTCGGTCCTCCCAGTGATGGAGGGCTTCCATCTGCAGCTCCTTCATCAACTCCAGCAACCCCTTCTCTGTTATGCAGCCTCTTGAGCTTTCTTGTTCATCCACCACCAGGCACAGTGAGGTCAGACTCACCCTCAGTCATACCCATGCTCTACATACTTAAATCTTCCTTCATCTTCCCCTTATTCCTTTTCTTTCTCCTCCACTCCATTTCATCTTTCCCAGTCAGGTTCTTAGAGACCCTGACCCCACTGGGCATCTCCTTTTCAAGGCTCCTGCATTTGCTGTATCCCTGTCTTCCTCAGGCCTTAAAAGTCACAACCCTGCCCTCAGTCCATTGATAATGGGAAACCTCACCTCAACTCTGTCTTTCCGGTGAAACACTGAAAAGCCCTGGACCTGACACCAGCTTGAGGTGTATTCTCCCTATTTCCCAGGATCCTGGCCCTTAAAAGGGAGAGCTGACTGGGGTCAGCTGTGTGTTGCTGACAAGCATGGAACAGAAGAATGGAAAGCTTACATTTGCTGGAGAAGTACTGGTTTGTTCCCAAATATACCACATCAACATCCTGGGTGTTGAGCTGTCTGCTCTTTCCTTCACCTCGACAATAGTAACTCAGCTCCAAGGACCTGAGGAATGCTTTCTTCCCTCTAAAACCATCAGCACCTTCCTATTTCTAAAATAAAGCTGAATACAGCATTCAGCAGGGCCATTGATGGTTTCTCTCAAGAGCGGCTCAAGCCAAGGAGATGGGAACTGTCCATAGTGGGAGCATCTCCGCTGAGGTGCCTGGCATTTATCCCCTTGGCTGGGGCAGTAAGTTTTAATTATGAAGTGTTAGCGTGCTTCTAAATGGAACTGGTGGGAAATGTTAAGCACTGTCTCAGAAAGCAGTTAACCTCGACAACAGCAGACTCTGATAAACAAGAGTGAAATTAGTGGATGTCAGTTGTGCTTAAAGCTAGGGGTGATTGTGTGGGAGTCCAGCCAGTTGCTCTGAGTCCACTCTGGTTCCTTGTCAAGAATGCTTCACAGGCACCTGCAAGGACAGGCTGTGAAGGACTGGCCAGCATCACACTAGCTTTCAAAACACTAACTTTGTTGACCGACAATCACAGAGGACCTCAAAGGCCAAACCACGTGTCCTTTATCCACCCAAGAGGTCATAGGAGGTGAGAATAGCCATATTCAAGGGTGTTCTAGTTCACTTCCCCTCTGTGTTCAAGTATGTTCTTTGGCTCCTCTATATACCTGGAATTGCCTAGTGGCCAGAACAAGAAGTCCTAAGGCTGGATGGCTGCATAGCCCATGTTTGCTGCTGTGGGATGTAGATAGAAAGAGGAAGGACTAGCTCTGCCCACAGGGAGCTCACTCTGGCTATGAACCACCATATATAAGACTCAAAAATTGTAACAGGAGTCACTAGGACCTAGGCTCAAGTGCCAGACAACAGGGGACACATAGATAAACTTAGCACCCAGCCCCCCCTTCACTGAAGCCAGCTGAGTTGTATGGGTGGACTTGGCTGTACCTGGTCCTCCAAGCTATGCAATTATGGAGTGTGATAAAGGACTATTCCATGGTCCCGAGAAAGGAGACACCAGATACTTTATAATGAGCAGCTAGATCAAACTAAACCCGAAATTCCTTACTTTGCCTGTTTCTTTATATTCTTTGATATTTTTACAGGCTTCTGTTGAATTATTTTTTTCATCAGTTAAAAAGCCAAGAGCCCTCCCAGTACACCGATGATCCCTCCACAGTCCGCAGCCTGGTGTTAACAAGGTGGCGTGGACTCCCCGGCAGTGTAGGGGACCAGCTTCGCGACTCCCAGCTTCTCCTTTACCCAGCAATAAGCTCTTGATGTCTTTCAAGCCTGCCCATGGCTTGCATGCTATGCCTTTATTTTTAATTGGTCAGTTGCATCTTCTGGCACAGCTAATGGGGTACTGAATGGTTTGTAATCTGCACAGCATGAGGGCCTCATTGTCGTTTTTTCACACGCCCCTCACTGTTATCTGTAATCCTTTAACTGGCCCATCTTATCCTCAAGCCTTGCACTCTCACCCCCGAAAAAACAAACCTTCTGCGATTTCATCCCACAGTCTTCTAGTCTTTATTTTATTTAAAAAATATTTTATTAATTCTTTGGAAATTTCTTTTCTTTTTTTTTGAAATTTCATATAATGTATTTTATCGTATTCACCCCAGCACTTTTCTTTAACTCCTAGATTCACCTCCATCTCTTCAATCTAATACTCTGTCCTCTCTTTAACAATCTAATCACCCTTTGACTGCACTTTATGTTTCCCAAATGCTCCTGGGTGTGGAGCCATCTACTGGAGCATGACCAACCTATCAGGAACAACATGCTTAAGGAAAATGGACTTCTCTTTCCTCACAAGCCACCAACTGCCCATACTAACCCCCTTCCAACTCCCTCTAGTCTTTTTAAAGCTTTGACTAAAATTGTGTGTTTTGGAAGCTTGGGAGATGGCTCAGTTGGTAAAATGCTTGCTTTGCCAAGGATAAGGATCCGAGTTCAATCCCCAGAGCCGACGTAAAAAGAGATCTCAGGCATAATGGTACATACTGCATGCATATCACTAGCAATGGGGAGGCAGACACAGGAGGATCCCTCGAGCTCGGTAGCCAGCTAGCCCAGCATGCCTGTAAACCTCCAGGCTAGTGAGAGACCTTGTATCAGAAAAGAGACTGAAGTACAAACACACACACACACACACAACACACGAACAAACACACATATCTGTGTATATAACTTGTGTCCCATATTTATATTTTGTGTGCAGCAACTTAAATATTCATCTAACACGGTCTTCAAGAGATCTGAAAAAAAAAAGAAAAGAAAAGAAAAGAAAAGAAAAGAAAAAAGAAAAAAGCTGGACATAGTGGTCCCAGCACTCAGGGAGACAGAGGCAAGCAGATTGCTATGAGTTCGAGGCCAGCCTGGTCTACAAAGCATGTCTAGGACAGCCAAGGCTACACAGAGAAACCCTGTCTCCAAAAACAAAACAAAAACAAACAAATAAACAAAAAGGAAATGCTCTCTGTGTGTGTAGGTCTTTTAAGCAGAAGAGACATGCTCCCCACTTTCCTACCTGCTTGGGACCGATCTCCTGTGTCTTACTGCCCCTCTGATTGGCAGGAATGGCACCTGAGGTCTGAGCATCACAACTCCTGGCATTCCATGTCATCCACCCTTGACCCCAGCAACCCTTGCATACATACCCTCTAGGCACCTGCAGGGCTAGCAGAATTGTAAAGCTCACCCCTTCACCTCCTTTTCTCTAGTAATCAGGGCACTTGCTACTGGGGTTTGTCTCCTCTCCCTTAAGCTGCCTTCCTGCATCTCGTCCCATTTTCCATTTGAGCTCCTAATTCCGTAAGCCTTTTCACTGCTCAGGCTATCGATTGCTTATTCATTTCAGCTCTTCCAAACAGCCTCCCCAGTTTGTGACCCGCCTGTCTAATCCTTCCACAGTGACCTTCACACACAGACACCTTCTGCCTTCATGGCTGTGCACACACTTACTGTCAAGGGCTCTGAGTTCCAAGGTAAATGGGATGGGTGTTTATGTTAAGCCCTGAACCAAGTGCTGGTGGGCAGAAGGTTTGACATTCTCTCTTTCATCGCACTGCAGCTTATATGAAAGGAAGCTCTGATGCCCAGACCCTCCCTGAGGTGAAATGAGAGATTTTTCCCAAGTCATCCTCTTGACTTAGACACGGGTTTTTTAAACAGATGATTCCCTGGAGCATCCTGGTGACCTAAGGCCACATAGCTCAGACACCTGTCTCTTCCTTGTGATGCTCACTCCTGTGAGAATGCACACATATCTTGATTGAGAAGAACTCCAGCTATGGCTACTAGGGAGCAGGGACCAGCATCTCTCTGGAATCCCCCAGAGGCTTTAATGGTGCACGGGGCAACCAGAAGAGTGAGGGTGTGTCTACAGCTATTGTGCCCATCATCCAGGAGGGAGGAAGGCCTTTATGGGGCTCAGTTGCAGAAGAAAAAGTGACCCCACACATCTGACACCAGGATGCAAAATAAGGCTCAGGTACAGCAGAGATGCTGAGCCCCAGATGGTGTGAGGGTGATGCCACCATCCACCCAGAGGCAGGCCACGTGTACACCAGATTACAAAATCTGTGTTTATCCCCCTTAGGCCAGGGAGAAATTGGATGCTGGGAGTGAGGCAGGTCAGACCTTTAAATAAGCCTCTTGCCGAGTTTGGGGCTTGTCAGTCAAGAGGAGCAGCTGGTAACCTGAAGTGAGAGGGTCTGGCTTTTCTGGAACAGGGATGGCAGCCAGACCCTTCTCAGTGAGTAAGAGGATAGGGTGGACCGGGAGGTAGAGAAAGAGTGGAAACCCTTCTGCCCAGGATCTCCCAGTGATCCCCAAATGTTGGAGAAAGGAGGTTATGTGGCTGATCATCCCCTGCTCTTTGGAAAACTCCCATTCTCTGGGGAGACTTTCTTATTTCTATCACCAGTCATCTGTCCCTGGTCCAATTCTTTGTCACAGGGCCTAAGAACCTGAAGGTCTCAGCAGCTGTCTGTAACACTAGACTCACCATGTCTATCTCCTGCTTGAGTGGTTCATTCTTCCTCAATGTTGGATGTGAGGAGGACATTAGTAACAAGCAAAATATCTGCCCCATAATGTGATGGGGGCTGGGAGGGCTCTGAAAACAATCCTCTGGTGTGGTCACTAAGGTGCACTGGGAAAGCTTTTTCACTGAGGTCAGCATGGAACAGCCTTGGCCCCAAATGTTAGGCGGGGGCAGAGAGTGAGGTCAGACCTGAGGCACAACCGCATTCCAATAGCGGGGACAAGACAGAAGAGAGTGTGGCCCTGGCCGACAAGACAGCCCCAGGTCTGTGCTGTTGGGTAAGGTCTGAAGGAACAAGGATCTGAGGCAGATCTTGGTCAGCTGCAGCCAGAGCAGAGGCCACATGGATGAGAGATGATGTTCCAACTGTGGAGAGTATTTTAAAGCCAGCCCTGCCTGTAGAGAACCCAAATATCATTCTGAGGGAGAACAGAGATGAGCACCCTCTGAAGGGCATTGGGAGGCTTCCTGGGGAAAGGCAGACAGACTAGGGCAGGGAGGGCTGGGATAGTGGTCAGACTGGAGCTTGCACTTTAAAATAAAATCACACCGGCTTGCTCAAAGGGTAGGAGTGGGACTGACAAAATTGATTTAAACAAACAAACAAACAAACAACAAAGCCATATAGTTTAGAGCTTTCATCATGGGATACCCTTCGGGGACAAAGGTATCTTTACTAAGGGGCCTGGGACTCAGGACTGGGATGCTTGGCCAGACTCAAGGGCAGCCTGTTCTTAGCCGAGGGATTATTGTGAGCCAACAACAAGAAGGGGCTTGGACCCTGTCATGCTTGAGACCTTCACAAGGAGGAAGCATTTAGGATCATGTCCTGAACTGAGAAAAGAAGTTGACACAGTTTGTAAGTGAGGTCAAAGTTTCTGAGGAATGTTCCTGCCTCTTGTCACACTGTACCTGTGAGCCCCTTAGTCATTTGCTTCTTTTGAAGACACTCATGTCTCAAACTCAAGGCCGGCTCAGTGGAGATACCCTCCAACCCCATCCACTTTTCCAGTGCTCATGGAGGGTCTCCCCTCCTTCTGAGGAGAGCCAGGGAAGTCAAAGTCTTACTATCTGCTCTTCCTGAAATGTCCATTGCCATTGCCATCCTTGACACCCAGGGCTGCTGTCACAGGACCCTGCATCTGCCTCGCGCTACGACAGGACATGGAACAGAGTATCAGATTTGTGTCCTACGAGTTATCTTGTACCAAATCCTGATGCTTGCCTCTAGGGAAATAAATAACTCACCCGTGTTTAGAAGAACACTCTTAGAAGAACTCAGCGAACCCCACAGCAGATGTAGATGTAAGCTTGCACCCTGCCCCTCTACATGGTACTGGGTTCCAGACATGGCTAACCAATATCCCACTCCCTGTCCTTCTCCCTACCTTACTCTAATAGCTTGGCCCCTGGGTAATTTTTCCGGCGGGGAGGGGAGATGGCAGGTAGTCTTTTGACTTCTATACTGGGCAGACAGAGAAGTGACCCTCAGTCTTGGTGGTTTCACCAAGAACAGCTGTGACCAGAGTCCCCTCATTCTCCCTTAGTCTCAAGGCAGTTTCTTTATCTAATCTTCTAGATTTGTCATTGAAGAAGCCTGGCAGTCCTTTAATTTCAAATTCTGTCTACTACCCCCTGTCTCACTGTGGCCTCCTGTTGTTTGATCTCCTCCTGCTAGCATACTGTCTTTGTGGTGGCTCGTTCCACTGTGGTGTTCTCAGAGAAGCTCCTGTGAACCAGCATAGCATCTTCTTATCCTCTCTCAGCCATAACACCACACTGCAAGTGCTAGCCATCTTCTCGCCTCATGTGACATACTGGAGCTGCTGTCAGCTCAAGGCCTTTTGTCATCCTGAATTGTCCCCTTGCTCTCTCAGCTGCTCTCGTAACCCAGCATCCTTGCGATCACCTCATAACTGGCCCAGTCATTTCCTGTGGGATGACCAGAACAAAGCCCAGGCCTGGTTCCAGAGGGTCACCTTCTCCCTGTTAATCACACTATTCTAGACCACACAAGACATCAGTTTCTAAAGACTCCTCACAAGCTGGCTGGCCACAAACAAATCAAATGCAAAGGGTGGAGCTGTCTCCCAGTAGCAGCCAGCTCTGTCATCACAGCCTTGGCTTTTCAGCCCATGTACAAGTCCTTGGTACCGTTGTTCCTCCAAGCAGTGTCATCCACATCCCTCATCCACCGCTCCCTGAATTGGCCCAAGGTCACATCCATTATGCTCAGCAGTGGTGACTCAGTATCTGCTCCTCACCTCCCCACCACCTAGTACACACACATCTCATCCTTTTAGTCAGTGATTTACTGAATGAGTTGCTCAGTCTCCTGCTCTGAGTGTGGGGTGAACTTTGCAGAGGCTCCTGGATCCTCATGCCTGACAATGGACCAGCTGGTGCTTCAATGGGTGCATGCACAGCCTAGATGGAAAAGAGTAGAAGAGGACATTGGAGCCACCAGGTAGCATTCCCAGTCACAGTATCACCCCCAGTGTCATCCCTTTCCTGTCTGGCCATTTACTTATCTTCTCCATTTATGCTGCTTAGCATTTCCATCTGATATCAAGATGCATGATGCCAGGAGATCAGGAAGTCATCATTGCATCTTTTCTAGCAGTCTATGGCCAAGGTCCTGGCAAAAATATAGATGGCTCTCTAATCACACCCCACTGTCTTTGTGGGTCTCTCTTTGTCCTTGTTAGCTTCCTCTAGACCCTGGGGGTGAGGACATGGTGCAGGTTCTTCCCACCAGCTTCCTTTCTCTCCATGGGAGCACTTTACAGACTCCCCCCCTCTGCCTCTTTCTCAGTCTCTCTCATTTATCTGTATTTTTCTCCCTTCTCTATCTCCGTCTTTTCTCTCTCTCATTTCCTCTAGTTATAAAAAAATGTTCACAATATAAAGCAGTGAAGCAATAAATAAGCAACTGCCTAACATGCATCACATTTTGCTTTAGGTACAGCATTACGCCCTGTGCCTCCTTTCTTCTCAGAACCTTCTGGGACTACTGCTCTCCTCTACCCTGATTGCCCCTCCTTGGGTGTCTGTGTACCATAGAAACTACTGCCTTCCCTACACTCTAGCCTGTCATTTCTGTCATGGGATCCCATGACCTGTGATCATGAACACGCCACCCACCAAGCAGGACAGATGTTCCCAAGGGCAAGCCACACATTAACCACCAGGATTCTAGACGTGACCTAAGCCCAGAGAAAGGTCCATCTTTAGCAGGCACTAGCTTGATGAAGACCTGCCACAGTTCTTTTGCCTCAGCCTGTGCCACCACAGGGATGCTACACTGGGAGAGTAATAAAATGTTTTGAAGACTCCTGGGATTGTCTGACGCTGCAAGAGAGCTGAGAAAGTGGGCATATCTGGTCTTGTCTTGTAAGTTTCTGCTAAAGCTTGGCTACCTTTCTGAAATCCATGGCCACATCACTGTGCTCTACACTGGGCTTGGATTCCCCAGTGATTCTTTTTGTGGGTGCTGCAACCACCTTGGGTCATAAGACTGGATGGCTGCAGCTCCAAAACCTGCCTGGGATTCAACAGCAAAGTCAACACCACAACTGGATTTCTGTGGGACCAGTGATGGCTTCTCATTTACTCCGATAGAAGTGTTTATCCAGGATGAGGAGGAAGGGAAAGGTCACACAGTGAAGGCCATGTATATGCTATTAGCTTTGGGTCAAAGAGGGGTGATGACAGAATCCTGACAAGCATGGGTTCTGGCATGCTCTCTTTCCAGGTTGACCATTGGCTACTTTTGTCCACCATTCCCTAACAGCCTGAGACTCCTGTAACTGTGTGAGGAGGGAGGGACCACTGTGCTGGTGGAAGGAAGTGGGTGCTTCATGGTCAGACTTCACGTAGTGTCCTGTCCTGTGGTCAGGCCTGTTATGTGTCCTTATCAAGCAAGGCAGTCAGTATGTGTGGCAATAATGACAGCAGCAGCCCTGGATCACCTGTGTGGCAGCTACAGCATCTGGCATGGATGGGAAGAAGGCACACATGCAGCTGTCCACATGAGTCACCAAGCAGGTAGCTACTCAGAGGGATACCTTTAGAATCTAGGGGCTTCATTGTATGACCACACTCTTCAAGGATGCCCAGAGAAATAGCAGGCTTCACTCCATGATGTGAGTGTGTGTGCGTACACTAATCAAAAGAGCTGAAGCCTCACAGGATATAGATGGTACCCAACCAGAGTCTTCCTCCTAGCAAGCTGCTGTCCTTGCTGGGGCAGGTCTGTGAGCTGAGGGCCTCACTGCCCAGGCTGCTCCAGACATGAAAACCATCTGTAAGGAGATCATTTGCAGGGGCTGGGGGCATGAACGACAGGCTCTTATCTTGCAGAGGACAATGTAATCAGGAGTGCTTCCCCTTGTGTGCTGGATCCTGCAGCTGCTTGTCCTACTCAGGCATCTATACTCCAGCCCCACTTTCTTCAATTGGATTCCAGCTGGCTCCAGTGATACGGTACTGCCAAATACCCTCAGATGCTGTGTCCCACCCTCTCTGCAAGTTTCTTATTTATTGAGTTCATCCCTCAGGCCAATAATACAGATGGAGACTGAGGCTGGGTTATCCCCAGTGAGAACAAAGCTTGACCTTGAGAAGTAGATCCTTCTGGGATGGTTATAGAAATGATATCTATGCTGCCTATACAGTTATGAGCACCAAGCTCTGCTTTCCCCCTATGTAGAATATGCTTAGCTTCTCAGCATCAGCAGATGGATGTGGATGCAGGCCAGGATACAGACAGCTTGATGCACAGAGGCTCAGAACCTCCCGGGATCTCTGGCCTGTACTTGAGCCATTGCACAGAGTCATGAGGAGAGAGCACTGGGCAGGAAGCATGCAGGCTCTGGGACACAGGAGGGCATCAGCTAATCCCACTAAGGACAGAAGGTTCCAGAAGGTTGGTTCATCACTGGATCATAGACACAGGGGCTGAGGAAGTGCCAAGTGGTGGTGTATAAATATTAGAGATATTGCTTTGTACGGCTTAACAAGCCTTAATTAAGTGTCTCTCCGCAGACACCCAACTAATCACAGGGTTAAAGGATGACCAAGGCACTGCCTCCCCATTAAGGCAACCACAATCAGTCATCAGCCTCTGAGACTGCCAGAGCTCAAACCCATCTGCAGCGAGCTTGAGCTCAAATCCATCTGCAGCAAGCATTCCTTAAATGCCCAGGGTACCTGATTGATGTTTCTGGGGAAGGAGCAGGGCACACACTGGGGTCCAGTTCCCTTTCATCTTCTGTAGGCAGGCATGGAAGGCACCACTCCACTCTCTTCACCCTTCTTCATGCATGAAGGTGGAGGAAGATGTAAGATGGATCTTCATACTTGTGCATACATAGCCAGCTTGCTCCCCTCCTCCGTCTTTGGCTTGCTGACCCTTTTCCCTGGTCCCCTCCAGCCCCTCCCCATTACCACGCTGACCCAATGGAAGCTGACACCCCGTGCCTGAGTGCAGGGAGTAAATCATGAGGCACCACTGTTCGCATTAACCTCTTGGGAGCTGAGTTAGGACTCCGGGGCATCTTACGAGATTTTTATCTGCTCAATATTTTTCGTAAGGAGTTTCTTTGTTAATCACTGCTCCTTGACCATGGTATCCTGAGTGATCTGCTAATTTTTCACAGGGGTCCTGTGCTTTCCCAATGAGTCACTGTATTGACTCATCAGATTCTTCACCTGAGTAACTGATGAATTAATAATCCCCAATAATGGATGGCATTACGTTATGTTAACGCACCTCTGTGGGATAAATGAAAGGCAGAGTGCAGCCGGGGAAGGGGAGAGGTCTCCAAGCTTATTAATTTAGCAGTCTAAATGAGAGTCGGAATCTCTGTCTGAATAAATATCGGGAGTTTGTTTCTGTCCCCGAGGTCTTTGAGAAAGTCAGTTATTGAAAGGCTTGCTTCGAAAGCTTTTAACCCCCGCGTAATTACCATGGTGCTCACCACCATTTCGCTTCCATTAATCCAGATTTAGAGCAATTTTCCTGCTGTCATTAGCCCAGGTTAAACGAGTTTGTTTTTATTTTATTTTTTCATAATTATGTCCCAGTTACATTCAGGCAGGAAAAAAGTGCTGTGATGCTGTCAGCGAGCCCTGCAGGACAACCAGGCTTTCCTCAGACCCCACCTGAGATGCTCAGCACAACTCTCGTGTTGTTTTGGTCTCATTTCTAAACAATGCATGGGCTGAGAGCCTTGTGACCACACATACACAGTTCCCACACTGATATACACACACTCCAGGATCACGTGCTCACTCCCACATTCACACTCACCCACATACACGAATCTGGTTGCTCACACACAGCCAGATTCACACTCATGCACATACTCACATGCATTTATACACACCCACATTCACACTCACAAATATAAATCAGACTGGAGAAGCCAGAAGGGTTCCTGGACCGTATCAGTATTGAAGCCCTGGTTGTGTTTAATGCATATGGTGTTAGGAAGGGACTGGTGAGAAACCCAAGGGGTATCTCTCTTTTGTTGCTTCCAATTTTAAATAGATGTACAATTATCTTAAAATAAACAATTTCATTAAGAAATGTTGGTGAATGGGATACCTAGTAAGGGGAACAGGGACTGTCTCTGACATGAACTCAGTGGCTAGCTCTTTGACTGCCTCCCCCTGATGGGGGAGCAGCCTTGCCAGGCCATAGAGGAAGTCAATGCAACCACTCCTGGTGAGACCTGATAGACTAGGATTAGAAGGAAGGAGAGGAAGACCTCCCCTCTCAGTGGACTTGGGGAGGGACATGGGTGGAGAAGGGGGAGGGAGGGTGCAATTGGGAGGGGAGGAGGGAGGGAGCTACAGGGGGGCTACAAAGTGAATAAACTGTAAATAATAAAAACAGAAATAAAAAATGAAAAAATAAAAAAAGAAATGTTGGTGTTCACACTCCTATTTATTGAGCCATTACAAATTTCCTGTAAAATAATGCTGCAAATAACTTCAATGTGTCCGTGAAAACCTAAGGATTACATACATTATACATGCACAAAGCATAAACTTTATATATGGTATATATTCTCTGTGGCTTTTTGTTACTTCTGCTTGACTTTGTACAAAGGCAACCAAACAAAAGCCTCTGGTTTTGAGACATTCCTGACATCACTACAGAATGCTTAATCAAATTTGTTTTTATATGAAGTGTTCTACATACAGAAGAATTCAGATTCTTTACTCACGTTTAAATTGATATTGATGTTTCAGTGTATTGGCAAGGGGATTGGTCAACTGTCACTCATAAGAATCCCGCACTGCATGTATGCCAGTGTCCTGAGTATGTGTGGGAATGTGACCATGGGGGATGCTCAAGACCCAAGGTACAGTGCCTGCAATAGAAGCCCACATTTGCATCTGATCATTTTTTTTTTTTTTTTTTTTATTTCTGAAGTGTGTGTGTGTATCTGCAGAGGTCAGAAGAGGACACGGGATTCTATGAAGCTGGAGTTACAGGTGACTATGAGGCACCCAACTGGGGTACTGGGAACCAAGCTCAGGTCTTCAGCAAATGAAATGTTTACGCTTGACTGATAAGCCATCTCTCCAGCCCCACACTTGAGTCCTTCAGACAAGCCTCTTTGCAGCCTTCTGAGATGGGATCAAAGAGGACTCATAGTTTGGAGAGTTGGATCACATTGCTGTGTGTGACCTTTCTCAGGTCACTAGCTTTGCCTGACATCAGCATGACACCCAACACTAGCTAAACCGTTGGACTCTCTCCTGCTCCTCTGCCCATGAACACGTCAGCACTACTGCCAGGAACATCTTGAGTCAGGCCTAGCATCTCTGCTGTGTGCTGATCTATTCCTGTCACCTTTTCAGTTTAAGGTGACCTAGATAAGATCTTTGGGATCTATGTGCAGAGACTGATGGAGCACAGATCACACTGGAAAGATGATGGTGGAGAAATGTGTGGAACCTGTGATGGAGAGCAGAATGGGAGTGCAGACAGATGGCTCCCAGAACAGAGCTGGCTGCATACAGTGGGAGAATGTGTGGAAACTAGCTTATCCCTAATGCATGAGCATCAGACTACAAAGCCAGGGGAAACAGGGTGATCTTAAAAGGCTGCAGAGGGAAAGAAAGGGAGGGGTGGCAGTAGATATAGCTTTATGGATGAGGACAGAGTGGGACAGGTGTAGGCACGAACAGGGTATGGTGGTCTCACAAGGATAAACTCGCTTAATGACAGTCCTCAGGACAAGTCATGATGATGGAGTGTGTGAATACTGAAAGACAAGACAAGAGAAGTTGGCCATCCCAAAGCTCATATGCAAAGCAGCTCAAAGTCTCATGGGAGCTTATTAAATGGACACAAGAGCTCAACTCTAAGACATACTCAAAACAACTGCACTATTAGAGGCAAGAATATAAACCAGGAAAGTTTCTTGCAGCTAATATGAGGTTTATTACATAGACATTTTAATTAAAATTAAAAGGCTAATAAGAAAATAAGTGGGCCACACTAACTAATTAGAAGTGAATTGATAACATCTTCGTCACAGCACCTGCAACTGTGGTTCAAGGAACATCATGGAAGACGTTTACAAAAACACTCTACCTGGGCCATGGATAAGCCAAACAAAACACACACAATTCAAGAGGGAAATAGAAATTTATAACAGATATAAAAACAGGGTCTAAAGAAATGGAGAGAAAACCACTGTTTGTAGATTTGAACTCTCAATATTTATCAAGACAATAGCAACAAAACCCAATTCTGATTTCCATGCTACTTGGCAATCTTATTCTAAAGTCTATAAAAAGAAGAAAGAAGCTAAGGCCACCCTTAGCCAGTTAAGATAGCATTGACGCACTGTATAAAGTCAGTGGCCCCAACAACATAGCAGGTCTTAGGTTTGGAGCAGAATGGGAAGCACAGACTGTGGGAGTTTGAGCAAATATGGAATTTTATTTTCCCTTCCCTTCCTCCTCCCTCTCTCCCTCCATCCTTCTTCCTTTACTCTTCTCCTCTCTGCCTCCCTCTCTTCTTTCCTTTTTCTCTTCCCTCCCTCCTTCCCTCCCTCCCTCCCTCCCTCCCTTCTTTCACTTCTTCTTTTCCCTTTCCTCTCTTCCCTCTTTCCCTTCCTTCTTTTCTTTTCCTTTCCTCCCCTTCCTCCCCTTCCTCCCTCCATTCTTTTATTCTTTCAGTCCTTCCTTCCTCACTCTCTTCCTTTCTTTCCTCTCCCTTCCCCTTTTCCTTCCCTTTGCTTTTTTCCTTCCTCCTTTACTCCTTCACTTTCTCCTTTCACTTTTATTTTTAAAACAGAATTTCTCATTTTGGAGCTCTGGCTGCCCTAGAACTCACTTCTATAGACTAGGTTGACCTTGAACTTTCAAGTCCCTCCTATCTTTTTTTTTTTTTTTTTTTTTTTTTTACATTTTACTGTTGTTTTTTTTTTTTTACTTTTAATTCATTTTATTTTTTAAATTTTTATTAATTACAGTTTATTCATTTTGTATGACTCCTGCACCTCCCTCCCTCTTCCCCTCCCAATCCCATCCTCCCTCTTCCCTACCCGTGTCCCTCTCCCAGTCCACTGATAAGGGAGGTTCTCATCTCCTTCCCTCTGAACCTGGTCTATCAGGTCTCAGCAACAAATCCAAAAAGTCTGGGCACAGGGGTCTTTTCTGAAACTGATACTCCAGCCAAGGACCACTCATGGAGATGGCCTGAAATCCCTGCACAGAGGTAGCCTATGGCAGTTCAATATCCAAGTGGCCTCCATAGTAATGGGAACAGGGATTGTCTCTGACAGGAACTGATTGGCCTGCTCTTTGATCACCTCCCCTTGAGAGGGGAGCAGCCTTGCCAGGCCACAGAAGAAGACAATGCAGCCACTCCTGATGAGACCTTCCTGTCTTTACTTCTCAAAGGCTAGGATTGTAGGTGAGCAACACCATGCCCACTGCTAATGATTTCCTAAATACAGTGATATGAAGCAACCAGTGGCAAAGCATTCCTATGTGTTTGATTCTATTACAGGGATGTGCGTGAACCATTTCTGAACTCACTCCTGAAAGCCTTCCTACATACAGAGGTGATCTCTTTAAATAAGTGTGCCGGTCCTCAGAACAATGGCCTTTACTGTGAGAGACTGTACAAGGAAAATCTGAGCAAGTTTAGGGTGGAGTGATTGGAGTAATATGGGACCTTTGAGTTCCAGGATGATCTCCAAATGCTGGGTCTCTGGCCTTAGTGACCAATGGCAAGAGACACTGTCTGTTGAGTTTTTGGCAGGGATAATGGGATGGACTGGACTTGTGTCTGTGAGAACAGCAGGTGCACAGGTGTCAACTGACTCTCTCCAGAAATTAACTCACCAGTCTTTCTCCAGCCAGTAAGGCTCCAAGATTCAAGGTGTTATAGAACACACACACACACACACACACACACACACACACACAAGGAAGCATGTTGGACAGTTTTGCTGACACAAGGCTAAGTGTGTGGGAAGGGTGTGGAAAGGAGTGGGGTGGGGCAGAGTGCTGCTAGAGGTTTGGGTCCTAAAAGAAAAAGGGCCGCTGGTCACCACACGGATGGAAAGAGAAGTGGATTTTGAAGCTCTGCTGGTTGGTTCTTGTTAACTTGACACAAGCTACAGCCATCTGAGAAGAGGGAACCTCAGCTGAGGAAATGCCTCCATCAGAGTGGCCCATGGGTTTGTCCGTGGTGTTTTTCCTTGATTAATGATTGAGGTGGGAGGGCCCAGTTCATTTGGGACAGCCACCCCTGGGCAGCTATTTCTAGGCTGTATAAGAAAGCAGGCTGAGCAAGGCATAGGAAGCAAGCCAATAAGCAAGGGTCCCCATGATCTCTGCTTTAGTTCCTGTTTCGGGGTTTCTGCTGGATCGTGTGGGACCTAGGGGTTGTAAAAGGAAATAAGCCTTTACCCTCAAGTTGCTTTTGGTTATAGTGTTTATCACAGCAATGGAACACAAACTAGGACAGAGGCTGAGGTTGAAAACCTCGGCTGGTAGCGGGTTGGAGGTTCAAAGAGTAACCTAACATCACCCTTACTGTCTGGGCTGCCAGAGTGAGTTCAGAGGAGGCAAGCTGGCAGGGCTAAATTAAAAAGAGGAGTGCTGTCCTATCTTAATTAAGTGTGCTGACTTTCCCCAGTTCTCAGAAAGATGAGCTCGCACCCCCTTCTCTGAGCTGCTTTTCCTGGTCATCATCCGCACTTATTGGTTGGAAGTGGGGTCATTTCTGTTAAAAGCCAAGCTCCCAGGGCCGTCTGCTACTTGTCTCTCTGTCATCTCAATGTCCTTCTATCCAGAGCTGGAACATGTCCCCATGGTATTAGGACCAACTGCTATTTATGGTTAATTCCTTCTGAGCCAACTTATTAATACACCAAGTCAGTCTCAGGAATAAAATCATGAGAAGAAAATTACATTCGGAGAATTTCCCTGAAGATTTACAGTGCCCTGACATGTGGGCCTGAAGCTGCAGCTGCTCTCCTGAGACGGGAACTTCCACTCTGCACTCCAAAAAACATAGACTAATTAGCCAAATAAAGCCTGTGCCCAGAGCTAAATTCATTGGCACAGACCTGCTGTCCCTAACCACTTTACACTCACCTGGGAGAGGCTGGTAAAGTGGACAGCTGGTCTGACCTGATGCTCAGCTAGGCAAGAGTGTCCTCTTGCCCTCCGGAAGTGGAGAATGGTCCAGGAGCATTGCAGTCCTCAGTGCCTGGACAAAGGCCTATCAGGCCTTAGTCATGGTTGTTTCCCCAGGGCTTGCGTCGGTTGCTACCAGATAGGGGATAACCCAACACAGCACATAGCTGCATTTTAGCCAGGCAAATACTTCCCCTGTGGGGAGGATAGTAGAGGGACACTATGTCTAAAAGAGATGCACAGATCTGGTAAGCAGTACTTGACTCTGCATTTGACACCTCAAATTTAGACACTTGCCTTGGCCTTCCTAACCAGCTTCCCATCCCAGACGGGGAGCTGGTGATACCTTGCAGCTTCTGGACACGAGGAATCACTGAGTGAGGCCCTCAGTCTTCCTATCAGCAATCTCCCACCTAATTCTATTACTGTGCTTTTTCCAACACTGACCATGTGTGGATCTATCCACCCAGAGACACACCACACAAGGAAGAGTAGCAGCCTTGGCAGGGGTGTGTTTCTGACAAACCAGGTGGTCTTCTGTGCAGATAACTGGGCTAGCCTTTCTGGCATTTTAATGGAGTAGGCCTCACGGAACTAGCTAGAGGAATTTGTGGCTCACAGAGCATGGTGACGAGGTTCGGGGCAGTATGGAACTACAAAAGTAACTAACAGGGGCCCTGTTTCCTTGTATGCCCTAGGAACTCTGTCTGTAGCCCAGGCTTCAAGACCCAGAGACACACTTGAGAATGCTTAGGCTGCTGCAGGACAGGGCTGGGAGGTGGGGCAGCTCTAGATGAAGAAGGAAGGTGCTTCTGAGCTAGTCTTGTTATGATAACAATGATGATGATGATGATCATGATAATGAAGAAGAAGAAAAAAGGAGAGGAGGAGGAAGAGTAGAAAGAGGAAGAAAAAGAAAAGGAAGAAGAAGGGAAAGAATATGGGAGGTGGAAGGAAAAAAGAAGAAAGGGAAGAAGAAGAAAAGAAGAAGACAACAAGAGAAGAAGAAGAAGAAGAAGAAGAAGAAGAAGAAGAAGAAGAAGAAGAAGAAGAAGAAGAAGAAGAAGAAGAAGAAGAAGACAACAATGCCAGTGGTGGTAGTGATGATGATGATGATGCCGACGATGAAGACGACAATGTCAGCAGTGGTGTTGGTGATGATAATGGTGATCATGATTTGGGTGATGATGATATAGCGGTAATGATGGTGGTGATCATGATGATAGCTGATTGTGACAGTGATGATGATGTTGATGTTGGTGATAGTGCTGGTGACGATACCTCTTTCAACTGTTACATATGCTTCTTGAATGGAGGTTCTGTTTTCTGGAAAGCATGATAGAGGCATCCCAGCTTTTTTTCTTTCAGAATTTCTTTGGACAACAAGTAATGTCTTATTTTTCTGCATAGAACAAAGAAGTGGCTGTAAGAAGAAAGGGAAGCCAAACATCAGCAAGGGTTGTGTGGTCTTGGTGATGCTGGTGGTGCTGGTGGTGGGTTCTCATAGCCAGGGCACATATGGCCTCTTGAGACTGGCAATTTTGTGTATTACTCTGGCAGATGTAGGATGCTATGAGTCCTTAAGAAAACTTCACCCCCTTCAGGTACCCTCAGTTAATATAACGATGTTTCTGATGGGCTCCTCTCTGTGTGACTCCTAGGTAGACAAAGTGTGAACTGGCAGTCATGTGGATCTGCACCTCCAAGTGGCTTGTTTAGCTGCAGTTTGCTTCCCTTCCATGTGGTGCAGATGAGCCCTCCGTTGGTCCAGTTTCGCAGTGCAGGGAGAACTCTGGCTTTCACACTTTGCCCCTCAAGGGCTGAGAGTGCTTCTCGTTGATCCTCACAGCCAGTCCCAGGATGACTACCTTCACTGTATCTCAGCTAGTTGTGTGTCCTCCGTGGGAGTGCTCATGCATGGTTTCAAAAACTTCACAGGCCATCTGGTTAAGAGACAACTACGATTCAGGGATTGGAGAGGACTCGGGTGGTGAAGTTCTGGCCTAGTAAGCATAAGAACTTGAGTTTGATCTCCTTACCCACATGAAAAGCTGGGCATAGTAATGCACGATTGCAGCCCGGCTCTGGGGAAGCAAGGAGGATCCACAGGGCTTGCTAGTCTAATCAGTAAGTTCATGGACGATGAGAGATGCTGCCATAACCAGCTTCACAGTCTGCCGGCTACAACAAACTAGATTCTTCCATTGCTTTTGGGGAGCCAGGTCTGGGTCAGGCTGCAGCAGGGTGATGGGGATGCTCCTTACCAGGTCTTTGTGTGTGTGTGTGTGGGGGGGGGTGCACTGCCCTATTCTCTGCTTCCTGAGGGCTGCCCTCTCCTGGGATCTTCTCTTACCCTTTTCTCCATGCACTAGTGTGTGCCTTCATCTAGATGTCTACTCTTTATGAGGATGGGAGTCACAGTGTGTCAGGGCCACTCTGGCTGCTACTTTACTTGATGGCCTCCGTGGAGACATAAATCCACAGATAAGAGTACAAACCGAGGCACTCAACTCCAGCACACGGATTGGGTGCAACAGTTCAACTCAAAATGGCTGAAAGGAGCATGTAGGGTGTGAGAAGCCCACAGCCCATGGTGTGCCAGGGAGAGTGAGCACGAGCCTGCGCAAGAGCCCCGGAGTGCACATGCTCGTGTCCTTCCTTGATGTTCTGGATTGTCCCTTCAGGAGGCCCACAGTGACCCGTGCCTGTGCTCGCAGACACCTTGGCCTGCCCTTGAGCTGTAGAGAGCATGGGGCTAATTCCTGAACTAGGACAAGGCATTCTGGAAGGTGGACACACCATCTGGGAAACTTGATTTGGTGGAATTGAGGTTTGGGCAGCAGTAAGTTCATTTCTTCCCACGTGATCACATCAGCACTGAAGATAATCTAATCTAGAAGAATGTATGTCAGCCAGTGTTCTGTCCTCCTGCCTGCCCAGGCTGCAGAGTCCATGAAGTTGGAGCCACGGGGGGCGGGGGAGGGAAGCAAGCCTGTGCTGTTCCAGTGTAGACTCAGGTGCTCATACTGAGGGCTGCAGACCAGCAGAAGGTGAACAGAGGACAGAACTTTCTACTATGTCTCCCCATAGGGAAGTAACAGAAGACTGTGTTCTCCCCTGCCCCAGCCCTTCTCCTGACCTGGTGCAGGGCAGCGACCCAGGCTTGGTTTTAAATAATACAATTAAAAATTCCACCTCTGAAGCATAATTGTGATCTGTCTCATCTCTAAGTGTAATTATATTAAACTCCAATTTTCCCTCAAATATGCATTCTAATTCAATTTTCCTTTTTTTCTCTTCTTAACTAAATCTATTATCATTCCCTCAGTTAAATTATGCTTATTTAATCTTTGATGAGACCTTTCACCAGCAATCAGCTGATTTAAATGAATACCCCCAAGCTTTCGGAGAGTGCCTGGGCTCCGTTCCCCGAGGCTCTCAGAGGAGGTGGGAAAGAAGCAAGGAAGCAGGCTGCTGATCCCTGGCTGTCTGCTTTGGGCAGCTCCCTAGTGCCTCCCCCTTAAAGGTCCCTGCAGCGACAGTCACTCAGGAAACGAGGAGACAGCAGCAAATAAAAACAGAATATTTCCAGGATTTGGACCGTAGGGAATTGCAGAGCCCATACTAATTTTCCAATGATCCCAAAAACAGCACCATGACTCCCACCCTGGAGAACTAACTGTCCATTCAGCAGGCTGTCTCAAGCTTCTGGCTCCGTGTAGCCTTAGATCCGGCACAGGATGCAGTCACTGCTGAAGACAGTGGCTGACCTCAATATTTCTCATTATCATATTACTTAATTAGGTATAAATCCCCTGGGTTTATAGCTTTCCTGCAACCGTTAAGCTAAACTACTGTGTGAATTAAATACAAAAAAAAAAATAATTGACAAAGCAAAACAACAACAAAAGTTAAATTAAGTCTCTTTCTTGAGTCAGGCAATATTTGAACAAAGCAGAGTTGTTTTCCAGGGGAGAATATGGCCTTGCCCTGCAGGGGACTACCCTTTGATACCACCTTTGATACCACAGGTGTTTGGCTCCAAATCTGCTTCCTCGTATGGGAAGACCCTGGGACTTTCAGCCTCAGGCATGTTTCCAAATTCCCACATGTCAGAATCAGGAGCTTCTGGTACTGTCCACTAGCCTCACAAACCAACGTGCTTCAAGACTCCGAATTCCCTTGCTCTGACTCAATGAGCAGCATGAACCTCCTATGTCCAAAGCCCCTTACGGAAACAACTCAGTGAGAACATTTTAGGTATGTCCAAGAAAACCAGTAGGGTACAAGGACACGGGATCAGATGGACATAATCCCTCTGGTCCTCCATTTTTCTAATTCCAACTTGAATACACTCATGTGCCAATTCATTCACTCATTCATTCATCTACTGTACATTCACCCAGTACCTTGGGGCACATTTGGGTCACCCAGCATCTGAGCTGGAAAGCAGGTCTCTGAGGAGGAGAACTGCTGTGCAGATTAAGCACAGAAGGAGTGTACCTGCATATCAACCCTGGCTCATCTTGGGGTCTCCTGGACACAGAGAAAATTTTGGACGGAAAGCTCTTTCTGGGCTTGCCGGGTCCCGAGCACAGCGTACTCAGACCTTCATCAGAGGTGCACCTAGGAGGTGTTTCATCAGCACAGGCAGATGCTTTGACCTGAGTATGTCAGACATCATCCATCTGAAGAGAAGCATGCCACACCCCCACATCCCTCAGCACCGATAGGAGGGAGGGAGCCCTACGGAAGGCAGCGCATTGCTTTAAAGGGAGGATGAGGGAAGACTCCCAGCCTGAGTAGTTGCCTCTGAGCTTTGTGACTGGAACTCCAGCCCAGTAGCCAAAACATACAGGCAGAAAGTGTGAGGTCCTCGGTCAGGTCTTAGTAACCACACCATTTCCACATCTACACAAGAATAGATTTTAATTGTGAAAACATACACACCAACATGCCATTTTTCCCCCAAATAGTTAAAAGTGCTTTGTAAATTGTGACATGCCAACACTGTCCTCCAAAACCTGATTGTTGAAATATGGAGCCTAAGTGCACTGTAATTCACGTTCAGAGGATGGCCAGGCACTTTTCAAATGCATGAAACTGCCCCGGAAAAATCAATTCGCTGTGTCAGAGCTACGTATGGCTAGCACACTGTTGCAACACCATCATTTGTGTGAAGACAGAATGTCCCCTTCCCCTGCAATCCATGGGCTAGATGCCCCAACTGTCTTTCACCTGCAGGTACCCACCGGCCCCGAGTGCAGATGAAGACAGGCTGGGGTCCCCAGTGTCAGCTTGTGCAGAAGAAAATGGGCCTTCCTGCTTCCATTTAAGGCAACGTGGGTAACTAAATTTTGTAGGGTCCCATGTTTAAAAATCAATAAAACCTCCAGGACGGTGATGGGATAATGTGAGCTCCAGGCAGCTATGCACTGCAAAGCTGGTCAGCCAGGAAGGAGACGCTGGCTAGACTGGAACTGCCCCAGGCTATAGACAGTCTGGCTAAGAGCACCACAACCTTGCTCACTGTATCAAAGTTTGAGTGATAAGTTGCTATGTAGAAGAAAAAAAAATCAAAGAAACTGCATGTACATGTGTGCATTTGTGTGTGTGTGTGTGTCTGTGTGTGTGCACGTGCACACGCACTCCAGCAAACATGTATACCATTTTACCCAATGCCTATGGCTCCTTCCTGGTGAGGACAACACCCATGTGTCTCCTCTTGTCTCGGTCAACTATATGACTGACATTTCTGCTCTCCACATGCAACTCAGTGGGGAAGGGCCTGGCTGAGGGGCTCTACCCTCCCAGTGAATGCTGACATGTTGAAGGACACCAGAATCACTAGAGCAGAGATCTCCTTGGAAGATTGCCCCTCCCCCAACAATCCCTGTTCAAACAGTTTCAGCCATGTGATCAGAAGTGAAATATGCCCATCTCATTTATTAAACTTCTGCCCAAACTTAGACATCAAATGTTTTATTAATATTTTCTATCATCCTTACAAGTTAAACCAGCCATGAAAATTACCTTCAAGAGAAAAAAAAGAATGTTGAAAATGTATTCATTTACAGCAACCGCAGAACAGCCCTCCTTCAGTAATTTAATCAGGAACGACTGAGGTTCTCCCCAGTACATTTCCTCCCATACAAATGTTGAGATCTGTAATTAGCATCCACCCGGACTGGGAGGATGACTCATGGCAGTAGCAGCAAGGGTTCTGGAGATGCCACCAGGCATAGCTCCACACACAGTGTCTAGCATCTGCCTAAGACCTTCTCCAACTCCATGAGCATGTGTCTCAACCCATGTGCAATGGGCTTGGTATGTCCTAGCTCAGGAGGGCAGGGAAATTGCCACAGATAGCCAGCCCACTCTCCTTTCTTTCCCTCTATCTTCCCTCTCTCCATCTCCTTCTTCCATCCTTCACCTCTCCCCTTCTCCTTCCTCCACTTTCTTCCTACTTCTCTTCTTTCTCTTCCATCCTCTTCATCCACCCTTCCTTTCTCCCTCCTTTCTTTGTCTTCCCTCCTGTCTCTCTTTCTCCTCATTCCATATCCCCTTTCTTCCTTCTCTTTACTCAATATCACCCTTCTTCCTCTTAATCAGCTTGTATTAAATTTATGTTCATGGGACATTCTGCCACATCAGGTTTCAAAATATTCCTTTCACTCTATAAATTAGGATTTCAACTTTCTTTCTTCCTCAACAGAAAAAACGAAGTTCTTGTGCTGAGACAGTTCTGTTGAGAAACCAAGGCATCTGTTAGCATGATGCAAGACTCTGATAGGTAATGAAGTAGAACTGGGGTACCAAAGACAGGCCCCAAGAATCTATAGGTTCCTTATGCTGCAGGAGCTAGGGGCATAGATCTGGAGACTCCTATTCCCCAAAACCCCTATTGTAACTTGATCCTTGGTCTCCGAGTTCATGACTGGGGCTGCATCCTATATGCTTCAGGAACTAATTCTTCAGGCTTCTACTTCTTCACCCAGAACACTCCTAAGCTGATTATCCATTAGAAATAAGACAGCCTGAGTACATTGGCAAGCCCTTATTCTCCAAACCATGCTAGGACCCCAAAACCAGACTCTCTAGTTCTTCACCTCCCTCTCAAAAGGCTGTTGCTCTGCTACCACGAGAAGCTGAACAAGGTGTCCAATGAGGCTCCACCCAGACTAACACACCAGCAGGAGCAATGGGAGACACTTATCTTCCTCCACCTGTCACCAATACCATGAAATTTAAAATCACATCATCCCTGAACACTGGGACAGAAAACAGTGCAAAGAGGAAAGAGCCAAGGGATGTGGCGTCTTTGGGTCCCCAGTGGATACAACCACCATATGACCAAATATCTCACAGGAATAGCTTGGGGAGAGGATTTATTTTGGGTCATAGTTTCAGAGAAGTTCCAGCTATGGACCTGAGACAGAATGTGGCAGTGGGAGCTTGTGCTGAATGGGGTCTATTCTCCCCTTGCAATTTGTTCACTGTGCAAAGTGATGGCTCATTATAGCTTTAAACATGAATATAATGAACTTGGATCATATTTAATCCCAACCATATTGCTTCCACGGGTCCCTTCCCTCCCCACAGTTCCTCCTCTTTCTACCTTCCTGTCTTGTGGAGTGTTTGAAACTCTGAGCTCAGCATAGGAGAGAATATGTGATGTCTATCTTGCTGAGTCCAGCTCATTCTAGTAAACACGTCAAACTCTGGTTCCATTCACTTTTCTGTGAACGACTGTCTCAGTTGGGGTTTCTGTGCTATAATGAAACATCACGACCAAAAGCAACTTGGAGAGGGAAAGGTTTACTTGGCTTACACTTGCACATCATAGTCTGTAACTGACAGAAGTCAGGACAGGAACTCAAGCAGGGTGGGAGCAGGAGCTGTTGCAGAGGCCATAGAAGGGTCCCTGTGATTTGCTCAGCCGCTTCCTTGTAGAACACAAGATCACCAGCCCAGCGGTGGCCCCATCCACACTGGTCTGGGTCCTCCCCCATCAATCACTAATTAAGAAAATGACATACAGCTAGAGCTTATAGAGGCATTTCTCAATTCAAGTTCCCTCCTTTGAGATAATTCTGGGTTGTGTCAAGCTGACATAAGACTAGCCAGGGAAATGACATCATTTCATTCTTTTTAAATTAATTTTTTTTTAATTTTTAGAATTTCAATCACAAGAACTGTGTTCACATCACTTCCACCCTTCTCTTGTACTCCTTAGCAACTCTTCCATTCCATCCCATGATTCTTCTTTAGTTATTCTTGCTACATACACATAGACACATGTACAAATAAATATAGACTACTGAGTATGTGTGTTTTTAAGGTTGTTGGTTTGTGTATGTGTTTAGGGCTGCTCACCAAGTAGGAATTGTATATCCTATCTGGGGGCTCATCCCTGAAGAAATGGGTTCTCCTTCTCTCAGCAATCATTAATGCCAGTAGTTTATCATTGGCAGGTGGAACCATGTGAGATTTCCCCCCGATCCGTGTTGGCACGCCAACTGGTGTTGTCATTATCATGTCTTGTTTAGGCAGCCGTATAGTTGAGATTTCATGGGTGCGGCATCCCTGTTATATAGAGATGACACTATCTCACAGACAATGTCCTGGTCCTCTGGCTCTTGGATTCTCTCCATCCACTATCCTGTAATATTCCCCAAGCCCTTGGGGTGAGGGTTGTGCTATAGATTCAGTTTTCTTTTTAATTGCTGAATCGAATTCAACTGTGTCTATGCCCAACTTTTTTTTTTTTCATCCATGCTACTGTTGACAAGCTCCTGGGTTGGTTCCATAACTTGGGTATTGTGAACAGTGCTTTGATAAACATAGGTGTGTACATATCTCTGGTATGCTGGCTTACATTCTCTCGGGAGTACATGCCCAGGAGTGGTATAACTGGCTCTTTCAATAGCTCTGTCTTCAGTTTTTAAGGAACCTCCATCCGGATGTGCACAGCAGCAGCAGGGTTGCCTTCTGCCAGCAGTGGGTCGGAGTCTCCCTTGCTCTACACTCTTTTCCTGACTGTGGGCATTTTCATTTGAGTGATGTGCAATTTCAATGTAACTTTATTTTGCTTTTCTGTGATGGCTCAGGAAAGGGTATGTGTGTGTGTGTGTTTGCATGTGTGTGTGTGTGCACGTGCATGAAATAAGTAGTCATGGTATTCAGTGTATTAGTCTATTGTTTCACTGGGCTCTTCTGGAGGGTTTAATTTTTTGATCTCTGAAGCCGTGGGTGTGAATACCGAGCAGGTGTTTTGCTGGCATACATTTTCTTCATTCTGGGAGCTGTCTCTTCATTACCTTTCTCTGTAGAATCTTTAGGTCTGACACAATCCTTTCTTGTGAACTCTTGCTGTTAGAGGCCTTTTCAGAAAGGCAGGGCCTTTGCCTCTGTCTCACGGTGTCTCCCCCGTGTTTTCCTTTGGCTCTTCCAGAGCTTCAGGCCTCCCCCCCCGAGTCATGGATCCATTTGTGCTCAGTTTTGTTCAGGGTGAAAGATCCTTCACTTTTCTGTACGGGCGTACGCAGTTTCGCCAGCCCACGCTGGTCTGTCTTTTCACGTCCAGTTGCTTCTGTCAGGCGTTCTGCTTTGAAGTCATTGTCAAAAATAAGACAGAGGCAGAGTATATACTTCCGTGTTGTATGAGACTGGTCGGGATGCCTGACGCCAGTGTATAGAGAAAACACACTAATGGTCCATAGGAAAGATTATACAAAGGGCTCCAAAATACCGATCAGCCTACGTATGATGATGCAATATCAATCATTACTACAATGTGATGCCAACTGACACTTAACAGCTTGAGTGATTTCTTTTTAAAATTTGGTTAAAATATTATTATTATATTATTATTATTTTATTTATTGGTAAGATTATAGGGATATAGGTACAATCATATGGGTAGACCTCACATAAATCTCAAGTTTTCTGTTGAAGTAGATTTTTAAATGTATTGAGACAATTAGGTAGTCGGCACAACAATTTTTATCAGTTCACGCTCTTTAAATGATGCGATTACTCTCATTTCAGGAATAAATCAACTTTCATATTAAGTGAGATAAACTGTTTTAGTAACTGTTAGAACGGCACATCTTCTTGACTTGGGATATGAAAGTTTAATGTCTGTAAGTATCTAAGTGTCAGAGCAAGTATTGCCTGATGCCTCAGGGCATTAATTATAAATTATTTTAAAACAGCTTTATGAAAATTGCTTCCAGTTGTGTATTTTTCCATAAAATTAAAATATTTAGTTTTTTTTTTAAATCGGATTCCTACAGCTATGTAGATTTAATTTTGTATCTTTTATTTTTTCCATTGGTTTCTGTGTCTGATTTTGTACCAGTACCACACTGTTGTTTTTTAATTTTGTTTCTGAGACAGAGTCTCACTGTGTAGCTCGGACTCACTCTGTAGAGCAGACTGGCATCATGTTCATAATGATTCTCCTGCCTCTGCCTCCTGCCATGTTGTTTTGTTACAAAGGCTGTGTAGTGTAATTGAAATCAGGTATTATAATAGCCCCTACACTGCTGTTAGTGATGAAAATTGCCTTGGCTATTGTGAGTCTTTTGTGTTTACCTGGTGAAATTTAGAATTGCATTTTTTCCATTTCATGAAGAATGTTATTAGAATTAGATGGCCACTGCACTGAAGATATCGCTTGCTTTGAGTAATACAGCCAGTTTCGCAAGCGGAATCTCCTAACATGTAACCATGAGATATCTTTCCGTATTCTAACATCTTCCTTAATTTTTTCCATATTTTTAAGTTTTCACAGCAGAAGTATTTTACCTCCAT
This sequence comes from Meriones unguiculatus, assembly GCF_030254825.1. Classification (NCBI taxonomy): domain Eukaryota; kingdom Metazoa; phylum Chordata; class Mammalia; order Rodentia; family Muridae; genus Meriones; species Meriones unguiculatus. The sequence goes on from NC_083356.1 coordinate 14,299,901, forward strand.
TGTTAGGCTGATTTCTAGATGTGGCAGTCAGCTTTGTTTTCATGAATTGTTTCTCATTGTGTTCACTGTTACTATACAGAAAAGCCTGTGACTTTTGTATGTTGATTATGTATCCTGGATTCAATGAAAGTGTTTATCAGGTCCAGGAGGTTCCTATTAGAGCTTTTACCTGGCTTGGTGGATTGTCTTGATAATGCTCTTCCCATTTCCATTTATTGGAATTGTTTAAGGAGCATTGCTGTTGCTTCTTTTAAAACCTGGTAGAATTTGGCAGTGAATCCAGCCAGTCCTGAGCTCTACTGTATCTGAAAACAATCACTGTTTTAGTAAAACTGCTTGTGGTATCATAATTAGCTGTTCATGCTCTCTTCATTTAAACTTAGCAGTTCACATGTGTTTAGAAATTTATCCGTCTTTTCCAGAGATTTTCTAACTTATTCACAGGTTCAGAGCATTCCCAAATGATTCTCAGGATTTCGTTGGAATATGGTTGGGTCCAGCATTTTCATTCCTAATTTTACTAATTTGGCTCTTTTCTCTCCTTTTGGGGGATAACTTTGGCTAAGGATTTGTCAATTTTGTTTATCCTTTCAAAGACTTAGTCTCTTTTTCATGGATTCTTTAGACTGTTTAGTCTGTTTACAACTAATCTTCTCCATGATTCTTACTGCTTATTTCTACTAATTTTGAGTTTGGCTCATTTTTATTTTTTTCTGAGAGTTTGTGAAGCAGCTGGATTTGTTTGAACTTAGCTGAGTTTTTAATGTAAGCACTCACACCTATAAGCCTCCCTCTTGGCATTACCTTTCCATATCGCAAAGGGTTCTGGTAAGTTTTATTTTCATTTTAATTGGATTCTAAGTATTTTCAATTTTCTTCCCAACTCTTTTATTTTCCCTCTGATGATTCAAAAGTATGTTATTTAACCTCCACATGTCTAGTAGTTTCTGTGGTTATTCTTGCTACTAATTTTAGTTTTGTGCAATTATAACCTGACAGGATATGAGAAATTATTTTTGAATTGTTTTATAATTAAGACTTAAATTATGGTCTAAATTGGAATCCATTTTGGATAAAGTTTGTTGGGCCTCTGAAAAGCGTGTGCTTCCAATAGCCATTGGATAAAATATTCAGTAGAAGTCTATGAAGTCCATTTACCCAGGGTACAACTCTTATTTATTTTTTTATTCTTTTACTTTTTTTTTTTTTTTACAATTTATTCACTTTATATCCCAATGGTAGCTCCCTCCCTCATCTCCTCCTGGTCCCACCCTCATTCCATCATCTCACCTATCCCCTTCCCTAGTCCACTGAAAGGGGGAGTTCTCTTCCCCTGCCATCTGACCCTAACTTATAAAGTCTCATCAGGCCTGCCCAGGGTACAATTTTACTCTGACATTTTGGTCTGGATGATCTGCTGATGAGAATTCGGTGTTAAAGCTGGCCACTATCATTCCATCTGTACCTAGACAGATGTCTGAGTAACATAACATACCTTGCTATGTTTTATGACATTGAACTTGTCAGTGTGTATGTGTACTGGTGTATGCTCAGAATCACCTCCGCTTGATGGACTCCTTTATGGCTATGAAGTGACTTCTACACTTCTCATAAACATTGTCTTGAAGCCTGCTTTGTCAGACATGTGCATATCACATACTCTTGCTTGGTTCTGGTTTCTCATCCCTTGCTAAATTGTTGTCTATCCTTTCATTCAGCCTGTGTGTGATTTTGTCAATGAGCTATGCTTCTTTCAAGAAAACCAATCAGCTATTCTGTGTCTTTTCATCGGAGAGTTAAGGATGTTTATGTGTAGGGCTGATATTGATAAGTATTTACTGATTCCTATACTTTTGTGGCCTTACTTCTGGTTGGTTTGAATAATGCTTTTTTAAAAATTATCTTATTATTTTAGGTGTTTGCTGGTTTACAAAGTTGGACATTCTTCATTCTTTCCTAGTTCTTGTTTATTTATCCATTGCTTCCTGAGCTTTTTGTGATTATACTTCTTCCCGTGTGATTCATTTAAGAATCATGGAAAATGGCATCTTAGTGGTCACAATTTGCTTGAATTTGTGTTTACCTTGGAAGGCTTTTATTTATCCATTAATTCAAGCAATAACTATGCAGATTGATAACATCAGTTGCCAGATATCTACTTTTAACCTTAAAAATCTCATTCTACTGAGTGACTTTTTATGGAGACATAAATGATTGTCTATAGACAGCAAATCAACAGCAAACCTAAGGGATGATTCCACCAAAGTTCTTCTTAGAGAGTCAGTGAGGTTATTATTGTTGGTTAGTTAAGGAGTATGGGTGAGGAGTTATTCACAGGAACATGAAAGTTTCAAATTCAGGCACACCAAAAGCCTACTTCACCATGGGTGGTGACTCACAATGTCTATGACTTTGGAGCTCCCAGCTTGACCTGCAGACAGCTCCACAGGTCAGCGGTCTCTGCCTCCTAGCAGTCCTTACTGCTTATATAACCTTGAGGAGGAGATTTGTGAATTCAGTCAGTTTCAGGAATTTTCTGAAACTTGTGAATTGTTTACTTCTTCAGTCTCAGAAGCTTCTCCTCCTTCCTCCATAATATACTGCTGGCAATTCAGAGAAGGTTGATACAAAACCTACTGCATGCTTCCCTGAATTTTAGGATTCTATTGTGAAATTAAAGGATATTCTGCTGCCTTTGCCCTTTTTAGTTAGTTTGTAGTTTTCTCTTTCCAATTATACTATTAGTTCCTTCTCCTTTGGTTTTAGAGTTTTAAACTATTATGCACAGCATACAGCATCCTTGCAAGCCATGTCTATTTGGGGTTACAAATTATTTCTGTGCTTTGATGTTTGTTTTATTGCCTAGATGGGAATTTTTTTTTTTTTTTTTTTTTTTTGCTACAGTTATATTGAACAGATTTTCTATGCTTTTAGTTTATATCTCATCTCCTTTTACCTTATAGATTCTTAGGTTTGGTCCCTTGCTCTTCTCCCAAAATTCTTGCAGTTTGTGCTTTTGCTTCACCCCTTATTAAAATTGTTTCCTTTTACTCACTTCCAAGTCAGACATTCTTTCTTGTGGAAGTCAGACATTCTCTTCCAAGTCAGACGTTCTTTCTTATGGCTATGTCCTAGCCATATATTTGAAGGAGTTTAAGTCAGAAACATACACCAAAGTTATTTTCTATTCATTTTTCTTTTTTTTAACCAATAGTCACAATAGTTGAGATATAAGACCAGTCCTGATACTCATCACTGAATGAAAATTTTAAATGTGGTATATAAAGGCAGTGGAGTTTTATTTATCTGTAACAAACAATACACTTTTGTAATCTGCAGGAAAGTGGGCAGTTCTATTTGATAATAGTCTTTTGGTGATGTTTTGTGATGACTTTTTAAATTTGATCTATTGAGTTTTATTTCCAAAATTTCTCTTTTCTTTTACTTTTGTTGAATTCCTCCAGAATTAATGTTTCCTTTATGAATTTATCATCTATGTTTTAGACTGCTTGCTAGGGTTAATTCCTTTACTTCATCCATCTTCTCTTTTTAATTCTCTTTGAGGTGATAAACTTTTGAATTATTTTTCTTGAATCTGTACAACCTTTATACCTTTGGATTTGATTATTGAAGAGCTATCAACTTTAGGAGCATTCTATCACATTGTCCTTTCATACCCTTTGTGTCTCTAAGTTGTGACTTGCTCACATTAGGATGGATGTCTCTGACATCTTTATTTGAGTTTTTATTAGTGTCCATCCTCTCTCAAGACCTCACTCCCCAGTACTAATCAGAACAACTAATCAGAAAAACAACTATAGCAATGACATCAGAAATAAACAGCCAGGCTGGTATTGTATGTGGACTGAGGCCAGTACGGTCAAAGGTCCATTGTCAGCTTTGCATCTGTGTTCACTTTAGATCTCTCCATCTCTGCAAACCATACTCTGAACTTTGCAGCCTGTAGTCACTTGTTCTAAATATCCTCAGTTATTTATTAAGGGGATAGAAGTGCTCAAACCAAGGCATGTCGACCAAGTGCAGTGGGAATGGGTAAGCCAAAAGAGACTGAACTCTCAGTCCCAGCAGCAGGGAGGCAACTTCAGAAGCCAAGTAAGCTGAGGGCTCTCAGTTTTCATGATAATCTTCAGGTGATCAGGCTTGCTCTTTCCCACAGAGGGTAAGACCAGGTTCTCTGCATCCTTCCCAGCTATGCTCTCTGCTGTTTAAACTTCCCTATGGATCTATGTCTGATCTGGCCTTTAACCCAGTGGCTCCTTATGTGTGTATCAAACTTTGACACAGCAGTGTGGTTGGTGTCCCCAGTCTCTCTGACTTACGTCTCCTTGTTTTGAGGTCTTCAGATTTGCTCACTTCCAAAGAATGTCCTCACTTTAAATATGGTTTCTTACTTCACCACCCAGAGCCGCTGTCTTATCAAATACCCCTAAATATAGGGCTTTCAAGAGCTGTTGGTTGTCTGAGGCCAGGGATGCCAGTCTACTGCCACCAGGATCACTTTCTGGTTGTAATTCAGCTTTCTCTAACCCCAGGAGAAGCTGGAGTGGTAGGCAGCTTCCTACTTTTGTATATATGGCTGTTAGATCTCCCTAGGCTTTTTAGCCATCTGTGCCTCTTTAGTGGTTCCTAATTAGTTTCTTCTCTTTCTGTCATCCAAGCATAGTCTCTTCTTGTTATCCTGACTTTTCAGTCACAGAGGCACATGGAACCTTAGAAGAGGATCTGTATGGGAACAGAAAGCCGTGAAAGCACACTCACAGGAAAGGACAAAGTACCCAGTGACCTATTTCTTCCAACTAAGCCCCACTTCCTGCATCCCACCATCTCTATACTCCACTGCCTGAGCAATAAAGGATTAACCTATTTTCTTAGCCAGAGAGCCCTCATGACTGAACACTCTCTGGAAATACCCTCAGAAATACACCTGGAGTCATGCTTAGCTAATTCTCTGTGTGTGTCTGAATCAAGTGAAGTTGACACTTGAAGTTACAAATATCCAGAGATGGACCTGGATTCTCACCAGCCTTCTACAGCCAAAGGGCATGCTGAGTCCAGTCACAGTCTGGCTCACAGGCCAACTGGTTGACTTCTCATTTTATACACCAGAAAATCAAGCTCAGACACCAGTCATGTTTCATGTGGCTTCACTGACAGTGTGACTTTAAGCCTTGATTCACCCAGACTGGTTTGACCCCAGTAGGTTACTAGGTATGGGATTCTTCCTCTGCCATGGTCATGTCAAAAGAGGCTCTACATGAGCAGGCAGGCTATGGCTGTCCTTCCTTTTCTGGGGCTCAGCTTCATGGCCATTGAACCTTAAAATACATGGAGAACTCCCATCCCATCCTTCCTTACCCTTTCCACCCTGAGCTTCCACTCCTCTCACTGTCTCCTACTTCCCAACTGTCAGAACTCTGGGAGTATTCACACAATGCTGGGCACCGCATAATTTGTCTCTCATTGTCTGTCTGCCTTAAGACCAAGAGTAGGTAAGGCTGTGCTCCCTCAAGCAACTCCAAGAGAAGATCTTTCCTGTATCTCCAAGTTCCTCGTGACCCCAGTGTCCTTGGCTTATTAACAAATCACTCCAGTTCCAGGTGTCTGCTATGGCTATTTCTGCAGAGACTCATAGTCATGGGTAGTGGAAGACTGAGAGCTACATTTCCCAGTCTGTCACCTACAGTCATTCTGTCTAGAGGACAAAACAGCCATTGGGTGCCAGCTTCCATTCTATCCAGAGAACAGATAAGTTTGTTGGGTGCCAGCTTCATGTGAGTTCTTGTAGGCTTAGATTTTTCACCAAACCTACTTTATTTAGGGTTCTTAAAGACCTTTACCTCCCTTCTAGCCCCCAACCCCAATCTTTGATAGGAGATTAGTGGGGAAAAGGGCTGTAGACCTTTTTACCTACTTCCTGCTGATTTGGGTCCATGGGTCTTTAGGGGATTACCAAACTCAGTGGTCAGAATACCAGGAATTCAGTCTAAAGGCCAACACCAAGAAGCAACATGATTCAGAAGATCAGGACAAGCGAGTAAAAGCGTCAAGACTCAGTTGGATTGCCCTGAGAAGTTCTCTAGGAAGTCAAGTGTCAAAGCAAGAAGATTAGCACAACAATGTCGATCCAAAAGGCCATCCTCAGTGTGCACAGGCCTCTATATATCTCTTCTCCTCAGAGTCCACCCACAGATGTTCTCAGCTGGCCAAAATCACACTTCTCACAAGAAAGAACTCATAGCAAAACATCATGTGACCTCTCACACGCTAACCTGCAGCGAAATATCACATGCCCAGCTTGCAGCAAAACATCATATGGCAAAATTGAGTTTTCAAAGAAACCAGAAACTTCCGCTTCAAGTTCTATCAGGCATCTCCTCAGATTTATAGAGTTGATTAGGCTCCCATTTCCCCAAGTCAGCTGTTCAATCTTGGATCCCTTTATCACATTCCATATTCTCTGAGCATCCTAGGCACTCTGCATAAATACACAGATAGGTGCAAATGATAAGCAAGCAAATGAGCACCATTCTCTAGGAGTTCTCAACCCCTAAGAGGCCTGGCAAAAATTGACATGGTACCTCTGGACATGTAGATAGGTAGCCCTGGGTTATCTATCTTGGAGAGACCCAAGTGCCACCCAAGGAGGCTTCACATTGGCAGGAGCATCAGAGTGGGTGAGGAGCCCTTGGGTAGAATAAAGGCCCAGGGCATTGAAGCTGGAGCTGGTAGGGATGGGATTTCTGGAGCTAGTCTAGAGCTCAGACTAACAAACTTACACAGGTGCTGAAACTGCCCAGAACTGCTGCCCACAGATGGCAGCACATGGACCATGGAGACAAAGGTCATCATCACCATGGTCTTGGTAGTAATGTTTTGTGCAGTTCTACAGGCTGTTGTCTCATCTGCTGGGCCAGAGGAACAAGGAAGCTCTTGCTGAGGTCTCTTTCAACCTCATGAGTATCTCCAGTTGCCTCCATAAAAACCCAACTAAAAAAATGTTGAAATCAGACCTTGGGCTCAGGGACTCACTGGAAGCACTCGAGAGAAATTCCAAAGGATGGTTCCACTTGGGAGTGCATCTGGACATCAGGCCTGGGGGAATGATGCAGGTTTCAAATATACAGCCACACAAATAATCACATCAGTTGCTGAAAACAATATGCTGTTTATCTGATGCACAAGCTTAACAGAGTATCCTGTGTTCCGCCGGAGAATCCTGTTTTACAAGCACATGTTTAATCAATTATCTGACAATAGCAAATCAATGGACAGTAAGTACATGCTGCCGGCAGCAATGGAGTGTTGTGGATGTCTATACCTGGGTAGGAGGGAGAGTCATGATGTGCATGCATGTACTTATACCCGTGTGTGTGTGTGTGTGTGTGTGTGTGTGTGTGTGCATGTGCATGGTGTTTGTATGTGTGGATTGGTTTACTTACATGCACCAGGGGAGGCTGAGCCACCCGTGCCCCTGCGTGAGGTACTCTTCCAGAGCGGGGACTTCTCCTCACTCCCAGAGACACCTGAAGCCCCTCCAGGGCCAGGCTCATCAGGTTGTAGAATGGATGTGTCTGTGGTTGGACAATCTTCTTGGACAAGCTGAGGATGAGCCGGAGCCACCCTGACGAGCAGGGCTTTGCCAGGTTGGAAGAGGCCAGAATGATAGTCTCATCAGGGGAGATGGGAGCACAGGACAAAGGAGGTGTTGATGACCACCAGGTGTCTCGTACTCCATCAGCCTGGCCTGGCACACAGTCCGGGCCACTCAGACCTCCTGCTCCATGTGGTAGCTCTTCATGCTAAGGCCATTGTGGCCCTGATAGAGATGTTTGTTCTGTCTGAAGTCATGTTCACATCACAGCCTGACCTATGGGCTCTGAAGGGAACTTCTGACAGTCCATCTGTCCACACAACACTGTGTGAAAGCTGGAGGTTGAACTGCTGGAAATAGGAGGGGCCAGCTCTGTGCCCTGGCAGCAACTGTGTGCTGAACAGGGTACATGTTGGCACAAGTAGGTGTGGGGGGTGCACATCAGGATATCCATCCATTTTAAGAGGCATAGGAGGGTTGAGAAAGTAGCTTGCAGGGTGAATGATGATGTTTGGTGTCATTCCTGTCAGGATTCTGAGGTATGGGGTTGTTTGCCCCCCAGAGAGATTCAGAATGGAGTATGAGGAGATGCTGCCTTTGCCAGGACACAGAAAATGCAGCTCATTCATCTTAATACATAGCTCTGCCAGGCAAGACTATGTCTGTAGTTCAAATGCACATGCTTCCTCTATCACAAACAGTGACAACAGCTCTCTAACACAGGCACACCACAACGGGGCAGCTGGATTTGTCTTTCTCCTACTCCTACCCCACTAATCTCCCCCTAAATATCACTTGCTTCTGCCCATATATACATGGCTCCCTGGTAACCATGCAGACCGGTCCATTGTTGGCTATACTGGACCTTGCTCTGGCCTCACCTAATCTCCTCAGCTAAATAGCCCCAGCTGTTCCCTTCCCCTGGGACTCTCACTCTAGAGAGGTGCTCCTCATAAAAGCCCAGTCTGCATTCCCTAGAAAACTTCAAGAGGATCCAGGTGGTTGAGGATGCAAGCTCTCCTAGAGTAATGGAGCCTGGGGCCTCTGCTACCAGCAAGTGAACTTATTCAATGAGTTCCATTCTTAGCAGATCATGAATGGAATCTCAGCTGCTCCAAGCTCTATCCCTCCTGGGCTCAGATCCTCACGTTGGATCTGTTGGCTCTGATGCAACACTGAGGACCCAGATTCCCTGTCTCCCTCTCAGACTCTTTCCTCTCTGGTGTCTGTCTCTCCCAACCCTGTGTCTCCTGTGGCGTTGAGGCTTGTCTCTCCCCACCGCCACACACACACACACCACCACCACCACCACCCTTAAAAGACTGTCTCTGAGCACAAGTGATAAACTGCATTGTCTTCGTTTCCCTTCTCATCTTTTACTCTCAGCACACAATTCTTCTTCCCTGATTGTTGTCTTATACTGTAGGCCCTGGTGAAGCTGTGATCCAAAGTTGGGACTCAGGGGAAGCTTTCAGGTATGGTAATCAGAAGGCTAAATCCCATGTCTGATTCTCTCTGTCTTGTTCTCAGCATCACACGGCTGCACAGGCGTCAGCATCACTTCACAAAACTGGATGCCTCATCATGGGGCAGGTGAGATGGGGTTAGAGGGGCTTGACAAGAGCCAAGCAAGACTGGCATCAGTACCTGGGATGGAGCATCAGGACTCTGAGTGGAGAGGCTCATGGGAACTCCATACAGGGGTTTCCGGGTGGGTTGAGCAGAGTCTGGTGATTCTAACCAGAAGGTAGGAGATGCTGGGCAGTGCTGTAGAAACTATGTGGAGAGGTTCTGGAGCGTACATGTCCTTGTCCAGATGGGTATCAGAGCTAGGTGGAGATACTGACACTGGCTTAAGGATCTGGAACTGAAGAGAGTCTGTCAGCTGGGTATGGTGTCCTCTTCTTGCATGTAAAGCCCCAAGGGCAGGCAGAGGCAAGAATGTGGCGTGCAGAGGCAGCCAGGGTTCCAGGGTGCGGTGTCTGGACCCCAGATATAGAAGCATGTTATTATGGGACTTTCTACTGACAGGCAGTTTGGAATGTCAGGCCACTGCAGGACGATGGTCTGACAGAGGGGACAAAAAAGAAGCTGTAGTCACAATGACAAAGGCATCCAGCCCTGTTGTCTCTGGGGTGTTGGAGAGAGGCGTGGTATTATTTCACAGGTGTTGTAATAAACTATTAATATTTACTATTGATATATCTTTTAGTAAAGCTGTGGTTAATCCTAAACAGCTGTATAACCAAGTCACCACAGAGAGGCTGGGATTTATTTAGTTAACCTAAAACACAGCACTGGGCAATAGTTACTCCATCCTAAATCTCCAAGCTCACGTAGTTTTCTACCATTTAGATTTTACCCGTTTTACTTGCTTTTAGTGATATCTTAGGTCTGGTCCATCTCTCCACGTCATTCCAAGACCTCTCCTCCAGCCTCTGCTCTCCCAGCTTCTGCTCCTCCTCACCCTGCTACTCCTTCCGCTCCTCCGGTTCCTCCCTTCTCCCTCCTACTCCTACTGCTTCCTTCCTTTCCTCCCACTCTGAACCAGGACCCTCTCCATTGCTCAACATTGTGGCTGGTTATTTTAATCGACAAATTGGAGAAAAAATAGTGGCCTGTTTACACAAACTTGAGACAGGTGATGCTTAGAATAAGTATCACAACGCAATGTCTGGATTGAAACCAGATAGTGGGGGAGAGAAATCAGCATTTGAATGAACAAGGGTAAGGTGTGTACATTTCAAAAAACATTATGCCAACACACAGGATATTAAGGAACAGGTGAGGTCACTGAGCAGACAAGACACTGGATGGAAACCAGAGATGACAGCTCATACCATCCTGGGCTCATATTCCTTATTTCTAAACTCTAAAAGCCTGTAGGCTTCCTGGGCTTGCTTCTCCTCACCTGTCACCCATCTTGCTAAAACAATACCACCTGTCCTCGAGAATCTGCACCTCTCCGTGTTGACAATGCTTTTTGGTCCAGGCAGCATGTAAGAGTGCTTGCTGTTCTTACAGAAGAGCTGAGTCTGGTTCCCAGCCCACATCCTGCGACAGCTCAGAACTGCAGGTAAGTCTAGCTGGAGGGCATCCGTGTTCTCTCCTGGTTTCCATATGCACCCACACACATGTGGCATACATGCGTAAACAGCACACACACACACACACACACACTCACACACACACACACACACATGCATGAGTTCATGCATAAATAAAAAATAAATAAATATTTAAACAAAAGAAAACACATCTTTTGGGTCTTAGTCACCATGGAGACCAGCATCCATCCTTAAATAGCTTTGTTGCTGACATCTGCCCCACTGCCTAGCCCTCTTCTGCCACACCTGGGCATCTGGGGGAGGTCTCCATTCCCACTTGTCAGCATGCTAATTTCCTAGGAGATGCCCAGAGCAGGCCACCTTCATTTGCATAATTTGTGCTAGGATATCTGCTTGGTGCAGCCAGCCTGCTCCCCAACAATCCCATCCAGATTGGAGCCTGGGCAGCTGCAATCCATCATGCTTGGACTCCGGCCTGCGAGCTGGTGACGGCTGTCCACTCTCAGGGACTGGCCGGGCCCAAGCCCCAGTGAGAGCAGTGATTGATTAACGCGCACAAGCCGAATTACTCTCTGTAATGGTGATGAATACAGCCCAGCCTTTCTGGCAATGATGGTTGTTTATCCATTTTCAGACCCACGAACAGCAATCAAGTTTCCTCAGCTGGTTATTAATTACCACACAGTCCTTTGGTGGGGAGATGCAGCTTTCTTTCCAGGGGTCCCATCTGTCATGGGGAAGTTGCGAGGGCAGGTCTGCACAGAGTCTCTCCCTGTGAGAAGAATCTTTCCAGCACAAGCGTTCCAATGTCAAATGTGTTCACACTGAGATCATCCTACTCAGGGCGTTACCTCAGATGTAGAGCCAGATGCTGCTCAGTGCTGGTGGACCACGCCCACCTGGTGGGGGCACTTAAGTGTCCCCTGAATTGCAAACCATCATGGTTGTCCTTTGAGATGAGATTGGCCTTGTTAACTGGCCTAGCCTAAATGCCCTCACACGCCTGGCATTTTTCAGGTTTATAACAGCAGAGTTCTCATGGTGCCATAGATGACAGTCAAAGAGTGTGGGCAGCTTTGCTTTGGAAGAAAGGACATCTTATTAAAAACTGCATCCTAGGACAGGGATGTAGCTCAGCTGGTAGAGCACTTGCCTACCCTACACAGACCCATGGGTTGGATTCTTGGCACTTTATGAGCTGCGTTTGGTGGTGCATGGCTGTAATCTCAGACCTTGGGAGGTAGAGGCAAGAGGATCAGGACTTTGAGATCAACCTTGGCTAACACAGCGAGTTTGAGAGTAGCCTGGGCCACATCAGATCCTTCTTAAAAACAAAAACAAAGACAAACAGAAAACCAGAACCTCCTTTATCTTACAGATGGGGAAACTGAGTCACAGCTCCACAGAGATACTTGTATTTGAGATTTGCCCACCCAGGGGCATCTCTGGAAATTCTCTGTGCAGGTCCTCATCAGCAGAATGGAGCAGGACATGCAGCCTGGTTCAAGTGTCCAGCCTTATATGGATATTCACGGATATCCCTGGTTTTCCTTGTGTCTGTCTGATGGAAGGCCTGAGGTCCCATGATGTTCTGCTTGTCAGGATGAAGGAAACACTCTGGGTTGCCCAGGAAGATCCGATTTTAAAAACACAGCAGGTAGTAACCAGCATGCTGTGTTGGACGCCTGTGCTGAGGAGCCCCAGCTCTCCTCGGAGGAACTATCCTGAAAGGTCTGCTCCTGGTCGCTGGAGAAAGAAATGTTCAGAGTCTTTGTCCTGGTCGTTATGAATTGTTCTCTTCCTCAGAAGATGTATTTCTTTCTACAAACACTATCTTCAAGGAGACATAAGGAGTGTCTACTTATCTTAAAGCTCCGCTCTGGAGGAACATGATGTATGAAAATCAGGATCTACACGGCAGATATGTTTAGGGGACATTATTCATCTTGCACTGAAGCCAAGGAATCTGTCTTGCAAGGGGACACACAGGTTTTCTTCAAAGGCAGCTGCCCTGCATATGTAAATACTTATTTAAAATTCAAATGTTCCTTGAAGTAAGAGTGCTGTCAGAGGGCAGACAGGAGACCTGGAAGCTACAGAGCTTCTAGGAAAGAATCAATCGATTGGTTGATGGACACATAGGAATTTCTGGGTGAGTTATTAGTAGCATGATACTACAGGCTACAGGAGGGCTCACAGGGAACTATGTAGGCTTTGGTTGGGGTTGGTACATCAAGTCTAAGTTGGTAGGTCTTGGTTAAACCACAAGCCTGGAGAACCCTAGCCCAGAAAACCCAGTAAAGTGGTTCCTGCCTAGCAGTCTGGAGGGTCAGGGTCTGGGGACAGTTGCAGAGAACTGGACTGGCAGACCTGGGTCTTTGGGTCATGATGCCCAGGGAACTAGCTCTAGGTCCTCACACAGGAGGGGGCTCTGTGAAGGTCTGCAGGAATCATGAACATTGAAGATACAGAGAATGGGAGGAAGGGGGTGCTGAGCCTCAACTGGACCATGTAGGCCATCTCCCACTGCTCCTATTGGCTTCAAGCAAAGGGTTTAGAAAGTCAAGGAGATCCCTGCTTTAAGCCAGCTCTGAATTGTCACCAGGTGATCAAAGGGAGAAAGACTCACAAGCAAGTGACATGGACTGAACCATGGTCACCACACAGGAGGTTTTGCTGACTCATGCATTCGCTTGCTCCTGGAATCTTTAATAGAAAAACCTAAAGCTCAGCAGGGTAGTGCACAGGAAAAAGAGATGTGGTTCTAACCTCTTGGAGCCCATCTTTAGGGGGATATCAGCATATCCCAAGTCTACCTTGGTTTGCCATGTGACAAGCAAGGGAGAACAAGGGTCCAGAGGAACGAACAAGACATACCAGCTGCTCCGTCATGCAAATGTGACTCCTGAGGGCCCATGAGACCTTTGTATGGCATATATCAAGAGCCTGACATAGAAAGTGCTCACTCCCACAAACCTCTACAGGATATAAAGACATCTTGGGGCACTTGGGGACAGGGACAGAGTGTTGGAGCCACAGTGAGGAAAAACCAGAGAGATAAGCTGACTCTGTTTGATCTAATGTTCTCAGCAGCTTCTATCAGCTGTGGGGACAAGCAAGTTTTACAATCTCCTGCCTTCTCTGGGAAATAGGAACCCTGCTGGAGCTGGGAGGAAGTAGGGGTGGGTTTGGCAGGAGTTAGGGGAGGACTTATGAGGGGCGTGGACCTGTGGGTTGATGAGGTGTAGGCCATGCGTCTGGTGTTGAGCTGAGACTAACAGCCCTGAAGGAAAGGCTCAGTGGCCACTGTGAGTTGATAAAGACACCAGCTGGCACACTGACATTTCAATCTGTATTGTAGGGAAGATACCAGGCTCAGAATAAGGGGCTTCCAGATCAGATCAGAACTACAGTGATGGTGGAGTAAGACTTGAAAAGGTGCCCTGCCTTGAAGAACCATGTCCTCTACTCCAAAAAGGCCTGGGAGTGTAGCCCAGGCTTCCCACCTCAGGGCCAATAAGACGGAACTATGACATCCTCAGAATAGTGAGTGTCTCAGAAAGTTCCAACCAATTGTCACCTGAAGGGGACACATGACAGAGAATATTGTGCAGATTAAAACACAGGAGGTGGGGGGGGGGGGCTATGATCAGGTTGTAAAGTGAATGTTAGCCTTAATTTCACTGACTTTAGAATCACCATGGAAACACACATCAGGGTGTGTCTCTGAGAGTGTTTCCATAGAGGTTTAACTGGAGGGAAGACCCACCCTGACTGTGGGCAGCAGCATCATCCTACTGACTGAGGTCCCAGGCTGACTTAACAGGAGATAAAAAACAAGGATGAAGAGAAGGAGGAGGGAGAAGAGGATGAGGAGGAGAAAGAGAAAAAGGCGGAGGAGGAAGAGGAGGGGTAAGGAAGAGAGGAGAAGGAAGAGGAGAAAAGCTAGCCTTCCTAGACTTCCTAGACCCTCTGCCTCCTAGACTGTACAACAAAGAGGTAAGGACTCAGCAAAGGCTGCTTTCCCTGATGTGCCAAACTTGAACCAGAACAAACACTTCCTCCCTTAACTGATTTCTTGCTAGGCATTTGGTCACAGCAGTGGGAAAATACTCCAGCACTGGGAAAGTCACATGGAGTACAAGGCAGGCTAGGTATGCCACAGGGGTCGCTCTAGGTTTGAATCCATTTCCAGTGGAGTGTGGGGCGAGTTCTGTTTGAATTCTGAGCTTATATTTATCTATGACATATTTCATTTTTTATCAAAGATCACAGGTCCCTATCTCTGGGTGGTGGTGGTGGTGGTGGTGGTGGTGTGTGTGTGTGTGTGTGTGTGTGTCAGGCCAGAATTTGCTTTCCTCTTCTCAGAGGGAGCTCTGCTCTCACCAGTCTTAACCTTCATCTTTCCCCTGATCACTGTGGTGCTCAAGTCAAAGGCTCATGGGGCTGTGTTCTCCTGCCAGCTGCCACGTGATCTCAGTCTCAGACAGGGCTACCTGCTAGATTCCCTGATTCTGATTCCCTTTGCGCTTATGTTTCCTGTCTCATCTCTGGTTTCCCTTTGCATGTGAACATGCCTACTCTCTAACCCTTCCTCCAAACCCTTCCTCCAGCTGCCACATAGGGCCCCATAGGCAGAGTCTATCTCAAGGCACAGCTGCAATCTTATGTTCCAGAGGCTTAAAGGAGTACCTTCGTAGTTCATGGCATGCACAGCTGCAGACTCCTAGCCAGGCAGCAGTTCATGGACAGTCTCCTTCCTGTCTATTTTCTTTTCCTTTTTTTAGTTTCTATGACCTGCCTTTCAATTATTTTTCCTTCTACTTTTCTTCTTTGTATCATCTTCAAGTGCTTCCAGTGGCTTTTGATACTTCCAGAATATCAAGGAGGACTCCATGGCCTTGAGGATGTAGCTGCAGGGGGCATCAGAATGAGGAATTCAGTAAATGGAAGCTTCTTGTGTAAGATGGTCAAGAAAGCTGCCCAAAAGTGACAGAACAGAAAACGTCACCAGTCTTGAAGGGTCTTGGCCCTGTTCATGACCCAGAACCCTCATGTTCATTTTGGATCTATCCTACAGAGGGCCTGGCAGGTATCAGGTACCATAATCTGGTATTTGGACATCCCCTTCTGCTCTTTGTCTTTATTACAACCTTGGACCTTGCCAACTAAGAGCCTGGGTGGGGTTGGCAGCTGTAGGAAGGATCTGAGCATTGACCTAGTGAAGAGAAACTTACAGAACCTGTGCTGGTGAACTTTAAGGATGGCCTTACACGTGTACAAAATATAATATAGTTAGAACAGGACCCTGGTCAATGTTCCCACAGGGGCAGAAGGCAGTCTGGGCACTTCTCAGCAGAACGTCAGTATTTGCTGCCAGGCACCTGCAAATAGAAACTCAGGGGTGTGAGTCCTTGAGTGGCAGACACTGGATCGGTGAGCAATGTGCACAGAGGTGCTGTGATGGGCATGTAATGATCTTCCTGGGGCTCCAGAACTCTGCTGTGCTTGCTCTTCTCTCTGTGGAGCTGCTTCCGGGTGTTATCCTGCCACAGCCTGTGCAAGCCCAGCCGTCCTTCCTGTCTACCTCCTTGGTAGGCCTCTGCTATGGGCTGCTCGCAATTTAGAGACGTCTTCAGTATTCTTTCTATAAGAAAACCTTCTTTTCCTCCCTTTCCCTTCCCTCCTAGCCCTCTTCACTTTTGAACCTGAGCCTAGTGAACCAGATTTGCATCTCTCTTGCTGTGGACGCTGGGGCATGGTCTACCTGTCAGGCACGCTGGTACAGGCTCTGCTATGCCCGTGCACAAAGTCTACACTGTGCCGCTGTGTTTCTAGGAAACAGCTCAAAGCACCTGTTGTAACTTCTGAACTACACGTGATGTCAAGATCCCTCTAGAATTTCCCCTGAGTTCCATCCTGCAGGGAATGGTGGCTGATTTTCTGACCATAACACCAGGGTCTCTCATTTTCCAGGTATCTGCAGATAGCACTTATGACTGAACACTCAAGCTCTCTTCTGCAAGCCCTGTTTGCCATGACTCTTGATCTTGCTTCTCATATGACTTTTCATTCTTTCTTTTCTTTCTTTCTTTCTTAGACCGATTCTCATGTAGCCCAGGCTGGCTTTGAACTCATTATGAACCTGAGGACGAACCTGAACTCCTGAACTTCCTGTCTGTCTTCAGAATGCTGGGATCACAGGTGCATGCAACTACACCAAGCTTATGCGGTGTTAGGGGTAGAATCCAGGGATTCACGCTCACTAAGCAGGCACTGTATGCCCTGAGCCCAGCCTCTCTGTCCCCTGTCTCGTGATTTGAGAAAAATTTCCCCTCACTTTGTCTCAAGTGTTAACATGGCTTCTCTTTCCTGTGTGGTGACATTTTTCTCCCCACCGTACCCTTCTGGCCTAGTGGATTCTGGCACTTTTTTATCATGACATTTTTCCACCTCTCCCAGGCATAAGGGCTATTGGTAGTGTTTCTGGTTCTAGTTCAGGCTTGCAAATGCTGCCCACAAGCAGCGACAAGTCTCTTCAGCGTCTGCTCTTTGTGTGTTCTTGTTCCTTTTCCTCTGGGCCCTGGCTGCTCCTTGCAGTGTGTGGCACTGATGAGAGCTCTGCTCTCTCCTCCACTGGCCTCAGGAGTTCCTCTGCATTCACTGTCCTCTACAGCTGTCTCAGGGCACTCCTTGTGGCAGGCACACCCAGGATGAGCTCCCTTGTTCTATTATCCCCTTAGCCCAGGAAGACCCCTGTGTACAGGAGAGGCCTTAGAGGGGAAAATGCCTGCAGTAGATGGAGCCATTCCTCTTGCCATGGCATTAACCCTCACCACCACCATGGACACATCACAGCTGCCTTGATTCCTCACTCCACTCTGTTTCCTCCATGCTGGGGGAGGTTGGTGTCACACTTGCTGAAAAGGTGCCCCCCTCCCCAGTCACATACACATGCCAACTGGCTCGAGGCACTTCTGCAAGGCCTCTGTCACATGATGAATCTGTTTTCTCTTCTCAGAGAAATATGGGGCAGTGACACCCAGGCCCAGTGCTGGGGTGGTTGAGGCAATCAGGATCTTCTCCTGTGAGGATAGCTGGCCTGTGGTTGTCCTCTCTCTGACAGTGCAATGTGAAGAGTCGGGTGGGGGGCCAGAGTCAAGCAGGGTTTAATGACATCCTACTGACGGTTTGGACACTTGGAGTGAGAGCTAAACTTCCTGAACATTAAGCTCTCACACAGAAGATGGAAAAGTTGTCACCATGGCTGTTGCTGGCAGAGATTTCACTGTGGCTTCTTCCTTGACTCCTGTTTCTTCTCCTCTTGGGACCTTGATGAAGTATGCTGGTTAGTTTTCTCTTATCAGCTCGACACCAGCTAAGGTTATCTAGATAGAGGAACTCTCAATTAAAAGAGTAGCCTGTAGGCAAGTCTGTGGGAGTGTTTTCTTGCTTAGTGACTGACATGGAAGATCCCAGCCCATTGGGGGTGGTGCCATCCCTGGACTGCTGGTCCCGAATTATATAAGAAAGCATGCTAAGCAAGCCATCTGGAGCAAGCAAATGGACAGTGTTCCTCCCTGACCTCTGCTTCAGTTCCTATTCCTAGATTCCTGCCCTGAGTTCCTGTCCAGGTAGGTTGTAAGCTTTATATAACGTGAAATAAATCCTTCCCCTCTCAAGTCGCTTTTGGTAATAGTGGTTTATTACAGTGAAACTAGAACATGAAGGACAAAGGGAGAAGCTTCCCTTCATTACAGACAAGCTACAGGCCCAGAGAGCCACAACCAGTCCAGAGCTAAATGCAAACAGGAACCCACCTAGTGTTCTGACCTGCCTCTTGGGCCAAAATGGATACCCCTCCTGCATATGGAGTTCTAAGCTCTCATCCCAGGGGCTCAAGGCATGAGGACACATTCCCTTCTGGCATGAGAGAGTAACCAGCATTTACTGGGAGAAACCAGGGACAAAAGCAAAGAGGATTTACCATGAAGTGTGTGGGTTCTAGTTTCCCCACAGATGAGCACTCTGGCCATCTACCTTATAGCCCTCATGGAGACAGGAGAGGCTCTGACACGAGCTGCTGTTCTGCAGACTTGGAGATGGGAAGGGGCCATGAATGAGCGGCACCTTTGGTTGCACTGGGCTGTGACACTTCCCTGAAAGATAAACCTTGCCCTCCATTTCCAAAGGCTCCCAAGCCAGCCAGCCATATGTCCAAGGGAAGGGGGAGTCCTGCAACTCATTAAGTTCAAGTTTCCCACACTCCAAGGGTCCTATCGTACATGCCCCACCGATACCACTCAGCCAATGCCACAGTATAACTAGAGAGTCTCAATACTTGAAGGGACATGAGGGTATCCCTCAGCTGGCATGTCCAATCAAAGCCAACCAGACCAGGGCAGGACTTCCTGCCCAACTCCTGCAGGAGAAGCAACCACACCAAACATCTTTGGAGACCAGGATATGCCCTTCCCCGCCTGGGTCATACGATCTCTATCGTGCCCTCAGACATGACCAGGGCACAGCCCGGAGGTGCAGGCATTTTCATCTCGGAGATGCCAGCTCTGAGGACATACTGTCAGTCTTTAGTCTGAGAGAGACCTGGGCCACCTTGGCCCCGATGCATCCGGATGCCACTTGGGGCTTCTCACCTTCCATTTGGAATGGAACCCCAGAGGTGGGGGTTCTCCTGGGTGAGGTTTTATTCCAGTGGTGCAGCGAGATCTGAGGGAAGAGGAGTGGAGGGGGTGCGGGAGCAGTGGCAGAGAGGGTACGGAGTTAAAATTGGATTTCTACTCAGATTGATCATCTAATGTGATAGAAAAATATACAGTCTGGGAGCAAATTTAGATTTCAGTGAAAAATTAAACTGTTTTATACCAAGTTGCCCAGTGGAGCATTAAATGCATTCTCTACATAATTGTATCTCAGACAGCAGCAGGGACGTGGCTGTCACTCCAGCTGCCTCCAGAGGCTTCAGGACGCCAGGCCCACAGCAGCCAACCCTGGGCGAGGGTGAGGGGTGTTCTGAGTGATTTCCATGCTGTCTTCCTGTGGGATAAGGAGAACAGGCTGGTAACACTTTCCTTGGGACTTCTGGGGCAGCAGTACAGGGCAAGTAGGCAGGCTCCGATCTGAGAGTGAGCATGGGGCAAGAACACTGGTGACTTCAGGAGCAGGTGAGTAGGCCGCATCCCACGAACTGCTGAGATGTCTGCCTCACTGACAGAGATCTCTGGAAATGAAATTCTTACTGCCAGAAACCCTGATGCCTCCATCTGTTATCTTAGCCATTAGCGGTACAGAAATTAGGTTTGTCCCCCCACCCATCCTAGGATGTGGAATCAGTAGCAGAGACACGTTAATATAATTGACTTTTGCATGGATCCTTTTCTTTCTCCTCATCTCTAAGTGACTTCTCCAGTGGGTCTGTCTAGGCTAGCCTGCTCCACCCTCCTGTCACCCTTATGCACCCATTTCTTGGGTTGGTATTGTCTTAGTTGCTTTCCTGTTGCTATGATAAAAAAATACTTTGTTAGAGAGAAGAGCTTTTTGGGGGGCTCACAGTTACAGGGTACAGCCCTTCATGTAGGCACAGCAGCAGGAGCATAAGACAGCTGGTGGCCTCGTATCCAGATCAGGAAGCACAGACATGGATGTTCATGCTAAACTTACTTTCTTCTTTTAAAAATAGTCCAGTATTCCACCCTGTGACATGACCACCCACAGTTAACATGCCTTCCCACCTCCTTTAACCGAATCAAAATAATCCCCAAAAGGCCTGTCTCTCAGGTCATTCTATGTCTCATCAAGTTGATAGGAGATTAACAATCACAGGTATAATGAACTTTTTTATTAGTAAATAAATACGTACTTGAGATAAAACACAGAAGGCCTAAGTGTGATCTGTGAGGGCAAAAATGAGGCAATGTCCTCAGATCTTTTCCCAAGACCTTTCTGAACAGGACAGGACACGGATGTTGGCTGTTCCAGCCACAGCTAGGACACATCTGTGGCTGTCCCCTACCCCTTTCTTGGACAGCCAGGTTCCCATTGCTTCTACTACTTCCTGTGCACGTGGAGGCCTAGGAATGGTGAGAGGTGATGGCAAGGTCTAGCTCTGTGCACAGCACACGAACATGCACACATGTACATGTCCACACACATGTACGCATGCACACATATTCAGACATGCACAGAAACCTGTGCATGTATGCATTTGCACAGACATCCACACATGCACATAGAGAGAGACATACACATCCACAGACACATACACATGCATGTCCTTGCCGTCAGCCAAATTACATACACTGCCCGACATGCCACTGACTTCCACAGACAACAGAAGCACCGTAGCAGTGCTGAGAGCAAGCCCTGAGCTCCACAGCTTCTTCTGTATCCCTGGGGAGAACCTGTTCTTCCTGACACAGTGGCAAGGTACTTCCTTCCTAGTCTTGCTAATTGGCTGCTATTGTTTTCCAGACAAACGGCTCTGATTAGGAGTTGCCAGCGTTCAGGGCCGAAAGCAACTCTGAACAGAATCATTGCAACTTTGTGACATGCAGGGCACCCAGGCCTCATATGGGTTCTGTGCCCAATTTGTGAGCTAAGTGCTGAATGATTCTAGCTTCGTTTTGGAACAGGACATGGAGGATGGAGAGGCCTGCAAGACTCTCAGATGCACCTATCCCATTTGTCTGTGGCTGGAGTGAGGTGAAGAGTGAGTCTTGATGTTAGCCTGATTTCCCTCTGTTCCTCTACCTGCCCCACCACAGTATCGAAAGTGTACAGAAACTTCAGATCCTAGTACTCAGAGTAGCCTAAGACATGGAACTCCCTCGATCCCCATAAAAAGAAGCACTTGTATGAAGTTGGCCCACGGGAAATGGAGAGTCCCATATTAGTTACTTTTCTGTTCCTGTAATGTCATAACCTAAATCACCTGAGAGGAGAAAAGCTTTTATTTTGTTTTGTGGTTCCAGGGGGATAGAGTCCACCATGGGGGTAAAAGAACCAGGAAGCTGTTGGTCACATTTTTATCCATACACAGAGAAAAGAAAGTAGGTTCAAGTTATAAAACCTCAGAGCCATCCAGGGTTAGTGATATATACCTTTAATCTCAGAGAGGCAGAGGCAGTCGGATTGCCAAGAGTTCAAGGCCAGCCTGGTATACCAAGTGAGTCCAGGATAGCCAAGGCTACACAGAGAAACCCTGTCTCAAAACAAAACAAAACAAACAAAAAAACAAAACAAAGAAAAAAACCAAACGGAACAAAACCCCTAAGATCCTGTCCAGCAAGCCTTGACCTAGTAAAAGTTCCATAACCTTTCCAAACAGCACCACTAACTGGGGAACAAGCATTCAAATACACGAGTCTATTTATCATTGAAACCACCACAATCCCCACCCTCTTGGCCCCACAGGTCATCTCATGACCCGAAATTTTTCCAATCTTTAACAGTCGCAGTATTGTTCAAAAGTCTTATCTCTTCTGAGACTCAAGGCAGACTCTCAACTAGGCTGCCCTGTAAAATAAAACAAATTGGGAAAGTCCAATATACAAAAATACATTCCCATTCTAAAGTGGACAGATGAGGTCATGGTAGGAAATATTGGACCAAAGCAAGACTCAAACCAAGCAAGGGAAATCCTGTAGCACCCTGTAAGTTTTCAAAAGGCTTATTTGGCTCTGCCCCTGCAGCTGTCTTGCCCAAAGCCTCTGTCTCTCTCTGTCTCTCTTTCTTTGGTTTTGCTCCCTCTATGCAGTTCTCCTTAGCAGCTATCTCATGGCGCTAGCACTTACAAAATCTTTGGATGTCACCCTACAACCCAGCTTCCTCATCACAGCTTAATGCCATGGCCCCTCCAGACCTTCCTACAAGGACTCTGACCCTGACACATTTCTCAGACTCAGCGGTTCTATAAAACCCTAGTGGGAGAATTCATGATCCCCTCAATCTTGCATCATTTTGGTCTCCAAAACTAGTACCACGTGAGTGACACTTCAAGTTCTTCTGGCAGCTTGGGATGACGCCTGGCTTCCTCAGATCACAGTTGCAGCTACTTTTGTTTGCTGAAGTTGGTGAAGAACTTCCCTGTGAGTTTTCTCTCTAGGAGTGAGGAGATGTCTTAGGTTCTTTCTTTGAGAAATTGTAACTTCAGGTGGATGAGATCTTGCCCTCAGCACAGAGCCAGAGGTTTCTCTTTAATGGTGCTAATCTGTTTAACAGTTACAGACTCTCAGGGTTAAACTGGCTGGCAGTCAAGAGCACCAGCTGCTCTTCCAGAGAGCCGGGGTTCAATCCCTGGCACCATGCTGTGGTTCACAAACACCTGTATCTCCAGGTTTAGGAGATCGGATGGCCTCTTCTGGAGTCCACTAGGACCAGGTAGTCATATGGTTCATACATGCAGGTAGGTAAGCACTCATACACACAAATAAAAAACAGATTAACAAATTTCTAAGAAAGAAATACAGCTTGAAATATGACTGAAAGATTACAGTGTTCCTCTTCTCTTTTCCTCTTAAAACTGTACATTTTTAAATTTCCTTTCTCTGTACTTGTTGTTCTTTTTTATTTTAGACCTTCACAAGAATAACCAATAACAACCATAATGGATAATTAATCTTGAAATAGAAATTGCCCTATTACTTTTAAATTCAGCCTCACATGAAGACTCAGAACATGGGGAGAATGCAGCCAGATTCTTCACCAAAATATGACATGAATGGCTCTCTAGCCCTGTTTCTGATAGAAACATTATGTGCTGGGCCTCCACTGTACACATTTTTTTCTAGGAATTCCTACTTTATAAGCCTCCAGTAGAAGGCTTAGAAGCTTTGCTTTCAACATCCAATAATTTTTTTTCTAGTTCAAGGTTCCAAAGTCTCCCCTAAAGTATTCCAAGGCATAAAGGCCCCTTGGTCATGTTTATCACAGCAAAACCCCATTCCTGGTAGCAAACTTCATATTAGTTAATTCTCTATTGCTGTGATAAAAAAAAAATACCACAAATACAAAAGCAACTTAAAGGAGAAGAGAATTACAGATCTAAAGGGATAGGATCCATTGTGGTAGGGAAGGCATTTTGGTAGAACAAGAAGCTGATCACATTTTACACACACACACACACACACACACACACACACACACACACACGACACCCAGAGAACAGGAAGCGGGACATAGAATCTCAAGTTCACCTCCACTGATCCTCCAGCAAAGCACCACCCCCTAAAAGTTCCCTTACGGTAGCTTCCCCAACAGTACCACCTATCAAAGTAAATATTCAAATATATGGGGAATATTTCTCATTCCAGCTGCTGCAAACTCCTTCACTGCCAGGAGCTAGCTAGAATCTGAGAAAGCCATGGACCACTTCATCTTGAGTCCAAAGCCCTGAGTAGAGGAGAGATAAGTGTGTGGAACAGTCCACTTCAGAAACACTACAGGTAGATAAAAAAAAAAAAAAAAAAAACTCTTCTTGGTCTTGCTTTTTCAGCTCAGGCCTCAAAGAACTAGGCTAGGCCCATTAATGCCAAGACTGATGTCTTCCAGAAACATCACAGATTCTCCAAGGAAAACATCAGCAGCTGTTTAGGAACTCACAGTCCTCAAATGCTGAGTCAAAAATTATTATCAGACCCATCTAGTGGATAGATGATGATGGTGGTGGTAATGGTAGTAGTTACGGTGGGGGTGGTAGCCATGGTGGTGGTCGTAGTCATGGCGGTAGTTGTGGTGGTGGTGGTGTGTGTATGTGTAACAGTAAGGTATCATTGGCAGGCAAGTCTTCTTCCACACCACCCTGCACCATGTAGACATGTGGTACAAACAAGGAGTTCTTAGGATAATCAGCACCTGTATTTCAGGACCTGACTCTGCTTCTTAATGAGGACAGGCCGGGCTCATTGCTGCCAAAGTCAGTTTCCTTCATGCAAACCTCACTCGGCCATCTTTCCTTTCCCACAGTTAGTAAGCTGTGCTGTGAGTGAACTCTCCTTGTCCAGCAGTGATGGTTCCACTTTTGGTTAGATTGCTGCTGCTGACTGCAGAGCACAGATAAAGGTCTGGAGTGTGAGGCCATGCTCCCCAGCTAAGCCTCCCCTTTGGCACAGAGCGGCCCAGAATTAAGATCCCAAAAGTACTTCTGAGCAGTAGATTGTGTTCTTCAAGATGTTACTGCTCTTCTCTACTGAGGAAGAGGGCGTACAGAGGGCTTGCTGTCTACACAGAGATAAACACCCTTCTGATGCTCCCAGAACTGTAGAGGTTCCCTTATGCTTGGGAGGCTAGCAAACAGTCGAACACACAGGCTCTACTCTCCACAGCTCCTTCAAACGCTTGCACCATCCTGCTTTATCATGGTGGCCCCCAAATACCTCACTTGTTCAGTTTCCTGGGAGACCCCTCTGACATTTCCACTCAGGAGCTCCGTAAGCCACATACATGGCCTTCAAACCAGTATCCTGAAGACTGAGGAAACAAGGCTACACCAAAGTCCACTCGGCTCCCTGAGAAAGTGAGTCCAGCTCGCTTCAGACAATGAGAGGACAGCCAGGACCTGGAGAAGGTGGGTGGGGAGCCTTCCCTCAATAGTTTGGAGGCCAGGAAGCATTGTTTACAAAGATGAGTATCACAGTGACTGCTGACTGCCTTTCTAGGTTTTTTTTTAATTATTAATTACAGTTTATTCACTTGTATCCCAGCTGTAGCCCCTCCCCCATCCCTTCCCAATCCCACCTTCCCTTCCTTCTTTCCTCCCTCCCTCTTCTTCTCCTGTGCCCTTCCCCCAGTCCAATGATGGGGGTGGTCCTCCTCCCCTTCCATCTGACCATAGTCTATGAGGTCTCATCAGGACTGGCTTCTTTGTCTTCCTCTGTGGACTAGGTCTTTACCCAAAGTTGATTCAAACCTGGGATAGGAGATACAAATGAAAGCTGCTACTTGCCCGTATCTTGGCTGAATCAAGAACAGCCATGTAGGTCTATGTACCATCTTTTAATAGAGGACTCATGTTGGGAGTAGGATGGCTGTGCTCCAATAAAGCTTTATTTACAAAAGGGTGGAGGGGAGCTGTGGCAAGGTTGGCTCACAAGTCCTCTCACATTGGCTCCTTGTTACAGGATGTAACACAAGGATTAAGACAAATAATACATTATGGCAACATGACAGGATGGGTGTCAGAAAGGACACACTGAGAGAACGGGTTGGTGTGCATGCCGCCCCTGCATACAGCTCAAAAGGCAAATCTACAGCTTACATTCTGCCCAGTTGCACACCCATGTACTGGAAGTCTACAGAGGGCAGGGGGAATGAGTGCCAGGCTCAGAGAGATGGGCCAGGAGAGCCTGCAGTACACACAGGTGCCTAGGGACAGGCTGGAAGGACAATGGCCTTAGACACAAGGCAGACAGCCATGTGGGAAGGTGGGTTTTAAGTATGTCACAAGATGATGCGCCCTGCTCACCGCAGCTGAGGTAAGGAAAAACAAAAGACAGAAGGGGTAAGGAGGGAGGGAGGAAAGGAAGAAGGAAAGGTAAAATAAGGGAAGGAAAAAAGGATGGGAAGAAGATAGGAAGAAGAAACAAAGAAGTAAGGCAGACAGGGAGTAAGAAGAGGAAGGAGTGAGAGAGAAAGAGGGAGGGAGGAAAGAAGGAAGGGAAGGAGGAAAAGCCATCCTGAACCACCTGCCCTTGCCAGAAAAGAGGCAGGTGTGAGCTCTGCTTTGAGTCCTTGCCTGGTCTCTTACTGGGAGCAAGGAAGGACAAGCAACAGGAAAGATGCAGACAAGAGGCTCCTGCAGGGAGGACTCAGAGCTTTGAGCTCCTGAGCTCTCTGCCCAGAGCTTGCCTCCTGGGATAGCCTGGGCTGAGCCAAGTCCTGCCTGTCATTGTCTAAGTGGGCTGAGCCTCTGCAAGGGCCTGTCTGTGGTTCATTAGAGCAGTTTTTATCGGCTAAGTGCTTTTCAAGGGTTTTAAATGCCCTGAGACTCTTCAAAAGCTGTGGGAGGGAAACCGCCTTCGCTTTCCCTATTTATCAGCCGTCGGGGGCATGGGGGCAGCAGCCTGTCAGCTCACAGATAATTCTGCCAGGCATTTCTCTCCCAGCCCTAGCTTCCTCCTTTGCCCAAGTCCTGCTCTGGGGAAAGATGGGCCAGCACGAGGGGGTTTGAGGGGCTTATGTGAGTCAAAACACAGTCATAAGTAATGATAGTATTTGCTCAGATTAGGAAAACACTTTAGACTGTTCAAAAACCCTGCCACAAACCCTTTCTTCTTTAATCCTGATGCCGATCCTGGGAGGATGAACAGGGATGAGCCGAAGCTGGGTCATCTTGACCCTTGAGAAGCTCTGTCTAAGTTCCAGGAATTCTGTGAGTTGGCTGTGAGCTCAGCCACTGTAGAGTGTTAAATCACCTCAGCTTATAGCAAAGTGAATTATACTAAAAAGCAAAGAAATGACGCAAATACAGGACTCAGAAAGCCTGATGGGAGCAGGGGACTTGGCAGGAGACTGAACACCAGTCTTGCTGGGGAAACCTAACTTCTGAACTCAGTGAGTCCCCACTTCAGGGTGCAAGAATGACTGCATGCAGCAAAACCCACAGTAACCAGTGATGGAAAGAACACAGAGATGCAGGAACACTGACAGCACGGGGAAACACAGACCTGCAGCCAATGGTGAACGCAGCATGGCAAACCCTCAAGAGGCTGAACATAGAAATGGCACATAGCAATTGCACTCCCACCTGGGGAGGTGCCCCAGAGTGAAAAAAAAGAAGAGAATTCTAAGCCACACACTCCTGATAGTGACTGTATGGTAGAAACAACTGAAATCCCCATGGATAGATGACACCACAAATCAACCCATCCACTACACAGTGACATATTGTTGGGACACGAAAGAAAGTACCAACGGTGGCAATGAGTGGGTGAACTTGAAACTGTCACTCTTATTTCATTAGACGGTGCAGAAGCCACTAGCATTCTAGAATTCAATCATACAAGGCCCTCGGGACAAGCAAACTCATGAGACAGAAAGTAGAATGGGGTTGCTGGTCTGAGTGTGGGAAGCAGCCAGAAAAGGCTGCTAACTATCAGGTATGGAGGTTACTAATTAGCAGGTGTGGGGTCAGTTTGGATGATGTAGACTTGGATGGTGGAGATGGCTGAGCGGCACACAGTGTGACGGACACCCCCAAAGACAATTGTCCTTGTTAGGTTTCTGTTGATGTGATTAGACACCATCACCACAGTAACTTGGAGAAGAACGGTTTTTATTTAACTTTACCGTCCATCCATAAGGAAAGTCAGGGCAGGAACCCGGAGGCAGGAACTGAAGCAGAGGCCATGGAGGAACACTGCTCGCTGGCTTCCTCCTCTTGGATTGCTAAATCTGCTTTCTTGTAACACCCAGGACCACCAGCCCAAGGCTAGCACCACCCACAGTGACCTGGGCAATCCCACACCAGTCACTAATGTGAAAAATGCTCCCACAGACTTACCCATTGGCCAATCTGATGGAGATATTTTTTCAGTTGAGTTTTCTCCTTCCCAGATGATTATACATTGTGCTAGTTGAAAAAAAAAAAAAAAAAAAAAAACTAACCAAGGCAGCAATGTTTACAGATTGGATATAATCTCAATAAACAGCTGAAATAAACAGAAGCCAAGGCTTTCTCCTTGGCCAGCACAACTTACCTTCCTTATTACTGTGATATTACTCTTACTGCCTTGTCTTTGTCCATCCACTTGTCTGCTCTGTGTCTGTCTGCAGCTCTTGACCTCACAAACCTTTCAAAACCCAAGGATGCACCTACTGCATCAAAGTTCATCAAAGTAAAATCTACTGAAGGAATGCTAGGGACAAACTGGATCGTGGAGGGCCACCAGGAGGCTCCATTGGTGGTCCTTGCCATGCTTTGGCACCTCATGAGTCCTCAGGGAGTTCCTGGTACTCTTACAAGATAAATATATTATGGTACAAGTTTGGCCTATTAGCATCTTATCTGAATTTACTCAGCCTGCTGTGAATCCAGTCCCCTGCCCTTTGCAAAGACAGGCCTCCATGTCACGTGCACAGCTGTGGATAGCCACGGTAAAGAAATAGCTGATGGGTTGGGCTGCATCTCAGTAATACAATGCTTGTCGAGAATGCTCAAGGCCTCGGGTTGAATTCCCAGCAACACACCATCCCTTTTGCACAGGCACACACACAGAGACAAACAAATGTGCACACACATACACAGACACACACTGACACAGACAGAAACACACACACACTCACAAGCACACACACACACACACACACACACAGACACCCACATACACCCTGCACATGCACACAGACACACACATTCTTTGACAGGGACACACATAGACACATACACAAATACACTCACACACAGACACACACTCACTCACACACATAGTGACACACACACAAACACATACACACACTCACACAGAGAGACAGACACACACACATTCTGAGAGAGAGACAGACACACAAACACATACACAGACGCTCACATACACAGACACACTCATACACACAATGACACACATAGATACACACTCACACACAATGACACACACAGATACATACTCACACACACAATCATGTATACACACACACACACACACACACACACACACACACACACACAGTGACAACAACATCCAAAGCATCCAGATTCCCCTTTGGGCTGGAGAGATGGCTCAGCAGTTGAGAGCACTTGCTTCTCTTCCAGAGGCCCCGAGTTCACCCAGGGCAGGTGGCTCAGAACTGAGGAGCCAATGACTCCAGCCTCCTCAGACCCCTGCGCCAACATCCATACACCCCCACACAGTCACAAAGCAATTACTAAACGTCTTGAAGACAAAAAGATAGAGACAGCTTCCTAGTTGTGAAGGGATGAGTGCTCACCCAGAAAAGTGTGAGGACGAAGACTGTTGGTGAAGGAGCACGGATCAATAATGATTAAGCAGGGCCTGGTTAGCATCTGGCTTAAAGTCTTTCAGGCTTTGTTCTAAGACAATACATCATTTCTCCCCTAAAATTGGAATCCTGCTTCCTATGTTGTTTATGGTCAGGTTTTATTGAATTTTCCTGTTTACAAAGATAATATACATCTTATGGAGAACACAAAGGAGCCAGAGAGGGAGTGGGGAAGGCAAATGAACTAAAAATGACGTTGCAGTCTGTTTGGGAGAATTTATGTGGAAGAAAATTTTAGGAGGTGGAGTGACTGATGAAGAGGGAGTGAAGAAGCAGCCCCACAGTACTGTTGGAGTACCAGGCTTGTGTCGGAACCCTCAGTTCATGTCAGTACTGTTGGAACACCCAGTTCATGTCAGTTCTGTTGGAGCACCCAGGTCATGTCAGTACTGTTGGAATACTCAATGTCAGTACTGTTGGAGCACTCAGTTCATGACAGTACTGTTGTAGTAGTACTCAGGTCATGTCAGTACTGTTGGAGCATTCAGTTTATGTCAGTACTGTTGGAGTACTCAGGTCATTCAGTACTGTTGGAGCACTCAGTTAATCTCAGTACTATACATGCATGTACACTGTCTTAATTACTTGTCTATTGCTGTGACAAAAACATCATGGATTCCTTTAAATGGGCTTACAATTTCAGAAGGTTAGAGTCCATGATGATAAAGAAAAGTTATGGTGCAGAAACATCTGAGAGCTTACATCTGGAGCCATAAGTAGGAGGCAGAGACAGAGAGACACAGAGAGACAGAGAGAGAGAGACAGGAGAGGGGAGAGACAGAGAAAGAGAGAGTAGAGAGAACACACTGAGATTAGTATGAACTTTCAAAACCTGAAAGCCTATCCCCATTAACACACCTCCTCCAACAAGGCCACACCTCCCAATCCTTTCCAAACAGTTCCACCAATTGGGAACCAAATATTTAAACATGAGTTCACAGGGGGCCATTCTCCATTCAAACCACCACACATAAATACATATATATGCATTTTAAAAAAAACCATGATCTTGGAGTTGGTAGAAAAAGCCATTATAATGGGCATAACAAATCAATGGGAATATTTTTAAAAATACACGTGATTAAAATGCACCTGGACATATTTGACCAAAACATGTTTCAGTATCATCAGGACATCAAAACTACGGTCTGTTATTTAGTACTTTACCGGTATCCTACAAAACATCATTTTAAAATATAAAGACATTTTTACTCCATTAGATGGGGAAAAATTCTTTCTAGCCTAGGCTTTGGTTGGCAGTGTTGGGTATCTTTGTCTGTAATTTCACAAAACCTTCTATCAGGATCTTGAATGAGGGTTTTTGTCTTTGGGTTTTTTTTCATGGTTGTTGTATGAATATGTTGTATGAATATGGGTTGGTCTGCAGAAGAAGCAGCTTGGTCTCTGTCTTATCTGCTTGCACCCTAGCACGGAAGGCTCCTCTGAGACGTGGAAGCTAAGAAGAAGTTTGCAAGGCCTTGGTTCTGGATTCTCATCTTCCTCTGCCCAATCAGAATTCATAAGACCAGTTTGGGGGCATCATCTGCCTATGCATGTATGCATGTATGCATGTATGTGTGTGCCTGGATGCAGGAGAAGACAGAAAAGAGCAAAGAGACGGGGGTGTGTGTGGAATCTAAACAACCAGTCATTTAAAGACTCTGTTTTATCCTGGGACACTAAAAGTCAACCATTCCTGCTTCAGAAACCTCAGGGCCATTTCACCTCATCCCAAACTCTTTATTTTGCCTGGAATAGATGTGGGCTGATGAGAAATTAGATGGTGTATATTTTCTCTTACTTCAAAAGTTAAGTTTTCTAATCTTTCTTTTTTTTTATTTTTGCAGCTCAGTATGTTTGTCTTAGCTTGCTTCTCTTCACCCTTCCTCTCGTGGGAGGAAAGTAATTCATGCTTGACTCAGTTTTGACCACCTATCTCTATTATGGGCACATACAAAGCGTATGTTCTTGTATCCTCATCATCTGTAGCCAGATGGATATTATTCCTTTTGCTATTTAAAGTTGTTATCATTTCCCCTTTATTTTCACTGGCACTGGTTTGTGGCTTAAATTTTATTGCTTCTTGGTAAGTAAATACTGTTTTAAAATTTCTGTTTTAAGGTTTTGCTGTCCTAGGACTTGTGGTTCACAAGAATTCGTGTAAACTCTCACCAACTATGTGTCCAGCTCTCACTAATAATGTGTCCATACTTAAAATGGAAGCGCAGTGGGTAATCACAGCCTAGGAGATGAGCCATCACACAACGTCTGTACCCAGGGAAGATTTCACATTAGCCTGTTACCTTATTGAGAGGCACCTCTGACCCACTCTCTTCCGAGTTACCCCAGCCAATCTTTTCACTTTCTTAACCTCAGACTTTCTTCCTTTCTTTGGTAAATATTTGTTTTTATCTCATGGGATTGGGTGTTCTGTCTGCTTCTCTGAACCATAGAGGCCATAAGAGGGTATGGGATCCCCTAAAACCAGAACACCAGATAGTTGTAAGCTGTTGTGTGAGTGGTGGGAATCGAACCAGTGTCCTCTTGAAGAACATCCATGTCCTTAACCACTGAGTTATCTCTCCAGCTAGATTCTTTTAAGACTATTCTCTGTGGCAGGTTGGATATTGATCTGTGGGTTCTACTCAGTGGGGGGGGGGGAGTTCATAGTCTCACCAAACGATCTTAGCTATCTGTGTGTTAACTTACTTTAGTTTATACTTAGAAGGTTTTTCAGTTTTGCTCATCTGCAATGAATTTTATTATTTACACACTTTTTTTAAATTTCTAAGCTGTGTTTAAATTCTAGAATTAATATGATGACTACTGTTTTCATCACAAACACACAAAGAGAATGGTGTTTACACAACTTATACATTCAAGCCAAGGCACTGTGGGATTTTTTTTTACTATGCATCCCTTTCTTTTATTATTAATGATGTCTGGAGTTGATTCCTTGGCACTCAATTTCCAATTTGTGGTTATTTTTAATTTGTGCTCCATTTTATGAGCACACTTAGCAGAGCTGTTTGGTCTCATGTCTGCCATCTGCATTCTGATGTGAGTAGGTGTTAGGCTCCCAGGTAGCTCACCTGTTGTAGAAAATGCAGCCCGGGCTGAAATCTGCCAGACTCACCAGGCATCAGAGTCACCTGGGCTCCTCTAAGCGCTTCGGCTGGAGACATCCAGGCAGGAAAGGTGATGAGAGCCTCTCATGACGTCTCTGCCTGCTCCTTTGCCTCCGCTTCCTAAAACGAGGTCTCACTGTTGGCTAACTTCCTAGCTGATTGCACTGAGCCTCGGTACCTGTCCCAGCTGTTCTGTGATTGGGTGGTGGCTTCCAGCACAGCTGTGTCTCCTGGAGGCCAGCCACCCTTTTACAGCCATCTAGATCAGGCACTGTAGGGTTCGGCTGGATTTTGTTCATTCTGCAGTGGTTACTAGAAATCAAGTATTCATTTGCCTTCCAGCTGACCAGGTAACATCTGCACTATGTGTGTGGGGGGTGGGGGGAGGCACTGAGGTGAGGGACACTGGTCACAATGTGATGGTTTCCTGTTTAAGAATCGAAATGCAAACTTTCCTGAGAACACTGCAGGTGACTTCCACCCTTTAGTTTTTAGACAAGCTCTCAGTCTGTGGGTCATGACCCCTTTGAGGATCAACCCACCCTTTCACAGGGGTCACATCTCAGAGATCCTGCGTAGCAGACATTTACATCGCAATCCATAACAGTGGCAAAATCATGGTTATGAAGTAGCAACAAGATGATCTTATGGCTGGGGGCTCACCACCACCACTCGGGGAGATGAATTAAGGGGTTGCCGCATTAAGAAGGTTGAGAACCGCGGCTTTAGGATGAAGCACACCATGTTCCACGGCCTGTAGGATACCAAACAAGTGCTCTTTAGATTTTTTTTAAGGTCTCTTTGGAAAGAAGGCGAAGTCTCCTGCATCTACATCAGTCAAAACCACCCAGTGTCTTCTCCACACGACCACGATATAACCAAATGCAGCTTGTGAGTTAGTTTGCTCTGTGTTAGCTACTAGAGTGTGTCACCAGCTTCTAGCTACACCAATCCCCTGTGTTTCACCCATTTCTACAACCTATTGTGCCTACTCTGAGTGGCACCTGTTAACCAGCCGTGTTCACAGTCTTTACCTAGTTATTTGAGGTAATTGCATTACATCTACTGTCCTAACCTGAAACTTGGGACCTGTCTGTGAGCTGCCAAACCAAGGGACCCACGTTGTGCTTTCGAGCCTGTCATGATCCCTATTTTGGCAGCAGTGAACTTCCTTCCTGGCTGTGGGTGCCTTGCAGCAGGCCCTGCACTCTGAAGGAACAGGGCCTCTGGAAAAGGCTCCTGCTCCACCCCACCATCCACACAGTCACCCTGAGTTCACATTTAGCCCAACCTTCCACATGCCAGCCTGGGTACCCACTGCCATGAGAACTACAGGTACAGAGCAGCAGGACATCAAGCTGAGTAACCTACAGCTACTCACTCTGACCTCTGGACATCTGAATGCTGTGACTCCCTCTGGGACCCTCACTCCATCCCTCAGCAGGAAATCCATGTGGACTGTCACATTTCCCCAGTACCAGAGGGGCACTCGGCATTTTATGGCTATTATTGACACACCTTCTTGCCGTGCTTTCTGCTCACAACTGTAGTTCACTGAAAGTATCTGGAAATCATCACACTTTTATCAAATATTCCTCTACCTCCTAGAGTACAACTTTGAGAAGATGGTGTTTGCAGAACTATCTAGGGACTGCCCATGGTCTCTGAATTTGAATTGTGTAGCAATTAAAACCTGGGATTAAAACCTTCCATGTTATAAGGAAGGCTAGTTAAGATGCATGATGTTGAAGAGAAGATTGAAAAAACAAACAAACAAACAAACAAACAAAACCCCCAGAAGGTTCTAAGGGGAGGTAAAAAAGAAAAATTCTATCCTGCAGAGATGTTCCTCAAGCACAGGAAGCAAACAACTCAAAAGCTTCAGGAAGTCCCTGAAACTGAGTGGATTCACAAGGCCCCCTCCTTCCTCAAGCTTACATAATCAGCAAGAAATGCTGAGTGTGTGTGTGTGTGTGTGTGTGTGTGTGTGTGTGTGTGTGGAGGTATGGGTGTGGGTGTGAGATCTCAGGTCAAGTGATTGCACGGAAGGGGGCAGAGGCCAGCTGAGCTGCCTGGAAGAGGTTCAGACCAATTGAGCTATCTGGAAAGGACACTCTAACCTGTTGAGCCTCCTGAAGGCTATGCAGTGTTTCAGGTTTCCAGACTTCGTGAGCTGTCACCTGTGCTGGGGTAAGCTTTTGGTGATGCACCTGTCTGAGTTATTTCTGTTCTTGTGGGTATCTCCTTATCCATATTCCTGTAAGTAACACCCATTAAATTAATTGGTTCACTAACTTGGGCATTGGTAGTATCCATGCTTTGTCTATTTTCAGTTTCCTGTCTGAGGTAAATAGATGTTTGTTTGTTCCCATAGCATCAGGAAGAGTGTCGCACAGCAAGGTGTATGCAAAGGCGGCCTTATAGAATGAGATACTGGGCAAAGAAGAGGGCAGAGTTGCTTGCTTCCTTTTTGGAAGCTTGGCGTTAGTCAACCATACACAAGGGTTCCTTCAACCCATCATAATGTGGTGTGAATGGGTACCCCCTCTGCCAGGCACTGCTTTTGTTCCTGCTGGCTACATAAGATCAACGTTTCTCAGTGTGAGCCATGTGAGTGAGGCCTCCTGTTTGGACTCTGTTTTCCAGCTCTGCCTACCGTATGGGTTCTTTGCTGTGACATTTGGCAGATTTTGGATCTCCAAGTTGAAGTAGAGATGAAGAGGACATAGGAATCACTGACCAATCCCCTTGATGGGCCACAGTGGGTGAAAGTCACCTAGTCATAGTTCTTTTTTCTTTCCCAGCATTGCCTCCTGGGATGGCTCCTGAAAAGAACCTTGCTGATGGCCTCTGCCCATATCTCCCCTGACTGCTGCTGCTTTGGTTTAAGTGTGAGATTTGAGAAAGAGTCTTTAATTCAACTTCCTCAATACACTAAAAATATAAAACCAGCATCATGAGGGCATTACAGAAAAGCTAAACTTAATTACAACAAAGTACCAAATCCCTCTTTCAAGTTTTACTACTATTCAAACATCTTTAATTAATGCTGTGGGAGGAGGATAAAAGATACTGAAGTTGAAGTTGTTTTTTTTTTTTTTTTTAATTCTGGAGTAATTTATACAAAACTGTTAATATCCCCAGGCTGGTGATCACAACGTCCTAATGGCTATTGACCCAACTCTACCCTGGAGTGACTTAATCCAGAGGGGACTCAGCCTGTGTCCTATCTTCAGAACCTCAAAGGTCAATGCCATTGGCTTTGTTTGAGGACAAAAGTCAGATCCAGATGGCCCTAGAGCTTAGGTTCAGAAAATTAATAGTGTAATTAATGGAAATCATTATTAAACCACACAATTAACATCTGAAAGCAAGCTTTGCCTTTCCATGAAGCTCCCAGTTGTGCTAATAGATAGGATGAGAGGATGTTTGTTGAGTTTCTGCTGTGGCTGTAGCACCACCAGGTGAAGGCTAGAGACTCCATCTGTTATTTCCTAAAGGGTCAGTGGGAATGTACTCAAAGAGGATACACCAGAAGGACTTCTGGGGCCACCAGGTTTAACGAGAGACCCTGCCTCAAGGGAGTAAGGTGGAGAGCAGACACTGGTTACTAGCTTTATCTCTATGGCTTGCTAAGCTTCTTCCACCCAGGACCAGCTGTATAGGGATAGCACCATTCATAGTGGACTGGGCCCTCCATATATTAATCAAGAAAATGCTTCACAAAGCTGCAGGTGAATCTGATAGAAGCAGTTCTTTATTTGAAGTTTGTAGAGCAGACAGTGGGTATCTTCTTTCGGCTTCCATGTGTGCATGGATACAAGAACCTACGCATACAACGCGTGTACACACTACACCACATATATACATTAAATACATATAAACATGATGATGATGATGATGATGAATTTATAATAGTCTTTAATTCAACTTGCTAATACATAGGTCAGGCAGGCAACGTTTAGAATCATCATTGTTATGACCCAAGACACCATTGCTAGTGGCAACACAGTGACATTTCTAGCTAAGGAATTTATCCCAGGGGATAATCAAAACAATTTAAAGGCATGTGTTCACTCATGTTTGCATCTCCAGAGAAAACACAAAAGACCAGGGCATGTCCAGCCACCCTGGGTGGTTTAATAAATGCTGGTATGTTATGCAGTCCAACTCCATGTGACCTTGAAGCATTGCAGGGTGTGCATGACATGATCTGGCAGAGTGGGGCAGAGGGGAAATGGCCTGAGACTGCTCAGATGTGATTAGGGGAAGCCCCATCTACCTGCTGATGTGCAGTGTGTGTGCTGATGGAGGGCAAAGCTTGTGTAGATGGGAAATAGCAGCGTGTGGTGGGTAGGGACCCCTGGTTTGAGATGGACAGAGGAACACAGAGTCAGCCAGTGGGAAGTGATGGGAAAGGTGGGCCATTCACAGCTACCACCTTGGGACTGCCCCACAGATGACTGGAAAGCTCGGAGAAGAGGGCCATGTGTAAGAAACAAACAGCAGTGGCAAAAGTATCATACCTGGCATTGTCTGTGAATTTGTTAATTGTTCTTTGCCTCTTACCACCGGGATAGAAAGAACCATGGATTTTCCTATTTGTTCACAGATGATCCGGATATATTTAAGTGATCTCACACATGTCACACTCCATGAACATGGACTGACTGGGAAGCAAGTGAGGAATAGGGTAACTCATTCCCATGGAGTGATCAGGGCATGTTAGCCAACCCCTGTAGGGTTCAAGGCACAGAAGACCAAGCAAAATCATTGGCACCCTTATCAAGGAGCTACAGTGAGCTTTCAGTGTGTACCACTTATCATTAAAAAAAAATCCCTGCATCACTGCATTTCCACAAAAGGAACATAGAAACTTGGGGGGAAATATTAGAAATGAACCTCCATGAATGGCTCATGGATTGGATGAATTTGTACCCAAAACATTGCACGCCTACCCAAAAATGAATCTGTAAGTACACATTAATTCGTATAAAGGTCTCAGTGAGTTTTTTAATGGATTTTGGGAAAATAGATGCTAAATTTAATTAGAAGAGTGAAGACATGAGAGGGTAAATATTCTGAGCAGATATCAAGATTCCATAGAGTTAGATCCACCTTGCTGACGAAGAAGAAATGGATAAACCAGCAGAACAGAATAGGGAGGCTCCGAGGAAGGTAAGGAGTGCTCTAGGCGGAAACCCTGCTATTGCCGAAGCAAGTGTGTATGCATTGAAGGAGCCTCTGAGTGGGGTACATGCATCAAAAACAACATGTGACCGTCCAGTGGTGCTTTACACACTAACATGTAATACCGCTCCATGTGTGTTTTTGCTTTGTGTCTGTTGTTGAGATAAAATATCCCAAGAAGAAGCAACTTGGGCAGTAGGGTTCATTTTAGTCCATAACTGCAGGAAAGTCAAGCTGACAGAAACTGGAGGCATCACAGCCACAGTCAAGAGCAGAGCGAATGCATGCATGCTTCATGCTTGGCAAGCTTTCCTTACTCCACAGCCCAGGACCTAAAACTAAGCAATGCTGCTGACCACTTGCAAGCTGGGTCTTTTTCTATCAATCAAGGCACTCAAGACAATCCCTCACAGACATGCCCACAAGACAATGTGATCCAGAAAACCCCTCACTGAGACTGTCTTCCAAGATGGCTCTTGGCTTAGCAAGCTAATGATTATATTAAACATCATAGACGTACTACTTGTCAACTTGATGTCTAGACACTTTAAGCTGGAGCCTACCAGTTGTCCCCAAAGTCTTGTATTTCCTTCAGAATGTAAAATATTATTAAACTTTCAAAAGTCACAAAGTCCATAAAAATCCTGACACTTTGAAAGTCTGGCATGCCTCCATGTTAATGCCAATAATTGTGAACATGTATGGTATGCCATGTGTAAAAGAGCAAGAGGCTCTGTGTATTAGCCTGTCACGCTCTGTAGGTACTTGTAGAATCAGCAACATCCTGCTGCTGCTGGATTTAAACCCCCTTCACACAATGCACAGATAGGGAATCCAGGCTGACCAATGCTGACAAAACCACAATGATAATTTGAAAAACAATCTCAGAGAATGTTTTTTATGACATTGGGTTAGGATAAGTTTCTTATTACACAAGGTGCAATAAGAGTAACCAAAAAGAAAATACTTGACGAGTTTGAACGCTATTAAATTAAAAAGCCTCAGTCATAGAAAAAAGTGAAAACACAGATTTTTGGCATAAAGAAGTAGTGTTCAATGCCTAAAGCTTCAAGGGTTTACATCTGAACACAAAGAAAGGGAACTGTAAAATTATTGAGAAGGTGCACACGTGTAACAAACATGGGCCATCCAGAGAGAATAAAGAATAATTTGCAAGCTGAGTTCAGAGAAGCCTCTGTGCAGTGAAAGTTATGAGAGTTAGCATCAACACAACACACACCAGCAGGGAACTGCTTCAGCTTTAAAACAAACACACAGTATTTTTATGGGCTAACTCTTGAGGTGCACCACTTAGGTCCGGTTCAATTGTTTTCTGATGTACTCTGTGTGCTCTAAACACTTCATAATTAAAATAATGTTTTTAAAGCTTAGTATTTAATAATGTGGGTACACACTGACCCAGCAACCCACAGCTCATATCTCTGCCCCAGAACATGGATGCCTGCATTGTTGTGCTTGAATGTCACCCCTCCTGAGAGCTCTCCCTAGACAAACCAGCTGCATGCGGTGCCTACTCCCTCTCTTCCTCTGTCTTTTGTGGCTGCTGGCAACTGCATCATTTATATGCTTCCTTCTTGGTTTGTGATTGAGCCTTCTTCCACAGCAAGAAGCCAGCTTCAGCACTCTGAGGTGGTGACCACCAATCCCAGGAGCTGATGGAAGTGACCATATGGCTAGTGTTTGCCACTCAGGAAGGGAGTGAGATTCCTGGGTTCTGCATCCTTCTGTCTCTGAGACAAACACAGACTGGAGACAGCCCTATGGGGCAGCTCACAGGAATTTCATGGCTGCACAGTTTTTAGGGCATGCAGAACCCTTCAAAGAAGGAGGCACCTGCACCCCTCACCCATCTGATTTCACATGTTATTCGAGAAGGGATTAGAATTAAGGTATAAAACGAATGAAAAACCATCCTCATCCACAGAACTTGTAAAACAACAACAACAACAACAACATTTCAGCACCATTGCATGTGTATTTCATGGTAAGAGCTGTGTTCTGATGCCTGCAGAATCCAGCATTTTCCCCTGGGCTCCTCTGCAGTTCCTCTGGGTCTGTGCCTCCATCTCTGTCTCCCTTGCCCATGGTTCTTTCCCTGGCAATTCCTGTCTCTCATGCAACAGAGATAAAGATGCAGATACCAAAGACTGAAGCAGCTTCTTTGATCTAAGTTTCTTCTTTCTTCTCATGGGAGATATCTTCAAAGCCATCTCATCCTACAATGACCTTATTGTCCTTACAGATTTACGAACTCCCAAGCAAGATGCAGACTGCTTTCTTTGTGGGATCCACCTGAGACTGTGTTCCTAGCACCCTTCAAAAGACGTATTTTCCTTCCCAGCCCTGTTCTTCTGGGTGGCAGATAGGAGGAGCTATCGCTCCCCCATTGGGTAGCCATTTGCACCCTTTATCCTGACTCCTTAGGAGTCTGGCCAGGTGCCAGCTGTCTCTAGGTTCCTTTCTTGGGGATTGGTGTACATTTATGATTTCAAAAGCAACTTTTAGTGTAACCACAGTTGAACAGGAGTCTAACTCCCAATTATACCAGATGGGTATGTCCATACCCAACTATGTGGGTGACCACAGCCCAGCCTCACTCTCTAGCTCGGCAGCCACAGGAGTGGGAAGACAATGGAATCCAAAGCACTTGTTGCTGGGTGAAAAGGGGATGTTGACAAGAAGGGTATGCTATGGGTCCCCCACTGATGTTAAAACACATTGTTGTGTGGTAAAGTCTCCCAAAAGGGAACCCTAAAAAACAGAAGAGGGTGGGGTAGGAGACAGTTCTGTTGAATGTCTCCTGGAAGTCAAGGTAGGTGAGGCAGAGTTCTGTTGGCTGTGCCCTGTTAAGTACTCTGCAGGCCACAGGTATGACGTTAGCTTTTTGACTGAGATGAAGCTTAACTATGAGGCTGCTGTGTGGTTCTAACCTTAGCCTGAAGAACCCATTCAGAGGTGGCACACCCCCAGGCCCACCAGAGCTGGTGAATGCTTGAAACAGGGACCGTCTACAAAGATGAGCTGGGAATTGAAGCAAAGGGCACATAGGTTAAGAAAGGCTGACATCACAAGGGGAAGGACCACTTAGGAAGTCCGTGATCTGCACCGGACTGTGGCCCTGGAGGGCAACATGAGGCATGCAGAAACCTTCAGGAGGAAAAAAAAAAATGGGCATTTTACTTTAAAGCTATCACAGAAATGGTCATATGGCCTAAGACTATGGAAAGGCTCCCTAGACACTATCTGAAAATGTAGAGCTTAATCAAAAGCAAAACTCCAGTGCCAGAGAGATGCCTTGGCGAGTAAAGTGGTTGCTATTTAAGCATGAAAGCCTGAATTTGGAACCCCAACACTCACATAAACTTGAACAGTGCTGATGTGCCCCTGTAAACACAGAACTGGGAGGGAGAGACAGGAACATACATGGACCTTGTAGACAAATCTTAGGCTCAGTGAGAGACTGTTTCAGAAATAACAGTGTCAACCACTGGGTGTGTGTGCCTCCCCCGTAGGTAGGTAGGAAAATCTGGCGACCCAGAACAGAAAAATAAAATGCAGTC
This sequence comes from Meriones unguiculatus, assembly GCF_030254825.1. NCBI lineage: Eukaryota > Metazoa > Chordata > Mammalia > Rodentia > Muridae > Meriones > Meriones unguiculatus. The sequence goes on from NC_083356.1 coordinate 14,341,491, forward strand.
CCCTAAACACTAAACATGGAGATTTTATTTAAACAGTGAAAACCGTTCCTGAAAATCATCAAGAAGACATGCTCTTCAGCATCTTGAACGAGGAGCAAGGACGAATCACAGGAAGGAGAAATGTGAAGAGCTGGCTAGCACGCTCCCAGGATCTCCTCAGCCTCATCATTAATCAAGGAAATTAAAACGCTGCGGATAGTCCACATCTTATCCCCAGGATTAGCAAGAACCGAGCAGCCCTGCTGAGCTAGTCTGGGTGACACAGGCTGAACACGACGGCTGCAGTCCTAGGGTCCCTGGGATGAGACGTGCAAGGGCTTTAGAGGGAGCCGATGGTACCTTGTTCATGTGCGCATGGTGATGGACTTCTCAGGACTCCTTGAAGAAGCACAAACAGGAAGCAGCAGCCTTGGTGCATTCTCTTTCCCCAATAGATAGCGGTCAGGGAGCTGAGGTGGATAAGCCATGAGATGTGTGTCAAGGTCAAAGGTTTTGAAGACTGCTTGCTGTCGATACTGTGTGCACACGCATGTGTGTGTGTGTGTGTGTGTGTGTGTGTGTGTGCTTAGTAAATGTGCACACACATGTGTGTGGTATATGCTTGAATGCATATGCACAGAAGTCAAAGGAGGACATCCAGTGCCCTTCTCTGTCACTCTCTGCTCTGCCTTACACTCTTGAGATAGACTTTCACCGAACCTGGCGCCAGGCTGGTGCCCCCAAGTGTCAGCCATCCTCCTGTATCCACCGCTCACATCACGGGCTTACGGAGCAGGAGCGGGCGCTTGGGTGTTTACATAGGTTCCAGGGTGCGTCTCAATTCCTCCCACTTGCACACAATCACTTACCCAGTGATAATTCCCCAGGCTCCCACGGAGCTGTTTTGTACAACACACACAGTGATCCCACCTAGCTCAGGAGACACGCGTGTATCTGGTGAACACAGAACATGGAAGGTTATCCATTAACTGTTGGACAGAGCAGATGCCAGACAGAGGGCACAGGGCACACAGGGGCTGTGACCAGGACTTGCCAGTTCCCCGGTACCCTGAACTCCTTAGGAAAACGTTTAAAACAAATATTTTTAAAAATTAGTAAATCTGAGTGTCAGGAAACATCTGCTTTGTATTATTAACTTCACTCTGGGTCTGACGTGTTTTGTTTCCTTAAATGTCGAATGTGAAGCTGATAGAGCTTTTGGAAGGGCGAGAGGCCTGCAGGCAGTGTGCAGGGTGGATCACAGCTCATGCGTTATCTCCCATCTGTGAGTGAGTGTGTGTGTGTGTGTGTGTGTGTGTGTGTGTGTGTGCAAGGATCACAGCTCATGCGTTTTCCCCCATCTGTGAGTGAGTGTGTGTGTGTGTGTGTATGTGTGTGTGTGTGTGTGCGTGCAAGGATCACAGCTCATGCGTCATTTCCCATCTGTGAGTGAGTGTGTGTGTGTGTGTGTGTGTGTGTGTGTGCAAGGATCACAGCTCATGCGTTTTCCCCCATCTGTGAGTGAGTGTGTGTGTGTGTGTGTATGTGTGTGTGTGTGTGTGTGCGTGCAAGGATCACAGCTCATGCGTTTTCCCCCATCTGTGAGTGAGTGTGTGTGTGTGTGTGTGTGTGTGTGTGCGTGCAAGGATCACAGCTCATGTGTTTTCCCCCATCTGTGAGTGAGTGTGTGTGTGTGTGTGTGTGTGTGTGCAAGGATCACAGCTCATGCGTCATTTCCCATCTGTGAGTGAGTGTGTGTGTGTGTGTGTGTGTGTGTGTGCGTGTGTGTGCAAGGATCACAGCTCATGCATTTTCCCATCTGTGAGTGAGTGTGTGTGTGTGCACGCATTCACACACCCATCAGTGGGCACTCACTTCTGCGTGCACAGTTTCTCCACTGAGTATGTGTGTGAACACCTCTGTGTGCACACTCATGCAACACTTTTGCTGTAGAAGTATGTGCACATGCGATAGAACTCCACGTGTGTGCTATGAAAACATCTGTGCTGTTTGCTGAATACTTCGTGAAGGTGTATGTACATGTGTCTGTGTGTCCATGCAGGTTTGTCTATATGTATGAACACATGTGCACACATGTATTAAACCTATTCACTGTGTGTCTGTATATGTGTGAAAGCATGGTTATCTTTATATAATATTTAGTCACTGGGTATGTATGAGTGCTTGTGTGTGTGTCCACACAGGTATGTTTGTATATATATATTTATACATATATTCTTATGTGTATCATACATATATGTTTATATACATATATACATATATGTGCATATACGTATATCTATGATACACATATGTATATATATATATATCTTATTGTGTTGTGTGTCTGTGCATGTGTGTCCCAAAATGAATATCTGTGTATGATACATACTCACTACTCATGTGTCTGTGCGTGTGTCCACACATGTGTCTGTGTACATATATTACATGCTTACCGTGTGTCTGTGCATGTGTGTCCCAATATGGTTATCTGTGTATGATACATACTCACTACTCATGTGTCTGTGTGTGTGTCCATGCATGTTACATCTGTGTTTGATACACACACTCGCTGTGTGTATGGTGCATGTGTGAACATGTGCGAACATGTGTGTCCATGTATAACATGTGGACACTGCTATGTGTCTGTGCATGTATGAATAATGACAGGATCCTGTCTCTGTTGCTCTGATGATTCCCATTGCTTCACACCGTTCATGTCCTTCTTTCCTCGGGTTTTGAACTCGGGAGACCAGGAGCCCTGGGCTTTCTGTTCGGACACCGTGTCTGCCTTCCCGCATCAGCATTCGGGCTCTGCCTCAGCAGTGCAGCCTCTCCTGCTGTATGTAGCTTTGCGTGTTGGCTCACTTGTGCCCGTCTGTTGCTTGCTCTAGATTAGGAACTCCACTGGGCAAGGGACACCGCCCACTCCATGTGCCCTCCCCCCCCCCCGCTCAATCCCAATGCCTGGTGCGGCCCATTAGATGCTACATATGCAATGAGTGCAAGTGTGAATCCCTGCTTGTGTTGACATGTGACTGTATGTTTGTGCATGGCAATGCATATGACTCCGCCTGTGTTAATGTAGAGGCATGGGTAGGGGTGGGAGCCTGGACATGAAGGTGTGAGTATAAACATATGTGTGAGAATAAAAACATATGCACAACATATGTCAACATGTACATGGGACTAAACATACGCATGTGTAGACCGGTATATGTGCTTGACTGCATGGGTGTTGATACACTCACCTCACGCACTTTGGTCCATAAACATGGCTGACCATGTTTTTTCAGTGAGTTTTGAGTCTGAATCTGGTCACTGGGCTTTCCTGAGCATTCTATTATCGTGTACTGTCAGCCTGGTTCTGAGTTACTTGGTATCTCGTTGACAATGAAATCAGGTGGTCACGAACGCTAATGTTCCTAATGTGTGAAGGCCAAGAGTCCTATGTAGCTGCTGGATTTCCATCCTTGGATGCTGGGATGTTTCTCAGCCTCCTGGACAAAATGCTGTCGAGCGTTTTGGCCCAAACGCTCCACTACAGAAAGCTGACTCAGAAGCAAAGGGAGGCATCTGCCCATAGGCAAGGACAGAGAACATGAGATAAAGTAAGACTGTGGACCTGGGAGGTGGCCACTGCTGGGCTTCCCGTCTCCACCAGTGCCCAGCGGTAGTCCAACATCCAGAGCCTTTATCTAAACCAGAGCCAATGTGCTTAATGAGGACTGAACTGGCACTCACGGGGACGAGATCATGCCAGCAAGAGTGCACAGAAGTGGAGACAAAGAGGATATTGAAAGTACAGAAAGTGATGAGCTGATAGCCAGGACAAAGACAAGACACAGAAAAGGACACTGGGGTGGATATTGGAGCAGATAGGCCAGTGTGTGGAGCACAGGTCTGGGAAGATTTTCCATTGACACCTAAGTTGTTTACAGAGTGGTGTCAAAGGCCAAAAGGAAGGAGAAAGCAGCAGGAAGGACAGGGCACACTCTCCTGTCACAGGTTCTGGAGCACTGATGAGGGTGCAAGACCAGCAGACCTGGAAGCCAGGAGGGCAGCCTAGATGCTTCAGAAGCATCTATGCACCTGCCCCACGCCTAAGACTGAGGTGGACACAGTTTCAGAGAGAAAGTGAGACAATTACAATGACTGTGCACATTTGTGGGGTGGATGCCAAAATCCATGGAGGCCAACGGCACTGGGCAAAAGACAGTGGGAAATGGCTTTGGCTGTGTGGAAGCAATGGCAAAAATGTCATAAGCCTCAGGCGGTTCCCATGGGGAACCACTGCTCATTCCTGTGGATCCAAGTGGGTCAGCACAGATCAAGAGAAGCTTTATTAAATGTAGCCAAGCAATGGAGCAGATGGGGCAACGAGCCTGTATCCAGATACCTGCTTTGTGGGACACCAGCTGCTCTTCCCCACACTCGCTGGAGGCTATGGCATGAGGGTAGCAAGAAACAAACCCCACAACATGGAAGCTTAGGTGCACACTAGTACTTCAATATTTAATCTGTTAAACGTACGCTAGAATGCCCAGAATAAAAGACCCACACTTTAATTTAATTAAAAATGCATGTATTGTTCATCTTCTATGGACCATCTACCATGTAATTCAGAGCAGGAGCATAAGGTGGAGTCAAAGCCTCTGAGTGCTCATATAGAACATCTTCAGTCCATCTCTGTTCTCATGAATATTTCCTGAGTCTGCTTTGCATGTTCAATATCCAGTTGTTGTACCACCATGACGACAGAGGTAGAGGAAGAAAAGTGGCCCAATGGGCAGATGAGAGCATCGTCTTTGGGTAGAGGGAATCTGAGAAGGCTCTCAATAGGAGCAGGCGTATCAGTTTGCAGAGACGGGACCAAGTATAGGCTGAGAGAGAGAGAGATAGGTTCTAAAGGGTACAACAGATGCTGCCCCCCCCCAGAGGTGTGGTGGAGTATATGTGAGCTAATCCAGGAGTCACTTTATCATGTAGGATCTGCCAGTGAGTAGATAAATTTCCCCCACCAAAGGTTCAGAGAGGTGGGTGCTGTAGGCTCATAAAAATGGGAGGTGCTAGCCCCAGGCAGGGACCCTTGATGCAAGGAAGCTAGAGAGATATAGAATCTAACTGGTAGACAAGGCAGGTAGCCTGGACACTAGCTTGGGTGTTCAGTGCACAAGAATGAACAGGCCAGCAAGCAGAAGGTCCTTAGAGCATTCCAGGGGATAGTTTCATCCGGGACAATCTGAGCTTCCATCCTTGTGATGTTCTGAGTTTGAAGAAGATGGCAGAGTGGGAGGTACACACTCCTTCTGTGGGTTGGGTACAGTTCTCTCTAACGCATCCCTTGTTTTTCTAGCTGGAATCTAGACCTTTGGATACTTACTGAAGAGCAGAGCTGTGGAGGCTCTGGATCCTCTGCTGTTATCTCTGTCTCCAGAGCAGCCTCATTCTGAACCACAGGAGGACAGCTCCATAATGCCACACACATCTTTGCCCTCAGGATATTTGTACACATACTAGTCCTCTGTTGGCGTTCATTATCATGTCTCATGAGCTTGGCCATGACAAGCTCTTTTGACAGTCTTGCTGTCAAAAGAAAGGCCTGTCCCAGGGTCAGGCCCCCCTCCCTTGTTCTGGGCACTGGACATATCCTTTGGCATCAGTCACCCAGATATTTCTGTCTGTGGATTTTTTTCTCTCCAAATCTAGGACTGCTCAAAGACAAAACTCTTCCTGGCTAGTTTCTCTGTTGATTGAGGATGCTCTACTGGATGTAGGATCCACATAGGCACCACTTGCATGCTGAAAATCTGGCTGGTGCTATCAGCCTGATTATGCCAGGCTCCTGGATCTCTGCCATATCCTGAGATCCATGGTCCAGGCTGCTATAGACTTGAGTGTGGATCTGCTGGTGTGGTGTGGGCTCTGGGTTTGGAAAAAGACTTGAAGACAGGCTCTGTGAACTCCACCACCAATGTCCTGGGTACTGGGTTACCCCCTGACGATCAGCAGAGGCTGGGGGATGGCCTGGTTCTCTGAAGAATGTCTATGCAGCCCTCCTGGGGTGGTAAATAGAACAGAGCACTTTCTGAGTTTATTTTTATAGCTCTTGCATTTATTTATATTTATCAACTGTGTACCCATCACTAAAGTCTCTTTGGAGGGTTTTCAAAAATTAAAGAATCACAACTAAAAATACTGACCTTGATGCTCAGTGTGCATGGATAACTCCCCAGCCCCAAAATGCTGAGCAGGAAAATGACAGAGCCTCCCATGGCTCTGGGAGCCAAGGCTGTAGGAAAGGAACATCTCTCCATACTTTACATCCCAAATAATTGCCCCAAGTGTCTAGATAGGATCATACCAGGCAGAGAGCCGAAATCCTTCCATTTCATCCCACCCAATTCAGTGCACCTTGAATGAGCCTTCAATTATTCAGTGAGGGCCCAGGGACTCATGGGAACGTGCAAGGAAACACTTATATGTGTAGTCATGGATGCACAAAGCCCAGAGTCCTGGGTGATGAGCAGGCTAGAGAATGGTTCTGTGCCTTTTGTGATAAAGACCCAGACCAGAAGGGTTGAGGTACTATAGAATCCACAAAGGGCTAGAATGGGCGGAGGAAGCTTCCCTGACACAGTGTAATAACAGTGAGCAAGAGAAGTAGAGAGGTGAAAGTGAAAGGGAAAGTGGCCTCTGAACCCATGTCATTGAAGGTATCACACTGGGCCATGAAGAGATTCAGAGTCAAGAGCACAGGCTGTACTCCAGATTGAGGGATGTCAGAAAAGGGACAGCCAGTAGAGAGCCTGCTTACGGCTCTCTCGGGACACCTTTGACACTAAGACGAGGATGTCCTCCTCTGCTTTCCTGTCAATCAGCCACTGGGTGGTCCTTTTCTTCCAAGGCCTGGAAAGTTAAGGCAAGGAAGGTTCTGAGTGATAAAAGTCAAGGTGACTGCTTGACTCCAGAAAGAAGAGTCCTCAGGGACTATGGAACTTATGATTCAGAGGTGAACCTTAAAATGAAGGGCTCTTGAGGCATCTGGTGATGGGTGGTCAGTCCCTCAGCTGGAGGAATCCTCCTATGAACCTGAAGTCTCTAATGACCCTGTGACATGGCCAGGAGGACAGCGGTGACCTTGAACAGAGGAGCCCATGGGAAACTGATTTCACAGAAATCAAAGGTCACCCAGTGAATCCCATGCATCCTGGATGGAAGTGAAATGACATCCTTGCCTCTGCTGTGTCAGGGAGCACAGAAGTTCAGAAGAACTTCAGTCTAAAGAAGCAGAGGGTTGGTGGCCTTAGAGGAACACCTTATTTAAGTGACCTATAGCACGACTCAGTGTACACAATGGCTCAAGTCACATAGGACATTTCTTCAGCTTTGTGACCCGGGTGGTGACGCACAGGAGGGATGTCAGAACGGTGCCCAGTGTGTTCGGTGTGTGTCTGTGGTTAGTTCTTTTTTCTTTTTTTCTTTCTTTCTTTCTTTTTTTTTTTTTTTTTGTAAACTTGACATAACAAAGAGCCACCCGAGAAAAGAGCGTCTCAACTGAGGAGTTGCTCAGATCAGATTTTGGAGCTTTGGGCTGAAAAAGCCACTGAATAATCAGAACTTAATGGGCTGTTCTGTGGGAAGTTGGAAGATAAGATAATGCTGAGAGCAATTCAGACAATAGAAACCTGTCTTGCGGAGTTTCAGAGGGAAGCAAAGACACTGTTGTGGCTGTTTCATGTTACATATTCGTATTAAGAATCAGTGGTTGTGGTCAGTTGGGGCTGGAGAGTCAGCTGTGGCTCATTAAATGTCAACATGCTTGAGGCAAACTCTCTGGAAAGTATTTTCCTTGAGATTATAACACAGAAGTGGTGGTCAGGTGGCGGCCAAGACTACATGTCAAATTGCCAACACAACTTGCCAAGTAATTTGTAAGAGTGTCCAGCATGGTACTGGTTTTGAAGTCATGACGGGTCATGGAGAACACCCAAGGCTTGGCACTGTGTGGCATGGTCAGAGTCTTCCTGAAGAGAGGCCAGGAGAGGCCATTGGTGAAGGTGCAGCCTCAGTTACAGTGGAGACTCTGGGATATTGGAGATGCCAGGATCATGGGATTGCTACTAATGATAATGACAGATATGGTGTGGTCGGGTGGCAGAGCTGCCCAAGCCTTTAGAAGATGAGTAGCCCACAAGTGAGATCCAGATGCCAGACACTGAGTTACAGGTTTAATTTAACACAGTTGGATTTGGGGGGTTTGCTTTGATCTGGTTGTAACCAAACAGTGGTTTTTCCCTCTTAGAAAAACAAAATATTGGAATTTTTAAAAGCCAGAAGAAGAAAACAGGAAACAAACTAGGAACCTACCACAGAGGGCCTCTGAAAGCCTCTGCCCTGCAGACTATCAAAGCAGATGCTGAGCCTGATGGCCAACTGTTGGGCAGAGTAAATAGAATTTTATGTAAGAAGTGGGAAATAGCAAGAGCTGGAGAGGACAGGGTCTCCACAAGGAGAGCAACAGAACAAGAAATTTTGAACACAGGGAACTTCCCAGAGACTAATACTCCAACCAAGGACTATTCATGGAGATAACCTAGAACCCCTGCACAGATGTAGCCCATGGCAGTTCAGTGTCCAAGTGGGTTACATAGTAATGAGAAGAGGGACTGTCTCTGACATAATCTGATTGGCCTGCTCTTTGATCACCTCCCCCTGAGGGGGGAACAGCCTTACCAGGCCACAGTAGAGGACAATGAAGCCACTTTTGATGAAAACTGATAGACTAAGATCAGAAAGGAGAGGAGAACCTCCCCTATCAGTGGACTTGGGGAGTGGCATGCATGCAGAAAGGGGAGGGAGGGTGGGATCGGGAGGGGATTATGGGGGGATACAAAATGAATAAAGTGTAATTAATAAAAAATTAAAAAAACAATAGAAATTTTGAAATTGTATTTTATATTGTGATAATAACGTGAGATATTAGAACAAGAAAGGAAATGTTATGGTATAATGATGATGTATTTATATGTCAATTTAGCAAGGAAATGTGTTAATTTTTAAAATTAATTAATTTTTTTATAAATTACAGTTTATTCACTTTGCAGCCCAGCTGTAGACCCCTCCCCATCCCCTCTCAATCCCATGATCCCTCCCTCTTCTTCCCCTATGCCCCTCCCCCAGTCCACTGATAGAGGTGGTTCTCCTCCCCTTCCCTTCCGACTGTAGCCTATCAGGTCTCATCAGGACTGGCTGCATTGTCTTCCTCTGTGAGGAAGGAGTCAGTTTATATTGTCAACTGAACAATAAAAGCATCCCAAGAGAGGAGGAAGATCTCAGCTGTGTGACTGACCAGATCAGACTGGTCTAGACCTTGTCCTTAGAGAACTGCTTTGACTGTTGACTGATGGGGAGGGCCCAGCCTACTGTGGGTGGGGCCACCCTTGGACAGGTGTTCCTCCTTTGTGTAAAAAAGCTGGCTGATCATGAACCAGAGGGATTGAACCGTAAGAATCATCCCTTCATGGCTCTGGTCCAGGTTTCTGCCTTCTGATTCCTGTCTTGAGTCCCTGTCCTGAGTCCCCTCAGGGATAGAATGTGACTTGGAAATATAAGATAGAACAAAACCTCTCCTCTCTTAAGCTGCTTTTTGGTCATGGTGTTTATCGATGCAATAGAAAAGCAACCTATGACAGTATGCACAGAGACCCATGCCAGTGGAGCACTCCAGCCTGAGGATGGTCCAGTCCAGGCTCCGCTGGGAGGGAGGAGCTCCTTTCTGCAGATACCAGCATACCTTTGGTGGTTGAATAAAAATGGTCCCTATACGCTCATATATTTAAACACTCATTCACCAGTGAGTGGCACTATTTGAATTGAATTAGAGGGAGAGGTGTGGCCTTGTTGGAAGAGGTTTATCTCTGGGGAGTGGGCTTTGAGATTTCAAAAGCCCACGCATGCCAAGCCCAGAGTATCTCTCTGCCTGTGGATCAGGATGTAGATTTCAGCCGCTGCTTCAGCACCATGCTCCCTGCCACTGTGATAATAGACTAAGCCTGAAACTGTGAGAGCAAGCCCCCAATTAAACGCTTTCTTTTATAAGAGTTGCCTTGGTCATGGTGTCTCTTCACAGCAATAGAACAGTGACTAAGACAACACCCAGAGCTCATATTTTATGCAACCCTTGCTCACTGTGGCTTTTCTTCACGTTGTGCACCTATCACAGCGGAGGCCCCACCCTGAGCCTGTACCCTCCAATCCCTGCCAGAGCAAGATGCAGAGAAAGTTGAGAGCTGGAGAGATGTGCTAATGGATAGCCAGGAGGGCTGGCCTCATCCTAGTTACCTGAGGGCCCTGGTCTTTATGCTACCCGCCTAGTCTCTCTTTGATGCACATGACTCAGCCACCAGCTTCCCCACCTTTTGGCTCCCCCTCTCACAGAGAAGTCAGAAAAACCCAACTCCCAACAAACATGAGCTCAGAAAGGAAATAGCAGGCCTTGGTCACTCAGACATGGTTAGATGAAGGAGCTGGGTCATGATGGCGAGCCTCTAAGCACATCTCATGTCTCCCAACATGCCCCACTCCCCCCAACATGCACTGTTCCTCCCAAAACCTTATTCCATTCCCAGCATGCCCTATTCTAGCCTAACCATCCCTTTTTCTCCCAGCGTGCCTGTTTCTCCACAGCTGCTGCCTTTTGTTCCTTGGGATCTTTTTCACAAATTCCCCTCCTTGCCCTAGGTCTGGTACACACACACACACACACACACACACACACACACACACACACACACCAGGTTAGGAAACTTACCTCCATAACATGGGGCAAGTGGCCTTGTGAGCCGGGGGAGCTAGGCATGAGGAAACCCTGAGAAGGACATTTTAGCACTCACGGCAGGCCAGCACCTGAGGATCCTGCTTGTCTGTGTACATGTCAGAAAGGTGTTGAAGTGTGATGAGAAGAATCAGGAAGAGGGGAGGAAGGGAGACATTTCCCCTTGGACACCACCATCTCTGTTTCTGAACTCCAAGTCCTTTGGTGCTATTTTCACAGGTTTCTGATCCCAATCTACTCCCCTGGAGTTCCCTGTGGTCTCAACTGAGTAGTGTCTGTCATATCTGTGTGTAAAGAGGGCAGTCCACTCCTTTAGCCACTCTTCTGCATAGGTACCTTTTATTCCCACTTAATGGCTCTTGCCCTCCAACTGTTAAATGTCCCACAATCCTCTCCATTGAAGCCTATGCCACATTCAACCTGGTTCCCCTTGATAGCTCACTGCTATCATAGAGTGGGTGACCCTCCCATGGGCCGAAACCTAACTGATAAGCACTGGACAATAATGTGGTGCTGGGAGGGATGAGGTCATGAGGGAGGTATGCCACAGTAAGCTCGGGGTCCTCCTAAAGAGGTCTTAGGGGACTCTTCACCTCGCCCACAGTTCTAGGCTGCAGGATGAAAGTGTTCCCGTGAAGGTGTTTCAGTGTCAGTCCCCAGCAGACACTGTGCTACCGCCATCTTGACCTGTACTTCTTGGCTCCAGAAGAGGGAGAAATGCAGTTCTGGTGTGTGCCAACCACCCTGCCTGTCGGATTTTGTGTAAGGAGCCCTAGTACATGCAACAATTTCCCTTCAGTTAGAGCCAGCTGCTCACTGCTAATGAGCTCATTTTCTGATGACCGCATCCTAGTTCAGGGTCCTGGGCCTCCTCCCTGTGCTTGGGCCTGCTGCCTTCACCTTAACTGACCTGGCATTGTTGGATAGATTGACCCATTCCAGACAAAAATCTTTCCTACTTTTCATCAGACAGAAGGTTCTGTAGATAATATTCTTCTTTAAAACTCAGTAATTATGTATTTAGTTGCTACCAACCACAGAGAAAATATGCATATTAAAGATCCCATAATTACATAATAAGCACTTACTGTCAATTGCATTTTGTTACCATGTACTCTCTGTCCCCTTTATCTTTAAAAAAATAAAAAATAAAAAACCATTACCATAAAGGCTAAAATAAATCAAGCACCAAGTGTCAGGTTAATGCAAAATTAGAGGTTTGCTCTGAGTACGTAGACAGGTTTCCAATCAAATCTGCTTAGTTCCAGTCATGGAGACTCTCGGGCCTTGACAGGAGGTATCTCTTCAGCAGAACTACCCCGATGATGAACTACCCAACCCCTTAGGAGGGTGGGATACATGGTTCCAACAGATGGTACTAGAATTGGCTGCTTCACTTCAAATCCATTCACAGTTCCAGAAAGCTCTGTCACCACCCTGAGTCTCATGAGCAAAGCTGACAGTTCACTTCATAAAGGTGGGGGGGGAAAGCGACTTTTTTTTAATGGGTATATTTCTTCCTGTTTCCTCCCAACAAGGAAACAAAAGAGGGTGATATCACTTCCTTCCGGTCCTGATTTCATCCAGCTTCTGGTCACATGACCCAAGCCTTGGATCAGGGAGCAGTAGAAATGCCTCTGCAACCTCCCTCCCCTGCCAGGACACCTTTGAAACAGCAGGTAAGGGTGGATTTTTTTTATGCTCCCCTCCCCCTTTTTTTTCCTACCCAGAGCAAAGATGCAATGCTGGAGATAAAGCTGCCATCCACATCCAAGAGGTAGGCTCAGTTTCAGGATGGCTAAGGAGAAAGGCCAAAGGAGGCATCAAAGTGGAGTTGGGGTGCTAACATGCCATCTTGGGCTGCTTTTCATATTGACCATTGCAGTATTAGTAAAAAGAGGAATTCTTGCATGCACAGTAATGGGAGGTTGTGACCCCTCAGTGCAGAAGCTGCCACTCCTTAAAAAAAAATTTTTTTCCAATGCCTTACACCTTGGACTTATCCCTGGATGAAGCCTCTGAGGAGACAGGAGGGTGTGTGGCCCAGGTTAGTGGCCCTCCCTTCTGTCGAAGTCTTCATCAGATTGAACTGTGATCCTATTTCTCCTGCTCTGGGGTGCAGGAACATCTCCCCAACACTTAGCATTAAGGTGAGCTGCCTCTCTTCCTGCCTAGACTTCCAAGGAATGATGACCCTGGGTGAGACAGCACATTTCTCTAAAGTTCCAAAACATCAGGCCCTTCTCTCACTTCTGCTGGATACCTAAACAAATAGGCTCTGCTTCTCATCAAAGTCCTTGGTTGGGAGCAGTGGACTGGGAGCCATGGTACATGGTGAGAGGTCTTCTGCTCCAACTCTGTGATGTCGGGCTTTCTCAGCATCTCCTTCAGGATGCTGGGGGCTCTGGTCCCCTTAGGGCAGGGCTAAACAGTGGCAGGTAGGACTTTCCCTTGCCTCCACTGCTACATGCTCTCCACACATGCCATAGCATCAGAGAGTGAATGTCCCCAAGGAGGTTGGCCTCTAAATTGTCCACCACAGAGGTTGGAGGCACAGGGCTGAAGAGCCAACATATTCCTCCAGTCCTGCTCCTCCAATGTCTTCAGGCTGTGTGCATTTGGCTCTTTTCCCAGAGACCCACAGTTTCCTTTTCCTTTACCCAGACAGCTATCACCCAGCAAGCCAGACTCCTGTAAACTGGTTTCTATTGCTCCCTCCCTCTAGCCTACCCTAGATGGAAACACCCCCCCCCCATCTGACCTGGCAGGGATATGCTTTGCCCTTGAACTTGAGATAACCTCACACTGGAGCCTACTTGGTTTTCAATGGGTATCTGTGGAATAAATGGAGCCAGTGAGTGAAAAAGTGAAGAGTGAGTTAATGAATGAAAGTCGTGGCCTATCCAACTTCTGTGTCCAGGACCTTCCTCCCTGGTTACCCAGGTCCCTCAGTCATCCCCAGGGCTCTGAGCCACAGCAGAATTTTCTGCATATCTGGAGATGTTTGTTGGAGGCAGCGCTGGTGACACCCACTTGTGTGCCCAGCCTACCACACACTGTCACACACATCTGCACTAAGAGACACTGGCCTCTCATCTCTGGGTCTGACTAGAGTCCCCGCTGACCATGTGCACGACTCCGTGATAAATGAGTGACACACCCTGGAACAAAATTTCCAATTGTTTACAATCCAAGGATAAAGACCTTTTTTTTTTTTTTTTAATCAAAGATTCCAACCGTTAAATTCTGTATACAATTGCTGGAGCCGGGACCAGAGAAATAATAACTATGAGAGCTAACCCATCCTTTGGTTCTCCCTCCCTGGAGGCACTGCTGAATTTCAGGACACCAAAGCCTTCTGCTGATTGGCCTTCCTCAACCTGCCAAGGGATGCCTGGCTGTAGGTATGTGGCTACAGCCAGGCAGAGCTGCTGCCAATCTGGTTCCAGACACAAAGTTTCTAGAGCACTGGCTCTCAAGCTTCCTAATGTTGTGGCGACCCTTTAAGATAGTTCCTCTTTTTGTGGTAACCCACAGCCATAAAATTATTTTTGTTGCAGCTTTACAGCTTGCAGTTTTGCTGTTGTTATGAACTGTAATGTAAATATCTGTGTTTTCTGATGGACTCAGTCGACTGCTGTGAAAGGGTCCTTCAACCTCAAAGGAGTTTCAACTCACAGGTTGAGAAACACTGTTTTAGATGCTGCTTTCCTCCACAGAAAAAATATGGCCTGCGCTAGGTGTCAGGGACAAAAGTAGAGACTGTTTTCTGCCATCAATAGCTGCCTCATACTATAAGACAACAGTCTATATGGTGGGGAGGGAGGGCTAAGGTCATCGTTACATGACTGGAAATCCACAGGAGATTAGCCAACAGACCTCAGACTGTCACAAGAAGCTCTGCACCCTCAACATTCCTGATCAGATGCCTTAGAGTCTTATGGACCCTGCAGGGATATAACATGGGTGAGTACATGTGGTGTGTGTGGTATATGTGCAGATGTATGTCAATACATGTGTTGGTATATGCATGTGTGAGTACATATTTCTGAGTGTGTGTGTGCCTGTAAGCATGTGCATTTTCCTATGTGGTATATGGGTATTTCTGTGCATATGCGTATGGCATGTTCATACACATGCAAAAGTTTTGTGTAGAGATGCCTCGTCAAGGTCTAGACCTCTCCAGCCCACTATAGCTGCTCATCTAACTGTGGGGTACAACGGTTTCAAGGGCTGAGGATTCAATGTGCACATTTCCCCAGAGGAAACCAAAGGAGAGGGGTGGAGATATAAGCCCTCTTATTTCACCAAGTCATGATAGGCAGTGGAAACTCTGATGGCCAAAGTTAGCCATCTAAAAGGGCCTCTTGGGTGACTATGGGCCAGGTAGCTGGGCCGATGAATTCATCATATAACGGCGCTCCCATGGAACCCAAGTTTGCACAGTGAACTTTCATTCCTGACTTACTGGGAACTATGTGGCCTTTTTAAGTTAGGAGTTCAGGATATCTTGAAGATGCAGGGGTGTGGACAACCAAGCTGTCTCCTCTCCTTTCCAGCCTAGAATGAGGCTCATAATCCTCCAAACTTTTTCCCCTTATGGTCTTCCATGCTGGAGATGTTACCGTTACTGTTACCTGTCACATTTCTCCTGAGTGCTCTGCCAGGCCACTCTGAACCCCTTCATATGTCTATCTTCAATGTCACCTGTTGGAAGGAAACTTTCATTTTTAGACGCTAGTCTAGGAGTTGAGGATGGAGTCACAGAGATATTAATCAGTAGAGCAGGACTAGACCCCATGCTCAGCCATTCTCTCTGTCCCTCTCCCATCAGCTACTGTGATTCAAGGTCTTGTGCAGACATGTTCTGTCCTGAAGGGTGGTTTCCAGATGGACCTTAACTTAGGGAAGCCCAGATAATGGACTCAGAGTCTTCAGGATGTAGTCTTTCACTGACCAGCCTCCCCTGCAGCTGAAATGAGTCTGGGAGACCGGGAGAGCCCAGAGACTGAGTCTTCTAGAATGTGCCTGCTTTTCCTGGACCATGCTTGAGGGAGGAAAATGCTGTCTGTTACATCTGAGTAGATCCTGTCACCCAGCAAGAATCAGCTCTGTGACCACACAGCTATACCAGGGAACTTAGGAACCAAGTCTCCTAGATGATTCAAAACCCAGTACAGTTGGCCATCAAGATTGACCATCAGAATGTCCCTTTTATAGGATGGGTTTTCTTTAGTCCCTCAATGACATAACCATGTATGTCCATATGCTGATCTGTACCTGGCCCAGTCCCATAGACTGGGTAGATGCATACACACACAGGTGTGGAGAAAGCTGGGACTCTTCTTTCTGCTGTTGAAGTGGACTAGGACCTCATCTGTGATGGCCATGCCGGGGCCAAGGGGAGAGGAGGCCACCTCTTCTTATTTGTTATCCTGAAATGATTGGGATTGTCCTGAGGTTGTTTATTTGTCTTTTTTATTGATTGACAGTTATATACATGTATATATAATTTGTTCTGTTTACTCTCAACCCCGACTCTCTCTTCCTCCCACTTCTGTTATCCCTCCTGCCTTTTTACAAGTCTCTTTCCCACACCTAAACCTTTTTGTTTATCTAGGACCCACTGATTTAACCAGGGCCATCTGTATGACCTCAGGTTTGGAGCTGTCCGCTGTAGCCTAGGCGGCTCACCGCTTGCATACAGCTGGAGACAATAACTCTCCCTTCCCCCAGAATCTATCTGTTGCCAATAGTTCAGCAGAGCAGAGCAACTCCTGAGCCCCTCCTTGATCCACGATTGACTGATTGTTTACTTTTCAAAAAGACCTTTCTCTAGAGTGGGGGGGGGGAACCTCAGACCCTTCCAGCTGCGGCCAGCGGCTTTACACACAAAGCTGTACCTGCTGTGAAAAATCTGAGGGTATTTATTTAGCTTGATTACATACATACAGGTGTCTGGTACGGGGAGATTTATTGAATTTTTAACTGTCAGTTAAAATAGAGAGTATTGAACTTTCTATTTCGGTAGCCTTTCTGAGCAAGGTCAATACTGTGTTATTTTAGTCTGGAGCTGAAGGTTGGTGGCGTCTGTCACCTGTCACCCTCCAGTTGATATTCATAACCTACACAATTCTCTGCCTGTCAGAGAAGCAAGAGCAACACGTGTCCTCTGCTTCCTCTGTGTCCTCCGATATGGTGGGGATAAGAAAGAGGCCAGGTCAGGAGGGACATCAGCCAGGAAGGGAGCTGCACAGATGGGACCCTGTGCTTAAAGTACACACCATTGAGGGTCACCTGTCTGTCCTACAGCGGAGGTCTTCTCCTGGCTCTTTGGCCAGCACTGTGGCCAAAAGAGGGTGCCGCCTGTGTGTCGACCCACGGGAGTGTGCTTGGTCTGCTGTGGTTGAATGGACTTCGGTGATTCTGTCAGTCTTGTATGGACCCTTCTTTATGAGGGATGATTATACCACGACACTTGGTGCATGGCTCCTGTCCTCTCACTGTTGGTCTGTCCCAGGCACGCCTAGCAGGACTTCAGCATCTGGGAAGATGTCCAGAAGAAGAGGTCTGAGGTACCAGGCCCTTGAGAGTGCAAAGTCCAGAGAAGGAAAAGCTGAGGACTCAGGGGGACTTAGCGCTGGCCACTGGGGTTTGGCATGATGGGCACACCCTGGGTAATAGATTTGATCCAGAAGAGGACCCAGGGAAGGGTGGCTGTCAAGCCATAGACAGAAATTCTGCCTGGGATGCATCAACAAGCTGTGAGGCTCCTGAGAAGCACAACATGAGACAGAAATTGAGGTGAGCCCTGGGGAAGGTTATGACAACCCACCATGCCCAGGAAAACAAACCCTGGTGATGCTTTGCAAACTGTGGCCTCCTGTCCCAGAGCACCCTCTCAGCAGCAAAGACCATCGACTGAGGCTATACCTTCCTCTATTATCAGGGACTGTGAGTTTGCTCATGGGGATACCAGAGGGTGGAAAGGTGGCTCTTAAAAGGGACTGTGCAAAACTGGCGTCCAAGCTAGAAAAAGGAGAAAGAAAAAGAGAGGGTTAGGGTCAATACCTCCAGGGACCCATGCCTCCCAGGGTCTGGTGCCTCTTTAGAAAATTGGGGCCAAGGAACATTTCATTTAATGTGGGAGGCGTAAGGAGGTCTGGACCTCTACAGCCCAGTGTCAGTCAGTCTGTCCTCTAAGTGTCCATGTTAGACAGCTTAGGTGTCTGCAGTCCAACCAATCCAAGCTGAACTCGAAATCTGGCAGCTGTGGATCTGAGTTCACCTGTAGCTCTCAGACACCCAGAGCCCTGTATCAGACAGTCTCCCTGGGAGCTCCTGAGATAGGAATAGTCATGATTCCCTGTCATTTTGATTTAAATTAAACCTCAAGCTCTTAATCCGGGCTTGAGTGGCATGGATGCTCTGTGGTCCTTGGACTTGGCCTTCTGCAAAAGTATAGTGAGGCAGAAGCCACGCACCTGGGCTTCCAGGAACCTGTTCTTGTGCTAAAAATGATTATCAGTTGCAGGGGCACATGAGGACTCTCTGTTTAATGTTTTATGTAATTTTTGAAGTCAAGTTTAAGTATAAAATTGAGCAGAGTGACAAGACAGGGAAACCATGCACGGGGGAGAGAAGCCTGCAGACACATTGTACCTGCACTGTGAAGTGAGAAAACGGCAGGGTATAATCATGGACAAGGGGAAAGTTCCAGGAATCAGCAAACAGGGGCCTGCACCACTCCCCTAAGACCCCACTTCCTCCTGAAAGCTCCCCAAAGAGCACCTCCAACTATGCATCGAGTGTGTAACTTACGAACCTGTGGGAAATAACTCTCTCACATCTGTGGCCGGGAGCCTTATCAGTTGAGCTATCCAACCATTCTAAAGGGAAACAATTCTCATTTAAGCTGTATCGTTAGGGCTGGAGAAGACCTGTGACTACCATGCCTTCCAATTCACTTCTTCTCTGCTCCACCAGTACATGTGATCCTACTGAACATGGCTTGTCCCCCACTAGGAGACAGAAGGTCTGTGGGACCCTGGCATAGATGCTGAGCACAACCTACTCATAGGCACAGCACATCTGGGCTGGCTGGTCTCTTCCTCCTTGGAGTTCAGACCCTTATATGGGGTTGGGGGTCGGAGTTCTAAGCACTATTCAGTAGTTGTTAGCATTTAGGGAGCTCTGCCTCTGGCTCCTGTGATAGCAAGATTCCTCAGCCTGAGGAACCTATCATTTCCTTTCTCCTCCAGGACCCGTAATGGACTCAGCTCAGCAGTTGGACACAGTAATGAGGGTCATGGCTGCCAGCCTAGGGTGACTGCCAAAGGACTCATGAAGTGAGTCCTTTGTAGTGTAAAGGTCACAGAGATGCTAACCTTTGCAATGCACAAAGGAGACAAAAGCTGCCCTCCCCATATGGTCCATCCAGCTCAACGGGCCAACAGCTGCATCCAGCCTTTTGAAAACACAGACCCACAGCTCCAGCCTGCCACCCCAAAAGCTTCTAATGAGGATGGGGGTGGTTTGGGGGAGGGCTGAGACATCTGAGCTCTCTGCTGTGTGGCCTGCTTCAGAGTTCTCTGCCTGGAAAGGTGGCTGGAACTGGGGGATGACTCCAATATCACAGCCTCTCCAGGGTAATGGGTTCAGAGCAGAGCAATGTGTCCAGATCCCAGAGAATCCCTCCCTGCAGGGAATCCCCAGGCTGCTGCAGCCCCCTTATGCTCTCCATGCATCCTGTTCCAGGCACCTCAGGTCTGGAACGCTCTGATGGTGCTGCTTGTCACTGCTGTGAGCCACTGATCACGTGTCCCTATGGCCTGGAGCCCGTGTAACCTCCTTGCCCTCAGCAAACCTGTTTACCCTTCAGGACCATAGCAAAAACCTTTGGAGGTTTCTGAGCACTGCCCACTCCTCTACTCTCCATAGTCACTCTTAATGTCTGGTGGCTCCCTGTGGCTTCCAATCTAAAGAGGAGGCTTCAGTTGCAAATTCCACACCCATCACCCTTCATACCCAGTAACTGATGACATGAAGAGTGGTGATGGATCCCTAAACAAGCTGTTGGCTGATCTAATGACAGTCTCTTCAGCCTCAAGCTGGCCCATTGTGGGAAGGTCTCATACTGGTCTTAAACCCAGGAGCATTCTTGGCTCTTATGTTCCTGTAAGAAAAAGAGAAGAATTCACACTGAACAGTGTAGCTCACTGAGCAGTCAGTTGCTTAATTGAAGCAAGCACGGGTGCAAGAATATGTTCCCGAAAAAGAATGAGTCAAGCTGAGTAATTGCCCCCATCCCAGCAGGCATGGGTCTTATAGCTTTCTTTCCCTGTCACCCCCTCTCGTGTACCTCCCCAAGGGCGGGCTCTTCTAGGAAAGGGTCCTGTTTTTCTCAAAAGCCCATTTTACCCAGAATTCAATCTGATATAATTAGATGTTTAAGATGCAAGAATAGTATTGGGGCTTAAGTTCCCCCAAAGTTGAAAAGTTCAGTAGCGGGGGAAGAAAGGGCACTCTCTGATGCTCCCTGGAGAGGAAGTCCCTGAGGCCAGTTTGAGCCAAAGCTGCTAGTTGACCATAATCTCTTTTTGTTCTCTTTGGCCTGTTGTTGTTGTTGTTTATTTGTTTGATTTTTGGGGAGGTGTCATTGATAAGCCTCTCCCAGAGCTAACCTCCTGCCTAACAGACCAGCTATGCTGTTCTGTGATAGCAATCCTTCTCTGTTAACTGAGAACACAAGAGCTCTCATGCCTAGCACCACACTACAGGGAAGAAAGAAGCCTCAGAGGCATTAAAGGCAGTGGTCTCCAGGTAGACACAGGGGCAGCCAGGGAAGCTAGGGAAGCCAGCTGAGTCTTCCTGTGGGAGACACCTGGATGCCCCTTGGAGATTAGGAAGGAGGTGGGGAGGAGGCAGAGGGAAGAAACAGGAAAGAGGAATCTGTGGTTATGAGTGTGGTTGGTCCCCTGGGAGATGAGGGATGGGATACAGGAATCTGCAGCGAGGTCCTTATCCTCACATGATGAGCAAGCTGTGGTATGTGTGGATACCGCTCAGCACCCCAATGCCAGTCCTTCTGGCCTCTCAGGCAAAGGGCAGTGTTTGCTGAATATGAACAGGCCCTCTGAACCCTTTCTGGAGCCGGGCTGCAAATTTCTCTCCACAAGTAGGAGGACTGCCAACCCACTGCCTTGCTCTCTCCTGGCAATTATTTTAAGCCTTGTCAATCAAAGTCTTGAAAGACAGAAAGCCAATCACATATATAATTATTAGTAAAATGAGTTTGAACTTCTATTAGCACTTCTTCTTCTTCAAATTGCCTATTTACACCCTTCATTAATTTTGCATTTTCCTATCACAATGTGTCCTCTTTGTTTTTAGGAGCGCCTTAGTCCTTGATGAGTGTTGGACTTGGGGGTTCTGAGCTTTCTGGGAGCTTTTCCTTCAGCTGCAGCCAGTAGACCCATCCTTGCTATTAATGCCCTTGGGCACAGGGGCCTTTTGGAACCTGATGGTTTGTTTGTACATCAAAGGAGTCAGTTTCCCTCAGGGAACAAGTATTGTTCCCTGCCACACACATGAGGATTGAAGGTCCTGGTCTATGGAGTACACACTTTGGGGACTTGGCTGTAGCCTTCACACAGAGCTGGTACCTGTGAGATCCATGAGTAGAAAAGCCACGGCCTCAAACGCGTGGGGAGCACCCTGCCTCCCACCGACTGGCTCCTGGTTTTTGTCTCCTCAGTGACTATTGCATGAAATAAGACGCTACACTAACAAAAGGTGGTTGTGACAGATAGCTGGATCAAAAAGAAATAAAGAAAAACCAGTCACTTTCCTCCTTTCCTGACAAGTTGTTATCTTGGGATGGGCAATAATCTGTTACTCAGAACCAGGCATGTAAGTTACGCAGTATGCACACAACAGGACAAGAAGGGGACAGATCCCCCAGGGGGAACAAATACAAAATTGTGCTGAGTGCTGAGAGAGACTCTTAACTAATAAAAAAAAAAATGCTTTTGGTCTGGTAAGAAAAGTCAGCAAAATAAAAATGTTTTTTTTTTTTTTCTGTAGCATTTTCTCTAATCAAAATATAAAGATGTTTTAAATAGCTTCAGAATGGGCTTTCCCTGACACACACCATGGATAATTTAAAATTTTTCTTACCTGAGAACATGCTTACAAAGGCTGACAGAGAGGGAACACATACATCCACTGTCAAATATCAGAGGTTAACACAGAGTGGCAGAAAACAGAACAGTAAGGCTGTGACCCGGGCACCAATAAACACATGACCGAAAGAGCAGAGAGCTCTGAAACAGTGTGTTATGTTACAGAAACTCTGATAATGATGGAGGGGGAGGTCCTGTTTTCAGAGAAAACATTGGTATTTATGTAACCAGCCAAAGCTTGTCATAAAAAAAAAAAACATTCTTGCCTCACATCTGTGTTGAGGTCTATCATGGATCAACTATGTAAAAGCAAAATACAGGAAAAGACAATCTCAATAAAATTTAGAATAATATCTTGTAACTTTGGAGTGAGGGGATTCCTCATAGAGAACTCAGAGGCTGTATTTGAGAATAAAGAGAAATTACCTTACACAAATGTGGTGGTTTGAATAGGAATAGCCCCCATAGACTCATTTCTTGAATGTTTGGCCAACAGGTAGTGGCCTTGTTGGAGTAAGTATGGCTTTGTTGGAAAAACTGTGTCACTTGGGGGGGGGGGGCAGCTTTGAGGTCTCAGATGCTCAAGCCATGCCCAGTGTGGTAATTCTCTTCTTGCTGCCTGCCGATCTATATGCAGCTCCTTCTCTAGCACCATGGCTGCTTCATGCGCCATGCTTCCTTCCATGACAATATCGGACTAAACCTCTGAACTATAAGCCATCCCCAATTAAATGCTTTCCTTTATAACAGTTGCCATGGTCATGCTGTTTTTATTTATTTATTTTTTAAGCACAGTAACACCCCATAACTAAGACAACAAAACTCTAAAAATGCCGAACATCAAACATTATAATAATAAGCTCCAATGTCTGACAGCAACTCAGGGAAATCTGCCGCATCTAACCATGAAGAGCTGAGGAAGTTCAAGGCACTCTGGGAAACAGACAAGCATCCTGGTAGAATAGTTAGTACCAGGTCCTAGACAGAACTTAATGACTAGGAAATGGGACTAGAGCGATGGCTAAGCAGTCAAGAGCACTGGCTGCCCTTCAGAGGACTGGAGTTAGGCTCCCAGCACCCATGTGGCAGCTCACAACCGTCTGCAACTTCAGTTACAAGGGATCCATCTAACGCCTTCTTTTGGCCTCTGTGAGCATTGTACTCCTGTGTGACCCATATGTGTGTGTGTTTATACCACATGCCTAATAATCAAATCCACTCAGTGCCTCAGAAGGCCCTTCTCCTGTTTGTCCTAGGGTAGGTCCACAGGGCACAGGTATATCTTCCTTGAAAAGTCTATTGATGAGTGAGCCAGCCAGGGCTGCAGGTAGAAGTGCAGAGCTGTGCAATTCAATGGAAGCCTTCAGATGTGAGTTTCTTCTCTGTATAACATTTGCTCCACAGCCAATAGCAGAACACATCCCTCTTCTATTGCTTAAACTACATGTTATTTTGAGCTACAGTTGCTGCCGCCTCCCAAAGGTTGGTGGAGGCTTGCAGGGTGAGTCCTTTGCAAGTCATACCAGATAGAGTGATGTGGCCTCCAAAGTGACCTCCTTGGTCACTTTGAGAGAACTTGGTCACTAAGAGAGAACAGCTTAGTTCCCTTTTTTTTCTAGGCCAGGTGAAGGCAGATAGGTTGGTTGCTTAGGATCATTCTTAGACCATCTTCGCAGAGCCCACATTTAAATCTCATCCTTGTAGGGAATGGCAGAGAAGAGAAGAACTGAAGAGAACTATCTCTTGACTTGATTGTGATGAAGAGAAGTAGCAATGAGAAGGCTTTGTTTCCTCTCTGTGATTATGACTAACAGGGGATGAAGACTAAAGATCCATCCTCCTCAGCTAACAGGCTTCACACAGTACCCACAGGACCAGGAGAATGAAGTCCATGGGCATGAGGGAAGCAGGGACCTCCTTGTGAATGCCAGGGACTCTCAGCAAGGACTCTAGCTGCATGCAACAGCCATGAAGGGAGGAGGCTCATGGCCTATGTTTCCAGGTTTATCTGTGCATTCATCAAACATCCAGGTGATGCTAGTCACATGGGAGGCAGGGAACTGATCCCTGCAATTTGAGGCTGATATGTAAAACACTATCATGTAGGGACTTACTTAATGTTATTTCAGCGATCATGATGATGAAATTCACTCAAGTGATTTGTAGGTGAGGCTCTGGAATCACAGCCAATAGAGACTGCTTCCCTTGGATGGGGAACCTCGGAGAAGGTACAATGTCAGTTGCATGTATGAGGCAGGAGAAAGGCACTCGTGGGCAGGGCCCTGTGGATTTAGTCCCTGCCTTGAGCTGCATGTGAAGGATAAAAGCGGTAGGACTATCGAGATTTTTTTACACCCACAGTGTGTGTAGCATGGATAGATATCTATGTAGCTTGTCTATGTAGATAGGCTCATGACATTGAGGAGCCCTCCAGGAAGAAATCAAGAGTGGAAGATAACTGTGGGTGGACCCTATATTTCAGTTGAGTTTTCTGCTTCCCACTTGCCAGAGGCTGACCCATTGGGGAGACATGGCCATGGCCCTGTCTGTTAAGCATGAGTAGAATGGCTATAGGATCTGTTTGGGATGGGTCGACCTCTACCAAACTACTACCGAGGTCCTCCAGGAACCCTAGTCATACTTACTTCTGAGCTGACAGGATAATAGAAGCAGTCCACTCTATACTCTAGGTCCTACCCACACAGCCACAAACTTTCTAAATGTGAACAGATGGGTCATTTGTTTCCTGCTGAGTCACAACCTATCCCAGCAATGAGAGAGGTCCTTCAGAGCCATGGGTTACACTACCCTTACAAGGACAACAGGTCAACCAAATCAAAGTACTGAAATTTATGGGGATAACCTGCCTGCTGATCCTGCTGGAGATTGTCTTCCTGGGGACAGGCCATCAAGACATCAAGTGTAGTAAGATAAACACCAAGGCCGGCATGAGGTAGACTGCATGGCCTGTGGTTTTAGCTGTTCTGAGCTCCACTATCAATGCCCAGCTCAGGGTTACACAGGTCAGATGTTCTGCTCATTGTACCAGATACCAGCTAAGTGGGCTCTGCCCAGATCCATCTTCTCTGCCAGCTCTACATCTGGGCTTCCACAACCCCATGC
The DNA here is from genome assembly GCF_030254825.1 of Meriones unguiculatus. Taxonomy (NCBI): domain Eukaryota; kingdom Metazoa; phylum Chordata; class Mammalia; order Rodentia; family Muridae; genus Meriones; species Meriones unguiculatus. Next base: position 14,366,613 of record NC_083356.1, read on the forward strand.
CCAGGAGCTATCTCCTCTCTGATGTCATTGTGAAAACCCACTTTGACCTCTGGCAGTCTAGACAGCTAGATGAATGGTCTGCCTCCTAGTGTCCACATCCCTGCTGTGAACAATCCACAGTACCCACATCTTGCCTTACCGCCCACGGAATCTGGCAGAAAATGGGACAACTGAGTGCGCTTGGGCTCTCCTGAGTCTCACTTAGCCATGTAGAAGGCTTCACTGGCACAGCCCCAGGGGGGCTCACACTTGCTCTAGCAACCTCAGAAGCTAGAGGAGAAACACTTGCTCCTGTTAGAAGCCATTCAGCTTCAGGGGCTGAGGTTCATTAAACAGTGACATACAATAATATCAGCAAGATTTGGTTTAGAGTCCACGTCTCAGTAAAATATCTGCAGATTTTATGCTTAGTAAAAATTCCTTTTTGAACTTTTAATTTGATTTATCCTGCACAAGTATTACTAACATTATACTATCTCTTCTTGAAACACTAACAGTATCAAGTTGGACATTGAGTTAGATGCTGCAATGCTAGCGCCCCTGGCTGTGGTGCTCTTGCTATCCTGCAGCTAAGAGACTTCTGCTCAGAGCCCATGCCTGGACTGTGGCTCCTTGCCCTGTGAGGGCACAAAGCCCTAGGCACCCAGGGTGCTGTCAGTTCATTTCAAATCTTGAAGAAATCATCACTTTCTGCTCATAAAGATATTGACCTGCTTTATTGTTGTTCTTTGGGGAAATAAGCTGCTTGTCTCCAAAAAAAAAAAAAAGAAAAGAGGGGGTGGGGCTGAAGAAGTTTGGTGAAGTCAGACTCACTTCACATTACCTTAGAGAAAAGCACAGAAGGTCTGGGCTTCCTGAGTGCAGGGGTATGCATGCCTGGTGTCTGCGGTGTGCATGTGAGGTATGTCATGGTGTGTGTGGGAGAGAGATATGTGATCACAGGGCAGGGGTGTGTACAGTGTGCGATAGTGGGGCTCATGTGTGCAATGTATGTGAGGTGTGTGCTACAAGTGAGGTGGTATGATTACATATGATGATGTCTGTGCTGGGTGTATGGAGGACATGTTCCACACATGTGCCGTATCATGTGGTATGTGACATATGTAATATGTACTTGTGGCAAGCCGTGGAGGGACTTATTGTGTGGTTCATATGCCATGTGACTTTATGGTACATTTGCATATATCACTTGTGATTGGTATATGTGTGGAATATATCGTGTTGTGTGGTATGTGTCATGTGTTTGGGTGTTCTAGAAGATGCTCTGCAGAAGCTGAGCCACATCCCTTGACTCTGCCCTTCATCATTCTCTTTATCATCCCCACCCGGGCCTGATCTTCTCTAGCTCTCAAGGCTTCTCTCCTTGATCAGTTCAGGATAGCACTTCTCATATATGCTGGAGCGAAAGAAAGTGATAAAATTGAACATATTTAGGCATGCATACTTATCCTCAGGCTTAACTGAGCTCTCAGAGAGATGCAGAGGACTCGGTCAGACTCCAGAGCTACAGCTGAGAGCAGGGTTCATGCTGGGACCCTTCTGGCAGCTCACTCTCCTACCTTCCTTTTTCCTGACCCCTGTCTGCTCTTCCCTGCTCACGGTTCTGAAACTGCAGCTAAGGCTTTACAGCTCATCTTCTTTTATCCCCGTGCTTTTTTCTCTGTACTTTGTCTAAAGCCTTCGGTCCCTCTGCCCCAGGAGATGGCCTTTCATTATAGCATCTTTACTCTAACTTTTCTGTTATTTCTTCGACCTTTTTGTGTTCTAGCACTGAGCTTCTTGCTCAGACAAGTCTGTGACTTCTCCATAGCCCATACTATTTGCCTTAAGTGTATTTGCCATGTGAACTTATACATGTTCACATCTTACCTTGTTCTAGTACCTGCTGCACTAATTTCATCATTCCGATTTCTCCCCTTATATCCTGAAGGCTCTTCATTGTTCCATCTCCATGCAGATGGGGTGTCTCCTCATCTCTGGAGACAGTTGTCCTCAATGGACAAACCAGGGTGTCATGTCTTTGGTGCTTCGCTCTCCTCAGGCTCCCCAATGAACGCTGAGCTCTTTGCTTGGTTTAATGATCCTGGCTTCTGCCTCTCATAATGGGTGTTTCCCAGGGATGCAGGATACAGCCCAAAATGTGCATGTGTGACCAGAGGATTCCATGTGCTAACCAGGAGCTCCAGCTGGCAGTAAGCCTCCCTTACCACTGGCCTTAAATGGTGGAATAAAGATTAAGCCACCTGGCCATCTTAGTAAGCCACACTTGGGGACTTACTACAGAGAAGGTTCAGAGTATAAATCCAACCACAGCACAGGAAATCCAAGTCCGAACAAGTTGAGGACTTGTCCGTTTACCTGGATACTTCCTTGGTCCATTCAGGCATTGCCTTTTAGGCGTGTCCTTCCTTAGTCCACTGTGGGGTATGCAGAGGATGAATTCCTCCACTAAGAGTTCCTCTGGAGGACTTGCAGCCACCTCATGCCCATGCCTCTGGAACTGCATCCACACATGTCTCCTCTTGCTTCCAGTTCCTGGGATTCTCTAGTGTCCGTGGCTCCAGCAACTCATTATAAAGCCTGTTTATGTCTTAGGGAATCTGTTGCTTGCAGCCTCCTGTGCTCCTAACTTTTCCCAGACTTCTTCCTACCAGCATCTCTGCTATCCTTGTGGTTTGCATACTCTCTCTTCCTTGTTTTTTTTTTTTTTTTTTTTTTTTTTTTTTTAGGACACTTAGGAGAGAAAATAGAGTCCCACTGTAATTCACAAGTGTTACAAGCCACTGCCTCCATGTGTTTGGTACTCAGTTGTGATTACCCATGACCAAGATGCTGGCACAGTGGACTGGGTCATGCCCAGCTCTATTTTAGACAGGTGTTTTCTATACAAAGAGGACCACAGTTCTCAAAGTAAAGAAGGCCTCACTTCAGATCATTTCCTCAGAAGTCCTTCTGTACTATCAAATGATGTGTGAGTATCACCATTTGGTGTACGTTAGTATTGTAGGAAGGACACAGTTGATTTTTCTTTTACAAATGATGATAGTGACAACAACAGTGATGATGGTAATGCTGCTGACGGGGTCGTTAGGGTGCTGGTGATAAAGATGATGATATGGAGGGACATGGCGATGGTGATGGTTTTGTGCTGAAGGTGATGACAGTGGTGGTGATATTGACAGTTATAGTTGTGTGGTAAGGATGAGGATATTTATGGTGACTGTGAGGCTGATGGTAGTGAGGGGGGTGAGGATGATGGGAGATGATCATTATGATAGTGATATGTGATAATGGTGCAGATGTTGGTAGTTATGATAAAGGTGGTGGTAGTGGTGAGGATAAATAAAATGATCCACATCACAATGATGTCCCATCACAATGGTATTTGTATGATCTGCATCACAATGACAGTAATGGTGGTTGTATGATGGTGATGATGAAAGTGATATTGGATCTTGTCCTGGCTAGTTTTATATCAAGTTCAAGCTACAGTCATGAGAGAGGAGGGGGCCACAACTGAGAAAATGCCTCCATACAATTAGACTGGAGGCAAGCCTGTGGGGCATTTTCTTAATTAGTGATTGAGGTAGGAGGGCTCAGCCCATTGTGGGCGGGGCCACTAGTGTGTTGGTGGTCCTGGGTTCTATAACAAAGCAGGCTGAGCAAGCACATGGAACAAACTAGTAAGCAATGCTCCTCCATGGCCTCTGCAACAGTTCCTGCCTCCAGACTTCCATCCTGCTTGAGTTCCTGTCCTGACGTCATTCAGTGATGAATTGTGATGTGGAAGTATAAGTCAGATAAACCCTTTTCTCCTAAGTTGCTTTTTGGTCATGGTGTTTCATCACAGCAATAGTAACCATGACTAAGTCAGATGGGGTAGAATTGATAGTGTTGATAGTATTATTGGTGGTAAGAATGATGGTGATATAATGCTGCTGCTGCTGATTATGATGATGGTGGTGGTGGTGGTGATGATGGTGATGCTGATGGAGATGGTGATCGTGAGGGTGATGTTGACAGTGATGGTGGTGAGGGTGATGATGATGGGTAATATTGATGGTGGTAAGGATGAGGATGATGAGGATCATGATGATGCTAATGGTGGTTATGTGATAATGGTGAAGATGTTGATGGTGATGACAATTCTAAGTATAGTGGTAGTGAGAGTAATGAGGAATGAAGGTTGTGATAACGATGGTGGGTATGATGACATTAATGTTAATGCTCACTGGACAATGGGTGGGCGTGTTCCGAGAGGTCATTACATCCTTCAATGTAAGCAAAACTAGCCTCCCTGACAGATGACACTATAGTTAAAGCTCAGCAGGGAGACATATTTCACCTGAGATCAAATCAGAAAAGGCAATAATCCAAGGCTCACTACCAGATGTCACATGACAACACTTAGCTCTCCATGGTAGCCTGGTCCCTAGTGCATACTGTACTTCTGTTGAGGTTCTCTGGGGCCAATTATGCTGTTCTTCCTTGGAGTGAAGTATGGCTCAGCAAGAGAGTGTCACAGAGGCGCCTGCCTGTCATTCCCTCCCATAGCAGCTCTTGGCCCTGGTTTCCCCTAAGCCCATTCCAGTGAGTTATTTCACTTCTTTATTTTTAATATTAATTACAATTTATTTACTTTGTGTCCCTTCTACAGAAAATGCTGGATGCTGGGACTGGGATCTGCCCATAGGCATTCATGCTGCTAGGTGGCACAATATCTCATGAGTTGGCAAGAGCCAGGCGCTGTGAGGTAGAACATCTCCAGCCAGGTTTCCGGATGAAATCGAGGTCTGCCATGTCTGAGCAGTGTCTCTCCACTGGAGACCACTGGTCAGAAAGACGTAGGTGATTTATATCAAGCGAAAGCTTTGTCAGGAGGCAGAGCTGGAGTGCCAAGGCTGCACAAGTGCCAGAGTTCATTTGGTCCTGTTGTTTACACAATTGGGGATAACTGGGGAAGGAGGAGGGCGCTTCAGACAACTGCAATGGTCAGAGCTTCAGTGCTCCAAAGTGATAGAATTATGTTCAGACCTTAATTTCATCTGTCTCCTCTCACCTCAGACAGAAGGCAGAAACAACCACAAGAGTGCTGTTCCTCGAAGAGCAGGCAACAGAGGCCATGTCAGAAACAGCCCCTGATACTCTTACTAGGGAGCCTACAGGGAGATTGAGCTGCCTATTGGCTATATCTGAGCATGGGGTCTAGGTCCTCACTACGTATGGTCCTTGGTTGGTGCACTAGTCTCTGCAGGGCACCCAGGCCCAGCATTTGTTGGCTCTGTTGGTCTCTTTGTGGAGCTCCTGTCTCCTCTAGGTCCTTTAATCCCGTACTTTTCCATAAGACTCTCTGTGCTCTGCCCAAAGTTTGGCAGTGGGTATCAGCATCAGCTTCGATCCCCTGGTGGGTGGAGTCTTTCAGAGGACATCTTGGTAGGCTCCTGTCCTTTCCCCCTGGTGTGGTGGCCTAGCCAAGCCACAGAGGAAGAGGATGCAGGCAATTCTGATGAGACTTGGTAGGCTGGGGTCAGTTGGTAGGGAAGGAAGGCTCCCCCTTACTGAGGACTAGGGAAAGAGAAGGGGAGAGAGGAAGAGAGGGTAGGACAGGGAGGAGAGAAGGAGGGGGCTAAAATCTAGGTGGATGTAGAGTGAATAAATTTAAAAAAAATTAATTTACATTTTTTAAAAGTTCTGTTTCTCGTATGTGTGGCCTGGGGACCAACATGAATGCTGGGGCAGCTCTACTCAGTGCTGGCAACAGTGAAAACCAGAAAGAGTGGAGTCAGGCCAGTGTTCCATGGCCCATACAGAGCTCCATGGCTCCCACGTTCACCTCATGGTTCTCCTTCACTCTAAGCTTTGCTTGATTTTGTTCCCCAAGTCCTGCTCAGGTTGCCTCCCAGGGTTCTTTTTATTCTACTGTCGCTCAAGTCTCACTCAGCATAGCCACAGTGTCCTTAAGATTAGGCTGGCATCCCTCATCTTTCTCAAAGCCATCCTTCTTGTCCATCCAGTAGCTCTGCTGGGTCCTGTCCTCTAACCCCATGTCTATACCACCCTACCCCATCTCACCCCACCTCATACCTCCACCTTAAACATTGACTACATGGTCTGGCTGTGTAAATGTGAGCCCAAAACATGCAATACATGTTTGCTGAGTGGGAGACAGGGCTAATCACATTTCCACAGAGCAAGGATCAGAGACAGAACACGACAGGATCATTCCAGGAAAAGGGATACCTCAGGAGGCAGTGAGAGTGAGCTCCCAGGTGTGTGCACAGAGGTCAAGGCTTTATAAGTACTCCTGCTGTCCTGGTGTGTATCAGGAAAAGGCTTTCCCAAAGACGTCTATCTTCTTTAGTTTCCATTGCTACAATGAAGCACTTTTTAACTGAATAGCTTCCTAAGGAGAAGAGGTTTAACTCAGAGGCCACACTGTGTCTTGCCACTGCCAAGATGGTTCAGGGCATTACATAGTGAGAGGCAGGCAGAATTTTCTCTTGCTCTCTCTCCCCTTACAAAGCCACCTAGATTCAGTCACAGACTCTACCCTGATGACCTTATACAACTCCATTCAACTTCAAAGCCCTGCCTCCAAACCCAAAGGTCAGACAATGATTCTCCTGTCATCATGTCCAACCCTAGAGATGAAAATGTCAGTACCCAGGGGGAATGCCCATGTGCCAACCCAAGGAGCCTAGGACTATGGCCTTATATATCAAAAAGCAGTTGTTGATGCTGTGACTCCCAAAGGTGACCAGAGAACAGGGCATCTTCCTTGTCTTTAGGCTTGTAGACAAACATGTCCTCTGTCATTATCAACTGTGATTGGGATAGTATCAAAAGTCAGGACCTGCAAAGCCAGCTGCCCAAGGTGGGCCAGGGCACAGGATTCTGACTTCAGGCTGGGCCTAGCCTCTGAGATGAGTCCTTCTTCATCCAGTCAAGGCTGGCAAGGACCTGCTCTCATCCATCGCTACCATGGGCCATCACAGATGTCACACACCCAGCAATTTTCTAAAGCTATTGGCTGGCACTAAGTGCTACAGTTGTAGGAGAGCACCCAGCGCAAACATAGACATGGCATGCCACAGCTGACACCTGGCTCCTGCCTGATACAGGTAAACAGACTCCCCTGTGTTTTCATGGTTTTGAACTTAGGAGCTTCAAGTGTCCATTAGAGTTGGAAGTGTGGGTGAGCGCTCCATGCTGGGTGCTCTGTGCTGTTGAAAACGGGCTCCAGCACAAAGCACTTACACAAAGAATGCTAGTAAGGTAATTTATCCTCTGGTAAAGTGAAAAAGAGGAAAAGAGAGAAAACATCAAAACCATGTGAATGTCCCCCAATAGCTTCCTGAGGCCAACTGCACCGTGCCTCAATCAATTAGTAACCCCACGGTGTGCTACTCAAAGTTTCTAGGGAGCGCTTTCGATGGTCTCACCACAGAAATGGAAACGTTTGAGGTAATGAATATGCTCATGAGCTTCGACTTACTCTTCCACATTTAGCCACAAGCTGTAACTTTCTCTTTGTGTGCCGCAAAACATAAGCTACTGTAGTTTACCCATTTACAGTGAGCAGGGGCTGGAGACTGGAAGGTCAAGGTTGAAATATGAAAGCAGCCAGTTTGCAGAGGGACTCTGGAAGCTATTCCTCACCTGGGCCTTGTGTAACTAACAGAGAATGCTTGAGAGAGAAAATCCTGGGATATACAACCCCGGGAGAGGCAGGTGATATGAAGACATCCTATAAGGGGCTACACACCTTACCATCCAGCACTTGAGCACCTTCCTCAGCTCAGCTGCCCTCTCCCTTTCTTGGGAACAGCTTTCCTTTCTCGATAAATTGTCATCTCTACCTCCAAACATGTGACAATGTTGCAGTGTTTTCTTCTGGGGCCCAAGAGCGGGGAACCAGGTATCCTGTAACCTTGGATCCTGAGCCTGGCATTAGCATATTTCTCTTTTTCCTTTGATCTCTTTGTGGTTACCAGCCTAAAGCCTAAGCCTAAGCCCTGATGCTCTGCACTTCCTCATTCTCTTCAGGTACACCACACAGCTGCTTGCTGACCACCATTGCTGAGCACATTGGTTTCCTTGGCTCCTGAATGAAAAAGGCATGATGTTGTATCTTCCATTTCTCCGTCTCCATCTACCTGGAAGCTTCTGAGATTTCTGTCCTCCTGCCCAATTTTCCACACAAACTATAACAAAATCTCCTGCAAAGCTTCCTTCTGAGTCTATTTTAGAATTGTTTTATTGAGATTAAGAATCCAAAAGAGACCCCCAATCTTTCTGGAACATGATTGTTTATAAAGAAGTATGCAATGGTTCTAGAGAAGCAGTTCTCAACCTGTGGGTGACAACCCCTTGATGGGAGCAGGGGCGTCAAATTACATTTTTACAGGGTCGCATATCAAAAATTACATTACAATTCATAACAGCAGCAAAATTATAGGTATGAAGTAGCAACAAAAATGATTTTTTTTTTTATGGTTGGAGGGGTCACCACAACATGAGGAACTGTATTTAAAGGTTGTGGCACCAGGAAGGTTGAGAACCACTGTTCTAGAGTGTCAGAGTGAAGACAGGTGGGAAACAGGAGGCCACACACATGTTCTGCCACACTGTCACCAAATCCCAGACACTGAAAACCGTGTTAAACAGAGGAAATGTAAAACACACACCAGCCTAGAAACATATCTTCATAGAGAGGCACCATGTTAAGCGGCTCATGTTTGTGAAGGGTATGTATATGTGTTTATGTGTGTATACATGTAGTGTGGCATGTGTATACAAGGAGTCTAGAACTTAACGTTGGGTGCCATCCTGTATTGCGCTTCACCTTTGTTTAAGATGGCCTCTCTCTGAGGCTGGAGTTCACTGGCTCGTCTAGCTTGTGTGGCCAGAAAGCTCCAGAGAGCCTCCTATGTCTACCATCCCAGCCCAAGGCATCAAATTTAGATCCTTCTGTTTGCACAGCAAGCATTTTTACAGGCTGAACGACCTGCTCAGCCCCTGTTTAAAGTGAATTTTGGGCAGCATGTATATATTTAAGATGGCTAATCTTTGTTGTTAATGTGACCACATCTCGAGTCAACTAAAATACAAGCCAGTTGTTATCCTGTGAGGGATTTTCTTGATCAGATTATTTGAAGCAGGATGATAAACCCAGGAAGCACCTATACTGGCAGCCCAGGGCATGGAAGAAGGGAAGTTTGCTCTTTGCCTGCTTGCCCTCATTCTTGCAGGCAAGTTCATCTGCCCTGTGGTGCAGCATTCTTCACTGATACAAGAACCAGAGTCTTTGGGATTCCAACATAGACTGAAGACCACCAGCTCCCCAGGAATTCTCCAGCCCTTTAGTGCCAGATTGGGACCCCTGAGACATTCAGCCTTGAGGACTGGGGAGCTACCAGATTCTCTGCCTGTCCAGTGTAGGACAGCCATGTTGGACTGATCCAGCTACACCGTGAATGCCAATCTCATAAATCCCCCTTTAATATACAAATACACATATCCAGTCTCTCAGCTCTACTCCTCTAGGGAGCTGTAAATACAGCATTCTAGCAGTGATGTACCATGAGTGAAATGTCTGTCAATCCATTCATTCCCTTTCCTTAAAGCAATGTATGGGGAGCTGTTTTTCATTGAAAGCATTTGACTTATATTCTGCTGTAAAGGGATATCTTTAGGACTCTGTTTAGTCACTCAGGGAGCTTGCATCTTCTTTAAAGTTCTCCCTGGGGCACCTGCATTCATGAGTGATTCTCTACAGACCAAGGGAAAGAATCTCAGCTGTGATGCAGGGTATGTATGGGGGGCGGGCAATGCCTGACAGCATGAATGGTGTGTGTGCTTTGTGCTGAGGCACTTGTTTCCGTGGGACTCTGGATGGAGTCACAAGCCCAGCTCTGCTCTGCTTCTTTGACTCGGGACCTTTCCAAAAGAAAGGCCCACAGACTCTGTGCTCATGTCAATGACACATGTCCTTAGTCAGCCTGTCCATCTGGCAGGACAAAGGAGTGGTGTGACATAGCCCTCAATCCCACACCCTAACCATCAGATTAATTAATAGTGATACCAGATGTGTCTGACATGGAATGGGGAGGGAGGAGATTTATTCCTTGTCTGCTGAGGATGGGGGTATTAGTTGTGTGTGTTCTGTAGCTTTAGAGGCCCTTTTGGATGTCTAAAGTGGGTATATCTTGTCCTCATTGTCAGAGGACATATGCTTCATATGCTTCTTTCTTTTATTCATTCCTGCTTCTGTTTCTTTCTTCCTTCTTTCCTTCCTTCCAACAAAATCTAGCTATATATCCAAAGGTGGTCTTGAACTCATGTTCTTTCTTCCTTAGCCTCCCAAGTTCTGGGATCACAAGCCAATGTCACTGGACCTAGATTATACATATTATTGAGAGCATTTCTTAGGCATTCCCAGTGGGGCAAACTCTGTGTCTCATTGAACCTTCATGGCTGCCCCAGGTGTTTGATCCCACTAAACGAGCTCTCAAGAGAAATTGAGGCACAGGGGTACAACTTTCTCAGAACCATCATCTGAAGCTGACTTGATGCCTTAACTCTTAAGTATGGGGGATGTTTGGTCAACATGCAAAACAGTGGCTAGGCTGCCAACCTCCTCATCATTTTTGTAGTTCTCACCGCTATACCTTGACCCAAACATGCTCTAGGCTCCAGGGTGAAGTTATCTCCCCTGGGACTTATGATAGGGTATGGAACTGGTTGGCATGGTTGGAGGTTTATAGTCCATCCACAAGCATATCCTTCAGGATTCCCCTGGTACCATCCTTTCTTCCACCCTAATTAATCATCCTCTGCGTCCTGGACTGGGGCTGTAGTTCAGGGGCAGACCACTTGCCTAGCATGCTTGGGGCCACCTATAAGCACCATAAAAGAAAAGCAAACTCCAAAATGTCTTCATCCCACCTCCTGCATCTCAAATGCAGCTCAGCCAGAAGAATCACAATGGCTGTGCCATAGGTTTTGATCCCCAGGTTTTAGCTGAGAACTGTCGTCTGAGCCCGAGGACAAAGGAGAAGGTGATCCAGGGCTACTCACCTACCTTCTGACCCTGCCCAGGATGTCAGTCCCGGACATTAGTGGCCTTGGGGAGACCATACCTCCTGACTGAGTTTTCTGTAGCTCTGCTTTTTCTCATCCCAAACTAAAGTTTCCCAAATGAAAAGATGATAAAAATAAGTCTATCAAAGTGATAGTACCCCTAAGTATGACAGGTGTGCACTGAACTCTAGTGATCGTGATGTTATTTCCCACTTCAGGACATGGTGAAACCCCTGCACAGGAACCTGAGTCCATGAACTCAAGTGTCAGTTAATTCCCACAGACAGGAGGGCATCACTGCTAAACTCACCCATTTCTTATCAGCACGATCTTCTCCGAGATCCGAGGCCATCTTTTCAACCAGGCCGAGGAGGTTCATTTCCTGAACAAGCAGGGTGGGATGAGCATCAAGCATCATGCACGCTGGCTAGTTACCTGCAGGGGGTGTCTCCCTCCAGAATTTCATGGCAGAAATTCTAGATTCATTGTATGTACACTGTTTTCTTCCCCTAAATGAACATTCTATAGCTTCTGTCAGCATGTCAAAGAAAGGAAAGAAAGAAGGAAGGGAGGGGGGAGGGGGGAGGAAAGAAGGGAGGGACAGACGGAGGGGAAAGTTAAGTAGGTATCCCCAGGGTGAGGCAAGGTAATTAGAGAAATGGTTAGAGTAGGACAAGGACTCAATGGTGACATTGATGGACCCCAAGCCCATGGTGGCAGCAGAGCCTCTTGCTGAAGGCCTCCTATATGCCCTGGCGTTCCCAGAAGCCCACTGACCCCACCAAGGAAAGCAGGTGGGCTGAACTCTGACCTCAGCTTCTGCCTGTTAGCTGTCCTCAGAAGGTGGATGGCTGGGGAGAAGCTAGCCAGGGCCATAGATGTCTGGTAATGCCTTTGGCCTGTGAAAATCTCTACCACAGACTTTACATCAGGGCTCCAAGAGATCGTGTTCATTGCTTGAGTCCTACAAACGGACGCAGGATAACAAGGACCAGCCACTGGGAGGTGAGTCTGCTGCAAATACCCAGACAAACACTCAGCCTTCCCTGAAAGGCTTTCTGAAGCCATTGCCAAGAAAGGGGGCCAACAGCAGCTTCTTTTCCGGGATCATCAGAGCACATGCTAGATAGAAATCTCTCCCTGTGAACACCGCACACCCCAGGCAAAGCTGACTTCATGATTAGATAAATTATAAACCATCCCATTTATCTGCCCATCTCTCTAATTAGACTTCCCGAACCCTGGTATCTGCTGCAGACATGCGGATTCTGTGCCTTTAATAAAGGGAAGGGATTGATGCCACCTTAATCTCCAAGAGCCACAGAGATAAAAGATTTACCCTGTTTACTTTGGATTAGAGAAGAGTTTTGACCTTGAGTGAGAGTCATTGTTTTCGGGGCCAATTTTCAATTGGAAACATTGTTGCCTTTCAAAGGAAACCAGAGGCAGAGAATGTAGCAAGGTGCAGACAATGCCCGGCCCACAATGAGGCCTGGGATAGATCAGGAGCCCTTATTAAAAGAAAATAACTAATTTCCAACTCTTTCTGCCTTCTGAGGCTGAGACCAAATGCGACAGGGTTTCCTAACATCCCAAGCTGCTGGGCTGAGCCTGAGAATGAATGTCTGGGTGATAATTAGATGCTTAGTGGGCTAATTATTTTGTGAATAAAATCAAACGAAATCAAGTAATTAAACAACAGGCAGAGTGAAGTGTCCAAGTCCTACATTCTGACCATTGTAGAGTGTCTGACTTAACAAGGGACTTCTAAGTAAGTGAGGGGTGGAGCAGAGCACCACCATCAGCCACCACAGTGTCTTCTCCCTGTTCAGACTTGCTATGGACCCCCGGCTTGCTTGGCTCTTAGAGAGCAGAGATCATGGAGCTACAATGTCATTAAGGAAAGTGCCAGATAGACAGGTGAACAGTTCACCAGGGTGAAGGTTCTTTTTTCCTTTGAGCCTGAGCCTAGTTGTCAGGGCTCCAGTTTTTCATCCATTAGTCGGCAGAAAAAGGCGGGAGCCTGAGTCTGACCTGATCTCTATCTGGGCTCAGTACTTTGTAGTAACCTGTACCCCAAATACACAGTCCTTCTTAGGGTCCTGAGATGGTGGTTTGCCCCCAACCTCTACTCCGTGTACCTTACGGCTGTAGGGCACTGAGTGCTTTGCCAACAGGGCTTCCAAGCACAGCTTAGGTGGGTGAGAACCTTTCCCCATGTGTTCTGTGTCTTTCCACTCTTCAGGGTCTCATCATCCAGGACCAGCATTTGGATCGAGCTGTTTTCTTCATAGGTGGGCAAACTGATTCCATGGAGCCAGAGGCTAATGGAGCCCATCCGTGCTCCTAAGACAGGAGAAATTCAAGGCTGGCTTGAGTGGCTATGAATCTTCACAAGGCACTGAGGTGGGTCTGTATAGGTTGGCTGTGGTGTGATCCCCTCACCACCTCTCTCTGCCTCCCTGGCTAGGTTTGTCTATTACCAGCAGGTGCATAAATGAAGAGGAGGACAGAAAAGGCACTGGGTGGTGGTGGTGGGGGAGTAGAATGGATCTTCATGGTCAGAGCCTGAGAACGCAGTGGTGTCAGGATCTATAATGTTAAAAAAAAAAGATGACTCATGATAAAGTCAAACTGACCACAGAGGCGTGAGAATAAAGAAGAACTTAGTGTAATTACAGCGAGTAAGACACAGTCAGGGTTGGACACCAGTAGCCTTTGTACTGCCAGTCGAGCTCTGTAGCAGCTAACAATATAAGCCGAAGATGGGTAGAGAAGGGCTTCAAAGTGGGGCCACCACCGTAATTGGTTGAACAGTGTGTCACCATCTCCCTAACTGGGCCACAGAGACAAACACAGGGTATGTGCGTTCCCCGTTTGTTTAAGCAACAGTATGCAGAGAGAATTACTCGACGGCAAGAGAAATTATCTCAGCTTTTGTCCAGTGTCTGTCATAAATCCTGTAAACAAGCTCCCGGGCTGTAGCTCTCCAGCCTCTGTCGGGGCACTTGTGGGATCTGTCTAATGTTCTGTGAGACGTGGGAACTCAGGAGCCTCCTAATTTGTTCTGTAGGGTACACAGAGTGCCAGGACAGTAGTGGCTACGATCTAGAGAGCAGCAATAACAAAAATTACCCTACATAGATATATGAAGCTATCATTATGACCCACCATGTTGCACCATTAAGGCACACTAATAAGGGTGGGAAGCTGGAAATAATTTAAGTTTTGTGGACCATTCCATCTCAACTATAGCCACTAAATCCTTTTGCAGATGTACAGTGCCATAAGCAGTAATGAAACAAACACAGCTCAGTTCTGATAAAACTTTATTTGTACCAAGCAGAGGGCTATATTTGGACTTCAGAGTATCCTCACCCTGGCCCTAAGTTGTGGCAGCTCTGCCTCTGTCATAGCCGTGTCTCAGGACAGGCTGGTCAGCAGAGCTCCCTCAGGACAGAGGCCCATTCCTTGGGACAAACCACTTGTAGCTATGGGAGCCAGTCCTGTGGGCCATATTCCAAAACGATTTAAATGCAGAAATGCCCAGTGCTAAGCATCATCTTGGGGAGGGCAAGGTGGACAGGAGTGCAGAGTCCTGGGGGCTCCAAATCTCCTCACAGCTCCTTGCCCTTGGGACATGCCTCCCTTTCGACATCTCATTTCCCTTAGCTACTTCTTCAGGCTTTGTCAAATAGATGAGTTCCTGAATGTGCAAAGTCTCTTGGAGCCTCCCTAAATCAACAATAACCCAGCGAATAAAGCACCGTCTCAAGCTACTCCACCCAGAAAGAGAGTGCCATGATGCCAGGTGCCTGGGACAGGTTCCCAGTTGGGCCAGGCAAGATTTCCAAGCACCTTTTTTCTCGAAAGGATCAAGTTTTAAATAATAGCATAAGGAGAGAGGGGGAGAAGGAGAGGGAGATGGAGAGAGAGAGGGCCGCTAACTATAGACTTCCTTGCACAGAAAGCTTTGGCGCTTGGGACTTGAGGAGAGAAGTCTGGCCAGGCACCCTCAAAATAGTACACTTACATGCGATCCTCACCCAAAATACAGACGCCACATTGGCACAGGTACAAGCTGTCTGTTTCTATACAGTCTGGGAGTCTGGAAAATAAACACTCCCAGAGCCGCTTGCCTGGGAGCCACAGAGGAATCCGATTAAGCCATTCCTGGGAGCGGCATTGCTCCGCCTGGGAGAAGACAGATCGGGAAGGCACAACAGTCAGGGCTGTGGATGCGTGAGACGAGGTGTTTATGGATTTCAAATTGGTTTTAAACATTGTCTGCCCTTTAATAAGATTTGGCTGGACAATGTTATCTTCGAGCCGGCCAATGCTCTTTCCCAGAGGCTGGGCGCTGGAGTCGGATGGACAAGCTCAGCTTTGCAGTCACACGCACCAGGTCAGGCTCTGCCTGCAGGGAACTGCGGAGGCCTAACCAACAGCCTGAGAGGTGACCGAGATCCCTGGGTCCCCAGCTCCGTTCTACCACAGCCGTCACCAGCCTGTCTGGGGACCTGGTGTCTGAGCACAGCACCTCATGCTTCTTCTTTCCAAGACACACGCTAGACTATGTTTCTTGTCTATAGTCTGTCCTGCCTCTCAATAATGCACAGAAGCAAACAGCCCTGGGGACTTTCGTTCTATCCTGAGGGGCGGATCTCAGACAAGATCCACTTCCAGATAGCTGAATGAAGACAAAAACAGCTAAATCAAGAGGCCCAAGGACTGAGGATCACGGGGGCAAAAGCCCTGTGGCCCATTCGGGAGGCTGCCGGGAGCTGAGGAAGAAAGGGAAGAGGGAGCTGGAGAGAACACTGAGGAGGCACCAGGCCACGGCTAGGCTGTCTGGCAGTGTCCAGGACCACTTTGTCCTTGGAGGCTCAGGTGTGAAGTATGGAGCTGAGATGCTCAGGCTGACCAAGTCCACTTCCGCAGTCCTCCAGGGGAGGAATGAGGATCCAGCAGGGGGCACCACATACCAGCCTGTTCACCCTATACTAGCCTCAGCTCCAAGCCCAACCCAGATGGGGGATCCCACAGAACCCCCCAGCTACTACGTACAGTTCTGTGTTTCTTCTGTCCACATTTGTTTGAACCCCAGACCACCTGCTCCTGAGGTCCTCATGCATCATGTGCATACATATATGTGTGCATATATGTATATGTGTGTGTGTTTATGTTTGTGTGTCCATGGTATGTGTGTGTACATGTATGTGCTCAGACACTCACCTGTGACACGCTGGTAACACATCTGTGGTGTGGACAGCTGACAGGTTGATAGTGTGTTACCCAGTCCTTTTTTGCAGTCATCACATCAGAAACAAGGACAGCTCTTATGCTATTACCAAGACAGCTGTTTGGTGGATAAATTCTAGGCCTTCCATGATAGGGGTAAGCATGTTGGGAAGCCTGACTGTGGCTTGTTTCTGACTCCATGGGCATCCCTTGCCCTCTGAAAGGCCCTGAGAATAGCAGGGAAAAAAATCATTTTATAAGAAAGACCAAGGATGGGCCAAAAGCCCTTGTGACCCCAGGGCCTGAGAGGAGAGGTGGTGAGAGCCCTTCTTGGGAACCCCCAGCTCTCTCCCCTAGAGAGCAGAGGAAGTCCACATATTGGATCAGTCAGTACCTGCCATCCTAGAAACTGTGTCCCACATGACTCTGTCTCCTAAGGGTACCCAACCTCTGCCCTGAGCTGGTCCTCCTCCAGAAGGAAAACACACCCACCCCTAGGAAGGTGGGTCCTATAAGGTGGCACTGACACTCTTTTTCTTTCTCATATATTATATCTCAACTGCAGTTTCCCCTTCCTCCCTCCCTCCCTCACTTCCTCCCAGTTTCTCTCCCCCACCAGCCTTCTCTCCAGATCCAGGACACCCTCCACCTCCTCTCAGAAATGAAGAGGTCTCTCAAGGACATCAACTTAACCCACCAGAACAAGCTACAGTAAGAACAGGCACATACCAGCACATCAAGGCTGCACAAGGCAACCCAGTAGGAGAAAAAGGGTCCCACAAGTAGGCAAAAGAGTCAGGGACATTCCCCCCTCCCTCTGATAGGATTCCCAAAGGAACACCAAGCTACTCAGCCATAACATGTAGGCAGAGGACCTAGGTCAGACCGCTACATGCTCCCTGATCTCTGTAAGTCCCCATGAGTGCCTGTCAGTTGATTTTGTGGGCTGTGCTCTCGTGATGTGTCCCTGATCCCTCTGGTTCCTCTGCTCCTTCCTCCCCATCCTCTGCAGGACTCCCCAGGTTCCTACCTGACTGCACAGCATTCTGGGACATGAGCCTAGCAGAATCATCATCAATAAAGATCAGAGAAAGAGACTCATCCAGCAACAAATGGGAGGAGGTGCAGAATACTATAGGCCCTAAGACTCTTACCATTCCCTCCCAGCTGCAGGGAAACTATGCAGTTAAATTGGGAGGGCTCAGGGCTTGAGACAGACCCTATCTGATTTCAAAGAGCAGGCCACAAGGAGCTGTGTGCCCTTTAGAGATCCTGAAGCTTCCTTCTCACCTTGGGCCAAGAGCCCCCAAGCTTTCAGACCAGACTAACAGGCAGGAGCAATGAACCTGATGTGCAGATGCACATTCATGGTACATAATGCAACTGAGAGGATCCCAAGGCCAAGGTAAGAATATGATAAACACCATCCACAGCCAGAGTGGAGGAGAGGCTGGCTGGTGTGAAGGAAGTTTCCAGGCTGAAATTTAATATATATATATATATATATATATATATATATATATATGTGTGTGTGTGTGTGTGTGTGTGTGTGTGTGTGTGTGTGTGTCTTTTTCTTCCCATGCCCAAGCTCCTGAAATAACAACTCATGAAACTCAATATAATTATTTACAAATACCTAGGCCATGTAGCTAGACACTTCCCTGACTAGCTCATAACGTAAAATAACTTATTTATGTTTAATTTACATTCTGCCATGTTGCTGGTTACCTGAGCTCAGGTACCCTGTGTTCCTCTTTCTCATGTCTTGTTGACTGAATCACCCATGCCTGTATCTATCCCAGAATCCCTTCTGCCTTCTGAATGTCCCACTTATTTCCTGCCTCAGCCACAGGCCATAGGTTTTTTGTTGTTGTTGTTTTGTTTTCTTTTTTTAGTTTTTTTTTTTTGGTTTTTAATTGACAGGTGTTGTATCCACACAATACACAAGAAATTCTTTCTGCAGAAAATGAGATTGTGAACTCCACAGAGCATCTATGCTAATGTTGATCCTCCATTAAGTGTGGACTGGCAATGAGAACCTACTCAGCTTACCACGCTCATGAGATTGGTCAAGGGAGACTGTCTTGCATCTGTGTCCTGAGCAGGCCTCCCTCTGGGACCCAGGAGGGAGTCATCACAATCTTTTACATAGCCATCT
This sequence comes from Meriones unguiculatus, assembly GCF_030254825.1. NCBI lineage: Eukaryota > Metazoa > Chordata > Mammalia > Rodentia > Muridae > Meriones > Meriones unguiculatus. The sequence continues at coordinate 14,385,094 of NC_083356.1, forward strand.
TGGGACACATATTTGTTTAAATGTCTTTCTATGCTCTGTGGCAGGGGCCAGGGGACCTAGTTCATTGCATATCCACCCTCTTCAGGATCTGGAGGGCTGACAGAACTCTGGGTACACAAATCCATCATGAACTGACCTGAACTGTGTTCTCAGGACACTGGGATCTCACAGAGGCTAAAGAAAATGTCTATATGGAAGACGAGGTATAAAGAATTCCAGGATGCTTCCTAATTACTGGTAAGCAAGTGAGAGACTGAGGGAAAACTCCAAGGATCACCAGGGTCAGGTGTGGCACACTGGATTGTGGTACAAGGATGGGTGGTTTCAAAGGATACATCTGTGGGAAACATGGAAGTGATTTTGTAAATGTACACACCTTATAAACCTCTAGATGCTCTACCTTGCCCTTCCTTGCTTGATCTGAGCCTTGAGAAGTGAAGAGACGTGACACAGAGTAAAACAAGCAATGTGGCCACATGACAAGGATCATTTCCTGCCACCAAGAGCTGGCAGGTGCCCGAGGAGCCTCCCTGCATCTCCATGGCAGAAGATGCTCTGTCCTAAGAATGAAGCAAGCCAGCTCTCATGCGTCCAAAGAAAAGAGCTGCTGGGCCCTGGGGATGGAAAAACATCTTTGCTGCAGGTTGCTTCCCCAGATCTCCTCCACATAGGTCAGAGTCATGGAGGTCATGTCAGGTCAGGGACCCAGGGGCTTCTCAGGACAATCTCAAAGGAAAAAAAAAAAAGCCCTTGATACCATATCACCCTGAATGAACCAAATCTTGGCAGATCCCAAGGTAAGCAGTTTGGTCAGGTGGGGAAGTGTGAAGCCAAAAGGATGTCTCAGTGGTTAAGAGTACATTTTTTGCAGATGACCCAATTATGGACATAACGCAACTTTTAAACAGCCTGTAACTTCAGCTATAGAAAGACCCAATGCCTCCAGCCTCTGTGGGGGTCTTCACACACAGACACACAGGCATATAATTACAATAAATCTAAAAGAAGGGCGTGATGAAGAAGTGAAATGTACTTCCTCTGCCTGCTGGCCACAGGGTCCCAGGACTGAGGCTAGCCATGCCCCTGAGTCTCCTTGAAGTTAACATGAGGGACCAGCCTCACCCATCACTATCACCCTTCACACACAGTGGAAGGTAATCAGAGAAAGGCCCAGATCTAAGCTGCCAGTCTGGGCCTTGGAGTTTGGCCTGAAACAATGATTCTCAACCCGTGAGTCATAACCTCTTTGGGGGTTGATCAACACTCTCATGGGGGTCACATATTAGCCATCCTTCATTTCAGATATTTACATTATAATTCATAACAGCAATCAAATTACAGTTCTGAAGTAGCAATGGAAATAATATTATGGTTGGGGGTCACCACAACATGAGAAACTGTATTAAAGGCTCACAGCATTGGATAACTACCCTATCAACATTTAGATACCCACCCTGGCCTGGCTTCTCTACTGTGGGACTGACAGCGCTGGTTCTGATTGGGTTCCTCCAGCTCAACATGAACCAGAGTTCCTTTAGTCCAAGCCCAGAAGAGCCAATGACCCAAGGAGAAACCAAAACCATAGGCCATTCCCACAGAGATTCTCTCTGTCTCTCTAGCACCATTAGTGACCTACTGGGTAAGATCTGCAGGGCAGCGTGGTTTAGATTTAGTCTGACTTGTCCCTGGAAGCAGCAGCAATGTGTCGATGGGGGCCAATTCTATGCACTGAGCTAGGAAGGATACTTTGCAGAGCTCAGGAACCTTCAAGGTATAATGTCTTCTGCTTCACACAGAGCCACCAGGCTGTGCAGAGTCCTAGCCAGAAAATGAAGCCAGAAGATAAAGCAGTGCTGGATTTAGATGTTAAATTCTGAGATTTGTTAGGACAAATGAAGACACAACAGGACTCCCTTTTCACCCACATACTTTTGAGGTCAGGGGACATGGAGCTGCTTCTCAGATATCAGTACTCTTAGATTAAGATGCCCAAAAGAAAGCTCTCCACAAACCCCTCATGTTGCCATGCCAACACACTTAGTGCATACACAGGTGCACACACTCAGGCTCACAGGTGTGTGTGCTATCAACACACTCCCTGCAGGCTCTGGGCTCCCAGCCTTAAGCATCCCTGGAGTGCTGACAGGCCAGATGCTGGCTGCTCAGCCTTGAACAGGAAAAGTTAGTGCAGCTGTCTAAGAGGAGGGTAGACTGTGTGCAAACTCTGGCTTTTCTTCTAATGGCATAACTGTGGTCTGTGTTGCAGTTGAGGGACTTGCTGTGATCGGCCTCTGTGATCGCAGAGAGAGAGAAGCAGCCTGGGAGACCTTGTTCTTACACAGAAAAGGGCAGCTAGGCTGTAGGAAGCCCATGTGACACTGTCCTCAAGTATGGATGTCGGGGAGGGAGAACCAGCTCATGAGCCAAGAAGCCAGCCTGTGGGCCAGCCCTGATGCGTCCATTAACATTTCGGCTGAGATTTTGAAGAAGCCTTCCCATTTAAAGGCAATCACGACATCCCCCAGCATCACTTGTGAACCATAAATATTTACACACAAGGACAAAAAGTTGTCACAGAGAGCAGCTGGGGTTTATCTTGGCCCTGTACTCCTCCAGACACAGGAGCCTTGAGAAGCCAAACAGATGGCATGGCCCTCCTCTGCCTGTGCTCTGTCCAGCTGGAGCATGCCACCCTACTGTGGTCCAGCAGGCCAGCTGGGGGGGTCTCCACACAACAGAGTGGTCCCATTTCTCTGTCATCAAGGCCATGTGGTCCCTAGGCCCTGCCCCGTCTCCCTGCTGTGTGGCCAGCTCAGCCCAGTGGAGACATTTCCTTCTGGAGATAGGAAGGAAGACCATGAACTTCCCAGGTTTTGGAATCCCAGAAAGGTATCCACAAGGTTGCATAAACAGTGGCAATTGCAGGGGAGAGAGTTGGGCATCGCAACATGGAACTGCCTACCGGTCATATGGTCATGTGGAGGGTTCCAGTCATGGAGCTTTCGGGAACGGTCAGCCCTACTGGAGTGGGATTTTCTACGATGCAGCTGCTTTACAGTCACCCTTGTTGCTATAATAACCCCAGTAAACTCACCGGTTCCCCAGACTTGGACTGAATCGCTTCTTTGTTTACTGATTCCCTAAACCTGAGGTGAATGGACATTTGTTCATGTCTCTGCACAAAAAAAGTCACACAACACCCTGGGTAGAAGCATGTGATCCAACATAAAGCACCCACTGCACGCTTCTCTTTTGGTGAGATGACTGGCGAAGGAGAGAGAAGAGTATCCCTGGCTCATATAACCAGCCACCATGCCAATCAGAGGAGCGGAGACTGGTCCATAGCAGGGCCAATTGTCTGATCTCTTATATCCCTTCTTCTGTGGCCGTGGGACATCCATGTGAGCCTTGGTGAACACTCACACAAGCTGTACTCCTTGCCCATGAGTGGCTGTGTGTTCCCAGAAAGGTGACTGTCTTACCAAGCTGGTACTGAATGTGGGTGCTGGTCTAGAGGCTGGGGCCAGGATAACCTTCCACATATGTACATAGAAAACAACTGACACTATGAATGTAAGGATGGGAATGGTGAGGCAATATAGGTAGCTGAGTGGCTGAGCCTGGGCTGGGAGACCAGGTCCATCTCCCCCACCAGGACCTGAGCATCGGGAAGCCTATATCAGAATTCTACGTTTGCTTTAAAATACCAACTCTCTCCCACCAGAACATAGCGTGGGATATACCCAGCCTCTGACAGATACGTGCTAAATGATCATGAGACGTGGCTCCCATGTACAGTAAATGCAGGCGTTCCACAGTGTTCCAAATAAAGCTGGCATTATATCTGCACATAAGAACCTTCAGGGGATAAACATGTGAGTGAGAAAACCAGGGGAGCGCACATAACCTGCCACATTTGGGGAGGCCACTGAAACAACTGGGAAGGAAAATGTTTATTAAGAGCAAGCAGATCTCAGAAGTTTCCTCAGGTCCCACTTCCTCCAGATAAGAATCCAATTATGTAAATGCGTGTACTTTCCTTTTCAAAAGTAAGATTTTAAAGAATAGAACATCAAATTCCAACATGAAATTTTGACTATTATTTTTAACTTTCCATGTGGAGGTAGCATATATTTCCTGCTGAGAGAGGGAAAGAACATCCAACTGGTGTCTGCTTTCTTCCCCAAGGGCTTCTGGGTTGGAAAAATACCTTTAAAGGGCTCAGGATTGGGGCGTGATGCTGGGAGACACAGGAGAATAATTAACTACTAGCTGCTATTAGGTGAGGAGAAACAGGCTGGGTCAGAAGAGACAGACAGCACAGAGAGTTTCCTCATCTGTCCCGGAACAGCCCAGCAGGCAGGTAGCAAACAGGTTCCCAGGTCTGCAAGATACCTGTGTTTGCCTCCATCCTCGAAGTCTCCCCAGTGTGTGGGCTTCCTTCCTGTCTGTATGCACCTGATGCAATGTGGCTCTTATGAAATATATGATTAAACCGTCCCCCAAAAGCAATCTTGAAGGAAAGGAGAGACATGGTATGTCACGGCAGAAAGTCCAGAATCGCTGGTGTTTTTAAGCAACCCTTTACTTCCCGTGATGGTTGGTGTTCATCGTCAACTTGACAAATCCTAGAGTCACCTGGGAGATGTCTGGACATGCCTCTGGGGAACTGTCTGGAAGAGCCATCGTCAGTATGGGCTGGACCACTCTGGGCAGGGGATCCTGCACTATGTGAAATGGGGATGGTGAGCTGGACACTATATTCGTCCCTCTCTGCTTTCTGATTATGGATGGAATTTGACCAGCTGTTTCTTGTTCCCATCGCCTTGACATCTCCTGCCATGATGGAATACTCTCCCTTGACCCGTGAGCCAGGATCAATCTTCTTTGCCTGAAGTTTCTGTAGCCAGGGCGTTTTATCATAGCAAAGGGGACGGAAAACAACCTGGAAGGGTCTCATGACATTTCCACCAGATTTCGCTGCTCTTTCAGAAGCAGAGCACACTGCCCTTCTAGGAAAAAAGGGAATCAGAGAAATATTAGCATAACTGCACAAGGAACTGGGTGCCACCCATCACAAAAGTCACACACGGCCTCCTCTGTGGTGGTTGCTATAGCGTCTGTGTGTGAATGGTCAGACTGATGGAAGGAAAAGCCAAGAACGAAATGCAAATTTAGATCCCATGAAAGGAACATGACTTTGTTTTACAGGTAGATTTTCAGGGAGGTGGCTCACACAGGAGGAATATGGTTGGATTCCTTTCCTATACTGTATGCTGGAACAGGTTCCAAAGCATTGAAAAATGCAAAGAGCATAGCAACCAACAAGTCTCAAAAACATATATGGCAACGTGGAGAATTGCTCTGACTATGTGAGGATGGGAAGCTACTTTGCAGGGCAGGAATCACATGCAAGCTGGCGCGGAGAGGATGGGAGAAACACCTGCGGAATATCTTGCATAAAGAACAGCCACCTCAAGATAGAAGATTTTAAAATAGTGAATTTTAAAAGAGTAGTACTGATGGGATCCAGTTATGGGCAAGAAGGAGAGTCAATGCACATAGCACAAGTGTGTTCTTGTGCATTCTGTAGATCACAGTTGTGTGGGCCCTACTGGGGTTGCATGGAAAATGTCAGAGATGATCTAAATGCAAATGGTGACACATTCCAGAGCCCAACATTCTACTCAGTATCTGGTAACATGACAGTCTTTTCTTTCATTTCTGTCTGGCTGGATGTCCAAGGTTCCTAAACCTAAAAATGTATTTCAAAGGAGAAAGAGAGACCCTGGAGGAACAAGCAGGTACTATCTAAGGAATGGGAAGCAGAGAGTATTCAAGGAAGAGAGATCATGCATCTTCTTCTTTCTCTCATACCTTGCTTCTTAACCAACTGAGCTGATGGTGGGCACGAAGTGATAGTGAGCAGTCTGTCAGGCACCTGGGATTCAATGGGTGCACAGATTTCCTTCCCTACAGTCAGATTTGAATATCCAGGAGTCAGAGCAGCCCCCATTGTTCTGTCCCATTTTCTGTTCACCAAGCTTTCAGACAAGATGGAGTTGTAGCCACTGAGGTGTATGCCAGGGCTACGGTTCCAGTGACTGAGTCTGCCAAGGATATTGCAGGTAGGGTGAAGTGTTAGGAGGGAGTAAAAGAAAGAAGTGCTAGGGAATTGTGTGCAGCCCAAGTCTCAGCACTGAGCTCTGCTCCACACCCCCTCCCCGTGTGTGTGTGTATGTGTGTGTGTGTGTGTGTGTGTGTGTGTGTGTGTGTGTACAGAGATATCAGAGATGGTGGTACAGCCTAGAAGGTGGGATTCAAGCCAAACTGTGTCAGTTTGGAGTCCAACTTTAGAACTAGGATGTGTGACCACAAACCATAGGCTGCTGCTAAAATAGAGTAAAAGGAAACTGAAGGAAATAAAAGTGACCCAGGTCTGGGAAAGGTGTGGGTATGGGGAGAGAAAGAGGGAACATGCAGGCATGGAGATGTCCCACAGCATGGAATGTGTAGGCAGTGAGTTTCATTGACATGGAAAATTGATATGCGTTAGGAATTGTTACAATGAAGAAAACATACACACACACAACCAAAAGAATTCAACATCTCCAGCAGCCATCAAAGCCCCTAGATTTCAGAGAAATATGGAAACATCCAGAAAACCACCTAAATCTCAGAAGAAAAGAAAATCTCAACCAATAAAAGAAAATAAGAAAGAGGCAGACCAGGACTCAGCAGTTGGTCACATCAGATGAATTAAGGGATATTCCAGCTCACACTAAAAAATAAAAATAAAAAATAAAAAAATAAAAAAAAAGTAAGAACCTGCTTTCTTCACCTAAGGAACAGTCAATTGACAAGGAAAATAAATTCTAGGCACAGAATCAATGGTGTTTTCCAGACTCCTATCCTGATGGAGCAAAACCACAACTCTACAATAAAGAGGGTAAGAGACTATTCTGAAGCCAAACACGATGGCCCGGGAACACAGATTACCCCAACTCCATTCCAACATGAAACAGTTTCATGACGTTTTTACAGCCACAGAACAAAAAAAGGTCATAAGTCTAGGTGCTTTTCAAATACTTTGGCGGGGACATCAGAGAGACAGTTGCAGCAAAGCAGAGGAATCATAAGCCTCAAATGCTGTCTGATGACAGCCTTCACTTCTGAATTGGTTGAAGCTAGTAGTCTGCCATGTTAATACATTCCAAAAGGATTCAGTTAGTCACGGAGGTGGCAGGGAATGGCTGTTTAGGGGGCTAATTCATAGCCAAGGAGAAATTGAAATTTTGGCCCTGCATCTGAATATTCCACCACTCTATAATCATTGGCATTTGAGTCAGTTCATCAGCTTCGTAAAAGGTTCAGTCTGAAGGCATTGTGTCTTCCTGAAATACTTCATTCACAGTCCTCGATAGCCAATGTTTTATTCTCTTAAATGTTTGTATATTTTATTTCTCTTCCTTTCCCTATTTTTTAAAAAATGGGTGTAACTAGAAAATGTATCCTGAGTGAGATAACCCAAACCCAGAAACATAAATATGATATGTATTTATATGTGGATACTAGCAATTAAATAAATGATAAACAGCCTATAATATTATACCCAGAGAGGTCAGATGTAGAGGAAAGGACTAAGGGAAACATGTGGATCTCTCTGGGAGGGAAAATAGATTTTATAGGTGGACTGGGGTTGAGGGAAAGGAATTGGAGAATCAAATGGGGAAGGAGAGAGGAAATAGGTCTAAGGGAAGGAATGTAGGGAGATACAGCTGGAAACTGAGGGACATTTGAGAGATGGTGTGAAAACCTGGTGTAGTGGAAACTTTCTAGAATATATGAAGGCAATCCTAATGAAGTCTCCTAATAATGGGGGAGATGGTGACAAGCCATCTCTTTTCACCAAATGAGGCTTCCTGTACTAGGATTGGTTTGCAGTCAATTGAGTTGTTGGCCAAGGATACCCCATGGAAATCCCCCAGACAATCCAGGCTGTTGCCAAGACAATGGGTTGTTCTCAGCAAAATGACAGCAGGGGCCCCATTGCTAAGGAAAAAACCCACAGGCGTCATTGAATATGGAAAAGTTGCATTGCTGCTTACATGAAGCCTTCACACATCCAAGTGCTAGTGTCTTTGGTGCACTAACCTAGGCATAAAACCCTTGCCCTGCCTGTAAAATATGCTAGGGCGATAGTGGTACAGAACTTGTACGAATAATCAACCAATATCTGATTTGATTTAAAGCCCACTCCATGAGACAGAATCCATACCTGACACTACCTGGGTAACCATGAAACAAAGACTAAAGACTCCAAAGATATAGGATTAAACAAATATCACTGGTCTACAAAAAAAAAAGAAATAACTAAAATAAAAATTTTAAATGTATCAATAAAATGACTCCAAAGCCCATGGTGGTGGTGAATGCCTTTAATCTCAGCATTTGGGAGGCAGAGGCAGGTAGTTCGAGGCCAGCCTGGTCTACAGAGTGAGTTCGAGAATAGTCAAGGCTACACAGAGAAACCTTGTCTCAAAAAAAAGACTTCTAATAATATTCTGCTGTAATCATAGATCAGTGCATTATTCAGTCATCATCAAGAAGCTTCCTCCTGCAGCAGTCAGGAACAGATGCAGTGGCCCACAGTCAGACAGTACAGGAAGGGGGAGAGGGGAGAGAGGGAGAGAAATGGAGAGGGAGAAAGAGAGAGAGGAGGAGAGAGACTCACTACATGGAAAGCACAGCTCTAAGTCAGGTGTCTTCATCAAATCCCTCCCCTCAGGGCTCAGGAAACCCTATGGAAGAGAAAGCAAAATGAATGTAAGAGCCAGAGGGGATGGAGGACACCAGGAGAACAAGGCCTCTGAATCAGTTGAGCAATGCTTATATGAACTCACAGAGACCGAAGCAACATGAACAAGGCTGACTTATGTCAGCACCAAGTCCTCCACATACATATTATTGCCTTCAGTTTGGTATTTTATGGGATTCCTGAGTGTGCGAACAAGTAGATCTCTGATTCTTTTTTTTTTTTTACTTTTTTTTTCTTTATTAATTACACTTTATTCACTTTGTATCCCCCCTGTGGTTCTCTCCCTCCTCTGTCCCAATCCCTCCCTTCTTCCACCCTCTGCATGCATGCCCCTCCCCAAGTCCAATGATAGGGGAGGACTTCTTTTCCTTCCTTCTGATCCTAGTCATTTAGGTCTCACCAGGAGTAGCTGCATTGTCTTCTTCTGTGGCCTGGTAATGCTGATTCCCCCTCAGGGGGTGGTAATTAAAGAGCAAGCCAATCAGTTCATGTCAGAGACAGTCCCTGTTCCTATTACAATGGAACCCACTTGGATACTGAACTGCTATGGGCTACATCTGTGCAGGTTATCTCCACGCATAGTCCTTGGTTGGAATAGCAGTCTCAGGAAAGACCCCTGTGCTCAGAATTTTTGGTTCTGTTGCTCTCCTTGTGGAGTTCCTGTCCTCTCCAGATCTTACCGTTTCCCACTTCTTTCCTAAGATTCCCTGCACTCTGCCCAAAGGTTGCCCATAAGTCTTAGCATCTACATTGATAGTCTGTAGGGCAGAGCTTTTCAGAGGTCCTCTGTGTCAGGATCCTGACTTGTTCCCTCTTTTCTCTTTCTTCTGATGTCCAGCCTCTTTGCCTTTCTGGATAGGAATTGAACATTTTAGCAAGAGTCCTCCCTCTTGATTAGTTTCTTTAGGTGTACAGATTTTAGTAGGTTTACCCTATATTATATGTCTATATGAGTGAGTATATACCGTGTGCATCTTTCTGCTTCTTACGTCTGCTCTTGGGGATCTTCTCATGTCGTTGGGTTGCCTTGTTCAGCCTTGTGATGGATTTTGTGTTATCTTGTTATATTTTATTATGTCATATATAGTTATTATTTCTTAGAAGCCTGTTCTTTTCTAATGAGAGACATAAAGGGGACTGTACCCAGAAGGGAGGGGAGGTGGGGAATAACTGGGAGGAGTAATCTATGTTCAATAAATATAAAATAAAATTTAAAAAGTATATTTTGATCATTCTCTGTCCTCTCCTAGAACTTCTCCCAAATCTTACCTCCCTCATCCTACCAACTTTGTATTATTTCTCTCTCTTACAAAATCAAACAAACCCAAACCAAAACAAACAAAAAGTACATACAAAAATATAGAGTTTGTTTGGTGTTGACCATCTTCTCTTGAGCATGGGGCTGCCTCTGGAGTGTGGTTGATATTCCCTTTGTTGAGAAAAGTGATTTTTTTTTTTTCTGATGGGATCCAGGCCAATGCAAGATTTTTCCTGAGACTTGAAGTATGGAGAAGGAATGTTCTTGCCTAAACCAGGAACATCCTTGACATAAGCTATCAACTTAGGGAAAGAGCTCCTGGTCCCAACTCTTCTATCGTCTTTACATTCTCATCCCTGTTCCTCCCCCTTAGGGAGCTGTCACTGAAGAACAGTCTTGCTGGTCCAGGTCAGTTCTCTCTCACAGCAGCTATCTTTCATGAATACCTTCTTGGTTAGAGAGGGGACCTGATGCCCACTTCTTCTATATGTTGAGCTTTCGTGCTGATCTTATGCATGCTTTCATAGACTCTGTGTCTGTACATCAGCCTGTTGCTTCTGGAAAATGGTTTTTCCTTGGGTTCATCCGCCATCCCTGTATCTTACAATCTCTCCCCTTCTTGTTCTACATAGACCCATGGGCCTTAAAGAAAGGTGTGTGAAAATGACATCCCATTTGGAGCTGAGGACTCTAAAGTTTTTCACTCTCTGTATATTGTCCATTTCTGGGTTAATGCTCATCTGCTTCAAGGAGCTTCTCTTGTATGGGTTGAATGAGGTAATGGCCTATGAATAGAGCAGGATGTCACTAGAAGTCATTTATTGCTATGTTCCTTTATCAGACTAATAGCAGTAGGTTTTCCCCTAGGTCCATGACCTATTTAGTCTCATGATTTTGACCTCATTAATAGTATCAGACATGGGCTCCGTATGATGGAGCTGGTCTTAATTCTAATTAAAAAGTAGTTGGTTACTCCCATAACAATATTTATGCAACTCCTGTACTGGTGGGTATTTCTTGCAGGCATGTTTCTATGTGACTTGTGGAGCTTATAGTTGAGTGAGATGGATGATGACCTTTGGTAGAAGCACCATGAAGGCTACTTAGCAGGGTGAAGCCTAGAACTAACCACCAGCTCCTTCAATGATATAAATATAGGTACTCAAAAGACTCTACATCATACTACAGAGATGTATAATCATCCATGTTCATTGCTGCTTTACTCATAATAGCCAGGAACTGGAAACAGCCTAGATGTCCATCAACTGATGAATAGATAATGAGTCTGTGCTACATTTTCACAATATGATATTATTCAGAGGTTAAGAAAAATGAAATTATGAACTTTTGGGGTAAGTGGATGATGCTAGAAACAATCATCTTGAGTGTGGGAACCCTGGCACAAAAAGACAAACATTGCATTTATCTAATTTGTGAATGTTAGCTTTTAAGTTTTCGATATGTGTGTTTCATTCAGAATATCCACAGAATTAGGAAGAGAGAGAGGATCTTCTAAGAAAGAGGGCATAGAATATAGTGTTATGAAGGGACAAAGGGAAAATTATAAAAGGAGGATTAAGTGTAGGAGCATATGGGGGGGCAGGATAAAAGAGGGAATATGGGAGGCCAAATAAGACCAAAGGCCTTTTGAAAAGCCATATAGAAACCTACTACTGTTGGAGTTTGCTAACATATATACTTATGTGAAGGAAATTTAAATAGAGTTTTTATATAATGGGGGAGAGAATGCCCTGACTTGACACCACGTGGCACAAAGTAACCGCCCCCCCCCCCCCAGTGCCAGGAATGGCTCACATCTTGAGTTGTTGGGCTAAAGGTTCACATAGTCATCTCTAAACATTACAGGCTATTCCCAGTAGCTATTGTTAAAACTCAATCACTGATGGCACAGCCTCACACTGAATTAACTGGAAAATCAGTCAATGAAACAATGAGAAGGAGGAAAACTGGAAAATGTACAGAGTGCAGAGAGTTGTGGGACGGTATGAAACACGCCCCAAACACGTGCAGCAAAGGCCACAGGGAAAAACCGGCAAAAGTTCTCGAAGGAAATCAGCAGCCTCTGGCCCTTGTGGAAACTGTGAGCATAGCCAGTGAAGAAGCTCAGCAACTCTTGACCAGCGATGATTCCTGGGCATCCACAGCCAGGTGTGTGACAGGCAGAGTGCTAAAGCCTGTGAAGGAAACCAGAAACAGTCAGGGTAACTGAGGAAAGAGTTGCCTGGCTTAAGGTAATTTCCTTCCTTCCTTCCTTCCTTCCTTCCTTCCTTCCTTCCTTCCTTCCTTCCTTCCCTTCTACAATTCTATACATTCAACCAAATATATAATATTTTCTTTTTTAAAGTACTTTATTTTTATTTATTTTTTCACTTTATATCCCAGTCATAGCTCCTTCCTCCTTTCCTTCCAGTCCCACTTTCCCTCCCTGTTCACCTTGCCCCCCCTTCCTCAGAGATGAGGAGCCCACCTACCCACATACCCCAGTATCAAGTCTCATCAAGACTGAGTGCATCCTCTTCCCTGTAGCCCCACCAGGGGATCAAAAAGCAGGCAGCCCTCACTCCCCTTACTAGAGAACCTATATGAGGACCAAGCTGCCCATTGGCTACATCAGCGTAAGGAGCCTAGGTCCAGTCTATGCTTTGGTTTCCTCAAGCCCCTCTCAGCCCTTGTTAGTTGGCTCTCTTGGTCTTCTTTGTGGAGCTCCTGTCCCCTCCAGGTCTTCTATCCGTCCCCTCACTCTTCCACAAGACTTCCTACACTATGCCCAATGTTTGGGTGTGAGTCTCAGCATCTATTCCCATCTGCTGCTGGGTGTATCCTCTCAGAGGACAGCTATGTTAGGCCCCCATCTGCAAGCACAGCAGAGTATTGTTAACAGTGTCAAGAGTTGGTTGTCTCCCATGGGGTGGGTCTAAGGTTGAGCCAGTTATTGGTTGGACATCCCCTCAATCTCTGCTTCATTTTTGTCCCTTCATATCTTTTTTTTAAATTTTTTTATTTAACTTTTATTAATTACACTTTATTCCTTTTGTATCCCCCCATAAGCCCCTTTCTCCTCCCCTCCTGGTCCCACCCTCCCCCCCCCCTTTCTGCATGCATGCCTCTCCCCAAGTCCACTGATAGGGGAGGTCCTCCTCTCCTTCTTTCTGATTTTTTTTTTTTTTGTTGTTGTTGTTCTTCTTCTCAATGCAGTTTATTCAGGAACCTTGAACAATCTTCTGACCCTGGGGAAAGCCAGCCCACAGCTTAAATAGCCTCTGGGTAGCCAACCCCAGCGTGCCTCGTGGGCAATGCAGATAGGTCCACATACACGGAAGCAAGCCAGATCCTCAGCCTTAGCCAAATATGGAGTTGTTTGTGACAGAGAGCACTCACCATCGGGAAGGTGGAAGGTGGAAACCAGCTCCATCTTTAAGGCGTGGCATTACGCAGCTCTCTACAGTTCCCCCTTTTTGTTTTAGACGCATCAGGCAAGAGTAGAGGTCTGATCTCTAATATTAGAAATAAATTGGGACTTTGTACCAAAGTTCATTTAGGTGTCATCCACCCAAAGAGCATCAGACCCGTCCAATACCTTTTTCTCAGAGGCGGGACCTGGGGCATCAACCTGCATGCAATCAGACATGCTCTTCTCTGGGTCGAAAGCGGCTGACCCTGAGTGCAGTGCTTAGCCTCGCATCCTGAGTGTAACATTTTAGCTTTTTATGGTAGCCAACCATGCTTGGGGAGACTGTCCTGCTTCAATGGCTGTAAAGGCCTGAATGATCATGGCTGCATTACGCTGTTGTGAGACTCTAATCTTGCATATACACCACAGGCAAACCAAGGAGACCAACACCCGAAGGCCTGCTAACGCTCCCATGCCTGCCCATTCCTTCAGATGATTCATGGCTGCAGCAATCCATGGTGATAATCCTGTGGCTAGTCCTGCGTCCACTCTGGTAGAATTTGCCATAACAATGGCCACTCTCTGCTGCTCCATCGTAGTATCGAATTCTTCAGTCCAATTACCTAAAATATAGCTAGACAATTGTTTAGACAGATTTGCAGCACGGGAAAAATTCTCATATTGTATGCTAGTGACACAAAGTCCAGCATACTTCCATTGACAGCCAAGTTGAGCGATTTGCCATAGGGTATCAATTTGCTCCTGCACGAGGTCAATCCTCTGATTGAACACCATCAAGTCTCCTTTTAGTTGAGCACTAATTCCTTTTTGTACATCTAAAGCATGAGCTACATTGGCTATAAGATTATTTAGGGTCTGAGCAGTCTGCATAGTATGACTCATGGCTAATGCCGCGGTAGTAGCTCCAACAGCCGCCAATGAGATGGCAGTAACAATGGCAGCTGTAATTCCAAGATCCCTTTTCTGTCTGAAGAGAGTCATAGTGTGAGGGGCATCAATGGGCACAGGCACCCAGCGAGGCATGCGAGTAACTAGGGCATACCTAAATTCATTAGCATTCCGGCATTGGGCAAAAAAGCAAGTATCATTACCACAATTACTTGGCTCTATCTGGCTAACAAGGAATAAAAATGGGGGTTATAAACAAACAGGTGTGGACTTATAGGAAATATTATGAGAAGCCTTAACCCCCTCGTTGGAACATCCTGCATCAGTTCTAGAACTAGCAGTGGTGGTGTCCGAGGTCTGAGTAGGTTCAGGAGACCATTGCCCCCAGGGGCGAGACGTGCTCCATGTAAATTGACTAACTCCATGTTTTCCTCCACTTTTGAAAGCCATTTAAGGTTCTTAAATTATCTTTTCTTTTTTTTCTTTTTTTTTTTAATTTTTCATCAATTACACTTTATTCATTCTGCATCCCCCCCATAAGCCCCTCCCTTCTCCCCTCCCGATCCCACCCTCCCTCTCCTTTCTGCATGCATGCCACTCCCGAAGTCCACTGATAGGGGAGGTTCTCCTCTCCTTTCTGATCTTAGTCCATCAGTTCACATCAAAAGTGGCTGCGTTGTCCTCTACTATGGCCTGGTAAGGCTGCTACCCCCTCAGGGGGAGGTGATTCAAGAGCAGGCCAGTCAGATTATGTCAGAGGCAGTCCCTCTTCACATTACTATGTAACCCACTTGGAGACTGAGCTGCCATGGGCTACATCTGTACAGGGGTTCTAGGTTATCTCCATGAATAGTCCTTGGTTGAAGTATGAGTCTCTGGGAAGTTCCCTGTGTTCAAATTTTCTTGTTCTGTTCAGGAAGTTTTCTCCTGTACCAATGAGTTCTAAGGTATTCCCCACTTTTTTTTCAAGCCGATTTAATGTGTCTGGTTTTATGTTGAGGTCTTTGATCCACTTGGACTTCAGTTTTGTGCAGGGTGATAAGTATGGATCTATTTTCATTTTTCTACATGTAGACCTCCAGTTGGACCAGCACCATTTGTTGAAGATGCTATCTTTTTTCCATTGTATGGTTTTGGGGTCTTTGTCAAAGATCCGGTGTTCATAAGTATGTGGGTTTATTTCTGGGTCCTCTGTTAGGTTCCATTGATCCACCATTCTGTTCCTATGCCAGTACCATGCAGTTTTTAAAACTGTTGCTCTATAGTACAACTTAAGATCAGGGGTGGAGATACCACCAGAAGATCTTTTATTGTAGAGGATTGTTTTAGCAATTCTGGGTTTCTTGTTATTCCATATGAAGTTGAGAATTTTTCTTTCCAGGTCTGTAAAGAATTGTGTTGGTAATTTGATGGGAATTGCATTGAATCTGTAGATTGCTTTTGGTAAGATGGCCATTTTTACTATGTTAATCCTGCCAAGCCATGAGCATGGGATATCTTTCCATCTTCTCATATCTTCTTCTAGTTCTTTCTTCAGAGATTTGAAATTTTTTTCATACAAGTCTTTGACTTCCTTGGTTAGGGTTACTCCGAGGTACCTTATGTCATTTGTGGCTATTGTGAAGGGTGTTGTTTCCCTAATTTCTTTCTCATCCCTTTTGTCTTTTGTATATAGGAGTGCTACTGATTTTTTTGAGTTAATTTTGTATCCTGCCACTTTGCTGAAGGTGTTTATCAGCTGTAGAAGTTCCCTGGTAGAGTTTTTGGGGTCACTCACGTATACTCTAAGCCCTGCAGGAGGTACTGTAGATGTCTTGTTTAAGGACGACCACTCAGTGTTGGCTGCAGTTTTCAAATTTCTGTCTCTCTGTGTGTCTCTGTCTGTCTGTCTCTCTGTCTGTCTGTCTCTGTCTCTCTCTTTGTCCTTGATAACACAGTGAGGAGAGCTAGGTATGAAAGTCCCTAAGAAACAAGCAGACAGGACTCCTTGGAAGCCAGAAAGAGGCTGGTAAGGTTGCTAGCTCAGCTTTTTTATTTGGAATATAGATTGAGAGGCAGCTGCATAAAATTAGAGCAACCCTAGCCACGCATCGTGGAGCCGGTCCACAGTGACATCTCCAAAGCCACAAGAACCTACTCACAGCCAGAGTGTGGATGTGGCTTTAGCTTAGGTATAGCTTACGGCATTCCCACAGAGTCCTCCTACCATGGTCACTCTGTTCTCTCCCTGAGGAGTCTCCAGTTTTGCTGTGCTGTCCTGGTAGGAGTGATCTAGAACAGAACTATAGTGTCTGTAAGGTCTTGTGACAGGAATTTGTCACTACTAATTCTCCAGTGTCTTCCCAGTTCTGTGTCTCTCACTTTTAATTGCTGAGTACACGGGGTGGCAGTGGGGTACTCAGCTGCCCATCCCTGAGGAGATGGAGCAGTTTTCAGCTGTGTCTTCAGCACACCGGCTGCGGTGGGACCACGCTCTGGTTTCTGATGGAATTTGCTTTGCTTTTGGTAAGTACCTAGGAGTGGAGTCTCTGAATCATAGAGTACAGTAGCTGTGAGGAGACAGCAGTAAAATTTGTGAGCCATGAGCCAGACTGATTGAACAGACATGGGATTTGTCATCAACATCAGGGGGAAATGTCTCTACTTGTTATATTTTAGAAGTGGAAAGAGAAACCCCACTCGCGTGCACACACACACACACACACACACACACACACACACACACACACAGAGTCAGGGAAAAGACTCCAGAGAGTCTCTCTCAAGACTACTAGACTTGGCTAACCTCTGTGAAGCAATCACCACAATTCATCGTATTCGCTGGCTGAGAAACACAAGAAAATATCAGTTTAGAAAATGTAGCCACTGTCCTTGACACAAGCCATCATCCATTCACCAAAAGACTAAACAAAGCTGGAAATAGAACAGGGCTCCCCCAGATTCACAAAGGCGTAAGTGAAGCCAGCCAGCTGACATCACTGGGGCAGAGAAGCCCCCCTGAGCCTGAGAGCGTGCGGAGACATCTGTCTCACCACTCATCTCAGTGTTGAACTCGAATTGTGAGCCGGTTCAACTTGGCACAGAAAATAAAGGCATATGGATTGGAAAAGAATACGTGAAGTTGTCACCAGAATGCATACTATTCTGTGTAGCAAACCCCGAATAACCCACAGAGCCATCATTGGAATTGATATGGGAATCCCAGCCATGTGCCAATATATGAGAACCAGCTTTATTTCTACAAAGCGATGCTGTGTCCTCAGAGCTTGCAGTGGAAAAGCAGCAATACTTCAATAGCATGAGGCTAAAGATAATTTTGATAAGAGATGGGCAAGATGCTACCGCAAGCTACTGAATCTGCTAGATCGCCTTAAGTTGCACACAGATAGGAGATGTACTTGCTCACGGTTTGGAGCGTGCATACCACTGTGATAAAAATCTGCTTAACTCATCTTTTTTTTTTTTTTTTTAAACTCATCTCTTAAACCGCCGCAATCTTGGGAAATGTTGCAGCACATTTTAATTTATTTGTTTCCTTCCCCCTCTCCCATTTATTTAAAGAGATTGTTGGCCTGATTCTCAAGTACATGGAGAAATGATAGGTAATAATTAAGACAATTTTGAAAAACTTGTAGCCATAGAAGTTGAAAGGCTGCAACAGAGGGTCTGGTGACAGGCAGGCCTAAGGGGCAACAGTCAGACATAGGTGTCCAGCGGCTCACTGGTCAGAGCAGTGTTTGTGGCTGCTACAAAGATGGTTCAGCAGTTAAGAGCATTTGTTGCTGGCTTTGACTCTCAGCCCCCACGTGGCAGCTCACAACCATTCCTAACTCCAGTTCCGAGGCATCTGATGTCCTCTACTGACCTCTGCAGGCACCGGGCATACACGAGGTGCACAGAGGGGCATGCAGGCAAAACACTCATAATACAGAAGATAAAAATAAACGAATCTTTAAAAAATGTTGTTAGTGATTTGGGCTTGTATTGGAGTTACGGGTCTTGTGAAATAAGCATCATTCATGTCCTCATAATTGGATTCAGCTAAAAAAGCATCAAAAGGGGGCGAAAAAGAGGATGGTTCTGTCAGCGGAGTGCTTTGCAGTACGAGGGTGAGGGCCAGAGTCTGAATCCTTATCACCCATGTATGACCTGGCATAGCTCCGCCTGTCTGTAAGTCCAGCACTCAGGAGGCAGAGAAAGGGGGTCCCCTGACAAGACAGTCCAGATGAATCTCCAAGAACTAGGTTCAGTGAGAAACCCGTATCTCAAAAGAGGCAAAATAGGGGACAGATAGAAGAAGACCCCCAACATTGACCTCTGGCCTCCGAGTGCACCCACACGGGTGAGCACACTGCACACACATGGGCACATACACAGGGAACCAAGATGGCTGACACTGAGGAACAACACCAAGGCTGACCTCTGGTCTCCACGGATGAATGCAGACACATGCACACCTGTGCACACACACACACAGGTATATAAACCATGCTGATTTCTGAGGGATACATACAAAAGAAAATCGTAATCAGTCACGCACTGGGGGGTGAGTGCTTTTTGAGATGAGGGTTTGTCACTGAACCTAGTCCTTGAAGATTCATCTAGGCTGTCTTGTCAGGGACCCTCTCCCTCCCCCATTCCCTCTGCCTGTAATCACACCTCGCATCACCCTCCAGGAAAGCTTCCATTTATAAGCTGACCCCTCAAGTCCTGGCAAAGACCTGGACCAGCCACCTGCTTATCAGTGCTGAGAGAGCCTTGACATGAGGCAAATGCTCCAGGTCCTGGGAAGTTAAATATGCCAGCTACTTGTGGTGCAGCCCATAGATTCTCAGCTATTCACGGAAGAACAATTATCTCCCACGGAGACTTGTGTGGGGAAAGTTCACAGCAGCTCTACAGAAGGCAGCACCAGAAAACATGTCTGTCCTTAAATAGCAAACTGACCGCTTGATGGGATATTTCTCAGCAAAGAAAACATCTCAAGTGCCTGTGGGGTCTGCAGAACAGATGTACTGATGTCATCACACGGAGGACAAAGAGGTCAGTCTGATCCCACTTATGTAAAACTTCAGACACAGGCTCAGTGACAGAGATGTGGTTGGTGGTGGTCTGCTGTGGGGAGGGCTGGGCCAGGGCCAGGAGTTGCAGGGCCCTGGGAAGACAAAGGTAGTGGAAGATGACGTGTTTCTGTGTGAAGATGGCCCCATTACGTGTGTTTAAAAAATCCTCAAAATTAGAGTGTTTATTATGCCAACACATCAATCTAATCTCAAAAAAAAAGCTGTAAAAATGAAAAAAGAAGTAGATGATTCTTTTTAAAAGAGACAAATGTTCCTTTAAAAAAAAAACACAACAACAAACCCACTAAATAGAAAAGGGAAGTAACAACAATCATAAGAAAACATTGTGGAATACATAATAATGATGTTTAAATGGCAAATGAAAGCATATTTCAGAAAACATGGGCAGGCATTGCCTGAAGGGGACAAAATAAGGCATCGTGAGCTCTCTGTGACAGCAGGAGGCAGGTGTGCAGGGTGCTCGCCCCACCCTCTTAACTTCCAAGTCTAAAAGCTTTTAGAACCTCCACAAAAGATGGAAACTATTTCGACAAGGTACTTAAAAAACCAATACATCACCAGCCACAGGCTTTATCTCAGAAACACAACGGTGTCTCGGTGTTGGGAAATCTATTCACCCGCCTTAACTGATCATGGGGAAAATAAGCCTGTTAGCATGCCGATAGACAAAAGGCATTCCTTGGGCTAAATGCACTTCAACTCTAAAGCTTTAACGAGTTAATAACCTCAGAGACTCTTCTCTATGTGGTTCCTTGACCCTGCCGCTGATGGGACTAAACGTCCTGCTTACTATTCAGCATGGGCTCTGTTTTATTGCCCAACACAGAAGGCTCCCGCCCTCTGCATGTGCTCCTGGCTTCAGTCATTGCCACACAACCTACACACCCATCTGTCACCCACAAGGCCAAACCTCCAGGACAGTGGCCCACATAGCATCCTGAGACCTAGAGAGAAGATCTGCACATGAGGGAGTCTCTGAAGGGTTCCATGAAAACAAATGGGACTGACTGGGAGGGGCTCCTGTGATCACCAGCGCTCTGTGTGGGAGGGATACCAGTGCAACACCACCAACACTAGACAAAAGAGGTTCCTTGAGGGGAAAGGGCGACCAGAGGGAGTATGGGTGCTGACCACAGGGCAGAGTCTCAGACAGGGAACAAATGTTAGTGGCCCACTGTACTAGCATGTGGTCACAGCTGACAATAATATCCTGGGGATGGAGAGATGACTCAGAGGCCAGGGGTGCTTGGTTTTCTTGCAGAGGACCTAAGGACCATTCCCTGCACCCACATGGGGTGCGTCACAATCACCTGTGACTCCAGCTCCACGGAATCTGGCACCTTCTTCTGGCCACCACAAGTACTGCAATAGGTACTGCATGAAACCTTGTAGAAATGGCCTCACAGACACGCCCAGCAGCAATGCATGACCAGCTCCCCAGGTATCTGTGCTGCAGTCAAGTTGATTGGAATTAAGCATCATGCCAGTAAGCATGCACACTCTTCCCAGATAACTTTATAGGCTCTGTGCGACTTCAACAAATGTCTCAATTAAACAGTCTCAGCCTATTGGAGGTAGGAAAGCCCCAAGCTTACCTATGAAGGTATAACTTAAGAGAGGCTGCCAGTGAGTTACCAGGCCAAGCTTAGTAACTACACTCCAAAGAGAATGTTATCGCACAGGAGAAGCTGACAGAACAAAAGAATACAATCCAGACAGGGCCCCAAGAACATGTGATATTTGACATATGATAAAGGTTGGCTTCCCAAACACCCTTGAATTGACAGATTTAATAAGCCATTTTGAGGTCGCTGCAGTCTGATGGGAATGAAGACAGAAAACAGCCATAAGTAGAAAGTTAAAAACAAGAATTCGCGCTCTAAGCAACAGCTACAGTCCAGGTATGGGGGGGGGGGGTGACAAATCTGATAAAAATGTCATTGCGAGTCATGCAAACAGATGTAACTGAGAAAGAAACTACAGTATATAGAAAAGATGAAGCTGATGTGTGACAATAAAGACAAGGAAAAGTTAATGGGACAAAACACAGCTGTGAGCAGGAGGCCTGGTGTGTGTGTGTGTGTGTGTGTGTGTGTGTGTGTGTGTGTATGTGTGTGTGTAATACAGCCCCAGAAAAGCAAAGAACACCACTGAGGACCAGTAAACAGGGAATTAAGATACAGACTAAGTGTGGGAATGAAGAAGCGAGGAAAAGACGGAGTCTTTCTGAGGGGAGTGGAGCAGGGTCCTGTCCTTCAGTGAGGGTGCTGGGGTGGAGGGGGAGGGGTAGGCTTTTTGGAAGGACATCAGATCATCTCAGAAATGTTTCCTTGTCTTTGCACCAATAGTGACTTTGTAAAAGAAGTGTGGACCTGTATTTGTGTTCCAAGATATACCAAGTGACCCTGAAGGTCACCTGGACAGTATGTCCAGCAGCTAAACAGGCTTCAGTGTTTAGCTGAAGTTAAGTGGCTAGGGTCCCAGTGTGCATCTGTGCTGAGCACTGTGGGAGGCTGAGAAAGCAGAGGTGAAGGATCTGGGAGGGATGGTGAAAGGTGGAGGAGGGAGGAAGAGGGATAGAGAAAACGGAAGACGAGACATGGGACAGGGTATTAGGGAAGCTTGAACTTTGTTAGCTGCTAGCAGAATTTGCATTTTCCTTGTTTGCCTTTGGGCATCATGATTGCCTCTGACATGGCCTGTGGATTTCTGAAGGGGTCCTTCATAGTGAGAAAGAACCCCTGCCAACCTCCCCATGCAAGTGGTGACTGTCTATCTGGCTATCCCTAACCCAGTGCTCAGAAGAGTCTCCATGGCCTGCTGTGCCCTGCTGTGAGGAAATCATCCCTCAGAAGGTGGCCTTTACAGGTCCTCTCATCCTCAGGAGGAATGGCCAGTGCTTTTCAGGAAAGACAGCACTTCTGTCAAGGTGGGCCTCCAAGAGGCACATGCAGGCGCCATGTGCCTCATCCAGAGCCTCCAGCTTCCCGGTCCAGAGGCCACAGGCAGACCCCCATCACCACCAAGAAGTGACAGGTGCTGGCATCGGCAATGGGTATTGACAAAGGCCTTCAAAGTCAGCTTGACTTGCCGATCAATAATGGTGCGGGGGAAATAATTAAAACTGTCAGATTTAGAAGGCAGTAAAAGCTCTTAGAGCCTTCAGCCAATTGTGGAGACCCGGGATTAGTGGTGGGGTCACAGACACTCCCGAGGCTCAGAGTGAGTTATTAAAGGCTTTCTTTGACACACACATGATGTAAAGGGTCAACTCAAAGGAAGGTTTCAGACAATGACTGTTGGAGTCCATTAACCTAGGCAGGCCTTGCATGGAAGTGCGGGCCGGGGTGAGGTCCTGAGACGCCATCTTCCAGGGAGAAACCAAACAGCTAGAAACCACTTAGCAGTCTCACACTGTGATGTTCTGCAGTCTCTCCATGGGTCAAGTGACTGATGGCAGGCTTCAGCTAGGGCTGGGGGCCCCTAGATATGCAGCTGCCATAGAGTAGGCAGGGACAGGCCTGCTCTGTGGGAACATGGCTCAGGGAGCCCACAGAGTACCCCTATTGCCACTTCCCAGAAACCTGGCAGCAGTGTATCCTTTCCCTGGACAGTCTATGCAGAAAAATGGGAAAGTGTCCAGGGAACAGTATCCTTTCACCCAGGATTTCCCAGTTTCCTGTTCTAGTCTCCTTGGGCTACTTCTCCGTCCCAGCTTATGCCACTCTCTCACCTGCTTCTGCTGCAGACATCTTTGTCAGCACCCCTCTGCGAATTCAGTGTTCCTTGCTATTCTGCCACAGTACATTGGATTCCTTTCAACCTCTGGCCTCTGGACGGTAGAGACCCTGGGCCCTCCAGGACATACCATTGATGGATAATGCTATCCCAATACCCACTATTGCTGTGTTCAATGGGTCTCCTTCCCCTGGGCCAAAAATGTCCTCTGATTATAGGGCACACAGCCATGATATAATGGTCACCTCCTGATCAGACAAGCCTACAGTCCCTGGAGGAACTGGAAGCCCTGTGCTGAGCATGTGCTGGGGGTTGGCTCTGGGCTGCAGGCATTTTTTTCAGCTTGGCACTTAACCTCAAAGATGTGGGAGGGTAGATTGGTTCCATGCGAACAGGTGCAAACAGACCACAGTAGGGTCCAACCTAGGCCTGTGGAGACTGCTGATGGAGCTCAGCACTGTGGCATTCTTTTGCTTATTACTTAGAGGGCAGGGGGACCTGTTGAGGCCCCAGAGGCAGGAGTGGTTAGAAGCTGAGGATTGGAGGAGAGTATTGCATTGTATCAGCCACAAGGTGTTCTGCTGCTAAAGGTTGTCAATGTGGCACAAGCCTAGAGTCATCTGGGAAGAGGGAACCTCAGTTAAGAATATACCTCCATTGGGTTGGCCTGCAGGCATATCTGTCCGGCACTTTCTTTATTAATGATGTTTTAGGAGTGTCCAGCCCACTATGAATGATGCCACCCCTGGGCAGGTAGTCTTGGGTTCTAGAAGAAAACCTGCTGAGCAAACCATGAGGAACAAGCCAGCAAGCAGCCTTTCTCTAGGGCTTCTGCTTCAACGGCTGCCTCCATGTTCCTGCCTTGAGTTCCTGCCCTGACTTCTATTAGTGACGGATTGTGATTACAATGTGTGACCCAAGTAAACCTTTTCCTTCCCTTGTTGCTTTTACTTGTGAGATCATAGCAACCAAAAGCAAACTAGGACAGGTGGGAAGCCAGAAGAGGCTCATCCATAAACACTTGATAAAGAGAGTCAGTGCATAGACCTGGCTGGTTCTTAGAAGTTCAGGCTTGGGGATAAAGCAATGGTTCTGAATAGTTGCTATAGACTGAGGCCTGCAGCTGGGTGTCCAGTGACTGGAGACTACAAGTGTTATACATTCCACCCTCACAAATACCCTGGTGATACCCAGACATGAGCATTACTGGCCTCTCCTATGTGCCTGAACACAGCCCATGGGCCTCCCAGGGGAACTACTAATAAACCTTCCTCGCTGTCCTCTACGCTTTGTGTAACCCCGTCTTCTCAGAGCCATTTGGAATGTTGACTTTCTGGAACTTTACGACACCCAACAGGAAACGAAGGACACATGACTTCTACAAGCGGAAAAATGAAACTAGGGTACCAGCAAGTTAACAGACGTCATCTGCTTTCAAGAGGAATGTCTTTACCTATGTTATGTGCAGTGACTTCTTACCTGCAGTTAGGGTAACAGTGATGGCAATGGTGGTGGCGATGATGCTGGTGATGGCGCCACTTTATGGTGGTGGTGAGTGATGATGCTCTGCTAAGGAATAACAATCTTAGTGAGTGGTAGCAGGTATCTTCTGGAAACACTCACACAACCTTCTCTGGCATCAGCTAGCCACTGTTATGACAGACTTTCAGATCTACCCAAGATACGTGTCCCAGCCAAGTCCACACGGCCTGAAGTACAACCACCTGATTTGTTTCCTTCCTGGGGCTGGATTCTGCAGGTCTGTATTTTCAGAGCGAAGAAGAAGCTATACACTGGGACATACCCTCCATTGTCATGCTGCTGTCTCCCTGTTTTGTCCCAGGTGATACCTGTGAACTCGGCGCACCTGGGATTTATTTTATAATGGAGAGCCAAGCGGGGCACAGCCACCGAGCAGCTGAACACTGGGAAGTGGGGGCCTGGCTATGTAGGACATGATGGCCTCCTAGAAATGAGGCAGATGCTATGGGTCCTAGCCAGGGACAGAGTTGGGGGCAGGAGTTCCTGGGCTTGAACCCAGCAGCTAATCACAGACAAATGGTTGGAGGGCTTTCCAAATCAGACAGCATCCTGTTCTCAGGTACCCTGGACATGTAACCCAACACTATCCCATGTTTCCTGTCCAGCCCTCACTCTGGCCTTGTGCCTTTACATGCTGCCCTGCCTGCCCTCCCTGTCCCCAGTTTCACTTGTTCCTGTCATAACCAGAGCCAGGGTTACCACACTTTGGCTCTGTGATACTCTAGGGAGAGCAGGCAGCACAGCTGTGCACAGTGGAAGCTGGCACAGTTGATGAGAAGAGATGCCTATATGGACTTTATAACTGACCCCTGCTTGATCAACCTAGCCTTGGTTTTATTCTTTAAAAATGGGATTTTTTTTTTAATGAAAAGTTCAATTTACCCCAGACATAGTGGGGAAGGCAGAGTGCTCCAACGAAAGTACCAAGTGGGAAGGCACCTGCTGAGCTGGACTGCCATCTGACCCTGGACCGTATCTAGTGTCCCTATGACCTCCTGCCTTTTTGCACCCCTAGATAAGAGGCCTGGAGCCTTGGAGCTTCTGGGTCTGCATGGGCTCACATGGACATTGTCAGCTGTCAAACAAAGTACAGACACTTTAGCTTGCCAGGGTTCATGTCTTAGATGGGAGGGATTAAGCCTGCATGAAGCTGCTCCAGCCACGGGACTCTTAACACCTTCTCAAACCAGGGAACTCAGTGCAGATGAGCTGGAGGAAACATCGTATTCAGTGGCTTAGCTTCTGCCTTCCCCCATGTGACACTGGACTCCATTTTATCATCATTCTCTTTTTTCCGTTTATTTGTTTGTTTGATCACTTTACAGCCTGATCCCAGCCCCCTCCCTCCTCTCCTCTTAGTCCTACCTTTATGCCCTCTTCTCCCATCCCCCCTCTTCTTCTCAAAGAAGAGGAGGCCCCCAAGGGCTACCAAACAACCCCGACATCTCAAATCACAGCAGGACTAAGCACAAGCTCTCCCACTGAGGCCAGACAAGGCAGCCCAGCTAGGGAAAAGGGATCCAAAGGCAGGCAACATACTCGGAGACAGCCTTCGCTTCCATTGTTAGGGGATCCACATGATGACCAGGCTGCACATCTACTACATATGTGTAGGGGGTCTAGGACCAACTTGTGCATGCTCTTTGGTTGGTGGCTCAGTTTCTGTGATCCCCCATGGGCCCAGGTTAGTTTACTTTGTGGGTCTTCTTGTGTTGTACTTGTCCCCTCCAGTTCCATCTATTCCTCCTCCCACTCTTCCACAAAACTCCCTGAGTTCTGTTCATTGTTTGGCTGTGGGTCTCTGCATTTGTTTCCATCAGCTGCTGGATGAAGCCTCTCAGAAGACAGCTATGCTAGGCTCCTGTCTGCAAGCATAGCAGAGTATCATTAGTACTGTCAAGGGTTGGTGCTTCCTCATGGGGTGAGTATCAAGTTGGGCCAGTCATTGCTTTGTCATTCCCTCAATCTCTGCTCCATCTTTTCCCCTATACTTCTTATAGGCAAGACAAATTCTAAGTTGGACGTTTTATGGGTGGGTTGGTGTCCCACTCCCTTCAGTGGAAGTCCCATTTGGCTATAGGAGGTAGCGACTTCAGGCTCCATATCCCTCACATCTAGCAATCTCAGCTAGGACCCCGCCCCAGGAGCTTCCCCTGTCCCAGAGATGCCCTCTGCTGATTGCCGTTTTCTATCCCATTCCTCGCCCTACCACTCAACTCTCCCCACACCTGATCCCCACTGTTACCCTCCCCACCTTCTCTACCACATCACTCCATCCACCTACTTCTGATGTTTATTTCATTTCTTCTTCTGAGTGAGAATCAAGCATCCTCCCTTGGGCCTTGGCTTCTTTGGGTCTGTGGTTTGTAGCATGGTTATCCTGCACATTAGGGCCAATGTCCACTTATAAGTGATTTCATACTATGCCTGTTTGTCTGGGTCTGGGTTACTTCACTCAGCATGATCTTTTCTAGTTCCATCCATTTGCCTGAAAATTGCATGATGTCTCTGTTTTTAACAGCTGAGTAGTATTTCATTATGTAAATGTGCCACATTTTCTCTATTCATTCTTTGGTTGAGGGGCATCTGGATTGTTTTCAGTTTCTGTCTATTACGAATAAAGCTGCTATGAACATAGTTGAACAAGTGTCCTTATCGTATGGTGAAGCATCTTTGGGGTATATGCTCAGGAGTGCTTTGGCTGGATCTTGAGATAGAACTATTCCCAACTTTCCAAGAAACCTCCATATTGATTTCCACAGTGATTGCAGAAGTATTCACTTCTACCAGCAATGGAAGAGTGTTCCCCCTCCTCCACATCCTCACCAGCATGTGCTATCACTTGAGTTTTTGGTCTTAGCCATTCTTATGGGTGTAAGATGGAATCTCAGAGTCATTTTTATTTGTATTTCCCTGATGACTAAAGGCATTGAACATTTTTTCAAGCGCTTCTAGGCCATTAGAGACTTTGCTGTTGAGAATTCTGTTTAGCTCTGTACCCTATTTTTAATTGGGTTATTTGATTTGTTGGTTTCTGATTTCTTGAGTTCTTTATATATTCTGGATATTAGCCCTCTGTTCAATATAGGTTGGTGAAGAATTTTTCCTATTCTGTAGGTTGCCATTTTGTGCTATTGACAGTGTCCTTTACCTTTGTAAGTTTTTCAGTTTCATGAGGTCCCACTTATTAATTGTTGATCTTAGTGCCTGAGCTGTTGGTGTTCTGTTTGGAAAGTTGTCTTCTGTACCAATGCATTCAAGGCTATTTCCCACTTTCTCATCTATTTGACTTAGTGCATCCAGTTTTATGTTGAGGTTGTTAGTCCACTTGGATTTGTGCAGGGTAATAAATTTGGATCTGTTTGCATTATTCTACATGCAGACATCCAGTTAGACCAGCACCATTTGTTGAAGATGCTTTCTTTTATCCATGGTATGGTTTTGGCTTCTTTGTCAAAAATTAGGTGTCTATAGGTATGTGGTTTATTTCTGGGTCTTCAATTTGATTCCATTGATCAACCTGTCTGTTTTTATGCCAGTACCGTGCAGTTTTTTTTTTTTTTATTACTATTGCTCTGTAGTGCAGCTGGAAATCAGGGTGGTTTATCACCATTCTTAAGCTATACCAGGACAAGGACATGCTCTTGGGATATGCGTGTGGTTTGAGCATGGGCCACAGGGATTAAGCATGCCTGACATCCTGAGGATGCAACTGCTCTAGCTTCTGCTTCCTTCACCTACAAGATGGGGCCTGAAATGCTGTGCATGTTGATCCATGTCAGTGTCTACAGAGGACAAACAAATGGCAGAGGCAATCATGTTATGGAATAGCAACGTGCTGTTTCTGGAGCAATGAATACCATGGCAGAGCAGAACACTGATGGCCACCTTCCTGCTGACTTTGTGTTTTCCTCCAGAGCACAAAAAGGAGGCATGGCACTAGGTCTACACAAATGATCTGCACTCTGACCCTATCCTGTCCCCTTCTGCGCTTACTTCAGCAGGAAACTCCCCAAACCTTTCTGAGTATGTGTCCACCAGAGATGGAGTCCCAGAACAGAGCATGGGTGTGGGCCCTGGATACTCAGACAGGGGTGGGAGGTCATGCTCACAGAGGTGCACAGCTAGGAGACCAAGGGAAGTGGAGGAAGAGAGCAAAAGGTCAGAGTTCAGAACAGGCTGAAGATTACAGCACCATGGAGATATCAACATCCAATACCCACTCGAACACACATGCACACCCACACACTCACTCACTCACATTCACACGAACATATACCAACTCATATGTTCACACGTATATACAGTCACACTCCCGTACGCACATACACTCTCACACACACATGCACATACATGTACACATTCACACATACACACACACTGCTTTCCTAGACAGGAGAATATCATAAAGCTACGTGTGGTGGTGTGTGACTCTGTGCTTTCATTGTACACCCAGTTCTTAGTGTCTTTACCACCTTCACGCAGCAAAGCCACAGTCCTAGCCACATTTCTCAGGTCTCGACTTCACACAGCCTCATGGCTTCTGGGGCTCCAGCCACCTCTCTCTGGGTTGAAAAATCTCTGTGGCACTCACTATACTGACCTTGTGCTCAGGCCCCTGATATCACGAGTATGTCCTTATCCTCGCTTGCTCTTTTTTTCACGGGGATGGATGGTCAGGATGGGAAGCCTGGGCCCATGTTTGGTTACTTTTAGCACAAACATTTGCAAATAGCTTTTCCAGAGGCAGTCACAGGGCACACTGCAGCCCCAGTACACCCTTCTTTCTTGCCTCTCTCGGAACTTGTTTCTTATTAACAGAATTTGCGTTTTCTGGCTACCCGTGCCTGTAGATTTACACGTGCATTTTTGGCCATTAGGGGATTCTTTTAAAGTTTCTGTCCATATGCCTTGCTAGCACTCTTTAAGATTATTTTTCTGAAAAAAAAAAAAAAAGTTTGAAAAGCACTAGCATAGTGCAACAGCTACAGCTTCAAACACTCCCCTAAAGCATCTGTCCTGGGAACAGGGGCCTGGCCTTTTGGCTAGACATTTGTTCAAAGGTACTGACTGTTTCCTGTCAGGATTTTTCATAGTTTCCTAGTTGCCAACATTGGCTGTCAACACTTGCCTAAACCATTGTTATACCTAATCTGCCACTTTCTTTGCAGATTTTGTTCTGTAATTATCTCAGAGTTGATGTCTGGTGTGCACACTGGCTTACCTGGTGATTGATTACGAGCACAGCCTGCACCCATGCACCCACCACCTTTGCCTGGGCTTCCTCATGGCTTTCCCCAGTGCCAATCTCTGGCCTCTGCTTGGATCGTTTCCTCCCTTCTTCTGCCTTAGTCTAATCACAGCTCTCAAAGCTCTCAAGCAAAAGCTGTTTGGATCTTCACAGGTATGTATTGTGTCACATGAATGTAAGACACTTTTAGCCAAATTAAATGGAAATGTATTGGAATTTTGGGAGGGGATGAGTTTATGCTTCAGTTTTCAGAGAATGGACATTTCCTGTTTTCATCCTTTACCTCCCCACCCAAACACCAGCTGATGCTTGGTAAACAGTTCTGGTTTCCTTTTCTTTCTTCAGGAAGGTCTGAGGATTCTTCCCTGGGCTGCACGCTGTCCATTCTTGCGGCTTCTTCTTTGTAAGTGCTTATTTCTAGGGCTGGTCACTTGGTCAGTTGACACCATCTGCCAGACATGCAGATGGCAGCCAGGAGAATTTCCAGTCTCTAGTCAGACACAGGAAACTGATAGTGGCAGCCTTGAGTTAGGGTCAGCTGTGGGAAGGCACCAAGGAGGGAGAAGATGCTGTGAAGGAGGAGGGAGAAGATGCTGTGAAGGGTATGGAAAAGACTCTGGGGACAGAGCTCATCTGCATTCGTGCAGGAGTGGAGAAATCAGCCACAAAGGAGGCTGGAAATGGAATCAAGGTTTCAGCTAGTTGCTCAGAAAGACTAAGGAGCAAAATGTTTCCTGCCCCACGGGTGGGCTATAGACACAGCTCCCTTCTATCATCTGCCCACCTGCTCTTAGTGTGGCAGGAGATGGGCTGTCTGGTGCAGGAGCACCTGTGGTATGAGCCTAGAGCCACATCTTCCAGGGAGTCATCCCACACCCCTTTCTAGGAACGAAAGACTAGCCAACTGGGAGGCCAATCTTCTGCTTTTGTAGACAGGCAGTTCAGAGAGTCGGAGCAAATGAGGTTCCAGGAACCGGGCCCATACCCGTTCTGCCCCGCTCACTGCTGAGCAGCTGTCAGCTCGATTGACAATTAAGCTGTGCATCTGCCGAATGAAAGATAAATTCCAGCATTACCGAGGTTTTCCATTTCACTTAACTAAAGCTGAGAACGAAGGGGGGGCAATTAAATGGAACCTGAGGCAACCCAAAATATTATCCATCAAAAACATCCCATCCCATCCTCCCGTCACATTCATCAAAGTGTCAGCTATTCCAAACACGGTTTTATCTTATTAATGCTGATTTCTTTCACCAGAAGACTAGTGATTTACCTTTCAGGGGCTATAAGGGAGTTGGGGGCAGGGGGGATTGCAGAGTATTTTAATTCCCCGGTTCCTTCCTTACCACCAGCCTGCTGACATGCAGCTGCTGATTTCCCAAGGTCTCCTTTTGGGATCCCTTTCTTGGGTGAACAGATGATAGTTGCTGTGAGGCACTGCAGTGCTCATTCCATCCATCTTGTCTTGTCCATTAGAGTCTATGTGCGGGGACGGCAGGATGGGCTCCTTGCACAGTACGTGACAAAACGATCCTTAAATAGTGTACACGGAGTCATATCACCCCACCTTCCCTCTCCCAAAACCAACTTCTCCTTAGGATGCACAGGACACCAAAGGGCTGGCAGGAGACATGCTTAGAAATGATTTAAGAGTCAGAAATCAAGAGCGCCTTTGGCAGGAAGGCATAACGCACAAGCAGTCAGCAGATCCTGCGAAATATGGTCGATAGAAGACAGATAATGGATGGACACAGAGAGATGAGATACATGCTGGAGTCCAGTATACTGCAGGATGTGGGGGTGGGGGTGGGAGTGGGGGTGGGGGTGACTGTGGTACCTGGGTGTTACCAAAGAGGCGCCGCCAGAACACTGCTTTTATCAGCATTAGCACAAGGACTTCACTAGGTAGGTATCAGCTCACGTCTTCCCCACCTGATGTGCTTATTCTTAACTTACCCCACGATCTCAGACCAGAAGTCTCCCGAAGTTAGCAGCACATAGACCTCTGGCGACCAGGAGGGGCAGCTGCTCCCTTGGGTTAAAAAGGGCAGAGATCAAGTTGTGTAGGCTGCGAGATCCCCCCTAGGCACGAACTATGCAGGCCACAGCTGTTCAAGACCTCCAGGCAGGGTACAGAGAGATAGAGCAGGCTGAACAGTGACGTGTGATGACCCCCTTCATCAGAGGGGTGAGTGGCCAAGTGAAGGGGGAGATTAAGGAAGCATAAGAGGAGTCATGAGCAGTCAGAGAGGCATCACCAAGGACAGAGCCAAACTCATCACTGGAGAAGCCGCAGAGCTAGGTGGGATTCATTTAAGAAAACTGACAGCTGGGATTTTGTACTGGAGGGGAGGTACTTTCAGTAATTAGTTGCCCTTTTTTTAATTGTTATAAATTACCGAAACAGTCGGTGTTGTTAGCAGACACTCGGCACCAGACACATTCCCTATAATGTTCAGGTTTCTGTCTGCTAAATGCCTGAAACAAATAAAACCAGATGATAAGCCATGGGGAAAGTGCTCATCCCTACTACCTATAAATATCAAGAGTCTGGAGAGGCAGTTCAGCTGTGAAGAGTGTGCATGCTATTCCAGAGGTTTCCAACACAATGCCAGGCAGTTCTCAACCACCAGCGTCAGCCTTCTTCCGGGCTCTGCAGGCAATGCCCACACACCACACACACACACTATTTAAACATAAAAACTAAAATAATAGAAACTTTCAAATCATTCATAATCTGTTTCTATGATGATGGTATTTGAGAAAAGGGTTGTTGACAGAAATGATAGTGACACTTCCGTATCTTGCACTATGAAGACGCATTGCATGACCCATTAGAGAGGAGTGCGCATGAATCTTATGGATAGTGTACCTTGTGTGTACAGTTCATGGCTTGTTTATTCTGAGTCTATCCTGCTCACCCCAAGTGTTCCTGGAAAGATACAGGATTGACACAGGCACACACTAACTCAATGTACTGAGAAGTGCCTAAGCTCAGACATCTCGACAATGAAGGAGAAACACAAGAGATAGAAACAAGAAAACCTCAGCACTACAGTTTACCTCCTGAGCAGAGGGTTGAGAGTGGGCTCCGGCCCTACTCACTTCCTCTGGAGATGAGCTGCATGCCCAGACTATCAGTATTAATTTCAGATCACAGACTCTGAATAAAGTATGGCTAGATGTTCAGGTCCAGCCTTTGCTCCTTGGCATTTGTGGTGACAGGAAGTGTGTTTTCTGGTATCCCTGAGCCAGAACTGCAGCTCCAGCTGCTCTCTCACCATGTCCAGCCCCTTCCCAACTCAGAAAGAAACCTGGCAATGTCTACCTTCCACCTTTGCCCTGTCCCCTCCTCCTGCGTAACAGAACACCAAAGAACAGGTGCCCTCCACCAATACAGTCCTTCATCTTTCTTCATAGCTAAGTCTGGCCTGAGAGAGTAGAGGCCTGAATCACAATGTGGGGGACAAACTGGGATGGTGTAAATGTTCTTAAAATGAGGGTAGCATCCTTCTGTCTGTTGTTACATTTTCTCATTACTGACCTAGAATAGAGATGGGGGTTGCTGGAACCAGCAGGCATCTTGGATTATGAAAAACTGTGCTATCTAAAAGGCTATCTACAAACAATGTAAGGACAGAGAGCCAAGGAACTGGTGACCTAGTATCACAATAGAAGTGCAAACCAAGCCAGTGATTCATAATTATATTGAGTTATTCATTATTTACTGTGCTTTTTAAAAGTGTCCTTTCTCTCTTGTGATACCAACTCTATTCTCTTATCTTGGGTTCTCATCTCAACAGCCCAAAAAATGAATTGACAGATCCTGGAGAGTGAGCCAGAGAGGAGGAGAATTTATTTACATGGGAATGACTATTCAAGTGAAAAGGTGGATCTCTGAAACTCCTAGCAGCAGGTTCTATGCTTCTTAAGTTTTTGTCACCTTGACACAGGTGAGGGCCACCTGTGAAGAGAGACACATTTGAGAGTATGGCTTCATGAGGCTATAAGAATAGCTTGTGGGCAGTCCTATGGGACATTTTCTTGAGTAATGTTTGATGCGGGAGGACCTACCTCTAGGTAGTACTACCTCTAGGCAGTTAATCCTTGAATGTATAAGACAAGTATATAGATAATAGTCTGGGAAGCAAGCCAATAATGAACATTCATTGATGCTCTCTGCTTCCCTTCCTGCCCTGAGCTCTGGCCTTGACTTTCCTCCATGATGGGCTAGTAACTATAAGCCAAATAAACTCTTTTTTTTCTCCAAGTTGCTTTTTCTCATGGTGTTCTATCAATACAATAGAAACAAAACTAGGACAGAAATTGGTACCAGAAGCAGAGTATCGCTATGACAAACAAGAGCATGTTACTTTGGAGAGGATTGTTTAAGTGGTTGAAACTTTGGTCTGGACCATCTGTAGAGTGTTCAGAACTTAATGAGGTATTGTGGGAACTTGTAAAGTAATACTGAGTGCAGATAATGGTGGCCTGGCTTGTGAAGTTTGGGAGTTTGAGAGATCCTCAATACTTTAGGTATTTTAAAGAGACTGAACTTTTAAAGACTGGGACTTTGAAAAGTTGGGAAAGTGTTTTCTATTGTGATATTAACATGAGAACTTGGGAACAAACAAGAAAAAATTCTTGCATTTAACAATAATGTATTTGTGTCAAGTTGATAGAGGAGTGATTGTGGTTATGTCATCAACTTGACATGGGCAAGTCTTATCTGAGAAGAGAGAACCTCAATTGAGGAAACACCTCCATAATGTTGGCCTTTGGGCAAGACTTTCTGACATTTTCTTGATTGACAGTTTTCTTGATTGACTGGAGGGAGGGGTGCTTGGGTCACTGTGAGTGATGAAACCCCTGAGTTGTGTTTAAAAAAAAAAGCAGAATGAGCAAGCAATGAAGAGTAATCTAGTAAGCAGCACGACTCCATTGCTGCCTTCAGGCTCCTCCCCTGATATTTTGCATTCCTGCTTTGACGGACTGTAACCTATGAGTCAAAAAAAAAAAAAAAAAAAAAGAAAGAAAGAAAAGAAAGAAAGAAAGAAAGAAAGAAAGAAAGAATCCTTGCTTCTTCAAGGAGCTTTGGATCATATTGTTTTCATCACAGCAATAGAAGGCAAACTAAGTCAGACGCCAACCAAACAGCGAGCAGCTGCAAGTGTCCTGGCTGTGAACCCTTCAGAAGCCTCAAGATGTCAACTCATGGGTCCTGGCAATTGTTACAGTGCTGAGCTCTGGGGTGTGAAGGCAGAGCTTGGGACACTGACAGAGAGCAGGGCTTTAAAGGATAAATGAAGGCAGCAGCTCTGAAAGCAAAGGCGGGAGGTTTGTCCCCAAGGCAGTAATGAGTTTCCTGCCTCTGCCAGCTCTCCAGTGGGTCAGTGCCTGGCATGTGTTGGAGGTAGGAATGGTTGGTTCCTGACAGCAGGAATGAGCTCTCGGCAGGAGTCTGAAGCAGCGTTTTTTCAGAGCAGGAGCAGGAGCCCCTAGAGCAAAAGTAGGTTCCTCTGTCTGTAGCAGGATCTTAGAGCAGGAGTGGTAAGAGTCTAAGCAAGAGTCTGCACACAGGGCAGGAGTGGTGGATCTCTGAGGCAGAAGTAGTGGGGAGGACAGGGCAGGCTGGGAACTGTGGGCAAAGGGACTTCACCTGGTGGTCCCTCAAGGCCTCAGGCCTCTGGGAATGCAGATAGGAGAATGCTCCTCTGTTGCTGGTGGTAGTGCAAACTTGTGCAAACACTGTAAAAATCAATAGAGAGGTTTCTCAGAAAACTGGGAATAGATCTACCTCAAGACACAGCTATACCACTCCTGGTATATACCAAAAGGCACTTCACCATACAAGGACACTTGATCAACCATGCTCATACCATCTCTATTCATAATAGCCAGGAACTGGAAACAACCTAGATGTTTCTCAACCGAAGAATGAATAGAGAAAATGTGGCACATTTACACAATGAAATACTATTCAGCTATTAAAAACAAAGACATCATGCAATTTTCAGGCAAATGGATGGTACTGAAAAAGATCATGCTGAGTAAGGTAACCCAGACCCAGAAAGACAGGCATAGAATGTACTCACTTATAAGTGGACATTAGCCCTAGTGTACAAGATAACCATGCTACAACCCACAGACCCAAAGAAGCCAAGGAAGGATGCTTGAATCTCTCTTAGAAGAAGAAATAAAATAGACATCAGAAGTAGGGGGGGGGGAAGCTATGTGGGAGAGAAGATGGGAAGGGTAACAGGGATGGGGATCAAGTGTCAGGTGTCTGGAGGGGGATTAGGGGTGAGGGTCAGGAGAGAAAACTGAAACTTGAGGGGGGCATCTCTGGGACAGGGGAGACTCCTACAAACCCTATAGACTTCTAGCAGTGAGGAATATGAAGCTTGAAGTTGCCACCTCCTGCATTCAGGTAAAACTTCTAGTGGAGGGTTCACCAACCCACCCACAAAACCTTCCACCCAAACTATCTCTTGCCTACAAGAAGTGTAGGGATAAAGATGGAATAGAGATTAAGGAAATGGCAAACCAATAACTGATCCAACATGAAACCCACCTCATGCGAGAGAGCCCCTGACACTATGAATGATACTCTGCTATGCTTGCAGACAGGAGCCTAGCATAACCATCTTCTGAGAGGCTTCATCCAGCAGC
Organism: Meriones unguiculatus; assembly: GCF_030254825.1. NCBI lineage: Eukaryota > Metazoa > Chordata > Mammalia > Rodentia > Muridae > Meriones > Meriones unguiculatus. The sequence continues at coordinate 14,421,778 of NC_083356.1, forward strand.
TGATGGAAACAGATGCAGACCAACAACAGACAGAGCTCGGGGAGTTATGTGGAAGAGGGGGAGGAAGGATTGAGGGAGCAGGAAGGGTCAAGGACACCACGAGAAGACCTATAGAGTCAACTAAGCTGGGCCCATCGGGGCTCACAGAGACTGAGCCACCAACCAAAGAGCATGCATGGGCTGCACCTGGACCCCCTACACATATGTAGCAGATGTGCATCATGCTCGTCATGTGGATCCCCTAACAGTGAAAAGTGAAGGAAAATCCTGGTCACTTCTTTGTCCCCTCCTGGTTCTAATTGCAACTGGGCAAAAGAGGCTTGTTGAATCCTTGGATTTGGCTGTTGCCTGGGAACTTCTAGAATGTAGCAGGGTCTGTCCCCCTGCTATGGCCAGATCAGATATTGCCGCCCACAAAACCTAACAAAACCAGCTATTTCTAACTGACAGAGACTCTCTTTTGGATCCTCATCATCTGCCATGCTGATGTCCACCTGACAAAACGTGTGGTGCCCCTGTATATTTTTTTTATATGTAAGGAGACTGTTGGAGTGCAAGCATTTCCACCTTTTATTCAATGTGACTTTGGGAATACGTCCAGACCAGTGAGCAGGGCTTTTCCTTTATCCTCAGACTACGTTGGCTAGACCTATCTCATGCTGTTAGGCACAGGGCTTGTCCAGTAGCCTATACCATAGACAGCTATGCTTCCTTCCTCTTCCTTTCTTTCAGGACCATTCCTTTGGTATGTGACCAACACCATATCCGAGTGTAAGACTGCAAAAGGCTCCCCAGATCACAGGGGACCTTACTGGTGTGCTTTGACTTCCTGAGCTATGGAAGAAGTAGCTGCCTCTGGCCAGGCCCTGCTGTGGCAATCTGTTGAAGGTTTTCACAGGAAAAAGGCTGCGGCCCTGTGCTGTTGCCTACAATGGTAGACCATGGGTTCTGTCTCCAGCTCTGAAAAAAGAAAAGAAAAGAAAAAAGACAATATCTTAAATGGAGTGCTTTCTAATCTTATGTCAACTTGACACAAGCTGGAGTCACTGGGAAAAGGAAACAACAATGGAGAAATGTCTTCACTGGACTGGCCTCTGGAAAAGCCGGGGGGGCATTTTCTTGATTAATGATTGACGTGGAGAGGCCAGCACATTGTGTGCGGTGTCACCCATGAACAGGTGGCCCTGGGTTGTATAAGAAAGCAAACTGAGCGAGCCATGGGAACCAAGCTAGCAAGCAGCACCTGTTCGTGGAACCTGCTCCAGTGCCTGCCTTGATTTTCTGTCTCAGCCTCTCTCAAATGAGAAGTTTATAACCTGCAAGCCACACAAACCCTTCCCCTCCAGGTTGCTTTTGGTCATGGTGTTTTCTCACCGTAATAGAAATGACTGTAACAGAGGGTAAAAACACTTGCTGTTCAAGCCTTGACAACGTGGGTTTGATCCCCAGGACTCACTGTGAAAGAAGAGAACTCCTGGAAATTGTTCTCTGGCCTTTGTACAGGCACCACTGTATGTGTCGGATCCCATGGGGGTGGGGCTACAGGCGGTTGTGAGCCATCCTAGGTAAGTTCTGAGACCTGTACCCAGGTCCTCTGCAAGAGCAGCAGGTACTCTTAACCACTGAGCCATCTTCTCAGCTCTATCACCTGAATTTTTATTCTCTGACTGGATTTTTTTTTTTTTTTTTTTGGACTTACAAGGTGTTGTTGGCTTTTTTTCTCTCTCTTCTGTGAAAAGTCTGCTCACACCTTTGTACAGGGTTTTGGGTAGTGACGTCATTTCCTTGGAAGGTTTTTTATATAGTCTGACTGTCACACGTTGCCAGCTCACACAGCTCCATCTCCCTCGGGCCCATGGTTGACTGTTATTGTCAATGGGGCTTCTTATTTTATTGAAATTCAAAGTTTCGTGCTGTTGAATGAATCAAATTTTGGAGGCAGCTTTCCTGGGTCTTTTTGACATGCCTTTAGCTAACTCAGGTCATAAAGATAGAATCTCTTATTTCCTTCTGAGTATTTTAACATTTTACTTTTTAAACCTAGCCGTCCACCCACTTGAAACTCTGCTTTGTATTGATATAAGCTGAAGCTAGATTTTGTATTTTTTTTCCGTATGAAAAACCTAGTGGCCCTGACACTATTTCACAGTTCTGCGGCCACTCCTCCCTCTTCTGCAGAGTGTCCCTTCCCAAGACCTTGTGGCCACAGAATCCTCATGGATCTGGGTGGAGTCCCCTGTTCCGAATGCCAGTTCCCCATGCATCTTTCTCTCTTAACTTTCCCACTGCGCACCGAGGTTTGCCCAGGGAATTGAACATGTATCCATCTCTATGCTTTGCCCACTGATTCTTGGGCCTTTTTGGGGGGGAGGGGAGAGAGACAGGGTTTCTCTGTGTAGCTCTAGCTGCCCTCAAACTCACTCTGTTGACCAGGCTGGCCTCGAACTCACAGAGATCGGTCTGCCTCTGTCTCCGTGTGCTGGGATTTTAAGTAAAATATTCACAGCTCTGAATTGGTGCTTTGTCTCTGTCCCCTTTCCCTTCCTTGGAGGCTGAGGCTGTGTTTCAAAGCTCCTAATGCCCCGAGCAGCAGCTTACCAGTTCATCTATAAAGTTTATCAGACTGACTCTGTTCCGAGAACCACCCAGCATTATGCTGCCCCACGCCCACCCCAGTTCATTTTCTTGCTTTCTTCTGTTTGATCTATGCTTCACTGTCAGAATTTTCCACTGGTTTGTCTTGAGTTCACCACTGTAAAGCACACTCAGGGGCTAATCTGTCCAGCAACACAGGACAAGAAACCACACTACCGAATGCAAATCATGCCACGCCCAGGGCATGGTGGCTTGTCCACAAGACAACTAACTTTTATGATTCCAATAGCAAATTTCACACCTGGAGGTGGGGTGCAGTTATGATGAATCCCACATAAGACTGTGGCCAGCTTGCTATAGTCACGAAGGAATAAACCCATCGGCTCGGGGGTGACAGGAAGACAAGGGGCCACCTAGGTAAAAGTAGCCACTGGAAGTTTTGCAACTGGACTCACACAAGATGGCAGGTGTGCTCGTATGTGTCTGGCCCATCACCAGAGGCTCCCCCCGAAACAGATGGTTTTAGCATTGGAAGATGTTGCAGGAGCAGTGGAACCTCACCAACCGAAAGAGACTTCACATTGACAAATAGGACTATGGATGCTTCTAGAGAAAAAAAAAAAAGTGTCCAGTGATATCTGGGGAATTCCCATTTCTGAAGCCTGGCTGCTGGGGTAGAGTCATCTGCTTCCTGTTGTGTTCTGCACACATCTGCCTAGTCTCAGCGTGGAGCCATGCTGCCCATGTTTCTAGGGCTTCAAAGTCCGGCACTGGCCATCATGGTAAATCTTGGTGTTGGTCACTGGAAGAAGTCATCGGTCTGAGGAGTAAGAGGGCAGGAAACCTCTCTGTTCCGGCTCTCAGCCAGCCGCACATCTGTCACCTGGATGGATGGGTTGTGTATCCCGCCTCACCGCCTCTGATCTATGAGCTGAGAATTGAGTGGAGGGATGTGAACCACGCCCACCTTTGTGGATCAGTGGAGCACGGGGAGGGCCAACCTGGGCTCCTGTGTGTCCCCTACTGTGTGACTGAGCAGACAAGGCATGCAGCACCAAGATCATAGACACTGTGGGGTGGGAAGGAGTCTGAGTCGTAGACACAGGGAAGCCCAGGCTCAGAGTAGAGAGGAGGCTTCCACAGGCTGCCACAATTTATACTCCTGCAGGGAAAGAAACTCTGAGAGAGGGACTTTTGAAGGATTGAGCCCCAGTTCTGTCTCCTCCTGGCACCAACTGCAGAGCAAAGGACTTACCTCAGGAACCTGGCTTCAGCTCCACAAGCAAGAGACAGTTATATGACCCCCACATGGAGCCACTAAGTTAGGACCTAATGGCTTTTCAACTTTTCCTCAGGCCCTTGCTGTCCTCTGCTGTCATCAGGCATGAACACATGCAGGAGTGTGGATGGGGAGGGGGGGTTCTGGCTACCAGGGGTCCCCATTCCTGTTCCCACCAAGCTCCTGGGAGAGCACCATCGCCTGCCTTGCTTAGGAACTTTCTGGAGAGGCCTAAAATAGGATGAGCTGGGAACAGAGACATCTCTCTGGCAATTCTCTTGTTGGCTTCCCATCTTCCCGGGACGCTGTATCGTAGCCTATCACGTCAAGAGTCTCCAGCCTCCTTCCCAGCAGGCCCTGCTTCTAACTCTCAGAGCTGTGTACTTTTTTCCAATTGTCTTAATTATTTTGCTAATTAGAAAAGCCTCTTTTTGTTCAATTGGCATTTAGGAGGCTCCCTGGAGAGCTGGCAAGTGTACTCAGAACTTGGGGCTGCTACACCCAGAGGCAGCAGTCATAGACTGCAGGGCCCCACTGGAGTTCAGCCAGCAGGCTCTTGCCGTAGCACCCTGAATTGCTTTCTTTTTCCTTTTTTAATGTATAAGGAGGGAAATTTTGCGCAAGCTTTGGTCACATGTACTTTCTTCTCTGCTCACAAAAAGACAGAGGGAACTTGACAGGGTCAGCTCCTCTCTTTTCTAATCATGGAAAATTGACCTTTTGAGGGGAACAAAACTTAAATTTCCCAAAGACAGTCTGCCAGCATTGGCACAAGGGTGAGGTGACCGTCTGTCTTATTGAGCCCTTCCTGTTAGGTTCTGTCTTGTGAAAATGCCCCGACTCTGGCTAATTAGATCAATACAAAGCAAGCTGTTTTACAATTTCTATCAAAATCTGGTTCTGGCAATCAGATAGAACACAGACATATCAGGCATGGCTGTCCTGGGATGCACCGGCCTCCATATGCTACAGCTGAGATGTTTTTATAGGAAGACTGTGAGAAGTAATTGTGGGCAGCTTAGCCACTAGACAGCTTCACAGAAAAAAAAAATGGTCAGAGAAAGGTCTGAGATGTCAGTTGTGAGCTTGTCCTGCACCCCAGGTGACATGACTAGAGCTCCCAGGAGACACAGATGAGGGGGCTGGGGTCCAGCACTGTGGTCAGCTTGGGCAGATTCTTTGTTTACCAGGAAGCAGGGAGTGATGGCCTCAGTGAAGTAGAGGGTGGAATTTCCAGTGGTGTTGCTGGAAGCATTGGGGGCCTGAGGTGCTGTCTTCCAGAGGGCACCAACAGCATTGGCTCTTCCTAGAGTGCACTGGGGCTCAGGTGGAGAGTTTGGAAGTGGAGGCCTGAGGACACAGGAGACCAGCCCTGCAGTCTTGGAAACCTGGCATAGACTGTCGTGAGCATGTCATCCCCTGCCCCGGGGATGCAGCAAGGCAGCTTCCAGCAGCTTCCCTGGAGTGGGAGCTCATGCAAGGCTCCACCTTCCTGCCCTGCCCACCAAGGTGGTTCACACGTGGCGTGTAGAGTCTCATGGCTCCTGGCACTCGCTCAGCCACTGACCAGCTGTATGTTCACGGTATGTATATTCTAGGTTCAAAGCGTGCCTGTGCCCAACCATGCTGACCATCAAGGCCCTTTCAGTGCCAGGCTCTGTGCATCTTGGGAGCACTGGTAGGGCAGGTGCCTCCTTATTAAGGAGGCTGGGAGTGGACGCTGCACAGCCTTGAGGTCCAGTCCCCTGCTGCTGCTTCCCATGCAAACCGAGGACCTCTCTGATAGAACTCTGTAGGAGTAGATTATATCACCTGCAGCAGGACTGAAAAGGCATCCCTAGAAAGAGCGGGACCCCCGTGAACATCATCAAAAAGGTTCATTAGTGACTGCAGACCCAGGGGCTGGAGTCACGTGATAGGCAGACCTGGTCTCCAGCAAAGCCAAACAGGATGGGGCAGTCAAAGGAAGAGATCAGAGCCTGTCTGGAAACAAGGTTAGATCCTCAGCTCAGCACTCACAGACAGGGCCCTAGTTTCCAGTCTGCCTCAGAGTCAGGAAGAGTATGGAGGCCCAGTTCCTCATCTTATGACCCCAGCCATAAAATTATCTTTGCTGCTACCACATTACTATAATTCTGTTATCGTTATAAATCATGATGTAAATATCATGTTTTCCCATGGTCTTGGGCGATACCTGTGAAAGGGTCATTTGACCTCCAAACAGGTTGAGACCCACAGGTTGAGAACCACTGCTCTAGGCAGTCAGTCAGGCTGGAAAAGAAAGCTATGTGACCTGCTCCCCTGGCACCAATGTGGAGGAGAACATAAAGAGAATTAGGGGAGGAGAACTCGGGCCTGCAGGAAACCCTTTGCTCAGGTCTTTTTTCTCTCAATATGGAGCTGGTGTAAGTGTAAGACCTGGGATCTCACAGCTCAGGAGTTCAAGATCGAGCCCTTACCAGAAACTCCCCCAGACCAAGACTCGTTGCAAAAGCAAGAGGTTTATTAACCATTGCACAATGGGGTCACCCCTGCCGGTCAGCAAAGAGTGGCCCCGGGAGACAAAGGCTTTAGGTTTTTAAAAGAAAAATTGCAGGAAATTTGAAGTTGCAGTTTTGGCAATTTAGGATTGGATGAGGAAGCTATAAAGTAAGATAATTGGTTAGTCTTAGGTGCTCAAGCTTGGCCAATCCTGCCAAGTGTGGATGCAGCTGCAATTGAAGGTGGGGTGGTTAGCTCATCCTTGAAGATTTGGCTGGAGGTCAGGAGCTACTCAGAAGGATTGAGGCCATCTGGGTTCGTTGCTAAGAAACACTATCTTGAAGACAAGGGTATGGTCCTCCTTTTGCTGAGTGAAGGTCATTGCTTGCTTGCTTTTTTTTATATCTGTCCTCACAGATAGGGTCACATTCCTCCATTCTCTGGAAAGGTACTAAGAGGCTTTAGCTTAACCTGGACCTAAAACTCAAAACTATAGGCTTTAGAAGATATATAGGTTACAAAGTTAGCCTAACCCTTTCATAAGAAGCATGACCACAGAGCTGCTGGCATATGACCACATAGTCCCTGAGCTCTGCGGTGGCTAGGTCCCCCTCCCCAAAATATCTTCACCATCCCCAGTGGTTAAAGTATCCCCACTGTCTCTGAACAGAACAGATGTTCTCTCTCAGGGTTTCCCATTCCAGTACTTGCTGCCAATGGGATTCCGTGGTGGCCTCTGACCTCACCCTGTCTACCCTTGCCCCCAGTCAGCAAATGTCTAGGTGGCATGTACCATCCTATCTGCCCAAACTCTGTCCAAAACTCCCAGAAAGAGAGTCATTTTCTTTCCGTTTATCGCCATACTCACAGCTAGATAAACAAGGACCCCATTGTCCCCAGCTTCACCTATTGGGGCAAGAAAGGAAGAAAAGCCATTGACTCCTGAAACAAGTCACAGAATCCTGTATCTGCTCCCAGGGCAACTTCCAACAGGCTTCCATATCTGTCCCCTAAGCTCCTGTAGCTGCCACCCTGCAGGCAGGACACAAACCTAAACGGACGGGAGTTTCCCTGAAGCCTCAGTTTGTCAAGTGTGAACTTTTCATATCCTCCTAGAAAGAAGTGGTCACCTTCCTCTGCTCCAGCAGTCATCCTTCGGCTTCTTTTGTGATGAAAGCCATGGCAGACCCTACCAACTGAAGAGGACTTCTAAGGCAGCCACTATGGTCTGGGCCTCCTGGGATAAGACAGGGCATCAGAGAAGAGCTGCAGTGGCAGTGTGGAGACGTACACTTGGATTAATTTCATCTCCACAGTAGAAAATAGAGCATGGAGGAACGTGACCCTCTCAGTTCTGGCTCTCCACCTACAAAGTGGGCAGGCTGCCTGTCCCTTGAACCCTGTTCCCTCCTACACTGTTCTCACTCGACGGACCTCTGTGTGGATCCCACAAGGACACCCCATCTCTGACTTCTGTTGAGTTTGCCCCATTCAGTGACTATGGCCTACAGGAACCCTCAGTACCCAAGGATCCCAGGCCACCTGCTCAGTGTCATGGACCTCAGGCTACCTGCTGAGTATCCAGAAAGGTTCAGACCCCTAGTGACCTCCTCACAACACCTCCTCAGTGGGTAGCATCTGTCCTGCATGCTATCACAGAGACATACAGCCTAAATATGGAGCCACTGACTATTGGGGGCCAAATGGATATGCCTAATCGTTGTAGTCAAGATTAGAATCATGTATCACATAGACATAGACATTGCAAACTCATTATCACTTTTACAATTTTCCATTTCATAGTCACCCTCATTTCAATGTTGAGTCTGTTCAGAGGACTCAGTTTTTACCTCACATGTTTCACATGCAGACTCTTGCAGCGAGGCCCAGGAGGGTCTTGAGAGGAACTGCAGGCTCCCCATGGTTGCCAGGCCTGTTTCCTGAGGGTTATTTCTATTCAGCGTCTGAGTGATGAGTTCTTCACAGAGCTGTCCTAGGTGATGTGGTTAGTTCTACTAATCCTGAAAAATGTCCTTCCTGCAAATGCGCTCTAACTACTCCGGGGTAAGGGTGCGTCTCAACAGAGCCACCTCTCACATCCACTAGCTGCTTTCAGCCTACGCCGCCTACCTGGCAGACCATCCTTCACATGGCATCCGTCACCCCTAGTAATCTAAACAAGGTGTAGGAACGACAGCGTTTTAACCATATAACTCTGCTGCGTCCTTCCGGGCTAGCGCCCAGCTCTCCCTTCCGCAGTGCCCCCAGAAGCTGGTCTCCCCTTGAATGTGTGTCTGTGGGTGCACATGTCCGTGTGGAGGCTAGGGGTCAAGCTCAGCTGATGTCCTTCAGGCGCTGCCACCCACTTGGCTTCTGAAACAAGGTCTCTTCATCGCCTGGGTGCTGGCTAACCTCGCAGCTTGACCATCAAACCCCGGGGATCTGCCTGTCTGCCTCCCCTGCTGTGGAGATTACAGCTGCACAGCATCTTCACATTTTTACATGGATTCTGAGGAGTGAGCTCAGGCCCTCATGCCAATGAGGCAAGGAGTTGGCTGGCAGAGCCATGTCCTCACCATGTTGCATTTCTGCAGTGGCTTGTTCCCCCATCCCCCATTTCTGTATTTATTTATTTATTTAGTCTCTTTACAGCCTGATTCTAGCCCCCTTCTGCCTCTCTTCCCAGTCCATCCCTCATGCCCCCTCTCTCATTCCCCTCTCTCTATTTTCTCAGAGAAAGGAGTTCCCCATGGTATACCAACCCACCCTGGCACTTCAAGTCTCAGCAGACTAAGCTCATCCTCTCTCACTAAGGCCAGACGGGGCAGCCAAGCTAAAGGAAAGGGATCCAACGTCATAAAACAGAGTCACAGACAGCCCCTACTCCCATTGTTAGGGGACCCACATGATGACCCCTGCACATCTGCTACAGATGTGTAGGAGATCTGGAGCCAGACAGTGCATGCTCTTTGGTTGGTGGCTCAGTCTCTGTGAGCCCCCACGGGCCCAGGTTAGTTGGTTCTATAGATCTTCTTGGGGTGTCCTTGACCCTTCCTGTTCCCTCAATCCTTCTTTTCCCTCTTCCACAAAACTCCCTGAGCTCAGCCTATTGTTTGGCTGTGGGTCTCTGCATCTGTTTTCATCAGCTGCTGGATAAAACCTCTCGGAAGACAGTTATGCTAGGCTCCTGTCTAGCACCAAAGTCAAAGCAGGATTAAACACATCCTCTTCCACTGGGGCTTGACAAAGCAGCCCAGCTAAGGGAAAGGAATCCAGTGGCAGGCAAGAGAGTCTGAGACAGCCCTCCTCCCATTGTTAGGGGACCCACATGTTGAACACGCTGCACATCTGCTACGTTTGGATAGGGTAGGCAGACCTAGACATATATGTAGGTCTACGTCCAGTCCATGCATGCCCTTTGGTTGGTGGTTCATTCTCTGTGAGCCCCCATGGGCCCAGGAGCCTTCTTCCCTGACTCTGGTGACAACTGAAATGTCACATGTTCTTTTCATTGAGAAAACAATAGATCTGCCTGCTCCCAGGAGAAATAACCAGGTGACCAGGTCTTTTTTTTTCTTTATTAATTACACTTTATTCACTTTGTATCCCCCCTGTGGTTCTCTCCCTCCTCCTGTCCCAATCCCTCCCTTCCTCCACCCTCTGCATGCATGCCCCTCCCCAAGTCCAATGATAGGGGAGGACTTCTTTTCCTTCCTTCTGATCCTAGTCATTTAGGTCTCATCAGGAGTAGCTGTGTTGTCTTCTTCTGTGCCCTGGTAATGCTGCTTCCCCCTCAGGGGGAGGTAATTAAAGAGCAGGCCAATCAGTTCATGTCAGAGACAGTCCCTGTTCCTATTACAATGGAACCCACTTGGATACTGAACTGCCATGGGCTACATCTGTGCAGGGGTCTTAGGTTATCTCTATGCATAGTCCTTGGTTGGAATAGCAGTCTCAGGAAAGACCCCTGTGCTCAGAATTTTTGGTTCTGTTGCTCTTCTTGTGGAGTTCCTGTCCTCTCCAGATCTTACTGTTTCCCATTTCTTTCCTAAGATTCCCTGCACTCTGCCCAAAGGTTGCCCATAAGCCTCAGCATCTACATTGATAGTCTGTAGGGCAGAGCTTTTCAGAGGTCCTCTGTGTCAGACTCCTGACTTGTTCCCTCTTTTCTCTTTCTTCTGATGTCCAGCCTCTTTGCCTTTCTGGATAGGAATTGAGCATTTTAGCAAGGGTCCTCCCTCTTAATTAGTTTATTTAGGTGTACAGATTTTAGTAGGTTTATCCTATATTATATGTCTATATGAGTAAGTACATACCGTGTGCATCTTTCTGCTTCTGGGATAGCTCACTCAGGATGGTCTTTTCCAGATCCCACCATTTACCTGCAAATTTCATGATTTCCTTGTTTTTTATTGCTGAGTAATATTCCATTGTGTAGATATACCACAATTTGTGCATCCATTCCTCCACTGAGGGGCATCTGGGCAGCGTTGGTGGTATAGTGGTGACCAGGTCTTATGCCCATTTCCTAACTCAATTGTGTCTTATGATGATTTTTAAGAGCTCACCCCACATCTGGTCAGACTCCTGGTTTGGAAACGTTTCTCCATCTTTCCCTGCTTCTCACATAACCCTTTTCAAAGGAAATGTTTTAGATTCCGATAAGGTTCAATTTCTCCTTTTCAGATAAGTGATTTTTGTGCCAAGCCTAAGAAATATGTGTAAAAAATGGATTCTGAAGATTTCCTTTCACATTGTCCTAAAAGAGCTATACATTTTCATTTAATTTTGTGACATGCTTTCATTAACTTCTATAAGGTTTGAATTTTAGGTGGAGGTTCATTATTTTGGTCTGTGGACTTTTACTCACTTTCTGTATAAATCTCCAAACTTGAAGACACGGTGTCTTCCTGTTTGCGTAGTTCTTCTGTGGTTATTTTTGCTCATATTTAAATTTCCAGTGTGTGCTCTGATGTAGTTTGGAGTAGTCAGTCATTCTGGATAATTCCCACTACACACATATGACAATACGCAGATTACTGATAACTGTGTTGCTTCAAATTCAGTGGAGCCCTCATTCCTATTTGCATTCTTTCCTTTTCTTTATTTTTAAATGTTGTTTGGGTACAAAAGACTATTACTTTTGCTTTAATCATAAAATGTGATTTCTGTTACACAGTCCTGCCTGTCATCTCAGCCACTTTCAAGGCAATGACAGGAGGCTGAGAAACCAAGGCCTGGGTGACTAATGAGACTCAGTCTCAAAATAAAAAGTGAAAAGCAGGCTCAGCATATAGCTCAGTGGTAAAGGGCTTGCCCAGCATATATGAGGCCCTGGGCTCAATCTCCCATGTCACAAAGGAACCAATGAAGTTTGAGCTTTCCTTTCCATCCTCCTCACCCCCAACACCAGACTCTGTCCTGACAGTCTAAAGCTCTTTTGAGTGTGACTTCTTTTCACTTGAAAGCATTTCTTGGCCAGCCTTTGAGTAGAGATTCAGGACACAGACTCTCCTAGCTCCTATGTGAGAGCATTTTCATTTCCCCTTCACTCTTTAAGGAAGCTGTTGTCAGATTTAGAACCCATGGTTTAGTATTCGTTCAGCAATGGACACTCACTGTTCATTCCAGTCTCTGTGCTTTCAGACGAGAAATGCTTGCTCAATCTGGTAATTTTCCTTGGTTTCAGATGGAGTGCTCTCTGCCTAAATCCTTTGGATTATCTACATCGTTGCATCTTTTGACAACTTGGATTCTTTAACTCCAACGCTTTTTAATGTTCTGTGATGATCTGAACTTTCATTGCTGTTCTCACCCCACAGATGACAGCAGATCTGCGTGTCTACCCTCAGGCTATGTGTCCTGACTTAGAGGTTTTCCCCTTTTGTGTCTTGGAGAGCAATGACTTGGCCTTTTTGAATGTTGGCATCTATCACTAACACACCCAGGAGGCCCTTGAGTCTGTGTATTTTTAGTTCTGTATTTTCTGCTGGGGTCCTTTCACTGGCTTTTGTTTATCTGTTGAGATGTTTTATGATGCTGTTGGTTTTGAGAACACTTGTAGGAGCTGAGATGTTAGTGAGAAAGCGTGTGTTGATCATGTGTGGGGTACTAGGTTCAATCTGCAACACCAGAAAAGGAGACAGAGGAAGAAGAGAAAAAGAAGGAAATGGAGGAGGAGGAGAAGGAGGAGGGAGAGAGAAAGAGCTACCCCACTAGTATAATCCTAGCTACATAGAGGCTGTGTATGAAAGGTCCTGAAAAGGCCCATTCTTTACGTGGAAACTTCCACAAAGCTGATTAGCCTCAGTGATAATGGAAATATTGAATATTACAAGTCCAAAGTCTAAATGCAATTTATCCTGGGCTCTCTTCACCCCTTTTGTAGCCACTCTTCACCCACCCTTCTGTCTGTCCCAATATCCTAGGACAAACAGATAAAAGCTTTTCCAAATATATTAACCAATCACTGATTTCCACCAACCGAAAGGCTGAGTGTTATTGGACAGCAGTAGAGGTTCTCCCACTTTGCCATAACCCACCCATCAACACATTTGAAGAGTGCCTTGGTTGATGACTTTCTTTGTTCTGTTACTATAAGAATATCTTGAAACTGTTACATTTGGAACATAAAGTTTTGAGTAACCTAAATCTTTGTCACTATTGGTCTCATGGTCACTCATATGGAACTCCTGAATAATCTGGCTGGCCCGGGGCCAAAAGAGTTTGCAGCCAGCCTGGACTTCAATGAGATTCTGTTTTGACATAGACCATTTAAAATGGGTCTAGAGTGCAGTTCAGAGAGGCTGCACAATTGCCTCAGTGCACAAGGAAGCCCCTGGATTGCACCCCCAGAACTGAAAATAAGAAAAAGTGTATTTATACATGATTGCTACTGCTCTTCTGCCCACTCTTAAGTTTATGCCTGTGAATCCTGGTGTCTTTCATTTGAGTTGCAATGGTCTCAGTCCTTGGTTGGGTTCCATGGGAGATTTTAAACTGCAGGCTAGTGATTCTGTCTGTAATACAGGGAGCTTTAATTCCAAGTTAAACCCTTTATCAGGTCTCTCCTCTACCACTCAGGTGTTCACTGTGCAGATGCGGGCTGATATTTGTGGACTGTGGTTTCCATGCCACTTAATTTTCAGACATTACCATATTATTTCAGCTTTACCTGGCATCTATAAGGAAGGTGAACAATGTTATCTCTGTGATCTTCCTCAAGCAAAAGAAGAATCTATCAGCCCCAAGTATGTTCCCAAGGGCTGGCTCATGGTGTCATGCACAGCAGTCCCCATTGCTTTAGACTTGGGCCTCAGGGATCCTAATACAAAGGTACAAAGAGCTCCCCAGACTTGGGTCTGGCAGGAGCTGGATCTGTTTAATGTATCTTACCTGTAATGGAGGGCCTCACCTCCCCCAAAGCAATGGCCATTCCTTTCCTGGTAGGATAGACTTAGCTGGTACTGTCAGGATGGCTTCTGCTCCAGACAGGCTTGGATGCCTTTTGGGTGGACAAAACATCAAATTCTTCAGAATACACATCACTTCTCTTTTGTGGGGGCACCAGATTCCTACTCAGCTCCTGTTCACCCAGACCTGGCCTTTTATGTCGATTAGTTTCTGTCAACATAACACAAGCTAAGGTCATTTGGGAAGAGGGTCTTTAGTTGAGAAGATACTTTCATCAAATTTGCCTGCAGGCATGTGTGTGGAGACATTTTCTTGATTAATCATTGATGTAGGAGTGTCCAGCCCATTATGAGCAGTGCCACTCTGAGAAGGCAGTCCTAGGCTATATAAGAAAGGAGGGTTGAGCAACGTTTCAGCTCCTGCCTCCAGGTTCCTGCCCTGTTAGAGTTCTTGCCCTGATTTTCCTCAGTGATGGGGTATGACCTGAGAGTTGTGAGAGCAAATAAACCCTTTCCTCCCCAGGTTACTCTTGGTCATGTTGTTTGTTGTAGCAATAGAAAGCAAAGTAGAATAGCTCCTAAGGAGTCCAAGTCCACCTCTTTGTGACATCTCCCAAGAGCTTCCATTGCTTAGCCAAGAGAAGACTCTGGAAACAGGGCTGTACTAAAAGAGCTGCCCTGTGCTTGTCTCCTTGATGGAGATGTCACGCACTTACCCAGACGCTCACTATACTGAGACTTTGGATCCAATGGTGTTTAGTACAGTCATTGAGCACCACAGCCACCACCAGTCACCATCCAGTGATCGCAGACATTCACCACACCAAAGAGAATGACGGCAACACTGTATCTAGCAACCAACATTTCCTTGACACTCCTTCCTGCACAGTCCACTCGTGGGCAGACAATCAAAAGTAGACAAAATGCAGGCCTACACTGAGTGTAGGAGGCCTATTGAGCAGTCACCATCTAATACAGTGTAATCACGATAATCACAAAAGAAAATATAAATAAAAGATAATCATAAGAGAAAACACAGACCACCAAAGCAATAAGCAGTGCATGCCAGAATGGACATGTATGCTATAGCTCTCTAGCAAGGGTGACTGCCATTAGGAGGAGGCACCAGCGTGAATGAAAGCATTCATTCATTCGGGGGGTGTGGCCAAAGGTAAGGGTCTCCCTAAAGTTTGCACCCGGAACTTCCTCGCCTCTCATCCGACCCTGTTGGAGAGCTGCTGCCCCTGCTGGGGCCAGGTGGTGTCGTTTTTGTTTTTGAGCACTGTACTAGTTACTTTTCTGTTGCTGTGATAAAATACCATGATCGTAGCAACTTCTGGAAGAGTTTCTTGGGACTTACTAGTCTAGAATCGTTTTTGTAGGGGAGCGTGGCAGCAAGAGGTAGGCACAATGGCAAGCTCTCACAGCTTCAAACACAAGCCAGAGGTAGGAAGGGTGAGGCTATCTAATCTCAAAGTCTGGCACCCTGCTTCCTTTAGGATGACCCTGCAAACAGGGACAACGAATAAGGACCAAGTATCCAAAGGCCTTTGCCCATGGGAAACATTTTTCCTTAGAGCTACAACTGCATTGGATGCAGCGTTATTTGTATTTATAGCCTAATGACAGAGATGGGGGAAATGGCAACAAGTGTAGCATCCTTTAAGGAAAAAGAGATCTTTCACTCCGATGAGTCAGAATCTAGTGGGAGGTGGGGAGTTTCTCTCCTAAGAAAAATGTCTGTTTGCACAGCTGGTCTGCATGATTGGGCTTGGGAGTCCAGGCTTCACAAGTGCCCAAGAAAGGCAGGAGAGTGAATAAAGGATGCCACCCCCCCCCATGAGGACAGTGCGGGCGGGGTGAAACCCACAGGAATAGGAGCCTGCTCATCCCCCAAACCCATTGTCCCTGAGACCATAAAAGATGAATAAGCTGCTGGAGTCATAGACTCAGCTCCTGTCCCCACCCCCGCCTTTCAGGTACTTCACATTCCAAACAGTAAATGCAGCTAAATGATTAGAAGTAAATGTTCATGAACAGCCCAGGAAAGCCGTTTATCATCTCAAACTCTTCCCTGGAGGTGAGTCCGCCTTATCCAGCATTTATCTCCACTCTTCTGCTCTGTAGCAGCCAATCAAAAAGTCAGCTCATCTTCCTGACTACAAAGCCATCGACTAAAACGTTTTTATACAATGCAAATTTTCAAGATTTATCATCTCCGGTACCCATAACTTAGACTGCATTAGGCCGGCATTATCAATTTTAATAATAGTCTTCCCAGCTAAAATTTGGATCAACGTCACTGGGTTTTTCAAAATTTCATTACCAGGCTTACGGAAAACACAATATCCCATAAAGAAACTGTATTTCTCTTGTCAAAAACAGGAATGACTGTGCTGACAGCTGCTGCAAACTGTCCCCCCTCTCTTAGCTTTTATATCACTTCTAGTTGTTCCATTTACTTCCCTGGTGTCTCTGATCTTTGCATCCATGGACTTTTGTTGTCTAAATTAATCTACTCAGAACTTCGACTTATTTTTTTATAATCTGTCCCCCCCAAAGTGATTATTTCACCATGTCCACCCTCTGACCTCTGGTCCAGGTTTTTTCCCATTTCATTATTATTATTATTATTATTATTATTTACAACTTATTCATTTTGTATTCCAGTTGTAGCTCCCTCCTTCATTTACTCCCAGTCTCACCCTCCCTCCCTCTTTCCCCTCTATCCCTCTCCCCTGGTCTACTGATAAGGGGAGTCTTTCTCCCCTACAGTCTGACTCTAGCCTCTCAGGGCTCATCAGGACTGCCTGGATCCTCTTCCTCTGTGGGCTGGCTAGGTCTCCCCACCAAGGGAAAGTGATCAAAGAGCAGGAAACTGAGTTCATGTCGAAAATTGTCCGTATTCCCCTTAGTAGGGAACCCACATGTAGACTGAGCTGCCTATGGGCTACTGAGCAGGGTTCTAGGTCCTCTCCATGCATTCCAAAATTAACCATATAGTTGGGCTCAAAGCAAGCCTCAACAGATACAAGAAGATTGAAATAATCCCGTCTAGCCTATCAGACCTCCATGGTCTAAACTAGACCTCAACAATAACAGAAATAGCAAAAAGCCTACACACACATAGAAATTGAACAACTCTTTACTCAACAACAGCTGGGTCAGGAGAGAAATAAAGAAAATTGAAGACTTCCTAGAATTCAAAGAAAATGAAGGCACAATTTACCCAAACTTATGGGACACCATGAAAGTAGTGTTAAGAGGAAAGCTCATAGCAGTAAGTGCCGTCATAAAGAAATTCGAGACATCTCAGACAAGCAACTTAACAGCACACCTAAAAGCCCTAAGGAGAAAAAATAAAGAAGCAGACACACCCAAGAGGAGTAGATGGCTGGAAATAAACTCAGGGCTGAAATCAATAAATTAGAAACAAAGAACAATTCAAAGAATTAAAGAAACCAAGAGCTGGCTCTTTGAGAAAAAGAACCCAGATGTGGATCTGGCCCAGTTTTTAAAGGTTAGCTGTCTGAACTTCAAGATCCCTTCTTCCTTGTGGTATATCTTGCCTAGAGACAAGCTTTGGAATCCTGTCAGTTGAGATTTGTGCTGCCAAGATGAGAAATCTAACAGCTATATCCGTGATTCAGCCAGGATGGCACATCTGCCCATCAAGAGAACAGAGCTGGCCACTTCTCAGTTCTTGGCTAGTCTGAGGGAGGAGCCACTTTATCCATGGAAGTCAAACTGCCAATCCCTCTGTGGGCCAGAAGGACTCTGTTCCTGTCTGTGATCAGGTAGGTATCAATTACTGATGCTCTAATGTCAATCAGTGATGCCTTCTGTCTCCAATGTACAAACCCCCCTACTCTCCAACTGTGCAGATATTTTCCAGGCTAATAGGTGAGAATCCTGTCCCACAGTACCTCCAGAAAGCATAGGGAGGCACAGAATGGTTCTAATAAATGGAATTAAGTGTCTGTCTTGAAGCCAGGACCATAACACCATAATAAATGGGTGAGGTGGTCATGGTGGCTGGGTGAGGGACAATGATCTTTAATTACAAAAAGCCAAACAACCGGACTCATGCTATAGTCCTGTGAAATGATGAACCAGCCCTTCCCATCTTTTCTTGTAAGAACCCAGCCTGGAATTTGGAGGGCCACACCTTGGCGGTTTGTCAGTTTCCCGGCAGAGAATAAGAATTCTGTGTTATGAGGTGGTGTATGCATGCAAAAGACACTCCATGGAGGATTCTCCACATCTTGAGGGTGAAGTTAGAGGTCCTTAGGAATGTGACAGTGTGTGTGTGTGTGGTGGGGGAACATGGCAGGTTAAGCTCGTGCTTCACCTCTGGGGTGATGAAGAAGATGAAGCATGCTCACTGTGGTGGTTCAGCTGGGTCTGAGCCATGCTGGGGGCCCAGACAGAGAGGTTGATGTCCTTGCAGTGAATGAACAAAAGCCATGTCTGGCTATGCCTTCAGGGATGGCTGTGTGTGTGTGTGTGTGTGTGTGTGTGTGTGTGTGTGGTGTCTGGTGTGTCTGAGGTCCTCTCGGTTCCTGCGGCCATGGCAACTTGAGACAGCACCATCTCCCAGCAGGCATTGGGAACCCTGGAGAGCAGGGCAGATCTGCTTCTCTGTACTGAGCATGTTAATGAGTAGTTCCAAGAAATGATCCAGGGACATGATAACAGACTCACCAGCCCTGCTTGGTGCTCATGTCCCCAGCCACCCACTGAGGAGCTATTACTGGGCACAGGGTCAGAAAGTCATCCCAGGTGTTCCTTCCCACCTCATTTGAAGGTAGCCACCTCCCAGCGCCAGCTCCAAGTAGGTGTATGCCTTGAAATGTCCCCAGAGGCTCTCAGGTACAGAGTTCAGCTGCTTACAGGAGGACAGAGGGCAGGCTTCTGATTCACCATGTCTTTATTAGCCTTATGATCACCGTGCTGTGGACTTTTGCCCACATCTAAAATGATAGGCAGAAGAGACTCATGGAATGACCCCAAACAGGCTCCTTCCATGAAATGCAAAGGAAAGAGTGGGTGGAGTTTATGGTCTGAGCATGTTCTTCTTCCCCCAAAGGACAGGCAAGCTCTGTGCTTACTTTCCGAACTTCCCCGTACATCGGGTTTTAAATGATCTCAGGGGACCCATTTGTCATCTGCCACCCTTCAGTATACACCTATTACATTAAAGTAAAATGAGCACCACTCAAGAGAAAAATGAATAGGGGGAGGGCTGGAGAAGGTGTAGGAAGCGAAGCTAGTCCAAGCCCTTGATACATTTGAATGAAACTCAACAGTTTATACAGTGAATATACACTAAGAAAAAAGTTCTTTTTAGGGGTGGAGAAATAGCTCAGCATTTAACAACACTGGCTGCTCTTCTTGAGCACCTAGGATCAATTCCCAGCACGCACATCAGGTGACTCACAACCACTTGCAACTCCAGTGTCAAGGGATCAGATGCCCTCTTCTGGCCTTCATGAGTAACACTTACATGTCACTCACATACATACACTCAGGTTCGTACACATTAAATCAGTTAATTAGCTAATTCATTAAAAAAGGTTTTAAAGGTAAACCAGCAGACATTCCAGAAACTTTAACCACTGGGCATCATAAACTCACCTCTCCAGCTGGTCCTGAGGCCCACAGAGTTGCCTGTGACATAAGATCACCCTGGCACTAAAGATGTCTCCCATTTACCCTTCTGTCCTGGGGACTCCCTTGCAGCAGGTGGATGTGTAGCTTTTCAGTCAGGACAGCTGCATTAATGTCACCATCGCCAGGGAGAACAGGGGTTGTGGGCAGCTCCTTGGGAAATGGATGGGTCTGTTTCCAGTTATGAATGGATCCTTGCCATGCAAACCCTCACTTTGTGTGTTCAGTCTGGAGTTTATTTGCTGATGTCGTGACCAGTGTTTTATTCAATCTGGCTGCCTGATGCTTTATTGCTTGAGTCTCAAATTCTATATCACTCCACGGAAATGTATCCATAAGAGGGGCTCTATGGTTGCAGAAAAAATTGATGAGCTTCAAAGCCCCCTGTGAGGTAGACTGTAGCAGCTACTACTGTAGTTCTTAACTGTTTATTTCTGGCCCTGCAACCTTAGTCTTTCCAGATGCGGATCCAACAGTCATATGCATAGAAGGGGTCTGTGCTTACCCCCACTAGCTTCCCAAGGTTGTAGGGTACACCCCACAATCACTAGCTGATCTTCCCACTCTGTCTATGCCCCAGCAGTGCCAGCCTTGTCCTAAGGCCAGGCCAGGTCATGGACTTGGCAGCAGGAGCCCCATACCATACCAGTTCTCTTGGGGTGGGGGGGGGGTGAAGCCAGTGTTTTCACTAAGCGTAATTCTGCTTTTACCCTCCTGTACCTGTCAGGGGTCTGATATTTCCACGTACAATGTGACCATATTCCTCAAAGACCATCAGGCTTGAGTCAAGCAGCTCCATGCTGTGCCGTTTTTATGGCTTGCTTTTCCTGCCCTCACTGTACAGAGACCTCTCTCTGCATCCTCTGATACAAATGCCTACTATGCTAATAACTCCATTCCTCGCTCCTGCAGAGTATCACAAAAGGGAAGAAGAATCTCTGACACCATTAACCAGAGAGACTGTGGGACCCCTGCCCTCAGCAGGACCAAACCTGTGCCGTCTAGATATTCTGATCTTGCTGGGTGCTTTCGCCCAGCCCAAACCCAAACAGCCAGTTCTCACCTCTGACAACTATTCCATGTACTACTTGTCATGACCTCCTACAGCAGTCACACAGTGTCTCCAGGGGAAGAGTCCTGCTGCTCGTTCAGGCTCTGGTGGCTTTTAGCACTGGTCAGCTTATAATCATGCTGTTTCTCTGACTTCTCTCTCCCTTTCTGTCTCTTGTAAGAACAGCAGTTATTGGATTTAGAGGTTATCCTAAATGTCCCATCACCTCAAGGTCATCTTAGTAATATCTATATAGTTTTCAGACCCAGTGGTGTGGAATCCACTGCAGGGTTGGGGACATCTTCACCCACTACAGGGCAGAATCCCCATTTTCTTGCAAGTCCAGGTGCAGCAGGAAGTGAGGTTGGCAGTGTGACTAGGGAATACAAGAAGAGCCATCAAAGGAGACCGTTGAGCCTTAGGGAGA
This sequence comes from Meriones unguiculatus, assembly GCF_030254825.1. Lineage (NCBI taxonomy): Eukaryota > Metazoa > Chordata > Mammalia > Rodentia > Muridae > Meriones > Meriones unguiculatus. The sequence continues at coordinate 14,442,693 of NC_083356.1, forward strand.
GGCTGGGCTCTGCAAATGGACACCCCAAGTTTATCATTCAAATTCATGTGCAGTGTTCCCTACAGCAAAACTTTCAGCTAAGCGGAAAATATTTCCCGATGAGCCATTTCAGAAAACAATCCCATAAGTGAGACTCTAATGCCTTGGCAATGACTGCCGTGACAATTGGCTGTGATTTAACTTTCAGATGTGAAATTTCTGATTGACGGCCATGATGACAAAAGGCCAGAGAGGCAACAGAGGTGGCAGCAGGCCCTCTGCTGGCTCCCCAGCAGAGAGGCACATACTAGCCACTTGGGCGAACCTGCTCCTCACTAAGAAGCTTGCTGAGCTGGCAACCCCTAACCCCCTCAGCAAGGTGTAAGCCCCAGTACTTACAAGAAGTTATGACTGGGCTGTCTTAACTATTTACCTTCCATGCCCACCTCCCCATCTTTGATTTGGCGGTGCTGGTTCTAACCAGACCTCCTAGAGACACTTTCAAGTCCTGCAACATTACTCCCCGGTGTCTTGGCTCTGCCATGAGAAGGTTCATGATGAGCCTGGAAGGTGGAGATTCTTCCGGTGTCTGCTCTTCTACACCCTATAAGGGGGAAAGGGGTCAGAAAGGAGCTGTCCCTGCTGAGGACAGAACCTGTTGTCCTGGGCTCAGGATGAAATCAGACAGTTCACTTATTTGTTCTCCAGAGACCCCTCAGTTCTGGCATGCCCAAACCAAAAATTCTCAAAAAGGATTCCTGCTGGACAATAAGAAGAAATCTGACAAATGACCTTTTCATAGGGCTTTAGTTGCCTCCCTCAAAGAGGCAGAGTCTTAATGCAAGATCCAAAGGTAGAGTCTGATTTGGAAGGGTTTAGAGCTGGGCCAATGAAGATGAGGTTAATGGGTGGGCCCTAAACCAGATGACTGGCGTTTCTAAGCAAAATCAAGACAGGCAGACAAGTGCAGAGGATGGCAACACGAAGAAAGCCAGTGGGAGATGGTATCCACCAGCTGAGGAAAGCAGAGCCTCTCACAGCCTTGGAAGGATGCAGTACCACCCATCCTGGGCCACGACCTCCCCAACTGCAGAGCCATGAAGACTGGATTTTCATGTAAGACACACGGAGGAGCGTCTTGGTTGCTATGGTCAACTCCAGAGGCTCAAGGAGCCCTGCTCTGCTCTAACCACAGCACTGATGGAGAGTGAGCAACTCAGCTCAGTCTCCTGAGAACAAAATCAGACTAAAACCAGAGAGCCGAGTGGCCCTTGGGGATTCAAAGATTGTGCCCTGGTTGGTACCTGCACCCTCTCCCCACAGCTGTGTTTCACCCTAGAGATCTCTTTTCAAGGGTATGTCTTCTGCTATCAAGATCCTACAAACAGGAACCTGCTTCTCCAGGTCGAGCCTCTGTATTGGAAACAACTGTGTCTCAGATATCAGGGACCACCGAGAGCCATCCAGACAGCGACACTGGGCTTCTCGGGAAGCCAATAAGCCTGTCAATCCCAGTCTGGTGCTTTTGACTGTTGCTGTTGATTCTGAAGAAACCAGACACAGAAGTGAGAGCCATCTAGCCCTGACCTCACCAGCTCAGTGGGTCTGCTCACTCCACTCAGTGCATGCTCGCGTGCACCAATGCGAGGATCGGTGAGGGCCAACCATAAGACTAGGGATACCCCCTTGAGATCCAGTGTGCAGCCAGGTAGAGTGCTGAAGTGGGTGCTGAACTGGAGAGGGTGTGGGGGAGGGGAAGAAAAGGGAACTGGGGCATGGAGGATCAGCCAGGCGGCACATTCGGTGGTAGAGGGTCAGGGATTATTGATCTGTGGCCCAAGCTGGCCATTCTTCATCTGAACATGCAAGTCATGAGGCTCAGGCAAGAGAAACTGAGTCCCAGATGTTCTTGGGAGTAGGAGTGGGAGTTCGGCCATCTTTCAAGTAGAAGACAGTCCTTGTTCCTTGCCATTTGTGGGCTTTTGATGTCACCACGATGAATCGCCCAACAGTTGCTCCAGTCGAAGTCATGAGAGGTTAAAAAGTCATTAAGCATTTGCTGAGTGTCCCTATCAAAGTCATCTTAATTTCACCAGGACATGCAAAGCATCTCTTCAGGGAAACGGGCTCTTAGGATGAATGTGATTCCTCATTAACAAAATGGCAAGCGCAGAGTGCCGTGTCAGAACCGTGAGTGATGGGCTATAAATTGGCTCCTCCACCCTGGTGGAGACTTTAAATTCCTGCCTTCTGAAGGTGGGCTTCTCCAGGTAATGAGCACATCACCTGTCACTCAGCATTATTTAATTTCCCTGTGCGGCGACACCAACCGGCACCGTGGATTGATGCCCTGTGCACCAAAAAGCCCACTAGAGACGGCCGATGATGCGCCTCGTTTCTGCCCATTATCTCGTCTACAATTTGAGAAACAGGAACTCGATATTACTGGAATATTGATATTTTCCTCCTGCGGGCCTCCCTCCGTCTGCCTCCCTTTTTCTATGCAGAGCAACAGTGTGCAGCTAGGGACCCACCAGAGGACACCGACACTCAAGAGCAGTGTTTTGAGTCACAGAGGCTGGCTTCCACCGGCCAATGCTACAAGCCCGGGTCATGGAACAGGCTCCCTGCCTCTCCCTAGAACTGTCCCAGTACACACCCAACTGGTCCACTCACCTCCTGCCTTTGCTTTTCCCAGGGAGTGGTGAAGCGTGAAAGTCCTGTGATGGAATCAAATGAAAGTCATGTGATGAGGCTGTGGCTCCCAGGACCAGGTGGCAGGGCAGAGAGTGAAACGCACTGGGTCCCCGAGCCTGGGGTGGCTCCCAGGCTACTCGATCCCAGTCTTCCCTCCTTCCCTTCTTCACCAGCTGAGAAGTCCACTTGGAACTCTCCAGTTGTAGCCTGCTCACACACCCAGGTCATCAGGGCCTTGCTAGGGGCATAATTTGCACCGGTTGGAGGGATTTTCCCTGTGGCTCCATAAGCTGCAGGACCCAGTGTACATGAGAAGGTGGAAGGTGTCCCTTCAAAGCAGTGGCCTCTGCAGGGGTCTTCTCTCTCTTGCCTGCCTCGCTCCAGCTGTGAGGTATTTTCCATTTGCTGTGTAGCAACACGATCCTAGGGAAACTTTCAATCTCATATTGAGAGGTTGCTTCCCACCCTGATTGCATTTTCCAGTTGTGCATGCAGCTGTAGTGGGGTCGCGGTGAGGACTGAAAACTGCACAGCTCACACCCCCGTGAGTACCCTGCCTCACCACCAGCATGGGAATGCAACACCAAGCAAGCAGCCCAACCGGTTTTTGTTTGTTTGTTTGTTTGTTTTTATTTGAGACAGGGTGTCTCTGTGTAGCCTTAACCGTCCTGGACCCCCTTTGTAGTCCAGGCTGGCCTTGAACTCCCATTGATCGGCCTGCCTCTGCTTCCCTGAGTGCTGGGATTAAAGGTTTGCACCACCATGTGTGGCCAAAACCACGCTGTTTTCATTCACTCCCTGTCATGAAAAAACAAAAACAAAACAAAACAAAAAAAAATAAACAAACAACAACAACATCAACAAAAACCAGGAGCAAGAAAGGGTATGCTCTGATCCCTTCCCTGCTCATCTGTGTTACACTTCTGGGTTTTTGCTCTCTTGGAAACGGTTCCTGGTGTGTCGTGAATGTATAGCCTGCCTTTGGGAGTGGATCAGTGCCCTCTCTGCCTACTCCTCCCCGCCCCCACCCAGTGTTGTGCTCTGCAGCTGCCTCACTGACCCACCCATTACTTCCTTCACCATCCACTCTCACTGCTGAACGTAGGGGTGTGCACCTATAAACTCAGTATTTGGGATGCTGAAGTAAGATGATTGTCACAAGGCCAAGACTCTCCTGAGCTACAGAGGAACTGCACCTGCTCTCCACCAGGAAAGCCATCTAAAGCCTCACTGGCTCGCTAAACTGCAAGAGAAAGAGGCCATTTGGATGCCATTTGCACACTCTCCATGGCCCCACTTCCAAGGAACACTGGTGAATCCTGGAGAGTGTGAAGAAGCTGGCCCCATAGTCATGCTTCCAATGATAGATTGGTGCCTCTCTGACCTATTCAGTGACATCCCTGTCTGTGCGCACAAGTTTCCACCCTGTTCTTGCACTCTGAGAATACGCAGCCACACTACGGATTCCTACCTAAGGGTCTGCAAGCCTCCTGATAGAGACCCCATAGAGGGCCTTAGGAGAGAGCCCTTGGAGGATTTTCTGGAGCTTAAGCCCCCTGCTGGACAGGGTGGAGTTGTGGCTACCACAGCCCCAAGCGCAGAAGCAGTTAGATATGGATGGAGGACAAAATGTTCTCTCGGGCAGACCTTAAGCCTGGGAGACAGTTTGGGGATCAGAAACATCCCACGTGGGATTTGGAGTTGGTTAACTTCGCCAAGCTCTGGCTCTGTCCACCCACACAATGGCCTCAAGTTGCCCTGTCTGTACCCACCTTGTGAGCCTTTGCTGAGCATCTCTGGAGAGTGACAGCATGTCCTTAAGTGCAGACATAGGTGTACCTTCACATGTGATCCATCCTGAGAATTTAAGTTGATGTCAGCCTCTTAGAGGACAGATGGGACAGTCATACCATCTGGTCCATACAGTTATGAGACCGTGTCACCAGGAAGGTCAGAACAGATCAGCTCTTTGAGCTCCATCATTCAGTGAAGACCTACGTAGCCCCAGGCTTGAGTATAGTTCTCAGCCTCCGGAGCCAAACCCACTGCTCACTCAGACCCATGCAGTACCCTCCCCAGAGCCTTGGCCTCCCATTCAGCCTGCCTGGGGGCCACTCAGCAAACTGCATCCATCTTCTGCTCTGAACATTCCAACATCCCTAGTGTCTATAAAGTGGATGAAGCTTCCCCTCTAAGTTCTCAGCGTCTTCAGTCCTGGTTCCTCAGATAGAAACTGCCCAAGATGCACGGAACATACTGGTCCCTAGGAGCCCAGGCAGCCCATCTCCTGCTGCACGACACTGCCTTGTCCCAGTTTCCAGGCTCCAGGGAAGGCATGGCCATTAAGAAGGAAGCCAGAGCCTGGAAAGTAGAGCCATTTGGAAGAACTGGGCGGCCGTTGTCTCTGGCAGGAGACATCCTTCAGCAGAGTTTCTACCCCACCCCCCCTTCACTAGAGCTGGGGCTCTTTTCCAACTTGGGCTGCTGGCCTCATGCTCTGATTGCTGGTGGATTCTATTTAAAATGAGACCAGAGGAGGTAAATGGGGGTTGGGGAGGGGGTGGAGTAAGCCAGAGACCCAGGAGGGATCTGAGTCAGAGAGCAGAGAATGGAGTTTCCATTTAAGTAGTGTTTCTGCAGCTGGGGCTCCCTTGACCTCCTCAAGCACTGTCCCGGAATGGCAGCTCAGCAAGACAGGGCCCTTCCAGATGCTTCCTAGAAGAACAGAAATGGATGTTTTTAGAAAGAGCCATAAGATTCTTGGAGAGAGAAAAAAAAAAAAAAAAAAAAAACCCTGGTCTGGCTGTCATTAAAATTATAGGTGAATGAGTGAGTGAGCAAACACAGGACAGACTGGAATACTCTGCACCAGGTGGCATCCAGAGAGGCACACTGGGCCTTGAGGAAGGGACCCTTACATCCCAAAGTCAGGAGTGGGCTGAGGGTACCTTCCCTAGCTCCCATGTTGCCTTCATCTCTCCCAAAAAGTAAGACATGTGTTCTCCCAAGTACTGCTTTCTTAGCATGGTATATGGCCTTATTACCAAGTCTTCCCAGAGGTATGGATTTTTTTTTTAATGTAGTTCGTATTTTGGGTAAACTTGATGATCATTCTGCTTCCTTCAGGTGAATGAAAACCAAGGCTGACCCCTGGTACCTGAGGTTGAGTTGGTGCAAATAAATGCAGAGCGACTGGGCGCAGTCAACACAGCCAAGGTTCAGTCGGCATCACTCATCCCAAATGCAAATGCACTGAAGAACAAGTGGTCAGGCCAGCAGGCACCTGCATCTGTGAGTCTTTGGTTGGGTACCCAGAGGCCTTGGCAGTTGAAGGCAGGCAAGTCACTGTTCAGACTAACTATTGTCCTGGCTATAAATGGGGGTAGTATATCTTTCCCTAGAGAAAGGCATGAGTGGTGAGTGGGAGTTTCAGGAGTTGGGGAAACTCACGGTCATTTAAAATCCCCACACAAGTGCTCAGATCTGGAAGCTCTCATCTCTTCACCATCCTGGGATTGCCAGGCAGGTAGTGATACCTATTCATTAACAGCATGCCCAGCTCACAGACATAAAGTGACTTGCCAGGGTCCCCAGCTCATAAGCACTGGAATTTATAAGTTAGTCAAGGGAAGGTTAGAGTTGCTCAAACAGGCACAAAACAGCTCTGCAGCCCGAACGTCCCTCATCAGCATTTAATTTTTATTATTTGTATTAATATTGGAGATACAAGGCCTTTGTAAATCAGGTGTTAAACTGTAGCCTTGGCTTTACATATTCATGAGAGTAACATGAATATGTAACACAATCAGGAGGGCTCACTAGGGTGTTGGCAGAGGAGCTCAGAGCCCAGGCTCTGATCACTCAGGCTGTCCTAAGCGACTCAGGTCCCTCACCTTCACCTAAACCCCAGCCAACTGCATTTGTCAGCTGCCCGGCAGCTCTTGAACAAAGAGTCTGACCTCTGACCTTGACATTCTACTACCTCATCTACTAAATTGAGGGAAAGGGACTTGGGGAAGGTGGGCCACTGAATGGAAGAAGCCTGGCTGTCCAGGTGACCAAAGGCTCAAGCGGACAGGTTCCCAGATTCTGCAAACCTGCTTTAGCCAGATTGTGCCTTCTGTGGGTTAAGCTGTAAGAGTTTGAAAGAATTTGATGAATCCTTTTGGCCATTCTGATGACTTACGGGAATTGCACCCTTGAAGCCACACAGAAGAAGAGAGAGGGGGTTAGTCTGTGCTTGCCTGGCAGGCACAAGGCCCTGGGTTTGACCTCAAGCACTGCATAAATTAGGCAAAGTGGTGCATGCCTGTAATCTCAGCACTTGGTTCAGAAGTCAAAGGTCATCCTCCGCGACATCAAAAGTTGGAGGGCAACCTTGGATACTTAATGCACTGACTCGAAAGAGGGCGGGTTGGGAAGAGAGCTCAGCCAGTTGAAGTGTTTGCCACAGGAGCATGAAGACCTGGGCTTGAGCTCCCAGAACCCACACCAAAACGCTAGTGTCAGCAGCATGATGGATCACGCTAAAGAGGTGGAGAGCGGGGAATCTCCAAACCTCCCCTTCCAGCCACACCAGCCAGCCAGGGAACTCTAAGCTTCATTAGAGATATGGTCTCAAAAAAAGAAAAAAACTGGTGGAATGGGACTGGGGAAGAGACCTGATTGTGACCTCTGTCCACTCACACGCTCACACCCACACATATTCCACACCCTAGCACAGACTAACCCACATATTACTGCACACGAATGTACACACACACACACACACAACACACAACACACACACACACAACACACACACACAACACACACACACACAACACACACACACAACACACACACACACACACACACACACACACACACACACACACACGCACACATGGGGAATGGAACCAGAAAAATAACACTGTCACAGAGGTGAGAAAAAGAGTCAGGAGGTGGGTCACATAGGCAGTGTGAAAGGCTCCCAGTAACCTGGGGAGGCAGCTCACTGTCTGTCCCTTAACTTCCTCGTGGCTGTTGTGGCAGCGAAGCCACCAGCATACTTCTCCGAAGGATCGAAACCCAAGATGAGTGCAGAGGGCTGATCCTCTGGAGGCAGAGGGTCCTATTGGTCCAGCCTCTAGCGGCTCCTGGAGTTGTGGGCTTGGACCACACCTGCCATCTTTGTCATCACAAGGCCGCTCCATGTCTAATCTTGCTTTGTCTCTGTCTGCTGAATGTAAACACACTTAGGATTCACCTTACCACACTAACCCTAATCACTGGCAGTTTGAGATCTTTACTCTGCTTACATCCACACAACTCCCAAAGCCATATAAGCTCACATTTGTGTTGCTGGGGCTCAGGACCTGTATGTCTGAGGAGGGGTGTTTTCCAGCCCACCACAAGCTTCACAATCCCCTGGACAGTGTGACAGGTGCAGCAGCATGATTCTGAAACTTAGGGTGTCAGCTCACTGACCTCCCCCCATTCTCTATTGGGCATTCTCATGCTGACTTCCCACCCCCAGGCCCTGACCACATTCTCATTTTGAGCCTGTTGCTTTTCTTGATCACATGTGCTAAGACAAACATTCTGTGGACAGGACCAATTCCTGCCTGGCTACCCAAGGAATGGTGGTAGCTGCTCCCACTCCAGGCTGGCAGGGCTGGGCACTCTGCAGATAACCACAGGAGGCCTCCTCCCTTACCCAACCAGCCTCAACACAGAAGGGTTCATGATGCCTGATGCCCCAGGGTCCAACTATCTTTGCAGGTGGCAACTGCAGCCTCTGGGAAGGAGAGGTGAAATGTGAATTCTGGCTAAGCTGCAGCAGGCTGGGTGAGCAGTTAAGTGACTAGAAGCAGGAGGGAGAGTCCAGTGGTTGGGGGACACAGTGGCAATTAGAAGCTAATGTCATGCCAAGTTGAGTTGACAGGGGACATCTTGTATGTGAGTGCCTTTAAATGTCATGTTTTCTCACACTTGTCTCTGCTTGAGACTTTGCCTGGAGAGGTGTCAGTCAGGGAATGCACATTATCATGGCAACCTCTAGATTACTAGAAGGCCCACCACCTGCTGCAGAGCTCAGAGTTAAGGAGAACCCCCTGAAGGGCTCAGTTGCCACCTCCATCACCACTTTCTCTGTAAGACACCAACAGGCCCCAAAATGAGTGGTGATGGTCAGCACAGAACAGTGAAGGTGGAGGAGCCAACTGCTCCAGACCCCAGAGGAGGGCCAGAAGTCACAAAAGACTTGGGAGGAAGAAGCTGCCAGCTCACCAAGGCTGAGGCACAGCTCTTCCCTAACTCCTGAGACTCCAGGAACCCCTGGGATGAGTGGGGATTGTAGGCCACACAAGCAGGGCACAGTCACCACATGGCTGTGGATTCGTCCCAAGGAACCCACCAGCAGCAGAGACATATGTGGCTGCATTTTCCCAGAAAAACAAATAAGCAAACAAAAAACAGTGAAACTATACCCATGTCACACTTAAGTACACAGTGTGATGGTTTGATTTCATGCACAGAAAGGGACTGATGAAGTTGGGCAGATGGATCAATCCATCTTCTCATGAATACCTTTGTCTTAATTTTTTTTTGTAAGGAGGGCCTATGAAATCTACCTTCCATAGAATCTTCTCCAGAGGACAGCACAGCTTGGTAGCTGCACTCTCCATGCTGCATGTTTGAGTTTGTTCTAGTTAGCACCTCAAGTAGACACAACCTAGTGTCACCTAAGAAGGAAGTGTCAGCTATGGAATGACCCTTGTCAGATGAGGGATTGTCTGGATTGTTAATTGATGTGAGGGAGCCCAGCTCACTGTGTGCAGCACCATTCCCTAAGTAATTGGGCCTGTATCATATAAAACAAACAAACAAACAAAACTAGCTGAGTGAGAGCCTGTGAACAAGCCAGCAAGCAGAGTTCTTCTAGGGTTTCTGCTGCAAGCCACTGTTTGAGCTCCTGTCCTGAATTCCCAAGACAATGAACTGTGACCTGGAAGTGTAAACCAAATAAACCTTTTCCTCCTCTAAGCTGCTTTCAGTCAGAGTGTTTAATCACAACAGAAAGGACACTAGAATGGTATTATAACTTTACTCATCTTGCCTACCAGAAACTTAGCACCCTTGACCTGGATCTTCTCCTTCCATCTATCTTGCCTGCTGAAGACCATCCACCTATTCCATTCCTTGGGTTTACCTCTTCGATGCAACCTGGCAGTGAGATCACAGAGATGCTGCCTTCCCTACATCTCCTATTTTCACTTAGTGCAATGTTTTTCTGTGCTGTTGCAAATGGCAGGATTTCCTGTTGTTACTGGCTGAAGAGGATGAGTACGCCTTTGCCTGGATGGATGGTTTTACATATTCACTCATTTCTTCCTGGAACTGCTTTCTTTGTATAATCCTGCAAGGACATTAGAATGGACATATGTCTGCTGGGACTGACTGACTGCCACTGACTGACCTTGGTCTTCCACACTTGCACGGAGAAGGGAATGAGGGTAGCCATTCCACACTGCTATCAAGTGAGTGTAGCAAATAATGAGAAGAGGAACCTCCTGAGAGGTGACCTGAGGGACACCTCCAGGCAGGTCCTTCTGGAGAGCAGTGTGAGAAGTGGGCTTTGGAAACCCCACTCAGGCCAGGATTGACTCCAGAGCTTCTCCAAATTACTGAACATCAGTAATGATGAGCATGATCTCAGAAGGGCTGCTTTTGCTTTAGTGTAATGCCCCTGAATGCCTCACTCAACCCCAAATATTCCATATGCATATCCACGCCTTTCCTTTCTTTATTCTCTCATCATTCCAGCAATGTCTCACCAGAAACCATTGAGTCTGAGGCAGTGTGACAGCAATAGGATGAGGTGAACAAAAACATGCCCACCAGGAGTTCTTTATTGGTTAAAACCATTGCTCACAACTGAATATTCAGGAATGCAAACCTGATACTAGGCTATTGTGAAAAGCCACAGCTAACGCCATACTTTCCGACAAATGAGAGAATGATTTCCTTGTGATAATGGAGAAAGCAAAGATATCCACACTTAGGACTTCACTCAGAGAGATCCATCCAGGGAAATTAGACAAGAGTCAAAAATCATAGGATGTGTTTGAGAGGAAAAGGAAAACTATGTTTGTTTGCAGACCTCATTTTTTGTGGCAGTGGTTCTCAACCTCCCTAATGTTGCAACCCTTTAATACAGTTCCTCATGTCACGGTGACCCCAACCATGACATTTTTGCTGCTGCTTTATAACTGTACTTTTGCTGCTGTTATGAATCATAATATAAATATCTGTGTTTTCCAAGGGTCTTAGGCAACCCTGTGAAAGGATCCTTCAACCCCCCCAAAGGGGCCATGACCCACAGGTTGGGAACCACTGTTTTATAGTGATGGTGCCAAGGACTTTGCTAAAAATCCATTGCAGTCTTACAAAGTGTCTCAGCTGATATCAACCAGAGCTCTACTATGTTTCAAGAACTCAATCTCATATCATGAGTAAGCGATCAAAAAAAATGAAGTGAGGAAACATTTACATTTGTAATGATATTAATGAACAATAAAGCTGACAAAAGAAATTTAAGACCTTAGACTTGACAGAAGCTTGTAGAAGCAGCTTTACACACACACACACACACACACACACACACACACACAAAGCAAGCTGATCCTGGATTTCACACAAGCACCCAAGACTCCCAGGCTGCTAAAATGTGTCTGGGAACCAAGAGACCATGTTCTCCATTCTTCAAAGTTTTCACAAAGTGACAGAAGTCAAGACAGTGAGCTGATGACATAGAGACTACACAGATCAAGTAAACATAGCATTGAAAGAAAAAAAAAAAAAAACATTAACCGTCACAACTTCTGTCAACTTATTTTCATCATGGTCACCAAAGACATGCAAAGGGAATTATCACACTGCAGATACTCAGATCCATTAAGTGAAAGGGAAGGTGTGTGCATGTAACCCATACACTCCCCTGAACACACAAAATCATCTCTGACTGCCGGTCACACCTGGTGTGATGTGACCACTACAGAAAGGGTCTCCACGTGTCCAGAGATAAGGACAAAAAGAGATCCATGTTCTGTGCACACACTTACCTTTTAAATTCTATGATGCGTGGATAGATAATTTCCTGGGTGCACAGCTTACAAATGGAAAAGACTGATACACTTGCATGTGTGTGCTCATGTGGGCACACATGCATGTCACACACACACATACACACATACACAGAAAAGAGAGGGGGCACAACAAAATTTACTGTAGATAAGAGTGGAGATCTGAACAAACCAATTTCTATACACAGAATTGAGAAAGCTGTCTGTTACTTCTTTACCTCTGCCAGGAAAATTCTTCATAGGATTTTCTTGGACCTTCCAAGCAATGCAGAAATTGCTTGGATTGTTAGAAATCTTACTCCTTCAGGATTTTAACCAAACACACCCCTTCCCTGACACACACACACACACACACACACACACACACAAAGCTAGAATTATATCCACTTTGTGTGATGGTCACAGAGCTCTATGTGGAATATCAACACGGGTTGTAAAGGAGACTCAGGGATGACTTTGCAGGGCTCCCCAGGAACCAATGATGATTTAGAAACTGGAACCAAGTTTGCAGGTACTGTTTACAAGTGCCAGAACAGTGGTCTGAATGGCTCCAAGGGCCCTTTGATTCCAAATGCATTCCTCTGCCTTTTTGTTTGTTTGTTTGTTTGACAGTCTCACTCTTTAACCCAAGTTGACCTTCAACTGGCAATTCTCCTGCCTCAGACTCCCAAGTATATATATTACAGATGTGTGCCTCTCACCTGCTTTCGAAAAGTACATTCCTGATTAAACTGTATAAAATATTAGAGTTGTCAACAACTCGCCCATTAAGGCATTAAAATTGCCAACCATTCCACGGCCCTAAAATTTAGAAGTACAAAAATATTAAGATGGGTTCAAAACAAATGAAGTCACAGAAAAATGCATTCCAAGTTGCTGACTCTCCATCTCACTCATGGGCCAGCCACAGGAGCACAGTGCCCATGGCTGTATGGCTTCCGGAAATCTCTTTGCAGAGTAACTGGAAAGCATCTCTCTTTTTTTTTATATAATTTTATTTTTCTCATTAGTTACATTTTGTTAATTCTGTATCCCAGCTGTATCCCTCATTCCCTCCCCAATCCCACCCTCCCTCCCTCATCTCCTCCCTGCCCCTTTCCAAGTCCACTAGTAGAGGAGGACCTCCTCCCCTTTCATATGACTCCCTTTTGTCAGGTATTTTCAAGACTGGCTGCAAAGTCCTCCTCTGTGGCCTAACAGTACTGCTCCTCCCTTGGGAGGTGGGGAGGTCAAAGAGCCAGTCATTGAGTTCCTGTTAGAAATAGTCCTTGTTCCCCTTACTATGGGAAACCAATTGATTACTGAGCTATCATGGGTCACATCTGAGCAGAGGTTCTAGGTTTTATCCTCTCATGGGCTTTGGTTGAGTGTCCATCTCTTATATTTTGAAATGCACTTGCAGTTTGTCCCAGCCCTTCCGCGTGTAAACTGCTAGCCTACACACAAGTACACACAAATATGCAAGCATGCAAACACATGTACAATAACTACATATTACCAAAAAAATGAATGTTTTAAATGATTACAGGTACCTACAGGTAAATATGCTGCTCTCTGGAATGAGTGAACTTCTGTGATGTCACTGAACTATTAGAAAGATAGAGAACTGAGATATCTCCAAAACATATTTCTTAAGTAGAAAAGCAAAGTACACACTTCCTGTGATTACAGGATGCCTTGGGAGCCTGTACATATGCAGAGGTACAAAAACTTGGTGGACATACATCTGCATTCACACAGTCAGCATAGGGCACTGTGCTTCAGTGGTCAGGGACAACAGTTCTCAGCCTGGGCTTGGACCCAGCTTTATCATGTGAGGCAAACTGTTCACAGACACTGATAAAGAATTTTCTCATCCTGAGGATGAATTAGCCAGTCCCGGCTTAGGAGGATTACTGTGAGGACCCAGTCAACTCTCTTAGAGAGCTCAGGGAGGAGCCTGGCAGTGGCGACACTGCAGGGGCAACCAGGACTGTTGATGTCTGTCATTTCTTACCCTCCGACTCCCTGTCTCCACAAGAGAGTTCTCAGTATCATGTCCGAGAATGCAAACTTCCTTGTCATTCCTTCTGTCTTCTGTTCCTGTCATGTTGGTTTCAGGACCTTAACAAGCCACCCACTGAGCCACACTTCAGCAGAGCCAGGAAGGAGCCAATTGAAGGGCCTGGGCATCAGAAATGTGTACCTGCAATGGATGCTCTGGGAGCTGCAATCCAGCCTCAGAAGGGGAATGTCTTGTTTTGAAATTTAGTGGAGGGGCTGGAGATACGGCTGAAAGGTTAAGAGCACTGAATGATCTTCCAGAGGACCTGGGTTCAATTCCAAGCACACACATGGCAGCTCACAACTGTCTGTAACGCCAAGATCTGACACCCTCACACAGACATACATGTGTGAAGCAAACAAAACACCAATGCGTATAAATAAAAATAAAATTTTAAAAAGGAAAGAAATTTAGATGATCAATTTTATTTATTTATTGAGCCAATGCCTCACATGTGCTGGGCAAGAGATCTGCCTCTAAAGCTGTACCTCAGGTCCAAAGAAAGTTTTCATGTATAAAAACAGAGAAAGAGAGAAAAAGAAGAAACAAAACAAAACTACATTAGACATGTTTCTGGACAGAGTATACTTGCCCACACAAGACACACATGTCCCATGAAGTATTGAATGACTTTTCGCTTTCCCATCTGGGGGAGGACCAAGAGAGGATCCCTGAACATTTACAAACACAAACGCTTTCTTGACTCAAAACAAAGATTTTCTTACCAGTGAGGAAGGATTAGGTGGGCCAGCCAGCAGCACAGCAGGGACAACTGGCTAGCCATATGGGAAAATAACACTCTCTCCCTTTCAGAAGGAATACACAAGAGACGGATTCCAGATGGCACAAAGACCTAAATGGTAAAAGCAAAACTAAAATCTTGGAAGGAAATGTCTTTTGATTCCTATCCGTGTTCTTACTTCTTAAGTAAGACTCAAAAGAATAAGAGGTGAAGGGGATGACCAATGAACTCCGAGGCATTGGAATTAAAACCGTTACACAGCAAAACCACCATAAAGGAGGCAGGAGGAGCCATTTCATCTAATAAAACCAATGAAGATTCTTATCCAGAATATACAAATGATTCTTGCAAATCAATAATGAAATGGAAAATACGATGTGCAAATGGCATAAATATTCAGTCCAGAAATGAGGAGCTCAAATGCCTCACAAACATATGAGAAGAATTTAATTTTCCTCATTCTTAAGATAATGAGGGGAATTTACACACATCAGCCAAACTCATAAAAAGTAAATAAGCCACATCAAATATCAGGAGGGTATGGGGAGAGGCTGCCAGTGGGAGGAGGATGGTTTTGTACAGGCTTGTCTTTGATTTTGTGATTGGATAATATCTATCAAACTTGAAGCCCTGTGTGTGTGTGTGTGTGTGTGTGTGTGTGTGTGTGTGTGTGTGAAAAAGGCAGAGAGAGAAAGAGAGAGAGGGAGACCTGGCCCCTGGCCCCTCCCCTCTGGACACCTACCCTGCAGAGGCCGCCACTCATGTGCCCATGAAGACATAGGAACATCCTCGAAGTTCTGACGATGCAGCAGACCTCTGGGGAAAGCAATGTGCCTACCGGTGGGGGAAGCGTCAAATGAACTGGGAAGTAATAACGCCGATGGAAAAGCTTACAGTTGTTTAAATGACTCAGCCGCAAGCGTGCGCCTCAGCAAGAATAGGTCTCACGATGGGATGTTGAGTGGAAAAGTAAATCTCAGACTTGTAATATAGCACATTACCTTTCTTGTAACGATTAAGACAGAGAATGTGGGGCTCTTGGATCAGCAAGCTGCACAGTCTGACGCACACCGGCCCCGGGGCATTGGGAGTTCATCATGGCATGTGTAGAATCACACACAGTTGGTAAGAAACCCATTAAATCCTCAGTTTATCTACGTAATCAAAACATCTCAAGGTCAACTGAGGATGAGCACAACTTTTAGCAGGAGGTCAGAGAGTTCCAGGTCCCCAATCAGTCCCCAAAACTATGCCAACTAACAGGCTCAGAATCAGTTGAGTGAAGGTGAGGCTGGATTCCCTTGAGGAAGGACCAGTTACCTTACAAAAGCCTACTCTCTTCTAGGCAACACCCTGAAGGGCCCACGGGCTTTCAGCAAAGTCACTGTGGATCAAGGAATGTCTCTGAACTCACACACTGCAGACCTGAGCCATCACAGATCCTTCTGGCCACAACAGGGCTTGAGGAAGTGGGACAATCAAGTGAGGTTTGTCTCAACCAGGTCTGGTGGGTGTCTTAACCCACCCATAGTCATTTCCCCAGTTCTGAAAAGCAATGCTGCTTATTGGGGCAGAGTGTCCTCATTGATTCCCAGGTCTTTAGGGTGGGGGGCTTGTTCAGTAGTAAGGACAAGTGAGATTCCTTGGCCCTGGATCTGCCTAACAGTGACCACCTGCAAACGGCACACATTCCTGGCTACAAGGCAGACATCAGAGACACTGCCGAAGGTTAAATGGACACAGGGGTAGTAATTGTGCACAAACAACCAGTTTACCTGTCGTCCAGGAAGGTCCTGGATCACTGTAGCCTTTATCAAGGGGGTCAATCTAAGGTCAACTTCTGGACCAGGTGTGGTTTTCTTACCCAGGTCTGGGGCTGTGAGCTGGCAAACATCTTTACTTTATCATCCTTGTGCTGAATGCCACAGGAAGCACGTGTTTCTTTCTGATAAGGCCTGCAGTGTATCCGTAACCCTTCAACCTCCCAGATGTAACTCTCCATCTGGGATCATCTTAGGCAGCTTTCTATTGTTGTGATGCTACACCATGACTAAAAGGAACTTGGGGAGGATGGGGATTATTGCCTCTTGCTCTTCCGGGTAACAGTCCTTCGCTGAAGGAAGTCAGGGCAGGAACTCGAGCAGGGCAAGAAGTGATGTACACGCCATGGAGGAACACTGTTCACTGGCTTGCTAAGCCCCATAACCACCAGGCCAGGGGTGATACCAGCCCCTGCGGGATGGGTCCTCCCGCATAAATCAAGGAAACACCACACTGTCTTTTTCTCAGAGGCCTATCTGGTGGGGAGCATTGTCACAACTAAGGTTCCCTTTTGCCAAATGACTTGCTTCTGTGAAGTGGACACCAAATTAACCAGCACAGGGACCTTGGTAACCTTTCCATTCCCAGAATATCACAGTGGACTGTCATACCTGTGATCCTTTTCCTGAGGGTGAATATCTGGAGAAGAATGAGCAGTGTCCCCATGGAACCCTCTGTGGGAGGCATCACCACATCTTCTGATCATTCATACGGATCCCCTCAGTTGGAGGGTTGATGCAACTGTAGTGGGGACTCCAGAGATGGGAAAGCTGATGCTGCTTGGGATGAAGATGGTACCTCCACAGGCAAAGACTCATCAGAGGTTAGGAGCTTGGGTACGGTGTTGTGGATTTACAATCTCAGATGCAGGGAAGCATAGCAGGTGGATTCCTAGAATTCGAGGACCACTTAAGCTAGTTTACTTAAAGATCTGTATGCCCATGAGCAACCCTGTCAAAAGAGCAAAAAAAAAAAAAAGCTGGACAGGTGGACAGCTCATGGGGACTAATAGCCACATGCACACATGTACACTTGTACCAATGTTTATAACAGGAATGAGCACACACACACACACACACATACAACAGGGAGAGGGGATGGAAGTGGGAACAGACAGACAGACAGGTTGGAAGACACAAAGGGGGTAGAGACAGACAGACAGATAGATGGGGAGAGATGAAGACAGAAAATGTAAATGCTCAATGTCCCTGTCTCAACTCACAGGATCTCCTTCTTTCCTGTTTTGTGTCAACACATGGGTAGTGGACAGCCTGCAGGCCGTGAGTCCAGCTTGAATGATCAACCCACCAACAATAAGTTGAACATTCTCAGAAGCTTCCACTCTGTGGCAACAGAAAGTGACAGAGACTCCTTCAGACACATCTAGATGCTCTTAGGTCATTGTGTCCCAACTGCATTTGTTTTTCTTTTCACCTCTCTGTCCATCAATGTTATAATTAACTGACTATATTCCTCCATTTTCCAAAATAAGTTTGAAAGTATCACAGACCCAAACTCTGCCTCCTGCAATGATCTGGTAAGGGGGATTGAGGGCAGTTGTGTTGTATGAGTCCATGACAGTACACCCAGTGGTCTAACAGTATTCTTCTGGACTCAAAGACAGGGATGTCTTTATTCTGGTGAGTTTAGACAATTCTTTCCTCCAGTAAAACTGTTTGGTGCTGGAATATGTACTAGTCAAGATTCATCAGAAAAAAGCTGCAGCATAAAATCTGGAGCTATGTAGATGGAGACTTGGGATGATTATAAGTCTTGAAAAGACCCACAAGCTGTTCTTTGCATGATGAAGGCTCAGAAGAACCAGCAGTGATTTGCATTCCAAGTTCAGAGGCCTGAGCAGCAACAGCACCAAGGTCTGAGAGTCTGGGGGTCAGTGAGGGAGGATGGATGCCCTAGCACAGTCAACCTCCTTCAACCATTTCATGCCAATCAGACTCTTGACAGGTCTGACAATACCACCAAGCTGGGGAGGGCCACCTGCCTCACTCAGTCTACTAATTCCAAGGCTAATCTTCTATACAAATACCCTATGACACATCCAGAAGTCACATTTAAACAGCTATGTTGACACCCTATGGCCAGGCAGGTTGACCCATGAAACTAGCACACAGGACCAGCATGCCAGCCATAGCCTGAATGAAGGAAACATAAAGGCAGGGGAAGATGGCACTCACTCTGTCAGGCAACCAATCTCCTGCCTATGTTATTTCCAGTTCTCCATCCTTCAGAGCAGGCCTAGAATTTACTCTGTTGATCCTCTTCTCCTAGGACCTTTGAACTCCATCATGCGTCTCAGGCTACTCAGCTTGCAGAGGGAAGATTGTGTAAGCCAACTTCCTGACACTAATTTTAGGTGTTCATAAACACAGTGTTTTTTATTCTGGTTTTCTAGGGAATGCTAATGTACCCTGTACCTTTTTAAAAGCCATATATGATAGCTGTTACTAGACACCAAGTGGGCGGGTAGATTAGTGTGAGCTGTTATGGCTAATGTTGTGATAATATGGGTTACAAGGAGGTCAATTCCCTCTAGTATCCTTGCGGCCTTCGCTAATCACGCTCTGGGGTAAGAGAGTGGTCTGGCCGGCTATCAGACGTCATTCATGTACTTGTTCATCAAGACACTGTGGTACAAATAAAAACTGAAGAGATAAAAGGGAGTGAGTATAGTTCAGCAGTTAAGAGCATGTGTTGCTTTTCCAAAAGACTCAAGTTTGGTCCCTGAGTTTGCACAGAGGTCTTTGCTGTGAACAACACTATACAAACTCTGAAATGGTTACTTGTCTTTTCTTGTGTCCAAAACCTCAGAGGGAATATTCTAGAAAATCCTGGACAAAAACACCCACCATGATACCTAACTTAATTGCCAACCTTGACATAATTTTTAATCACCTGGGAAGAGAATCTCCGTGGGGAATTGTCTAGATCAGTTTGTGGATGTCTGTGGAGTATTGTCTTGATTATGGTAACTGTCTTACAGTTCTATTGCTGTGAAGAGACACCACAACCAGGCAACTTATAGAAGAAGACATTTTATCAATGACAGGCTTACAGCTTCAGAGGGTTTAGTCCATTATCATTATGGTTATGAGTCTGTGATGGCAGGCAGACTGGCAGGTATGGTGCTGAAGGGGTAACTGATAACATTGCATCCTGATGTGCAGCCAGCAGGCAGGGAAAGACACTGGGCCTGTCATGAGCTTTTGAAACCTCAAAAGCCTACCCCTAGTGACACGTCTTTTCCAACGAGGCTGAGGCTCCTAATCCTTCCTAAACAGTTCTACCAACTGGGGACCAAACATTCAAGTATATGAGCATATAGGGCCATTCTTATTCAAACTACCACAGTAATTAAATGGAAAGACTCAGCCCACTGTGGGTGATCCCACTCCCTTAGGTGGGGCTTTCTGGACTGTGTAAGTAAGTGTAGGGAGAACACCAAGCATGAGTAACCACACGTGAAGTCGTTCTCTCTTTCCTGTGGTTATGATGTGATTAGCTGCCACAAGTTCCTGCCTTGACTTTCCCCAATAACAGGCAGTAACATGGGGCTGTGACCTAGGGTTCAGGCTACCCACACCCAGCTCCTAACCCCTTATCCACCTGACTATTTCAGAATTGCCAGAGCATGAACTTCAGTAGCTTCAGATTCTTGATGTCTGCTGAGATTCTCTGAATTTGTCTCTGTAGATTCCAGAGTCAGCTTGCCCCTATACCTCCATTCCCACCCGACACTGTGATAAGCATGATGGCTTATGAGCTGCTTACTTGGTGGAACTAAAACTAAAAGACCTCCTATGTGGCTTTATGGCATCAGATTTTAACTCCTCGATTCCCATGGGGAGGGAGAGCAGAATGTAGGTCACTTCTGACCCCCCTGAGTTACCTCATGCACAGAGTGCTTTACAAGAAGTCCAACAACTCCCAGAGGTAATAGGCACCCTTCTTAACAGCTCTGAGAGGGACACATCAGCATAGAGTCTTCTCTCCCCACGCCTCTGGAAGCTGTAACCCTCCCAACAAAACTCCAATATGCCAAGCAGCTCTGCTCTGACTGTGAAGTGTGCCCATGAGTGCAGCTAGTTGGGGCCCAGGGAAGCCAGTAGCACATTTCTGAGGATTCCTGGGTGTTCAGCGTTGTGTCTAACCACGCCCTGTATTTGAACCTCAATTTCTTTGTCTGTCCTCTCCACATGAATATTTATGGCCCAGCAGCAAAGCCAGAATGTCAGCCTCCATTCACTGAACTCATCAACAAGGTCTTTGTGGAACTTGACCTAGGAATAGTGTATGGGGAGGAATGAATGTGTGTGGTTTTGTGAACCACCAGGCTAAAATGGACAAAGTTAAATGTGGGCTCTTATTCTTTTACTGGTGTATTACACAGAGCCATTGGGACAGCAATGCCATGGTGAGTTGCTGCAGAATGAAAGGCACACCAAGCTGCAGAACTCCACACTACATTACAGGAAGACCCTGAAACTTATAGCAAGTTAGCTCCTGGTCTATGTGACCGGAGTCCTTCTAGAAATTCCTACCTGCCCAGGTGGCTTCTCCCCTGCTCATATGACTGGGGATCAACTCCC
The DNA here is from genome assembly GCF_030254825.1 of Meriones unguiculatus. Taxonomy (NCBI): domain Eukaryota; kingdom Metazoa; phylum Chordata; class Mammalia; order Rodentia; family Muridae; genus Meriones; species Meriones unguiculatus. Next base: position 14,463,708 of record NC_083356.1, read on the forward strand.
TCTGGCCACCAGCACTGGGCATGGGGAACATGCTGAGCTCAGAACACTGTTCAGCCCCAGCAGGCCTGTGCCCAGGCTCCTGTGTATTCAACGTCAACACAGCCACCAACAAAGCCAGTTTGTGGAAAGATACATAGCATCCAGTTGCTTGCTGCTCTATAGAGAATTAGGTAGCTCTATAAACAGCCTCTTCCCCTAGTCATGCCATAACATGTGTGAGTCACAGGGCCATGAGGCCCACTACTTTCTCAGGTCTTGCATGCCTAGACAGTGACTCAGAACACTTGGGTCTGAATACCTTCTTCTGGGGAGAAGCCCAAGATCTCTTGATATGGGAACCTCCCAGTGAGGGAGAGCTGTTCCTGTACCACTTCCAAAAAAACTGTTGACCTGACCAAATTTCTAGACCTGCCAACTTAATCCATACTGGAATGAGAATACAAGGATAGTAATCCATCCACTACTAGAATCAGGATGATGTGACCAAAAGGTGACATCAAGTAAGACAGACATGTAGGGAGAGCCTATCCAACCAACCATTCAAGACAGCCCCAGGTAGGCAATACCCTCTGATGTCTGTATACTCAGTAAGGCAGGAGGTGACACAGAGCACATCATTATGCAACCCTTGGACCTCACCTCTAGTTGTAATTAAACTAAGATCTTGCTTTGTGCCAATTGTCCTCAGTGATGACCCAGATGAGTGCAGAGTCAACACAAAGATGTTTGACTGTGGAAGAGGGACAAGGAGTGGCAAGGCCAGAGGCACACATTGTGAGAAAGCCAGCCACAATGGCCATAAAGACCCAGGAGTGAAAGAACTGAGGTGGGCATTAGAGGCTCCACAGGGTGGATGGGTCTCTCTGGGGCCTCAGGACAGAAGGGCACAGGCTTAGTGACAGGTAGCTTTAGCCAATGAAGACCCAGTTCAGACTTCTGACTTCCCAAGTGGTAAAAATATGAATTTGTGCTGTTTCATTTATGGTGATTTGCTGTATTAGCAGTAAGGGTTGAGTGTAACCCATGTTTTAATTTAGCTACCAGGAAGAGGCAGGAGTTTGCTCTACAGAAAACATATAAGGTATCCACAATCAAATACAGGTAGTCTCCATTGTTCTCTGAAACCACTTGTGATTCAGAAAAACCTAAAGGTAAAAATGTGTTAAATGTTATCAGGGAAACCGAGACACCTTTGGAGTGTTCTTAGTCTCTCACCAATGAAACAGTTGAGAAATGGGCTCAGAAGGAAAAGAGAAGGGAGCTTATTTGAGCTTAAGAAAAATATATAGTACAGGGTAAGGCAAATGCCAGCCACCAGGAAGAAATGGAGAAAAAGTCATGCTTTTTAGTTAAGCATAGGATAGAAATTGACAACTTATTAAGAAAGGAAAACATACTTCCAAGAATGGAAGTAGCTAGAGCGCTGAGGAAGAGAGCCCAGAGAAGCTGGCTATTTGGTCTAATTTGAACCGTAAAATCATTTAAACACCCCACTCCTGTTTGTATTTTGCAGGTTTTGCTTTGAGCTTTGTTAGTTAGATGTTGGCAGGTTTGGGGTGGGGTGGGGTGGGGTGGAGGGACGGCTGGCTTCCAGTCTTTCCCTGCAAATTGACTTTTTTTTTCACCTGTCAATCACCTGATGTAGCTTTTTAAATTTTCTGCTCTCCTGCTGTATAAATATAAAATCCTTAATAAAGCCAAACAATGAAAGGAGATTTGAAGAAGACAGAAACCCGTTCACCTATCTAAAGATTTATCAATTTTGCACATCTAGTGACCCATGTTCAGTTCTCAGTACCAAGATAGCAGCTTAAAACCCTCTGAAACTCTAGTTCCAGGGATCCAGTACCCTCTTCTGGACTCCTTGGGCATTTGCACTTCTGCGTGCAGGCATGCACACGCACATAAACACACACATGCAAATATATATAATTAAAAGTAAAATTAATCTTTAAAAAAAATTCTTAGCCTTATTGGTGTTTTCTATACTTTCAGTTCTCTACCTGACTTGTTCCTGTTCTGGTGTTTGTCACACCTCCTCTCTGCTGACTCCCTCATGAACTCCTCCTCCTTCCTCTCCGTCTCTTCCTTTTCTTCATCTTCCTCTTCTTCCCCACTCCTCCATTTCCTCCTCCTCTTCCCTTTCCCCTCCCACACTATGCCCTCCTCCTCCTTCCTCTACTCTTCTACTTTCCTTGAAGTCCTAACAATTTAGTTGTGGGAGGTGTTTCTTCTTTTTCAGTGCATCTGTTTACCACTGTAAGTTTCTTCTTTTGGCTGTGTCCCATGAGTTTTAGTAAGCTGTAGATTATTTTCATTCAGCGTCAGATATTTTAAAGATTATTTATTTATTTTGCATATGTGAGTATCATGCCTGCATGTATGTAAGTTCCCTGTATGTGGGCCTGGTACCTGGTTTGGCCAGATACCACCAGGTCCCCTGAAACTGAAGTTAGTCATGGTTGTTAGCGTCCATGTTTCTGGGAACTGAGCCCAGGTCATTGGCAAAAGTTGCAATTGCTGTTACGCTTGGAGCCATCCCTATAGTCCCTGTAGATATTTTAAGATTCTCTGTAGACATCTTTGGCCCAGTGGTTAAAAGTGTTAGTTTCTACATATTTATGAATTTTTCCATTTTCTTGCTATTAATTTCTAGACTCATTCTGCTGTGGCTAGAGAAGTTCTTGATATTTCAACTGCCTTAAATTTGTAAAGACTGTTTGGTGACCTAAACCTCAGACAATGTTCCATGTGTACCCAGGAAGAAATGTGTTTGCTTCTGTTGGGTGGACAATTCCACATGTGTCTGTTGGGTGGACCTTTCTGGATGGGTCTTCTGAACCCACACTGTTCTAGATGGGTCTTCTGGGTAGACAGTTCTCTGTGTGTGTACTGTGTGAACAATTCTGTGTGGGGGTGTGTGCTGGGTGAATATTTCTGTGTGAGTCTCCTGGGTGTACAATTCCATGTACATTCAATTTGGGGTGGACATTTCCATATGTGTCTTATGTCTGGATAATTCCACATGTGTCTTCTGATTAGACAGTGTTAGCCTACAGGTGACTCTGCTGTAGGCCCCCATGGACCTCTATGCCCTCAGGGACCCACCAACATCATCACCTGCTGCCACCAGATGTGGGTTGCCAGATAAAGGACCCCTGCTACCTCAGTTCTCTCTGTGTTCCAGATTCTCTCTGTTCCCTCTTTTCCAGCTCCCTTCTCAGTGTTCTAGGTACCTGCTTCTTCTCCCTCCCTGGTTCCCTCACTCTGCCCTCATGGCTCACTCACTGTCTCTAGCCCTCTCCTTTTGGTCTCCCTTCCCCCAAGAAGCTTCCTTTTACCAGATCTGTCGTGCGGCATAATTTCTCAGGGGACACACCTTGGCATGGACCTCCTATGGTACCCCTTCACCGCATCATTACAGATCACAATAGACAGTTCTATGTGTGTCTTCTGTGTGATCAGTCCTGAAGGCTGGGTCCATTTGTTTTACAATGTTCTTAGTTCTTGCTGTTTATGGGTTTTCTATCTACATGTAACTGAAAGTGGAGAACTGAAGACCCTGATGTTCATGTGTTGATGTCAATTTTTCCTTCCAAGTTTGTCAACATTTGCTTTTATATAGTCAGGTGGTTGGATGTTGGGTGCATATTTATTAAATTGTTATATCATCCTGTGGCCCTTTATCATGACAAGAGTACTTTCTTTGCGATTAGAATTAGTTTTAAGGTGGTGGCTCCTTAGACTGACATGAGGAAAGCTATGTCTGCCTTCTCGAAGCTCAGCTATCATTTTCCTTCTTGTTACACTTAGACTACTTATGTCCTTGAGTCTAGAGTGACATTTTTATAGACAGCATTCAGTTGGCTTTTGTTTCTTTATTTTCTACTCACTCACTCTGTCTTTGCACTGGGGAGTTGGATCCATTCAGAGAACATCCTGATAAGAAGAGCTGTTCCTCTAGAATCCCACTGATGGTTTGGTTTGCCCTGTCGGTTTTTTGTTCCTTTTCTTTTCTTTTGTTTTTTGTTTCTTTTCTTTTCTTTTGTGTCTCATTGTTACTCTGAATGTTGGTAGGTTCCCCCCCCTTTTCTCTGGTTTTTAATACTTAGGTTTTAATTGAACAAACTATTTGATTAGATAGAATCTGCCTTAGCAATGCAAGATAACTTCCTCATCTCAACTCATAAGTGAATTGTATCCACAAAGCTTTGTTTTTTTTTTTTTTTTTTTTTTGTTTTGTTTTTTTTTCATGCAGAGATAGGAGCTTCACAGTTCCCCAGGCGTGAAGGCCAGGCCACTGCAGTCTGCTGTCACTCTGCCTATAACGATGGAAACGTGAGTTCTGTTGAGCTGCAACTCCTAGATACTAGAAAGCTGAAGCAGAAGGATTGCAAACTCAAATTCTGCCTGGGCTATGGAGCAAGTTAAAAGCCAGCTTATGCAACTTGGTGAGATCTCTCTCTCAAAATAAAACAAAACAAAACAAAAAAAACAAAAACAAAAAAAACAAAAAAAGAAATCAAAAGAGGGTTGGGTCGAGCCCAAAGTATGGCCATATGTTAAATCTTTGATGCTGCAGAAACAACCAACAAATAACAAACAGGAAAAGGACTGCCATGAATATGGAGAATAAATATCGCTCAGTTCCCAGTTCACAATAAAGTTATTTATAGTTTTAATGCAATCTCAACAATTATCTCAGTGGTATTTTCTGCAGAAATTCACAGCTGATTTTTAAGGCTTGTGTGGGATGCAAGATAATCCTGTGAGCCAAAACAACTGTGAGAAGGTAGAACAAAGTGCCAAGATTTGCCTAAACTGTTGTCAAGACTCGAGCATCTGGGAGATATTGGCATAGAGAGACATGAATGCACAGCATAGAAGCTGACCCAAGAAATGTTGCCAGGGGAGTTCTCCACAAAGGTACAGAGATAACTTAATGAGAAAGGTTAATATTCCAGCCAATGGTGCTGCAAGGAATCTACAGTTACACACGAAGGACAAGGTTTTCACAGTCCCGACCACAGCCCAGTCCATACCCTATGTAACAATTCACCCAAGGGAGAAGACAGCTAAGTATGATTGCCAAGAGACTCCTTCCAAGCATGACATGGTCATACATTCATTAACTCACTGCAGCTGCACAAGAAGGAGGCCTTGCAAGCATAGAGGAGGGACCCTCCCTCAGGGTTTACTGACAGCTAATGGCTGCTGGGGGGTTGGGAGTCATTTCTTTTCAGGGGTGTAGCCATTGATGAGCTGCCCAGGCCCCAGTATATAACCTCTCACCCATGCAGATGCAATCAATCTAATTAAACTCACCCATGCACCCACAGGCAGAGACAGGAAAGCAAGAATGGGGAGGATTTGTTGCGAAGTGGAAGGGTTTCAGTGGGAAGGGAGGAGAGAGGGAAATAGGGTATAAAAGAGAAGAATTCATTAAATCCATGTATAAAACATCAAAGAATAAAAAAAAGAAAATAACAAAAGAATAATAACCTTTTCTAAAACATGACAGCTGCACTTGGCACTCTCCTACTAACACAAAGATTACTTAATAAGATATTAGAAACTTCAACTCTGGAAATTTTCTAAATTGATAAATGACATAATTGAAGTTGAGCCATTTTCTCCTAAACAACAGACAGAAACAAAAAGTCAGTCCATGGCCTGGAAGGAAAATAACTGGAGCCACGTCTGAAGGAGACTGTTTGCAGAGGATGCTCAGGGCTTCCTGAGCAGACCTGAGCTGAAGAAGCCAGGCACGTGGCCCCTAAGCATGAGAAAAGATGCTCCTTGTCATTTGGCTCCAGGGGAAATGCAAATTAAAGCCTCAGTGACACCGTGCTTCACACCTGTTAGGCTGGAGTCTTTGGAATGTGTGCACATTTGCTGCTTGGAAGGCAGACAGCGGAGGGCCGCACTGGAAAACCGCTTGCTGGCTTTTGATAAAGCTCCATGTGGCAAGCCCCAGATGACTTGGTGATTCAGTTCCTAGGTGTTTATCCAAGAGAACAGAAAGATACCCTACAAAAACCTGCAAATGAATATTCATTCATCTTTATCCAGAATAAGTAGCATCTGTAAAGAACCCGGTGCCTATGAAATGGAGTGCAAACATGTTGTAGTTTATGTCTACAGGATGAGATGCCAGTCAGCAAGGAAGCAGAATGCAACAAGCAGTGTTTACCAACGCTGCACAACGTGCGTGACTTCATCAGTGTGGGAAGTGAAGCAAGACGGAAAGTCCCAGCAATGCACAATATAATACACACAGAGAAGCCCCACAGTGCAGATTCCGTGCAAAACAACCCAAGGGACCCCAAGCCACTGTGCTGGAATATAGATCAGCATGTTCTAGCCCGGGTCAGTGGCCAAGCCAGGAGCATGAATGATATCTGGGGTAATAGGAAAGTTGAGTATTTTCATCATGTTGAGGATGACAAAATCCATGTGTCACACACTTTAAAATTGATGGTTTTATTGTATACGAGATGTGTTTCAGGAAGGCAAAGCCAGAGTAAGTCAATGGAAAAGGAAACAGGAACGGTGAAATCAGTTGATCTAGCATGAGGTGGGGAGGAAGGAAAGGAATGAATGGCCAAGAGCCCCCAGAATGAAGAATCACAGATGCAGCCCTATGTATTCCAGATATCATTTCAAATATGCATGGATGAGAACAAGATCCGGGCCTTGAGTCTTTAGAGGAGATACAGGTTAAACACAGAGAGTGGTAGGTTACCATAACAAACACACCAGAGAGGAACAGTTGAAGCAGGGGTGGTTGCAATGACAAAGAGTCACTGAAGACAGGCAGTTCTAGAATCAAAGGAATTTTCAAATGACAAAAAGAGTATGTCACAGGATAGTGATCGTCAATACACATGCAACAAGGAGAAGATGAGCAGAGACGGTCAGACAGACAAGCAGACAGATGACAAGTACACAGACAGACACAAAGACTGACAAATGCTGACAGATAGACAAACAGGTGTATGACAGAAAAACAGACAGGTAGCAAATAGATGAAAGACAAACATATGACAGACAGACAAGTATACAAAAAGATGCTGACAGACAGATATCAGATAGACAAAAAACAACAACAAAAAAAACCCAATGACTAACAGACAGAAAGATTTCAGACAGACAGAAGACATGATGACAATACAAAATATAAAATACAAAAGATAGAAGGCGGACAAACAGATCAGCATAGAGACATACAGACATCTGTCAGACAGACACCAAAGATATCAGGTAGACAGACAGGTAGCAGATGGGCGAGTCAGCTGGTACCCTTTGATAGCTTCAAATATCAACAGAATTAACAGAAAAAATACTCCCCCCACACACACACATGGTAGAGGTGTAATTGTCAGTTCTTGGTAATTAGTGGGAGCTTGTGAGAAACATTAACAATTGCGAATCAGGCTCACAGCACCTGCATGCCTGCCCAGGTGGACTGGCATTCACAGAGTAGCACTGCAGAACAAGCCTGATCTCCACAAGCAGATTGCCTAAGCTGGGTGGGACTCAAGCAAGCAGTTCTCAAGGGACTGGGAGTAGAGACCAATCACAACCGTTATGCAAAACACTCACGTGTCTGGAAGTTAATAACGGCCCTGTTTGTCACTCACGGGTTTAGGAGGACTGCACAGTTTAACTTTGGTGGCAAATGTGTGGGTTTCACCTTTAGACTGAAGAAGCATTAAAAAAAAAATACATGAATTTCAGGAAGAAACAGAAGTAAAAAGCACAAAGAAAAAAGGAGAAAACTGTGAACCAGGAAACAGCAGAGAAAATGACTAGAGTGAAGTGGTGGCTAGAAAGGTGAGCACAGTTGACAGCTAAGAAGCTGAAACACACCTGTTGCTTTCCATGGAAACGGAAAGATGGTCCTAGTAAGTATAAGCAGGACAGAGGCTACAGTTTCACGATTTGGCTGAGGCAGAAGGACAGCACGTGCGGCTAATGAAGGAAATGGGCATTCTAGGAGGAAAGTTTCTGTATACACTTTCAGAAAATTTGCTTTATTAGAGACGTCTATTACACATTTTAAAATAAATCAATATTAGGCTGGGATAGATGCTTCACTTAAACCCTCCTAAGAGAAGCCTCTTCCTGTAGCAGATGGACATTGGCAATACAACAAAAACAAATAAACAAAAAAACAGAAAGCCCACAACTGGACCAGTGAGAGACTTCGGAGCACTTAGTCCTATATGGGATGTCTTCATCAAACCCCTTTCCTCAAGGCTGAGGTCTGTGCAGAAGAGAAAATAGGATTTTAAGAGCCAGAGGATGAAAACAGTGGGGAGGGCCATGGTCTCAGTGCCCATTCAGACTCTGAAGTCTGTTGTCTGGCCTGTGGTGGACAGGAGGCCCCACAGAGGAAGCAAAGCCTGGATTCATCTCCATCTCCCATGCCTGGGTCCAGATTACTTCCCTGGCCCTGCTGTATCATCATCATGGAAACTGCATTTCCCATGGAAGGACTCATCCTCCTTTGAAACCCCTAGGGAGCATCTCTGGGCATGGTGGTCCCCAGAACCACTGTCTGATAAGGGTAGTGACAGCAGCACAGACCCCCTGGGGCAGTCTAGAGTTAAATATGACAGTGTGCTTCCTCCAGTCCTGTGGAGGGGATTCAGTCACACTGGAGTCCTAAGCGTTCTTCCTCCATGGAGGGGGCATACACCACCACAGTCACAATAAACTATCATCAAAAATGCAGGAGAAGTGGTCTTTTCCTGACCCTGATACTGGGGTATATAAATGCCCATCTTCCCAGGCAACCATGGCTGCTCTTGTGCTTGGAAGTAAGGAAGAGGATCTTTGCAGCTCAACACAAGGACTCACAAAAGAGGGATGGGTAGCCAGGCCCAGAATATCTTATGACAAGTAGGGACGATGCTGTCCTGTCCACATGACCCAGAAGCCAAGGGAGGCTCCTGGAGTTAGATCTCAACTCAGAGTTTCAGATACTCACTGTCATCTCAATGACGTAAGAAGCTCCATGCTGGTCCCATGCTCCAGCCCCTCCACCTGGCAGAGCACTGAACACAAAGTTCTTGGTGTCCAGGACTCATGTCTCTTTCCTGCCCTTTCAGGGTACCTGTGCTTAGAGATAAATGCCTATCCTCTGAGGAGGCCATGAGAAGCTTCCAGGGGGTTCTAAGGGCCAGAGGGAACTGACATCTGACACAGATACACAGATAGGGGCTCAGGGATAGCCAAGATCTTAGGGCTCAGGTTGGAGGCAAGCTTGAGAGACAGGGGCCCAGCATCTAATATGGAAGGCAGGATGTTCTGATGTAGGAGACAGAGACCGGGGAGGGGTTGTCTTGGCAAGTCTGGTAGGTCTAAGGCTCTCCCTGGGAAGACAGTGCCATATGAGCTCTGAGGACTGTTTCTGGTGTCCCCACAGGAGAGCATGCAGGAGAGAGCCAGCCTCACACAGCCCTGGGATTACCTCCTTACCTAGCACTGGGAACTCAGGCTATGTCGGAGAGGCTCACTCAGAGAGTGGGCAGATGGTTCATCGCGCCCAGTGTGGACATGTGTAAACACCGTGTCTTCCTGGCCTGACAGCTACTGACAAACCTGGAGCTGGGCTTGTCGGAGCACTGCAGCTGTGGCGTCAGGGAACGGCTGCATGAGCACTCTGGCAGATGGTGTCAGCAGGGCTCTGTGCCTTGCAGGATGCCAGAAAACAGAATAAAAGTTGTGAGACCCTGATACAGCCCAGGCTTGTGAGCAATCCTGTCTGGGAGAAGCAGTTAGTGGGTGAATTACTGCCAGTGCCAAGCGAACGCTCACCACAGGCCATTGCAGTTTGGGAAGTGCTCAGCCATTGGTGGAGTTATGAGACTCAGATATGCTGAGGTTCCTCGGCTCGGCCCTCAGTTCATTCATCTGACGTAGAGCAGGAACTCAGGCTTAGTCAATATTTTTCCTCCCATAAGAGGTATCAGGACATAGCCACAGCTATGCAGGCCATCTGTTATCCAACAGTTGGTTAACAGAAGGTCTGTGCACTCCTCTCAGGTTTGCTGAGAGAGCACTGAATCTGGTCAGGGTCTGTTTCCTAAGGCCACAGACCTGAGTGCTCCCAGGAAAACTTCTCTGGCTGCCCTGTGATGGTGGGTTCTTTTCAGTTTGACAGGATCCAGAATCACTTAGGAGACCAGGATCTGCAGGAACCTGAGAGGGATGTGTTTCTTGATTAGGATAACTGAGGTGAGAAGAATCATACCCATCTGCTTCCTGATGGCAGGTCACAATGTGGCCAGCTGTCTTGAGATCCAGCTTTTGGTTCTTGCTCATCATGAAGGACTTACACCATCACTGTGAGTCAAAATAGACACCCTTTTAAAGTTGCTTCTGTCAGCAAAGAGGCAAGTGACAGGCCTCCAAAAGTGACAGGGTTCCAGAGGGGAAGGTGGAAGTGGGGACACATTACACATAGAGTAGGGGTTTCTACCCAGCCTCTGCCACATAACTGATGTCTTAATCTCGAGGGGCCTTCAATGTCTGCAGCAACTGAGATGTGATGGCATCAAGGCTCAATCCCTGTAGAAGCGTTCTCATAAAACAGCTGTCCAGGGTAACACAGGACTGCCTAGCAGACAGAGGAGAGTCATTTGGTGACTATCCCAAGGGACGGATCGGTAGTGTGTCATCAAACTGACAGAAAACATCTTAACCAAGGGAAAACCCAGTAGGAGTTTCCTGGGGATTACAGCTAGCAGAGAGCCACATCTGAACTGAGTGGGTGTGAGCCAGAGGATGGAATGGATGTCCTGGAGTAGAGCAGTCAATGCTTGCCTTTCCTTTCTCAGCAGGGGCAGCAGTTGGTGGAGCAGACACATTGCTGAACCACCAGGGCAGGTTCATCATCCTGGTTCCTCCCACAGGATGTCTCCTCCCCAGCCCATGTGCTTGAGACTGCTACATTGCCCTGACCCCTGATCCCTGGGACACAGGACTATGTTGTACTAAGTTCCCCAGGAAACACGAAGAATACATGGCCACCAGCCCTGACTTGCCCAACCTAGGCTTGCTGGCTGCTTTCTGCTTACACTACAGTTATCGGGGGTCACTTGGGGCCCCAGACTGACACAGAGTCACCATCTCTTACTGTGACAGCCACCATTCTACAAGAAAAAGGGAGATCTTCTACTTCACTTTGTTCTGACAGATACTCATCTAGGAGAGGAGCGAGCTTGTCACTTCTCTCAACTGTTGGAACAGAGCCAGGCATGTGGCTCTGCCCAAATAAGACCTGACTGAACAGAGCATGTCTCAGGTTTATAATGACAAAAGTCCTAAGAAGAGCAGCCCTCCCAGAAGCTCAAGATGTGGGACATGAAGACAGCACACATTGAACCCAGCAGAACCTGAGGCCTCAGCAGAAACTCAGGAGAAGAATCACAAAGCCAAGTCCAAACCCTTTGGAGACCAGTCAGAGGGGAAAGCAAAGATTTTAAAAGCAATAATGGCATCCCTGCACACTGAGGCTGGGACACCTGGGTCATTCTTAGATAATTTTCTAATCTATTAAAATTAAACAAAGCAAAGGGCAAACCTGTCTCAAGTCGTCCCCTGCCACCTGCTAAGGGTGCTCTGCAGAGGCTAAAAGAACATAAGGACTGAAAAAGTGAGTCTGGAATGCAGATGCAATCTTAGCTGCCTGAGCTTAAGTGAGAGCAAATTAAGATGGAGAAAGGGCAAAGAGAGGGAAGGGAGAAGAGAAAAGGAGGGAAGGAAAGAGGGAGGAAGGGAGAGACGGGAGAAAGAGAAAGGAGAGAAAAGAATGTAGAACTTGAAAGAAAAGAGGGAAAGAAAAGAAGAAGGGTGTGAAGGAACAGAGAGTGAGCCAGGAGGGAGAGGAGGCCTAAAAAAGGAAAAGAAGTTAGAGAGAGAAAGAGAGGCAAGAAAGGAGAAAAAGAGGGATGGAGGGAGGGGGAGGAAAGGAGGGAGAGAGAATAGAGAGAAGGAAGAAGGAAATTAGGATAGAAAGAGGTAGGAAAAGGGGAAGGAGAGAGAGGAAGGAAGGGAGGAATAGGAAAGAGAAAGGAGGGATAGATAAAGGGAAGAAGGCAGGAACAGGAGGCTGGAAAGGAAAGAGGGAAGTGGCAAGGAAAAATGAGGATCTAAGGAGGGAGGAACAGGAAAGAAAGGAGGAAGATACAGAGGGAGGAAAGTAGGAAAAGAGAAGTGATTGACAGAGGGAGAGAGAAGAGGAAAGAGAGAGAAGAAAGAGGGTACCAATTCTTTTGAGAAGTTCTCATGAGGGAGTTGAAAAGTCTAGGGAACAGCTGAGCCCTGCATGGACTGTTGAGGATGGCAGATGCCCCTCAAGTGATCCTTAGGGCCTTGTAAGAAAGAGAAGAGCAGCAGTGGTCTAGAGCTAAGTGACCACAATCCATCCTTATATTCTAGGAGGGCAGACAAAGGCTATAATGTGCTGGCCTTAGAAGGTGAAACCTTTAGGATATGTGAGAATGCTTTTTCCTTCCCTCCTCTCTTCTTCTTTCTTCCTCTTCCCTTTTCTTCCTCAGAAACCTAACGGGCAACTTAAGTCAGAAAAATTACCTAGAAGCACGATTCTGCCCTGCAGGAGGAAGGATTTAGCAACAAAGCCATTAGGCTGTGCAACTAACTGCCAGACAGTGGAAATAGTCTAAATGGCCACCAAAAGGGAGGTAGGAAGGAGGTCTCTGCCAAGGAAAAGCCAACATTTCTGAAACACCCCAACACCCTAGCTGTCACTCAGAACCGTGAGGAGGACCCTGCTTGCTGAGTCCCTTTGTAAGCTAATGTTACTGGCCTTGGAACAGGATTTCTGGGCTTCTGATTTGGCCTTCTTTCTGCCATGCAAATTCTCCCATGAGTTCACAAAGTGGGACATCAAGGGGCCTGGTATCTTATGTTCCCAGTGATGGGTTTTACCTATGTTAGGCTCCTCCACATTCCTGGACCCAGAGACCAGTAGGTTTTGGTGGTACCCACCTGTGGACTTTGAAAGGTAGCAACCATGTCATTCACCCTTGGCCAAAGCCTACGCCACAGGAATGGATTTTTTGTGAGCTCTGTGTGGAGTTGTGAAAACGGCAGCAGAAGAGATTCAGGGAGGGGAGGCACAGGTGTCTGAAGATAGATCTAGCAAAACGGGGAAGACAAGTCACTGTGGGCAGAGGGACAAGTCACAGGCCAGAGGTGAAGAGGAAGTTGCAAAAAGACTGGCCAAAAAGGGCCAAGAGGGGTGTCCCGCCCCTGCCAGCGTCCATCCACCCAGCCTGAGCAGCAGAACAGAATCCCAACTCTCTTCCCTGTTCAGTCTCCTTTAGTCCTCTCTTCTGTGCAGACACAGGGCCCAGAAGCGCTCTCTCTCTCTCTCTCTCTCTCTCTCTCTCTCTCTCTCTCTCTCAGAGCCTGTCACTGATTTCCCCTCACATTGGAGAGTCCTACTCAAGACAGACAGGACACCAACAGGGCTACTGAGGAAGGGACAGAACAGGGAGCGTTCTGTGCTTTGGTGTTGGGGCCTGACAGGGTCCTGGTGACATCTCCTGAGCTCTGGTACCCAAAAGCAGAGGCTGTCATCCCTGCTGGTCTGGGCTGCTCTCTGCTTCTGGTGAGAAGGTGCAGTGACAGGAATATGGAGGAGCCACCCAGGTTTTCTGACTCAGGAATCATGCTCACATGTAAGTACATATCTTGGATACAGGGCACACATGAGAATGTGCATGCCTGTGTGTGTGTGTGTGCGTGTGTGTGCTCGCAAGCACGCATGTGCACAGGTGTCTCTAGACATGTGCACGCATTCAGTGTGCACTTGTTTATGCACGGACTCCCACATGAGTATCTCTGTGCAGATGTGGGTGAGTGTGTACATACAAGTATGTGTGAGTGTGTGCGCATACCTGTTTCTCTCCTCTGGCGATCTGTTCTGTCAATAAATACAAAACATACTCTAAAGTGCATGGGTCCTGCTGTGCAGTGCAGCTCTGCATGGCACTGCTCCTGGTGCCCCACTAGGCCCCGGTGTCTGTCAATCACAGGCATTTTGAATGTGTGCAGGTTTCGGTGATGTGTGAGATGTTCCTGAGCAGCCCAGTAAACACAGGGATTGCAAGGATTTTCAGAAACCCACCACCCTGTAGTCCAGGGAAAGCGGAATGTGAATATGACAGGGGCGTGGTGGCAATCGGTGCCCATTGGGACTTGGGGTTACCATAGCAGCGTATCTCTTATTCGTATCACAGGGCATGCATGGAGCTTTACTGAGGTCCTCAGCGAGCTGGGTTTAGCTGCCCATCTGCCCTGGGCTCAGTGGTCCTTGGTAGGGCTGAGTGTTAGCAAAAATACAACACTATCTAGTGCAATCACAGCTAGGTAAGAGTCTACAGGGTAACTCCTAAAACCGACTCTTTGGTCTGTGGAACATGCCCAGCCCCTGACCTCTGACCTCTCTCAGCTTCCTAGCCAGCCAGTCTCATTCACATCATACTGCTGGGCCCCTGGACAAAACTGGATCCACCTTGCAGTCTGGGTCAGATGATCAGGGCATATCTTGGGGGCAGAACTGATTATACCCCAAAGCTAGCCCCAGGCTTAAGTGTATCCAGGGTTGTGCTCGTCCTTGAGAGCAGTGCCCTCCCTGCATACAATCCTGTGTCCTTACCAACAGCTAGCACTACCTGGGATCCTTGAGCTCAGAACACTGTGTCCACCCAATGAGGCCCGGACAGAACCTTGATCATCACCCCACCCACTGTGGGGGTCCCTGGTGGAATGTCCTTTGGGGGCTTTCTTTTTTACGGAGGAAAAGGTGACCTGAACAAACCTATAATTTTCAATTGGAGAAAGGAACCCAGGTTGCTCAAATAAGGTAGGAGTAGGGAACTCCGACAGTTCCCTAACCTTGCTGGGAAAGGAAGCTTTGCCAGTGGGAAGATTACACAGGCCCCAGTGCCAGGCATGTTATATGGAGTTTCATCTACTCAGTGATATTGTTCCTGGCTTGTCAGCCACTTCTGAGGACGACAGTCAGAGGCAGGTGTGTTTGTGGGTAGAGAAAGGAGATGGTAATTAGTGCTCAACACTTTAGCAAGGCCATGGTTTTTGTTTTGATTTGGCTTTTCAAATCTGGCCTGTGACGGAGACGGCCATACAATGACATTCACATAGTTCTGTTTGCGTTATGTTGCAGCATGGGAATCAATGTCCCCACTGACACATGGGTGACCTGGGTTATAGAGGAATGGGTCTCATCTACAGCTCTGCAGCTGGCAGGTGACAGAGTCCTTCTTCAATCCAGGTGTGCTTGCACCTTGCATGTTGCGGTAGTCTCCCCATGGTCCAGCATTCATCTTCCAAGACTTCAGTAACTCATGGCAACCACTATCAAAAACACTGAAGGGAAACTTTAAAAATTCAGCTATATGCACATTTTGAATTGTGCACCATTCTTCTCTGTCCAGTCCAGGAAACAAGGCAACTCCTTACGCAGTATACCTACATTATATATGACCCTCCTGCTCTTGTGGTATCCCGGTGTTCGTTCTCAGATTTTATTCCTTTAGGGTCACAACATACAAAAACTGTATTGCTGTCATTTCTTGGAGTATATGGTCATAGAGCTTCCATTTCATTAATTCATGTTCCTCACTCATGCCTGTGCGTTAATTTCTAACTTAGACTTCATCTGGGGCATGAATACATTGGAAAAAGCATAGTTTGTCTGAGCTTTGTTTGGTTTCAGCACCTGCAGGGCTGGGTCTGAGGACCTCAAAGACAGGGAAAGACCATCCAGCAGCAGGTGTTGTCTTAGGATTTCACCTGTGACAATATGATCCACAGTAGACAAAACCTCTGGCCCTGGGTGGCAGCAAGTGCTTGGTTTATGTGGCAAGATGCTGAAATAAGTGGCAAGAAGGAGGCTGTCCCCTGGGGTTTGTGTTGGTGTTTCTACCTCTTTCTCCTGTAAGTAGCGGACCTGCTGTCCCACACAGATGGGCCCCCTTGGGCCTGTGGAGAGATGACTGAGGGGCTCCTCGGTCCTTTGAGGATGTTAATTAACCTGGTTCGAGCTTGGTGGGAGCCTCCAGAAGGGAATCTGGGGAATCGGAGAGAGTTCATCAGCCGAGATGGTGATCTGAGACACTTATGCCTGCAGGAGGAATAGTCAGTGTCCAGCACGGGGCTCCTCGAGGAATAATAGGATAGCAGTGTGAAAAATGACTATGGAGGAGCAGGCCGTCCACTTAGGCTGTACGGCAGCCAGACACAATATTAATGGTGTCATTAACAGCACCAGGCAATTCCTCCCTTGAGACATTGGTGCGCATGTATTAATACGGTCCATTTCTGGAAAGCTGCGACATTGCTACCTACAGAATAATGATCCCTCAGATTACCAGGAAGTGGTATAACTACAAGTGGAATGCACTAGCCTGGACTGAGGGGGAACCTCAGCCAGGGAAGTGCCCCCAGACCAATATTCCTCACAATGCTTTCCTATTTTAAACCCCACACAGCAATTCAAATGAAAGGGAGCAGACACTGATGGGGCCCGTGACTATGGATAAGTGGGTAGGTGCCTCAGTTTTCCTTCATGACATGAAGGGTTCAGGGACTCTCAAGACTAAAGGGTGCTGCTGCCTCACAGCTCAATCATCCTGAGAAGAATTAAAAAAAAAAAACCCTCTCCATTCTGGATGCCTGCTCTTGAGAGTCCAGCCCGTAATTACTTTTCTCTTTCACAGTTAGAGAAACAGGGACACAGCAGAAAACAGACAAAGCCAAGAGGGACTCTGCATCTTGGGGCTGGGTGTCCATTTGTAGAGTCCTCAAACTCAGAAAGCTGGAGTCATTCTGTCCCAGAGGAAAGCAAGGAGACCTTGGGGCACAGAAGATGATGGAAGTGGGGGTGGGGTGATGAAAGGAGACAGCAAGGAAAGGCCAGAGTGAGTCCAACAAGTATTTCAGAGGCTGATCCTGATCTAGGAGCTTAGCAAGGGAAAAGAGTCAACAATATGCATTAGGAAAGGTGGACATTTCTCAGAACCATCTGGAAGCCAAAGGGACCAGTGCTGAGGACAGGGAGGGTCCAGTCCAAACATATAGACAAGGGAGGATTAACAGCCAAGGAACAAGTGAGGCCAGGAGATGGAAGTCTCTAAGAGGAAATGGTGACTGAAGGGAATTAACCTTTCATATTCCTCAAAAAAATTAATTTAAAATGATTATATATAGATATATGGAGAACAACGTGTGTGTGTATGTGTGTGCGTGTGTGTGTGTGTTGCCAATGGAAGTCAGAAGAATTCATCCACTCTGAACAGGTCAGCTTCACAGCAGTCATGCTAAAACAGCCCGGGCCACCACATACCTCTGAGTAGGGTCTTAAAGACAAGCTACACAGTCAGAAGTGCCCAGAGACACAGTGGGTCCTCACTGAAGAGAGTTGACTGAGCTTCTGTTATACCTGGGCAGTACTTGGCATTGGGGGTGATGACTGCTTTTCTCCCATCTCAGACCGGTTTCTTGTGTGTCCCTGAGACAGGAACCCCCTTAGTTGCAAAGGTCTGGGGGAGAACCCACAGGATCCCCCCCAAAAAAATCCAACAAACAAACTTCCATTATCTTCATTCCCACACAGAAACAGATCTGAGATCTGGAGATCATCTGGATAACAACAAGCTAGAAAGTTCTCCCCATCTGACGTGGAGTCAGAGCCGATAGGACACGAGGCCACCTTTCCAGACCAATCTTTAAATCCATGCTAGTGAAAGAGGGCTTGAGGATGAGGACCAGCCAACTTCTTTTCAGCTCCCTCAAGGAACTTCACATGGATCTGCTATGAAAACACTGTAGGTATCCCCAAGAGTAGGATCCCACATGTAGGGGGTGAATAATGGTCCCATGTGATCCCCAAGGGGATGAAAAGCCACAGCTTCTTCAACACCCCCTGTAGCTGCCTGCTTGAGCCCCCCTGAAGGACCCAGTTCAGTGGATGATGATGTTCTGACTCCTGCTGACTCTGGCCCAGCAGCTACTGCTTGTCTTTACCTACAGCTCGATGGAGCCATTGGCTTTGCTGCACGGGGAGGGCTTCCTGATGTTGCCGTTGCTGCGGGGGCTTCACCTGCTGCCTCTCCTGCTAGGAAGACACTGCTCGTTTGTTCCAGTTGCTGTGCGTCCACACGTCTGTGAACGCAATAACTCAAAGGAAATTGGAAGCGTTTAGTGTGAAGCAATGGCCATTTCAAGGAGACGGCTTGACCCCTGGGAGTAATGTTTCCAGGCGCCATTTACAGTCTGACCTAAAGCATGCCGAGATGGACACCAGAGTCACACATGCTGTGCCTTCTGAGAGCCATTGAGCCAGAGCTTGATGATGAGGGAAACTTTGGGATTTGCACTCTCCTGCCTGTACTGAAAGACCACGCTCCTCTCAGTGGCTCAGCTATGGCCTCTCATTCTCTGAGGAACAGTAATCAGTAGCCACATTATCTCAGAGGCTATGGGGGAGACGCTGTGGGGAGGATTCTTTGGGGAAGATGATGTGAGCTATTTGCCATGGTGGGTGTGATAGTGGTTTGAACATCTGTTCTGAGGATCTTAAAAGGTGAGATCATTAACTGCTTGGGGCCAGTTGTACCCAGCTACAACCCATCATCTTAGATGAGGAACATTCACTTCAGAGAGTAGAAAAAAAGTAGTGCTCCCCCATGTGTGGACTATTGAAGGGGGAAGAGGGGCATCTACACCATCTTCCCAGGAATCCCCTTTCTTCTTCAGCCCCCAGAGCCCTCTCCAGAGGGATGTCATCCCAGACTGCCTGGCTGTGACACACACAGGAGGTCTTGGGATGAAGCCTTGCTAATCTGCTATGGAGCTCCAAAGAGAGGGGATGAGTGGGGGAGAGAAAGAGAGATAGCAGGACAAAGTCATAGATAGATAGATAGATAGATAGATAGATAGATAGATAGATAGATAGACAGATATAGATAGACAGATAATAAACAGACAGACAGACAGACAGACAGATAGACAGATAGATAGATAGACAGACAGACAGACAGACAGACAGATAGATAGATAGATAGATAGATAGATAGATAGATAGATAGATAAGAACTTATTTCTTTAGCAGCTAAGTAGATCTTAGTTCTTGCTGTGTGGTCATCTGTTGCTTGCTTCCTGACTCTGCATTCTACTTGATTTTTGTTATAATGGTTCACTTTGTTATCTGTGACACATGACTCATACCTTCTTCTTCTTCTTCTTTTCTCCAGACATCAGATTTATTCTATACCCCTTCCCTATAGCATCTCATCTCTAGCATTGCCTTCTGTTCCCTGACCTCACCATTGCTGAAGCTCACTCTGCTCCTTGCCCTCTGTCTTTTGCCCTCTGTCCTCTGCCCTCATCTGCCTCTTGTTCCCATTAGATCAGGGTCCTCTTTATACTTATTCTTTGCCTTAGTCAGTGTTCTATTGCTGTGAAGAGACACTATGACCAGGAAAGCTCTTATAAAGAAAAACATTTAACTGGGGCTGGCTTACAGTTTCAGAGGCTTTGTCTATTATCGGCATAGTGGGAAGCATGATGATCGCAGAAGCATAATGAGAGACAGGCAGACACAGCAGCTGAGAGTTCTACATCAGGATCCACTGGCAGCAGGAGAGCAAGAGAGCCACTGGGTCTAGCTTAGTCTTCTGAAACCTCAAATCCGCCCCCCCCCCAGTGACACACTTCCTCCAACAAGGCCACACCTCCTAATCTTTTCAAATAGTGCTACTACTTAAGCATTCAAATATATGAGCCACCACAGACACTCATATTTACTTTACAATACCTGGGCACACAAGTCCCTTTTTTCATCTGCTCACTGTCACACTGGAAGTATAGTGAACTCGATCAAGCCCCTGGCCAGGTACTTCTGGTGCCAGAGGTTAGGAACAGAAAAACCAAAAGCTTTAATTCTTGCTTATGACCTGTGAGCTCATATAGTCTCTAGTATCAGGCTTAAGGCTTGTGTCTCTGGACCTGAGCTCCACTCTCTGGTTACCAGAGATGCATCTTTACAGAAGTGAATCAAAAGCTATTTTCCAGACAAATGGCTCTATCGATGATGTCTTGATTCACTGCCAGGCTCCTTCCATAGGACAGGAGTCTGCCCAGAAAGCTACTCTCACAAGGTCCCCACCCGGATTCTACCAACCAGGCACAGTGAGGAAGTTCCAGAGTGTGCCCATGAATATGTAACCTATCCCACCCTTGACCCACGTCACCTGCTCCCCACAACCGCCAAGATATAAAAATGCTGAGAAGACCGTGTCCCTGTCTGCGTGTCCAGAACCTGTGTGAGATAACCAGTGAGTCAGGGCTGGAGTGAGCTGTTCAAAAGATGCCTGTAGATAGCGCAAAAGCCCAAATGTGTTAGCTCCGTTGGTATGACTAAGCAACCCACAGAAACAACACAGGAAAACACAGCTTCAAGGTTTCAGTGTGTAGTCCACGCTTCGCCGATCCAGGGTGTGCAAGAAGGCAGAGCGTGATGGTGGTGGGAGTGTTTGGAGGAACAAGCTGTTCATCTCGTGGAGGACAAGACAAGAAGCAGAGAGCGAGTGTGAACAAAAACTTCCGGAATGATGCTTCATGTGCAAAGGCTGATTGGCTGATTAAAACTCCAGCGACTGTGGAGAGGTGGAAATGTTGCAGGCCCAGAACCTAATTATAATTTCCCAGGCTATATTTAGCCCTGCAAAGAAGCATCCCTTGCCCAACTCTGTGTCAGACCTAACATCCTTATAAACAGATTTCTAAAACCCTTGAGATGTACTAACTTAAGAAAACTCTGTTCTCCACCAATCAAAGGGCTAAAAATGCTGTTAGATAACATCTGGGACTTAACTGTCTGGCCTTAACCTGCCTCTCCATGGCATTCACCCATGTAGCTCACATGAGTACTATAAAAATACACACACACACACACACACATAATAGCTTCCATGTTGGAACATGGAGTTTGGGCTAAACTAAATCTGTGTTTATTTGGCTTCTGAATAATCTCTTACTTTACTTCATTTGAGTTGAGAGTGAAAAATGGCACAGGGGCTCAGAGACCTGGTTCTCATTTCAAGGTGTTCCCCTTCCCGATTGTCCAAGAAACTGTGGGCAAATGGCTAACCATGGTGCCTATTAACATACCAAAGAGCCTCCAGGCTCTCTGATCTCAAGTACCTGTTTCAGAACACAGGCTGGCATCCTGCCACTTCCCAGCTCTCCCACCCTGTGTCCTAAACTTCCCCAGCTCCTGGGCTCCTCTCCCTACCACTTCTTATTACTATTTGACCCTGCTATTTGGGCCATGAGCTCTCTTGGTCCTCTCTGTCTCTGTCTGTCTGTCTCTCTTTCTCTCTCTTGGCTTTCTCTTGGTGCTCTCTCTCTCTCTTTGCCCCATCATTCTTGGCCCTCTTGGTCCACCCTATATTTCGCTCCTCTCTCACTCACCACCCACCTCCTCTCATGGCCTGGTTCATTCTACGACTTCCTCTCCTTGCTCTGGACTCTTCAGATACCTCGGGCTGTACTCTCCCTTTTATCTGCCATAAAAACCTCAACCACACCTTGGAGTGGGAATGCCCTCATTGTACACATCTGTTGACTAAACCCCCACTTCATACACTCATGACCTACTTCCTCCAGCTAGGCCCCCACCTCCCTAAGCTTTCCCCCCCCACCAGCGCCACCAGCTGGGGACAGAGTGTTTAGCACGAGTCTGCAGGGTCACATTTTCTATTCAAACCACTACTCTGAGTTCTGAAACTAAATGAGGTAGTTAAAAGCCCAGGGTCACTTTGGAGTTTCCACTCTATCCAAAAGATGGGCAGCATAAGGTCCACCTCAGAGGTTCTCAGACAGAGCTCAGGAAAGGCTGAGAACAGCAAGTGGGAAGGATTCTCAGACCTGAGAGGCACACTGCCACAGCAAAGCCCCAGGGACATCTCAGAGGGAGGCGATGAACACCTATACCGAACAATGCCCACAGTCCTCAGCTTCTACAAAGCACAGACAGTGGCAAGAGAAGACAGAGCAGATAGGCACCGCCTTGGTAGAGGCTTCTGGCTGGCAAAAGGGACGCCCTTATCCACACAATGCCTTTGCCCTGCTCCCAGAGGTGTGGCCCAGATGCACATGGGGAGGGGGGATCCCCTGAGCACCCCAGATCTTCATGTCCCAGGCTGCAGCTCAACTTCTTGAGAAGGCCACATCTTAGAGGGTGCACTGCAAGTGGAGAAGAGCTGCTCCTGTTTCTGGGAAGGAAAATCAGCACTTGGCCTTGCTGTGGTATCTCCAAGGACCTGAGGCATCGATTTATGTCAGAGCTGTCCCTGCAACCTTTGTGCCTTTGTTAGCAAACACAATGCAAATGGCATTAGTGATCACGCTGTGACTGCAGGGGAGGCTGGCTCACAGGCTTTCAGAATAAGAAGAGGGTCCCTTTGTCTCAGTCACCTGCTGTGTGCTGCTGAGAAAGTGGCTCCTAGCACCGACTTGGAGCTGCTAAAGGAGGCACAACCTCAAGATTCTGCTCCCTGGAACAGGCATAGCAGTTTCGGTGTACCCCACCCCCACTGCCCTGCCAGCATGGGGCCCCACAGGTGTAGCAGCTGCTGTACAACCCACACCCACACACTGTCACCTGAAGTAATGAGGCTTTCAGTTACCACAGGGATGTGGCAGGGACTGAAACTAGGAGTTGGGGAGGACATCATGGAATTGGCCCTGTGAACATCTAGGGGTGGGGACAAAGACAAATGAGCCATTATAGGGAACACATGATTAAGCAGAAGGAGCCTCTGTAACATGTGGTCAGCACAACAAAGGGCAGAGTGGCCAATGGAAACATCGGGTTCCTCTCCCGGGAACCAATGTATCATCCTTGTGTCCTCTGAGGCTTGCCTTACCGCCACACCAGCTCCTCCTTCTGAGGGTTAGCTCTAAGAACTAAGCGAATGATGCAGTGACAGGGCCCATGGCAGAGGCATCCAGCATGCGAACCATCTCTCCCTGCAGCTTCTTTTTGGAGCATCAGGGGTCTTTTCTCCACTTCTGAGGGGACTGATTTCCAAATACGATCATCCTCTCCTTTATGTTATGAGGAAGGTTACTATTGGCTAATCCAGGATGATGTCACCTCAAATCAGCTAAATTACAGGTGAAAAGGTGCTTCAAAGGGAGGTGGCCTTCATAGGTGTGGAGTCAGGATGGAAGTACAATCCTGGGACAATCGAGTTAGCAGAGTTAGCAAATGTCAGCATTAATGAAGCCTCCAACTGTGAGGCTTGTCTCTTCCCTTCCTCTCTCCCTCTGTTCCTCCCTCCATCCCTTCCTTCCTCCTTTCTTTACTTCCTTCCTTTCTTCTTTTCTTTTCTCTTTCCTTCTAACTGCAGGCCGTTACAAGTGGTTCTAGGAGCCTACAAAGCTGCTACAGAGTCCGTCCCTGTCAACCCTCTCCAAGCTTGTGTGTGCTCCCTTCCAGCTCAAGGACACAGAATCTGGATGCAAGACTTTTTTCCTACCTCCACTCTCCCTTTTGAAGGTCCCCTCGGGATGGGCAACTTTGAGGTTCAGGAATGTGTAGGCCATGAAGGCCCAGCTAATAAAGCTAAATGGAAGGAGCACCGATGTCTTGACACCTGCGCGTGTGAGTTGAGAAGTCAGCCCCAGAGTACATCCCGGGGAGAAAACTGCAGACCAGAGCACAGGAGGCAGAAGGGTTGAGCAGGCCCATTAGCACTTGCTGCTCCAAGGGTTTGATTGAATGAGATCTGGGGTCTGGCTTCACCGGTTACTGTACTTTTCCATTATTTTATTGTGCAAATTCTTCGAAGAGTCAGCAGAATCCAGAAGCAAACTGAGCAGCTACTGTGAAGTGTGAAAAATTACCCTCAACTAATACAATCAAACTATTTGCTTATGGGATTACAGCATGGAAATGAGGCCTCGGGCTGGCAGTTTGGCTGCAGACACCGGTCACCTTCCCGGGCAGCTGTGGTTCTGGCCTGGGAGTTTCCAATCTCCTGACAGCTAGGCAGTAGGACGCTGTGCTCCGTGGGGCAGACACCAGATCATTTATGCAGAATTGGCACCATCATTAGCCGCATCACTGACAGCCCGTCCCTGGAGCCTGGCAGGTTGACCAGCAAGAGAAAATATGTCCACCTTGTCTATTCATTCACCCTGTGCATATTGACTCACCTCCCCTAAACACACACAGGCCTTCAGTCTGGGCAAGGCGGGAGCCAGCAGTCAGCCTGCTAAGCTACCTAACCACAGCCAGCTCTGGACTCCAGGATGGACCAGGCAGGATTGCCTGATTTTTCACTGCTTTTGTCCCAGAGTAAGGCAACATGTCCTCTCCAATTCAGTGGGTTGCCCTCCCTCATCATCCATAACCACATGGTAGAGCTGCCTAAAAACATTAACCAGGGATTGGGGATTTAGCTCAGTGGTAGAGCGCTTGCCTAGCAAGCACAAGGCCCTGGGTTCGGTCCTCAGCTCTGGAAAATAAATAAATAAATAAATAAATAAATAAATAAATAAATAAATAAATGAATAGATAAATAACCAACAATTGACAGTCTAGGCCACATACAAGACCAGTATGAGCTACTGTTAAATTTCAAACTTGGAACAAATGGCTGAGGTACCCAGTTAACATATCAAAGTGGTCATGGCCTTCAGGTTCTCCTGGTATCCCTCAGTTCCTACCTGTTACAGGGTATGGCTGGCATACCCCACCCTCGCTCTACTCTGAACTCTCCAGCACAGGGGTTGGGCTGCCCTTCCCCCAGAGGCTCTTCCCTATATAATCCAGACATTTGGGTTACTACTCCCTTTTGCACCTTTGGCTTCCTGCCTGCTGTAGCTGTCCCCTCCCCCTTTTCCCTCTCCCCTTTCCCCACATGACCCAACTCAGTCTGATCATGACCTCTCTGGACTCTCCCAGATGTGTCTGCCTCTGGCTATGCTCTCCCACATATCCTCAATGACCTTTCTCCTCCACCATACCTAGGAGCGGTCATGTCCTTTGCTTTCCTTTTTATTTCTTTTCTTTCTTTTTTTTTTTTTTTCATTCAGCTAGGAAGCCTAAATTCTCAAATGTCAACACAAGCAAGCTGTGGTGACAGCCCCATCTTAGCAGAGATGAAACAGGGTGGCTCTGGAGAGCTGGACACCCACTCTCTCACGAGAGTACGTGGGAAGACAGACATACAGAAGACCCTCTTTGGCTTGGCACAGAGGACCAGCCTGCCCATGTACAGAGCCTGCATTCTTCCGCCAGGCTAGCATCCACGTGTGTCCTTTCTATGTACCAGGCACAGGGCCCCTGCTGTCAACGCCCACTTTCTGCACCACACCTGCTTTCCTCCAAGTCCATGAACACATGTTGACTGTGTCACTGAGTGTTGTTGCGACCCGCATAATTGTCTCGCCAGCAAGAACGCACGCGGACAACAGGATCCTTCTGCAGCAAGCTTTATTACAGTCAAGCGATGAAAGGAGGAAGACCCCGAGCCCCAAAATGGTGCTGCTTAAATACACCCTAGGGCAGCGTGTACTCCGCTGATTGGCTGCTTGCTCATTGCCCCATATGATGCCCTGGGCTGGGCAGTGACTTGGCGCGCTTTCGCAACTTGCACATGCGCTCTATTACTTGTTTACTAGGGCCGAGGCTGGATGTCGGCGCCATCTTGTAATGGCGACTGCATTCTCTTGGCTCTCCACAGAGTGTGGTCTGAAAGAGTGGCTCATGATCTCGGAGCAGGAAAGATGAGCTCTTGCTAAAGAAGACACACCCTGAGGAGCCTGGAGAGGAAGCACAGGCTCCTGTCTGACCTCCAGGATCTGCGTCCCTGCAGAAGCTCATCGGGTTTAGCTAACCAGTGAAGCAGCCCCTCTCTAGCATCTTCTTATCTTAAAAGTTTGGGGGTCCTGGCTCTGGAGGCTAGGAGGGACTGAGGGGACAGAAACAATGATTGCTTAATGCCAAAGATGATCTCATGCAACTGGCATAGAGGCCTCCCCAGCTGGCAAGGAGAATCTCCATGTATAACTGAGGAAACTGAGGTGGAGTGGAGTCAGTGATGTACACACTGCCTGGGGATGAGCAGGTTCAGAGTAGTTGATAGAGGGCAGCCCAAAGTGCTCACATTCACAGAGTGGGACAACACCCTGGAAGCTGGATGAGGTAAGGTTGAAAGGCTTGCTTCTCTTTTACAGATCACTTGCTAACTAGAATACCTCATCTGCTAGCATGACCCTTGGTGCAGATTCATAGAGGGCACTGAGAGGCCCAGGGAGTGGCATCACTGATAGGTGATGGTGCTTCTAGGCCAGTATCACGTTGCAGGACATGAGAGTTCTAAAAGCATTGAAGGGTGAAAGAGACAAGGCTTAGAAGTCCCCATGGAGGGAGCCAGCGCAGCTTTGGACTCTTGGCTTCCCCTGTAAGTCACTAGCCTGCAGCTGGGGCTATTCAGATAAGTCCACATTTGCTGGTTCAGAATTCGTGTGGAGAGTGCTGGGGTAGATTTGCTGTGAGTTCAGCGACATTCATAATTCATAAGACTCTATAATCTTCAGAGCTTGAGTCTTTAATCTGACATAATAGAAGACTTTACAGTCTCCAAAGGAAAAAAAAAGATAGTTAAAACAAGAGAAGCAGCTGTGAGCAGTGTCCAAGGCTGACACTGGATGTGGATCCCAACAGCGTCTCCCTCCTGTGACCTTCTTTCTTGCACAACTGTTATGGAGCAGGAGTAGACAGGAACCCATATCTTCATATTGGGCCTAGTTCCAAGGGCTACATCTTCTGGGGCATTGGAAGGAATATAAGATAGACAGAAGGTAGGAGAGCAGCCTGTACTGAGATGGAAGCAAGTAGATGCATTGAAGTTAGGGTTGGTTGGGATCCAGCAAGTGCCCCAGGTTGGGGCTGGGCTGGGACTTGGAAGGTGCCTTGGACGGGGGCTGGGCTGGCATTTGGCAGGTGCACTGGACTGGGGCTGGGGTAGGAGCTGGCAGGTGCCTGAGCTAGGATCTGGCAGGTAGATTTGGAGCCAGCAGGTACACTGGGGCTAGGCTCTTCCAGCAGCCAGGAACCAGTAGAACTAACGGCCCCACTACAAAAACACGGCAAATCCCCTATAGTAGATGGATTGACAAGTAACAGAAGAGCTTCCATTGTCATGAAAGGCTCTGGTGCAAGTGTGTGTGAGTGATGTGTGGTGTGTTAGGGAAGGGAGTATGTATACTGTATGTTCCTCATGTAGTGTTTGAGGCATAATGAGGCAAAGTGTCATTCCAAGCTCAACAGGAGGGGGCTATCTTCTTACCTGCCAAGGGCCACAGAGGGAGGCCAAGCAGAACTGAGACGCCTGTAACCCTATGAGGACAGGGCAGAGGCCCCTACTGAGCCAGGGGCACTAAAAATGGGCTGAGTCAGTGGGCCTCCTACTGCCTGTGACAGCATGTGTAGATATAGGGTGCCAGCATAGCATAGTCTTATGTAGTATTGTGTGGGTGGGTGTGTGTGTTGTGCATAAATATGATGTGTGCTTGTGTGTGTTTAGATGGTGTGTGGTTATGTAGTGTGAGTGTATATTTGTATGTTTAGAGTATTACTACCTAGGAAAAAGTATAGGACTCTCCATGTTTTTGGTACCCACACCTGCCCCCTTGAGACTCTGTAGCCTTGGTGAGGCAGGGTTCCCTGCTGATGCTCTGACTCTGACAGTGGATGGAAACGAGGGCCAGGGTGTGGATGGCCATAGATCTTCTCATATGTGCTCACCCTTAAAATGACTAAAGAGGCCCATAAGGGCTTAGAATGAAAACAAGAGTCCCTCTCATGTTCTGTTTACAGGAGGCTAGTGGGCATGGTGACTGATGGCCAGGTTAGTCCTCCACACTCAAAGTCAGCACAGTGGCCAGAGGTGCATGGAGGCACATGGAAGGGCACATTGTGGTGCTCTGGGGACTTCTCAATGAATAAACAGTGCTTTCAGTAGAAGGAGAAGAAAATGTCTCTCCCTCTGTGTCACACAGACAGTCCAGGGCAACAAAAGAGGGTCGTGTGATTGCAAGGATGACACTAAGGCTGAGCACCCACAAGAGCAACAGTAACAGCCTCAAAGCACATCTGTAGCAAGGGGTCAGCCTACAGGACAGGAAAGGACCTTATCACACTAGAAGGGCTTAGCTCATTACTACACTGATATACCAGGTAGGAGGAAGAGGCCCAGGTGAAGCTCTCAGAGCTGTAAGGTAAGGAAGGCACCCAGGCAAAGGCGGAGAGACTAGCTCACAATGACCAGACAATGACCAGAATAGCACAAGGCACCGTGTGCTCAAGAATTGACCTTAAGCAAACTCTCAAAGACTCCTGAGTCCCACAGAATCAATAGTATGCAGATTATATTCTTTACCAAAGCACAACAAAATTAGTAGTAAGTAATTTTAAAACAACGAAAATCACATAGAAACCTAAGTGCTGTGCAAGCGTAGCTAGCTATTCTTTTTGCATATAAATAGAATAGTAGTAAAATGGTGAAAAACTTGGAAGAGAATGAAAATAATGACATTACTTTCACTTGTAGGACTCCCATACAACACTCAGAGGGGTTCAGGACTTAAAAATGTATCTACGGGAGAGGGGCTGGAAAGATGGCTTGACAGTCAAGAGCACACAGTCCTCTTTCAGGGTTACTGAACTTAGTTCCAGACACCAACTTCAAGAAGCTCACAGCTGCCTTTAACTACAGTTTCAGAGGATCCAACAGTCTCTTCTGGCCTCCTGGGGTATGTACTCAATTGTACATACTCTCACACGGATACACATCCATACACGTAACTTAAAAATAAACCCGAATCTTTAAAACAGTCTGTGGAGAGAGAGAGAAAAAAAAAATATCCTGAGTCATTAGGTCCAGAAGTGGAAAAAAAAAAGCATAATAAATATCCCATCTACCATTCTGCAGAGAAGAAGAGAAAATAAAGTTTGGAAAGGCAACAACATGAAGACAGTGGAAGGAAGAAAGAAGAGTGGAGATCTGGTAATGCTTGTAAGAGTGTAACTTTGTCAGACCAAGAAAGCAAAGGGCAAAATAACAGAAGGCTTTGGAGTAAGATGGAGGTGACCAGAGAGATACACACGATAAAATAATCTCCCTGCAGATAGCTCGGGGCCACCAGGTGAGAAAACCTGAAGAAATGCACCCGAGGGACAAGGGAGAATATTAAGTTTGGAGCATGAAAGAGAGGTAAGACTTCCTGGACTAGCCTGAGAGGGCTGCTGAGACAAGCTCCACGTGCGGGAGGTCAGTGTCATTTTAGGGAAAGACCTTTTCCTCCTTGTTGGCAAAACCTGCTGGTGTCTGAGGAAGTGATGACTTCCAGGACAAGCCATTATACCATGGAGGACAAACCCTAAGCCTGTCTCAGACCCACTGAAGATGAAGATGTTCTCAAGGGAGTACATCAAACTCAAGTGCATGCTGGGGAAATTACTCAGTGTGATTAACTACGAGTCTTTTCTTGACTGCCAGCAGGCTTTAAGATTAGAAAATCTTTCCACAAAATCCCCCAAATCAATGAACAAAAGATAAGATAAAAGAATTGAAAATCAGCACCTATCTTGGATTTGCAGATTCTGAAATCATGAGAATTAATTTGTTTTAACTACCTGGCCTATGATATTCTATTAAATACCAGAAGTTATCTTTTGAAGAAAGACTATTTCTTATTAAAAATCTTTAGGAAAAGACATCTCCAAGGAGAGTTTCATCAGGGAATCCTACCAAACCCATAAAGGGAAAAAAAAAGTGGCAAATATCTAAGGCTCTCCCAAAAATAACAACATGGTGATACACTCAAGCTTATGTCACAAAACCATCTTTGCCAAGGCACCAAATATCATGCACAAAGTCAATGCAAGAAAATAAAAACCATACAGACCAATATTCCTGGTGACTATAGAGGCAAGAAATCCTTTACACAATAAATAAAATTCCAGCGAATCAAGCAATTTGTATGAGTAATACATTATGACCAAGTAGGTTTTGTGCTGTGAGTGCAAATCTGTTTAAGTATCTGAGAATAAATCAATGCCATCCATCATCCCAAGAGGCTAAAACAGTAAAACAAACAGAATGCTGTCTCAATAGATGCAGAAAAATTATTTGAAACAGTCCAATATCCATTCATAACAAGACTAACTCTGCATACCAGGAATACAACTAACCCTCCCCAACATGATTTGGAGCGGTGGTTCTCAGCCTGTGGGTTGGGACCTTGCTGGGGTTCACATGGCTCTTTCACAGAGGTCACCAAAGACCATCGGAAAACAGAGATATATACATTATGACTCATAATAGTAGCAAAATTAGAGTTGCAAAGTAGTAATAAAAATAATTTTATGGTTGGGGGTCACCACAAAGTGAAGAATTGTATTAAAGGATCTCAGCATTAGAGAGGTTGAAAATCACTGATTTAGAGGAAGACACAAAAGTCCGGGGAACAATGTGTTACTGCAGAGGAAAGGGAAGGGGAGGGGAGGGGGGGGGAGGGGAGGGGAGAGGAAGGAGAAGGGGAAAGGAGGGGAAGGGAAGGAAAAGAGATGGAGATTGGAAAAGAGATGAGAGAAGTTTCCCTATTCACAGACAGTGTGAGTATCAGGGAGGGGGACTCCTTAGACTCCAGATCCAAAGGGAGAAAAATAAGCACACACACACACACACACACACACACACACACACGCACGCACGCACGCACGTGCACACATGCACACACACACTGGGTGGGGGGGATGTTTTGAAGAAAGGTAAAAAGAAAGACCATCGGAAGGACTAGAGGTAAGGGAAGGAGGGAGAGAAGGAAACCCACTGGACATAAAATTAGCATGGGGCAGATCTACCTGCTGAAAGCCCTAAAACACTGAAGACAGAAATCAGAGCAAAGCCACACTGATGCTAACCTAAGAAGACCATGAACTGGAGCCTGTCTATTTGAGATAAAGCTTCTCCCCCAGTGGATGTAGATAATTTCTGTCAAAATCCTGGCAGGACTTTTTTTTTTTTTTTTTTTTTTTTTTTTTTCAGATCTGACAAGCCGATTCCAAAGTATGTGTGGAAAGCCAAAGGCAACAAGGGTGATCGACATAGTCGTATGAAGCTGCAGAGCGAGCGGGTGGCATGGCTGAGAGAGGAGCACAGGACAGCACACAGTAGAGCACAGAAGGCAAGGCACCTCACACACGTGACAAAGGCAGCTGAGTGAAAACAAAGAAACTGTACATCAATGTGCTAAAACAAACCTGCCTCACACACACACACACACACACACACACACACACACACACACACCTTAGCTTGAGCCAGAGTTGATGGCACATTCCTGAGGCAGGAGGATCGCTTGTGTCCAGGAATTTGAAGCCAGCTGTGAACCGTAGCGCGACCCACATCTCAAGGAAAAATGACTATGAAAATACCTATTTTAAAATGAATCTTGGATCTGCATCCGGAGCCACAATATTTGTTTATGAGCCTGGATTTTAGAAATACTGATACATGAAAGCAGAAGCAAACTCTGTTAAGATGTGATCAAATTTGTCAAAATGTAATCTCTTCTATCAAGAGAGAACCTGTTAAGAAAATGTTACACAATGCCAAAAATAACACTGGCAAGTCACACTTGCAATGAAATATGTAATATGAATATACATACACTCTCAAATTCAACAGTGACACCTGTGTTCTATTGCCCCTCTTAAGCTCTTTCTCCCTTTTCTCAGTGGCTGGTTTTTAGATTCCTGGCTCTACTCTAAGTTAAACACACGAATCTAAAGATTTGGTTCCAGAATCCAAACATGAGAGAGATGGGGATGTGTCTGTATATCTTTGTATATATCGATAGATGATTGATGATAGATAGATAGATAGATAGATAGATAGATAGATAGATAGATAGATAGATAGACAAATACATGAATTTAACTGGATTTGCCCTACTTAGAGGATAATGCTCCTCTCAGACGCTATGGTTGACAAATAAAAAATAAAAAAGTACCAGGTGTGAAAACCTCCCCTCAAGTTGTTGGTCTAGGATATCCTAGAGAACCCCAACATTGTGCAGGCCATTGCTATTGCTCTTGGTTTCCCACCAGAACTCTTACTGATGAAGACACCATGCTCTCTCGTCATAGGGCATAGAGAAACTGAGTTGGTACTGGCCAAGAAGCTTCTTCCCTGCTGGATTTAGTTTGCATAGTATGGAATGGTACTGTGTAGGCTGCTGGGGGAGAAAGGTTACCCACAGTCTTATCCATCTGTGAACCTTAGGCACCTCAGTGATGACAGGCATGAGGAATACTCGCGGATGAAATAGTAGCAATGAATGTTATATGGGTAACCAAAAGCATTTTGGTTGGACTTAAGGCTCACTCCACAGGAGGAAACATGCCTTGCATTCAAAATCTGACCAAGATCCCATAGTTGGGGAGGTCATAGTATTGACACAGTGGTGAGCCTACTACTATTATTCTGCTAAATGGACTCTCTCTCTCTCTCTCTCCTGTCTTTTATTACATTTTGCTTTCTTTTTCTGAAAAAAAAAAAAAAAAAAACTAAGAAAAACAGACAAGTCAATGCGGATTTTAAGTTCATCTCATTTGGAGTCAGGCTGTGTTCAGCTGTCATATCCTTGCCTGCACTTTGGGTTCTCCTTCTCAGAGGTGGCTTCAGGTGTAGCTGTTCTTTTGTATTCTTGGTTTCATACAGAAACCTTTCTGGTGTGATGGATAGGCATGCGAAGAGCAACAGTCTACAGTTTTATGTCTAAGGCTGAGTCTTTGGTGGGCCTTTTCCCTGCTCTATGGCTACAACAATTGCTCTTTGGCTTTATTCTTATTCCTGTTACATGATTCAGGGAGGATAGAAAGGCCTGGAGCTAGGGTGTTCCCCTCTGCCTGAGCTAGCTATGATGTAATAAAATCCCAGTGTACTGGACTTGGTAAAACTGCTCCCCTTCAAGTCAGACCTTATTAAGAACAGAGTGCTCTGTGGCGCAGACCCTGCCACTTGTGATGTCTGAACATCAGCCAGTCAGATTCAGTGGGAAGTGGGCTTCACATTCTTATCTATGCTTGGGCTAGTCATCTGTCACACGGCACACTTTTACTAAGTGAAGGCAGCATCTGAAGCTCCCCATCAGCCACATTCTCAATTTACAATATCGTCAACACACAATGCTTTTTTTTTTTTTTCAGGGCTTCAGTCAAGGAGCACCTGTATGTATTTCAGAATAACTCTTCCTGCTTAGAAGCATCAGAGGTCTATTCTCTGCTATTCCCTGAGAAGGCCTGGCAAAACTCCTGGATGGAAAAGTGTTAAGTGTCCTGAGACTGGCCCCTTTCAAGTTGTTAACTTTCAACTTGCCACGCTGGGCTGACATCTCAGATGCACCTGGTACACTCATCTTCTTGCTTTTGTTCTGGACCTCTGTGGGTGAGTGTGAACTCTGATTCTGTCATACTTCACATCCATTGGAAAGAAGTGTCTCACCTATGGTCCAAATAAAGGACCCAAGAAGAGCTTCTCTGATTTTGCTGAGCGCCTGTCTTACTGAAAAGACGGCTTTGTGAATCAAGTTCTTATTGTATGTCAAAAGGATCAGGTCCATTCTTGCTGCGCAGGGGTTCAACTCCTAAGTCCTTCATATGCCGCTCTGGAAACCAAAAGTGAGATTCATTCTTTAAAATAGTCAAATTGATAAACCTCCAGCCAGACAGGCAAAGTGAAAAAAACAAAAAACAAAAAACAACAACAACAAAAAACCATAAAGCAGTGTGGGAGAGAGTAGGAGCAGAAGGACAACAATACAGACACAACAGAAGTTAAAAGGAGGAAAGAAGGATGACTGAGTTCATGGCCACAAATTATAGCAATAGTAAGGCCCCAAGAAAGACACAGCGTCAAAATTTTTTAAGTAATAAATATATTAGGTCTGGGGAGTTTTTTCAGTGTTTAGAGTACTTGATGGTCTTTCAGGGGACCTGAGTTCAGTACCCAGCATCCACACAGAGGTTCTCAACTGTCTTTAACTCTAGGGGCTCCTGAACCATTCTCTGGTCTCTGCAGGCGGCGGGCTTGCACATGGTGTACTTGTATACATGAAAGCGAAACAGTCATATTTTACAAACAAATCTTTAAAACAAAGAATTAAAATGCAATCTGATCATATATTGGACCCATCACTTGAAGTGTCTCCTCAAGTAAAATTTCAGTTGTAGTTGGACTCACTGATGAATATTCAAGGAAGAGGCACTGCCACCCTGAGTAGTTCTTTCAGGAGGCACAGAAAGGGGCTTGACAATGTGCTGTAAGAGGAGATGAACGCAGTGTTAGCCTTAAAACATCATGAGCACAGAGCTGAACGTGTTTCCAAATCAAGAGCAAATTGAATTTATAGGCAGACAGTCATGCACAGATGCAGACATAGCCATGGTGTGGCATATTCAAAGCCCTTCTCCCTGGTTGGTTGTACATTTGCAGATCCAAGTGACCAACCTTGGACTGAATATATTTTCTAAATTGCTTCTGTGCTGACCATGTACAATATAGCATAACAGCCATTTCTATGGCACTTTCCTTCCATTAGGTATGATAAGTAACCTGGGATGATTTAAAGTGCACAGAAGGGTATGTGCAGGTGACATGCAAATGCTATACATTTTATTTAAGAGATCCGTGCATCCACAGATTTCACTCTCCTCAGGGAATCTCAGGAATATAAATGTGATTTTAAAAAGTGATTCTGTTACTATTCTGTATTAACAGAACAAAGAAAAAAGTAGTAAATGCAGAAAAGTTTTTTTTAAAAAACAAAACTAAATATTCATTGATGGAGAAAATATGATCATACAGATGAAAGAGATGGGGGAAGAGAGAGAAAGAGAAAGAGATAGACAAATATATAGAGGAGAGAGGAGGAAGGCCCCAGGCTCTTACAATCTTTGTTCAGGTGGGCACCAAAGAAAGAGATGCAGAAGCAGGTATCCACACTGCATGGAAGATCAGTCCTTTATTTTGAAATTAATGACAGGGCCAGAGCAAGTGTGAGCATAGATAGATAGATAGATAGATAGATAGATAGATAGATAGATAGATAGGTAGATAGATAGACAGACAGACAGACAGATGGGGACAAGTTCTCGCTATGCAGTCCACATTGGACCCTAACCCAAAGACTTATAATAATCCCCCTGTCTCAAACTCCTGAGTGGCAGGATTGCAGGTATGAGACCCCATTCCTGGTTTGGAATCACAGTCCTGAGAGATTGGCTACACCCTGAGCTAGCATTAAAGTCATTGTCATGGTTGGTTGAGCCGGTGTTTTCTGTGACCACTGCAAACGAACTTTCTCTGTGGCTGTAGTCACAGTTCGAAGAGCAGCAGGCCCCTGTACACAGTCATCAAAGCTTTGGAAGCACCTCCCTATCTAATGTGCCTATTCTCCACAGGCCCAGTACAGCAGGTCTCTCTCTTGCTTCCAGTCCTCCGGACCTATCCTCCCAGACCCAGCTGATTCGGAATGGCAAAACCTGACAAATAACAGCGGAGAATGAAGACATATAGACTGGTATTCTGCCTTTACAGTCTTTCATCACTTTAATTTTCTTTCCAGGTTAGTCACTCCACGTGGCTCTTAATGGCTGCACTAGCCAGGTCTCTTCTGCATTCAGCAGCGGTGAAGGACAGACTGTCATGAGAAGAAACCAACCCCAGGGAAAAGGATGTGCTCGAAGAATACAGTGCATCAAAGTTATTTGAGCTGCTGGTGCTATATGGATGCTATGACAACTCCTGCATGTGTCCCTAAAATACAATCTAGTGATTACATGTTGGGGCAAGCCTGCTGTCTTCCTGCATCCAGACATGCCCTTCTAACTCTGGGTGTGGCCTTTCTGCACACTGCCATCTCCGCAGGCAGGTTATGACATTTTGTTGCGACTGCGAGGTCAGTGGAAGAGAGCCATGACACAGTGGTGACATTAACTCCTAGAATATCAGGCAGATGCCACTGTTTCAGGGCACAGGAAAGGTCCCCACAACAGCACCAGTACCCCCAGCTACACATCCCTTACGCTGGCCACAAACCTCGGGTCCCCATTACCCTGTGACACTCACTGATATATAGAATGACTCACTAAGCTCAAGAAATAGACTGGAGCTTTATCATAATTTTGTTCTACTGGATAAAGCCAGTGCAGGGCAGATCAAAGGGGGGAAAGCCAGATCAGGGTGTGAAGAAGGTATGGGGGCCATGATGTCTGCCTTACCTTCCAGCATAGGCCAGTATGTACAACCTGCCTGGGCCTAAGGCACCAGATTGTCCTGTTGGTGCCTCAGGACTCACCTGGTAAACCTTCTCATTCCACACGCTCCCCTCAAGGGAGACGATAGCACGGGCTCAAGCCACGGTCTCATGAGCACAGGGCTCACCTTCCCTCAGACAGACAGCCCTACAGGCTCTCCACACAAGCCAGAGCAGCCCCATCAGGAATCTGGTCCTCAGAATCTCAGCTGGGCCTAAGGCTCATGAATGAAAAGACACCCCTAGACTAGACCATGGCACTGGAGAAGAGCAGAGCAACAAGGAGGCTTTGTGCCTTGACCTCCTGGCACACAGCTAGGAGGAGGAGCCGGAAGCCGAATGCTAATCCTGCTGACTCAGCCCGGCCCCCTTGGCACAGGCTAAGGTAGAGAGGTCTCACCTCCACAGGCACAGAAGGCCTCCCAACAGTTTCACCCATGTCCCGGCTTTCACACACCGAGCTCGAGGAAGAGCCACCCAGCTGCCGCTGCTGGTACCAAATGGGAACACTCAGGAAAACCCTCAGCACCCACGACTCTGCACCCTGAGGAAAAGAGAAGAAGCCAGACCCCCACCCCCTTCCCCAGTCTCCACAAAGGACCTCGATCCAGTCATACCAAGGCCCGCAAGGCTGGCAGGGCTGGCTTCCTCTCCACAATGACACCTTGTAGGCCCTGTGGATCCTGGTTCATTAGCAGCAAACACTCACTCAAACACATACACACACACACACACACACACACACACACACACTCACACAATATGCATTCTTTCTCACACACATTCACACATACACACTTACAGTCATACACACACAGATATACACTCACACATCTCTCACATACACACAAGCACACACATACACAGCTATACATTCATACATACAATCACTCACTCACACACACATGCATTCTCTCACACACATAAATTCGTACTCACAGGTACTCCCACATAAATATATACTCACACACTCATTCACACATTAATATGTACTCACACACATGCACATGCTACAGCATGTGTGACAAAAGGCCTGCGGGTCATGCAGGACTCCCAATAGATGAAGGGCGAGCGCTTCTAGGGGTTTTATTCAGATGCAGCCACGTACTGTAACCCTGGGGGGAGGGGAGCCGTTGGGGAGAGCTCGGAGGTCAGAGGGGAACGTGCATCCTCCCACATGTGTGGAAACCCTCCCAGCTGCAGAGGCAGCAGAGCCTGGAACCATGTCGGGCCGCAGCTGGTTTAGCCCTATGCAGTAGTGACGGCCAGCACACTCTGCTGTTCTCTGTCCACAGCTGCCATGCGGGCAGCGTGCACTGGTAGCCATGTGACCCTACTGCGCACTGGGTGTGGTGGCTGCTAACATAGAAGCTGACCCCTGGGTTTGGGGCTAGAGAGCAGCCCCTTGTTGGTACAGGTTCAGATACTGTCGAGGAGCCCACATTTCCCCGTGTGTGTAAAAATGGCTCCACCAAGCATTGTTCTCGAAGCAGGCAGAACACGGTCGTGGGAGGATACACAGCCCTACCAGGGCGGCAGATCCAGTTTCAGAAACTAGCCAGAAGCTACCCGTTGCAGTTCTGAGCATCCCTGGTATCACTAAGGCTAACGCTTGTAGAACACCGGGCACTTGGGTGAAAGAACGAAGGTGCCTGGGATGGGCTCTGTGCGTTGATAGCTGCCCCCAGCAAGGGGGTGAGGTGGGAGACTGACAGGAATTCTGGAGACCTGTGTGCTCAGGTCTTTCCTTCTGACGTCACAAAACTGTGGTGGTGGGGGGATGAGGGATGATGACAAGAGAACCCTTATAGACCAGTCCAGGATACCGGGCACATCCACGACAAGAGAATAAAGGCAGGAAACCACCTCTGCAACAGAGAAAATACATCACTCTTTCAGCAAATACTTAAAGATGGAAACTAATAAACTGCCGACTTAAAAGCAAATAAACAAGCCCAAAATAATGCCGCCTTCCTCCCGAAGCGTCAGCATGAGGAACTGATGTGTTGGACAAGGCACCTCTCGGGGATGTGATAAATTCCATTTATGTGTTTTTGATTAAACCAAAAGTGATTTATTCGATTTGTATGAAGGTGTCTTCCCCATATCTTCAAGCATAGGCCGCATGGGAAGTGCTGTTCATGGCCATCGTTTCACGACTAGATTTACTTTATTATCTTAGTTAGTGATTTATGGCCTTACCTTTGTTCAGATTCCAATCCCAACATTGTCGGGCCTGTGGCAAAGCAAATGGCGTGCCTCTTGTGGAGGGGTTAAACTTCCTGCTCCCACCTGCCTTTCCCAGCAGCTCAGTCACCCACTTACCCTGGCATGGTCAGGCTCAGGGGGGACAGTCCTCTGTGTTGGTGGACAGAGAAATCTGGTGTCGCCATGCTGGGATAATAGAGGGTAATGGATCAGGCTCCATCTTGTGAGGGAGGACAGAGGTTCAGGCAGAGTTCAGAAAGGTCCGAAAACCGTGGCACAACTGACGGATCAATTTAGGAGAGGCTCGGACCAACACAGCAGCCCTCACTGCCAGCTTTGATAGCTGATTGCGCACAGCACGGAACTGGTCTCTTGATAAGCTGGCAGAGCCCTGGGGTACAACCGAGGCAGGAATGGGTATGCACGTAAAGAGGAGTGAGATCCCCTGATTTAGATGCTCACTGTGTCACAGCCAGGTGTGAGATACGCAGATGTAAAGCATAGCCAACTTCACACAGAGCTATTGTTTCAGGAGAACTTTCTAGAATCAGTGAACCTGACGACGGAGGAGTTGCCACCTTGAACAGCTGGAGACCCAGCAGCTTCACTATCTACAAGTAACTGTCTTGGGCCAGCCTGATGGCTGGGGCACGAGAGCATCAGCCAATGGCTCCGACCCGAGCTTTTAGAGAACCTGCAGCATAGCCAGACAGAATTGCTTACTCTTCAGGCAGAAAAGCAGAAAAAGCTTGAGGGCATTTCTTTAAAGAGCTTCTGAGTGACATTACATCCAGCCACTGGTGATTGGGGAGAATACGCAAGGGATGGTTAGTTTCAGGATTACCAGCCGACACCCTCAGTCTCACCATCTGTGTGTCCTTTCATATCTCACGGTCCCTCTGACAGTGAGAGCCAACAATACAAACACTTGGCACACTATGTGAGTCAAGAGGAGGTGCCCACTGTCGTACAGGGAGTGAGTTGGTACTGTCAATGTCATGGCCAGCCTCAATGTCAGCATACCTAGGAGTGTCATAGGTCCAGGGTCAAGGGAAGTGTGGCTAGATAATTTTGAAACAGCTTAAAATGGTGCTGTGTATGGGTTTCATCTTGTGGAGGGAGATTAAATCCAATCAGAAATGGTTGCTTACTCCTCTGATGTTTCCTGCCTCTAATGTACTAAAGATGAAAGGGAAAGTATAAGAGACACCCAAAACATGGAAGAGGACTGTAGTGTAGCAATATGAATGACTTTGTGCCTGATACGCACAACACCTTACACAGGACATGCATGTTGCTCAGTAAACAGCACGAGGGATCTACTCAGGAGAAAACAGGTGAAGTGAACACCCCCAGCTAGGAAAGGAAGAGAACTTCCCTGCAAAGAAAACATGGGTCCGAATTCACCGGAAGATTAACATCTCTTCCCAAACTTTTTAAGGAAGAAACAAGTGCCAGTGTGTATAAACTTCCAGAAAATCCACTCCATGAAACCAGCATGACCCTGACTACAGAACAACAAAAATCATTGCAGTAAACAACGACAACAACAACAACAACAAAATCACAAAGCAGGGGGCTGGAGAGATGGCTTAGCAGTTAAGAGCACTTGTTCCTGAAGAGGACCTGGGTTAGATTCCCAGCACCCGTATGGGGGTTTACAGACATTCTCTTCTGAGGCAGCTGATGCATAGACATACATGCAGGCAAAACATACATACAAATACAATAAGTCTATAAAGAAAAAAGTGGAGAGTGATGGAAGACACCTGACACCTTCTTCTAACCAATGTGCACATGGATACACACATATACACACACAGAGAGGGAGAGAGAGAGATAGAGAGAGAGAGAGAGAGAGAGAGAGAGAGAGATCTAGTTTCATTCTTTTGCGTGTAGACACCCAATTTCCCCAGCATTGTGTATTGCACAGACTTCTTCCTCCAGTGCTCACACACCCTTGCCCACATCAATTGACCTAGGTGTGCACAGTCACTCCATGGCTTTCTGCTCTACTCTGCTTGTCTGTGTGTCTGCTCTCACACCAACACCATGGCACCTTGATCACTACGTTGCTGGGCACCGAAGCCAGGTGTTGTGATGCCTCCTGCTTTTATTTTCTTTTTAGCTATCTCTTAACCTCTTTGGCTAATTTTTTTTCTTTTGTAGTCACAGTAGGCCAGATTGGGTCTTGATTTCTGCTTCAAATGATTTGCTGTTGGTGTGTCGGAACTTGGGTGTCAGAGGCCTCCACTGGGCTTGTGTTAGGTGGGAGACTAACACTGTTTAGCCTTATCACACAGTTAATGGTCAATTGCTAGTGACTAACTTCAGGCTCTAGATTGGAATTCCTGGTACTTATTACCCATCTCCTCCTTGCTTGGGTCTGGCTCCCCTTATGTCACCATATTTCTAAAGATTTTCACAATTATTATTATTCTCTCTCTTTTTTTTTCGTCTCACCCCAAGCTGGCATTTGCTGGCACTATTCTGATGGTGCCTTCAACAAGAGAAAATGTCCATGGCTTGCATTTTCCTCCTGTTTGTTTTCTTAGTGGGCTCTTCTTTTCTTTCTTATATTGTCCATTTCTTTCGCCTTCTAGCCAATGTTTGCCTCACTGACAAACTATTTCTTCTCTGACACTACCTTCCTAGAAGGCCTGGCCTTCTGGTTTCATCTGCTCAGAGTGTGCCATGAGTTTTCCTCAGTCCAGCTCATCTGAAGCCCCCCACCTTTTTTTGTCCTTTGAGGATGTGGCCCCATGTTACTTTGTACAACATCAGTGAGTCATTGGCAAGTGGAGTGGCTCCCAGTCGTCATCATATTAGGGACATGGGCTATAGCTAGCTTCCCTCTAGGTGATTTCTAACTGATCAGTTCAGTCCCATTCTCATGGACAGTACTTATTCTCTCTTTAAATCTATGTTTATTTGTTTGCTTGTTTTAAATCAGTATAGAGACTTGGAAAGCAAACCCCAAAAGCTCTTCACAAGTAGCAGGGGTTAGACAGCAGAAAACGTGAGCTTCTAGATCCATAGCTTCTGTTCTCTCCTTCAGTCTATCTGGTCATATCTATATGAATTTGGCTACAACATGGAATTTCGCTGAATCTCATTCATCTCTTGGGTCCACTGCTTCTAAGATGAAGAGGAATCCATGTCATTTTTTCCCCATCAAAGTTCACTCAATTGCTTTGTGTGCTCTATTTTTCTTACTATGTATTTTCTTACTGTATACATATTTCCCTTTTTAGTTATATGAGTGTTTTGTCAGCATGTATGTCCATTCACCTTATGTGTTCTTGGTTTCTGCTGAGATCAGAGAAGGGCATCAGATCCCCTAGGACTGCAGTTATAGATAGTCTTGAGCCCCCATGTACATGTTGAGAATCAGATCCAAGTCCTCTGAAAGAACAATAAGCTCTCTTAACCACTGAACCATCTCTGCAGTCCATGCACATATGTATGTATGTATGTATGTACGAATCATATATATATATACATATATATATATACACACATATGAGTATACATATATGAAGATGCACACAGAGTGCTACATAGTGAAGAGGTCTGGAGGCCACAACAAATAACATGGTAAGATATCTCCCAAGTCTGAAGGGAGTGAGGACTGAGAGAGGAAGAGGTGCATGTATTTCTAACTCAGAACAATGGCACCTGTTTACTGGTGGGAAGTTGGAAAGAGTAGGATGCTATCTGAAGATGTCTTCAAATCCTTGAAAGATCTGTAATGCCTGGAGTTGGACAAACTCAGTGCTGAATGACTTTGAGAGGGTCAGGGCATGGGA
This sequence comes from Meriones unguiculatus, assembly GCF_030254825.1. NCBI lineage: Eukaryota > Metazoa > Chordata > Mammalia > Rodentia > Muridae > Meriones > Meriones unguiculatus. Next base: position 14,506,184 of record NC_083356.1, read on the forward strand.
GAGGTCAGGAAAAGCTCCGAGGTTTCTGGTGTCTTCTTCAGGATACTGGTGATATGAGTTCCTGAGTAGAAGAGGGTTCCTGAGCCAGGTTTAGAGATGCTGAACTGGACACAATGGGGCACCGGTAGTGCGTGTCAGAGAATATGCAGTAAGAGCTGGAACCCTGGGCTAGGTAGGAGCAGGGGGTATAAAGATGGGCTCACACCTGTGTTCCACACCTGAAGCTGCAGATGTGGAAGGAGCCTGAACAAAGAGGACCCCGCATTCCCTTTGACATCCTTGTCACCTCGTGAGGGGACAAAGTCTGATCCGTATGGGAAAGATGGTGCAGCAAGAGGAGAGTACCCACCCTGCCACCTGGAAAAATAGTGCAGGGCTGGGGAAAGAGAGCAAGAGGTGGGATGCCTCTGTAAAAGGCAGTAACTGGAAGGGTTGGAGGCTGGAGGCAGGAGGCAGCAGGCACTGGGCATGGAGGCTGCTGGGAGGATTTAAGATTGGCTGGGAATGGTGGCTGACGGCAGGAAGCAAGGGTACTATGAATGGAGGTTTCAGGGGTAGTTGGGAATGGATGCTTCAGACAGGAAGCAGGAGCTTTGGTAGGGGATGCTGCAAGCAGGAAGCAGGAGCATTGAAAGGGGAGGTTTCAGGGAGGAGGCGGGGGTAGTTGGGAACAGATACTACAGGGAGGAAGCAGGGGAATTGGAAGTAGAGGATCCCGGGAGGAGGCAGCAGCTGGTGGATGTGGCGCTGCGTTCTTGCCACTGCTGCTGTTCGACTAATATTTCAAACCAAGTGCATTGGAAGCTTCTGTGTCCTCATCCAGAGGAGCTCATGAGCTACAGGCAGCCGAGCTTCATACTTTCTCACTTAATTGGCCCTTGTACCCTGTGGTCCTTGGGGACATCTTTGGGACCCCACACCTGAGCCTCCGGGTCACAGCAGTAATCCCCAGGGTTTAGGAGGTCAGCAAACAGCTGTCTTTTGGTCCATCTATACCAAGTCGGTTCTTGGTCAGGGCTTAGGACAAATACTACTCACACACACATTCACACACACAGAGAGAGGCACTGACACTGTTTTGTGATTCAGTGACATTCCTTACTCAAAAACTGTATTTCAATTTCCTCCAAATTGATCTACTGCCAAAAAAAATCCTCTAACTTAGTATTACAAAAATAATCATTACAATCTCCATAAATCATGAGCTTATAGCGGTTATGGTAATCGTGGCTCTAATGACTGCTACATTGAGATGGATGGTGTCCTAATCACTTGGCCTTCATTAGTGTCACAGATCCTATCCTTTGTAAACCCTCCCCCTCGTGTTCTGGTGACAAGCAGTCCCTCTGGCGCCCGAAGCATCGGTCTTACTCAAGTGCGCTGGTCACGAGAGGCCTGACCACATCTGTTTTATGACATTTCCTGGGAAGTCTGTTTCACCCCAGAGAGGACAACAACAGACTGAGCAAATTATCCCATCCAGGTCCAGCAGGTGAACTAGTGAAGTTATTTGAGTCATGCAGAGAGCATGAGTCAGGGGCTCCATACAAGAACGTGGATGAAGAAGTTAAATGCTTCACCTAAGGGTTCCACCCCAGAATGGGAGATGACTCAGGAAAGCTATACCATTGGAGTCCATCTTCAGGCCAACTTTCCATGTCCTGCAGACCCTATCACTCTAGGACCATATGTAGCAAGATATGGCTGAAGGGAGCTAGTGGCTGAAATCTCAGGTAAGGGACTCAGGACCCTTCAACTCCTCTGAAGCAGTGTTAATAGGTCCGATCTCCTGAGGGTCTCATTCAGTTGACATGGTTGCTCTGATTTCTAGAAAGCAAGAAGGCCAAGTCTTGCCCAGAGAACAGAATTCCACAACAGCATAAATTTCCACCTACCTCCAACAAGGCCACACCCACCCATCCCAGGCCTGTGCCTCTGCACACCCAGAATCTCCCACTGTTCCTGGAAGTATGCCAAGGACCAAGACAAGAGCATGCAGGGAAGTGAGTGCCCCCATATGTTCTGAAAGGTGTCACTGGCCATATTGGCTGCCAGTAGGGTGCCAGGGAAGGGACTTCTTGGCCAGAAGAGCCTCTTCAGGGATGGGGGGGGGGAGGTCTGAGTTGAAGCAGCTAAAACAGACCATTTCCAATGGGACAGCACTAAAGGGAAGCTGGGTGATCTCATGAGCCTCAAGCATACATACGGGAGGGACAATGGGGACAGAGTGAGTAGCAATTATCTTTTTTGTGGGGTGTGTATGTGTGTAAATATGTGTGTTCATAAATGTGAGGATGCACACGTGTGAATGTGTGTGAGACCAAGGAAAATCTAAGGTGATTTTTCTCAGGTGCTGTCCACCTTGTTTCTTTGAGACAGGGCCTCTCACTGCCATGTAACTCAGAGTAGGCTAGGCTGGCCAGTGAGCCCTGGGGATCTGCTTGTCTCTGCCCTCTCAGTACTGAGATTGCTATCTTCCACCACCATGCCTAGCTTTTCTTCCAAAACTGGTTGCTGGTGTCATACTTAGGCCCCAAGCTTACTTTAAACTTAGATCTGTTCCCAGCCCTGGTGGTTTTGTAAAAGACATTTGTCTTGCCATCTCTATGGGTTCTGAGCTGCAGATCCAACCCACATCGGATATTTGAAGTTTGCTGGGTGAGGGAGAATCATTCTTAATGAAGATGTGGTCACTGTTGGTTCCCAAGAGAATGTTCAGGTTTCCTCTCCACTTCATTCACAAAAGCAGGAGGGACGTGTTTACTGCTCTCATAAACCTAGTGGAAAAGCTCCAGGTTCATAAAAATCCTGACTTTTCTACCAAGACTATGTGAAGTGTGCTTGGAGGCCTGTGACTGGACGCTGCTGAATCACCACTAATCTCCATGTCTGCTCCAATAGGGAACAGCCCAACCTTCACTAACCACTAGATTTCTCACATCACTTTGCTTTCATCTTCATGAAATATTTGCATAACTGATTTACATATTTATTACACTGATTCTAATTATGAAGGTCATAGAGGTTAAGACCCTTTCTGCTTCTATAGCCAGGCATCTCTCAGTCTCTGGAACAATGTTCAAATAAGGGAGCAAAGTACCTTTCTTGGTAGGTGTTCTGTTGCTGTGAAGAGACACCATGACCATGACAACTCTTATATATAAAAAAAAAAGATTTAATTGGGGCTTGCTTACAGTTCCAGAGGGTTAGTATTTTATCATCATGGCAGAGAGTACCATGGCATGCAGGCAGACAAGATCTCTGAGAGTTCTATATCTGGATCTGAAGGCAGCAGTAGTGGGAGAGAGAGAGAATGAGAGAGACTGGGATGAGCTGAGCTTAAGTGCATTCTGAGTAACATACTGCCTCCAACACAACCACACTTTTTAATCCCTCTCAAGTAGTGCCACTCCCTAATGCTAAGCATTCAAGTATATGTGCCTACCGGGCTATTCATATCAAACACCATAGTCCCATAATAAACATGAGGAGGGAATGAATGAGCAGATGGGTAGTAGGACAGTGGATGAATGCACAGAAAAGTGCATGTGTAGAAGACAGGTGGATGGATAGATACATGGTTGAATGATGGGATGGATGATAGATAAGTAAGTGGTTGGGTGGATGGATAGATGAATGAATGAATGAATGAGTGGATAAGTGGGTATGCAGATTGATAGAAAGGTGAATGAATGGATGGTGGATGAATCTACAGATAATGGATCAATCGGAGGACCACTGGGCAGTCACTGAAAACAGGTAGCTGTCCAAATGAGTCCGCTGATCCCTGAGTCATCACACTTTTCTGACAGGCATATGTCCAGCTACCAGGGTTATTCTGGGCAGCCAGCACCAATTCTATCTATAGAGGGTGAGGTTTGGGGATATGGGGAGCATCTTTCACAGAAGCAGCAATGATGGGGTATCTTAGCAAACTCACACTGGGTGAAAAGACCCCCATGGTTGGAATAGGCAAAGAGGGTGTGGTGAGATCCAAGGACCCTAACCTATTACACACCCTTACAAGAGGTGTGGCTGCACCGGGTCTCCCCATTTTAGGGTCCAGGGTCCAGTAAAGCTTCAGAGACCTGTGGCCAAGAGTGACCTTGTCTTTCAGTAAATGCATAGGAACTAACTTGATGACCTGCAGGACTTGGACTCTACAGACAGTAGTAGGAAGTAGAGGATGCACTGACAGCTGCTACAGGTGCCTCTGGGGACCATGCTTCCACACCCCCAAAAGCCAGGGGCCCTGCTCTTGCAGGCTTACCTTTCTTCCCATGCTCTGTGATCCCCAAAGCCAAAGCAAGGCCACAGTGTGCCTTGCTGTTGCCCGCAGCTTCTGTCACCATCCCTGGCCACAGGTATGTAGCTTTCTTCCTGAACAGATGTGCTTGGGCCGGACCTTGCCAGAACATCAGAGTTGAGGATACAGTTCAGGGAGAGAATTTTGCTGCCATCCATAGCCAGGATATGTCTGATGTTACGAGGATCACATTATTTCTCATTATAGGATACTTCCCAACCAGTCCATTCACTTTTCCTGCAAATGACAGAATTTCATTCTTCTTTATGGTTGAAAAAGATTCTGTTGTGCGTGCATATCACATTCTCTTTATCCACTCGTCTGCTGATGGGTACATAGTCTGGCTCCATACCTTGACAATTGGGTAGTGCTGCAATAAACACAATGTACAGGCACCTCTGTGACATGTGACATGAAAGCAGAAAGGGGGGCTTATATAGAAAGATGAAGGAGATGGAAGGAGGAAGACACAAAGGACCAGAGAACGACAGAGAGCGAAGTTCAATTACGTGTGTGTATATTTACATAAAACTGTCACGATGCATTATTATGTATACTAAATTAAAATGTTTCAAAAGGATGGGACACCTGGCTAATAAACAAAGGAAACCATGGTGGATGGACAGGAGATGTGGGTGTGGCTCTCCTCTGCCTCTCCCTATTCCACCTCTCGGGGCTGTGAGAGGTAGGAGCTTCCTTTTGCTCCATGGTTCTCTGGTCCTTGTAGAGAAGCAATGAGGCTTTAAAGGGAAAAAATAACATTCCCCCCCCATGTTATCAAATAGTGGGGAAAGACTGGATCCTTCCTGAAACCCTGAGCCAGATAACAAGAGGGAAAGGCCCCAAAGACTTCAGGTGATTTGGAACTTTAAAATGTATTGCCCTGAGAATTTTAAAAATCCATTTCCATGGAAGCAAAATCAACATGGACTCCTGAGGTTAACTCTCTCTTTACTGGGGCAGGGAGTCAATGTTTGTTCTCTGAGGCTCTCAGGAAAGAGCTTGGACGGCACTACCCACTCTCAAGGCTAAGAGCCATTGGGAGGACAGAATCATAAAGAGATAAACAGCGGCACTGAGCTTCAAACTTACCTGGAGCTGCTGTTAAGCCACATCTGGCCTGAAAACCAGGGCTGCCAAGCATATCCCAGGACACTCAAGACAATTTAAAGCATCCTAGAATACCCCAACTTCCCAAGGTGGCCCAAGATATCCAGGATACCTATGACATACCAGGACTTCCCAGGATACTTCTGGGTATCCCAGGAAAGTCCAGGATGAGCTACAGCCAACCACACTCTAATATCCCTCACTTGCAAACCTAGCATGCTGCAGCTCCAGACTCAAACCTGTCCCTTATTTAACTGAAGGATTCCATTGTCACCTCCCATTCCCTGAACTCTCCTAGTGACAAGCAAAACCTCAAGCCACATAGGTGCTTCTGGGTGTCTTCCTTCCATATCCTTCCCCTTCTGAAGCCTCATGGTCCCTGCCAGCATAGATGGGACTGTTAGGTATGTGTGCCAGTCTCAGGGAGTGCTTTTCTGGCCTCTCTGGCTCCTGGTGGTTAAGGAAAAGCTTGCTTGCTGAGAGCTGAGTGTTAACTGCTGTTTGCTGCCTGCTGTCTTTGTCCTAGCTTGTGGGAGCATTACTGTCATCACAGAGGTTCCTCAAAGTCTTCCCAGAGAGAAGGATGCAGGCCCTCGGTAACCCAGATCCTGACAACCAGTCTGCAGCTGTGCTTTCTGCTGCCTTGTCCTTGTCACAGCAAGTGTGGAGCTGTCCAGAGAAGGATGCCCTTGCTGTTCTCGGCTCCTCACCCAGGATGCAGAGATGCTTGGGTGACCCCATACTATGCCAGGTATCCTCAGTGGGGAGACACACTAGAGCTAGAGACACGAGCAAGATTAAAAAACGACAATAACAACAGTGCCCAGCTGAGATGCAGAACCTGAGTACAACCAGCGAGCCAGACTCACCAGATGGCCTTGCATGGTAGTAGGTGACTTCTGGCAGTCTGAGTGTTTCTGAATGAGGAATGGTGATAGCTCCTTTCTGTCTAGTGCTAGGTCATATCCCATAGTGTGGGGTATCAGCTTTCCTAAGTGTGAATCTCTCTCTCTCTCTCTTTCTCTCTCACACATACACTTTCCCTCAGTGTGTGTGTGTGTGTGTGCGTGTGTGTGTGCGTGCTTATGTGCTCATGCATTTGCGAGTTTTCTACTCCTTTGGGTTAATACTGGGGCACAGGATACCAAACCCTGGAGTTAGAGTATTTGGTGTCATAAGATCTGTCTTCCAAAGAGCTGCATTATTTTTCAACCCCACTAATAATGCATAAGCTTCTTCTTGCTCCACCTTCTGCTCTGAACTTCCCAGGATACTTCAGGGTATCCCAGGAAAGTCCAGGATGAGCTACAGCCAACCACACTCTAATATCCCTCAATTGCAAACCTAGCATGCTGCAGCTCCAGACTCAAACCTGTCCCTTATTTAACTGAAGGATTCCATTGTTAAATTCTGACTAATGTAGATGTGAGGGTGCAGCTGCTTGTTGCCACTCAGACCTGTTTTTCATGACGAGTAAGATTAAACAACAGGAGGTGCTGTGAATTCACATACAGGAGCCTTGGGTTCCCCAACAGACTGAGAATGAGCCCAAGGCCCACCAAACATCTCTTCCTTTCCTTTGTATTCCATCACACTAACACAAACCAAGCTACAGCAGCTTGTTTTACTCTGTGCATCATGAATGGCTATCAAGAAAGACTTCGTAATGCATATTCAGCAGTAAACTCCTGATCCGAACTGGCAGGGGAAGTATCAGGAGGAGCCATGATGAGGATATTGGAATTGGGAATTTGTAGCAGTGGTGACCTATGTGTTAAGTCTTAGCTAACTTTTAGCATCTAAGAGTCCTAAACCGTGAAGAAAGAGGCATGTGAGAACAAATGAGCAATGTAAGCAGAAATGAATGGCAGCACATGGTAGGAATCAAAACCACAACAACAGCAGCAGAGGCTGCTTTTAGTTGGGTCATTAGCAGATGATTTAGCCGAGGAAAGCCTCTCTAAGCTTGAGGCTATCTCAGTAGAAGCCTTCAAAACTAAACTAAAAAGAAAAGGGCACAAACACTGAATAATAGAACAGGATATTCGAGGACTGTCAAGGTACAAATGCACATGATGGGAATGGCAGGGAAAAGAGAAAGGAACATACGAAGAGTTTGACGTGATGAGTGTTAAATTTCACCAGAACTGGTAACAGGTACCAAAATACAGATCCAGGATCTCAAAGTACATCAAGCAGACTGTTATCCCTGCCCCAAATACCCAAAACCCTTTTATGTAGGCACACCTTACTCCATCTTGAAATAATTCAGAATATAAAACACATTATCTACAGAAAAAATCAAAACAACACATCCAGCTTCCTCTCAGAAGCTTCACAAGCCAGAACAAACCAGAATGAAATATTTAAATTGTTATAGAAGAAAACAACAACCCAGAGTTCTATGCTTTGCAAAATTATCTTTCAATAACGAGAAAGGAACACATTTTAAGAATTTATACTGGTCTTATACACTTCCTAACTCACAGTATCGGACCAGCATGATCCATGAAACAAAGGCAGTTAAAGATACTGGAATAAAATACAACTACAAACCAATATTTTTATAAATATGAGTGCAAAAATCCACAAAAAAATACTAGCCAAAAATTTTAAGCACCATGTTAAAATAACCACAGACTCTGACCAAGAGTGATTTGTATCTGGGATTGTGTGGTGGTCCTGAGTGTGAAAAGAAATCTGCTATTGTAGCACCTTAACACGGTGAAGGGAAAACAAAAATCACGTGATCACCTCAAATAATGCAGAAAAAGGATTTTTCAACCCTCTTTATAGTAAAGACACTCAAGAAACATATTAGAAAGAAATCACAACATGCTAAAATCATATATGAGAAACCTTCAAGAACATGTTCAGTGTTGAAAAACTGAATACTTGTCACAAAGATCATCAATGAAATTAAAAGCTTGCTTTCACCCTCCTGTTGAGCACAGGAATAGAGGGCCTAGCCAAAGCCATTAGGCAAGGAAAATAAATAGAAGGCAGTCAGGTAAGAGTGGTCTGCCCGGCAAATGGTGTTGGGGAACTTGCATTTCATACACAAAAGAATGAATGGGAATTGGAACCCCTATCTGAACATATACAAAATTAATTCAGAATGGGATCTGGGAATCTAAGTGTAGGGCCTAGTGCGATAAAATTCATGGAAGAAAAAAAAAATAGGACAAATGCCTCCCATAATTGTGAGTGTAGTGACTTCTTGAATAGGGTACCAAGGGCGTAAGCAACAAAGGGACTTCAGGGGACAAACTGGACTTCAGGAAAACATTTTAAAACTTATTCTTCAAAATATAAATAGAGCAAAGGGGCAAACAAAAGGATGGGGGAATGTTACAAATTATATCTGATATGAGATCAATATGCAGACTCTATACAGATTCCTGAAAAACAACAACAAATGACATAACTTCCTCAGTTATTTTGCTAGGCGGGCATAGTATTAAACCATCTCCTAATGACCTATAGGCTTCTTTTTACAGTAGATGGTGATTGACACAAAGACCACAGCTGGCCAGAAAATAAGAGACTGCAGAATGCCCAGCCACAAATGGAACATATTTGTGGCCCTCTTTCCTCTCAAGGCCCATGGATACTTAAGGAAGAAGGTATGTCTATGATGGCTATTCCTGATTGTCAATGTGACTACATTTAGATTTAACTAAATCTAAAAAGTGGCTGCGTGTACCTGTGATAGATTTTTTTTTCTTAATTAAATAATTTGAAGTGTAAAGACCACTTTTAATCAGGATCTTAATCTGGATTTTTTTGAGGTGGGAAGATCCACTTTTATTCCAGACCACACCTTCTGCTGGCAGCCTATATAAAGGACATGGAAGAAGAGTGCTTCTTATCTTTGCCTGATCACTCTCTACTGGCATTAGAACACACTTTTCTTTTCTTTTCTTTTCTTTTCTTTTCTTTTCTTTTCTTTTCTTTTCTTTTCTTTTCTTTTCTTTTCTTTTCTTTTCTTTTCCAATTCTGGCATATGCTGAAGATCAGCTGAGATATCCAGCTTCATAGAATGAACAACTACTGAATTCTTGGACTTTCCTCTGAGAAACAGCCATTGTTGAACTAAGTGGACTATTGGCTGTAAGCCACTATGATATGATATGATATGATATGATATGATATGATATGATATGATATATATATTCACTAGACCACAGGCTGTAAGCCACTCCAATACATTCCATATATATTCATCCTATCAGTTCTGTTCCTCTAGAGAACCCTGACTACTACAGGGTGAAAAGGATGTAAGAGCCAGAGGCGATGGAAACAGCATCATCTGGACACAGCAGGGATGCTGCAGTTTTTGTAATAGCATGCACAAAACCTGGATATACTTAAGCCAGCCGAAATCCCAGCATGGAGATGGGAGTTGGGCATGAAATCCCACCCAGAGCAGTGGAGATATTTGCTGCTGGAAAAAGAAGGCTGTAAGTCCACCATACCATACCCCAAAGAAGGACCACACAACCAAAAACAAAAGGGCACAAAGTTAAGTGGTTAAGGAAGGGGAGCATGGAACAGGGAAGAGTCGGGGTATAAACATGGTCAAAACACAGCATACAAAATTCTCAAAGAACTAATAAAATTAGGCAAAAAATTCAAGAAAACCTGTCAAAGACTTGAATAGATGTTTTTCCAGTAAAAATTTAGAAGTGTTCAATCAGCCTACACCAATTAGAATGTGCCTTAAAACAGTACAGTAAGCATTGGTAAGGATGTGAGTACTTTGAAACTCTTGTTCACTGACAGTAAAATTTGGCAGCCACTGTGCAAAGCAGTGTGGCAGCTTCTTAAAAAAAATAAGAATGGAAGTAAATATAATGTATATAGAAATCCCACTTCTGAATTATCCCTAACCTGACTGAAAGCTGAGTTTCCAAGAAGTGCTCTCACACTCATGGTCACGGTAGTGTGATGTCACAACAGTGTGACTATGGCTTCCACTGGAGTGCCCATCAGTAGACGAGTGGATAAAATGCAGGAGAGTTGTAAAATCACTTGGCTTTGAGAAGAAGGGCATTCCTGTAACACAGAACAAATGGGACCCGGGACACAATAAATAACATCAGCCAGTTACAATATGACAAACACCGAATGAGACCATTTACATGGAATAGGGAGTAATCAGGTTCATGGAGCCCCCAAATGGAATGGTGAGTTCTGAGTCCATGAAGATGGGGCACTGAAGAGATGGAGCTTGGATAGGAGGAAAGTTCTGTGCATGTATGATGGTAGCTGCACAACGTGAGTGGCCAAGGCCACATGATAAATTTGAAATGCTTAGAATGGTAAATTTATATTATCATATATATTTTAGCCCAATTTTTAAATTTGTTAATAAACAATGGCAAAGAAATTCTAAAAAAAATCAGTGAAAACAATAGCTATGATTTTTTTGGGGGGGCGAGAGAAGAAAACTTCTATGACGAACAAAAATGGAGTATTTGCTGGTAGCACTTGCTCTGAAAGAGACGTGAGTAAAACTGAAAGGAAGGGAGGGTTAAGTCTTGGGGAGAGGGGGAATTAGTGAATATGATCAAAATATATTGTCTGATATTCTCAAAGACCAAATAAATAAACACAAAGAAAAAGAGTTCATCGTAAAGAAGAAAAATGGTGTAAGTCAGAACTCTGACTCACACTGAGGAAGAAATGCCAGAGGAAAGCAGTGAGGGTGGAGCTACAATATTCCCTTTTTATCACTCTCAATCTAAAAGATAACTGTTCAGTCATAGCAAGAATGTGTTATATTATGTATGTACATGAGTAGATGACAGGGGATTGGCAGAAAAATGCTACATAGGTAGATTATGGAAGAAAGATGACAAATAAATGAGAGATGACAAATAAATATAATAGATGATAAATGGATGATAGATAAATAAAATATATGGATGATAGAAGAAAGAAAGGAGATGGATGAATAGGAAACTGATAGATTACAGATAGATAGATAGATAGATAGATAGATAGATAGATAGATAGATAGATATAAATAGATAGATATAGATAGATAGATAGATAGATAGATAGATAGATAGATAAACAGGTGATAGATAGATAGTGGACAGATGATAGATAGAGATGATAGAGAGAGAGAGAGAGAGAGATTTAGAAGATAGCTAGGCAGATGATAAATGATAAATAGATACATGATAGATAATTAAATGAATAGACAGGTGATAAATAGGTGACAAGTAGATGATAGAGATAATAAAGAGATGATAGATGATAGATGGTAGATATATTCAGAGATGAAAGATAAATAGATGATAATAAATAAATAGATGATAGATAGGCAATGATAGATGATAGATAAATAGATGATAGATGATAAATGGTAGTGATAGAAATAGATGACAGATAGATAAGTAGATAGATAGATGATAGAAACGAATGACAGACAGATAGATACAGATGACAGACACATGATAAATATATGACAGACAGATATGCTTACATCCCCTGTATGGCCCTGTCATCGCTCTAATCTGCTAAGAGTTTCCCACCTAGTGAACCCAGCTTGGGGGCAAAGTCCAGGCCTGAAGTCAGCAGAAGGTCAGCACCTTCAAGGCGGCAGTGCTCCTGGGCACTCTCCTTAGCCTAGCCCTCACTGCAAACTCCAAGCTCCTGCTGTCACATTAAGTGCTTTGTTGGGTCTGCCACCCTATGGTCTGTAAGTCCTGCTGCAACCATCCTCTGCCCCTCCTTTCTCCTTCCTTTCCCCCTTCCCTTTTCTTTCTCCCCTCCTCTCTTCCCTGCTCAGGAAAGCTGTGTGATATTCCATGTGCTGAGAAAGCCACTTTGCCAACCACTCCCGTCAAAGGCCATCTTTCCAACTCTTGTTCCAACTTGGCTTCACAAAGTGCTGATTTTTAATAAGTAGTTGAAGACTAGAAACTCAACAAGACATCCACTTTTGATGAAGAGATTGTGTGTTAATAAAAAGAAATGAAAACCCATCCTGGCTGAGGCCTCCAGGGATCATCATCTCTGAGGATTGTAGCTGGCCTCACTCTCCTCCAGTGAGGCAGGCACTGTGTCTGGACCCAGCAAAGACAAGGCTCACCACCAGTGACCCTCACACCTGAAGCTGGTTTCTCACAGTGAACAAAGAGCTGTTCCCATCTGTGACAGGGCCTTGGCTCCCTGCTGGCTCTGTGACCCACCCCTTCTCTTCTACTCCTTGGAAGAGATCTCTCCATCAACGTTGAACATCTGGAGAAATGATGGGTCTCTGCAGCTAACAGTGCAGTGCCTCTGGGCCGATGGTGAGGCCAGCACAAATCTGTGTGAGCTCACCTCACCCTCAGGTGCTCAGCCTCAGTTCATTTGCACATGCAGCGGAGCAAGGGGTTACGGCTTCTCATCACTGACACAGAAGTTCGGGGCCTTCTTTTAGCAGTAATATTCTTTAGTGGTTGCCGGGGCCACTTCTGCAAGGGATGCTGGGACCTTTACCCCTGAGATCTCTGCTCTTGAGGCTTCCCCTATGTGTGAGTGTGGGACAAATCCAAGGCCCCACTTCTAGTAGAATGTGGCAAAGAGATGTGACTTAGTTCCAGCAAGAAAGAAGGGGTCACTCTGAGGCTGAGTCTCAAAAGGGTTAACCCAAGGCTGTAGAGATGCTCAGCCATTAAGAGCACTGGATACACTTCCAGAGAACCTGAGTTCTGCTCTCAGCACCCACATGATAGCAGCTTACAGCCACCTGCAACTCCAGTTTCAGAGGATCTGATGCCACTTCTGGTCTCTGGGAGTACCAGGCATAAAGGTGGTGCATAAACATACACAGAGGTAAAATATACACGTACATCAAAAAATTAAGCAAAAAGAACATTCCAGTCTCTTTCATCCACCCATTCTTTACGGCGTTTTGTGATGGAGGAGCTCCATTGAAAGACATCAAGGGAGGCACCTATTGATGGCCCATGAAGTTTTTGAATACTATAAAAGCCCAGGCCAGTGTGTGGAGACAGTGGCTCATCAGACCTCAGAATGAGCATACAGCAGTCACACTACTGTCACCCCAGGATGCTAAAAAGTGGCTCCCAGTCAAAATCTGCTGCACGGCAATATAAATCCAAGCTATATACTCACAGCTTCTGTGTGTGTTCATGTGCCTGTGTGATGAGTTCAGAGCCTATGTGGATGCACATTTGCTTGTGTATGTGTGCCTCCGAGCCTCTGTATATATGTGCGTTCTTCTCTCTCTCTCTCCCTCCCTCCCTCTCTCTTCTGTGTGTGTACCCCATAAAGGTGTTTTCAATAAATAACAACTGCAATAGTGGGTCCTGGGGACCTCACAGCAGGCCATCTCCACTTGGCTTGTCCACCCCCCACTCCCACCACCCCCCCCCCCCTGCCGCCGCAGAAGCTCCAAGAAGGGTTTTTCTGAACTTCCCAGGCTTTCAGATCGGCACTGTCTGGATTATTCTGGCCCAACAGCACTTTAAGAGTGTTTTAAAGCACTCAGTGAGCACCTCCTCATGAGCTACATCTCCCTCTGCACTATCTACACGTCCATTTCTAGATGACAAATGGACTCTGAAGCACATGAGAGGAAGGCTTCCCTAACACTGCCCGCTGCTCTCTCTTTCCCAGAACTAATGGCTCTCGGCGTATCTCAAGCTCTTAATAAAAATGAATGACAACACTGAACAACTGTCTCTAATCACACTCCAAGCAAGCAGAACCAGGAGGGATGCTGGGCTGAGGAACCTTGGGAGAAGCAGGTTGCAGTCCTCATGCTGGAGTCCTCCTAATGGTCTTCACTGGAACAGCAGGGAGGCTGCTGGGCTCTTCTTAGACCCCAAGCTCATCAGGTGATCAGTCAACATATGATAAATGAACATTGCACAGTTTCCATTCCAAGGTGGCTCTGCCCGAGGGACAAGGAATGAGAAAGTGACACACAAACAGGGTAAGTTTTTTATACAGTGAGTATTATTGACAGATTATCCTCCTGTCTGTCTTTCTGCAAAATTTCAAACCAGCCAAAGCAGACCCCTCCCTTACACCCCACTTCTCACAGAGCCCGCCTACCTCTGTTTCACAGGCAAGGTTCAGTCCCAAGATCTGAGAGAAAACAGAGCTCCGTCCGTGTCTAGCATCCCAAGTAGACTGTGTCACACACAGCAAGTAGAGTCCCCTAGTCCTGATGGATAGTAGAAAGGAGAGAGGAACTCAGAGGAAGGACAGGAAGGATAGAAGAAGGGAGAGGAAAGAAGGTGTGTTATCCATGGAAACTGTGTTCAGAACACCCTGGTGTTGAGGGGAGGAGGCAGCCTCCTTGGCCTGTCTATCTGCAAGGGTTTCTGGGGGAATCTGTGCATGAGGATATAACAAAGATGATGGCAAGGACAGATCAGGAATAGAGGCCATGGAGCTGCTGGTCTAAGAGCATGAAGACCATGAGACACACTCTCTCTCTTTCTCTCCATATATATGTGTGTGTGTGTGTGTGTGTGTGTGTGTGTATAATATATTGTGATACATATTATGATATATATTATATATATGTATATATGTACATATATATATGTAATATATATGTAAAATACAACAGCCTGGCGTGGCTGACCCAAGGGAGCCTAAGCCTTCTCCAAATCTGTGGAAATTATGAAAGTGTCCACATTAACTAGTGAGAATAAGAATCAGGTGGAAAAGGTAACCTTATGTCCCTAAGGGTGCCAGGCAATTAGAGTAGACAACAGTCCAAAGAGTCTGGACATCCTAGAGTTTACACCCACTTGATGAAGATCATACAGCCAGAGGTCCCCTGTCTTCTGCTCCCTGGAAAGGACAGGTGTACCTATCACGGTCTTTCAGGACCCCAGTGGCCAGATGGGCTGACTTCTCTCCCAGTCCAACTTTAGAAAAAGAGAAAACATTATGAAAACATTTTACTTGTCGAAATTGAAGACTCAGGACAGTGCAGTAGACTGAAGACTCTAAGGAGCTGAACAGTGTTTAGAGAGGCTTTACCAGGCAACAGCAACTGCTCCTTCAAAACATGATGGGTCACCTGTGAAGAACTGAGACTCAATATTTGTCACCAGCATTCAAGGACTCTCAGGACGGTCATCCCACTCAGGCCTGCCCAAAAGCATTCCCACAAGGCAAACTTGTCCATAACCTGCATAGTTTTGAAGCATTAGGTGTCAACTGTCTTCAAGCTACATGCTCCCAGGGAGTGTGGGAACCCCATCAGCACTATCTCTAGGTCTCAGTACCTGGGGAATGATTATCAAGCAGAATTCCACCTGGACAGGTAAGTGGACACATAATTCAAGAGGCTGTTGCAGGAACTATGCCCAAGCTCAGAAGCTCAGACGTTAGCCAGCATGGAAGGGTCAACTGAGGAAAGCTCTGTACTCATGACAGCAGGCTTTTACAGGGCAGTTGGGGATGAGGTGAGCAGAGAGCATGATGGGGCAAGTAGTAAATATGCACCAGTGCTTTACTGATCCTAACAGACTCAAAATTTTAGAACTTTCTTCCAATTGGGGATGCACCACTGTTCATAGGCCTGTGGGCACAGACAGGCCAGCTGAAGCTTGGTCAAGTTGGTCAGAGGATGAGAAGCATGCCCTTCCACAACTTCCCCTTGGGAGCTGGCTGACCTGGACATTCTGGTCCCTCAGCAAAGTCTGACCCTGCCCATTTAGGTATGAGTGGGTTGATAATCCCAGGGTTGGGCTTTATCCAACAGCCCCAAGGACAGACCCTTCTCCTTTGCTTTGTGGCTCCATTCACCCATCTTTCTATGCATTGTGGTGGTTTGAATAGGTATGTTTCCCATAGATTCATGTGTTTGAATACTCTGCCTATAGTGGTGACACTATCAGGGTGTGTAGCCTTGTTAGAGTAAGTATGTCATTGTGGGGTTGAGCTCAAGCCAGTTAACTTCCTGTTTCCTGCTGATCCAGATGTACAACTCTCAACTCCTTTTCCAGTATCATGCTGCCATGCTTCCTGCACTGATGATAATGCAAGCCAGCCCCAATTACATTTTATTTTTTAATAGAGTTGCCATGATCATGGTGTCACTTCACAGCAATAGGAACCCTAACACACCTACCAATTCACTGATCCATTCTTCAATCCATCCACTTACCTACCTAACCATCTTCCTTTCCATCTATCCATCCATCTACCCAAGCATCCACCACTTGGTTAATTATTCCATTCTATTCACTCATCAAACCAGCCTTCCATCTGTCCATCCATCCATCCATCTATCCAGCCAACCAGCCAGCCATCTACCACTCACCCACCTGCCCACTTGCCACTTACCCATCCTTTCATTTTCTGATCCATCCACTTACTTACCCATCTAATAATCTGATATCATATCCATCCATCCATCTATTTATCCATTCATCCATCCACTCACACATCTACCAATTAGTACTCCCTTCTTTAACTCATCCATGCATTCATGTGTCCATCCATCCATCACCCATTCTTACAACATCTTCCTGTTCTGTGGTCTGCAAGGATAAGGAACAGAGAAGATACCATGAGGAAGAAGCCCCACTTTGTCTTTGGAGAGGGAGTATAGGCTCATGGGATTCTTGTTCACCAGTCTCTTGAACAATCTTCAGACACAGATACAGCAAAAAGACTTCTTAGAGAAAAGACAGCCAAGGCAAGAGTGAGGAAATCAGTAGCCTAGGTACACAAGGCCACATGGCAAGCACTAGAGGATGAAAGCAGTGCTTAGGCCTCACCAAACTCTAAAACAAAACAGAAAAGCATGGCTGCCCAGCCTCAGCGATGGGATGGTGATGAATGGGATTTCTGGGCACCATCGATTTCTCAGGAGGTTTGGGCAATTTCTGGGAGATGGGTTAGAATGTACTCTTCCGGTTGGAGCCTGCCTTTGAACAAAGAAAAAAGTGGAGAATATATGATGGAATGGATTGGATGGGAAGCCAAAGGACTGAGTACATTGTGGGTTAAGTGGAACAAATCACCCACTCAGCCATGCTGCGCAGGCAATGGCAGAGGACCAGCAGATTCATATGCCCCGTAGGGAGCATGTTTCCACCAGCCTACAGGCTGCATGAAGAGGCCACACAGAATGCATGAAGAGCCCTGGGATCTGAAGGTGGCTCATTCCTTACCTTAGATACGTGTCCAGCCTAATCACTCATCAGGACACAACTGGTCTCTGGCAGGAGGGCCTGTTTCTGTGTGCTGATTTACCTCTAGATACCCAGGAGAACACAAGTCCAGGACACAACATCACTCCTAACGTTACACGCATGGAGACGCCTGGGGTGACGAGAGCAGCCACAAGAAGAAGCCGAAAGAAAAGCAACACCAGCTAAGATCCAACAAAGCCAATAACTTTTCCCCCACAGATAATCCCACATGAGATGCAATTGTCTGATTATCTGCCTAAAGCCCAGGATATTGGGGAATTTGTCAAATTACTACATGATCTGCCTATACACACCAAATGCCTGCTGAGACTTCAGGCTCCAAGGACCCTAAGGAGATCTATTTCTGGTCTACACACATTTCACCAGGCTCACAGAGGAGGGACTCCACAGAAAACTGGTGGATGAGGAGACATCACAGCTCAGCCTGGGAAGTAGAGAACAACACTTATAGATATGTCATGTGCATACATGGGCACGTATGTACACACACAAAAGTGCACATGTGTTCACACAGACATGTTCACACACGTGCAGAATGCGCACCTTTTTTTGTATCACAAGCACATGTGTCTGCACATGAGAGCACACCTCTGTGCCTACATACATGGACATGCCGGAGTATGTACACATAGCTGAGTTCCATGACAGAGAAGGGCTTATTGTGGAGCCAGACTTAAGGAAGAGCTGCTGCAGAGTCACTGCCTGGAGGACTGGCTCCAATCTGAAAATTGGCTGCATTGGGCTTCAGATCTTCTTCCTTTGCCAAGGCAGTGAGGCTTCTGTCTATGGACTACCCAGAGCCTGAGGGAGTATCAAGGTGATGGAGGAGGGGGGGATTCATGGAAGGGACATTTGCAGCTGACACACTCACTGCTACCCTGTCTTTGTAGTTCCTAGGTGATGCTAGAGATGGAGGCCAATCTACCCAGAGATGTGACAGCCTGGGCTCACGGTGAGGTCATCACAGATGTCTAACAACAGGATGTGACAATTCCGGGATCTCCACAAGGCTTTTCCTGGTCCCTTGCTCCTCTCTGTCCTCTGTATGCCCTTGCCCACCTTGGAAGTGCAGGGTCTCTACTAATGTCCACAATAAAATTCTCACAATCAGCTAGAGCAGTGATCTCAACCTTCCTAATGCTGTGACCCTTTTACGCAGTTGCTCACGTTGTGTTGGCCCCGACCACAGATTTATTTTTGTTGCTGCTTAATAGCTGTAATTTTGCTAGTGTTATATAATGTAAATACCTATGTTTTCTGATGGTGTCAGGCAGCTCCTGTAAAAGGGCTGTTGGGCCCCCAAGGGACCTGTGACCCACAGATTGAGAGGCACTGAGCCAGAGACACACGGGAATGTGAACAGTCCATCTGTAAATGGGACACTTTGGGGAATCTGAAAACTGGCTGTCAATCCAGACACTCAGGCCAGCCGGGTAGGAAGACCTGTTACTGACCATGGAGAAGGAATTTCCCAGGCTTCACCCCTTGAGAACCTTTTTGGCTTGCTCAACTACTTCCAAGCTCTTCAGGACCAGCACAGCAGTGAGCATGCGCCAAGCCCATCTCCACACCCATAGAGTCAGAACCTCTAGTGCAGTGTGTTGAGGTTACCCCCTCAGGTTGAGGATTATAACAAAGAGGCAGCAGGCTTCTGTCTGTTGTCCAAGATCCATGCTCTCTATTCCTAATCCACTTCCAGACTCGTTTTCTTTTATTAAGGGCAAGACTTTCAGCAAGACATGGGGAGGATTTGAAGAGGAAGGAGCCGGGTCTTTGCCTTTTAAAGAAATCTAATCTGGAAACCCAAAAGAAGCTCCTGCTGAATGTCGTGCACACAGACAGTGTGGTAATGTGTCCAGGCCGTCAAAAGATACAATAGGAGGCCAGATCCCATTTACACAGCAACAAAAGAGACAAAACACCCATGAATAAATTGGACAAGCATTGTGCAAGCCTGCTTGGGAGCCACGAGGCACACGTGAGCAAAAACCAGAAGCAAATTTGAGCGGATGTAAATTTACACTTGGGGAAACAGCGGAGCATGGCAGGGACTCTGTGGTAAGCTGATGTGTCATTTTAATCTTATGACAATAAAGACAGTGGTGGGCTGCCTTCTCTGCTAGGAGTGCAGGTGAGGGCAGCAGCTAAGGAAAAATGGAGCTGGAAAGGAAAAGCCAGCTCTATCTTGGAATTACCTGCCAAGATGGAATATGGTGCAGAACAAACTCTTTCTTCATTAAGTTGCCTTTGTCAGGGCATTTTATCACAGCATTAGACAAGAAACCAAGACAACCCTTCCGCTCAAAGACTTGTTTGCAGATAATGCTCACCTGTGCCCAGTCTGACAGACGCATGGTGTCTGAGCTTTGGCAAAAGATACCATGAAGGATTGGGGACTTGGAATAGGGGTAGATTAGGAGGCAATGTGAATGGAAACAGGGGTGAAAATTTCAGGGAGGAATGAGAACTAGGAGGAGCCAATGAAAATGGTCCCAGTGGCTTGACAGAAAGTCCCATGCAACAGGCTGACTGAGCTAAGTCAGGAAATCCACATAGGAGCAAAGGCTGGGGGACTGATGCTGAAGGGATTCTCCTAGCCCTGGGGACTGTGCCAGCCCAGCTTATAACCAGTCCCTGCTCCAGTGTTTCTAAATCTATCTATGAGACCTCAAGGTTCCCTGTACACTGAACCTGGGGAAGGAAGCACCCAAGCTTGAGAATTCTTGGAAACTACCCACCTCCCAGTCTTCTTCACACATACCCCAGTGCTAGTGTGTGTCCCTTATCCAAGGGGTGGTGGCCTCATGTGGACCACGAGTCTGGAACTAGACTATGTGTTAGTTAAGGGTCAGTTTATAGCTTCTAGCCACTGAGAAGCCTGATATAGTCTCACCCTGCACCCACACTCACTCTTAAAACCAATGAGATTCTGGGTCACTGAAAATTGAAGAAAGCAAAAATGAACCAAATAGAAGTCAGTGGAGAGGAGCAGGGTCAAGCCCTGTGGCTCCCACAGCACATGTAGGGGCAAATCCTACTCTAAAAGGGTTTCTGGTCATGCCAGAGAAGTGTCAGCATGGGAGATGTGGCCCCAGTCTGAGAGGATGCAGTTTTCCCAGCAGTCCTTACCTTGGGAATTGGCTGTTGTCCCTCTGCCTGAGTTCCAGTTTCCCATCTACCCCCAGTGCCCTGCCATCCCTTCCCATCTGAACTCCCAGAATGGTCCGACCCAGGCTGGAGAAATGCCGCCAGTTCCCTTGCCACATTTTGAACACTACCAAGGAGTTGTTTGAATGAATGTGCACAGTCACAATACAACCTAAATATCTGCCCTTCACTCTTCAGGTGTGAAGATTGAAAAGGGGGTTGATAAAATCCTTCTCTTTTAGAGTGCTTGGGGAGGCACAACACCCTTGTTTGTGGAGTGAATTAGCATCTCACTGATGGCGTTGATATTGTGACTCTGTCTCTCTCAATCTGGCTGCAGGAGGTGACCTCCAAATAAAGGTAATTTAATCTGCAGAAGTCACCCAGCAATTGACTTTCTCGAAACTGGTATTAGATGAAATATCTGTTCCACTGAGCCTGCCTGTCATTAGCTATTCCCTGCTATTCCCCATGAAAGGCCTAATGTACATAGCTTAGAAACCTTCTTTGATGTTGTCGGGTTTTATAAGCATGCTCTTTTATTAAGGAATTAGCAGCAATATGGGCTTTGGACTGGGTGAGTTTGGACAGATAAGGAGGGAAAACATTGCTTTGGTCAGACAAGACTCCCAAGGACTGAGACTGAGGGGTAGCATCAGAAAGACCAGTACCATCTATGTACAGGGCAAGAAGATATGGGTGCAAGGAGAAAGGGAAAACCTAATTCCTCAGATCCAGAAAGGAGCACTGAGTAGCCATGCTCTGATGGTGCTCTCTGTCATTACAAGCCAGGACACACTGCCCATCCTGGGCCACCCTCCCTCACTTTCCTTCCTGACCCCAGCTTCACATGCCATATAAACAGTGTGCTGATGGCTATAGTCTCTGTTCAGGCACATTCTTGCACCCATCCCACACTCCAGGGAACCTGGCACGTCTTTCTGGTTTCTTTGCACATGTTTATTTTGTGTTCTGGGGATGGTTGGCACTGAGTCCAGCATCTTTCTCATTGGCTCAGAGCTAACTACAAGGTTCAATTGTCCTTTTCTTCCCAACTTTTGAGTAGTCACACATTTATTTTTCCTACCCAATCTGCGTCTCTATGAAATGGACATGACCATGATCTATGAAAGCTGCATTGGGCATACAGAATGTATGCGAACTCCAGACACACAGTTTATAACCTTTGTGAAAATGAAACCAAGACATAACACAGGCCTAAGTTAAACAAAAGAACTCTCAAAATGACAAGAAGAAAACTTTGAAGACCTTGGATACCACACGGCTGCTTGTGTAGCGTGTCCAAGGCACAATCCATGACAGCCATACATAATTAACTGTCACCAAAGGCAATACTTCCATTGTGTGAAAAATATCATCAAGGGAATTAAGATTAGGAGAAAGGTTTAAAGAAGGAACTTTAGCTAAAAGACTTTGACCCCAAATCAACAAAAACCTCTAAAACTCAGTAGTAAGGAAACATGTAATAAGAGTATTATTACCAAAAATACAATGTGGAAACTTTGCAGAACAGTCTCTGTACAGGCACATTGACCTACACCTGTCTCTCCAGCTACTAGAACCTGAGGCAAAAGAGTCACTTGGGCCCAGAATGGTGGAACAACATAGTCAGCCCCTGCCTGAATGCATGGCAGTGGGAGAGAAAGAGAGAGGAAATCTTCAGAAAGAGAGAGAGAAACACATACAGACAGATAATGGAGACAGAAGAAAAGATGAATAGAAATAGGTTATAAATAGTCATACGCAAAAATGATCAGTTGCAGAGTAAAACAAGATACACAACCATGAGAAAGGTCCGACAGGATACTGGGCAGAATGTGGGGAAATATGACTTCTCATTCCATGCTGGTGGGGATTTGAAACAGGACAGCCACATGTAAAGACAATCCATTATTTTATTAAAGACTTTGTCATGAAATCCAGCACTGTGGCCTTTACCAGGCACCCTAATGAACAGAAAACTCATGCGCATGCAGTATCTGTACCCAGATGTTGTAGGCTGCTTCATAAATACTCACTGAAGCCTGGAAACAACCCTAAGCCATAAGGTGATGCGATTAAACACTCTCATGTATCCATAAAATGGAATACTACTCATAGTAGAATGAAGAAAGCCACCAGGACATGAAAACACATGAAGGAACCTTAGCAGTATATCATGAAATGAAAGAAGCCAATCTAAAAACCCTACATACTGTATGATTACAACTATATAATTCTCTAGAAAAGGCAAAAAATATCAGTTATTGTAGAAGGTAAGAGGAGGGAGAAATGATTAGGTGTCACACAGAGGATTTATTGGTCAATAAATTCACCACAGGTGGTGTCATTCATCCCAAACCACAGACATGCCATTCCAGGAGTGAGCCCTGGTGTGAACACAGATGCAGGGTGACAAAGACCTGCCACTGTAAGGTTGCTGGTACAGACCTGGGATGACCATGCCCCTTTGTGTAACGTTCCTGGTGGGTCAGATACCAGCAGGGAGAAGGAGGGGACGAGGGACAAGGTTTTTGTGCAAAAATCTCTGCACTCTGCAGTTTTTCTGCAAACCTAAAAGATCACTAAAAAATAAAGTTTCATTTTTTTTTATGAGAGGAAAACAAAAATTTCTCATTGCCTGATATTAATCTACAGATTGAAGGAATCTGTGGACTTGAAGGAGCCGTGGAAAATGAAATTTAGCCCTAGACACATAGAATAAGACTGTTGAAAGCCAGAGGCCCTAGAGAAATGTTAAGAATGTTAGAGAGGGTGGGAAACAAGAAGAGGGTTTACTCTAAAAATGTGAGCAAGAGACAACAGAAACAATGAGCAGGGGAAGCAGGATGTGGCACCTGGATGGTCCTGAAGATCACAGAGCTTCATGCTTAGACGATCTCCCATGAAGAGGCACCACACAGGTCAGAGCATGAGGAACAGGAAACAGGTGAGGACCTGCCTAAACAGAATCGTACTTTGCAGCATCATTGTTGTTTGGATTTTGAAAGCCATGGTCCACCAGGGGGAGACCGGAGAGGATGG